>NC_081421.1:118091851-119401517 GCF_949786415.1 Peromyscus eremicus | reverse complement strand
GGGCCACGGGCAAGTATTAATTGATAAAGACTCCGCCAGCGGCCCCTGCAGCTCCCTCCAACTCTGTCTGAAAAGTCGGCTCTGATGACCCGTGGTTCTCCACTGTAGGAAAACAGAATAGACTGAACCTCGTAGTTCTGTGAATTTTTATAAACCATAAGAAAACTTTGTATATACACAGAGTATACTAAATTGAATTATTTGTTACAAAGAAAAAGAGATGCCAACCAGGTATTTTACGTTTCTGCTGCTGTGTAGAGAGATTGTGAAACCAACCAGAGACCCTTGCGGCCACGTCACTTGCGGCAGTTGGTGAACTAAGTCTGTAAATAGGGCCAGCACCGTCTTTGTAGGCCTGCATTGTATTATATACAAGACGTAGGCTTTAAGATCCTGTGGGACAAATCGACTGTATCTTACTTTTCCTGACAAGACTTGGAAAAGCAGGAGAGAGATTCTGCACCCGTTTGCACTTCCTGCAAACCTTTTACATTAAGGCAACAATTGAAAACATGTTTAACCAGTAGCAATCAAGCCACAGGCCTTATTTCATGTTTCCTCAACTGTACAATGAACTATTCTCATGAAAAAAAAGAAATGGCTAAAGAAATTATATTTTGTTCTATTGCTAGGGTAAAATAAATACATTTGTGTCCAACTAAGATATAATTGTCATTAAAATAATTTTAAAAGAGTTTGGAGAAAATATTGTGACGAGCTCTTGGTTGCACACACTAGGAAATGTGTTTTCTTACTCCCATCATAGTAAGTTCTACCCCGTTTTGCTTCTTCTCCACCGTAGACAGTGTTCCGCTCTGACCGGTTAGTCCTTTTCTTACATTGAAATTTCTTATTGCCAAAAGAGTGTGTGTTATGGGGAGAAAACTCTTTGAAGTCAGTCCTGCCATGCCTTGCACAAACGTGGGGAAATCTGGAGGTCTTGGGTCATCTCTCTGTTTATTCTTGAACAGAGGGCAACGGGGGCACTGGGCACTTCTCACAAGCTTTCTAGTGAACAAAAGGTGCCTATTCTTTTTTAAAAAATAAAAAATAAAATAAAACAGAAATATTACTCTTCCATATTCCTTCTGCCTATATTTAGTAATTAATTTATTTTATGGTAAAGTTCTAATTACATGTAAATTGTTTCAGCCAAGCTCTGCTCTTCTTTCAAGCCCTTTGTGTAAACCTGTTAATAATGAGCCCATCACTAATATCCAGTGTAAAATTTAACACGGTTTGACAGTAAATAAATGTGAATTTTTTCAAGTAGCAATGTGCACTTTTATGTATGTTAAGCAGTAGACGTGACCAAAGTGGTCCTTTCCAGTACCATCCCACCTTCCCTCAGGAAATCTCAGGCTGTAATCCAGAGTGATGTGAAAGAATGCGTGCAAGGTTGCCTGCTTATCTTTGCAGTGGATAGAATAGATTCATGTTATAATTATCTCTCATTATGACACAAAATCTGCAAAATGAGTTGCAGTGGGAACTAAAATTCTATAAAATAAATGAAGAATTATAATTCTACCATTAAATTCGGGCAGAAAATACACCTGATTTTTTTTTCCTTCAGTGGATTTCTCAGTTGCGTGAAAAGACAAGTTCTGAAACACACATTCCCAGTTTACAGACCATAAAGAATAGGCTGCTCTGGGTGGCAAGGTCTGTTATGAAGGAAAGTTCTTACTCTGAGTGCAAACTTCTCTACAGATAGATCTTTCTGGTTTGTGCAGTAGTCAGCCACTAAACTCTACCTACCTCACATGCTTCTCAGTCAGACAGTATTGGACACAATTAGATGTGACTGGAATCTTAAAAGGGTAATGATTTCTTTACTTTAAAATATTTATTAGATTTGTTTATTTTTATTTTATGTGCGTGTTTTATCTGCATGTGTGTCTATAACACATGCATGCCTAGTGCCCTCAGAGGCCATAGAAGAATCTCATCCCCTGGAACTGTAGTTATAGGCAGATGTAGGTGCTGGGAACTGAACCCGTGTCCTCTGTAAGAACATCTCAACTTCTGTGCCATCTCTCCAGCCTCAGGAGAAATAATTTAAAGTTTGTGTTCACATATCTCCTGGAGGGCAGAGTAAATCCTGAATAATATTTGAAGAGGAGCCATGCAGTAACCAAGTGGAAACTGACTCCTTAAACTCAGCATCCAGGTTTCACAGTCTTCTGAGAAAGAGTTCCTATAATTGATAGGCTAAAGGCCCAGAGTTTGTCAAACTCTTTTCTGGGAGAAGATGTCATTTAAGCAGGAATTGTCATTTCAGCATTGTTGCCGGGTTTTTTTACTCTTAACCTCTGAGGTATTGTAAGGTACGTAGTTCTTTGTATACGTTAGACAGCATCAGCCTGCTTTAGCCATGAATTTTTCAAACTCTACAAAAGAAAAGGCTGTGTTGGCTGTTCAGTTACTTCCATTTCTTTCTCTCCCATCAGTTCTCAGAGCTCTGAAATGATGGGGACAAGTACTTGGGCTCTAAATGGTTAGTGATCTCTTTACGAAAATCATTTTTTCACTAGTCTTTACCCTCAAGCAATACAATTTGGAAATTCATTCATCTTTGCTGCCAAAATAACAATTGTTTTTAAAATAAACTAAAAGGAATGTGTATATGTTGCTTTTAATCCAATATGGGATACCTCCCAGCACAAATTAATTTTTAAAGTTAAAATTATGAGTCTATTGGCAGTCTTTGTGAGTGTGTGTGTGTGTGTGTGTGTGTGTGTGTTATAGGGGTATGGGTGAACTTGTCTATTTGGGCACAAGTGTCCATCAGAAGTTAACTTCAAGGCATCTTCCTCAATTTCTTCACCCTGTTTTTGAGAGTCTCTCCCTGAACCTGGAGCACACCACTTTGGAGAGCCTGGCTAGCCAGACTTAACAGGATCTTCCTGTCTCTGTCTCCAGCACTGTGGTTATAGGCATACGCCACTACATGCTGGCATCCGAATTCGGGTCCTCACGCTTGTGCATCAGTCATTTTACCCACTGAGACATGACTTTAGTCCCTGACTTTTTAAATTTGATTTATCTCTTAACTTCTGATGGATTTGTTATTTGTCTACTTGCTTTGAGTCTGCTGAAACTACTCCTAGATCCATAGTTCTTACATGCTGGGTTCTTTATCTTGAGGAGCTTATAAAGTTGCTTTGCCATTTCTCTACCTGGGACAACTCCCCTCTTTTTCTGGCAATAAGAATTCTGTTGTCCATTTATCTTACATATACTTGATATAAGTTTATCTAGAGTCACCCTTTCTTTAAAAATAATAAAGTTAAGTCTCCTGTTCTCTTTGCTAAAATAATTTATACATCTCTGTGTTCATGTTCATTTTGTATGCTTTTATAGTCAGCTATGTGGAAGCTGATACAAGTTAGTTAAATGCAATGCCAGTTCCAACTCATCTACATTCATTGGAGGTAGTATGGTAACCAGTAAAAACAGGGAATGTTTGGCAGAAAATCATCGTTGCAATCTCCCCCCAAAGACAAGAAATGGACAAATTCCCTTACTTGTTCTCAAAAGAAAACCTCACATGCCCTTCTCCTGTGAGTGGATTCAGATGAGTAGGGCAATGGATGATGTATGTTTTCCTCAATTCAAGCTTGAACCCCAGGCTTAAAACTGAACTTTACTCTGTTTCATGGGGTGGGATGGGTCCAAATATTTGAACTCTAAAATTTTTATTCATTAGACTCTTAAGTTAAAAAAAAAAAAAACAAGACCAACAATAACAAAACAAAACCATGAAAGGATGCATCCCATTTGGATTTCTGAACTGAAGCCAGCTTTTTTTCATGACTCTGAAGTTTTCTCCAAGGATGATGTTCCATACCGCATTTCACAAAGGAAACAGTTCCAGATCATCCCCTTTCCTTCAAATGACTTTCCTTCAAACTTCAGTAGGAAAAGTTACTGGCAATTTCAAAATAAATGAGAACTGCTTCCCAGCCAGTATAATAAAATTAAGATGTTTTTGGTGAGACTGTCTACCAGGTGCTTCCTGCTCCTTGGTTTGGGACCTTAAAGAGCTTGAGCACTAAAGGTTAGGTGGCTGGGAATAGGCTGAGATACACCACAATGTTCTTCACTGTCTTTTTGAGTGGGAATTTTCTGTTGGGTCATATTGAATCTCCTAAGGATCACAGACAAGGTTAGCTCAGACCACCACCAAGTGGTAAGTGTGAATGTGAAGGCTGAGCATCCTTAAGCAACATTGCTTTGCACACATGATTTGTGCCTCCTTGCAAAGGCATTGAGCCTTAGCAGCTGGCAGTCACCCAAGTTCATCTGAAGGTACTGTGGTCACTGACCTGAGCTTGCAAGTCCAGAGGGGCATCTCCCTGTCAAAAAAAAACCAAACAAACAAACATTAACAATAACTTCGAAGTTCACAAGTAACTAGCTAGGCCAATTAAATATGCTATGAGTATTTTCCAATAATTCTCCTCCCGTCTCAAAATAAGGCTTCTCTAGCATCCTCCTCCCTGTCCTGATGACATGCATGCTGTTTCTCAGAAGTCTTGACAGGCAGATTTGATTTTAAAAACCTGTTGTTTCTAGGTGAGGTTTTTCTGAATAGGTTGTGAAATGTCATTATGTATACGGGTTTAGTGTTACTGGTGAGTGAGTGAAGTCAGAACTAATAAGTAGGGAATTCAGTGCAGGTGAGCTTACCATAATCTTCGTTTGCTGTAGCAAACACACACACACACACACACACACGCACACACACACACACACACACACACACGCACACACGCACACACGCACGCACGCACGCATGCACACACATGCACCATTGAAGCTGAAGGACAAAGATCTTGTGGAAATATTTAAAAGGCATAGTTATCCTTAAGCAGGCCAGAGCTGTGAGCCTAAGAGACCAATGATGAATGATCAATCTATGCAGTTTTCCACAAGCATTTTTAAATCATGAGTCAGAACTCGGCTTCTGAAAAGAGCATTTTAGCATTCCCAGCCGCATGGCTTTCTCGTTTGACTTTATTAGGCAAAAAAAGACTGACTTTTTGCTGCTCTCGTAAAAGGGCTGACAACAACCTCATAGAAGGAACAGGAGCAATAATGACAGGTGTCAGAGGGTATTGATTAGAATAAAGAGTCATTGGTGGTTTTCTGATGAAGTATCAATAGTAAATAGATGGCTTTTACACCCAAACATAGGGCTGGGCGACACTAAGTCATTTTAACCTGTAATGAGTGAGAGAGAAAAAAGAATGGCTGTCTAATTTTCGAAAGATAGACTGAATCGTTTTGTTGCATTCACTGTTTGCACATTGAAGCAGGAATACATTTGCCACATCTACCTTTTAATAGTTCCTGAGAGAGCGGGGCAAAGCTCCGTCCTAAACCCTATGCTTTTGTCAGTCAGTCCTCCCCACGGTCCTCTGAGGAGAATTTTTACTTCCCACTTTTACAAAAAAGAAAAATAATGTTCTCAAGGCCTCCCGGCTGGCAAGTGGCAGTGGCCATGACAGATGTTCTCTGACTGAGTCTGAGCGTTTGACCGACAGGAATTTGCTTGGAGTTCTAAGAAGATGTCCCACCCGACCCCAGCATCGCATTAATGTGACCTCTGCTTTCAGTCTGAGAGGGGTGTTTCTGTTGCTTTAGAATTTATCCATAGAGATGGAAAAGAAAATGAAGTGGAGATAGATTCTGAGGTACAAACTCCTGGTAAAGATAATCTACTCAGCTAAAAAAAGGAACAAACAAAAAAATCTGCTTCCCAGAAGCACATCCATTAGCCAGGTGGAAGTCCAATGTGATACTGACCATCTTGGTTACTGGTTTATCCATTTGACTATAACTTAATCAGAAAGTTCACCAGGAAGAAGCTGTAATGGAAGAAAAATATCAAAATTGATTCCCAGCATCCAAGTTTGGGTCCTCACCTAACTAATAAAATAATACTGTTTAATCGGTTTGAAGTGGACCCAACATTCACACACACACACACACACACACACACACACACAAAACTGAAATATTGAATATTTTATTTTTATTTCCCATACAACTAAGTGAAAAAAATAAGCAAAAAACAAACAAACCAACAGCAAAAGCTATGTAAAAAAATTCACAGTAGCTCAGTTTCCTGTACTCTTTTAACATGTTATTTAAAATTTTCAAGTGTGTTTCAGCATTTCGGGTTTTCATATCTTGTCATCTCCTGGTCTTTTCATTGTCTGAACAGAGACATAAAATTTTGCCCCAGACAAATGAAACTTTCACTAAAATAAGATGGTTTGCAGGGCCCTGCCCTGTGGCCCTTTGTGACACTTCCTATCCCCTGCAAACCAGGCCCTCCCACAAGCTGGGCAGTAGGCCGGCAGCTGTTACCAGGTTACACTAGAGCCCCTCCCCCTTTCGGTTCCCTGCAGTAATTCCAACTGTTGCTCTCAAGTCTTGAGGGTGGTGCCCCCGTGGGCAGGAATCGGAACTTAGATTTGTGCATACGTAAGCTCTGTTCACTTCTGTGTTGGCAACAGGATGACCCTACTGAACACCCACCCCCAGGAGCTCTGCCGGGGCCAGTCTGCAACCAGGTCTCATGCACCTTGCATGGCTGGTCTCGGCTTCTTCCGAAATGAAGAAAAGGTCCAGCGGGAGGAGAGGATTTACTTCCTGGGCTCCACTCCAAGAAGGCAGCAGGTTCTGGCCAGTCCTCCTGGCTGCTGGATGGCCAGTGGATGCCATTAACCTCTGTCCCTGTTCCCGCTGCCTCCCTCCCTCCCTTTCTTCCCATCTAGACCTTTCCAAATTTTGTTGTTTTTTTTTTCTCTTGTCTCCTGATTTTTTTATTACTTTACTTTTATGACCATTTTAGTTAATACTGTATTTTTTAGGTATCATCTTTTCATTTTATGATTTAGCCTTTCTTATTCATGTATAAGTATTTTCCTGCCTTTGTTCTTTTCTGCCTCTGTGTTCTTCTGGCTTCATAATCTTGTTTTTCTTTTTTTTAAAAAAATCTTATACATTAGCCAAGCAGCTCATTTCTGTAATCCCAGTCCCCAGGAGGCTAAGACAAGGGAATGATATTCAAGGGCAGCCTGGACTACATTAAACACATTAAAAAAAAAACTCATATTTTTATTATTTCTTTTGATATATAAAATGGCTTATATTAAATTTCTCTTACTTCTACTCTTAAAAAAAACAGATTCAACTTCTCTCTCCCTCCCTTTAACCTTCTATTACAACTGCCTTTTTACCCTGAAGCAATTCAGATGCTATGAGAGGAGAGAGCACCTTAAAGTTCAGAAGCTCTGTAGACGATGGGAAAATTCCAGAGTGCAAAGAATGATGGGAAATAGTTTGCCCCAGCTGGGATACTTCCCAGATGCAGTGTCCTCTGGTGACATACAAAGTGACATTTTCATGATTCTTACACCTTCCAGTCATCTTTCCCATATCTGGTGCAACTTTTGAAATTTACCATCTTGTCCGTACAGGTCCTTTTAGAAGGGTCACCTGAGTGACTTATTTTACTCTAATTCATGGAGCGTTTATTTAAATTATTTTAATCAGTTCATGTAAAATTTAGTAAAACATTGAGATTCTAACAACAAACACAACTGACTAATGACATTGGGGCCACCTCATACATTGGTCTCCACTCAAATTTCTCCACAATTTTGACTCACGCAAAAGAGAAAATGGACGTGCTACATGTTGCTTTATTGGGGCATTTGCCACCAGTTTGGGCCTCTAAAACAAACCTACACACAACCATTTGGTCCTGAAGAAATGCACTTTTTGGCTACCTACCCAATGCCAGGGCTTTTGCTGAAGGAGTTAATTTAACCATGTAAACCATACCCTCATAGTTGATTATCTAATACAATAATTATAGCACGTAACATTTATCAATGTTTTAACATAAAGACAAAACATCAAACCTTTGAATATATCCATTTCTTATGTATTTACTCGATTTTAGTGTTCATTTGTGTGCTGAGATATTCATGTCAATCATCTAATGAAGCAGAGGTATTAGGATCTGCACAGCTTTGGATTCTCACAGACATGGGCTTAAGCCTCTTCTCTCTTACTTAACCTCTCCTAAATTGTTTCCTCCTCCGGAAAATTGGAATCAGCCTACCTTGCCCAGGGTTGGCCCAAGGATTAGCAGTAATATATGTAAAGAGCCTCAGCACCATCCGCCACCAGATAGGCAGTCGATGGATAGCAGCCTCTTTCATTAGGAAGATATTGTAAGCAGCATAAATACCTCGTGACTTTAAGTTTGAGAAAAATAATCAGCCATCAAGACTTCAGTTGGATTGGTATTATCTTCCTCCAGCCATGTGGCCAGGAAATTTTTTCAGGAGCATACTATGAGCAGTGGTCCTGGAGCCAGCAGGCTCTGATCTGTGAGAAATGCCTTTCTTCATGTGGCCCAATGGGGTCCTCAGCTCTGTGCAGCAATCTGTATTATGGAAAGAAAAGGGGAGTAAGCCTCTGGGACTCCTGAAAGATTAATTTAGCTAATTTACAAAATCCATGCCCAGCTTTTCATCTCCATCCACATCTTCTTTTCTTTCACCTTCTCATTCTTGCCTGCAAAGCAGTAGACAGGTCCCTGGACGCAGATCTTATGTCATTTCTCTCAGTAGTTAGCCTTAGCTGAATGGATACTGTTAGGATGGAGCACAGAGTGAAGGAAGCCTTTACCCTGCCTGAGCTGTGGTAATGAACGTTCATTTATCACCGACTTTTGGCCAAACTCTTTATGGAGAGCATTGTCTCACTTGTTTTTAAAATTCTAATTCTCATACCAAATCTGTAATAGATATTATTTGTATTTTATTAGTGAAAAATAGGCTTAATGAGGTGGAATAACTTGGGGAAGTTGAAAACCTGAGTCAACAGAAAGTCTAAGAACTTTATTACCAGGGAAGTGGCATGTCCAGAAACAGAAACAAAAGTGTTTGTTTGTTTGTTGTTTGTTTGTTTGTTTGCTTGTTTAGACAGGGTCTCCTTATGCAGCCAAGGCTAAGCTTGAACTCTTGAGCCTCCTGCCTTCATCTCTCTAGTGTTGAGAAGAAGCACCTGGTTTTAAAAGATATTTACAACCCAATAACACAAAGCCTCACCTAGTATGAGAAAAAAAGAGAGTGGTTGACTGATGGAGTCCTGAGAAAGGGTTATTGAGGAGATAGTGTTGGATCTGGGTTTTGGAAGCTGTGCAGGAGTTGGCTGGATGACACCAGAGCTGAGGGATGTTTCAAGTAGATGCAAGAGTACACGAAAAGCAGACAGATAGGATGAGACACTGGGTGATCTACGGGGGAAAGCCATAGTGGAACAAAAGTCTGGGAGACAGGTTGAGTCAATCCGAAAGGGTGCTCTAGTGCTTTCAAATTGTAGAGACAGGAGCTGCTGCATCACACCCAGGTTACAAAAATAACAACAAAAAAGAGAAGTAATATTAGTGTTGAGCAAGTTCTCTCACGCCAGCTTCTGTGGTCCAAGACTCTGGAGAGACATCATTCCAAACAAAGGACACAGCTGGTGAAGAGAGTCTGGGCCAGGAATGAAAGTAGCAGACGGAAGGATCAGACACGGAGAAAAGACTGAGGCAAGCTCGGTGCCTTATTAGCATTACTTTATTTAATATTAACTCGTGTAAGGAAATACCCTTCATTGTTTATTATTGATGACAGATTCCAATTAAAAAGGCAGTGAACATTTTACTTCCCCAGCACTCTGATGAAATTCTTAAGAAAATTATTTCAGGGAAGAGAGTTTTCTTTCAGATCATGGTCCAGGAGGGTTTCAGAACATCCTAGCAGGAAGAGTATGGCAGGCCCTACCAATTCCCATCACAGCAGCTGACAGGAAGACACAGTAGATGTCTGCACAAGCTGGCCACTTCTTTGTTTCTTCATACCATCAAGGACCTTCAGACTATGTGATGGAGCTACCCACAATCAAGACAATCCTCTCTGGGAGCATCCCCCACAGACATATCCAGAGATGTGCTTTGAGTACAATCCAATCAAGTTGATAAAATGAAGCACCATAGTTAATACTTCTTGGTTTTTCTCAAGATGAACATAATAAATGTAGTTTCTACATCAAGAAACAGATGCAGACCCACAAACCTCCTGTGTCTTATCAGTTGCAGCTCCAAATGCAGCAGTAACTGACTCCTAGCACTGTAGTTCATTCTTGCCTACAATAGATGTAGTGGAAATTGCAATACAATACCTTGTATGTGGTTTATCAACATTCTGTTCATGAAATTCACTCAGGCAAGAGTGTGCAACTGTGGTTCCTGCCTTTTCTTTCCTGTATAAAGCGTCACTGATGATACTAATGTATATTACTTAACTAGCCTTGGATTCTTTTCTTTCTGTGCTATTTTAAAGTGGTCAGCCTAAAATTTCAACAAGTTAATTACTCAGTTTTCAGCCAGAGAGCTGGAGAATGATGGTGCTGGGAGTCTGGTCCAGTGTTATCTTATTTGAAAGCCTAAAAGACAGTGTGATGTGATGTTTAATTAATGTGTAGACATGAGCTGTAATACTTAATAAATTAATTAAGTATTTGTTATGTTCAGGGAAGAGCTGTAGCTTCCAAGAGCACACTAAGGAACAGAGCAGATTCCCTGGAATGCTAATGAACATGCTAGACATGCAGAAGTTTATTGCAGGCACTAAAAAATATTATACAAGCCACTGGTATTCATGTGTAGGGTATACCTTTGCCAGGAGGTCCCCTATTCTCAGAACTTCACGTGTATTTCTTTCTATGAACTGACGTATACAACAGAGAGGCGAAGAGTGAAAAAGAGATATTGGTCTAAGACTTTGAAGGGACACCCTTGCCAACAGAGGATGCAGCAAGTTAAAAGAGTCTGATTCAGGAACAAGAGTGCATACAGAAGGATCAGAAGTAATGCAAAGACTGAGAGGAGTGAGGGGTTATCCAGGTACAGCTGTGAGTCCTGGAGACATGATGGAGTAGTCCGACTAAATGTCGCTATCTTCCAGTGTCCTTGCTTCCTTGTGGAGTACATCAGTCTCTCGGGTGTAACAAATCCGTTCTTTTCATAAAGGTGAGTGCACTGATGATGCAGTGGATGGTGTCCAGGTTCGAAACTTTGCTTTACCCTACTCCTGTTATTCTCCTGTGAGGACCCACCTTGCTGCTGCTGTTGACCCCACGAAGTGCTGAAGGCCTGTGGATGGTGAGAGAATGTAACCAGTTCAGATTCTTACAGTTACATGCCTGTAGTTTTCTGTCACTGGCAGTCTGGAAATGAACTGTCTGAATAGGCACGAGGGTCAGAAGCCCTTCAAGAGACTAAAGGGCACAGAGGACAGGATGAGCAGGAGGCTCTGTGAAACTTGGCCAGGATACCCCATGCTTCATTCTGTTATGATGACAACACACTCTGACTATAAACAACTCAGGGGAGGGAAGGATTTCCTTGGCTTACATTATGGGTCACAGTCCCTCACTGAGGGAAGTTGGAGCAGGAACTTGAAGCATAAACTGTGGAGGGGCACTGCATGCTGACTTGCTTGCAGATTCATGTGTAGCTGTCTTTCTTGTACAGACCCAGGTAATGGAGCCACCCACAATGAGCTGCACCCTCCTACATCAATAAACAATCAAGACAATCGCCCAAAGACATGCCCAGGCCAATCTGACCTGCACAACCCCTTAACCGAGTCTCCCCTCTCAGGTAACTATAAACTGTGTCAAATTGACAGTTCAACTAACTAGGAAACTCTGAACATCATTGGTTGTTTTGTTTTGTTTTTCTGGAAAGTCCAAAACCTGAGAGAGCGAATTTCAGAAGAAGAAGCTGCTTGTTTCGATCAGCCATGGTTTGGGCTTCTGTGTCCTGCTCTGTTTCAAGGTGACCTGATGTTGCCTGTTGTTCATCATCACGAGCCTGTTCTCATTATATGCCTCCCTGATTACTGTTCTGCAGGTTGATTGGAACTGTATTCAAGACATTTGTACATCATAGTTCCTGGACACATCTATATGTTAGCAAATCAAGTATGATTTATCTCTGGAATTATTGGCTAGGGTCGGCTTCTTCTTCTCAATGCCTGCTCTCTCTAGCTTATAATTTTAATTAGCACTTGCTCCTTGTTCTTACTGAGAATGGGGATGGCTGTCACTCTGGCACTGAGTCTCAGCCTCTGTTGGAACGTGACTCTGAGTTCTACATTCAGATTCCCTCGTCAGCTTGGGGTGGAGGATGAGGGAGCAGTCAAATTAAAGTTGAAGCATATAGGAAGTAGAATGGCTTTTCAGTTTAGGGGTGAATTGAATTGCTGTTGGAAAAACTGGATTTGAAAATCCGGTACATATATCCACCATGCCCAGTTCTGGCTTGAGATCACCCTTTCCAAATGCTGTGTGTGACTCATGAGAAGGTGGTCCCACATCTGGAGAGTCCGAAGGTCACCTCTGTCAGTTCAGGAGGAAATAAATGGCAGCTGTCATTGCTGGGTGACTGTAGCCCTGCTTGTTTGGACTACAGGCCTCAGGTAGCAGAGGATGATGGGCAGACTCTGGTACTTCTGCCTTGAACTCCCAATGCTGGATGGCAGATAGGCTCCTTCATGCCCAGTGTATGTGATGCTGGGGATTGAGTGTAGGACTTCATGCATGCTAGACAAGCACTCTGTCAATAGAATCCCAGGGCCAGCCCTGACTGTAGCAGCCTTTGCCACCCATACCACTTTGTCTTCTCCCATCTTGCTTCATAGAAGCATTAGATTTTTCTCTCACTTTGCTTTTATGCTGAGGGAGGTAGAGAACCACTTCCTTAGAAGGCCTATCATTTGGTTATGGCAAATGTCTGCACACGAGGAAAGTTCAATTACTTCCTGAATACATAAAATAATTGTAAGAAAAACCTGCTTTGAATTTCTGATTACCCGCTCTTTCCCCAAGATAATATTGTATTGTTTCTCAAAAGATCTAGTATCTTGAACAAGATAATTATATCTCTACTAAAATGCAAGTAAAATTTCTCCTCTCTGAAAAACAAGAGAGGTGCCGATTTCAGAAAGATTTAGGTTCAAATTTAATCACTTTGTCTCTGAACTTCAAGTGAAATTCAATTATCCTGATCTTGACTTAACACTGAGGAACACACAAACAGTGCAAGCGAGAACAGATAAGGAAGGCACGTGTGTGAAGAGCACGAAGAACAGGGACAGAGTTCGGGAGATTTAAGAATGACATTAATCAGCAAGGTAAAGCTCCTTTCTTCCTGAAAAATGCAACGGGTACTAAATAATATTGGTTAGCTGTAAATACGAATGTTTATCAGTAGCAAGTTGGTGCAGTTTCAGGGTTCCTGGGCCTGTGTTGAACAGGATATTGTAAGAAAGATTCACTTTCATGAAGCGAAAGTGTTTGAAATGAAGTACAGTATCCCTGAGGCTTTTTATCACCCACTAACGCTTAGAGGCCTTTTTATCCTAGAATCTAGTTTGATCATCAGAGAAGCAGTATAAGCTTTGCCCTAAATGAACAGTGCACATAAGGCAAGGATTTTCCTAGGAAAATTAATACTTAATATTTGCTGTGTTAGTCAGGGGTCTCCAGAGAAGCAGAACCACTAGGGTGTGTGTGTGTGTGTGTGTGTGTGTGTGTGTGTGTGTGTGTGTGTGTGTGTCTGTGTGTGTTTGTCTGTCTGTGTGTCTGTTGTGGGGGGTTGTCCATCAGGTTAGGGAAGTTGGTAAGTCTGAAGTCCCTGGGGACTTAGGGACAGCCAGTGCTCCCATCTGTGCCTACAGCCTGTGAGGCTGAGAAGTTTGAAGGGTGTTCTATTCAGACCTTCAAGCGATGGGTTAAGAACAGCTAAGCTATGGAGGGCAGTCATATCTGTCCTTAAGGTCACAGATTTAAATGTTAATGTCTTCCAAAGACATCTTTACAAAGACGCCCGGTGTGCTGCCTTCAAGTCAACACGAACATGCTTACCATGGTTGTCAGTCCCGAGTCTTAAGTTTCCATTTCTGCATTCCACTGGAGGCGTGTGCAAAGACTATCCCTCTGGCCTAGTTTGGCTTTACTTTTAAAATATTACAAATATTTGGATGTTTCACACCTGAATCAGTAATAACCATGGCGGAGTAAACTGGACTGGGATACGGGGGAGGGGGTGTTCAGAGAGCGAGACTCATAAGAAGACCTCAGATGAAACTGGGGTCCCCCTGCTCTTCCTCCTCCTTGTTACTTGCATGCAACAACTCACCAATTCAAGTTGACGCCCTTTTCATGGAAAAAAGTAAAGGAACACTGAGCCCATAAAACCACTACTATTTGAAAGACACCTGCTATTTGAACAGGTTATTTTCTACTCACCCATCTTCAATCCACCTTGTCTCCCATCCCCATCAAGCTTCCTTGGGTATACACTGCATCATAGCCAACCTTCCTGCAGTAACCCCTTCAGTCTCCAGTCCCACACAGTCATTTAAAGGAACTCCAGATATTGTCTTTCCCAAGGCTCTGCTCTCTCTTTTTCTTTGACATCCTGTTTTATGGACAACATTTTCAAATCTGCATTCCTGACTTTCAGAGCTCTCTGTAATCTGACGCTGTACCACCTAGAAGACTACATCAAACTGCCTTCCCTGCCCATCCCCCGTGTCTCCAACCCATAGTCCAGATGCTGGGCTGGACATCTCATTCCAGGAATGCCTTTCCTGTAGCTTGTTTGTCTAAGCTGCCTGCTTCCTCTGAGGACTCTCTGACTTCTTTGCATCATGATCTCTTAAGGGCAGTTGTCAGTTTTAAGGATTTTGCCCCAATGTAAATATACATTTTTATTTAAGGTTTTAAATTCCATAGAATATAGCTCTTAACTTGAGGAGTCCCTTAAGTTTCTTTTCTCTGCAGCAACCCCACTTCCTTGCACACACACACACACACACACACACACACACACACACACACACACACACACCAGTAAAGTTTCCATTGCCTAAATATGTATTTCTAAACCAGTTACATCACCCAGAAGGCCAGCATCCAATATAGGCCTTGTGTTGTATGCATTTCTGAATACTAAACTTACACTCATTGTTATTTCTTTTTCTAAATTCATTTAGTAAAAAAAAAAGAGTGCAAGTTGGTTGTATGATTCTTCCTGGGAAGATGTGAACAAACGCCTATGCACCCAGAGATAGGAAATCCATAAGAGAAATGATTACATCTACATTGACCTTGATGAACAATGAGGTTACTGGAGTCATGTAAAAAAGCATGTGTGCTGAGCTACTCACAGGAGTTTGGGTAACTGAAAGACAACTGCATCACCAAAAAGCATGGGTTAGGACTGTCCTGTACCCACCCCTCAGAGGCCTGTTGACGAGTTTCCATAGTAACAAGAGCCTCCCAATTCCCTCCTGGAGGAAGCATTTCCAGCTGGATAAGATAGTTAGCTGCCTAACAACCCTGTATTTGAGATGATGCATGTCGATAATTTACACACTGTTCTCAGACACAGGTAGGACAAGTACAGGCTTTGCTCTATCCTGACCACTTCCTTTTCATGAGTCTTACCAACCTGAAACAATAAAGGTCCTAGAATTGCCTCTTCTTGTCTCAGTAAAGAAGAGAACTGTCTCCCACAACATATATTAGTTACTGAGATTTGGAGATGAAACTATTTGTAGTAACTTTCCAACCAGCTCAAGAGGCTACCTCGCCGGGCGGTGGTGGCGCACGCCTTTAATCCCAGCACTTGAAAGGCAGAGCCAGGCAAATCTCTGTGAGTTTGAGGCCAGCCTGGTCTACAAAGCAAGTTCCAGGAAAGGTGCAAAGCTACACAGAGAAACCCTGTCTCGAAAAACCATCAAAAAAAAAAAAAAAAAAAAAAAAAAAAAAGGCTGCCTCTAGGAAGAGTAATGAAAGGGGCCAATGCAATCATATGCTCTATTGACAAAATGGAAAGAGCCACAAAGCCATGACCAAGCATTGTAGAGTAAGAGAAAGAAAATGTCAGACTTTTCTTCTATCACACATTGTTTTTTCACTTTGAGAAGATGAGTGAAGTTCTAGAGATGAATGATGGTGAAGGTTTTGCACAATAATGTGACTTTCCTTAAGCACCAAACCATATGATTAAACATAGTTAAATGATTTATTTTATCTCATGTATATTTTGCCACAATTTAAAAAAGTAGTTTGGGCATTCTTAGTTCTTTAGCATAATATATCAATTATTTAATTAAAGTTCATTTTGACCCATTTATAACTAATGTAAAATAGACACAGAGATCAACTAGAATTAGTTTTGTTTATAAGATACACCATTGCTTCTATGAGAAGTGATTAACAGGAACAAAAATATCATAACACTGTAAAAACATTTTGACTTTCTGTGGAGGGGGGCAGAGTATCACAGGAGAAGCAAAAAACAAACAAAAACAAGCAAACAAAGCAAAATCATGAGCATTCAAAGCTTAAATACGAAAAGTAGATGCTTTTTTTCATAAGTTAAAAGTTTGAATAAAGAGGTCTGGTTATAGAAACACCATTTTCAAGTAAATAAGGCTTTATGCAAACATAATTTGATTACAAAAAAATATAAAAATATATACATAGAAATAATGAAAAAATCATGAAATAATCAATTTATAATAAAAATGTTCAAATACAGTCACTATATACTCATGTAAGTATGACTATGAAGATCTGGTTATTTTAAAAAAAATAGTGACTCCAACAGCATAGCAGAATGGCTAACCTTCCCGAGCTATTGTTTTTACAAAGGTCATCAATACAACCCCTACTTTGCTCTGTTTTAGCCTTCATGAGGTTATGTGAGAAACTTATAAGCAAGTTTAGTGCAAACACAGAGAGAATTAGATTGTCAAGACTACACAGCAACCTCAAAGAAGCTGGGGAGTTTATAATCTGAGGAAAAAATATGTTGAAGACTGTGAAAGTGGGATTATTATAGTATCAAAGGGAACTACTGGTTCCAGTTTTGTAGAAGAAAGAAAAATAGGAAGTAGACATTACAAGATGATTTACATTACACTGGAGGTGTTTTGGTAAGATACCAATTTTGCAGTGGGTTATGAAAGGTGGTTTGAAAAATCTTTTTGTGTTCTATTTAAAACAGAAGAGATTTCCGTGTGTGTCAGGTGGTTCTGTTTTAGGGTAGAAGATTTGCTCCAAACCCTCCTCAAAGACCCCTTCAGAGCTGAGGTTCCAAGCCCAGACTTTATACAAGCCAGCTTTACCAAAGCATGTTTTAAATAGATTAAACTTTTTGATAAAACTGGCTTTCATGCACTCAGCTGACATATTCTTCTAATGTTCATGGGGTCCACTTACACACGCACTTGATTTGTTACGAGATCAAGTGAATAGGGCAAGTTATTTGCCTCACCAGAAGAACTCTCTCTGGTGTCTGTGAAGGGTGGTTCTTCTCCTGGGGTTTGTGTGGAACAGATGAAATGAGGAACATGTGAACTGCACAATGCAGAACAGGCCAAAGGAGATACCACAGCAAATAAAGCCTCACACAGCAGCAGAGAGGGAAGCTGAGAATTAGGGAAATAAAGAAATGCACACATACACATGCATGTATTAAATACTTCTGAAGATGTGCAAATATTTAAAGATGCCTTTGTTTTAGTGTTATAGATAATAAACATAACAACAATACTCATAGAGATAATTCTGGCTGTTTGCTAGTCAAGTAAACCTTCAGTAATATGTTGCAGCTGGGACAATACCTGAGTCAGTACAGTGCCTGCCACACAAATGTGAGGATATGAGTTCAGATCAGCAGGAACCTCTTTTGTGGGGCATGGCAGCATTCATCTATGACTCCATCACTGGAGAAGGGGGGCACTCAGATCCCTGTAACTTTGGGTTCAGTGAGAGACACTGGCTCAAAAAATAAGATAAAGAGTAAGAGGGAAAAATACTTGCCTTGAAGTCTCACCTCTACATGGACATACACATGTGTATGTGCACATGTATACCCATATGCACATATCTCACAAACATGGACACACACACACACACATACACATACACAGGCACACACATATAATGTTATGAAAAAAGGACCTATCATTCTCCACTTCTAAGAACCCTCATTATGGCACAGTGGCTAAAAGAAGGGAGGAGATACAGAGGGACTGAAGTACCATTGAGGAGGTGAAAGTCAGACTGCTTAGGGACCATGAAGACACAACTTTAAATGTTGGCATTTCTTCTGGACAGTAAGGCACAGATGTGTGATGGAACTGTATATGCTTTCTCACTCTAGTGATCAGTGACTGCTGGAAGTGAGAACCATAGTCTTGAGACCTTGAAATGGTTCAGATAATAAGCAAAAGAGGAGGGGGAGGCACAGGAGGATTTTCTTGAGAAATAATAGGAAAAGGATTTACAGGATGTAACTGGTAACTGTATGTCCAGGAGGGAGAAAAGACATTGAAGACATTTTCTCTTATAAATTTAGTTTTAAATGCCAGGTGTTAGGGGGCCAGCAAGATGGCTAAGAGGATAAAGGAGCTTATCGTGCAAGCCTGTAGACCTAAGTTTGATCCACTGAACCCACACTAGATTGAGAGAACTAATGCTTAAAGTTGTCCTTTGACCTCAACACATGTACCATAGCACACATGTTACTATGCTCACCCACAGTAATATTTTAAAAGAAGATCTGAATATGGTGTGTTTGCCAGTAATGCCACTTTGGGAAATAGAGGCAAGATGATCAGGAGTTCAATGCTATGTCAACCTGGGCATAAGAGACTCTGTCTTAGACAGATAAGTAAATTAAATGTAAAAATGTGGGATTGCACATTATAAACATTATCCTCACAGAATTGACCATGATGTCTGAAATGCATTGGTTGTCCTGGTCATTAATGTTTGTAAGAGCTTAATTTGTTTACTCAGATTTTAAACATCCTGCCAAAAATATTTAATGCCTGCAAAACAATGAGAAGTACGTTTTTGAATGTGTGGCTAAATGACAAACATTCAAATCTGTGTGAACAGTTCGCCAAAGAGTCTCATCCGGCCAGGTAAGTTAACAGTCCCTCCCACATCATTGCGACCAAGTTGAAGAATTTTAGGCAATGTTTTTAGTCTAATCAAAAGTTCAAATGACAAAAACGCTAATCACAGGAATTTGGTGTTGCACAACATCCAAGAAAGTTGAAGAAAAGGAGAAACTTGAGGATCCATCCTTTCAACTCAGCAGGAGAGGAAATAGCCTGTAGCTAGAGTTTTCCTGCCTGGCCCACGGTCAGGGCAAATCTCTCTCACCCGCCAGTCCCATAGCCGCTCAGACCCGATCAAGTAAACACAGAGACTTATATTAGTTACAAACTGTATGGCCGTGGCAGGCTTCTTGCTAACTGTTCTTATATCTTAAATTAATCCATTTCCATTAATCTATACCTTGCCACATGGCTCGTGGCTTACCGGGATCTTCCCATACGGCTTGTCATGGTGGCGGCTGGCAGTGTCTCTCTCCCAGCCTTCCACTTCCCAGAATTCTTCTCCTTGTCCCGCCTATACTTCCTGCCTAGCCAATGGCCAATCAGTGATTTATTTACTGACCAATCAGCAACACACTTGACATACAGACCATCCCACAGCACTTCCCCTTTTCTTTTCTTAAAAAGGAAGGTTTTAACCTTTATATATCTCTAAAGTCAGCTTGGTATATTTGGGAATTTGGGCGTAGTTTCTCTTACTACTTCCTGCTGGAGGGGGGCGCTGTATCTTATGGGGATACAAAGAAAATTTTAGGATTATGGAGTAGTCCATGAGGGTATGTCGTCTGAGCCAGTTGCCTTGAAACCATTCTGGATGTTGGATCATCAGGGCCATGGTGTCATCGGAGACCTTTCAGGGGGTCTTGGCTGGTCAAACCTGATGTATCTTAATCTTGAACAAATCCATACCCTCTGGCTTTCTGTGGAAACAAAATCAGAGCCTCCTTTCTAAAGCAACATATCCTTACATCCAAATTTTGAAGTCAAGGTACCTTTAAAATATATGTTTTGGCATAACTCAACAGCTTTTGTAATCAAATGTTTTTCTTTAGTTACAAATATCAAAGAGAACATAATCCAGATTCTTTGTGTGGTAGCCATCTTTACGTGGCTTATTTTTTTATATTAGCTTGAGCCTATTGTTTTAAACTGCAGCCTTCTAAGCCTGAAACAGCACTGGCGCTGTGGCTGCTGGCTCCGCCCACTTTAGCTTCCCAACATGGCGGTAGTACGTGTTTACCGCCAGCTCTGGGAGCTATCGTGGGTCAATGTTTTTATCCAAGCAGCATGCAGCCCAGAAACCTCTGTTTTTGTTTTGTATTAGCAAAGGCTAAATCCACCACACAGCTTAATGTGTCATTTGCAGAGGCCTCATTCCTGCCATACGGCGGCAGGTCGAGCACGCACGCTAGGAACCCGCCAGCAGTAGCTCAAACACGCAGGCTGCCACTAACTTGAAAGAGACAACTAGGAACTGTTCTCAGCTCCGTTTTAGAATCTTTTTACTCAGGTTTTAGGTGGAAACTCTTGCCAACACGTTGGGCGCCATTTGTAGCTAGAGTTTTCCTGCCTGGCCCACGGTCAGGGCAAATCTCTCTCACCCGCCAGTCCCATAGCCGCTCAGACCCGATCAAGTAAACACAGAGACTTATATTAGTTACAAACTGTATGGCCGTGGCAGGCTTCTTGCTAACTGTTCTTATATCTTAAATTAATCCATTTCCATTAATCTATACCTTGCCACATGGCTCGTGGCTTACCGGGATCTTCCCATACGGCTTGTCATGGTGGCGGCTGGCAGTGTCTCTCTCCCAGCCTTCCACTTCCCAGAATTCTTCTCCTTGTCCCGCCTATACTTCCTGCCTAGCCAATGGCCAATCAGTGATTTATTTACTGACCAATCAGCAACACACTTGACATACAGACCATCCCACAGCAATAGCCTGCACAGACGGGCAGTGTGAACAAAGCACAAAGGTCTCTCTCACTCCCTGGTCCAGCCATTCTGTTTATCCTCAGCAGCCTGGTTTCCACTCCTCTTTCCCCTCCTTCACTAATCTCATTTAATTTTACGCCCTTCATTCAGTTCCTGCTCTCCTTCAGTCTAAAGACACCTTAATTTTCTTCTAATTGCCCACCTTCATCTTCTCTCCTCCCTGTGTGTAATGTTTTCCCCATGCATGGCTTTGCCAAATCCCTTCCCCTACCTGGCCATCAAAGATCTCCTTCATTTTCTCTTCCTCTACAAAACCCATCACAATCCAGTGTGTGTGATGTTGGTTCTCCTTTATTCTGACTCGCTTATTGTTCAGTCTTCAAAAACCACAGATGCTGAATTCAAAACACAACATAATGCCCATGGAGACTGTGCTTAATTTCACTCTATTCTCCTCCAGGCTGGATGGTTCTATTTGATCATAGTAATATCATGTGGTCTGCAATGCAGGCGCATAGAAGGTAGGAACTGACTGCGTTCGACTCACCATGAAAAGCAGTACAACACAATGGTGTTAAATGCAAGATGAATTAAGTGTTGTAATGGGACCATCTTAGAGAATGGGTACCAGGAATCAGGCTGAGGTTTATTGGCAAGATTTGGGCTCATATTATTTGTGTTTCATGGTGTAGAGTTTGAACTCTGAGAATCATGGGGGGCCACTGTAGGGCTCACCATCCCTAGGTAGGTTGCCCTGGACTGTAGAAGGAAGCTAGCTAAGTGTGAGCCTGTGAGCAAGCCAGCAAGCGGCATCCTCTGTAGTTGATGATTCAAGTCCCTGCTTCTGTTCCTCAGTCAAGGACTGTGACCTGGAAGTCCAAGCCAAATAAACCCTTCCCTCCCCTAAGTTGCTGTTGGTCAAGGTATTTGTCACAGCAACAGGATGAGACTACATCAGTGCTCATATCTCATCAGGGAGGTTGTGGGTGTCCCTTCATGCTGTCTTAGGCTGCTGTCCTTTTCCAATGCTCTACCCTCCGAGGCACTCACTAATCATAGAGCAGACACTGTTCCACCAGCATGCACTGTTTCCTCTAACTCTGCAAGTAAAGATAACACTCACTGCTTAATCACTCTTCTCTCAACAGGTAATGCTAATAAACCAGTGGGAAGAATGGTAAGATTTAGTGTGCCATTTTCAGTGTTCAGAGTCATGCACTAAGATCTTTGACATTCTATCACTGACTGGAGCATAGAGAGTAACTCACAGAGAGTAACTCAGGTGTGCCCTCAGCGTCCTCATTCCTAGGTAGAAATTATCAGTGTCCCCAGCACAAACCCTGGGCTTCTAGAACCTACAGAGCTTACTGCAAGATAGCAGCAGAGGATCCAGCAAAATGCCATCCCCTAGTTGTATCACCATTCTTTATTAATTTGTTTGATTTGAGACGCTGTCTTCTCTAGGCCATGCTAGCTTTGAAGTTTGTTGTGAGGCTAAAGATGATTTTGAATTCACGATACTCTTAATCCTTACTCCCCAAGTGCTTGGATTAGGGTGTGTACCACCATTCCTAGCTCAGATCTCCATTTCTGACAGAGTTGAGGCAAAGGTTAGGATGTGGAGATTCCAAACGACAGGAAATGATGACTTCCTTGGCAATGTCTTTTCTGTCAACTAGGAAACCAAACCTGGTCAGGCTGGAATGAGTTTCACAAAGACACACAGCTCTTTGAAGAATAGAGTCATTCTGCCTCTTTGGTCAAATTACTGTCATTATCAGTAAGAAACGCTGATAATCATTTCAGGGTTTGATTTCTACATCTTTGTAAAGCTCGGTTGTTATTATTAATTACTAGTTATGATTCAAAGGGATAGTTACTATTGTGACATTTTCACACACAGATATAAATACAATTATATTTACATTTTATTTATCTCTCCCTCTCTTTTGTTGTCTCCTTCCTGCTGTTCTCCTTATTTGGTCCTTCTTTTTTGGTCCCCCAAATTGTCCCTGCTTTCACTCTCATGTCACACAGACTACATACTCTCTCTGTTCCCCCAGTCCTCATCCCTTTAAACCTCTTCCTCCCTTTCACAGTTACTTTTCTATTCCATGTCCTGAGCATGTATGTATGTGCATGTGTGCATGTATGTGTGTGTCTTAGTTAGGGTTTCTGTTGCTGTGAGGAGATACCATGAACCATGGTAACTCTTATAAAGGAAAACATTTAACCAGGGCTGGCTTAACCTTTGAAACCTCAAAGCCCACCCCCTTGTGACACACTTCCTCCAACAAGGCCAGACCTCCTAACAGTGCCACTCCCTGGTGACCAAGTATTCAAATCTATGAGTCTATGGGGGCCATTCCTATTCAAACCAACACAGTATTTGTATATATGCATGCATGCGTATGTATGTATATGTGTATGTATGTATGTATATATGTATGTGTGTATGTGTATATGTGTGTGTATGTATTCATGATGTATGTATGTGTATATGTATGCATGTATGATGTATGTGTTTATAAATCTATGTCTAAGTTTTCTTCTGAGAGAGAACAAGTGATAATTGTCTTTCAGAGTCTGGCTTACTCAACTTTACATGTTTCTCTTAACTTAAAGCTTTGGCAAGCTCAGCGGTCTCATGTTTATAGATGATAACACAGTGATAGTAGACAACACCCACAGTTTTCAACGGAAAGTTCCCCTCTTCCTGGGACCTCTGAAGACCATATCTACAGTTCGGTGAGGCCGGTGGTGAAAAGTGACTTGTGTCCCTTCTCTCTTGAAAGCCAAATGCCTCGAATGGGTACATGCGCCAACTTTCATCCTCTCCCCCCTCTCTGGGGACAGTGGAGGTGATGAGTTAACACAGGTTTCACTCTGGTTACCCACTGTCCTTTTTATCAAGGAAGGACAGTCTCATCCCTCCCTTACTGACAGGAAATGAAGTACCACAGAGGCCTCAATTTGCCTTCCCACAGCCACTCAAGCCTGGGCAGCAGAGCTGAAAGATCCAGGGATAGCTCTGGACTCCCCATTCCTGAGTGTTCAGTGCTCTTCCTTTTAAACTACTTTTACTCAACTGTCACTGTCAAAATTTCAAGTTACTGAACTAAACTAAAAGAGCTAGAAAAAACTGGCACAAAGCAGCCAAACAAAAGAGGAAACAGACCAGAAAAAAAAAGGCAAAATGCTTCAATTCCACAATAACTCAAACCAACTATGATGCTGAAATTCATTTTTCATTCACTACCTCAGGCCAGGTAGCATTCCGTGCTAGGAAGTCAGTCTTCCCCCAAAAGAACCAATTCCCTGCTTCTCTTCCTGCCTGAACAGCAGTGGGGCTCTCCCATCATCCCTGACACATAAAGTCAATATGTCTGAAGAGATTAATGACACAAATGAATACATGGATATCATTAATAAAATAAATATTAAGGAAAAGTAAAGTTCAGATTCATTTTTCAGGCACTTTTTATCAAAAAGAAACAAAAAAAGTAATTTTTTTTTGAGATAGTGTCTCACTGTGTAGCCCTAGCTGATCTCGAACTCACTATGTAGACCAGGCTGGCCTTGAACTCACAGAGATCACCTGCCTTTGACTCCCAAGTGCTGGGATTAAAGACGTGTACTACCACATCTGTCCTCCATTTTTTTTTATCAAGTAAATGACCTTGTGTGGCTGACTAAAATCTATTGTAGGGAATCTGACAGAATGAATGTTTCTGTGTAGAGTAATTTTCTGTGAAATTAATTTTTCATTTACACTTTATGTTTAGTCCAACAGAAAGTAAACCGAGATAAACATTAAAGAAACTGATGCAATCCAGAATGCCAGAGTTCATTTCATTTCATTCAGGTACCTCTGGGTTAGTTTCCTCTCTCCCTCTTTTTCTGACATTTCCTCCATTTCTTTCCTTTTCTCTCTTTTCCTCTTTTCTTTACAAAAATGTCCTGGTTTTAAACAAGGTTTTACAGTCAATGCCATTGACTTTATAAGATTTCAAATTCAGGGGAACTTTTCATTTTTGCAGATGTCCATTGCTAAGATATGGTGCTTTAAGATGGCTCACACTGTGGGAGGCCTCAGCTCCTGACTCCTTCCACTCTGCATGTCTCGGTAAGTGACCTAGTAACACTGACTCTGGTCCATCCATCAGGAAACACCCAGGAATTTGTATTCTTTCTTGAATAACTCCTGTTCTTGTTACCTTCTCT
Source organism: Peromyscus eremicus (assembly GCF_949786415.1). Classification (NCBI taxonomy): domain Eukaryota; kingdom Metazoa; phylum Chordata; class Mammalia; order Rodentia; family Cricetidae; genus Peromyscus; species Peromyscus eremicus. Next base: position 119,376,290 of record NC_081421.1, on the reverse strand, counting down.
AATCAGAGGACACCTGCCCATTCCTAATGGTTGGACTTGCAAATTTACTGGTATTACATGAGGTGAAATCTGTATGCATTCAGTAGAAGCTGTATCTCAACATTTTTATGTTAATCATTTTGGGGGCTAGAATACTCTCATGAGGTGCTGGTAGCCCCAGCTTCCAGTCAACCATGACATTCCAAGGGGAAAAAAAACCAAACTGATGCCCTACAGTACCCTCTGTTTGAAAAATAGGACGGTTCATGGGTTAAGTGTCTTAGACATGTCCTCTAGCCATAGTATTTCAGCCTGTAATTAGCTTTATTGAGATGTGGCCTGAAGGTAGGTTGAGATGTACCTGCTGTAAAATTGTAGCTTTTTTCTTTTCACACTAGGAATGGAAACATTCTATGTAAAAAGAAAAAAAAAATCTTGTAAGAAGTGGATGAGATCTACATGAGTGAACTGGGTGGAGAGGGGGTGGCAGAGGGCAAGGAGTAGGGGAAGAGAACATAGGGAAATGGGAGGGTCAAGCTGGAACAGGGACAGAGTGGGAGGGCAGGGAGGGAGATACCATGATAGATGAGGACATCATGGGAATAGGAAGACGCAGGGTGCTGGGGAGGCACTCAGGAATCCACAAGGTTGACCCCACCTTGGTCTGCTGGCAGTGGTCCAGAGGGTGCCTGGACTAGTCTACTCTGGTGACCAGCCTAGCAAATAACCTAGCTGTCATCATAGAGCCTTTGTCCAGTGACAAAAATCTTGTTATTTTCAGAAATTTCAAAGATTTTGAGAATGTCAGTAAAATTAATTGAATATGATAACAAAATATAATGTCCTTAGAAGACTGGTAAGAACCATCAACCATGCAGAATAGAAATCATCTAGGAGGAAAACTATCCAAATTTAAAGATGACTTTTATGACAACTTTGGAATCAGAGCTCGACTTCATTGTTTCTGTGTGCTGTGCATTTCTGCCCCTGGTCATGGGGACAGATAGTAATGGGAGAAAGAACATCTTCATTGAAGTCACTAAAGACATGCTGCTGTGGACATCTTTGCAGACACATTGCCAACCAGGACATCATTTTACTTTCAGTTACTAGCATGAAGCAAAGGCAAAGGGAAAAAATGTATTAGCGTGATACATCATTGACTTTGGAAATTGGGAGAATAATTAAATTCCCCACTGACTCCCATTAGCACAGTTTGCTATTTGCTCTAAAAATCCAACCCTACTCATACCTTCATTTCTTGGAGAGATTACTATAGGAAACATTGATGAGTCCATAAACTTGAGGCAAAAGTTCTATAACACATGACCCTAGAGTGCCACTGGTTGCTCTGCAACAGACACCTCACACATTTTAGAGTTGCAAAGTGCAAACAGGAGGTTGCATTTGAAATTTGTATGATCCATGCAGTGTATCAATCAGTCATGTTGTTTAAAAGAAGACATTTTGTTGAACAATTCAGTCAAAATGATAAAACTATTTACTGATCATAGACAAGTTTCTCAAGGTTTTGTGAAGTATACAGAATCTGGAAAAGGGTGAGCAGGACAAAGGGTATCTCTCCACTGCCTACAGTGTCAGGCACACAGCACATAGCAAGAATGTGATACACTACTTGCTGGAGCGTGGGGAGGGGGGAACTTTCAGTGCATATTTAATAGAGATAAAAAGGTGGTGAGAAAAATCTAATGTAAAGTAAGCTCTAGATAAGTAAGGTAATTGGAAGAATTTTAAAGTACACTTAAAGTAAGTGTGGTGGAGTGGTCAGACATACCTTAACAAAAATAAGGATTAGGCTGTAGCCCACTGGTAAAGTACTTCCTTAGCTTTGGCAAGGCCCAGTCCCCAGATTGGCAAAAACCCAGCATACTCTGGGTAAATCATTGGGCTAGCTCTTAAATTATTACTACAGTTCAGAGAGGAGAAATAACAATTGAGGTCAAGAAAAAGGTCAAATGAAGAAACAAACAACCAAAACATTTATTAGTTTAAATATTAGCAAGAGATACATGTGCATGCCCTGTTCTGCAGATACTAGAGAAACAAGATCAGTAGGACCAACACTGCTTCTTTTCTTGCAGGGATTCCAGATAAGTAAGAGGAGACGATATGGCTGCAGAGTACAATGAACTGCTGCACTTCAAAGAAATGAGCGAAGATCGGGAGAAACGCTTCCTCTCTCCTATTTCACCACTTTAACCACAACCAAGTAAAGACTACTTGGTTGCATAGGTTACAAAAACTAGTTGGTAGGTATTATCTGGGCATAGCCTGGCACACTTCTACGATCATAGTACTTGAGCAGAGGTAAGAAGATTGTGAGTTCTAGGACAGCCTGGGCTACCCAGCATGTTCTTGATTCCAAAGACCCCAAGCAACTTGCATATGATGAGGACAGCTGTAAAACTAGCAGTTGGGATGTAGAGGCTGGACATCAGGCTCTCCAGGTCATGGTCATCTTTATAGCCAGTTCAAGGGCCTCATGAGACCTTCTTCCAAATTCAAAAACAAAGAGAAAGACTAAACAATAAAGAACAGTCATTTTTAACACTCACAACTGGCATCTGGCCTACTTTTCCAGGACACTGGAGCCTTAGAGTAGAACAGATGACATCTTGACCTTGTGTCAATTGCTTCTTATGAAAGCAAGTAGGCCTGACTTCAGGTGAACAGTGGTGATGACAGTGAAGAAGGCTGACTTCATTCCAGGTCTACTCTTGTAAGGTTTATCATTATAAAAATCTAGTTAGCATACTGTAACAAAACTAGTATTGTTGTTATTTCCCTGAGATAGACAAAGAAACTGCGCTTTAGAGAGACTGCCTTCTCCAGTCACATGCTAGCCGTTAGTTGCAGTCACCAACTTGTAACTCACACAGCCAGTTCTTCTACTCATCCATTCATCCACTTGCTAAGCTGCTGTATTGTTAATGCAAAAATAAAAAAAAAATGAGGGCATTAAGATCAGAAGCCATTTTAAGAAAGAAAAATAATGAAGTTAGCAATAGAATTTAGAATCCTATTCTCCATTCTCAGATATAAACTTTGAATGTAAGAGATCTGGGTTAATAATAATAGGTATATAAGAGGAAATAAAAAGGAAAAAAATTAAAGAAAGGCAACCCTAAGGGTAATAATAATTAAATTTTAACACGAAAGGACTATGTAGACAGAAAGCAATTACATTTAGCAAAATATACTTGCTTCTTTTAAAAGGATTTCAAAAATGCAAATTCAGCTTTGAACAAGAACCTCATGGAGGCCACTCCTTTTGAGCCTTCTTCCATTGATAAGGCTGTTTGTGGTAGGCAGAGTAACGGTTCCCAACAAGCCTCTATTCCAACCACTAAACCTGGGAATATTTTCACTGATGAGCAAATGTGATGGATCTAAGGATCTTGAGGTGGGAAACTCTCTAGATAACCACAAGAGCCTCATAAGTAGACAGCAAGTAAGACGGCTCAGAGGGCAAGAGTGTTTACCCAGCAAGTCTGGGGGTCTGAGTTCAAATGATTGTATCCACATGGTGAAAAACAACTCCTGCATGTAGTCCTCCAGTCTCCATACAATGTAAGCATACAAAGATGATGATGTCAGAGGGAAGAGAGGGTACATGATGGCATTCTGAGTCATCTTCACTGAAGAGCAGCTAAAAAAGAAGGGGGGAGGAAAAATATTTCTTCTTACAGCCTCTATAAGGAACATGATATGATGGGTGATGTTGTGCTGTATGCTGTGAATGTGTTGCTCTGATTGGTTGATAAATAAAACACTGATTGGCCAGTAGCCAGGCAGGAAGTATAGGTGGGATAAGCAGACAAGGAGAATTCTGGGAAGAGGAAGGCTGAGTCAGAAACTACCAGTCAGACACAGAGGAAGCAAGATGACAAGGCAGAACTGAGAAAAGTTACCAAGCCACATGGCTAAACATAAATAAGAATTATGGGTTAATTTAAGTGAAAGAGCTAGTCAGTAATTAGCTTGAGCTAATGACCATACAGTTCCTAAATAATATAAGCCTCTGTGTGTTTACTTGGGTCTGAGCAGCTGCAGGACCAAAGAATGAGAGAGATTTGTCCTGACTGCAGGCCAGGCGGGACACAGGAAAACTTTCAGCTAGGATGATACTTAGTCAATTTTAGAATCCTAACTTCCAAAATTATGATAGTAAATTTGTGGCTTTTACTTATTTAGTATGTGTTAACTAAAAACACCAAGATTCAGGCAACAATAGGCACCTATGAAATACAGTCAAGGAAGCATCAATTCCATGCTGTTGTGGCCTTTGACACCAACTATGTGGAAGTGACATAAGTTCCACAGGTAAAGATCCCAGTCCTCCACAGAACCATTCTTTTTTCAGCCACAAGCTTCTGATTAGATATTTACAATTCAGGGGTTATCATCAATCCCCCAGATTCAGCAATTCACCTAGGAAAATTTCCAGAACTCAGGAAGTGTAACAGTTGTAGTTGCATTAGAGCAAAAAGATATGAATCGGAACTAACTGGGGGTGGGGGTGAGGCAGCTATCCAGGGTGAGGCCAGGAAGGGGCTCAGTGTTGAGACTTTTGTTGTTGACTCTCAGCAGAATCAGGGTTGCTACCCTCTCACTTAAGGATATGGTCACATGCTAATATGGAGATTAATTCTTAGACTGGATAGTTCACTGGCCTGCCAGCTTGGTAAAGACTGGCCAAGGGAACAGGATAAAAGTGAAAAGAGTAAGTCTTCCTTATCATGACAGATAAAGACTCCTCCTCTGCTTCTGTCTAATGCATTTGTTCTTAAAAATAAAGGCTGCTGTCAAAAGTGCCCCGAGACACCAGGAAAAAGCAGCCATGTCTTCTGGAGTTGAAGAATACACTTACAAATGTTGATTTTGGACTCATAAAAACTCCCAACTTCAAAGTAATAGGTTTAATAAATAGGTCTTCCTCTCACGGCTTGTCCATTATTTGAAGATGAGGTGATCGTGATGATGATGGAAAAGAACTCCAACAATGGGGCTTGCTGATTTCTGATTAAACTCCAGACTTCTAAGAAACAAAACTCTTTTTTTTTTTTTTTTTTGGTTTTTCGAGACAGGGTTTCTCTGTGTAGTTTTGCACCTGTCCTGAAACTCACTTTGTAGACCAGGCTGGCCTCGAACTCACAGAGATCTGCCTGCCTCTGCCTCCCGAGTGCTGGGATTAAAGGCGTGCACCACCGCCCGCCAGAAACGAAACTCTTTAAACACTGTTGCTTCAGCCTAGTAGGAAAAAGTTGTTTTCAAGGCAGAGAGGGGAATAGGAGAAGGGACCTGACAGCATCATGTTCACCACTGTTAATGACAGCCTCGTGAGAAGTGTGTGTACTTGGCACGGTGGTTTAAATAGGATGCCTCTGATAGGCTCATATATTTGACTGTACCTAATTGGTAGAATTGTTTGAGAAGTATTAGGTGGTGTGGCCTTGTTGGAGGAGGTCTGTTGCTTGGGGGTAGGCTTTGAGATTTCAAAAGCCATTCCCAGTTACTGAGTTCTCTCCCTTCCCCACCCTCTGCCTCATGCTTGTGGATCAGAGATGTAAGCTCTCATCTACTGCTCAAGTGTCATGCCTGCCTACCTGCCTGCTGCCAGGCTGTCCAGGATAGTTATGGATTCTAATCTTACTAGAGTAAGGTGAGTCCCAAATTAAATGTTTTCTATACAAGTTGCCTTAGTCACAGTATTTTCTCACAGCAATAAAAAAGTATCTAAGATACTTAGTAAAAACCTATATAGAACTTGAGCCAAAAGAAGCCAGAGTAATTGATGCCCCAGCAATTTGACATTAGGTCTTCTTCAAGAAGACAAAGAAAAGAATACGTGAAGGGTCATCTTTCCCAGAGATTTGTCTTCTAGTCAGAAGGTCACTGTGATTGGGACCTTACAATGAGTCAATGACTCAGAAAGCTTCAGTCCCTATACTGAACCAATGACCAATCAATGATGATCTTTGTATGCGTTAACAGCATTGCTAGGTGAGTTCAATGGGCTCAACAATATCTCTTCTGAAGGTATGTCTACAGCCTCACCACAAGAACCTGCGAGTGTGACTTAACTTGGAAAAAGAGCTTTTGCAGACGTTATTTAAAAATCTTCAATGAGAGCACCCTGGAATATCCAAGTGGGCTGAAATCCAACAACAACCACTGTGACTGTATCACTCTCTTTATAAATCCTCCTGACAGAAATACCAGACATAAGGGAGAATGGACTTACTTTGGCAACCGTCTCAAGGCTACAGCTCATCATGGTGGGGAAGACAAGGTTGTGGGAACAATGTTGACGGCAGTGGTGGGAACAGGAGGTGGCAGTCTGTTGTCCAAATCACAGCGGGCAGAAAGCTGATCCAGTAAGCCAGAACCAAAAGTTGGTATAACCTTCAAGGTCTATCACTTGTCATCTACCTCTATCATAGGGTGTCACCTCTCCAAGAGTCTACACCCTCCTAGAGTAGTGCAGGCTAGGACCAGGTGTTCAAATGTATAAGTGAAGAGATGTCTTACAATCAAACCACAACAGCAAAGTAAAGTATTTGAAAAGACACACACAGATCAGAGATGCACAAAAGAAGGAGTAGGCCATGTGATGACAGCTGAGGACAAGCCAGGACGGGTGTGGTGGCACAGGCCTGTCCCAGCATTTGAGAAGTTGAGACAATTTGAGGTTAACCTGGCCTATATACTGAAATCAAATCTCAAACAAATAGCTTGGATCTACCAGAAGCTAGTAAAGACAGCAGGAGCCTCCCTAGAATCTTCAAGAGAATTGTGGCCCTCCAGATATCCTATGAGGAAATAAGTTTCTGTTGTTTTAAGCCAATGAGTTTGTGATACTTTTTGTGGCAGCCAAAAAATCTGATACAATGACCATATAAAAACATGGCACAGGGGATTTGAAATGTCTTCATCAAGTCATAAAAAATGTTAGTTCACATTCACAGGTTTCTAGTGGTAGTTACTCTTTCTGTCCTAACAACTACTCAGATTATAATCTGAACATATAGCATAAGGGTGTGTATGTAGGGAGTACCTGTGTGAATGTACATATAGACACCAGAGGTCAACCTGGGATGGCATCCTCAGAGAGGCCATCTATCTCCTATGAGACAGAGTCTCTACTGTCCTATAAGTCACCAATCACGCTAGCCTGGGTGGCCAGTGAAACATAATTTTCTCTCCACCACAATTCCCAATCCCTCATACTCCCATACACCTGGTGATGGGACTATACTCATGAACCAATACAGCTGGCAGACTTTTATTTGGATTCTACAGATCAAAGTCAGGTCCTCACATCTTCCAGGCAAGGGCTTTACCACCTGAACCACCTTCCCAGCCCTCCCATGTAATATTTTAAAAGAGCTGCATGCTCATCTTTAATTGGTTTGAATTTACTTCCCATACTTGACTTTGGTTAGATGTGGCAGTGAACACCTGTGACTTAGCTAAACCCCTGGAAAACTGAGACAGGAGAATCAAGAATTCACTTCCAAGCCTACAGAAATGACTCAGAGTTTAAGAGCACTTGCTGCTCTTCCAGGGGGCCAAGACTGGGTTCTAAGCACCCATGTGGCTACTCAAAACAATCAGTAACTCCAGTCCTAAGGTATCCAAAGACATCTTCTGGCTTCTATAGGTACTGCATGCACATGGTACATATACATACATATGGGCAAAAAACACATAAACTTAAAAAAATGTTAAATGTTTTAAAAAATTAAAAATAATATAATTCACTGCCAGCCTAGATTACATAAAGAGACTTTACCTCAAACAACAAGAGATTCCCCATAAAGCCCCCCAGAGTCAGCAAGCCTTTTCAAGTAAAGAATAAAGGAGCAGAGACTTAAACAAACCAACAAAATATTTACATTTTAACCTGTAATCAAAAGTTGTGTTTAGATCCTCCAAGACTACAACTGTTCCCTGAGACAGAGCCTGTCAGCACCTGATTGGACTAAGAGAGCCTTTGTCCAGTGACTGATGGAGGCAGGTGCAGAGATCCAAAGCCAGGCACTAGGCTGAGCTCTGGGAATCCAATCCATGAGAGAAAGGAGGGATTCTGCAGGCAGGGGACATTGAGATCATAATGGGAAGACGTGCAGAGATGACCAGCCACACTAGTAGAAGCCCATGAACTGTAGACTTGTGGCTGTGGAGCCCCCACAGAACTGGACTAAAATTGTTTGGGGGGCACCCAGGCAGGGGGATTGGGATCTGTCCCTGGTGCATGGGCAAGCTTTTGGGAGCCCAGTGCCTGTGGTGTGATGCCTTGCACAGCCTTGGTGAAGTGGGGAAAGGCTTGGACCTGCCTAGGCTCAGTGTGCTGGGCTCTGCTGACTTCCCATGGGAGACCTTGATTTGGGGGATGTGGGGATGTTTAATGGCTTGGGAGGGTGGGCTGGTGGGTGGGAGGAGGGGGAGGTGAGATCTGTGGGTGGTATGTAGAGTGAGTAGAAAATTTCTTAATAAAGAAAAATGAAAAAAAAGTTGTATTTAAAGTTATTTAAAAGTAAAGCTTTAAGATTCACTACATTATAAAAAGCCATAAGTTTGATTCAAAAAAATCAAAGAAAGGCATGAAACTGGATAATTCAAGCTACTAGGACCTCTGAATTTCTTTGTTGTTCAAATCCATTGTCTGTAGTTGAAGTTTTCCATGTCCTGCTCAGCTCCCATAGCCCTGAGGCCACTTGAACCCAAATAAACACACAGAGGTTTCTCTTAATTAAAAACCGCTCGGCCATTAGCTCAGGCTAACTATTGACTAGCTCTTACACTTAAATTAACCCATAATTCTTATTTATGTTTAGCCACACGGCTTGGTACCTTTTCTTAGTTCTGCCTTGTCATCTTGCTTCCTCTGTGTCTGGCTGGCAACTCCTGACTCAGCCTTCCTCTTCTCAGAATTCTCTCTGCTTATCCCGCCTATACTATACTTCCTGCCTGGCTACCGGCCAATCACCATTTTATTTATCAACCAAATCAGAGCAACACACATTCACAGCATACAGAAAGACATCCCCAACAATTGTCTGTTAATCTGTGCTTCATTTCTGAGTTCCTCTAATTTCCATCTTAGGATAAGCATTAATATTTTCTTCATCTTCCAAATGCATGTTATGTGTCAGAGCTCAGGGTGTCTCAGCCACTCTCCAGATCACCATCAGCACACAACCACATACTCAGTTCTTTTGGCAATTCCTGTTTTTTCTGTGCTGGACAACTGGCAAGAAATGACAAGCCGTTTGTGTCCAAGACAAGATGCAAATTAAATCAGCTGGTGGAGAATCTTTGTTTTCCCAAGCTAAACAGTTTTTAGGGAGTCTGGTCAAAATTTTATAGTATAAAATTGACAATTGAAAAAGTTTGGACAGGGTATGTCCCACAATATTATGAAGGTTGTTTTTAGGTTGTCAACAGGGATTGACTGAACTGTGCCTGAAGATTTGGGGGAGTCAGTTTCCTGGCACTGCCTATGAGGGTGTTGCTAGAGTCAGTGAGTGAGGAAGCTCAATCAAAGCAGAGGCGACAACATTCAACAGGCAGGGGAACTGAATAGAACACCAAATAAAAATGACAGTGTACTCCCTCCATCTCTGCTCCTGAGACACCCTTTTCCTGCCCTTGGATGTCAGAACTTTTGTCCCTTCTTCCTTTGGATGCCAGCCCTTCCAGTTCACATTTTAATTTATTACCCTTACTTCCTTGACTTCAGTATACATGAATTGAGCCTTGCTACCACACCATTCAGGGGTTCCTGTTTCCAGATGTCTTCATGGGATATTTCCACCTCCACAATCACATGTTTAATTAACTGTCTAATTAAACAACTATCATTTATCTATATATATATGTATGTATGTGTGTGTATGTATGTATGTATGTATGTATGTATGTATCTATCTATCTATCTATCTATAATATGTCCATCTCTATCATCTGTTTTCTGTCATCTATCTGCTATCATCTGCTTGATGACATGTATACTATGAATCTATTGTCTATCACTTATGTAGCTGTCTGTTATCAATCATCTACCTATCTCTCTAGGTATTCTTTCTCTCTCTAAGACCCAAACATTAGGATTTAGGATTACAGACAGTATTATCAAACTTGTCTTGGTAAATCAAACCATTGTGAGTGATAAGATAATGATGATAATCCTTGTCTTCTCAACTCCCAGGTACCTTCACGTTTCCAAGAGATTTGAGTGCACTGTTAATCACCAGAGATTTATTGTCACATGACAACAAATCTGACTGTGTAACTGCAATTCTGAGTCTTCATCATCAAGTCACCAAGTTCAACAGATTATTTCCATTCTCATGTGATGATCTTTCACATTTCATACATCAGCTATAGTTCATTTCAAAACTGGTCATAAGTACTTAGCTGAATTTTCATTGAAGCTACTTTTTGACAGCAATGAATGACCAAAACTGCAACAGGGGAAATTAGGCCTTGATGAAAAGCTTGTCAGGCAAAATCTATGACACTTTCAGTTCCACAGAATTGTTAATATTCATATTAGAGCTATTGAGTACTTCAGAGAAAAGTTTGGCTCCCAGGCATATGAAGAAAGGCCTCCTCCGAGTCCTAATCACCATTGGATATTTGAACCTAAGTCCAACCTGAAGTACAGTTGCCTTTCATAAGCAGTTTTGGGAACTGGGCATGGACCCTGGCATATCCTCCCTAGGGCATCACTTTTCTTGTCTTGTGACACTGTAATGTCTGCCAATCAGTGCTTGGTGCCCTTCTTTTCCCAGTTTTTTGTTGTTTGTTTTTTCTCATAGACTTACACACTTGTAGATGCTCACACCCTTGGTGTGGTTTCCTGGCAGGTCACTTTTAACCTGGAATGTTGATAGAATATCTCTTTCTGGTCTTGCATTCACTGACTAAGGACAATGTCTGGGTCCTCTGTTTCAATTTCCCCTTTAGTGATTCCCCAGGAACACACACATCAGAAATGAAGGCTAATGGATGAATGAATTCATCTTTTATTTTGTTTTCAAGGTAGTGAAATATCGTGAAGATTTTTTTTTCTTAAACTTAGATTTTGTGCAAATTAGTTTAATGAGTAGTTAAATGGGTTTCTGGTATTTTTAAATTAAACTGTAACTATGGAGGTAATTTTTTTCTAAAAATCAATGTAGTATAATGTCGTAAAGTAATAACTTTGATTTTTCTGATACTTTAGATTATAGTTTTAAAAATGCCTTACACAACTCCCTGAGTTCTTCCGGCTGACAGGGTGGGGTGTGATTTTTCTTCTGATGACTTTAGAAATAACACACACGATGATGATGATATGTGAACTCCCCCAGGAGCAAGACAAGTTTTCATCCTCAGAGGAACAATGTTATTTGGAGCTGAAAATCTCTGCTGTGCCTAGATTCAGTGCATCCTTTTCCTTCCTCTCTTACTTGAACTTTTTCTACTCCCCTGCTATTCACTTAGGGTGATGCCATCATCCTGGAGCAGGAGGCTTCCCTTCTCCTTATCTCTGTATGTCAGACCTTGGGGACCATGTTACCCCTGGCCTGTCATTCCCCTTAGTCTTCTCTGGACACTGGATCCAGGTGATCATGTTCTCAAGCCATCAGGATACAGCCAAGGACAGAGTCAATATCCATGAGTAACTCTGTATGGATGCATGAGAACAACCAGTGTCCCAAGTGTGAGGCTTGCTTGCTTTCTGCAACACACAGCCTCTGTCCACAGAAGCAGGTGGGGATGAAGGACTTAAAATTGTTCAAATACTGAGTGCAGTGCTTTGAAATTCTATTGAGCAAACTGTAAGCACATGTAAGCCTACCTTAAACCAATGGGAACAAGCCACCTTCATCTCCTGATGGGTTTTTAACTCAATTTTCACACTAGAATATATAATCTTCTATAGGAACAAGGCAGCCTTTCCAGCATAATTTCAAGGTGACTGCATCTTTTATGTAGCATATGTCTAATGCCCTGGGTATAATAACTACCACTGTATAACATGCCTTAAATTTCCATGGGTAATTAATTGATAACGGCTCTGTGGATGTTACATAAACCCTTTATTAAAACATAATCCAATAAAGTGAGATTTAAAATCCAAATTGCTATGAAGGGCAGCCTTTGGGTTTCTCTGTCTCTGATTCGCTTTGTGTTTCTCACTTGGGACCACCAGGTGGTCTGCACATCACGCTCTCCAAGCACGGGGTGGTCAGTCCTAGGAAAAAGAAAGAAACTGTACATCAATCCAAAGTGGAACAATGTCAAATTGAATTGGAAAATCATAAGCATTCGAGAAGCAGGTCCTGTGGCTAGAGTTAGCCCCTGTGGTTGGGACTCGGAACCTTCTGTGATGGAAAGACAAATGAGCACACTGTACGTCCACACAAGGGGATCGATAGAACTGGAAAAGGAAGCTTCACAAGAAAATCAGGATTAAATGGGAGGTAAGGAATGATGTCTTCAAATACTGGAAATACTCTCCACCCAATGAAGGCTCCTTTCTATTGTTTTGCTAAAGCCTGGCTGTAATTTTGATGTTTCATAAAAATTTAAGTGGAGATTTTCTGTCTCTGGTAGATATAAATCTCCTGGAGAAAAGGCTTTTATATGTAATTCCAATTTTGTGGCACGAAGAAAACAAAGAACAGGTGAAAATTTTTACTGTAGGTAATTTTGTAAATTATTAAAGAAGAAACCTCCCACCACCAGGCCATAAACATGTTCTCTATCAAAAGCTAAAATAGCAAATCAACAATGCCTTTTGTAGGTATCATAAGATACGATACTCAAATCCTAAACTGGAAATAAAACTGCCTATAAATATTTACTGGTGAGGTGACTTTGTGGTAATAAATAGCTTTTTCAAGTCAGGGTAGAAAATACCAAAATGCTGAAATGTACCTGATACTGAATATGTAAAATAAGCTCAATCTTATAAATGCAGCTCACACCCATGGGCATGCTGAGACTGCTGAGAACTGCATTGTTGGGATTTCAGGTTATTTAGGGTCATAAAATAGTTCATTCCAACTCTGCTTTTAAGAAAATAAGGGATTAGACAGATAATGATGAGTTCATTCACAAAGTTTAGGAGATAAGTAATATATATTATATACATAATATAAATAATATAATAAATACATATTACTTTCATTCATATATATACATATATATATATGTGTATACACACACACACACCACACACACACACACACACACACACACACATACATTACTTTTAAATATCATGTGTGTGCGGCACAAAGAAATTTGGTCCCAGAGCCTGAAACAGTATCTGTGCTTGGCAGTCGCTAATTTCCACCCTTCCAAAGAAAGCAGAAGAAAAGTTGGCATGAAGAAACGTGGCTTGAAAGAAACAGGGAAAAGGCTGGCTGTGTGATTGATTAGTTGGGCCGTGTTCTTATCTTTTGACACAAAAATTCATTGCAGGAGATTGTTTATTTCCCTTGATTTTTAGAGAGCAATAAAAGGAAATGATGTTGGAGGCTCATTTTGTTGCTAGATATAGTTTAATTCTGAGAAAAGGTTCCTTTCGGTCAGCAATCTACAGACATTTTTTAGCATATGAAGCCATGATGGGGTGCTGACGATAGAAGCCCTTTCATAACTTCCAGGATGAGGACAGAATTCTGAAGAAAGCATTCATTGACAGAAAAAGACTGAGTGACAGAGCAAAAGACAGTAGCTGAGGCAGGAGGAGAGAGGAGAGCAGGGAAAGAAGCAGGGGAAGCAGCCATGGTGCTGGACAGGAAATGCACTCTTTCTGTGAGGTACCAAAGGATTATGGGTGTTTTTCAAGGTTAATTTAAGTCTTTGCCAAGGCAACAGAAGTTTAATGTGATCAGTGGCCTGACTCCCATTTTTGGTTATCAGATGATTATGAATATATTTTATGGGTAATTTGTTACGTCCGTCTGTAGCTCGCCATTCTTCATCTGTCCAGCAGCGGAGATTCACAAAGAGTAGAAATGACAAAGAGCTCATTCTGTATGCCCTGCCGCACAGCCCAGAACCAAGCGTATTGCCCTAGCCTAGTCCACCTACAAGTGCAGTGGTTGGCAGTACTCCCTGTGAAACCTGTTGAAGACCTGGCCCCTGGGAGACCCACTGGGGGCTGGCAGTCAGGACAGTTGAAGAGCATGTTATAGCTGCTTCTAGAAGTGACCAGAAATGGGTGCCAGCTCTTGCCAGTCTGTCGGGGACCTCATCCAGTCTCCAGTTATGTTCAGGGTATGGCGATCAGGGAATGTTGCCCTCATTCTCCCTCACCATCACCTGCCAGTGTTCAGGTCCTGGGGAAGAAAAGGAAGTCCAGTGAGCTACCCCAGATGACACGCAGATCCAGATAGGGAAAACAGCTTAGGAGTAGCTGGGAAGTGTGGCAAGCCTAGAAAGAGAAGTGCTGATCATTGCAAGTGTCTCCCCCAGTACTGCCATATGTTTTGATAACCCCCACGGTGACTGGCATTAAGACCAGGGAGCCCTACACTGCTCACACAGTGAGTGCACATCTTCTTTATGAGAAGGTCAAACTGTCTGTTTTTTACAATTGGAGTAAGTGGGTGGAAGGAACATAAGAAAGTTCTTAAATGTCTGTCTCCCTTAAATTAGTGGATATTCATAGAAGAGGGAGATGAGTATGAGAAAAAAATAAAATTAGTCCCACAGTAGCACTTGTCTGAGTGTGGAATTCAGAATTATTAGTGTGGCAAAAAGAACGAGCCAATTGCCCTCCTTACCTTGGAGAAATATAGACATCTCTGCCTTCTCCAGGCTTCCTTTGCAGGATGGACTTCTTGACTCCCTAAGACAGTGACTGTGTTGCAGGAACATTTTCATTTTGACTGGGGAGAAGACTCAGTCTCTTGCAAGCATGAAGATCTGAGCTTGGATCCTAGAACTCACATTTCAAAAGCCAGGAGTGCTGGTACATATTCGAATGCACAAATGTGTGAATTTATGTTAGTGTGGCAGAGACAGAAACCCAAGGTTACTGAAAGAATCTATAAACAGATAATTATCCTTTTCTGAAATCTCCCATGCTTCCTTCTTCCCACTTACCACAGGAGTGATTTCCTGTGATTGTGAGTAGTATTTATTTAAGCATACAAATCTCAGTGCTATGGAGGCAGAAACAGGCAATTTTCTGGGGTTCCAAGGCCAGCCAGCCTAGCCTAATTGGTGAGTTTCAGGCCAACGAGAAACCCTGTCTCAACAATAAGGTGGATGGTGTCTCAGAAACGACACCCGAGGTTGATCTCACCTACACACACACACACACACACACACACACACACACACACACACACAGAGAGAGAGACAGAGACAGAGACAGAGACAGAGACAGAGAGACAGAGGCAGACAGAGACAGAGACAGAGACAGAGAGAGGAATGTGTAGACACAGACATGAAAAGAAGTATTTGTATTCCCAGTAAATGATGGGGAACGCATACAACATTTAATAAAGTAAGCGAATGCATGAATAAGTGAATGAAAATACTGCAAAGAGCTTAGATTTACATACTGTTAGGTTTGTGTGTGAAATTTATCACATACTATGCACGTGACTTCAGGCATTTGTGAAATGCAGCTAATAATATCTGCTTTTTTAGGGTCTTGTAAAGATTAACTAAAATAAATATATCAAGAACCTAGCACATAATAAACAGAAATATAGTTCCTTCCTTCCCCATGAATGGACAAATGTGTGAATTTGTGTTAGTGTGGCAGAGATAAAAATCCAAGGTCACTGGAAGAATCTCTGAACAGAATTTTCCAAAATCTCCCAGGCTCCCTTCCTCCCACCTACCACAAGAGTGATTTCCTATGATGTGGGCAGTATTTATGTAATTAGATAAACTCTAGATGGATACTTACTTTTCTGTAGTGTTTGAAGTAGTTTGGGATGGAATTTTAAAACAGTCTCTGATGAACTGATAATTTAGCTATTTCCATTCATTTATATCAAAATAATTAATGATTTTAATTTTATGAGAGGAATACATTTTTATGGTTTTAAAACATTTTCTGCAACCTATTCTATCATGTGTGGATTCTAGAAATGTCCATTACTTGACTGGCTATACTTAGGTTATAAGAAGAAATTATGTGTGTTACAGATGAAGCTAGGAAAGGAGTATTTTAAAAGGAACAATAAAAAAAAGAAACTGATTTTAAAATGTTTCATTGAAGAACTAAAACATGCGAACTATCTGAGAGATTTAATGGCTCATCTCATAGCTACTGAACAGAAGGAAATCATCTATTCCTATGTGGCCCTGAATACAGAGGAGGAGAGAGACAAAGCTCTGCAACATTTCAAGCATCCTTAGTTTGTGTTTCAGAAGGCAGAAACGACATTCCGTATTGTTTGCCCAAAGTGGGAAATGTGGGGAAATGAACATTTGAATAATGATAATTAATATTAAACTCTTACACTTACAAAGCATCTTTCAACCCAGCATCTTTAGGAGTTTAGTATTTTCCCTGAAGGCTTTGTTCAATGCTCCTCTCATGCAGCTAACTTAGAGCACACTGGCATGGTGAATGAAAGGTATGGTACCACTCACTAGTGAAAGGTTGAGAACCAGTGCAACGAGACCAACTATGTGGCTCATTCTAGTAAACTATGGGCTTTTGCCACTTTTAAAAAACACCATTTTTAGGATCTAATGAGTGAAACCCTTTAACTTATTCTCACGGTCATCATGTATTAAGTTGGACCGACCTTTTCTGTTGCTTTGGTGGGTCAAATTAATTCTTCGTTGTTATGCACAATCTCGGCCCTTCTCTTTGTTGGCCTGCTGGGACATATATTAATCATTTTTAATAGTCCATGAGGCATAGTTGTATCCTGTGACAACCAGGTCTCCATTAATTTCCAAATCTTTAGTTTTATGCAGCATGTCCAATAATAGATTTCTATATCTGCTATGGAAAGAGGGAGTTGGAGATAACTGGTCAAAACAGCAGTTTCTAAGTCTTCTGTAGGTCAGATGCCTTTGTGTGTTGGAGGGGGTGGGGTGGAGGGCAATGCCCTAAATTATTTGAGTTAACAATACAGAATATAATATGATCACATTGCAAGAAAATACCAGTAGATTATTCAAAGCATAGCTGACAGTCCAACAACTATGTAACAGATCCGATATATGAACAGGTATGCATACATCACATGTCTGATTCGTTCACCAAAACCTGCTTTCAATAAATAGTGGTCTTGCTACATCTAGACAGCTCCCTTTCTCTGAAACTTGATGCCTGGCATGAATAATGCTTAATATTTACAAATGGGATATGGTACCTATTAACTTTGGGAATGGGAGTAACAGTTTGATTCTTAGGAAACTGACATTTATTAAACATCGCCATACCTGGCATATGATCTTAGGTAACGGTCACAATGAGAGGTAAGGATTATTTTCAAATTCTTAGATAAGAAACCTGAACTTCTCAGCAGCAAAGGGTCTGACTGACTGAATTATGAGCCCAGGGTTATCCAGTTAATAGAGTGAAGACAAGCTGAAATTTTATTTTTCAGTCAAGGAATTTCCTAAAAGAAATATAATCTAAAGGAAATAAAATTTAAAGTGTATTAAAAATGCATGCATGATACATTTATCAAAATACCTTTGATTGCAGATTTGCCTTCCAACAATAATCCTGTAATCTCCAAACTGTTAAGGATTATGTTTATCTAATTTTCAATGTGTCCTCTGTGCCTCACCGCATCTGACACTGATTGGGTAAATAAATACATGCAGAGCAAGTGCAGGAAGGAAGCAAAACCATCTTTCATGGGCACACTTGCCACCTCACACATGACCTCACATCTAGATGGTTTATAGGTTGAGTCATGCCTTGATGCTATTCTCTAGGGGGAAATAAAGCCATTTACTATGATAGGAATACCAGAACAAATCAATCTTCATAAATTATGTGAAATATCATTGCTTTCTTGAGAAGACTGAGCAAGTTTCTGATGGATTGCACACTTGTACAGTTTTGATTTCATGAATTGAGTAGACATTGCCTTGTTGGATAACATAAAGATGAACAAGATACTGGTTTTTCTTCAGTAACGGGGGTGACATCATGGAAAGCAATTGAGTGTTGAGATCAGAAACCAGCATGGCGAATCTATGGCCATCACCTGTTTCCTACTCAGTCTTTTTGTTTCACATTTTATCTGGCTAGTTCTCTGTTTTCATGTTTTAGACGTAACTCTTCCTTGTAAGTGGATTGTATTGTACTGACATTTTTCTCTTCTGTGAGAGTTTGTCTAATTAATGTTGGGTTGTTTGAATTGTTCTTCCATGTCTGAGCTTTCCATTTCTCTTCTCTTTTGCGTTGGATGAATCTCCGACCCCTCCTTCTACTTCCCTTTCTACCTTCTTTGGAAATTGTATGCTTTATAACTCTAATAATTCCACGATTTCATAAATATTTTAACATGCACACTTAACTAAATCTAAAGTTTTTCATATTTTGCTCACTGCTCATGCAGTAAAAGGGCTTTAGAGAGCTTAAACTCTTATCAGCTCCTCAACTTTGATGGTTCCTTTTACATGTTTTGAGTGGACTCCTGGGGTACCACAATCAAAACACTGTTTCTGAGTGTATCTTTGAGGGTGTTTCTGGACAGCTGCAGTTTTTGAACAGATGGACTCAATAAAGTAGGTTGCCCTCTGCCCTAGTGTGGCTGGGCATCATCCTATCCAACGAGGCCTTAACAGAATCAAGGAGGAGAAACAAAACCCATTTCTGCTTCCTGTCTCCCCACTTGAGCCAGGATACCTCATCTTTTCATTTCCCTCTGAACTGTAGTCTGCATCGTTCATTGGCTTCTCTGACTCTTGGGTCCTTGAGTCAGACTGAGTCACACAAGTGTCTAGGAAATGACACATCATAGCATTTCTCAGCCTCAATAACCATGCAAGCTAATCTCACATGTTCCATATTATTTATGAATATAATATAGTAAATATAATTACTATAATACAATATAAGAAAGATTCTATTTCTCAAAAGAGTCCTGATAAATACACCAACTTATCTCCTTTTGTTTTAGAATAGTTAATACCTTGTTTATTCTTCGATGCCCTTACCTTCAGTTAATCAATTACCCATTATCATGAATTATGGGTATTGCATTATTCTGAGCACCAAGAAACAGAACCTGAAGAAAAGTTTACAAGCAAGTAGTTTACCTATCTGAAGAAAGGTGAGGTAAAGTAGATAAGATGGATAAGCACTATTGGTTCTCCTCAGGTTCAGAGTACAACCTGTTAGCACCTTAGTTTAAGCCTCATCAAAGGATTTCCAGACTGAGGCGTTATTTACTGTTTTCCCATGATCACTTGCCCAAAACTCCTATTCTTTCTTGGGGACATTGACTACTTTGTACTCTGTACTTAAGGGTTGAGTAAGTGTCACATCTTTCAGGTAGGAAGGTGTAATGTTGTCAGGTGGCCGCTGTGTGACTTGGTGAAGTTGATTGATTTGACATCTTGTGTAAGGGACAGCCACAGCTTTGCCTGGATTCACAGCCCTGGTCAAGAGGAGTTGAAGAGACACATAAGAAATGCCTAACAAGGACCTAGAAATGTAATACAATGCCCTGGTAATCATCTAGCATGCATGTGGTCCTCAGTTCCACACTTAATCTAACAAAAAGGGGAAATGAAAACATGCTCACTTCAGGGAAACTCATTTGGTAATGCACCATCTCTCAGCTGTGAGATGAGTTCAGATTCTCAGCATCCATGTAAAGAAAGGATAGGTATGGAGGCAGATTTGTAATCCTAGAAATAGACAGGATTCAGGGGAAGAGCACATGAATAGAGCTTGCTAGCTAGCCAGCTCCAAACAGTGAAAACTGGCAGGCACCTGTGACATTGCACCTGCGGTTCTGAAGTACACAAATGCAAACACACCTACAGCCCCACATGTGCACCCCCCAAAATAACACTCCCACATACCACACACATACACACACATATGCATGTACACACACACACACACACACACACACACACACACACCCCCTACAGGACTCAATTCAACGTTGGTCTGCAGTTGACAATTTTATGCCATCAGTACTTATATATTTAACAATAGGTTTCTCAGTTTGTTCTTGACTATTGGATTATTTCCTTCTAAATTTTCCATAGTTGATGAGCAGTGGTGCTCAGATGGATGAACCATGCTAATCAGATGCAGGGAGTCCAGACACACTTTCAGGGAGAATTTATGGAGACGACAGAGTATTTGCTGAGATACTGTATCATTTCTTTCAGTGAAGATGCACATTAGGCCAAAAACCTCAGTGTTTTTTCAGAGAGCATAACTGTCTTCCCAAACCCAGTTCTTCAAAGTTTGTTTCTTTGTCTCAAGGATATAAAATTTTACACAGCAAGTTATTTTCTCTAAAGATGTGAAACATTGTTTCTCTGTCTCTTGCTTCTGATTGGTGATATAGAGACATCAACCATCATTTTAATCATCTTTATTCTTTGTAAGTGAATCTTCACTTTTCTTTGGCTGTCTTCAAGCTATTCAAACTCCTTAAAAAATCTCTGTACCTTCTAGTTTCATTTTCAGTTCTCTAGGTGTTCCTTCTTTATAATTACGTCTTTGAAGAATTTTGGAGGCTTTTCATATCTGATTATTGGTATTGCTTCATTGATTCTGAAGTATCCCATCTTTTGTGTGTTTACTGATTCTTTTCTGTTTTCTTATTTTAACCCATTCACAACTTCTGATGAGATGTTTAGCTTTCAGCTTGACACAGCCTAGCCTGATCTTAAAGGAAAGCTTCATTGATGAATTGTCTAAGTCAAACTGGCTGATAAGCATGCCTGTAGGAGATTGTCTTGATTGTTAATTGGTATAGGAGAGTTAAGCCCATTGTGAGTGGTCACCACTGCCTAGGTAGGTGATTCTAGGCTGGATAAGCTCGAGCCTATGAGCAAGCCATCAACCAGTGTCCCTCCATGGATGCTGCCTTCAAGTTCCTGTCCTGACTTCCCTTAAAGATGACTATGACCTGGAAATATGAGCCAAACAAATCCTTTCCTTGTGTAAGTTTCTTTTGGCCAAGTATTTTGTCAGAACAATAGAATGAAATGAGAACAGTTTGTCTCAATTTTATTTCTGAGTATATTTTCTACATCACGTCCCCTTTAAGGGCATGCCATAGTTTTTAAAAATTTAACTTCTCACTCACTAATTTATTTTCTCAGCAATATTATCCATTTTATTGATTCTTTTTAACTTAAATAATTGTATTTTTCAATTTATATGAGTTCTAGTTTGGTTCTTTTTGCAATATGTTTGTTCATTCTTGTACCTGAGCGATTACAATGATTTTATTTTCATGCTTTTGAAATTTACACGGATCGATGTTGTTCATTTCACATTCTGTGTATGGCTGTGAGCTTATGAGGTTCTTTTGGGTATATTTTATTTATGTTGTTTTTCCTGATTCTCATTCATAGTATCTTCTCTTTTGATGTATTTTGTGATTTTTTGCCACAGTGGGTGGCACATTTTCCTTATACATTCCATAATATTATCCAGGGACAGACTTAAATTTTAATTCCTATAAAGAAGACTCCTATTTCTTCCGGCACTTACCCTTGACATCACTGACACTGAAACATTATATTCAATGAAATTACCTGCTTTTGAACTTTATATCATATAAAAAACACATTTTTAGTCACTCAACTGTCTATGGGCCAGTTGTATTTACTGTCTGGAGGTATTTCTTCTCTCATTAATCTATAATCAAGATTATGTCTTAAAACATCTTTACTGATCATGACTATCATACAGAATGTTTTATTTCTTGGTTTGTCCTAAGGTGGAGTTTTTTCGTATTCATCCAACATAAGTATCTTCTACTAGGCACTATACTTGGGACAACCTTAGATTGAATCAACTGTCCAATAACTCTACTATATCTGTCAAGATGGAACCTAAGACTTCCAAGTTCAACAAAACCTCTCAAGGCAAAAGCCAAGTTTGGATCAAACTTTGCTCGAGGGTCCTATTAGTTTGCTTTTATTTCTATAGACTCCTTAATGCCATGCTTATACAAAAAATGTTTAAAATGCTTTCATATTTTATCTAATATCATGATGACTTAAGTATAGAAAAATATAAGATATATAGGAATCATAACATTTAAATCACTTCTTCCCTCTCATTTTTTTTCTGCAAAATTGTCTTTAATTATTTTAATAAACTCTACTCACTCTAGTACCATCATTCACTTCTTTATAGATTTCTTCTCTTCCATGGATTAGTCTCTCCTCCTCCTTCTAGTTCCTGCTTTTACTATGTTTTTCTTTGGGTAAAACAGAACAAAAGTGGAGAGAACAGAATATCAACAGCTTGCACTTGGCAATTGATTTATTAATTTTAATGTAGTTTTAACCTTTCAGCCACTTAGCTTTTATGTATCATTTTCTGTTACATAAAAAATAGGACTTTTCTCCCCTTTTGTTTGCTGACATTTGAAATCTTTTTAATAGGGGACAAATTGCTTTTGGGCATAAATACAACTGAATCTCATTTTCTGCAAGTCTATGCTGATGGCAAATGTAATTTAATATTCTAGCTGTAGTAATAGCTGCCTTCCATTGAACATCTGGTATTTACCAGGAAACATGTTATCTGCTTTTCCTTCATGATTTCAAATCTTCACAGCTACCAGGTAAATACTGTTGCTCTTACTTTTATTTTTTCAATGAGGAAAAGTAAAGTTCCAAGGGAGGGGCAATTTGAGCTTACACAGTGAGTTAGAGTCTTATGGACTGGTCCCCCAATCAGTCTTCTCTTTCCACTCTCTCATTTCAGTAGGTAGGACTGCAAATCAGAGTATAAATTTCTCTCCTTTAAGAACTTCTGATGCCTATGGGAAGGATATGACACATAGTTCTAGCTGTGCTTCTTGGAGATTCACTTCTGGTTCCCGGGTGGGATGGATATCTTGAAATGGGAACACTGGGACACATATTTTTGCTTACTATACATGTTTCTTCTAATACTCAGAATCTGATCAATTCTGTTTTCAGACTTCCCAATCCAAATTCTACCTGTCTTTCTCAAAGACTGAATCATCATTTTGTTTTCTAAGACATTTGCTGTAATTTCAATTTGGGTTGATGACATGATCAGACAGTAATTAGCTACTTCACTGACATTCTAGAATATAGTCC
Organism: Peromyscus eremicus; assembly: GCF_949786415.1. Classification (NCBI taxonomy): domain Eukaryota; kingdom Metazoa; phylum Chordata; class Mammalia; order Rodentia; family Cricetidae; genus Peromyscus; species Peromyscus eremicus. Next base: position 119,353,010 of record NC_081421.1, on the reverse strand, counting down.
CAATGCCTCATCTATTTTGAGTTCTAGCAATAAAATATTGGACTGTAAAGTGTGCAGCTTGGGCATAGTCTTCTCATTAGTGGAGATATTGCACAATTTCCCTCACAAAATCTGTTTTGGATGGAAGCCAAGATGCTTCAGTCTTCTGCTAAAATCCACATGTTCAGTTCTGAGTAGGTCTGAAGCACTGCTTTTTTAAGCTTAATCCTTGACTGGGATTCCTTTTTCACCCTCCAGGGGAGTGCAGGGGAGGATGCAGTCTCAAAATCCCTAGGTGAGCAGGGTGTTAAATAGGTACATGGGAATGCCAATGAAATGTTTTGAATTCCTAAAACAAACTATTATTAGTGAAGCTACTGTAATTATAAAAGAGTTTATTGTGTTTTATAAAGAACAACTTTAAATAAAGACTAGAAATTGTGTCTAGCATGCAGTTTGCATAAACATAGTCTTAAAAGCTTTGAGTAGCAACATCTGTACATATAAAGCACTGTAAAGTCTCAGTGCCTGTTCTGTAAACCTGTTTAATAATATGTAAGTTGCTTGCCTAGTTTAGCTATTTCCTGTGTTCCAAGCCATAGCTGTACCTAAACAAGAGTTATAGAAGAATATAAGACAGGAAAGGGAACTTGAACCATGGGTGTGACTCAGTGGTGGAGTACTGGCTACCATGCAAAAGCCTGGATTTGAGACCCGGAAGTGCAAAAAGTAGAGAGCTCAGTCCAGTTGTGTTCTTAACAATCCCAGACAGGAGAAACACCAGTATTGCTTCCAGTAGAAGAAATGGCCTCCCAAAACACTAAATTTGGTGCTGCTGGTGTTTTGGTAGCTCAGATGTATGCTAGTCATTCATTACAGAATAATTAATGGTGTGTGTGCTCTAGATTGAGACCTGGAAAGATAGGGGCAGATGCCACCTTCAGAGAAATCTGACCATAAACCACAGAAAAGTGGAGGCAAGAGCCATGTGGTGGTGGTGCATGCCTTTAATCCCAGCACTCAGGAAGCAGAACCAGGCGGATCTCTGTGAGTTCAAGGCCAGCCTGGGCTACAGAGTGAGTTCCAGGAAAGGTACCAATGCTACACACAGAAACCCTGTCTCGAAAAACAAAAAAAAAGGGGCGGGGGAGGCAAATGCCTCACAAAGCTGGGTGCTTTCCTGAGAAGGAGATAGGGACAGCTCCTTTTAGGAGAACTGGGGAAAGAGAATTCAGTGACTATGAGTAAATACTGCAGTGCAGCCGAAATGAAGTTCACTGCTTTTTGGATATTGTTTGAATTTGGTACTTACCTAGCATGAAAGCCATCGTTAATTGTCTTTAGCTTCAGTCTAGTTTGATCCTGTTGCCCTTTCCCTTCGGCCCAGCCTTTCAAAGCAGAGCTCCATCTGCTTAAAGAAGTGAGGGGTCCAGGGCACCAGGAGAACACTACCTACAGAATCAACTAAGCAGGGCTCATAGGGGCTCACAGAGACTGAAGCGGTCTGCACCAGGTCCTCTGAACAGATGTATGGCTGTTAGCTTGGTGGGTTTTTTGTGTGTGGGACTTCTAACAGTGGGAGTGGGGTGTCTCTGACACTTTTGCCTGCTCTTAGGACCCTTTTTTCCTCCTGTTGGGTTGGCTGGCCCAGCCCTGATATGAATGTTTGTACCTAGTCTTATTGTATCTTGTTATGCCATGTTTGGTGGATATCCCTGGGAGGCCTGCTCTTTTCTGATGGGAAATGGAGGAGGAGTGGATCTAAGGGAGAGGGAGGGGGAACTGGGAGTGGAGGGGGAGGAAACTGCAGCAGAGATATATTGAAAACCATAAATAAGTAGATGGACAAGAAAAAAGAAAACATATTTATATCTGAAATAAGATTGAAAAAAAAAAAAAGCGAAACATGATACTACTGGCTTAGCAATCCAGCTGCTAGACTAAGGATCCCCAGGATTTGATTTTGGTTCATTATTGGTTATGCTTTGTTTTGTTTCCATGAGGTTGTACCTTTCAGTAATGCAGCACATACACCTCCAAGGAGCATTGAAGCCTGTAACAAGTGCCTCCTCCTTTCCAATCCCCCTCTCAGCTCCATTCAGTTGAGGTACCTTGAAGCCCTCTTGCACAACCACCCTTAACTCGAGTGAATTGGTTACTTTCCTACATTCAAGTGTCTGGCAGGACATACACGAAGCTGGACCTTATGGAAGCCTGTTAAAAATGCCTTCTGTAGTGTGAGGCTATTTCAAAGAGGAACTGAAGCCACTACTTGGAGCACGTTCTCAAGAGAATGTGCTTTTGTGGCCCAGGTGCTTGCTGTCGATGTCCTTGCAAAGAGGAAGACCACCGGGCTCTTTGTGGCCTGAGAGCTACACTTCCTCCCTCTTGTCTCCTGGCTGCTGACAAGCCTTAGACTAAATGGACACAGCACCTTATATTTCTGGCTAGAGTAGATATGGAACAGGAAAGGGCATTCCAGGACTCAAGTGAAAGTCCATTGATATTTATTTTCGGAGCATTCTTAAGACAGCCCATGACTCGCCTCCAGAGTCCATCCGGGTGTCTCCTTTCAGCTAGCGCTTCCTGACTTTTGATGTGGTATTGAGACACAAGCTTTGATGCTCCAAGCTGCTGGCTGTGGAGGAAGCTAAGTGTTTATGGCTTATCGGGTGATGTATAGAACATACCAAGTCCAGAAACTTTTCACAGAGGATGCACTAGGGATTCCACAGGCTGTGTAACAGCAGAGGACAGGCTGATCTGCTGCAGGAAGAATCCAGGAGTGGGTCCAATTCCATGGGTCTGCACAACATGCTTGGGGACTCAGTAGGCCAGACGTCCAAGACACAGGTGTCTTCAGGGCTTGGCCCCTCTGAATGAACCACACTTGAGAAAGCACCCTTGCTTTTCCCAGGTTCTGGTGGTTTTCTGGGGACTCTGGCATTCCTGGGCTTATAAATGTGACTTTCTAGCCCTCCATCTTCATATGGCTTTTTTCCTACATGACTTGTGACTTCATGTGGTCTTTTCTCTGTGGAGATATTGGTGGCGACACTGGTCACACTGGATGAAATCCCACTCTAATAACTTCATTTGAATCTGATTAGTTCTATTAAGGCCTTATTACCAAATTAGACCCAATTCTGCTGTACTGAAGGCTGGAGTTTGACCTTATTTTGGGATGGCTCAGTTTAAACCGTAACAACCTGCTAGTATGATTGCTGAGTGTTTGGTTTCTAAGCTGTTTTGGTTCTTCCTATGCTAGCTGAGTAACTTTCCTGTGATTATTTTTTAAGTCTTGGGTACTGACCAATTTGGTATAACTTTCTATATCCCATTTTCTGCTTACTTGTGGCCAACCACAAATGGTAGGATTGTTAGTGCAAAGGCCTGTAATTTGTATTGTTAATAATTATCATGATACCTAGAATACAGGGAGTCCTGGCTGAATTCATATCAACAGGAGACAAGGTGAGAAAGAAAATTCTCTACCCATGATTTGAAAATGCTTAGCAATTATAGTGATATTGTATTTAAAATAAGAAAACAGCCCGTCGGTTTATAAAAGAGATGATTTGGTATGTAGGTGACCAAATGGTACACTTGGTTTTGCCAAAGAGATTTTGCAAGGAGTCAGAATCAAATAAGTGACAGACTTAGTTCAAGCCTTTGCAAGTCTCATTTATTGAAGATTTGTACATTAGACAGGGCTGTGGGACAAATGTCTTTTGGATATGGGACAGAGGGTCATCAGAGCCTGGGGAAGCTAGCCCTAAAAGTAGACTTTTACTCCTGAGTTGTCCTTTCACTCCAATATTCATAATGAGCATCAGAAATTTTTTGAGACAGGATTTTACTAGGCAGCTTTATCTCTCCTAGAACATTCAATTCTCCTATCTCAGCTTCAAGATTGCTGGAATTATGGGCATGTGTCACCACACCTGACTAATCAATCAATACTTGCTTTCTGATGCTCTTCTTAGTGAGCATTAGGATACAAAGGAGATTGCTAATGGATAAACATATGAAATATAATGAGAACCAATTTTAATGATAAACACTCAAAGACATTTTCATGAAAACATTTACTTGTTTTAAATACTGTGAACATTATAGACAGGCCAAATGATCATTTTAGCTAAAACGAAGGAAAAGAAGCAAATTTGAATGAGTAGATTAAACTTCATTAGGTTAGAAGCCAATGTCATTTTATACGCTAAATTGAGGCAGAGGTATAAAAGTGAAATCATTTTTAAAAAGAAATTATGGAGGTAAGTACAGTGATGACCATGGGAAGTGACTCATCCATGGGAAGATGAGAAAGAAGATCAAGTTTGAGGCAGCCTGGACTACATGGCCAGACCCTGTCTCAAAAACAAACAAGCAAGAAAGGAAACAGATTCAACTCAGCCTTTTCCTTTCTCCTTGAAGCATGTTGTTTCATTCTACAAACAGTGAGATGGAAAGATGATCCTTGGAGAGATGTTGGCTAGAGACCAAAATAGCAGAAGTCTCCTTAAACTCTGGTCTAAGGATCTAGCATTGACTTTACCATTCCCTGAAGGAGTGACAGAGAGAATGAAAACAGAAAAGAAGGTCTATTATCCACTCTGGTTTCTGAAGCAAGTGGGAGGAGAACCTCTGAGCACCTGTCTGTGGAGCAGATGCTGGCTATCTTATTGGGAGGGATACTGCTGGCTAATTGTGCCTGTGAACAATTTGTGTTCGATTATAAAACTAAAGTTTGGCAGTTTGGAGAACAGGGGTGGGACAGACCTGACTAAGATTACAGCAATGTCCACTGAGTCTCCATTTCCCCTCCTTGACACCTTACAGCTGACAGAAGGAGGGTCAGTAAAAGCCAATACTGGAAGCAGACGTGTATCTACACAGATATACATGTGTATATCAGACCAGCTTATGGGAAGGGTCCTTTTGGAACATTCAGCCTAGAGAACATAGATTCAGTCCTCTAGTTGAAACTAAGTCTACTTAATGGATTGATCTATTGGCCAATACTATTTTGTCGAGTGTTAAGTGGTGGGAAATGATTCACAAAAGGGGAGAGTAGGCAAGTATGAAACACTATCCACCTGCTATCAGATCCATATCAGTCATGAGGCCATCTGTAAACAAACAGAAGCAACACAGAACAAAACCTGGAAGATGACACAGGAAAGATAAATCCCACAGCAAGTAATGAGAGCAGCAACCAACATTTTACTGGGCTACGAACGGGATAATAGAATTAACAGGTAAGTACATTATGGAATACATGAGACTTGAAAGGAAGAAGTATAAGGTTGAGGTTGAATTTGGCAGAGGAAGGATAGACCAGAAAGAGCACTTTGTTGCTTGGTTCTTCCCTGTCAACCTACACAGTTCTCCATGTATACACTCTAAGCCCTGTGTATTTCTTTACTAATGAGTTTATTGCATGGAAGAGGCTCACAGCAGCAACCATAAAGGTGTGCTGATGGATCTTGCTTCAGGAAAAGACTTCCCATGCCAATTCTTTAAAAACAGGACTGTCATACAGTCCAGCTATTCCACTCCTAGGTATGTAGCCAAAGGACTCTGATTCAAATTCCACAGAGATACTTTCACATCCACATTTATTGCTGCACTATTCACAAGAGCTTATAGAACTAATCTAGATGACCATTGGCAGGTGAATGGATAACGATAATATAGCACATATTTGTAATTTTGGAATTTTATTCAGTCATAAACAAAGTTATGTCAACTGCTGGAAGTTGGATGCATCTAGAAATATTGTATTAAGTGAAATAAGCCAGAATCAGACAGAAAAGTGTCACATATCTCTCACTTGTGGTGTCTATATTTTATATAAATGCATAAAATCACACATACACATATCTTGTATGACATGAGGGCAGGAGTCTGGCAGTCTGGAGAGGGGAGAGGGCTAGAAGGATGGAGAAGAGGGAGAAAGGGGAGGGTATGGGAATGAATATGGTTAAACGTATATAACCTTGTTCTTATGAAACCCATCAGTATGTACAATGAATATATTCCAAGAAAGAAAGAAGAGGAAGGATAGAAGAAAAAAGGAAAAAGAAGAAAAGAAAAGAAAGTCTCATTCAACTTTGTGGATAGAATGGAGTCTCAAGGTAGGGCGTTGTAGAGAGCTACTTCAGCCTTGTGGCTGCCATACCATGACTTTCCCAGCAAACCCAAACAGTAACAGAGTGTGGTGGGAACTGAGAGGGAGCATATCTGCCATCTTTGTGCTGAGGTCCCCATTGAGTTGGATGACTGTTCCTCAGCTCTCTGCTGCAGGCTGCCTCCCTCTCTCCTCAGTCTTTCTCCCCGACTTCCTTTTTCACAGGTAGACCCATCTTCAAAGGTAGCTCTCACACTCTTCCCTTAGTGCCAATGTCTGCTTCCAGGAGGATCAGTCGGCCTCCTTTCAAAGGATTACAGGATTAAATATGGAATTAAGTACGGGGTAAACTCACCAGACCATTCTGTGATGTTTACTTCCAAATTGGGCCTTCATTTTCTCATTCTACAAACATCTTGAATACTAATAAGAGTTTTGGGCTCTGAGATGTTAGAAGTTCAAGGATGAATAAGGCTGAGCCTCACCTTCCTTGACACACACACATGCACATTTAGTTTGAAACTGAAATGTGAGAGCTAAGCCATGTGTTCAAGGCTGCTCTCCCTGGTGACTTGAGTCTCTTAATTCGAGCTCTAAATCAAAAAAGGTTTTGGTTCTGAAGAATGTAATCTTTCTACATCACTTTTCTGCACTATAACATTTATAGTAAAGCCCATGGCATTAAATGCACCAGTGTTCGCTCTACTCCATTCAGGCTCTTCGAGTTCCTGTAGGGAGTTCTTTAGAACACTAATCCCTAAGGGTGCTTCATGTTAAATATATTAAACGAATATAAAATATATTCTCTGCTGGGGTTCAGAGGAGACTTTTATACGCTAAAGTACACTGTGCATTTGCAAGCACAGGTCTGAGGTGTTAACATTTCCAAGCTTACCTGGCTTGGGAATTGCTCTACAGAACACCTTGCAGAGATGCTATTCTACCCAGTAAAATCATAGAATGGCAGACCCTTTATTATAGCATCCAGGCAACACTTTCTGCTGGTCGCTGGCATTCTGAGGAGGCATTGTAGTGACCTGTTTTTTCATATCAAGAATCTTATGCATAGGAACTTAAGTCAGTTCTTTTAGATTATTGAGCTGGGCAGTGGAGCCTTGCCAAGTTCCATGACCTGCACCCTTCCAGTGACTGTAGAGTGTAGAAACCTATGAGCCACTCCTTAAGCAGCTAGGGATAAATGAACATGTGTATGAAAGAATGAAAACTATTTTGTGGAGCTGGAGAGATGGCTCAGTGGTTAAGAGCACTGGCTGTTCTTCCAGAGGACCTGGGTTCAATTCCCAGCAACCATATGGCAGCTCAAAACTGTCTGTAGTTTTAGTTCCAGGGAATCTGACATGCTTACACCAATGCATATAAAATAAAAATAAATAAATCATTTAAAAAATGAAAAAAGATAAGTATTTTGCTAGTCTTCTGGTGCTATGTGGAATTAATGGAGAGGTATGTACAAAGGTGGACAAACAAGTAGGTCTTTTTTTGGTGATGTTCAGGGGGAGGGTGTTAGTACTATGTTGCAATCTTCCAGCTCATTCTGAAAGTAGTGACTTACTCACCAAGAATCTTGATGGTTACAAGGGAGCACGTATTTCAAGCCTTTACACAAGCAGCAAGCAAAGTAGGAATATTTTGCAATGGGGATGCGGCTTTTGGACGCTCTTGGCAGTTAATGTAGATCACTCACCTGCAGAAGGCACTCAACTTTTGATCATTCTGCGTGGACTGCAGGTACCATGGTACCATGTCATCTTCTGCTTCGTGGGTGTGTTGGCTAGCAGCCTGCCTTTTCTTTTGTAGTCTCAATACTTTGCTGGTGATTTGGGTCCTTGAGGAAGCAGACAATGAGGGTTTAGTGGGTTCTAATGCCTATTCTGTGCCTTTGTTTGCCTTTTTTTTTTCCCAGAGATTGAGCATTTGTGTCTATGGGCATAAGATCGATTGCTGCATTGTGAGGCAGAAATGAAAGGGAACAGGGAACACTCTTTCTTTTCCTTTCCAGCTCTGCCCAGCATTGGCCACAGGCCCCTGGCACAGCAAAGGGCCAATCATATAGGGTCACATGACCCTAGCATGTGAATGCAGCCACTGTAATTGCACACTTATCTCTGAGACAAATATATGTATGGGAATTTGTAATGACATTGCTATCTAATTTATTCATATGGCTCACAAAAAAATTCATATTATGTCCTGATTTGATTTCCAAGAATGATAGAGACGCTCGGAGTGATTTGTTAGGAGACCAGCTTCAGCACAGGATGAAGGAAGGTGCTCTTCTCTCCAACTACAGTAACTAATAGCTTACGGTATAAGACAAAAATAACATATTTTGTAATTAATATTTTAATTTACCAAGATGTGAGATGAATGGTGACTAGACTTCTCTTCCCCATGGTAATAATGAGCCCAGGCAATTTCAAATGAAGAGCAACCAGGAGTTTAATACCTTTGATTAAGAACATGTTTCCACAGTGGCTATTGCCTTCCTATTTACAAGAGGGAAACAAAACTCAGGCTTATTTTATTTTGGAGCTGCAGGGGGTCTTATGGCATCAGAAGAAGAGGAGAAACTATTTAAAGATAATTAAAGGCAATTTGCCTCATCAGCCCTTTCTCGTCTCTCCTCTTCTCCTCATTCTCTTCACAATACATGCTAATTGCCACTTCAGTGACCTGAGGAATTTTTTTCCCTCTTTCCTGAAGTAACGTGCCTGTTTGGCTGTTGCTTACACTTATAATTGACTGGATAAATCAATGCATCGCCATTAGTTCATTTGAAAACAGAGCATGAGTTACTTCCTGTGCTGCTCTGCTGGCTAGTTAGGCTTTAGCTAAGCTCCAGGCAGGGGATGATGGGAGATGCTGGGTCTGGGTACCAGCCATGTCCTAGGTGCATACAATCTCTATCGCAGAACTGGGGCTGGAAGCGGCTCCCAGCTTGCTGTGGGACTTCGCTTACAGTGAGATTAGAACCCAAGCTTGGTCCACTTAAGGAGGGGGTGAACTGGAGCAGGTCAGAACCCAAACTTTGTTTTAGACTTTGTTCCTTTTTTTCCACGTTTGTCTGTCTATTCCTTTTTAAGCTTTCTGTTTCAAGCTTTCATTCCTTCCTTTAATTCGAATGGCCCCTGGCATGCATTTAAACTCATAATCACTTAGGTTGCAAAAACCGAACTTGGCGACTCTCCGAAAAAGCATTGTGAAGAGCCATTCACAGCAGCTTCCCCAGGGACTAAGAAAACTCCGTCACCTCCAGGCAACTTTTAGCTGAAGGTTTAAAATAACAAGACCTAGGGCGGGAGCTGAGCTCCTAAAATGGAAGGTGTTTCAATTCTACGCCACACTTTCAACTCTGATCATTGATAATAAGCTGCATCACTCTCATGGAAAGAGTGACCTCTGGGGAATAGGAGGGACCTGCAAACGTTTCACCTGGGAGTTTGGACAGATTTCTTTAAATCCAGATGAATTGAACAGTATGGACCATAGGGTCACATGCAGAGTAAATGTGGCAAAACACGATGCTGACTACAAAGACCTGAACTACATGTAACACAGTGGCCGTCAGCTCAGGACAAAGTGACTTTCTGCTAGCTTGTGAAGGGGAAACCCAAGGTAAGTGGGGACAGAGAACAATGGTTTTAAATTAACTATTTGCTAAACAGTCTACAGGATCAGAACAGTAAGAAAAACAACTACAGCAATGCCAGATATGTGAGCCTCAGGGAAGCCTGTACTTTGAAAGCCAGGCAGGCTGACACAGCTTTACAACTCCAATGCTAAGGAGGCTAAATCAGAAGGATCAGAGTTCAAAGACAGCCTGAGCTATACACTGAGAAAGTCCAAGTACCCTGAAAAGAAGGTTGGGTCCTACTTCCAGATTTGGTTTCCATACACACATTACCATTTCTAATTCAAGTCCAAGCCTCTTGAGTGTGGAAGGCATTCTCTCTCTGTCTCTACCTACCACTTCCTCTCCATATGTGTATGCATGTGTGGGTATGTGTGACTAGGTTTGTATATGTGTATGCGTGCGTGCGTGCGTGCGTGTGTGTGTGTGTGTGTGTGTGTGTGTGACTAGAGATTGGATCTGGATGCAAATACTAGGCAACAGCTCCACCCCCAACCAGGATTTTAAGGTTTCTATTTTTGTTTTTATAGCTTTGATTTTTCAGCTTCATTTTGCATGCAGCAGCAGCCAAATATTTTCATTGCATGTGAAGCACGTTTGTTCTAAGTTCTAATTTCAAGAAAAGTTAAAACAGAAGATTCCAAATACAAAAAGATTTTTGGAGCGTTAACACAGATGAGGAGTTGCTGGAATCCTTAGTTGTCCTAGGAGTCAGTCAAACCTCAGGCTGCAAGGGTTGGGATAGCAGGCATGTCTTTTCAACTTGACCAACTTCAAGGAAAGATAAAACTGAACAAATTAGAGTCTATCTGTACATCTCTACCACCCTTCATTCAGTTCCCTGGGAGATGTTTTCTGCCCTGTGAAACATATATATTTTTTTCTCCTAAGAATCTATTTAAATCCTAACTACCGATCAAAGTTTAGCCAGCTTTATTTTGAGGAAATACCCAAGAAACTGGGATTAGTCAGAATTGACAGTGAATATTTGGGCTGAGAATCCTGGTGCCCCCAGAATGACAAACTGCAAATGAATTGAACAGTGTGTGTCCAGGCTAAGTTTGATGTTTTGTCCATTCCAAATGGGACACATTTTAGAGAAACATATCTTTATGATGAAAGGTAGTCCAGTTCTGAAGATTAGATGTTTTCTATCCTTTATGCCCTGCTACTAATGATTTTGCTGTTTACTCAGCCGGATATAGCCACATTGACCATCTTCCTGCTCTTTCAGTGTGCTGGGCTTCAGCATACCCACAGCATATATAATCTCAGTATAGAGTCCTTCCCCTGGAACTCTCCAACTCATTTGGGGTTAATCTGTTCATCTGTCAGTGGACTAGTTAGATACTTCTTGTGTTGTCCTCATATTATAGTATATTGTTCTTTATTGGGTATTAACCATAATTGAAAGTCATCTTTGTATTTCTTGCTTTAACATCAGTCTCTTTCCATAGATGTAGAGTGAAGAAAACAGAGGCTTTTTGTTATCTTGTTAACAATTATATAATACTTCTAAACTGTAGCTTGTCCTTGATAAATAGTTGCATGAATGAATATTTAATTAGTATTGAGACTTCGAATATTGGATGAGCACTTAATTGCTTGAGTCAAATAGAGTGGGAGCCACATCTCCATATTGTGAACAAGTAAGTCCTGGGATGCTAAGTGCTAACAATAGAGGAATGTAGATGTGAAAAACAGATTGAGTGGTGGAGAGTTTTAGAGACAGAAAGCAAGCAACATTGACTAATATTTAATATTTGGCTAGACAAAAAAGACAAAAGCATACAGATAATAAAAGGAGATTGGTGGGCAGAATTATTTTAATGGTATAGTCTCTAGTATCAAATATACCATTGTCAATAATCACTAGTATCAAGTATATCATTCATGGCAACCCAGAACTGTCAGTGAAGCAAAATGTCTGAGACATATTGATTCAATATTATCTCTCCACATTTCTCATTCTTTTGGGGGTCTTAGAGATCAAACATCCCCCAGTATTCCACATACTTGTATGTTATGCAGGCTACCTCTGGAACATCATAGGTACCCCTGTATCTATAATTACATATATTCATCTGTTTATTTTTTTCTATTAGGACACAAGCTTCTTATTGACAATGATTTTCTCATCTGTTCATGAAGTTTCATGAGTAGCTCAATGCTGAGGATCATTTGTCTGAAGAATGTTCGACAAACTGAATTCATTTTCATCAAAAGTTCATCTCATTTTAGCAAGCAACTGTGATTCTTTAGAAATGGCTAAATGAATAGACATGAATGGTTTTTTTTGTTGTTTTCTGACTAATTTTAGTTTTAGATACTTCGGTGGGCTTGTTACAAACATGACTGCAGTTGTTTGAATTTCTGCTATATTTGTGTTATTCTGTAATATAATAAGCATTTCTCATTAAAAAGACAGGATCCCTTTATACAATCTTGGATTGTTGGTTGGCTTTAGAATTTGTTTGAGTTAATAGAATGTGACAGAAATTATAGCACATGATGAGTTCTAGGGATAAAACTTTGAGATTCTGCTCAACCATTCCATGCACACGTCTAGGCAGCCATCTAGCTAAAGTCATTTGAGAAGAGCCAGTTTCCAGCTAAACTAGCAGTGACCGCAGAAGCACCGAGTCCAGGTGAAACAGGAAATTCTCAGCTATGTCCAACTCAAACTGCTGACCCACAGCATTGTAAGCTAAAAAAATAAATACTGCTGTAAGCCATCCTGTTTGGGGATTACTATGTAGCAAAAGTTAATTATCACTCATTAATATGTAACTTTCTTTTTCTTTCTATTGAAAATAGATTCTTCTCTCATATAATACATTCTGACCACAGTTTCCCTTCCCTCTACTCTACCACCTCCACTTCTCCTCACCCCCAGACCCAATCCCCCCTTGCTTCCTCTTCAGAAAAGAACAGGCCTCCAAGAGAAAACAGTCAAATAGGACAAAATATGATACAACAAGACAAGGCAAAAGCCCTCATATCCAGGCTGCATAAGGCAACCCACTAGGAGGAAAAAAGTCAGTTGAGAGGGTACTTGGCCAAGAATGGTGGTGAAATTTGACCCAAGTACCAGCCCTTTCTTTGGAAGAAGGTTCTTAGGTGGAACTATCTTGGCCATTGTGAATTTGAGACAGTTAACTGGGATGAATTTGGAAAGCAATAAAAAGACATCTTCAGAGAATTATCAGTAACTACTAAATCAGCAGATCCCAGGAGGCATCTTGTGAAGAGTGCAAGAGTCTTCAAAACTGAAGGGACACTTAACAACACTTGTGCAAGCATGAAGGCCAGAGTTCAGATCCCAACACTTATGTAAAAAGCCAGTGTAGTCTCTCACATACCTGTGAACCCAACCCTGAAGGCTGGGGAGACAGGAGGATCATTGGGGCTTGCTGTAGCCAGCCCAGCCATGACATATGTGCTTTAGGAATAGTGAGAGACCCTGCCAACAAAGGAGCACGGCAGTGCATGACAGAGGAAGAGAGCAGACATCTTCCTCTGGCCTCTGTCAGAGATGTGTGTGTGTGTGTGTGTGTGTGTGTGTGTGTGTGTGTGTGTGTGCAAACATATACATACACACGTGCATATCCACCTCATATACATATATGCTCCTCCCCAACATAGAGGGAATTTCAGAGAACAGATGAACAATACTGGAATGAAGATTAGATGGCTTGATAAGGCATAAGGTAGGCAAGCAATGCCACATGCAGTGGACAGTGAAGCCTGTGTTAGTGACATCAGCAGTCTGTGGATATTTTTTGAGCAAATGCTTATAAGCTCATGGAGTCAAGATTGGGATGGATTTTAGAAAAAGGGAAGGAATCGATGTTCCTTGTAAGAACAAAGACTATAAATAAAGCTTATATTGCAGAGTGAGGAAGCGATTGAATTTGCTTTCCACCTCTGCAACTTTTTGGTTTTAAGAAAGGGAGTGAGCCTCAGGGTCATCAAGAGGAAATTGGCTTGCTATAACCATTCCACACAGAACAACAAATAAGATAATGGGAGGATAACAGTTAGCACATTGCAGAACTTGGGAACAATGGCTCTTATTATGTAGGGTTGGTATTAAAAACTCCAACTGAGTACTCTTTGATGGTGGCCCTTAGGAAGTCATATAGATTTTTAAAATACCCTTGGCTTCTGCTATTCACATCAGCCTCCCCCACTGTCCTCACTCCTCTGAAGAATAGCCTTGTTTACTGCACACAGTGGGAAGCCCTCTTTCTGCTGAAGTTGGGATATTCACTCACCCTGTGTATCAGGGTGATGATGCAGCTTTTCTGTTTGGGGATGTCCCCACTTTTGTATTCCTGCTATGAGCTCTAGGCCATTGGATAGTAAAGGCAAGTTAGAGAACAGGTGTGTTCAGTGCCATTTCGCTTTCTGGTCTTTTGGAATTAAGAATTAAAATTTTTTTAAAAAAAGGAGGCCAAGAAGGCAGACTCTATTTCAAATCTACTCTGTACTTTCCTTCTGTATACACTCAGCAGCACCACAGATCTCTCCTGTTGAGTCATGGCAGCCCTTGTTTCAAGGGGAGGCATAACCCAGACAAGAACAAAGGATGAAATATTCATGTTTTGAAATCCAAAATTTGTTCTTGAAGCTAATTTCAGAGACAATTGTAGTGAAAAGCCAGGTTTTCACTTTGCAGTCCCTAGGCTTCTTGAAAGAGAAACTAGAAGCTTACCTTTAAATATTAACCAGTTCCTTAAAATATTGAGAAGTTTGGGGATTTGAGAATGAAAGATATACTACAAACCACTGAAGAGAGAATATGTAGGTATTGAGAGGGCCGGGGAGCCAGACCAGAGCTTTTCACAAGTTTCTAATAGCCCTGCCAGGGACCAGGCCTTAGTCTCAGTTTACTGGAACTGGCTGGAGCTGAGCAAGTCGTTCTCAGGAAGACCACAACTCAGGGGCAGCCAATCAGCAGGTGCCCCACAGCCTTCTGCTGACTCAGCACCTCCCCTCCCCCAGCCCCCAGCCTTCTTGCTAGCTAAAGATAGCTTTTCTTACCTTCCTGTCAACAAGACCCTAACCACCACAGCCTCCAACCAGTCAGGTCCCAGGCTAATCTTTCCTCCACCAATCAGCACCAGATTAATCCCTCTTCCATGGAATTCCCCTAACTCTTATTACAAGGAGCTTGAAACTTCCCTTCAGGGTTGCTATTTGTCACCCCAATCCATGGGAAACAATAAATGCTCTTGTTAAATTGCATACGTGACTGTTGGTCTTTCTTGGGGTCTTCTCTTGGACCCTAACAATTGGTGCATTGGCCGGGAAGCCTCCTTAAGAACCCCTGACATGTGAGCACTGAAAACCCGGCTGGCCAGTAAGTGTAAGTGAGTGCTCTTTGTCTTGGTCTGTCATTGTTCTGACTGTCTGACTGTCACTGTTCTGTTCCATCTTCTGTATTTCTGCTCCTTGTTCTGTGTTTCTTCCTGGTGGAAGCTTGAGCTACCTGAATCCGGAGGCCGAGGTTTGCCTGACTATGCTAGAGGCACCTTTGCCTGTGGGCCGGGAGTCATCCCGGACTCACTTGAGAGGGACTGGTTCCCTTCGGTTGAATTGGGATAGAGGGTCCCCCTGGTTGAACTGGGACAGAGGGTCCCTTTGTTTGAGTGGGAACACAGTTCACTCCTGTTGCAAAATAGAACTCCCCAGGGAGACAAAACCCTTCTTGGTTTCTCTTTTTTTGTGCACCATATTGGTACATTGTGGTCTCTGTTGAGTCCTTTTGTTTTTTGTCTGCTCACTATATAACACTGAGTCACTTCCTATATTTGCTAAGCTGTGGTGGTCGTGTTGTGATGGCTAGCAAGCAGCGGCACACTGGGGCAGGACCTCAAACTCCAGATAGAAAAACTGGGGTTAATTGTTGCACCAGCCGGGGAAGCTGACAATCATTTTATTGCAGGATACTGACTACCAGGTAGGCACTCTGTGCTCACAGGCTGGCTGTGTAGCTGTGGCAATCCCCCCCTCTTCCTTCCTGAGCCAAATTCTTCACTATGGACCAAGGTCCTTGCTGTCAGTTACTTCCCTTTAACCCCTTCCTGTCCTGACATTGCCTAAGAAAAATTGTGCTTTTGTTTCCACAGAAAAATACATGATTTTTGTTCATTCTGATCCAATGTCTTATTAATATTTGTCATCATTTAGAGGAGTTGGTTACAAATTATCATTGTTTAGGGTAAGAAAAAAACTACTGTGTAGACGAATTTCTAAATGGTCTTATTAAATAAAAAACACAGAGCCAAATACAGGGGTGAAAGACTTAGAGATCAGGGAAATAGGGATAGCCACCAGCCAACCTTACCTCACCAGCTCTGCAGCTTCCAAATGTCATGACTTCCTGTCTACCCAGGCTTTTATTACCTTGCTGTTCTGACCTCTCGTTGGCTATCTTAGCCCAGCTACCTCACTTCCTTGTCACTGCCTGTCTGTACAGACTTCCAGGTCTCTATGGTTGGTACTGGGATTAAAGGTGTGTGTCCCTATGCTTGGCTCTGTTCCCTAGTGTGGCCTTGAACACACAGAGACCCTGCCTGCCAAGTGATCGGATTAAGGGCGTGTGCTACCACAGCCTGACTTCTGTGTTTGCTTAAAATGGCTTGCTATTTCCTCTGATCTCCAGGAAAGCTTTATTAAAGCACAGACAAAATATCACCACATTTCAGCACAAATAAAATATCACCACACTACTACGAGTCTTAGATGTTTCAGGTTGATACAGGTTTCTATGTGTTGATGTAAATTTAGAGTTATTTTTGTTATGGCATATGTATGTTTCTACTCTTGTTTAAAATATTATAGCCATACAATATTCTAGACTACTGAAGGAAACCACAAGAAGGACTTTGATGAAAGATTTCATGTTGTCTGGGAAATAAGAAGGCAGGACACTGAAGTAATGATGAGAAGAGAAAGGAAAGAAGAAGTTGTCTAAAATAAGAATGTGTGTCTGAACCAGAGGAGCAGAGATTGGAAACTGAGGGTATATAGTAAGTTGTAGAAGGTCAGAGCAGGTATGAGATTTGACCATGGTATGTTAATTCTGGTTGATTTTCTTCATTTAAAAACAAAAACAAAATAAAGCTGATGATTCTCCACTGCAAAATGTTTGTATTGGGAATGGGGTCATAATCTTTAAAGGAAAGAGGGGACTGAGGTCCCATGTCAGACTTATTAAAAATTATAACATATAATTAAAAATACAGGCTAATAATTAATCATGTCACAGCCATCCAGGTTACAGGGTTCTATGTGATTGGCCTCCTATGAAATGACGAGATTAAAGCTCTTAACTATTCAGAGTTTTGTAGAAAAGTCAAAACCTATTTCTTAAAAACTGTCAGCAACGTGTCTATGGTCTGTGGCAAGAGTTTCCACCTAAAACCTGAGAAAAAAGATTCTAAAACAAAGCTAAAAACAGCTTCCTAATTGTCTCTCTCAAATGAGCAGCAGCTGCCGGTTTGAGCTACTGGCGGGTTCCTAGCGTGTGCTCTCGACCTGCCGTATGGTGGGAATGAGGCCTCTGCAAGTGGCACATTAAGCTGCATGGTGGATTTAGACTTTGCAGGTACAAAACAAAAAAAGAGGTTTCTGGACTACATGCTGCTTGGATAAAAGCATAGACCCACGATAGCTCCCAGAGCTGGTGGTAAACGTAGCCATGTTGGGAAGCTGAGGTGGGCGGAGCCAGCAGCCACAGCTGCTGCAGTTTAAAGCAGTAGATTCACAATAAGACAGATTCAGATGTAATAGTTTACAATGTGTGTAAAAGATAAGTAGGCTTAAAAGAGACAAAAAAGGTGATATATACGGTTATATAAACAAATACATAGTTTTAAAAAATAAAGTCTTTAAAGAGACAGTAAAATTAATATAAAAAATAAGCCATGTAAAGATGAATATTACACAGAGAATCTGGATTGTGTTGTCTTTGGGATTTTTAACTGCAGAAAAACATTTGATTGTAAAAGCTGTTGAGTTATGCCAAAATGTATATTTTAAAGATACCTTGACTTCAAAATTTGGATATAAGGATATGTTGCTTTGGAAAAGAGTGTCTGCTTTTGTTTCCACAGAAAGCCAGAGGCTATGGATTTGTTCAAGATTAAGATACATCAGGTTTGACCAGCCAAGACCCCCTGAAAGGTCTCCGATGACACCATGGCCCAGATGATCCAACATCCAGAATGATTTGAAGGCATCTGGCTCAGATGATACAGCCTCATGGACTATTTCATAATCCTAAAATTTTCTTTGTTTCCCCATAAGATACAGTGCCCCCTCCAGCAGGAAGTAGTAAGAGAAGCTAGGCCCAAATTCCCAAATTACATGTAATTTTACTTTGTTAAGGTTAAAACCTTCCTTTTTGAAAAAAAAAAGGGGGGGGGAAGTGCTGTGGGATGTTCTGTATGGCAAATGTGTTGCTGATTAGTCAATAAATAAAACACTGATTGGCCATTGGCTAGGCAGGAGTGTAGGCGGGACAAGGAGGAGAATAAAGCTGGGAAGTGGAAGGCTGAGTCAGAGAGACACTGCCAGCCGCCATGATGAGAAACAGCATGTGAAGATGCCGGTAAGCCACGAGCCATGTGGCAAGGTATAGATTTATAAAAATGGATTAATTTAAGCTGTAAGAACAGTTAGCAAGAAGCCTGCCATGGCCATACAGTTTGTAACCAATATAAGTCTCTGTGTTTACTTGGTTGGGTTTGAGCGGCTGTGGGACTGGCAGGTGAGAGAGATTTGTCCTGACTGTGGGCCAGGCAGGAAAACTCTAGCTACAGTCTGTAAATGAAAACTGCAGTCTAAATGCTCCTATAATGTTTATGAATAGGGAAAAATGCTTATAAGATAAAAGCAAAACAAATGGGGAATTTTGGCCTGCAAAAAGCAATATTTCTAAAGAAGCCATTTCAGAAAAATATGGCTCTAGCTTTATGTTTGGTATAAAGAATAGTTGCTTGTGGTGATATTGTGTTCCCCAATATATTGTGCACCCCAATAAACTTATCTGGGGTCAGAGAACAGAACAGCCACTAGATATAAAGGCCAGAAAATGGTGGCACACCCATCTTTAATCTTAGCATTCCAAAAGCAGAGATCTGTCTGGATCTCTGTGAGTTCAAAGCCATACTGGAAACAGCCAGGCATGGTGAAACACGCTTTTAATCCCAGGAAGTGATGGCAGGAAGCAGAAAGGTATATAAGGCGTGAGGACCAGGAACTAGAGCTGGTTAAACTTTTAGGCTTTTAGCAGCAGTTCAGCTGAGATTCATTCCGGATGAAGGCTCAGAGGCTTCCAGTCCGAGGAAACAGGACCAGCTGAAGAACTGGCGAGGTGAGGTGGCTGTGGCTTGTTCTGTTTCTCTGATCTTCCAGCATTCACCCCAATACCTGGCTCTGGGTTTGATTTGACTAATAAGACCTTTTAAGATTCATGTTACATCTATAAAGGTCTATTCAGATTAATAAAAGCTGACTTAGAGATTTATACCTAAGTACCTATGTCTTTGCCAAATATTTAATACCAAGCTTTCAGAGAATTTAGATAAATGGGAACATATTCTATAATAGTTTCTAGTCCCCTGAGAGGGTCCTTTTCCCAGGGCTGAGCATTTGGGCAGGTGCCCCCATGGCTTATCAAGGACAGTGCTGGCCACGAGGCTTCCTCAGTTCCTGCTCACAGGCCACACACCAACTCATATGCCCCCTTTCTCCTGTTTCTATATGGCCTTGGGGATTTTTCCCTTGTCACCGAGAGACTGCCTTAGCAACTTGGAGCAAACCTGTTCCATTTTTATCCACAAAATGGCTCTGGTTTCTTTATTGAGCCCATTATCTATGATTAAAAGGTTTTATTTTGGTACTAGAAGAGCTTCAATTCAAAATCATTATTTTTAGGGCTGAACCTAACAGGAAGGGAAGGAAAGTCCTGGTCGTATGAAAGCTGCTAACTTACTGTAGACTGTTAAGGAGCACAAGTAAATAATCAGTCATCTTATAAATGATCAAAGTTCCTTAATTATAGTCATGTTAAGTACTAATATATTATTTACAGGTATAAGCCTTATTTAGTCCCCTGTATATGTTCTTAAAATTAAGCTTAAAACAAGCAATAAAGTTTGTCTATTCAGAGATACCTAGTAGATAGACAATCCTCAAATACTCCAGATATCTACAGAATATGGCATTCAAAATGTTTAATAAAAAGTTTATTGTAACAGAGACTCCAGCTCCTAGCAATGACTTCCAGGGTCTCCAAAGAAGATATGGAACAATGCAGTGACTCCACCCTGATTGCTGATAACACTGACCACTGGGCAGTATGGCCTAATGCAACACCTGCTGTTAGGACTTGGCCCAGACTATGGACAAGTAGGATACTGGAGAATTGATTGCCCTCTTTTGCCTAGACAAAGTAAGATCAATCTTCCCCACGTTCCTCCTTCACAGGAAAAACTTTGACCTTGTGGACCTGGCAGATGAAGACTGATGCTGTCCTCATACCTCTGTCTCCAATGCTGTGGAGACCCCCCGCAGCCTGGGATGGCTATCTGGTATGGACTAGTCTCTGTCATTTTTAATGGATTCAGAAGTTTCCTTGTCTGCAGTTCTGTTTACTCAGATATAATAGGTATAATTTATCCTTCTCAGATCTCTGGGGATATTGACTGACTGTAGCCTTAAGAGCAATGGGCACACTGTTTCTCAGTTCTCTTTGTAAATAAAAATCAGGCCACAGTCCTCACTATTCTACAACTTCTGGGTCTCTTGGTAAGAAAAGGCAGATAGTTGTCTTACTCACAGGCTTCAAATTGGGGGATAAACAGATTTCAGATATAACTTTCCACTAGGGGTATATGATAATAATAACAACTGCTTATATCTCTGATAAAAGATGAAATAGGAAAGAAAATATAAAAGTCTATGCAAGTTTTGAGGATCTAAGAAAATGTTCTAAGATATGAAAGTTAAAGTAAGTCATGAAGGTTTGAGTAGGTGGTTTATGGGTTGGAGACAGTAAGTTATATAAGGGCTGTGGATATGAGAGTCTATGACTGAGATATATAAAGATCTGAGGATATGAAAGCTTGAATAATTTCTAAGGGTCTCAGGAAATGATTTAAGATATAAATACAAGTTACAAAGGTATAAATAGATTATTTAAAATAAGGAAAATGCTTCAGATTTCTTTTTCCTTCTGTGATATTGTTATATTGAGGTTTTAAAAGTTCAGAATTTAACATTAACAGAGTTTTGATAAGCTAATAGAGCAATGACTACTTACTGTTTAAGTCACAAGCTCAATTTTAGATTTCTCTTAGTTGTCTTCTAAATATATACTTGGAAATGCTTCTAATCAGGTCAAAGATATCTTTGCTCAATCTATACTTGGTTCTCTGGACAGGAGGAAAATGTACATGCTTTTAACCCAAATCTGTAGCTTTTGCTAGGACTCAAAGAATTTATGTAAGCTTCAGAGAACCAAGAGAATCATAAAACTTGGATCCACTTCTCACAGGTCAAAAGGACTCTAGATAAGTATAGCTTAAGTTTCCCTACCTGTGTATTCCTGGGAATGATATTTCTCTCTCCTGGTCTTGGGACTCTTCCCCTTCCTCAATTACTAAAACTATAGATCTAAAAGTTGAATTTTAACTTTTTCTTCTAATTTATATCTGTCTCAACAGATTTCTACTTGGTTGACAGACACATTCAAGCACCAGCTGCTGACTACAACCTACTGCAAACAGTTGTGAACTCTGGACTTGTGAAAGCTGATATGGACCAGTTCAGCCAATATGATTGTTCCCTGTCTCTACAGCTGGGTCAAATGACCATATGCTTCTGCTGAATGCCCCCTTTTCCAGCCTTTGACTAGCCTTTTAGTCTTCATGGTCCCTGACAACAACACTCCAATATCAGCTGGAAGTAATTACAGAAGAGAATATGTCATCCTGTGTCCCCTGCCCTTAATAGGCTGAAATGCTGAGTCAAAGGGAAACTCCCTATACTCTAGGAATGACCCCATTTAAGATCATGTATGTCAGGCCACCATCCATTCTGCCTAACCTCAGGGCAGAACAACTAGCTGAATTTGATGGCGAAGGATTTCTCTCCTCCTTACAAGTTCTGTCTTAGGCACAGAAACGACTTTGGCCTCAACTGTATGCAGTCTATGAGAAGGCACCATCTCATGTGTCCCATAGTTCTGGCTAGGGGACCTGGACCTGATGATCATCAAGAGGCACAGGAAAGAAACCTTAGAGCCTGGTTTGACCAACTCTCAAGTTGGATTTGGTCCCCACTTGGATTCACCATTCCCACATGTGAAGCCTATGGTCCCACATGCTGATCCTGAGGACTATACTCCAGAGGAAGCCAGCCCTGGACTTTGGAGGTTCATTGTACACCCACAGGACCCTCTAAAACTGAGAGTCCAGAAAGTCACCCACCTAACTAAATGATGGGCTTGTCCCTATGCTTTCTTAGCACATGCCTGCCAGGGCTTTCCAGTCGGGTCACCATAGGGGACAACAACTCCCACCTACCCTTTAATTTCACATGGAAAATCATCAATGCTGGCTCATGAAAGTTCTTGATCTACACTTCACATGCAGCCCCTTTAGGGACCTGGTTTCTTGATCTGTATTTTGATTTGGGGGTGCTTTATGGTTGGATTAAGGTATCTGATACTAAATTGCAAGAAGTCACCCATTTTTTTGTTTGCCCTAGACATGATAGAGATAGGGCCCAGATAGAAACCTAAGGGGAAAATAGCGGCTATTTCTATACTTCATGGAGCTATGTCTCCATGGGTCACACCTGATCAAAGGCCCCAAAGAATGGAAACTTTACAAGCCTTATAAACTTAGAAAAAAAGCATCTCAAGGATTTGAGATGATGTGCTACTCAAGGGGAGAATGAGAGGGCTGAGGAGTCAGACCAGAGCTATGACAGGTTTCTAGTAGCCCTGCCAGGGACCAGGCCTTAGTTTCAGTTTACCTGGCTGGAACTGAGCAAGTGGTTCTCAGGAAGACCACAACTCAGGGGCAGCCAATCAGCAGGTGCCCCACAGCCTTCTGCTGACTCAACAGGTACCCCAAAGCCCCTTCTGCTGGCTCAGCAGATGCCCCCGTCAACAAGCCTCTAACCACTACAGCCTCCAATCATTCAGCTTCCAGACTAATATTTCCTTCACCAATCCACCAATCAGCCCAGATTAATCCCTCCTCCATGGAATTCCCCTAACTTTTATTACAAGGAGCTTGAAATCTCCCTTTGGGGTTGCAATTTGCCACCCCAACCAGTGGGAAACAATAAATGCTCTTGCTAAATTGTGTATGTGACTGTTGGTTTTTCTTGGGGCCATCTCTTGGACCCTAACAGTATAACTAATGGTAATTTTCCAATGCAGTAGGAAGGAACGAAGGGAGAAAGAGAGGAAGGCAAGGCTACAGAGCCTCAAGTGGGGCAAGTTCTTGGGCCTGGAAATGGAGAAGCTACAAATCCAGACTGCTTGGAAATCTTTGACTGGAGAAGGCTGGGGCATAGTCCTTACTAGAACTCTGCATGGAGATGGTTACATTGTCACTAGTGTAAGAATTGGGAATGGGCGGTGGTGGCGCACGCCTTTAATCCTAGAACTCGGAAAGCAGAGGCAAGTGGAGCTCTTTGAGTTCAAGGCCAGCCTGGGCTACAGAGGGAGTTCCAGAAAAGGCAGAAAGCTACACAGAGGAAACCTGTCTCAAAAAAAAAAAAAGAATAAATAAATAAAAAATAAAAAAAAATAAAAAGAATTGGGATGCTGTGCATTTGAGGTGACCTGATACTCAGATAGCAACCTCCCCTTCTTACCACACATCTGTTTAACTCAGGAACATTCTCTGAGTCTCTTATAAGTGGTGTATCAGATGGTATTTAAGAATTAGACATCAACATGTATGTAGGAGACTGTTGAAATAGGAATGGATGCATGAAATAGCTTAAAACAAAGGCTAGAGGAAAGATGTGGGAGATATAAAACATCAGCTATGTGTTGTGGTACGCTGGGAAGGGTTTTATAAGCAACAGAAGAAAAGATTAGTGCCCTGAAAACAATGACTCCATGCCTGTGCTAAGGGATCAGAAAATACATGCCTGTGCTCAAACAACAAATAGGGGGCATGTGACTTTCTCCAATGACAATACAATTAAATTCACAGGCCTTCAGTGAGCAGGAGAATGATGTTGGACAATACCCTGAAGTTGACTTTCCATAACAGGCTGTATTTTAATACAAGAGTCTAATTTAATCTGAAGTACTAAGATGTAATTTTGGGGTTCTATTGTAGGTAGAAAGATAGCAAAATGGGTATGTCTTGTGTAACAATTTCCTCCTAGATTGAGACATTCCAACCTGAAGGGAAACTCCTTAAGCAGCAAAGTAAATAACTCAAAATAGCTTCAGGAAGTCCCTGAAACTGACCAGATGCACTAAGCCCCTCCCTGCATAAGAGTTAGCAATAAAGATAGAGACAAGCAAAGCTGCAAAGAAGATTCTGAGGGTAGACCAGCTGCCTGGAAGAGATTTAGACGAGGGTCACTTGGAAAGAATACTCTCCAACCTTTTGAGCTGCCTGCAGGCTATGCAGCATGGTCCAGGTTCCCAGCTTTGTGAGCTGTCACCCTGCTGGGGCGGGCCTTGGTGATATAGTTGTCTTTGAGTCATTTCTGCTCTTGTAAATAACTCCAGTAACCTCATTGGTTCACCAAGGGAATTTGGTGGTATCCACATATGGTCTGTCATGGGTTCCCTATCTGGGGTGAGTAGATAAGTATGCTTCATCTCACCAGGAAAAGTTTTGTCACACAGCAGTATACTGAGTACAGATCTGCATGGCTAGCATGTAAGCTTTGACTTTACAGTACCATTATTTAATGCTTGTGTGGGGTATCTGGCAAGTTGATCTTCTTGTGTGGGTTTTCCCACTCTTTATATGTGTCCTTGTTGAGCTCACTCCCTGCATTGTCATGGGATTATACAGGTCTGTGAAAGAACCCACCCGCCACACACACACAGTGGGGATTTCCTCCCAGACCCTGAATTAGGCACAAACCACACCCAAATACCTGTTTTCACGGAGAGATCCTTTATTAAGCCTAGAAGAAAAGTTAAAAGTGGCTGCTTTCTGACTCAGGCAGAAAACAGTAGCAAATGATCTTGCAGGTATAATTTTTTAAAATTTATTTTATTTAATTAACATTCTTTTCATTTATTTTACACAATTTCCCCTCTCTCCTCTTCTCCTATCACCTCACTTCTATCTACGCCCCATCCACTCCTCTGTCACCATTCAGAAAGTAGCAGGCCTCCCATGGGCTTGAACAAAGCATGGCACATCAAGTTGAAGTAGGACCGAGCTCTTCTGCCTGCATCAAGACTGGGCATGGGAAAGAGGTTCCCAAAAGCCAGCTAAGTGCCCAGAACCGGTCCTGATCTCACTGCTAGGAGCCTTACAAACAGACCCAGCTACACAACTGTCTCACACACATTCAGAGGGTCCAGGTCGGTTCCATGCAGGCTCCCTAACTGTTGGTGGTCCAGAATCCATTTGCTCCCATGAGCTCAGTTTAGCTTTCTCTGTAGGTTTTCCAGTCATAACTTTGACCCCTCTGTTCAATCCCTCCTCCCCCTTTTCAGGAGGACTCCTGGAGCTAGGCCCTGTGCTTGGCTGTGGATCTCTGCATCTGCTTCCATTGGTTACTGGATAAAGGCTCTCTGATGACAATTAGGGTATTCACCAATCTGATTACAGTAGATGGCCAGTTCAAGTACCCTATTCGGATTCCTGGGAGTTTTTCTGGCACCAGGTTTCTCCTTAACCCTAAAATGGCCCTGCAGGTGTAATTTTAAGAAGAGTAAAGGGGAGGGAGTCTGTTAGAATGGGCTAGGATGTGGTGGTATATTTTGATTGGGCATGTTAATTAGATGAACCAAAAGGGGCTTTTGGTTGGTGGACCCTGGTAGTGGGCCTAAGGAGGAGGAAGTAGCCAAATAAAGCAATAGACCTTGGTGGTTAGCTTTAGGAATGTAATCTAATGCTTTTTAGCAAGGCAGAGGTGTGGTGATACTTTATCTGTGTACCACAATAAAGTTTATTTGAGGATCAGAGGAAAAAATCAGCCACTATAGTAAACACAGAGGTCAGGCAATGGTAGTACATGCCTTTAATCCTACCACTCAGGAGACAGGGATACATCTGGATCTCTGTGAGTTCAAGGCCACATTGGGAACAGAGACAGATGTGGTGGTAGGTGTCTTTAATCCCAGCACTAACCACAAAGGTCTGGAGGTCTGTACAGACAGACAGGAAGTGACAGAGCTGGGCAGGAAGAGGAAGTTATATATCTGGGTGGAGAGAAGAAACGAGATGTCAGAACAGAAAGGCATATAGGCGTGGATAGACAGGAAGTAGTTCTCTTTGGCTGAGGATCTCCAAGTGGTGAGAACATGGCTGGCTTCTTTCTGCTTTTCTGATCTCTCGGTTTTGACCTAAATATCCGGCTCCAAGTTTTTTATTAATAAGACCATTTAGCAATTCGTCTACACAGAGGGAATTGGAGAGAAAGGCAGGTCCTGGCAGAACCACATGGTCAAGTGGGCTAGTGTTCCTTCAGTCTGTCTCATCAAACTAATTGTAAGCTTTCAGATAGTGGGCACCATATTTCTTTCCTTCTTATGCAACAGATGACAGCACAGAATTTGTCCCTGGTGTATGAACTGGCTTTTTGGAGACCATTCCCTATGGAGGGATACCTTGCTCAGCCTTGGTGCAGGGGGGAAGTGGCTTGGTCCTGCCTCAACTTGGAATGCCAGACTTTGTTTACTCCCCAAGGAAAGTCTTGCCTCTCTGTGGAGTGGATGGGGGAAGAAAGAGTGAGGTGGAGGAAGTGAAGGGGAGTAGGAGAAGGGGAAGGAGGGGGAACTGTGGTTGGTATGTAAAATGAAAAAAAAAAATATTAGAAAAAGAAGATCTGAGAACCTCTGGTGATTAGTAAACTTAGTTGTCGGAATCAAAGGACCTTTTTGTCTGCATTTTGGAGACAGATTCCATTTGCTACCAGTTGTGGAATGTTTACCATATACACCATCCTAAGGACCTTTACATGTATCATTTACTACACCCCAGAACTCTGCAACAGGGTGTTATTGTCATTATACCACAGATAAGGTTCTGAAACCTGTGGAAGATAAGGAAGTGATCCAAGATGCCAAGGCTACTTATTGGTTGCCACCACTCCACTGTATCTAGCTCTGTATGGATATGCGTGTCTTTATTTGGAGGTGGCCAGATGACTGCATTA
This sequence comes from Peromyscus eremicus, assembly GCF_949786415.1. Classification (NCBI taxonomy): domain Eukaryota; kingdom Metazoa; phylum Chordata; class Mammalia; order Rodentia; family Cricetidae; genus Peromyscus; species Peromyscus eremicus. Next base: position 119,325,855 of record NC_081421.1, on the reverse strand, counting down.
GAGAATAGTATCTACCAATTCTCAGTGTGTACACTGTCACTTCTCAGGACCCAAGTTTCCCTATATGCTGCGTATTTAACCATCTGCAGATCATTTTTAAAAAGTAAATCTGCTTTAAACATTTTTCCTTGTCATTATTTACAAAGCAATACATCACAAACACCATTTACATAATATGTACGTTGTATTCCACATTATGAGCAATGTAGCAGTGACTTAAAGCAAGCAGGGGGGTGAGTACAGACTACATGTAAACATTAGTGCATTGGGTATAATGCACTTGAACAGTTGCTGATTTGCACATCAGAGAGTGTAGTGGGGCCAGTTAACCATGGACACTGAGAGGAAACGCTACCAAAGTGTTGTTTTAGGAAGGCCTTGGAGGAGGAGTGTTTCAGTGAATGTCAGTAATCATCCTAACCAGGAGTAGAGCTACATGACTGTAGTCTCAGCATTTGTGAAGCTGAGGCAAAAAGAAAAAAAAAAGAAAGAAAGAAAGAAAGAAAGAAAGAAAGAAAGAAAGAAAACTTGAGGCCAGCTGTACTGCCAGATGCCTCTCCCTTAAGGACTCTTGACAACTGATAATATGGAAATGATGAAATCTATGTTTTTCTGCAACAACAATAAAAATACTAGCAGAGATTGCCATTGTTGAATTGTTGGTTCTGTTGGCATGGGAGATGCTAGTGAAGTGTTATAGGGGCTAGGCCTCCTGCGTGTTTCCTTTTCAGAGCTTCTTTACATCAGTGGCCTGGAAAGTAGACTCTCATCAGCTGTGACTCTGTGAAAAGGCTTGGCTTCTGTTCCAGTTAGACCTATAGGCAGGAGGGAGAAGAAACAAAGATTCCATGAAGGTGGAACACCTGCTGAGGACTGCCAGTTCCTGCACCAGTCCATGGCAGATAAACTCCTATATATACACATCTGTGCCTGTGGAGCCTGGAGGACTTAAAGAAGTCATCCTTTGGTCAAGTACAGACTGAACTGGACTGACTGTCTTCCTTTGGCCAAATCTGTGTCCAGAGTGTTATTTTGGGGGATCACTCTTGCACATAGATGTTGAGTCTAACAGGGAAAAGATATGATTGCCAGGAGTCTGGAAACCCCTGTAACATGAAGCCACAGGAAGGATGACAGAGACAAAGGGAACTTTCACAATATTTTTTTTTTCCATCTGATTCTGTAAAACAAACCTAGCTCTTGCAGTTCCCTCTGTTCAAAATGGAAACAGGGTCTCTATTGTTTAGAAGTCACAGCCCTTACCTGGGCTGTACCAGTGTGCACTATGTGAGTGGGGTTGCTTTTCATGCATTTTGACTGGTCTGTGCTCAGGCCATATTGGCTGTTTTGCATACTGAATGTCATCCCTGCCTTCAGCAAAGGAAAAAAAAAATCATCAAAACAGAACTTCTTTCATAAGAACATGTTAGGATAGTCTGTTCCACCTTCAATTTTTCCTCCTCCTCTTTTTTTGGGGGTCATATTTCTAATTTTGTCGTATGGAGATAGTAAACATCAAAGCTGCCATTGTCAATGATCTCATACCAGAAAAAAAGACCAAATGAGCCTCTTTGCATGGCCTCTTGGGGAAAGTAGACTCCCTGGAGGGAAGAACACTAAACCAAGTGTCACTCATTCCACAGTCATGGAAATGCTGGTTTCTCTGGTTGTGATAATTTAGAGATTAAACATTGAATATGTGACTGGAGAAGGCTGTGATTTGTTCCTTCATATATATGATCTTGTTTGCTTCTAATCTTGCAACCATCTCATTTAGAAAGCCATGTAGTTTGTCTGGTATGCCATTGTGTGCAGTTGTGTGGGCCTCCGTATAAATCATGTCACACAGAGATTGCCTTCATAAGCTGGTCCCTCACCTGGCCACAATCCCCAGGAAAAAAGAATGCACTTTGTTACATTTGATTGGAAGCTTCAAAATCGGTCTTGGCTATTTTCTATTACTTAGGCCCCTCTAACCTTCCCTTAGCTGTAGTTGAAAAGTTGCCTTTGCTGGGCTCAACAGCATCTTGTGCCCTGAACCCTTATCAAGGGGAATATTCTCTAATCATTTTCAATTGTGTGAAGGCTTGGGACCTGACACCTGGCCACCTATAATACTCAGTATCATGACTGCCTTTTATTTTCCTGCCAACTTGTCACATCCTGGCTGTTGGAACATCATATTTGTTGCTCACAGGATCCCAAACCTAACTGTGATGGATGTATTGGTGATTAAGCTCATCTCTATATAGTTTTGAATTCATTGGACTTATTTGTGCTGAGGGCTAAGTAATTGACTGGAAGACTCCTAAATCTTGATTATTAATTAGAATACTTACCCTGGCCATTTGGACTCACATCCTTTTGAATCTGTTGATGGTCAGATGGGCTATTAGTATAAACAATAGAAAACAAAATTTTGAGTGAATAACACACTCCAGTTAAATATTTTGTTATGCCCAGGGAGGTCTGGCTGGCTCTCTTGTTGTCTTTGGGATCTCAGATGCAGAATATGCAATTAATTATACTTTTTAGATCTTAGCAGACAAATTAGCATGTGTCCAACACAGAGACCTGCTGTTTGTTTGCATGAACTCACTTCCCTTTAACTTTCCCCCATCTCCTGCTCTCAGATAAGAGGGAGCTGGAATGGACAATGCCCCAGAACCTTAGAGAATCTGACTCAGGCTTCGCAGCACTGAGCAAGCATAGTTGGAATGGGACTCTACAAAGGTTGTGTTATTCGGATGTCATTGATGCTACTTGCAGACTGGTCATGCTCTCTGCTCATAATTGATTACGTTTCCTTCTTGTTTTAATTTATGATACTGTGCTTCTCTGCTGAGTTCAGTGGATGGTTGAGATCATAACCTAAGTTGCATTTCTTTTTAGTTCATGGTAATGATCCCATTTCTAAACTCCCTCAAGATGTAAACTAGAAAATTCCAACACTGCAACAAATAAGAAAAAAAATCAGTAAAAGGTTGTATATATCATTTTATGGAAGTTCTATGACTGACAGAGATAAAATTGCCTAGAAGACATGTTTTTCTTATATATTTCTTTGTCTTCTGCAACCTGTTAACTAGGCCCAGATTAAATAACCCAATGGTTCAGTACATTCATAGTTTCCAGACTACTAAAACAACATTAATCTGAAAGTAACAAATTAGCTCTATTCATTTAAACATTCTCATTGCTTTTTAAAGAGTAATCTTTGAAATTTTGAGTCATTGTCACACCCAAAGCTCTCTTTGAAGGGAAGCTGAGAGGTGAGTTAGAGAGTGTATGTTTTAGTTAGGGTTTTCATTGCTGTAAAGGGACACCATGACCTCGGCAACTCTTCTAAAGAAAACATTTAATTGAGGTGCCTTGCTTACAGTTTCAGAGGTTCAGTCCATTATCATCATGGCAGGGAGCATGGCAGTATGCAGGTAGATATGCTGCTGGAGCTGGAAGTCCTACATCTTGACTCAGAGGTAACAGGAAGTCAACTGACTGTCACACTGAGTGAAGCTTGAGAAAAAGACCTCAAAGCCCACCCCTACAGCGACACACTTCCTCCAACAAGGCCACAACTCCTAATAGTGTCACTCCCTTTGGGCACTGTTCAAACCACCACAATGTACAGCTGGTCATGTGACACACTTCTGAAATTACAGAATTTAGGAAGTAGAAGAAGGAGGATTAGGAGGTCAGGGTCAGCCTCAGCTACACAAGGAATTCAAGGCAAGCCTGGGCTACAGTTACGCACAGACACAGTGTATCCTGTTATATGTTTTGGTAAATCTTAGGTTGTCACTGACCCTAGCAGCCATATTTTGCCTGAGTAGTAATACAAGAATTGTATCCCCAAAGGCAGCTCAATTGGAAAATTATGTGGAGTCATGCAATTTGTACCAATTTAATCATCTCTTAAGGGGCTCTTGAAAGACACACTCAGTAGAGGAGAAAGAAGCAGCCACTAGAAATAGAAATAAAGTGGCTCAAAGAAGGAAAGGCAGGTTGATGTAATTTCTTTTGTACCTAAAAACAGTCTAATTTTCTTTAGACTTAGCAGTATTTGAGTTGAGACAGATATTCTTGGATGGTTTTGCATGTAGGAAATAAATATTAAAGCATCAAAACAATTGCCAATGAAAGCAAACAAGCCTTTAGCTAGAGCCAAAAGTGATTATTACATAGTACGTGTTTTTCCTACTAGCATGTCTATACACCATTCATATGGTATTTTGCCTACTGGTATGTCTGTGTAATACCTACTGGTATTTCTATGCATTGTCTGCAGAGACCAAAATAAGTCAGTGGATCGCCTGGTGCTGGAGGTTACAGATGGTTGTTAGCCACTATGTGGGTGCTGGGAATCAAACCCGGGTCCACTGGAAGAGCAGTCAGTGCTCTAACCTCTGAGAAATCTCGCTAGCCCCCAAAAGTGATTATGTGAACGAAGTAGACTCCAATTTTAGTCATTTTTATTTTAAAGTATAAGTAATCAAAGAAGACATTCTATCAGTAAATATATGTTGATGTTCTGCATATCTAGAAAGGAATGCAGTCAAAAGGGGATGAACATAACTGATTCTTTTTAACACAATGGCCATGACTGCTTTGTGTACCTTCAACTATGTTGGCAGTATGTAAGGACATTTCCTTAGGGGGAAAGCTCAAAACTGATGGAAGTATTAGTGCAATAGTCCCCATTGGATGTTAGTTTACTCTATTATATTTTATGATCCGCCTTGCAGCTAGATTAGATGATGCCTTCTAGCTCATGGTCTGAAAATGGATGTGATATGTCACTTATAGGCAATGACAGTTATGGCTACAGATGAGTTCCTTTGTTCTTTATATGGCTGTCTGAAGCCCATAGATGCTGTAATTTGAGATGGAAAAATCACACAGTACAATCTGGAAGGATTAACAATTCACCCCTGGTGAGTGGATGTCTCCAGAGAACATCTTGACCCGCAGGAGTCTTGGTCAGTAGGCCTTTGTTTTAGTTAGAGTTTCTATTGCTGTGAAGAGACACCATGACCATGGCAAGTCTTATAAAGAAAAACATTTATTTGGGGTGGTTTACAGTTCAGAGGTTTATTCCATTATTATCACGGCAGGGCATGGCAGTGTGCAGGCAGACATAGTTTTGGAGAAGGAGCTGAGAGTCCTACATCTTGATCTGAAGGCAACAGGAAGGTAACTGGGACACTGGGCATGATTTAAGCATATATGAGACCTCAAAGGCCACCCCCAAAGTGATACACTTCCTCCAACAAGGCCATACCTAATCCAACAAAGCCACACCTTCCAATAACGCCACTCCCTATGAGCTTTTGGGTTCTAATTACATTCAAACTACCACAGCTGAGAACTTCACATATACAACAATTGGGATTCTTGAGGTTGGACCTACATCAGGAAGGATTTGAACCTTAGTCTGTCTATTATACTAGAAAAGTTATTTTTTATGTTATAACACATTGTTTTTTAAAAAATGTAAGTGTTTGAAATGGATGAGTTTATTCTTTGTTGAAGAAGAAGAGAATAAGAAAAAGAAGAGGAGGAGGAGGAAGAAGAGGAGGAGGAGGAGGAAGAGGAAGAAGAAGAAGAAGAAGAAGAAGAAGAAGAAGAAGAAGAAGAAGAAGAAATGAACTCAACTTTGTAAGCATGCCATAAAAGTCAAATGAGATAACTGCTTTGAAATGCAGTTTTTATTTCTATTAGACAATCATGAGATCAATAGGTCAAAAGATGATTGTTAATGAAAAGGTGGTTGTTTATTCACAGTTCCTGAGAAGAGGGTATATACCATAACACAGGACCAGCAGGAAAGGAGGCATCAGGGTTGGCTATCTGACAGGAGGGGTAAAGAAAAAATGTTGCTAAGAGTCATTATTGCTGTTTCCATGAGGAAGAACGGGCAAAAGACCCGTGACTGACTAGTTTCAGTGGCCTCTGATATGTAGGACTTTCTTGAGATGTGAGGACTTCCTCTTTCATCCTGCTTTGGTCCCAGAACAATTAGAGAAGTATCATAGTGGCCAAGAAAGGAAGTAATTGGGGCTCTGGACTAGTTGGTTTGCATATGAAATGTAGCCTTCTCTTATTATCTCTAAGAATTAATTAACCCTAGGAGGGATAGTACCTCCAGGGTAAACAAGGCCACTGATAATTAAATGTCCAAATGAAAAATCAGGGTCACTACAACATGTAAGACAAACACCTAAGTGCAATTGTGGCTGAGAGCAAACACCAAGACTAATTTCAAAGCAAGTTGAGACACTGGGGCTGTGGCTCAGTTGGTAGAGATCTTGCTTGGCCTTCGTGAAACACTGGGTCCTGTTTCCAGCTCCTTATAAACTTGGTGTGGTGACTCAGGTCTGCAGAAGTAGGTGGAAACCAGAGGTAGGGGGGTCAGTACTTCACTGTGAAGTGAGTTCTTGGCCAGCTTGGCCTGGAAACATTCTCCACTGTTGTCTCTATCTCATTACCACCACACACACCAAAATCATAAGCTGAATGGAGCAAGTCAGAAAGGTCGGAGAGGCTTACCAGTTACATTAACAATCACATCTTTACAATGCCAAACAGTTCCTTTAAAATGTGTTTTTAATTATGTGACACACGTACACATAAATACACTAGGGCCGGGGCCTTCAACATGTGAAGAAAACTAGGGGTAACTGGGTAAAAGACAGTAAACTGCTGACTAAGGTTACATGTAAGCTGCCACAGGCAAACGCAGGAGAAAGCTGGTTCTATGCAAATAACTCATAAAGGTTTATGACTGTCATGGCTTGGTCCCCGTGAGTTCCTGCCTGGCCACTACACAGATTGAGAAGAAAAACAGAAGTAATTTTCTGCTTCCGTCTTGCCAAGTGCTTAGAGCATGTAAGACTTCCTGTCTTCAGTGCCTGCTTATTTACCCTTACAAATACTTAAAGCAATATGCACATTCCCTTGGAGAATTTTTATGGGAACCTATATGGACTTACTCTCAATCCAATTCACAATCTCTTATCTGGCATCTGTGGGGATCTAGGCATTGTTTAAAAGGCAACAGTGTTATGAAGACCAGGAAGTTCTGCCTAACAGTCACAAACACGCACTGAAGATGGGTCCTAACACAGTCATGGGTTGGGGTCTGGAGGGCATCCACTGGGATTTCTAGGTTCTTACGTCCCCATCAACCATCAATGTGCAGGCTACCATGTTCAAGATAGGTGTGCCTGGGCTGGGGCTGTTGTGACCAAAGATGAGGGACAGGATAAGGGCAGTCCCTTGACCAAGTAAGGGACTCCACAGCCTGGAAACTGGAAGGGATGCTGAATGGGGTCAACTTACCCATTGCATGAGTTCTCCCAAGAATGTAGAGTTCCAGTAAGTACGACAGCACTATCTCTGAGCTTGGTAACCTTGGCTGCATAGATTCCCCAGAGATGCGGGCATTTTGATGGTGGGAGCTGCAAAGCCTCAGAAAATTCGGTGGGGAAGAGAAGGAACTGGGAGGACAGGGTTGTACTCTCTGCTAGATCTGTTCTTGCCAGGTTCAGAGCACTCTGAAATAATTACCAATGTGAAAATTTCATTCAACTCCCATCACAGCCATCAGTTCCACCCACACATCAGCTCTCAATATTTTTCTAACTTTATCCTTCTCAGTTTCTCGATTATAAAATGCAGGGTTTCAACAGATGATCTATAAAATCCCAGACAGTTTAATAAAATTCTGATTATATAATGCTTTTGCTTTCTAAATCCCTGCCTTATCAACTGACTCAGAGAGGAGAAACTTGGCCTAATCCAAATATATATATATATATATTATATCCACAAATGTCTGTTCCAAGATGTAAGAAATATCTAAAGGGGAGAAAGAAAAACTAGGACTATAGGTATTTTAACATTACAGAACCTCTTAAATAAAGAATTAAATAAGTAGGTATTTTAATTATATAGAAAGTATGGAAAACAGAAAAAAGTAAAATGTTATGTTATTTTTAAATTATTTTATTTCTATATATAAGCATCTGATTATGTATGCTATTCCATGGTTTATTCTTCATTCAACAGTGAATTTTTAAAACAAACCCACATGCATCAAATGTATATATCATTCTTTATCCTACAGGAAATAAACTTGAATTTACTTTTAACTTGAAATATATTTATTTCTATTTTTAAAATATTGTTTAGTAGGTATAGTGTTGTCTTGAAGATTTTCAACCTTGTTTGGGTTGTGTGTGAAAAATGAAATGCATCCAGGCTAAGAGCCAGCAGTTGACTGGATCAGAGTAAGAGAGAGACGAGACAGGAATTAGTTAATCAGTGAACTGCTTCTCTACACCAGCTGGAGGATGGCATTGTTAGTGACAAGACCTAGCCCAGTGGTTTTCAAGGGTCTACACTGGCAAAAAGCAAAGAAAGACGGGAGGAGGGAGGGAGGCAGGCCTCACAGCTCACGGGTAAGATGATCTATTTCCCTCTTCTGCTGCTTAGTGCTGACCTCATCTGAGGGACCTAATCAGACAATATCGCTTTATACTCATTTTTGCAAAAATCTTTGCATGGTACGAAGGAGATTATAAGAGTCATTCTACACCCCATGCAGAATGTTTTTATTTTACTATGTGGTTTGGAACCAGGGTGTGAAATTCTCCTACACTGGAGACAGAGAAGAATGGAATGTTATTTCTCAATTGGGAACACAATCTTAAAAGAATGACCAGCTTTTAAAACAAAACTCCCCCCACTTCTAAAAAATCAGAAGATTGGAGCAAGAGGGTAACGCCCTGCCGCAGTCCACCGAGCTTTCTCTTTTTCTTTTTTCTCCACCTCCCTTCCCAGGAGAATCGCTCTATTTTCTCAGTTCCCAAGTTCCTTTCATTGCTTTCTTTCTGTTTGGCAGCGATGACCAGTTTACCTTCAAAAGACAACGTGAAAAGATTTCAAGATGTAAGCGTAGGTTCCTTCTGTTTTACTGGCATAACAAGGGGTTAAATCTAAGGCCACTGGACAATGTCCAGTTGTTTTTTGATGTAACTCAACCAAGGCATGAGCACGATAGCAGGGTTTATATTCATGAATGAACTATTTTTACTTTCATGAATATTCTTGGTGCAGATCAATACAAGTCAGCCCAAAGAAGTGAAATCAGTACTATCTGCAGTGCCCAGAGTGCTTCTCGCACCTCTCCAACCCTTCATTCCCGCGGAAGGCTAGTCGGCTTAGTCAGGCTAAGAAAAGCAGGCGGCGTGATCGTGAGCCTTTGCTCAGCAGCTGCAGATAACCGCCCTTGTGGAGAGCGCTTAATCTCTCCGAGGTTCACTTTACAGCCTGTGGAAAACCAGCACAGCAATATTAACTGAACTCTGAAGTGATTTGGTAGAAAATAGCAAAAATTATAGAAGACAAATATCATGTGCTAGGCAAACATCCAAGGACAATTCTCTTCCTTTTTAATGGTTTTGAATCTTGGGTGTTTGTTAAACCAATGATCCTTTCTCTGCATCATCATTTGTACACACAGTGCAGAGCCTCAGCAGGATGAGTGGGAATCCTTTGTATTGGCAATACCTGCTCATCTTTAACGGCCTCAGTTTGCAGCTTGTAGCATGCCCAGGGGTGCCAGCTGATAATCACAAAACTCTCAAGAGCCAACTACTATAGACCCAACTACCTACAGACTTTATCACCATGTCTGCCTGCCTTCCTTCCTTCCTTCCTTCCTTCCTTCCTTCCTTCCTTCCTCCCTCCCTCCCTCCCTCCCTCCCTTCTTTCTCTCTCTCTCTCTCTCTCTCTCTCTCTCTCTCTCTCTCTCTCTCTCTCTCCCTTCCTTCCTTCCTTCCTTCCTTCCTTCCTCTCTCGCTCTCTCTTTCTTTTCTCCCTTTCTCTCTCTCTTTATTTTATTTATTTATTTTTAGTTTTTAGTAGGAAAAGAAGTACTTGATAGTGGTAATGGCCCATGTTAAAACATCTGGAGTCTAGAAAAGATCTGTTTTTTTAGAACTTTCATTATTTATTCATTTAACTTTTATACATGGAGCTCCTTCTCTGGGGTCTCTGTTTTCTATTTGGGGAATTAAGGTTATAGCCTGACCAAAAAAAAAAAAAAAAAAAGCCAGGTCTGTGGGTCTGTGTTGTTACTTGGAGCCAGTTAACACAGTGTGCAATGCCAAAAAGAGAGTCAAGGAGGGCTGCAGAAGATTCTGTCTGCGAGGAAGCACCTTAGACGGCAGGGTCACGGACACTTTCTGAGCACTGGCAGCTGTTCCACTGATCGAAAAAGCCTGTCTGCCTCGCCACCTCTGCCTTCAGCCAGTACTAATGATGAACTCCTACGCTGGTCTCTACTGGATCTCCTCCCCTTGTTTGCCTGCAAAGCCACAGTTTCATTCTTATACTTCAGTCACATTGATAACCAAGTACACTCTGCATTTTCTATCTTTAAAAAAGTACTAGAGGAGCTGGAGAGGTGGCGCAGAAGTTCGGAGTACTTAGTGTTCTTGCAGGGGAACTAGGTTTGGTTCTGAGCACCCCCATGGTAGTTCACAACCATCAATAATTACAGTTCCAGGGGATCTGAGTTTCTTCTGACCTCAGGCTACTGCATGCAGGTGGCATGTGTATGTGTACAAAGGCAAACACACACACACACACACACACACACACACACACACACAACATGCATAAGCAATGAATAAATGTTTTTAATAACACTTGAGCTGAAGACATAGCTCAGCGGAGAAGAGCATTTGCCACAAAAGCATGAGGCCTGAGTTCAAATCCTCAGCACCCATGTAAAATATCATGGTCATGTGCCTGTTACCCCAATACTATCGGATGCAGAGACAGGAGGATCTCTAGGGCTTGCTTGACAACTCAACTCCAGCTCAACTCCAGGTTAGTAAGAAATCCTGTCTCCAGGGAATATGGTGGAGAGTGATAGAGCAGGCCCAGGACATCCTCCTTGAACTTCCCTGAGCACAAAGGCAAGCACACTTATACACATGTGCGTGCATAAAGCACACACACACACACACACACACACACACACACACACACAGGCACACACCTCCACCCCATCATCTACACACTAAAACCTTCCCCATGTACAACATCAGTATCTTCTTTTCCTTTTCACTGGGATTTCCTTAACATCTTTTGGTCTAACTTGTTTCTCTTTGGAGGCAGGCTAACCATATTTTCACCCTCAGCCCTCCCTGAAGCTTTCTCATCAAGGTCCCTGATAACCACAACTCTGATTAAATTGATAGCTGATTTTCCAACCTTGAACTGCCAGGAGTAATAACAGAGTTGCTCACCTTTGAAATATCTATAGAGTTAAAATGTGGGACAGCCTTGGCCCAGAACTTTGCCCTTCCCACAGACCATGCTTCTCTCATGTTTTCTCCATCTTCATTCACTGTTTAGGTTACTTCAGAGATTTCAATTCCATTTCTTCATTATGACTCCTTATCCTCTCTCTCTAGCTCAAAGACCCAGACTTTTATCTAAGGGTCTGTCTGTCACATCCAAGCATGAGCCTGGTAGTATTAGACTTGTCTCAAGGGGGGAAAAAAGACTGGTAATGATCAAAGAGTGCCTCTTTAGAAAAATAAAACAAAACCACGGAATAATATTGGGATTAATCCATGGATTCTATTTAATGATCAAAGGAATTTATTTGGGGGTAAACTCACAATCATGGAAGATTTATCGTAGGGTCCAGGAAAGCTGAGCTATGTCCCATGCTGAACAGCTTGGTCCAAGATCTTAGCATCCAGAACCACGAGACAGCCAAGAAGAGAGGGCATTCTAGGTCTTAAGGGTCCTCGGTGGCCCTGCCCCAGGGGCTGGTACCTCAAGGTCATAGGTGGGTGTAACAGCTACAGCTGTGTCACTAGGGGTGGTGCTTCAGGGCATGGCTCAAACAGCTATCCACCACATCTCCCCCTTTTGTCTAAATAAGAAAGTTCTAACGTAACACAAAACTATATATAATAGGAATGATTATCAAGGAGAAATAAAGGGTAGTGAATAACTCCACAAAGACCCAAAAGCAAAACATCAAACAAACAATGACAGCAAAAATATTGCAGCCTTAGAAAATTATGTGTTCCATTGACAAGACGAGAACTGTGAAAGAAGAAATGGTTTTATGATAGAAATGGATACTTTTGGTTTTGGACCACTGTCTTCAGGGTTATTGGCCAGCATGGTACATGTTGGCCATATTTCAAACAATTGTTAGAGGATTAATTTTTATTTTATGGCCATGCAGAGTTAGAAAAAAAATGCCTTTTATTCTCCTCTGGTAGCAATGTTGACATCTAGAAAGATTCAGGGGCTTTTTGAGGGGCCTGTATGCATGTGTGTGAATCCCATTTTTTGAAACGGCTTCTATCATAGAGGAAAGTAATGGGTGACTCATGGTTTTGTCTATCTTATTTATGTAATAATGTGTTTATATCATTCAAGAAATATTAAATTAAGTTTTGGCAGAATGTCAGCTAACTCCTAACAAAGTGAAATTGAGCATATCAAATAGTGTGATGTTTTATCAGATATCAAAAAGATTAAGGTGTCTAAGAAGGCTTAAAAAGCAAACAGTATATAAACAAAATAAACAGTAGTAGATATTTGAGACATTTTAGCCGGTATGATTTGATATGAACATATTTGAGCCCCTCATAGTGATAAAATACCAGCAAGCTGAAGTCATTTGTTACTTGAACAATGTGAAAATTGCTATTGCAGATTAGTTTAGCTAAAACATCTCAAAATAACCCAACAGAGACAAATTGTCTGGTATACTAAATTTAGATATTCTCTGGGTTGGTTGTGAAATTAAATTGCTTGTTATTGGATAGGCTGATATTTGATATGATTTGATTTGATAGTGCCAAGGGAAGATTCAGAAAATCAACATTGTAAGGTGTATATTGCATGTAATTATAATTAGAGGATTGTTTTGTACTCATTTTCTATTTAATATATAAATAAAATAAGAAGCATTGACAGTTTTCAGCACAAGAAGACTTAAAGAAATAAGAAGTTTCTACACAGGTGAGCTTATTCTTTTTAATTATAGTTGTTAAAGGCAAGAGCAGATATGGGTATGCCATGCTTAGAGAAACTAAAACAAGTGGGTATATATGTCTTTTAAATACTTCAAGTCCTCAAGTCCCACAGGCCATGAGTTTAGAAAAAACAAAGTTACCAGGGAAGGAGTTTTTAGGAGTTATTTTGAAATAAGCACAATTTCTAATGAGTCAAAGTTTTGTATGCTCATGGATCTGAGCATGCAGAGACACAGTATTCTATGAAGATTAATGAGGAAGGGAGGAGGCAGTATGGTCAGTGATCCACATATTTATTGCTTGGGCATTTTTCCTGCAGGGCTCCTGGACTGCACTTATAGAGACATGGCTGCTTGGCTGATTAGAGGGTCACTTGCTAAACCACATACATGGTTGCCCTACTGGTTTCTAATGGATTCCTCATTCTGTCCTTTGTCCCTTCCCTTTGTGTTACTTGGGCCTTGAGAACAATACTGAACTCTTCTAGAAATGGTTTCTGTAGCTTTGAGCCAGTCAAAGGAGACTCTGAACTTTCCCAGCTCTCTCTCGTGATATGTGTCTGCCGTGGTCCTCCCTAGAGACTCTCCATCTCTGGTGCTCTGCTGCAGCCCTCTTGACATCTGCTTCAAGCCACTGCTTCCTATCTCGGGAGGGAAGCTAGGGACTTTGATTTATAAAAGGGTACTTTTCATTGAAGCCAGAGTTCTTTTGTGGCTTTTATATACAACCTTATCTGGCTCTGGAAAAGTGATCTGCATGATAGATGTGAACAAATGAGTTGGGTGACTGGCTATTTCTTCTCTTTGGATCATTAGTTTCCCCCCAGTTGACTGGGAAGTCTGCAGATTTCTACCTCGCTGACACTTTCAGCAGCAAGGAAGAAATGAGTCCCAGGGTATGGCTGGCGGGAGGCCTGGAGCAGGTCAAATGTTACAACGATGTTGGAAATGTCTAATATACGGGAACAACCTTCTCCTGGAAGGGTTGTGCTTTATTGAATTGCCATTTGCCTCTCCTGATGTCCCTCGACCGGTTCTTTCTGAAGCTTTGTTTCTGAAATAGTGTCCTTCCTCTTGTCCGTCCTGCAGACTTTCATCCGACATCATGAAAGCCCTGGGAAATAAAAATGCCTTTAATGGCCAGGGCTAACGGGAGGAACCACGGATATCAAATCTTTGCCAGGAAGTGGCTTCAGACACTTGGAGCCTGGAGATGGCAACCTTAACCCTGGTGTTGCCCCAGGTTCCTGTCAGCATGAAGTGAGTTCCCACAATTGAGCTGAGGTCGCTGACAGAGTGCAGAATTAAGTTCACATGACCAGACTTGGCCAGCATGCACTACTGGTCTCATCTCAGTGCTGAGGCAATTAACAAGTCCCACTCCATGCCTCTCTGTCATCCTGGTGACTTTCTGGATTTAATTGTAAATGGTCTTTCCTTCTCTCACTTTCTGTTTTCCTGTGTCAGTGGAATGATTCAAAGACAAGTGCTGAGAGTGAACTCCCACTGCAAGGAAGAACAGCAAGGCTTGCTGCCTGTGAACGCTGGTTCACACCAGGCTCACCGCCTATAAAGGGCTGCTCACACCAGGCACCAGAGCTGGTCACATTATGGAGCTTGTTAACTTCAAATCATCTTCATTTAGTGTGTGTGTGTGTGTGTGTGTGTATATATGTGTGTGTGTGTGATACATTTTATAGAAACCCACCCCGGGGAGAGAAGGGCCTGTTGCCTCTTTATTACACTGTAGAAGAGCCACATTAGTGTTCCAGTCTATATATTATGAAATTAAGTGGATACCCTTGGGGTTAATTCCTTGTTGTAATTGTAATGAAAAGAAACACTTTCTAACCCTCCATTTAAGATCTATAACTATTAAAACCCACTAGCCTTGGTGACTCCTGGGGCCAGTGGAGTGCTTTAGGGTCTATGAAAAAGGGCACTCCTACAGCGTCCAATATCAGTAATTTAAAAAGTAACCGCCTCCAAGTGGGACAATGGACAAATGAGTTTTCCGTCTTGCCCTCCCTGCTGTTTGCCCATGGTGGACTCATTCATCAGCGTGTGAAATTATATGCATATTACAACTGTGGCCCTGCCCGCATGGCTCTGTAGCAGTTGGGGCCCTCGAGCTAAAAGGAGAAGTGGACACATGCCTCTACTCCTAACCCCGATGAAGTCTCCAACTGATGACCACTTGCAAATAGGAATCTAGTTTCGTCGAAGTGAGCCTCACTGGGGAAACAGACTACTTTACGGATAAGCTGCATGCCCAGCAGAAGACGGACAAGAGAAGACTGATTCACGGGTACCATCGGAGGTTCCAGGTCTCATAATGCACGTCAGGGCTCTTGTTTTTGTTGTTGTTTGTTTTTTACCTTTTTAATTTTAATTTTATTTCATTTATGTTTTTTTCTTCCACTTTTTACCCTACAGGTCCTTTGTATACATATGAAAGTTTCCAGTTTAGTATTTTCACGGGATTCCCGAGTGTGCGGATGAGTGGATCTCCGTTTCTTGTGCCTTCTCTTGAGCTCTTTCGTTTGTTTGTCTTGTCAGTTCCTATGTCTTGGTTTTTGTTTTACTTCATCTTAGTATTATCCTACAGAAGCCTGTTTGTTTTCTAATGAGAGATAGAAAGGGGGTGGATCTGAATGGGAGGGAGGTGCGGAGGAGGTGGTAGGAGTAGAGGGATGTATTATGTAAAAAAAAAACCAAAAAATTTCAATCAAGGAAAGGTAAAATTGTGGCCCTG
Organism: Peromyscus eremicus; assembly: GCF_949786415.1. Classification (NCBI taxonomy): domain Eukaryota; kingdom Metazoa; phylum Chordata; class Mammalia; order Rodentia; family Cricetidae; genus Peromyscus; species Peromyscus eremicus. The sequence continues at coordinate 119,310,022 of NC_081421.1, read as the reverse complement.
GGTTCTAGGGTATGGTACAGGAGAGGTAGCAGTGTGATGTTCTTCAGGGTGGAGTTTGGAGTCAATCGTTCTGACGGATGAAGCTGAAGGACTGAGAAAGAGATCTGCACCAGAGAAGTGCATTGCGTGGCCAATTCCTTGGATGCTTCCAGAGCCTCTTCTGTTCATCTGAGAAGAGCCACTTTCAATTCCAACAACTCGCTTTGTAGTATTTAGCCTGCTATAATTCAGTTTATTGTTAGTGACAAAAAAGAATGCACGTTCTGCATATGACATCTGATTTAATTTCTTTATTACAACTATTATATCCATTAAATATCAAATTTGCTGGTGTATTATCATCTGACACAGTGTGAGTCACTGGTTCATGCACAGGGAACAATAACAATAATTTAAAATAAAAGAGACATTTCACTTTATCATAGTATGAACGCACTTAAAAATGAAAGACAGAAGAAAGAAATAAAACAGAGACTTTGTAAAGCTCCTAAGATTTTGGGGGGAATTCCTGTTAATAAATGTATTTGTTTGATTGGGGGTGAGAGGGTCATAGTGCTTTTCTTTTTCTTCTATCATTCATTATATTATGAACAGTCTCAGAACAAAAAACAAAGCAGTTGTGTGCATGCTTGACAGGAAAAGAATGAACTAGAAAGTAATTGTTGTATTTAAAAGTTTCCATTCTAATGCCCTAGGAAATGTGATGAAAGGGTCTGCTTTAGAGGACCTCCCCCCGACCCATTGATAATGCTGTGCATTGTCACAACTTATTAAGAAAAAGTTTTATTTTGATGACTAGTCCTGTTAATTCACATAGCAGAGCTCCTGATGACTTTGTGCTTGTGAAATGTGTGTGTGTGTGTGTGTGTGTGTGTGTGTGTGTGTGTGTGTGTAAGGTGTTGTAGAATAGTCCTGAAAAATCATCTCTCCTCTCTTGTTCTTATGCCACGTGCAGCTCTTGGCCTTTCCAAACTTGTCCCCTCTGCAGTCATTTCAGAATGCCAGCAGAGGGCTGGTAATAGCCCATCATGTTTAGGTCACTGGCTTGTATCCAAGCTAGGCAGGTGGTCTGAGTGAAATTAGCAGGCCTGTCTCAATTTGGTTCCCAGCTTCCCCCACTCCACTCAATCCAAACTGTGCACTGGGCTTCCTACTTGTCTCTGGCCACTTTGGAGAGAAGATTTTCAGACACCCAGACATGACTAGGACAACACAAAAGAGAACCGCTCAACAGAGGCCAACCTGGAAGTCTCGCTCTAGATATGATGGTTTTAAAGATATTTGTTCCGCCTACCTCCTTCCCTTCTTTCCTTCTCCCCCATCCCTTCCTTCTTTCTTTGAGATAGGGTTTCACACTGTAACCCAGGCTGGTCTACAATTCACTATGTACTCCAGACTGGCCTTGAACTCAGAGAAATCCTCCTGCCTCAGCCTCCCCACTCCCTGAACTTCCATGGTGGCATTACAGGGAATGAGTTTTGATGGGTTTGTAAATGAACCCAGCTGCATAAGGTCATGTGCACAAACCGTGACAGCAGCTCATTTCATTCCGCTTCCCCTAAAATCTTACATTATCACAGTACAATTAACAAACCCCAAAACTTTACATGGCTGTCAGAACATGGCCCAAGAATGGAATCCTGTGAGGAGATTTCTGAGTGCTTGTGAGAGAACTCCAAGAAAACGAGACAAGAGTCTTTTGACCTCAGTTTCTTTAAAAACATGGAATTGTTCCTGGAATGTGTGTTCCTGGTCCTTCCAGGTGGAGCAGACAGGAGTGAATTTTCTTCGGATTATTCATTACAGTTAGTTATTGTTATTTGTTTATATGGCTCTACAGGAAAACGTGTTTTTGTCATATGCAGGCTTGTCCACCACCTCCCACTTGCCTGCCACATTCAGCTTGCCCTTGTGAGTGGATACTTTACTCACGTGACTCTTTTTAACCCCTACAGTATGAATTGCCTGATGCTCTGAATAAAGTTGGCTACTGTATGAGACTGTAGTTTACTTCATGCATGGGCTCCATCCTCCCAGGTCCCACCCCTTTTAGAGTGAAGGCTACAAAATCATTGTGATGGTGAATTTTTGTCACCTTATCACTGGGAAAAAGGAACTTCAACTGAGGAATTGTTTCTATCAGACTGGTCTGTAGGTAAGTCTGAAGGGTATTTTCTTTATTAATGATTGGTGTCAGGAGGCCTATGTGGCAGTATTGTGTTCCCCAGAATATTGTGCACCTTAATAAACTTATCTGGGGTCAGAGACAGAACAGCTACAATATTAAACATAGAGGTTAGGCAGTGGTAGCACATGCCTTTAATCCTAGCATTCCAGAAGCAGAAATCCCTCTGGATCTCCGTGAGTTCAAGGCCACTTTGGAAACAGCCAGGCATGGTGACACACGCCTTTAATCCCAAGAAGTGAGCCTTTAATCTCAGGGAGTGATGGCAAAAACAGAAAGATATATAAGGCATGAGGACCAGAAACTAGAAGCATTTGGCTGGTTAAGCTTTCAGGCTTTGGAGCAACAGTTCAGCTGAGATTCATTCTGGATGAGGACTGAGAGGCATCCAGTCTGAGGAAACAGGATCAGCTGAGGAATTGGCAAGGTGATGTGGCTGTGGCTTGTTCTGCTTCTCTGACCTTCCAGCATTCACCCCAATACCTGGCCCTGGGTTTGATTTTATTAATAAGACCATTTAAGATTCATGCTACAGGCCTAGCCCATGGTAGGCGGTGCCTCCACAGGGCAAGTGGTTCTGGGTTGGATAAGAAATCAGTCTATACAAGACAGGAAAGCAGATGAGTAAATAGCATTCCTCCATGGTCTCTGCTCCAGTTCCTGCCTCCAGGAAATTGTGCCTGAGTTCCCACCCTGACTTCCTTTGATAATGGACTATAACCTCTAAGTAAAAATAAACCTTTTTCTCCCCCTGGTTGGTTTTGATGAGTATTTTAACGCAGTAACAGAAAAGCAATCTAGTGTTAAATGAAAAGTACTTTAAGTTCAAGACTATTCAAATACCAGGGGTTTTCCCATGTAGTTTTTTGTTTCCTGTTCTAAGATCTAACCCTGAAATCTTCACGGCCTCTGTTCTTATTCCTTCCATGTCTCTTCCACTTAAAGGCAGGTCCTCAATCATTAGTCTTTCATGACCTTTGACACTTTTCTGAAATAAAGGTCAGTCATTTGTAGAATGTCCTAATGTATTAGAAACATTGTATGTTTTTCCCCTCTTCATATTAGATTTTCATTACTAGATTAAGGTAAGAATGCCATTCACATCAGTATGTATCACATATGTATCCCTATGTATCTCACAGAGTGCATTATGTAGTCATCTGAGGACCAGTGACTGACCAGGCTCTGCTGGTTCCCCCTGTGATGCTCATACTTGTCTTGATACAGTCACTTTCCCATTCAGAAATTTCAAGCCCTGGCAGAGTGTGTGCTGACTAGCGCATGTGTTTCAGGAAGAACAATAGGAGAGTTGCCCCTTTCCTCTGAGTTTCACATTTGAGTATGTCTGATTTTATTTTACTTATTCATTTATTTTACAAACAATCTTTGTTTATTTATATTTTTGATGCATCTGTTTTTATGTGTGACTGAGAGTACACAAATCTGTACAGGTTTTCAAGTGCACGGGTGTGCACATGCACGTGACAATCCGAAGTCAACCTTGGGTGTTGCTCCTCAGGGGCTGTCCATCTTGTTTTTGAGACAGGATCTCTCACTGGCCTGGAGCTTGCCAAGTAGCATGTGCTGGCTGAAAAGCAAGCCCCGGGGATCCAACTCTCTTCACCTCCCTCCATCTCATCAAATCCACTGATAAAATCAAGTGTGATGGGATTAGGAGGTGGGACTTTGGGGAGACAACTAGGTCCTGGGGGTAAAGTCCTTATGAACACAATTCATGCTTTTATAGAGGGGTGTAAAGAATGGTCTCATCCTGTCTGCCATGTGAAAGCCAATGAAAAGCTGGCAATATGTCCAAGTGAGAAAACCAACCAAACTTGATTTTGTGGGTCCCTTGGTGTTAGACTTCCAGCCTCAATACCCTGAAGAGTACATTTCTTTTAAAATAGGCTATTACAGTTAATTGATGAACTATTTGTGTGTGTGAGCAAGTGTGCACTCTTGGGCATGCCGAGGCACATGAGTGGAAGTCAAAGGACAACTTTAGGAGTTGGTTCTCTCCTTTGCCACATGGGCCCCAGGGATAAAACATAGGTCATCAGGCTCCGAGGCAAGGGGATTTATGTGCTGAGACATCTTGCCAGCACAAGAAATAAATTTCTTTTATTTGTAAGCCACTGAGTTCATGGTATTTGTTAGAGAAACTAAGGCAACTAATTTGTGTAATTAGAAATAAATATATTTTGTTTTCTCCCACTGTATAGTGAGTCACAGGAATTTGAAGAATTGTGGGCTATCTCTATTTAGTTCTCCAATATGCAGCAAAATGTGTGCTATAGTGGGTGATTAATATATATTTATTAAGTAGAAAATATATGCTCTGAAGGGAGACAGTAGAAATTAGAAGGATCAGCATGTAGCCAAAGAAACTCATGACTAGAGGAAGATATCACAGGGCTAAGCACTCATATTATATATTAATATAGTGCCTCATGTTAACTTGTTGAGGGATTAAACCATGAGCAGCCTGCTTATTCAGAATCCCTAAGACAGGTCAGTAGAACCTACTAGGTAACACAGGCTGTTGTTTCTGCTATCTTTCTATTGATTTCATAAATAACCACAAATGTAGCTAATTTAGCTGCTTAAAACAATGCATGGTTATTATCTTACAGTGATGTCAGTTTCAAGTCAAACTCAGGTCTTGTTGGGTTAAAATCGTCGGTCAGGCTGAGTTCTTCTTGGGTCTTCAGTTGCTGACAGAGCTCAGGTCCTTGAGTCTCTGGGACTGAAGTCCACGTTCCTCATAGGCTGTTGGTGAGGGTCCTTCCCAGGTTCACAGGCTTCCTTCACCATGCCTTCAGTCCTGGGTTCTTTCTCATTCAAAACCAGCAAGGTTTGTTGAGTAGGAATCTTTCTTATGTCTGACGTTGCCAGTCTCTGATTCTTCAATTTTTCAGGCACACATTGGATGCATCAGGCCCACTAGGTATTCCAGTATACTCTCTTTTAACATCTGTGTAGTAGATAGAATACCTCTCCCTCAAAGATGTCCTTGTTCCAGCCTTGGAACTTATGAACATGTTAAGTTCAATAGCAAAGAAGGATTATGGTAGCGGATGGAATCAAGCTCTAATTGGAATTCTCTAAGTTTATTCAATTAGCCTGGGTTATCTAGGTGATTTGAACTTAATCACTAAAGTCTAAATATGGGTAAGGCAGTGTTATAGTAATGAGATGTGAGAAACGCATCTGTGTGGTCAGCTTTTATGGAGAAGTGAGTGGTAGACCCAAGACTATTAGCAGCCTCTGGAGTCTGAAGAAAGCCATCAAATGAACTCTTCAGGGAAACAGGCAGAAAGGACTCAACCTTGTTAGCACCCAGTGGGAACCCAGTTTGGACTTTTGACTCCCAGAGCTATATGATAACAATTTGTTAGTGGTTTGAGCCACTAACATGTTGTTGAAAAATTTGGAGACTTTCCATAGGTAGCCCATGCTAATCTCCAATTAGCTATGTAGCCCAGGCTGGCTCCAATGCATACTCCACCTGCCTCAGTCTCCCTAGTGCTAGTGTTACCTGCTTGAGGAGCTACAGCCAGCCGTCATGATTACTGAACAGTCATAATAGAATCCCACCCACACCATCGCCTTGACTTCACCGCAAGTTCCCTTTTATCATGCCCAGGGACATAGTTTTCTGGTTCAATAAAACAATATGTAGATAGATATTTTTATGAGACTTGTCATTGGCTTTCTGTAGTTGCTGGGGGACTGAATAAGATTAACCTGTGTTAGTAAGAGACTAGTAATACAGAAAACAGAGAGAGTGGTGGGAAGCCATAGTCTGGTTCCACTGCCTTCTACAGTCTCATTCTGTGCTTGCTCTTTTACACACTGTACACAAGGCTCTTCCATTATCTCTGTTGCTCTAACATTGATTTGAGGATTGCATATTTATGGAGCCAATGAATGGTCAAATTGGAATTTTATTCTTTGATTCTTAAACCTAGTTCCTTCTTCCTACCTTAAATTTGTTTGAACTAGTTTTTATGGCAGGGAAAGTAAGTAGGAAAATAAAATTCCCCCCAGACCCAATCACCTTTCAGCTTTACTCTTATGTATTGTGTTAGCTACTTTTGTATGAAACACTAGCTTTTAAAGATTAAGAATCATAAAATTCACTATAGGTGGATCAAAAGGGTCATAAGTCAATAAAGTAAAAACAAATCAAACAATGTCATTAAAATTATTAAATGAGAAAAATAAATATGAGAATAAAAACTGATTTTTACTTCTAGGGTGTGTGAAGTTTTCAGACTCATTTGCCACTTCAAAAGATAAAGATCACTTGAGGTTGATTTGAATGGCGTTGAACTGGTCAAGAAGACTATGAGGTTGAGAATTGAGAAATACTGAGTAAGCATAGAGAAAAATTCTGAAAAATTATAAATTCAGAGAACTCATAACCCTTTAAGAACCTACTCAAGCTGTTACAGGAACTTATGCAACTTGTACAGACTCTCACTTGAGGTTCCAACAGCAGGACCAATCATTACAGTGAAGGATTCATTTGTCTGAGCAGGCAAAGATTATCTTCTCTTTTGTTGAAACTATGAGAAACCTTGCCTTGGTTTCTTTGGTTCTGATGGGTTATATATTATTTGTTTTAGTGACCTCTTGGCATCTTTAGGTCTAGCAACTGGTAGAATCTATGGAATCACTGAACAAAAATCCTTTGGAGAATTGTTTTCAGATCACGTGTTGGGTCACTCTTATCTCCGATATTCTGGTAGAGCCACTGTCTGGGACATTTAGATACCTGGAGGGGGCCTTGCCATTGTGACCCCTTCATTCAGTGCATGACATTTCTGACACTTGTTTCAGTTATTGAGAATTGTCTCTATTACTAAACACTGGGCTGTGCAATACTGTTGGAATTGTCTTCTTGTGCCTCCATGTTTTAAAAACAAAACAAAACCTTCCTATTTCCTCAAATGAAATTTTTGATAAATGTACCTGATAAATATTGGCATCACTAATGCATGCTTTATGTTAGTAGCAGCTACAATTTTCAGTAATGTATGCCTGATGTGTCTTATGTGGTGTTTTACATATTAGATTTGTCTCTTGAGTGGTGTGGGATGTGTGTGTTCGACTTGGATATCTTATGTATATAAGATATGTATACATATCTTATGTATATAATCTCCACATAATTATTATCATTTTGAGACAGGGTTTCTAACCAAACCTGAAGTTTGCCGTTTTGAATAGACTAGTTGCCCAGCAATCTAACAGGATTCATCTGTCTCTACCCACTTCCTAGCACTGAGGTTACAGATAAGCATCACCATGTCTGGCTTCTTTTGTGGATATTAGAGATCCACACTCAGGTCTGTGTGCTTATGCTTCCAACACATCACTCATTGAACTATCTCTCTAGACCCATTTCTGTTTTTTTAAGGCTGAGCTTAAATTCAAGATTTCTTGAGCTTGGCTACAGCAGCCTATATATTTGTGGCCTCTGATCATTGTGAACAACATTGTGAATAATGTATAGGAATTTAAACACAATTATCCCTCCCCATAATGCTTGAATAGTTTAATTCTTCTTCTGGTCACGCTCATTTAGAAATGCTATTGCCTAAGTAACTCTCTGGGGGTTTATAAGAAGCTGAGAAATTAATAATACAAGCTAAGTCTAAATTGAGAAATTCACAATTTTTCAATTTGACTTTCTTTGAACACAGCTTGTTTGACCTAAGGTACTAAGGTTAATGTCATCCAAAAGCACCTTCCAGAAACAGCCTCCCCAGGCATCTGTTGGCCCAGGCAGGTTAATACATAGAATTAGCTATCAGGATAACCAAAGTGTACAGTTATTTGAAGCACTTAAACACATCACCTTCTCATTATGAACATAATCCCAACTGGCTACCGAGTGGTTTTTCTTTGTCGGGATGTTTGACAGGGTCCAGATCGTGTCAGATACCAAAGGGACAGAGAGCAGCAACATTTGCATCTCCTACTCACCAGGCCATATCCTGCTGCTTTGAATCCTTGAGTATCTAGAAATCTGCAGCAGCCTTTGTAGAGCGCCCTTGTACTCTCCATCTGCCACGCCCTCTCCAGGCCCTGCTGCCTTCTGTGCCTAGCTGCCCAGAGCAGACTCTCTGCAGTGCTGAGTACAGCTCCCCAGCCTCATGGTCTCTAGCTGTGGAGTCAATGTCATTCTGTGAGCATCTGTGGCGAGGACGCTGAGGCTCTGGACCTGAGTGTTACAGAAGTGAGGATCAGAGGGAGAGGCTTCACTGTGGAGAATGATTTTCCTGTAAATAATGAGAAGTGTGTTGTTGAAGATTATAAACCCAACTGTAGCATGGAGACCTGACTATTTAAAGTACAGGAGGCAGTTTTCCAAAGAAGAGATGGACTCAGTGGGAGTCCTGGGTGTTATGTATTCAATTCTAAATGGATTTTTCAGGAGAAGGAAAATACCATTTGGTTATTTTTTAGGAGTTTAAGGTGCTAAAGAAAAGAAATTATATTGTAAACGTTTAAGCTTTTGAATATTTTGTCTACATTTTCTTTCTATTGTCCTGGTTCATCAATTCATATTCTCCCTTGCTGTACTTTATTAATAATTATTTTAGGTAATAAATATGTGTCACATTCCTACAATCATATTATGTAAACACAATTAACCTCTATGAATCTATGTAAAATTTTTATATTTGTATTTCTATATAGCTGTAGGAATCCCATGTCTTTAGAAGGTATCGGTTCTTAATACTTAGCCCCATTGTAAAGCTTTCCTCTTCCTTGGGGGAGAAAACTTTCTATTCCATTCTCAACTTCTCCCAACACTAGCCATGCTAATATGGTAGAATTAATCCAAAAGATAAGAGTACAGTTTCTCAGTTTCTTCCTCTGTGTCAAGTAAACATAGTGTTGAATCTGCTGTTATAGGGGCAAACAAGACAATGTACCATACTCATTCAAATAAGAGGATTGCTGACATTAGTAGAGTAATGAGTAATATAAGTATGCATACATATAATACATACAAATAAAAATACACTCCTGTAGAAAGTAGGTCAGAGGCTGTGGTCCCTTCTGCTTTAGCCTTTGCTGTACACATTAGTCAGGGTTCTTGGAGAAACAGAGGTGGAGTAATGCATATACATAAGGGAAAAGTGTGTATTGCTTGGATTGTGCAATAGGGGCTGAGTGGTCCAGCGATGGCTGTCTTCCCATTGAAAATGCCGAGAACTCAGTAGCTGCTCAGGCTAGGAAACTGGACAACTCTGCAGCGCCATCAGATGCTGAAGACCTGGGAGATTTTCAGAGAGCTATTTCTCTTCCGTTCATGTTGGAAAGCCTAGGAAGCTGCAGCTGATGTTCGTGGAGGATGCTGGTGGCAGTGGCACAGTCCCCAACAAGAAGCAGAGGCTAATATCAACATGTATCTGATTTAAAATGGTTACTAAGCCTACCCACACCTGTGGGCCTCTAGCCATTGTCTCAGGAATGGCTGCACCTTAGACAGAGAACAGGATACCACATTCCTTTCTAAAAGACTGTTGTAAAAACAATGAATAAGTAAATAGGAAAATAAAATTTTAAAAAGCTTAATGTTTGTTAAAAAATTCTCTCTATAATGATTAATCTTGGTTGTCAACTGGGCGGGATCAGGAATCAAGTAAGAGATGTGTCCCTGGACAGGTCTGTAAATGCATTCTCAAGATTCCCAAAAGGATTACAGGAGAGAAGACCCTCCCCAGTGGGCACTGGCTGGCACCTCTGGTTGGTGACACAGAAACAAAGAGTGTGTTAAGAGATGCTGCTTGAGCCAGGCAGTGGTGGTGCACGCCTCTAATCCAACCAAAACAAAAAAAAAAATAACAAAGAGCGAGAGAGAAGCTGCTTGCCCTCCTGCCTCTCTCGCTCCCTTTCTCCCCTTCTCCGTATCTTTCTTTGTTTCTTTCTTCCTCCTCGAATCCCTTCTTTTCTTCCTTTGTGTGTAGTGAATGCATATGAGCACACATAGGTGCACATGTATGCACACATGGAGTCCAGGGACCTCTCACTGCATGTGGAGCTCTCCCATTTTTCTTTTTCAGATAAGGTGGCTGGCTGGTCAGCAAGCCCCCATGACTCTCTCTCGTCTCTTCTCTGTCCAGTAGTAGTTTTAGAAGCTCATGTGACCATGTCCAGCTTTAACGTGATGGGCTCTGGGCATCTGAACTCAGGTCCTAATGCATGCACAATAAGATTTCTTACCTACTGGACTAGCTCTTCAGCTCCACAAAGTCTGGCTTTGGAACTTGATGTCAGAAGACAACACTGGAGCTTTGCTGTGAGTGATGCCTGGCTGAAGACTTCAGTCCTAAGATTCTGATGCCTTCTGCTTAGTCTGAGCTCCAAAAGGGGAAAGGAGGGAATTGTACTGTCTTGATGCTCAGAGTGACTTTCTGTCCAGCATATCATGGAGGCCCAATACCTGCTCAAAAGCATCCCTATTTTATTTCTCTGCATTTCCCCCCTCTTTATGTAAGTCAGAGTGGAAGGAATACCTAACTAACATGTTTATAAGGATTGTTAATTTGCTTTCCTTTTAAAATTATGTTATTGAAAAATGAGTCTTCCCATAGCTTTATTGCTGGGTGTTTTCAGGGTTTTACTACTATTTTTTTCTTTTAATGGAAACTTTCTTTTTTTAATGTTAGCTACTTTAGTAGTCCTTTCTCATTATGGAAAGAAGAGCCAGTGTTGAGAGCACTTTGAGAAGAGATCACAGTCTTGAGTTATCTCCAGACACAGGGAACTTAACACTAAATCTACCTGTAAAGTCCAAGACTTAGCACAACGAAAAGGATTTCCCTATTGGAATCTGGAGGGACTCTCTATACCTACAAATCTAGAGAAATATTTCAAAGATTCAAAAGTTCTAAACTGGCAGAAAGCCCAACATGGAGAAAACTCTATTCCTATTTCTTTTTTAAAATAAAAAGGATAATTTAATTTCTTCCTTAATTTTTTTGGGGGGTGAATGTCAATACATAAGTTTCCATCCCATCTCTTCCCCCCTATTTATTTCTATTTTACCTAAAATATCATTTTATACCATTATCATAAATACCTTGTGATAAACATGTGTTCCTCATGGATTGAATTTTATGTAGCAGTTTTTTGTTTTCTGAAAATTTTTTTTTTTTTTTTTTTGGTTTTTTTTTCGAGACAGGGTTTCTCTGTGTAGCTTTGCGCCTTTTCCTGGAACTCACTTGGTAGTCCAGGCTGGCCTCGAACTCACAGAGATCCGCCTGGCTCTGCCTCCCGAGTGCTGGGATTAAAGGCGTGCGCCACCACCGCCCGGCTTGTTTTCTGAAAATTTTATTTTGATTAACTGATGGATCTGTAACCAGGTAATCTTCTGGGATAGTCAAGCCATCCTGTAATAACAGTCTGGGGTTTTGATTGGCTCAATGTATCAAGGCCTATTTCCCTCCTAACAAAGCGGTGAGGAGGTCATGGTAGTTACTCAGGGATGGGGTCATGCCAGGTTCTAGTTCAATTGTCTTTCTAGTGCCACTCAGGTGGGGAAAGATACTGTACTAAACATCTGACAATGGCTGTTGAATATTGCACTATCGTCCTGAAATATTGAAAACTGTACACATCACTGGTTGTGTTTCCTTGGTCAGAAAAAGCAATGTGATTCTGCCTAACTTCAAAGGACTTAAGAGAACAAGTTAGACTGACCAGTAGTACTGTGGACTATGACAGTGGAGTATCTTCCTATGTTAGCATATGTAAGATAAAATCAGGATTCCAGAGGAAGTAAGCTGCTGGCAAGCTCTATTACCTGTAAAGATGAAATATCCAAAAAAGTTACAGACAAAGGTAACAAGAAATTCCCATGTACACCACAACTCATTCTCCATAATATTACATATTATGTGGTTATTAATAAACAGATACTTAGGCATGAAAAATGGCTTAGTGGATAAAAGTATATGCTGGTTAGATGTTTTTGTTTTGTTTTGTTTGTTTGCTTTTGATCAACTAGACTAAGGCTAGAGTCTTCTGGGAAGAGGGTACCGTAACTGAGGAATTTTCTCTGCCAGAGAGTCTGTAGGCAAGCTTGTGGGGGTATTTTCTTGGTTGATGTGGGAGTGCCCAGTCCATGGTGGGTGATGCCACCCTTGGGCAGGTGGTCTTGGCAGGTGGGCATCCCATGGAAATCCCCAAACAGCCAAGGCTGATGCAAAAACAAAGGATTGCTCCCCATAAACTGTCAGCAGGGCCCCATTTCTGAGGACAACATCCACACAAGCCATTGAACATGGAGACGTCAAGCTGGTGCCTACACAGAGCTTTTACCCCTATGTGCTAGCCTCTTTGGTACAGAGAGGGTACTCTACAGATTACTAAAGAGAAATATGGACACCAACCCTTTGACCTACCATCTCTCCTGCCTGTAAAATATGCTAGGGCAGTGGTGTGGTGATATTTTATTTGTGCTGAAATGTGGTGATATTTTATTTGTATGTTAATAAATAAAGTTTGCCTGGAGATCAGAGGAAATAGCAAGCCATTTTAAGTAAACACAAAAGTCAGACAGCAGTAGCACACACCCTTAATCTGATCACTTGGCAGGCAGGGTCTCTGTGTGTTCAAGGTCACACTAGGGAACAGCTAACATGCCTTTAATCCCAGTACCAACCATAGAGACCTGGAAGTCTGTACAGACAGGCAGTGACAAGGAAGTGAGGTAGCTGGGCCAAGAGTCAATGAGAGGTCAGAACAGCAAGGCAATAAAAGCCTGGGTGGACAGGAAGTCATGACATTTTGGAAGTTGTAGAGCTGGTAAGGTAAGGTGGTTGGTGGCTCTCATTATTTCCCTGATCTCTAAGGCTTTCACCCCTATATTTGGCCTTATGTTCTTTATTTAATAAGACGGCTTAGAAATTTGTCTACACAATGGTGGCACAGAACTTGTGGGATTAGCCAAACAATGTCTGGTCTAATTTGAGGCCCATGGCACAAGAAGGAGCCCATGCCTAGATGACCAGGAACCAGAGACTGGATAACCCAGAGACCTAGGATAGAACCTAACATGATCAGTATAAAAGAAAACAAAACAACAAACAAAAGCAAAACAAATAAACAAATAAAAAGGCCGACAATAAAATGATTCCTAATGATATTCTGTTATACTCTTAGATCAGTGCCTTATCCAGTCATCATCAGAGAGGCTTCCTCCAGCAGCAGATGAGAACAGATTCAGAGACCCACAGCCAGACATTATGTGGAGAGAAAGACTAAATTGGAAGTCTCAATGAAATCCCTGCCCTCAGAGCTCAGGGAATCCTGCAGAAGTAGGGGGGAGGCAGGGTTTGTAATGATTGTCAGAGCCAGAGGGATGGAGGTCACCAGGAGAACAAGGCCTTCTGAATCAGCTACACAAGGTGCATATGAGCTCACAGAGACTGAAGCAGCAAGCACAGGGTCTACATGGGTCTGCACCAGGACCTCTACACATATAGTACAGCTATTCACTTAGTATTTTTATGGGACTCCTGACTATGAGAACGAGTGAGTCTCTGACTCTTGTGCCTGCTCTTAGGACTCTTTCCCTCCTGTTGGGTTGCCTGGTTCAACTTTGATATGAAAGTTTTTTGATTCATCTTATTATATTTTATTTTGTCATGTTTGATGGTTATCTCTTAGAAGCCTGTTCTTTTCTAATGAGAGAGAAAGAGAGTATATCTGGAGGGGAGGGGAGGAGGAACTGGGAGGAGTGGAAGGAGGGGAAACTATGATCAGGATATATATTGTATGAGAAAACAATCTATTTTCAATTAAAAAAGTTAATTTGAGCAATCTATGGAAAGCAAGCCAGTAAGCAGCTTTACCCCATTGTTCCTGTCTCTGCTACTGCCTGAGTTCCTGTCCTGACTTTCCTCAGTGATAGACTTCAGTGACTGACATGTTTAATCTGCATAGACCTTTTCTTCCCCACATTGCTATTGGTCATAGTGTTTATCACAGCAAACAGGGACAAGGCACTTCCTGTTGGTCTGATGACCTGGATTTGAGCCTCAGAACCTACATGGTGAAAGGTGAGAACTGACTCCTACAAATTGTCCTCTGGCACCTAAACTTTTGATGCTTTGTAGATTCCCTTCATGTAGAAGCAATTGTAGAAGTAATAAACTTTCTCCATTGCATAGAAAATTTTCAGGAAAAAAAATAAAAAGGAACAAACTCGTATAAACATATTGAGGGTACTGATTACATTTACCATTGTATCACAATATTCCTTTAATTTAACAACCCTGGAAGGTGATCAGTAGTTTACTATTACATATATTACAATTTAATATATTATTTTAAAAGTTCAACAGCACTGTTTGTGTTTGTTCTGGGGTGGAGGTTAAGGCTTTTAAAATCACACTGAACCATTTTCATCATATGAACTGGATGTAGTTCATCACTCTCTATCTAGCTCTGTCTGGTACAAAGAAACTTATTGCCGAAGCTGCCTGTGTGTGGTGGTATTGTGTTCCCCAAAATATTGTGCACCCTAATAAACTTATGTGGGGTTAGAGACAGAACAGCCACTAGATACAAAGGCTAGAAAATGGTGGCACTCACACCTTTAATCCTAGCACTCCAGAGGTAGAAATCCCTCTGGATCTCTGTGAGTTCAAGGCCACATTAGAAATGGCCAGGCATGGTGACACACGCCTTTAATCCCAGAAAGGGAACCTTTAATCCCAGGGAGTGGTGGTAGAAAGCAGAAAGGTATATAAGGCGTGAGAACCAGAAACTAGAAGCATTTGGCTGGTTAAGATTTCAGGCTTCTAGCAGCACAGTTCAGCTGAGAACCATTCGGATATGAGGACATAAAGGCTTCCAGTCTGAGGAAACAAGATCACCTGAGAAGTTGGCCAGGTGAGGTTAGCTGTGGCTTGTTCTGTCTCTCTGACCATCCAGCATTTCACCCCAATACCTGGCCCGGATTTGTTTTTATTAATAAGAACTTTTAAGATTCCTGCTACACTCACAGACATGAAAAGCTCTTTATCAAGCATATCGTTCAGTGTGACTTGGTTTTGTTGCCATAGCACGGACTGACTGTCCCTGTCAGCTTGGGTCATAAAGCCTTTGGATACCTGATAGACAGCAATTATCGTCAATCTGGGCTGGATGCTTTAATTGTCAGTTCATGCCTAGAGAGCTTGGACTTGCCCTCCATCTGCCAGCAGATATCCATGTGCTTGGGAATATCGTCACCATTAGAACACATGATTTCTTCTACAAAAAATATTCTAAGTGTGCTCAAGGGGCAGGAGATAACAAGAACTTTCATTTTAGCTGTGATAATGGGCACTGAGTGGAAACAGCAACAACAGTGGAGTTCTTGCAGGAAGAACAGCTTGGAACTTTTTTTCCTTGGAGAGGACTCTTGGAACTGGGAGGGAAGAGTCAAGGGCCGGGAACAGAATCTCAGACCTGCAAGCAAACATTTCTGGAGATATTTATCTTTCCATGTGTCTAGTGGAAGCTAAGGGACACAGCAGAACACTCATCATCAGTCAGTCTGTTCCACAGCTGATTCTACCTCATTAACAACCTTGACAATGAAGCAGAGTTGAAAATGGTTGTGAAGCTGTGCTTATGGCCAACTTGAAGAACAAAGGCTTTGGGCAAGTGTGTTCTTGGTAGTACATGCCACCCTTGTGAGAGGTCTGATTTTTTTCTCCCCTACACCACATAAAAATCCTCTGAGCCCATCTGTGCCTGATGTCATTACCAGTCCCCTCAGCTTTAGGGCTCTCTAGCAACTACAAAAGGCCTCTTTGCTAACCATTGGAATTCAAAAGACTTGAAAGGCCTGGAGGAGGCACTGTGGAGAAGCTGTGGTTGGAATGAAACACCTTTTAGTGGAGGAGAACCAGTTTCCCACTGGTCTCTGAACTTGGAAATCTTAGCATTTTTCCCCTGGGAGATGAGGTGTTGAAATCAGATTGCTGAAGCCGTGTTACATGAATGAGAGCTTAAAAAAAGATTAAAGAAGTTTCAGGCAAAGTTCAGATATATCTTTACTATCTTCCCTAGCACATTGACACAAAGGATTAAATACAGTTTAACAGAAAAGTGGAAAAAGGATTTTAATAGAATATGGTCAGAATTTTGCAACTCAAGGATTGTTATCTATAGTCCTGAAAGTAGAATAGTCTCACATAAAAATTGAGAAGTCATTGAAGTTGTAATGACATTCAGAAAAATCTCTATTTATTTTGACCTGAGAGAAGGAGGTAAGGAAAAATAAATCTCTCCTAGGAACCAATATTTTATTTCATTTTCTTCTTGAGTCACAATTGTGCCTGATTTATTGTGAACACCTACCCGTGGCTGAGGTTGCTGAGCTGTGCTTGAAATATTTTGTACAGTGTGTACAAACTTCATATTAAGTAAATATTCCTAACACATATTAGTGCAACTGAGCTAAAAAAACAAAACCTACTGGAAGGTAAAATTCTTGCTACCTTATATATGTCTTATCAGGTATTTAAATGAGGTTGCTTCCCTGATGAAGTATTTCAAAATGAAATTAAGACCAAGATTGTATTTTAAGGCACTATGCTTTCAAGGTATGTGGTAAAGGGAAAAAGGTCCCCTGATTGCCTAGCTTGAAGAGTCCCCAAGAGAGTCTGAGAAATATACTTTTTGAACACTTCAACTTACTAGTGTTTTTCCAGTAGTCAATTAACATAATTTGACAATTACAGATATAAACATTTTATAGGTACTTGGTGGCAAGAGTGTTAAAGAGTGTGGATCTCCATCCACTGTTATTGGCAACACTTGCCTGGTTCTGGCATGGCACTTGAAGAACAGTAGAATGTCTCTATACTATTAATAAAATTCAAAGCATATTTCATCTTGACACCACATCACAAGTTTGACACTGCAGCTCCTCTCTGAGGAATTTTGAGTCATTGAGACGTCCCCTAGCTACATCCCCATCTCAACTAGATGATAATTTGATTCAGACTATTTTAATACATGCCAATATGTATATCTCCCCTGCAAAGTGGAGGCATGCCCACAGAGGGAAGACAGTTTAACTGACAGGGCAGCATCATTTTTGTGAAGTGGTACCTCAGTGATTTAAAAAATTTCTTAGGTCTCACTCACTTTAACAGCTTCTTTTTTAAAAATACTTTCATCAACAGGACTATGAAGAAAACAAAATTTAATGAAACTAAAAAACTGATCACTTTGAACTGTCTTGACAATATTCAATTATTAATGAAACATATTTTGCATTTTAAATAATTGAGGGAGTTGGTTAAACAACAACAACATATTGTCCAGTACAAAAAACTTGGCAGTTTATTGACATGGCCAACTTCACAAAGATGCTTGGTTTCATTTCTAGTTTCTTAAACAGTTAGACCATTTTGTGTATGTCTAATACTAGCCTCAATAGGCAAAGAGGGAAAAACATCATAGCACAAGGAAAATGGCAAAAAGGAACTCAAATTTTAGGGAAAGGGGGTCAAAATGAGTGGCGTGACGGCTCTGTAGTTGTACTTCGCTGTTGTACACATTGCGTCCGTGTGTTTCCCAAAATTCAGACAGTATCCATTTGGTTTGGGTCCATTTTACCTGTGATTTAACAGTTTGATGCATGCTAATTGCACTCTAAAGAAAAACAATGCCCATTGCAGCCAAAAATGCTGAGGTTCAATGTAATTAGCCATATTTATGTGAAGCAATCAATAACACTAGTTTTTAATAGTCACTTCAGATATTTGTACTCATGTTCATGGAAATATGAAGGAGGCATTATTCTCACTTACTCATTTTCAGGTTTTCCAAATCTAAAAACTATTAAAAAAAAAAAAAAAAAGAATGTGCGCTTGTATGTGTGAATGTAGATCCTTGCAAATGGCTGTAAGTGGATGATGAGGACAATTCTCTGGAGTCTACGGGATGGGATCTGGGGATCAAAATAGGCTGTCAGGCTTAGTTGGAAGTACTTCTATGTGCTAACCCTTCTTGCCTGCTCAGGATATATTCTCTTAAATTTCCTCTAATAACTTTTGAGGGGAATCTGAGAATATTTTAATACCAAATACTTAACTCATGGGGTTGGAGAAATGCCTCAGCTGTTAAGAGCACTTGCTGCTCTTCCAGAGGACTCAAGTTTGGTTCCCAGCACCCACATCAGGTGGCTTACAACACCTATAACCCCAGCTCCAGGAGTCCAATACCTTTAGCCTCTGTGGACAGGGCACTCGCATACACATAACAATATGCACATACATACAACTACACATAATTTTAAAAAACAATAAGTTTGGAAAAGCAAAAAAAAATACCATTATGATAAATTTTTTTTCCTTATGGGGAATTTTTTCAGATATATATATCCATATATATATATCCATATATATCCATATATATATACCCATATATATACATATATGGTGTGTATGTGTGTATGCACAGGTTGTGTGTGTGTACATTTGTGCACATTAGTGGGAGGCCCAAGGTTGAAACTGGGGGTTTTCCTTGGTGGCTTTCTACCTTATTCATTGTGGCAGGGTCTCTCAATGCTAGGATTGTGAGTGGGCCAACATGTCTACCTGCCATTTATGTGGGTGGGTGCTGAGCTCTGGTCAAGCATTATATCCACTGAACCATCTTCCCAGTCCTGAGTATATTGGCTTATGACAACTAAAAGCAATTAGGGTGAAACACAGGGTGCTATTTCCCCTTAAGGCTACATCTATAGTTTCTGAAGTACTTCACCATATTATCTGTCACCCATGACAATGCTTTTGAATGAGAATGCAGATTTGAGGAAATGACAAACTTTTTTACAACTAAAATTCAAACTATATTTTTGTATTGATGACTATATTGTTGAGTCATATCAAACATTTGTACACAGTTGCTTAAGTTAGTAAAATTATTATTCCTGTTTCCCAGATAAAAATCTGAGGTTGATTATCATAGATCACAAGGTTGCAAATCTCAGAACTGAAGTGCCCTTGAATTCAAGAGTCTGGGATTCAGCCTTCAACCTTTCCCATTTGAAACAAGCTCATTCAACTCTTATTTGTACATAAGCAGAGTCCCAGAGAAGAATGTGTTGGGACTGGCTTCCTAGGTGGTTAGTTGCAGGACTGGAGCTTAGTCTTGACATTCCATTTCACTTGTTAGTGGATTTCTGAGACTACATTGTTCTTGTCATTCAACTCTGTGCAGGTTTCACTGCACAAGTGAAGTTGCTCAGTTAGACGCACTTGCATCAATATTTAACGCCAACTCAAAATGCTTTCTTATTGGTGCCTTCTCAACACGACCTTTCACAGATAACTCTAGTACAGATGCATTCTCCAACCCTGGTTGAGCATGTGGCCATCACTAAGTTTTCTGGGACAGATCATCCTCCTCCTAAATGCCATGCTTCCATGCCTGTCCTTTCCCTCCATCCGTCAACTGGTTCCTGCTTAGAGGTGACATGGAAGTGGCTTCTTGCTTTTCAACAGTATTGCAAAATAGTCCTTTTTGTGAGGCCTGGGGCTAAGAGTGTTTGGGTCAAACACTTTATGACAAGTTGCTGAGTCCAATCATGACCTTTCCTTGGTGTTTGGAAAGAGATTTTGAGAAAGCAAGAGCCAGATGCTTTTGTAGAGAAGCAAAGATTAAACACGTGTGTATATCACATCTTAGGAAGATGCCAGGGCAGAAAAAAAAGGGGGGGAGGGAGAGGAATGCTGACCATGCTGCCTTGTGAGTGACATGTGACAGAAACAGAGCAGAGAGCAAGGGAGGACTGCAAAATAGGAAGAGATGCCAACCTTGCTCCAGGGATGCAGTGTGTGTGTGTGTGTGGGGGGGGGTAGGGGGTAGGGTGTTCTGTCAATCCTTGTCTACTTACTGGTTTTATTTTCTGCTTTTTATTTTTGGGAAAATGAATTTGTCTGAGGGCATCAGTAGCTTCAGAATAAATCCATTCCCAAATTGGAAGGAATATTTTTACAACTAAAAAGTTTACAAGAAGAACTCAAGAGCATGTGGGCAAAAGTTACTTAGACTGTTACTAGTTCTTCATCATAGAAGGTCGACTGACTGATTGCTTGGTTGGAGGCATTTTGAAGCTTTTTGTAAGGCAATGGAAGTTTCTCCCATGAAGGTGAATATATACTCTGACCTTTGTTTTTTAAATACATCGTTTTAGATTTATGAGAATAAAAACAATGATTCCTGAATTCCTAGTTAATGAACGCTTGATTTACACAGTCACACCAGACTTCCCAAGTAAAGCAGAGAAGGTAGAAGGTGTAAGCTTAGCTAGGTCAGAAGGATAAATATGAGGCACACAGGAAGTCCCAGAGAACATTGTTGATACAAGGGATGAGGAGCTCAGAGAGGTTTTCTCATGGTTCTGACCCTTCCTTTGTATCAATGCACTACTTCAAGATGTACTACTTCCGTCACCTTGGTAAAGATTGTGTGCTTACCCTCCCCCTCATTTCATATCCTCGTCCTACTCTAGTCCCCTCCCTTGGTAAATTTGATGATAAAATGGAAACGACTTCTTCATACGCACTTTAAGAGCTAAAACTTAAATTCACATCGCTGGTTATGTTGTGTGGGAGTAAGCTGCACCCAGTGTGCTGCACAGCTGTTGTTGACTGGATGGCAGCTGTAAGACAGGTGTCAGTCAGCAAGTGTGCACGTGTGAGCTCAACTGCTGTCCTCACTGGCATGACCGGACGAGGGCAAACTCTTGCATTTCCTCCAAAAGTGATCAGGACAATCTGAGGAAGGACTACCAGGGAATATTAGGTGTCAGTGGCTTGCAAGAAAAATCCTCGGAACCATTTGAGAAAGGCTAGGTCACTACTGCTTTTGCTGACAGTGTCCTGTTGTATCTTTTTTCTATGGCTGTGTGAAAAAAGGTAGCTTAAGAGGGCTGAATTCCACAAGTAAAGAAGTTTCAACAGATTTTTCATTTTTCTTGTGTGTTCTTTAAGCTTGTAAGTAGAAAAATCCATGTGTAGGTGGTAAAATCCATGTTTAAATATGTCCGAAAAGACTTCTTTTGCCGTGTTTGAAATACACGAACCCATTGATAAGAAGCATCCATTTGGAAGCTAAGACAGAGCTGACAGACTTTGCAGGATGGTAACTTCGTATGCTGAGCCATTTCAGCTTAGACTTGCATGTTGGGAGTCTACAGTCATCTTACATCACAAGACTTAGGTAACAAAATGAAAAATAGAAGATACGATCCTGTCAAGGCATGTCTAAATCATCTAGGATGCAAGATGTCTAGGGGAGTAATAGAAACTTGTGTCTTTACCATACATTAGAAAATCTATGTAGTAGATTTTATCTTTAATTCTGAGCATCTGTGGCCATGAGTGACTCTCTGAGTCTCAGTTTCCTAACCTACAAAGGAAAGCTTGCCCTACATAATACACAGTATACCTGCAGGCTCTTTGATTGTGAACATTAGGGGGAAACCATAACCTGTTTATCTATTGTTTGTTTTCAAATAATGTATCTGGTAAGATCTTAGCACACAGAATACATGAAAAACCCCTACAAACTAACAACAAGGGGAACAAAAACAGGACAAAGCAAAAACTAGAAAAACTAGAAATAAGTATAGCAAAAACTAGAAATAGATGCCCAGCTCACACTTGAAACCACGCTCAGCATCATTAGTCACTTGGAAAATGCAAATGAAGCCACAAGGAGGGAAGAGTATGCATCCGTCCCTCAGTGAAGCAGATGGAAGGTTGTCATGGGACCCAGCAGGTAACAGAGACTGTAGAGACCCAAGCTGTGGCCGAGGAGGCATCCATGTAGCCAGAAGTGGGCCTGCTGGGCAGCATGGCAATTCTATGCTCAATTTATTGAGGAACTACCAGAACTTAATGTTTTTTTCTTTTCGGCTGTTTCCCATACATAATAAAATAATGGATGCCATCTTGACTCTGGGTTTACATGAACACCCTTGCACTCTGCTCATATTCTCTCCCTGATTTCCATCCCTTGTTCTTCCCATTGTCCTCTCCCTATCCTAGTCCCCAACATCAGCCCATTATCTCTTACTTTATCCACTTTATCATAGTGTAATTTTACCTAATGAGGAGCTGATTTACTTGCATTTTAGTTTAACTAAGCCAGAGGTCTGCTTCCATTCCACTGCAGAGAACAAATAGGCAACTTTAGTAATTCCACAGGCACTTGAAAACCATAATAGATACATTCCACCCCTCTCTGCTTTCTAGGGAAAATGGACTTAAATCTTTTAACATATCCCCAAATAGCAAAATTACAGTCCTACAGTGGCTCCTATTATACCTACTCATCCTTTGGTTTCTTGACTTCCCAGACGTCCCCTTTTAGGAAAGCCTCCCTTTTCTGAAGGCTGACTTCTCTACTCTCTGAGGAGTCTTGGTGGGCCATAAAACAAGGCTGTTGAATGCCCTTCATTGAACAACAGATAGTTTTCCTGGGGCAGGGGGATTGCTTTCCTCTTTGGAGAATTTATATAGAGGCAAGCATTTGAGGGACAAAAGAGGCACTTGAGGCCCCACTATCCTGTGAAGTATCTGGAAGAGACAGTTTAATCAGTTCTGTGGTCATGGTGCCTGAAGTTGACTAACAGTCTCTCATCTGATACTGAACTGTCTCTTAAGGTGAGAATACTGCCTCATTTCCATTTTGATTCTGCAAGATGGTTCCTGTGAATTGCTGTAGTTGGAGGTTAATCAGAGTCTCAATATTTACAACTAAAGACACCTAACATGTGCAAGGACAGAATTTGTATGAGAGCTCTAGGGCCTTGGACTGGCTCTAGCTCATTGCCCACCAGCATCTTGATGATGAATGTGGAGAAGGCAGAGAAGCCCGTTCAGGATTTAGTATCTCACGGCATGCCACATGAAAAGGGTCCAAACCTTTCAACTGCTGCCAGATCCTTACAACAGAAACCAGAAATGGCTGCAATCTACTTTTATTTTTACTTTGGATTTCCTAAAGCTTCAATCAATATGATGGGTTTTAGTTTTGAAATAAATTATATCTCTAAATAGGTTTTTGAAATGAAAATTTTATATCTACCCTTCTGTCCATAATTAAAAGTAACTGAGTCACTTCCTTGTCTGGTACCAAGATGTAGGAATTAAAAAAAAAAAAACTAGGAAGAAAAGTAATTAGTTGTTGGCTTTATTCTATTTGAATGTCTCTCCATAGGAAAGAGTATGAAAGAACTTCTTTCTTTTATGTTATGAAGGCCTCATTTATCATATATAACATTTTGCCTAATTTTTTACATGCTAACTCTCATTAATTTGGTAAGCCATTCCTGACTCTTGCTGCAATGATGCCAGTAGATAATACTGCTTGTTTACTTTTAGCATTTTAAATGATTTTTTTAAAAAATATGGGGCCGCATGTGGCCTAGCCAGGCCTCATACTTACTATATAGCTGAGTCAGGGCCAGAACTCTTGTTCCTCCTGCCTCCATCTCCCAAGGTTGGGATTATAGGCAAGTACAATCAGTGTCAGCATCATCTGCTATTTATTTAGCTATGCTAGTGACTGAGTCCTGGACCTCGGCAAGTGTTCTACCACTAAACTACATTCTCAGAATCATTAACTAATGAAATGAAGAGCAAATACAGAGGTAAAAATCTCAAAGTGACCCATTTGTACCTCTCTCAGCTATCGTGGGAACCCTGGCTCTTAGGAACTCATGGACTTCACCCAGTCTTCTCACGTTTTGCCTTGTGGCTTCCAAACCACTCCACCTTGCTTTTCTCTTCTGCTGCCTCACAAGAAGAGGGCCTCTATGTATTTGTGGGACCAGTGAAAGTCTGGCTGCTAACATCACATTTCCATTCCTTTTTTCCCTCCCTGTAAGCTGTTCATCTCGGGCATTTTGTCAGTGTCAGAAAACTGACTGGCACAGTGTTGTAGGAAACAAATGGACACTGCCATTAGAAACTACCAGGGTGTCCCTTTCTAATCCATCTTTTCCCAACATCACTTTTCTTATGTCTAAATATCAGATTCACTAATCATGGAATCTTGGACACATTAGCTAATGTCTTATGAGTTTAAAATTCTCTGGCTAGAATATGCATTATGAAATTATCCAGAACACATCCCTATCTGATTCCTTTTAGTCTCCATATGGAAACACTGTAACTTCATATTGATGACTGGATATGACTTTTTAAATTTTTTATCTATACTTTGACAATTTGATATTTGGATATATTTTATTGTATTCTCCCACATTATTCTCTTTATTACTTTCTCACCCCTGTTGAGCCCATTCTTTCTAATTAGCCCCTCTACTTCCAGTGTGTGTGTGTGTGTGTGTGTGTGTGTGTGTGTGTGTGTGTGTATGTGTGTGTGTGTGTGTCCCACAGAGTTTAATTAGGGTTACTTGCCTGAACAAGGTTTTAGGTTGGTGATGGTTAATCAGTGGAAAATGCCAATGCATAACAAAGACAGAGTTTGGAATGAATCACAGTGTGGTATTTGGCCGATTGTAGAGAGGATTCAGAGCATTGAGATTTCTTTGCTGTAGATCTGATGTATTTAAAGGTTCAGAAATAATAGGTGGGAAGTAATGTTGGAAAGGAAGAGACAAAGGAAATGGAAAATTAACAGAAAGGAAAGGATTGGATGATCAAATGTGTGTATCAATGAGAAAATTCTCATGAGTGACTGAGAGAATGGGAAAGTTAGGAAAGGAGAAAAGATGTAGGAAAAAAGAGTTGATGATGATTTATCTAATACAGGAAAGACATTCAAATAAAAAGGTCCAGTCAAGAGTTAGGATGTCATGTTGAGTCTTGCGAAGGGCTGCATTGAAATCTATGGGAAGGTTGTTGAATGAGTAAAGAGAAGGTGCCAATGTTTATTCCTTTCTATGAGATGATTGCAAAAGTTATAGGCAACAGTGACATTTGAACACCATTTGATCTTATTGGCTCTATATAAATCTGACATGTAATCAATCTCAGGCCACCTTTAGAAAATGGACATGTAAACTATGATTGTCAGAATTTGCTGGATTGACATGCTTCTTCTTCTCCTTCTTCTTCCCCTCCTCCTCCTCCTCCTCCTCCTCCTCCTCCTCCTCCTCCTCCTCCCCCTCCCCCTCCCCCTCCTCTTCCTCTTCCTTCTCCTCTTCTTCTTCTTCCTTCTTAGTTTCATTATGTAGAACAGGAAGGCCTTGAACTCAGATGTCCACCTGTCTCTGACTCCTAAGTGTTGGAGTTAATTGTGTGAGCCACTACACTTAGCTGTCCTGTTTCTTCTGAAAAAGCTTCATTTGGGATCTGAATGCTTGGAAACTTAATGATATTACTGAAAAGGGCATACATGAAGCTTAAAAGGCAAGAAAACCATCTCCTGCACAGTAGTACTCTATGGTACAACCAGATGACACCTAGATATAATCAAACTGATAAGTAATATATGCATGTTCCGATAGCACAAAGTATTGTGGAACACAATAATGCAGAAAACAAGATTATTTTCAAGGAATATACATTGAACTATTTCACTGCATCAGAAATATAAATCATAGATAAGAAAATACATAGTATGAAACATTTTAATTTGTATACGTGAATAAACTATTTTCAATGAAATGTCAGCATGTTGATCGAGCATGCCAATGTGAATTGCAAGCATAGACTCTAATTATGCTCATGTAATCATCCATTATATACACAATTTAGTGATTTGCACGCTCAACTAGAAAGACTCTAATATTGTCACTTAAATGTCCACGGTTTGTAAGTCTAGAGCTGTTCGAAAAGGTTTGCTTCCCTAGCAGGCATACTGTTCAACTCTGCTTATATTCTTGTGCATCAAAGTGCTTAAAGCTTCATTTTTCCGAGCCTCTTTATGCTTTAATTTTATAGAGCTAATGGGTTTTGCTGTTTTTTTTTTAACCTGTTTAAAAGAAAACTTATTTAAGCTTGTGGATAATGCATATGGTGACTCATTTTCAGTCATGGTATTTGTTCTTGTTTTCCAGGTTATGAAGACTGGAGTTCAAACATGTGGGCTGTAAGTAGTGTCTTTGGCTTGTAATATTTTATAAAATTGCGTCTCTCAGCAGTGGGGCATCTGAAATGGTCAAAGGCCGGATTTGAAAAGTGACGCCACTTCAGAGTGTTCACAATCAAATATATGTTTTGGTTTTGGAATCTAATAATTTTCTTTGATTGTCTGGGCATCCAGGACTAGGACACAGTTCTTGGAAGGGAATTCTGGACAGTGTGTGTTAGAATGCAGAGATGATTAACTGGATGAAACCCTGCTCTTTTGCTATACCCATTTGGAGCATTTTTTTTGTGAGCTATTTGTGGGTGTCAACTCCCCCATCAATGCTGATTGATACAATGGTATCAAAAATTCAATCCTGAATTTCGTGTTTAAATCAAATATGACAATCACTAGTGAAGATTAAGCACATTTTCTAATCTTACACAGCTCCAGACTTTTATTTAAAAAATGAAAATAGCAACCCCAGTGGACTTTTAGTATCTATGGTCATATGGGGTCCTAGGACACAGTGGACAAAGGCTGCTGTTGTCCTTTTAATTTTTGCATCCCCATTCCTTCCTGACATAATCCATCGGCTTCATTACTGACTCAGCACCTTGTAGTATAAAAGTCAATTTATTGGGCATCCTTTCTCATTTCAAGCTAGCACAGACTTTGTCTTCCCCAGTCTTAGAACTGGTTGTTCTTTAGGTCCAGCTAAGTTGTAGCTGCTTTTCAAGAACTGAATCTTTAAATCTTGCTAAAACCTGCAAGGGGACTTGACTGCTTTCCCCATCTTCCTGATGAGAAAATGAAGACTCGGAAAGTCAAATATTTTTCTCTCAGGGTCAGATAACTAAAAATTGCATATTCTGAAATTCACTGCAATGCAATCTTTCCAGTTGCATTTAAAAAACAGTGTAACACTATACTAATAATAGCTATAATTACTATTATAATTCAACACAAATGGCACCTGTGAATTCCCCAGTTTCTGCCAGTGATAAGATAAGCTTATTTATTGGCCCATCCCATTATGAAACAGAAGACAAATGAAATACACATGACAACGACCTTTTATCAGTTGTGGAATGGAACCCATTCCCCCGAAAAGGGAAGGACTGCCTTTTCCAAAGTGCAGCTCCTCCCTCTACGTTGCCCTACAGTTTTGGTTTTCATCCTTCACTGTCTTTACTTACCACTGAAATGTGATTAAATTGAATATCACTCAAACAAAGAAATAAGCCTATTTCTTTCCATTAACCTGTCAACATGTAAAAGGGCTAGGAGAATGATTTACTTCAGGAATCAATGAGGAGACAATTCTTCCCAATCTCATGTAACTTTGATTCTTCTAGTCATCAAGCCAGTAATCTCTGCTTTGTTTTCCTGGCCTTGAAATTCCACCCCAATCAGCTTGGGTGACATGAGCTAGATCCATTTCTATTATGTGTTTGTTTTAGCAAAATGTTATTGATGAAAAAGTAGAAGGCACGATGGCAAGAAATTGCTTAACTGTCATTAGACTTTGCTCTCTGTGGCATTTAGAAAAGTGGAGAGAAAACCAGCAAAGTCGATAATAAGGTCGCCCAAGGTATGTCTGATTGTTGTAAGAGCAACGTAAATATATACATTACGGCACTGCACATGGAGAGATGGACCAATCAAGACAGGGATAGGAGAGAGCAAGGGAAAGGGAGACAGAGGGAGAGAGAAAGAGAAGTGAGGAGAGAGGAGAGGGAGCAGGAGAGAGGGAGAGAGGGAAAGGGGAAAGAAAGGGGAGCAGCAAGAAGGGAGGGAGGGAGGAAGAAAGGGAGGGAGGGAGGGAAGAGAGGACAAGACAGATACAAGGTTGGCAGCTGGACTGTGTTTGCAGGTACCCTGCATCTATACAGATTTGTGTGCTGGGACACCACAGCCTGAAGCTTTGTGTATGCCTGTGATAGAAGACTGCTTTGGTATTTGATTTGATGTGTGAGTTTAAAGACATCTTACCCATTGTGGCTGTACTGCAGATGTTGCAAGGCTCCATCAAAAGATGGCTTCTTTTTAGATTTGAAAGCATCAAACCCACCAATTTACTCATTACTATTAACAAGATCAAATCATAGCAATATCTAACTCAGCAGGCATTTATTTATTGTTGTTATTAAAAATGTCTGGCACTGCAGGGGAAAAAAGACTTATGAAGAGAGTAATACAAATAAGAGTAACTCACCAGGAACCTACTATGTGACAGAACTGTATGAACACTGTCCCTCCTAAATATAACTTCGAGGGAGGAATTATTTTACAGGCAGAGAGACACCAAGCCTTAGAGAATAGAAACACCTTTTCATTTCTTTTTAAAAATATTTATTTAGCTTTATTTTATGTGTGTGTTTTGCCTGCATGTATGTATGTACACTACATGTATTTCTGGTGTCCAGTGAGGTCAGAAGGGGGTATTGGATCCCCCAGAACTGGAAATAAACATGTTTGGGGGCTACTGTGTGGGTGTGGGGAACTGAACCTAGGTCCTCTGAAAGAGAAGTAGCTGCTCTTAACTACTGAGCCATCTCTCAAGCACCAATTTTTATACCTGTAAAGGAAGTAAGCATTGAGTGAAGGACCTTATCAAGTCCTGCTTGTGATGCTAAAACTCTAGTGCTGAGGTTCTGCAGTTACACATACACATCCAATTCTATTTCATGTATGTAAAAAATATACATATCAAATCTGATGCTTGAAAAAAGCTGATGTATATAAAATCCTATCCCTATCAAAACATAAACCTACTCACACATGGACCAATCTCTATACATTGGTTATTTCTCTTTGCATCTATGCATTTATTTTTGAGTTACAAATATTTGAGAAAGTAAAGTATGCTTTTCATGGAGTAGGGTTGAAATGGGATCAAGAAGGAAAATGCTTCGTTTGGTCTCAGAGGTTCTCATAAATACATCAACACTGTAAGACAAGAAGTCTGAAATAAGCAATATGGAAGTGTGGAGGTCACTCCATATGTGTCGTGCAGGTCGGACTAGCTGAACAGAAACTGAGGGGAAATACACTGAGGGATCTTGAGAGCGCTCAAAGATGAGGTTGCCAGGCATTTTCAGTGATTTCATCATTAAAGAATTCTGGAGACTGGGAATCAGCACTCTGGAAATGAGCAAATGATATTTTGAAGTTTGGCAAGGGAATAAATGTTTTATGCATAGAGAAAGGCAAGCTTTGTTTGTCTCTGAACCACAGCATAGTTTGCTACTTCATTGAGACAATGTGGTGGCCAGTGGGTCCCAGTGTGGACTCACCAATATCAACTTGTGAGAATAGTGTATGTCCTTTTTGAACAGCGTTTATTCCGTGATGTGACAGCCAGTGGGAAACAATTCTCTACATGTCATTTCACAGTTATTTTATATCGTCCTATTCTGTAGATCAGTACTTTGCTGTCCTTAATACTTGCTATCTCCTCTGATGATATTTCCTCTCTTCACTGGGAAAATGAATGCTATCTGAAGGAACCATATTTCTGCATGTTTTACTTGAGTAGTAATTCATTCATTTACTCACATCTGTGGGTGCACATGATAAATCTGTGTGAGTTTGGGCACACAGGTGCCCTGGTACATGTGTGGGGGTTGGAGGACAACTTTCGTCAGTCAGTTCTCTCTTTGATCTTATTTTGAGATGAAATCTTTTGGTATATGCTGCTGAACTGTATACTCCAGGCCAGCTGTCTCCTAACCTTTTAGGCAAGTCTCCTGTCTCTGGCTCTCATGTCTCTACAGGAAAGCTGGGGTTACAGACTCATGCCACTGCATTCACCTTATCATGTGGGTTCCAAAGATGGAACTTCGATTGTAAAGCTCAGATGACTAGCGCTTTTCCGAAGTGCTCTCTCCCAGCCCTGCATGCTTCCCCTCCAGAATGCTCCTTGTTACTTTCTTCCTCTATTGGGGGTAAGCTGCCATAGTCCAGTCTCATTCAGGTCCTCTCCTTGAGATATGCAGCTCTTGCTCTCTTGTTTATTCAAGGCTAGCACAGGAACACATGGTTCTTCTTTCTTCCGTGAAACCAGCTCCTTTTCTGTAAGCTCACACAAGTCAACGCAAAAATGGGTTAGAGCACTTTCCATCTTTAAAAGAAGACCTGAACTAAACAAATAAAATCTTCCAGGACTGAGCATCCACTTCTAATAATTAATACTTTATCTGTCCAATCCCCTTTAAAGACAAGCTTCGGAAAGAGTTGGTTGTGTTTGCTGCCTCCTATTCTTTTATTATCAGACTTTCTTGTAAACTCACTTCTTCCAAGATTTCAAAACTCACATCCACAGAATTGCTCGTGTAAGAGGTTTTGATTTGTGAACTGAAGTTCCCTTAAAAGAAAAAAAAAGCCACATTATGTTGAAAACTCTGGAGGAACAAAAAGTAACTGATTAGAACTTCCTGCTTGTAGAGCATTTAAAAGAAAAATTACCCTGGACTGTCCTCATTTTTTTAAATATCAATGTATCACCCACCTCTGTATTTGACATAATATCTCTTTTGACTGTTAGGTAAAACCTATGGAATAAAGTCTTAGCAGACTGATGACTTCTGCAATCCCAAAGCTCAGAATATTGTGAGCATTTGAAACATAAAAGTGGTTTTTGTTCCCTCCCTGCCTTGTTAGAAACAACCTACAAGCTGTCCTCACCACCATTCATGGTAAGCTTCTTGAATTATAGCTGTTATTTGTTCTATCAAAAGTTTATATGTAAAAATTCACTTCTGAGGTGAAACATGCCATTTTGGGGGCAACCTGAATCCCTCTTTACAGGCATGGTCACCCATACTTGGGTCAAAATAAACTGTTAGTTCCTTTTGAGTGAGAATAGTGTTTTGGGTAACACAATCATTTGTGATGGGATCTGGGTCCTGTTATTTTGTGTATAATGCTGTCCAAGTGGTTTAAATTCTTGTCATACCTAGACCTGGCACAAATGCCCCGTTAATTGTGAATTCCTGACTTAGGGCACTCAATCTGCCCCAGTGCTGGGTACTTGTGAGAACCCACCTGCTGGTCTAGGCAGCTTCTGTCCTCTGCATTTTTGTGAACAGAATACGGTGATTATTTTGAATTATCCTTCGTAAGAGTTACTGCAGAGTGCCCTTAAATAGAAAGCTTGCTATGCATTTTAAAATAAGATTATGGCTTACAAAAAAAGAAATGATTCATTCATGAGTTTTCTGAAACATAGTCCTCATATTAGGCTAGGTACATATTTACAGCTCCGTCTTCTGTTGATGCCTGGATGCCTTTATAAACAAATAATCAGGAAGAATATGGGGCCTAAGCAGATCATTATAATAACATTATTTTGCTCTGTGTGCAGCACCTCTCAAGCTATTTTATATCTTTATAAGACAATGCTTGACATGTTGGGTATTTGAATTGAAGCATTTGGCTAGACTACTAAAAATTCATAGATACCTTTCAGCTGAGTGAGGGTTCTTTTGCTTGTGTGCATACAAACCTTTGAGGAGTTAAGAGTTATACACTGGAAATGTAGCTTCAGTGAGTGTTCTGTCAGTCTCTCCGGCTGGCATCTTCTACAGCTTTTACAGCCCTGCCACCTACTAACTGTGTGTTTTCTCAAGACATCTCCTTCATACTTTCTTTATGTTGACTTACGATTATCCCTGACATTTATTTGTTCCTGTTTCTTTTTCTTGAGAGAGATCTAGATAACGTCAATGCCCAGTAACAGAGTGGGAGAAAGAGTTGACTTTTCAACCTCTCATTGGAAATGTAGAAGATCAAGTCAGGAGTTGAACAACCTGAGCTCTACTTGGAATCACAGAAGTTGGAGGAGAGCAGAAACAAACTATGCTCAGCAGCAGTCCCAGACTCTCCTTGGACTTTCACACAAGTCCTTAGCTGTCCCAGGCTTCAGTTACTTCAGCTCTAAAAGAGTCGAACTTAGGTTATTCTAAAATGTTTAACATTATGTAAAGTTTTTGTAGTCATACCTGGGAAAGCAGTAATCTGTCCCATAGTAAGGATTTTAATTTTTTAGTAAAAAATGGGAATGAGGTTATATTAGCTATACATAATCTGTATTTTAGTGAGTGCTAAAATAAATTAATTTAGTAATTTTTCTTTATGAAAATTACTAGAGGAATTAGATCTGTCTTTGAGAACAAATACAAGAGCCAAAAGAACAGTAAATGTAATTTCAGTTTCATTCATCTGTTTTCAAAGACTGAGACAAACTTGGACCTCTTCCAAAAGACCAAAGTAAACAGAGAAGAAATGTTGGAAGGTTGAATCAGAGCCAGGATAAACTAGGATTTCCAGTGTTTAGGATGGATATTGCAAATGGATCCAAAACATGGTTCAAGGGCATACATTTAGTTCTGGAAATCAGGCCAAGTTGCTTCAAATTAGTACTTTTCAGAACTAGGAAATTAATTTGTATCAATATTAGTCTGTACAGGAGACTACCAAGGATATATAAAAGGACACTTTGACTAATAACATTTTTTCTCCCTATAGTGTCATTATTTTAGGTCAATTAACTCCATCTAATTTTTTGACATATTAATAAGGAGGCTGTATTTGAGACAACTCTATGATTATTTCTTTTGAGTTTGTCTTTGATTTCTAAACAAAATTTTCAAGTTGTTTTTAAGAGAATTTGGAAGATAGCATACTTGTTGTAGCATAGGGTCTGTGTGTGTGTATTGTGTGTGTGTGTGTGTGTGTGTGTGTGTATATATATATATATTTAAAGGAAATAATTATAAATGGGGTCAACATACCATTAACTCATGTCTCGATGTGTGATGTTTAATTAGATCAATACAAAAACAAAGAACAAAGAGTGATGATATTGGTCATGCTATGACAGAGTTCTGAATAGGCTTCCCTTGTTCCAATAATGAAGACTGACCCTAATTATTCAGGTTAGCATCATTACTTGTTTCTGGTCAGACTAACTTAGAGTCATTCTACATTAAGAAAAACATGTATTCTGGCTTGTAAAATCTGGCCAAATAACTAGAGATCGCAGCATTCCGTAACAAAGAGAAGAACTAATGAGCTGCCGTCCAGTTCAGAGAACTGCAGCTGAGTTGAATGGCATGCTCAGTGGCGTCTCGGCAGCTTAGTAATGAAATTAAACTTCTTTTATTCTTACTTTTAGAAAAATGACAGAATCGTTGAATGAATCAGATTCTAAACGGCAAGAGTCTGATGCTAACATGTTTTTGTGCCTGAGAGTTTTCTTGGAACTCAAAGACTGAAGGAAATACTGTAGGATTTGAACTCTGGACTTAGTGAAAAGTACCAACTAAAGTTACTTGCAAACAGGTCTACTATTTAGCTAGAGAGGTGCCAACCACATGCCTAATATGGATTTAGCTTGTTTTAGGATGCTGAATTGTCAGTTGTAGATTTTTATTATATGTATTTATTTTGCCTGCACATATGTGTGCCTGGTGCTCGCTAAGTTCAGAGGAGCTGGTCAGATCCTCTGTAATGTAGATGGTTGTGAGCTGCCACATGGGTGCTGTGAACTGAGCCAGGGTCCTCTAGAAGAGCAGCCAGTGGTCTTAATGACCGAGTCTCACTAGCCTCGAAAATTGCCAGTTTTTAAATTCTAGTATTTGCAGGTTTTAACTAGATATTTCTTTATACTAATTATAGCATCGTTCATAGTAATGTTACCATTTAGTGGAAGGCAGCCTGAGGTATAAATGTCAACCTCATTCATTTATTCAATAAATATTCACAGTGTAGCTCCTGTTGTGAGATCCTGGACTAGACGACAACTTCTATTCTTTCCAGTTCTACTTTTGGTAAGTATAAATTTATATTTTACTCTTCATTATAATCAGTCATTATGTTTCTGATTTTGTTATAGCATTAAAAAGGAACATTTTAAAGATATATATAATTTTTTTTTCGAGACAGGGTTTCTCTGTGTAGCTTTGGTGCATGTCCTGGCTCTTGCTCTATTGACCAGGCTGGCCTCAAACTCAGAGATCCACCTGGCTCTTCCTCTCGAGTACTGAGATTAAAGGTGTGCCCCACCACCACCTGATAGGGTTTTGGGTTTTTTTAAAGATATGTTTTAAATTATACTTTTCCATTGTTTTTGTTTTATTTATTCATTTATTTTTGAGACAAGGCTGACCTTGTACTCATTTTGTAGACCAGGATGGCCTTGAACTTACAGATATCTGCCCACTCCTGCCTCGCAAGTGCTGGGGTCAAATGGAATCCCACCATGGCTGGCTCAAATTATACAGTTGGCAATCAGCTACTCCAGCAGTTTTGTTTGTGTTCCTAAGATTCTGGCAGGCCCTTTGATGGTGAGGAACATGTGGCATGGTGTACACAGATGCAGAAGAGGGATGCCCTGCACGTCTCTCCGGGGACTTACTTTATGCCTTCTTATCAAGGTCAGGACTGCATTATGCTCTCTCCAAGGTTTTCATTAACAACTGAAAAGTAAATTAAAATGGCAGTAGAGCCTAGTATTCAGAGCAGAGTCTTATTTGTGGCCTATTTTTCTCCCATGTTAACACCCACACAATTGACAGTGTTGGTTCTCTAGACTTACACACACTTAGAACCTAAGACTAGTGAGCTTCACAAACGAGTACCCTGAGGCCAGTCAGTACCTGTGCACAGTCTCCCAGCAGTCAGAACACTCCTTTAAAGGAGTTCAATGTAGCTAGAGTTTTCCTGCCTGGCCCACAGTCAGGGCAAATCTCTTTCACCTGCCAGTCCCACAGCTGCTCAAACCCGACCAAGTAAACACAGAGACTTATATTGCTTACAAACTGTATGGCCGTGGCAGGCTTCTTGTTATCTACTTCTTCTATCATGAATTAACCCATTTCTATTAATCTATACCTTGCCACATAGCTCGTGGCTTACCGGCATCTTCATATGCTGTTTGTCATCATGGTGGCTGGCAGTGTCTCTCTGACTCAGCCTTCCACTTCCCAGCTTTATTCTCCTCCTTGCCCTGCCTATACTTTCTGCCTAGCCAACGGCCAATCAGTGTTTTATTGATTAATTAGCAACACATTTGCCATACATCCACAGCACTTCCCCCTTTTTTTTTTCAAAAAGGAAGGTTTTAACCTTAACAAAGTAAAATTACATATAATTTGGGAATTTGGACGTAGCTTCTCTTACTACTTCCTGCTGGAAGGGGGCGCTGTATCTTATGGGGAAACAAAGAAAATTTTAGAATTATGGAATAGTCCATGAGGCTGTATCGTCTGAGCCAGATGCCTTCAAACCATTCTGGATGTTGGAACATCTGGGCCATGGTGTCATTGGAGACCTTCAGGGGGTCTTGGCTGGTCAAACCTGATGTATCTTAATCTTGAGCAAATCCAGAGCCTTTGGCTTTCTGTGGGAACAAAAGCAGAGTCTCTTTTCCAAAGTAACATATCCTTACATTCAAATTTTGAAGTCAAGGTATCTTTAAAATATGCATATTGGTTTAACTCAACATCTTTTATGATCAAATGTTTTTCTGCAGTTAGAAATCCCAAAGACAACACAATCCAGATTCTCTGTGTAATATCCATTTTTACGTGGCTTATTTTTTATACTACCTTTACTGTCTCTTTAGAGACTTTATTTTTAAAAACTATGTATTTGTTTCTATAATTCTATATATCACCTTTTTTTTATCTCTTTCAAGCCTATGTATCTTTTACACACATTTAAACTATTACATCTGAATCTGTCTTATTGTGAATCTGTTGCTTTAAACTGCATCAGCTGTGACTGCTGGCTCCACCCACCTCAGCTTCCCAACATGGAGGTGGTTTACCACGAGCTCTGGGAGCTATCGTGGGTCTATGCTTTTATCCAAGCAGCGTGTAGCCCAGAAACATCTTTTTTTGTTTTGTACTAGCAAAGGCTAAATCCACCATGCAGCTTAATGTGCCACTTGCAGAGGCCTCATTCTCACCATACTGTAGGTCAAGCACACACGCTAGAAACCCACCAGTAGCTCAAACTGGCAGCTGCTGCTCATTTGAGAGAGACAGTTAGGAAGCTGCCACTCATTTGAGAGAGACAATTAGGAAGCTGGTTTTAGCTCCGTTTTAGAATCTTTTTTCTCAGTTTTTAGGTGGAAACTCTTGCCCCACGTTGGGCGCCATTTGTAGCTAGAGTTTTCCTGCCTGGCCCACAGTCAGGGCAAATCTCTTTCACCTGCCAGTCCCACAGCTGCTCAAACCCGACCAAGTAAACACAGAGACTTATATTGCTTACAAACTGTATGGCTGTGGCAGGCTTCTTGTTATCTACTTCTTCTATCATGAATTAACCCATTTCTATTAATCTATACCTTGCCACATAGCTCGTGGCTTACCGGCATCTTCATATGCTGTTTGTCATCATGGTGGCTGGCAGTGTCTCTCTGACTCAGCCTTCCACTTCCCAGCTTTATTCTCCTCCTTGCCCCGCCTATACTTCCTGCCTAGCCAATGGCCAATCA
Source organism: Peromyscus eremicus (assembly GCF_949786415.1). NCBI lineage: Eukaryota > Metazoa > Chordata > Mammalia > Rodentia > Cricetidae > Peromyscus > Peromyscus eremicus. The sequence continues at coordinate 119,273,249 of NC_081421.1, read as the reverse complement.
GTGTTTTATTGATTAATTAGCAACACATTTGCCATACATCCCACAGCAGTTCAACTTAACCTTGATGTTGCAAGCACATGCTAGTGTTTGAATCACTGTCATGGGACCTTGGGAAAAATTCCTGCTCTAAATACCAGCAGAAAGGAGAGCACTGTTTCAACTACCTATAAACGAGGGTTAAATGGACCACTGCATGCAAAGTGTTTATCATGTGTTTCACCTAGTTCTAGAAACCTATTGATCAAAAAATCCTATAACTGCCGGCTTGTCACTCGGTACCATTCTTCCATGTGTTGCCTGTATGAGGTTGAGCCCTACTTGGTGGGAGAGAGATGAGATAAATGCATAGCTTTCATGAAATGTATGTATATTCGAGTTACACGGAATTCATTAGTACATGCACTTCCTTCTATTCATGAGAAAGGCAAAATTGAACTGTTTTGTGTTTTTAAAGCATTTTTCTTGGTAGCGCCATGCAAGGTTTTGTTTTATATTGAAACATACATGAATACAAGACTTCAGAGAGATTAATAACAGAGCCTGTTCTTAGTAGAGTGACTGGATTTTCAGGAAGGTCCCATCATTTGCTGACTGTGTGACCTTGGGCTATTTACCTTTCTGTGCCTATTTCTTCATCTGAAAAATAAAGTGGGTAGTGGTGTGACACTTTTTTCTCAGTATTGTTGTACAATCTAAATACTGAAATGTATTTAATTAATGTAGGTAAAATTCTTAGACCACGTAGTAAACACTGGTAAATGCTGGCTGTTACAAACATGACTCATTGTGAATGATTTAAATATAGCCTCTGTGTGTGTGTGTGTGTGTGTGTGTGTGTGTGTGTGTGTGTGTGCCCGTGTATGTGTGTGTGTGTGTGTGTGTGTGTGTATTGAAGCTTAGAATTACAAAGTGCTAAATCAGGAAAATAATATTAGTGTTTGGTATTCCATACATTCATCTCTCCCAGTTTTAATAATATATCCAATAACTATCTATGTTCAGCAATATAGTGTTTAGTCATAGGGATAATGGTGTCAGGTATAAATGGCACAATTAAAAACACTACGGGAGCTAACTTACTCAGAAAGTTGCAATGCGAATATTCTTTCCTAAGAGCCTCACAAATGCACAGTGAGGAAGAATGAGGGCATCTTATTTTATTCCCTGATGGGAATCTATCCACATCAAATATACAACATAATTCTGCTGGTGGGCAACCTCTGCTGAGACTCCCTGCCTCATCATGCAGGCCTTTTAGAGAAGGAAATAGATGGGCATTGATTTCAATTTTTAAGGAGTCAATACATTATAAGTGTAAGTTAAAAGGGGAAGGCTACCATGTGGTTCTTAGAGATATTTCGGGCTATGTCTAGTTTAAGAATACTAATATTAACACATATTTGGAGCTAACTTTATGTATTATTGTCAAATGCTATTTCTATAGCATCTAAAAATGTTTCAAAATAACATTTATGCAGTTTGTTTCAGGACTGTGAAATTAATTTGTTCATTGGTTCATTGAAAAGCCACTATGTTAGGCATTCATGCTATGCTAAGCACTTTCCTAGGCACTGGGATACAAAGATGACATTTTCCTGACCTCTGGGGTGGACTCTAGTAGAATAGAAGGAGAAATAATGTAACTTTCAAACAATAGACACTGAGCTAGATTTGTAAGAAAGGATCAAGAAGACAGGAAAGAAGTCTCTAATTAAAAAGCCAAGAGGGTGAGTCACTAAAAGCTTTCAAGAACTGAAACCCAGAGTGATGGCCTGAGTAAGCCAATAGGTGCTTGTGTTATGCAATGGGCTATGGGCCAGTAGGGGACAGCAGGTGTATAGCAAGGTGAAGGGGATAGTGACGTGGGTGTGAAGTGGCTTGAGCTGCTTGAGGAGCAGTAAGTATTCACCATGAATGGACCATAGGAATCATTTCCGTTTCTAGAGACGATTCTATCGTGGCAGAGCACAGTTTAAACATCTCCAAGGCCCTAAGTTTAAACTCCAGCACAGCACAGAGAAAAGTCCATGCTCCTCCCAGGCTTTGAGAAAGTCAGGTGCTGGCTGAGGGCACCGGGAAGCATTAGGAGAGCCTGGGATATGAATAGGGTGGGAAGATCCCGTACTGTGAGCTACCTTGGGCAGAGCAAGCATTTTACTTAGAAGACATTCTTCTGCAGAGAGCAAGATGGTGAACCAGACACATTTGCCATCCCAGGAAGCCGCCATGCCTAATTCCTAGCTGGGAGGGTTTGCACAGTAGATTTTATAGGGCCCTGGCAGCCTCCTGAATGGGTGAGAAGGGAGCCATTAAGGGCAGTGAGCTAGCTCAGGCACAGGGTCTCTAACTAAATTGATGCATTTGAACTGTGTCCCCAAAGCTTCGGGGAGTCATCGTGGGGTTGTAAGCAGGGCAATGGCATTATTAGGCTTGCGTTTTAAAAGCTCTTCTTGGCCGCTGTATCTAGATGGACTGCATCTTTGTGAGCCTGAAAGGACTGACATGAGCTTTCAGTGTTTCTAAGACGGGTGGTCACTCGGGCTGCTGAAGTGATTGGGGTGGCCAAAGACAGGAAGAAACCGTCTGGGGAGGCCTGGAAGGTCGCCAGAGGAATATTGGTGGTTGAAGGAAATGGAAAGCAGAGCTGTGAAGAACCCGTTTAGTCTGCATGGGGAACCTGCAGTAGCAATGCCTACAGGGAGGGCCTCAGATGCAGGGGAAAAGAGAGAGGCTGATTTCAGGAGGAGTGGGGTTGATTTAGAGGGCCTTGCTGTAAAGAGAAGTGAAGACACTTTGAAATCTGTTGAAGAGAGGTCTATAATGGAAATGAAGATCTTCAGTATCAGCACCAGCTGTCAACTTGACACAAACTTAGGGTCACCAGGTAAGGGGAATTCAGTTGAAGAGTTGCTTTCATCAGATTGGCCGGCAGGGCATTTTCTTAATTTGTAATTGGTATAGGAAGGCCTAGCCCACTGTGGACAGTACTGTGTCTAGACATATGGGCATGGGCTGTATAAGAAAGCTATTTGAACATCTCAGGGGAGGTAAGCCTGTAAGCACCATCCCTCCATGGGCCCTGCTTGAGTTCTTGCCCCCCCCCCCCCCGCACTGTTTTTGGTCATGGTATTTATCACAGAAACAATAAAGCAAGCCAGAACGTGAGGCTAGGGATAAGGATTTGGTGTGCCTTATTTCTCAGGTGATGGGGAAGTGACAGCTATATATTATTGAAAGGAGAGTTCTGATAAATACTGACACTCAGGGGAGACTGCAGCAGAAGGACCCAGATGGAGCTGTTGCAGAGAGAACGAGAAAAGAGAAATGGGGACAAAATGGTGGCCTGAAACCCACAGAAGGAATAATTTTAGATAGAGAAAGATGCAGAAGACTAAGCATGAGAAGGGAATGTGGACACAGGCGAGGGGCAAAGTGACTTCACTAACCTTCCTGGGACCCTCACCCAGAGGGGCTTTTAATCCCCACAGTCACCCACTGGCCAGATGCTGCTCTTACCCGAATGTCATCCAGGAGTATCCGAACCACAGGGAGGGTGGGCAAGGGGGCTCCTGCTCGGAAATACACAGGTGTTCCCTTCCCTTTGCCTTGGTTATACTTTCCACGGTGTCTGTAGTTGATACTGATCTGAAAATATTACAAGGAAAATTCTAGAAATGAACAGTTCACAAGTTATAAGCATCTTTCACTACAATGTATTGCTGGGATTATTCTGTTGCACAAATTTCTAAAGGTCTTATCATAAAAATCCGGAGCCAGATATTTGAGTAAATGCTAAAAGATCAGAGAGACAAAGGAACAAGCCACGGCCACGCCTCATCTCACCAATTCCATGAATCCTCTGTTTGAATGTCTCAACCTAAAGGCTTCAGCTGAAAGAGACTAGCCAAAAGGCCTCTAGCCAATAGGGCTTCCTCATTTGGAAAGCCTTTAGTTCCTGTCTCCTCATGCCTTATATTTCTTTCTCTGTCCAGTCATCACTTCCTGGGATTAAAGGTGTGTGTGCTTCCCAGTACCGGGGTTAAAGGTGTGTGCTACCACTCCTGGCTCTGTTTCTCTCCTAGACTGAGTCAATCTCCTGTAGTCCAGGGTGGCTTTGAACTCACAGAGATCCAGACAGCTCTCTGTCTCCTGAGTGCTAGGATTAAAGGTGTGTGCCACCACTGTCTGGCCTCTGTGTTTAATCTGGTGGCTTGTTCTGTTCTCTGAACTTCAGGTAAACTTATTAGGGTATTAGGGTACACACTATATCACCACAATATTCTGTTTTATTATTAGTTGTTGTGGTTAATTTCTTTTTGTGAATGATTTATAAATTAACCCCCATTTTAGGTGCATACAGAAAGAAACAGTGTGTATAGAATTCTGGATTACATTCCTTAGGGAGCTGGGAAAGTTTGCTGGATCAGTAGGGAATTCCTTTATTCAAACCTAACTCTAAAATTCAGACATACCACAACTATGTTTGTTAAAGTAGAAAACTAGAAACTAAAACAAAAAAGTAAGGTTCAGGGAGCTAGAGAGATGGCTCTGTAGCTAAGAGCACTGGCTGCTCTTGCAGAGAGGCTGAGTTCAGTGCCCAGTACCCACATGATGGCTCACAGCCATCTGTAACTTCAGTTGCAGGGTGTTTGACATCTTCTCTGGCCTCTGTGGGCACTAGGCATGAGAGCAGTGCAGGGACATACATGGAAGCAAATCACTCATATACAGAAAACTGAATAAAAACTATTTTTAGAAGTAAATTTCCGTTGCAATGAAATGAAGGTTGTAAGAAGTTAGGAACGCCTTTTAATGAATAAGAAGTTCTCTCAAGAAATTCCTGTGAGACCCAGTGGGATGGCTCAGCAGGTAAGCGTGCTTGTTGTCAAGTCAAATGACATGAGTTTGATCCTCAAAAAACCATAAGGAGAATAACAATTCCCCAGTTGTCCTCTGACTTCCTTGTGTACACTGACATGAGTATTTGTGTATGAACACACATACACACACACATACACACACACACACACACACACACACACACACACACACATAAATAGATATAACAAAAACTTTAAAGAAATGTTCACGGAGTAACCTAAAGGAGCCATCTCTATTGGGGAAGTAGAGGTAAGGTAGAGAGGATTATTTATTCTTAAATGGAAAGACTTGCAATTTTGTCGTGAGTTAATGGGGAGGTAAAGCTATGGGTAAATGATTAATGGAATGGTCTATAATTAGGAAGGGTTACATTGGTACAGGTATTACATTTGGGCTGACACTTGTCAAATATACATACAAAGCACTTCTTGGTTTTATGTAGCTAGTGACACAAGATATGTAAAGTTTGGTAATCATCCTCAAAGAGTTGACAGTTGATTTCAAAGCAGACGTTTATAGTACCCTATTGTATTCTGTTAAGAAACAGGCTATTAATGGACTGACTTTGAGGAAAGATACAGAGTATGTGAATACTGATCTTCTATCACTTGAGGTCAAGGCCTTTTGCTATAACTCTACTGGCCTTGTTAGGTTTCTGAACAGGGCAAGTTCACATCCCCTTTTAGTAGGAGGGATATACATAGCTGGTCGCTTACTTCCTCAGGCTCAATTGTAGTGCTGTTTCTTTTTTTCTTTTTCCTTCTTTCTTTTACAGTTTATAATGATCCTCTTGGCCTGCGCGTTTCTTCATTGTGTTTCTTTTCTAGCTATACACCCATGAGAGTAAGGACTACCCATTTCTTCTCTAGTGCACAAGCAATGCCTGGCAAGTAGGCCACAGTCAATGCTTTTGAGCCAGAATGGGCTAGTTAAACAGCAGTCAATAACTTAACCAAGCTTGTGCCCTACTGTGAAATAAATAGCTACAGTGTAGTGAAGACAGGGGTGAAGGGACAGGGAGAGGTGACCACAGAATGGTACATGTGAGCCATAGAAGGAAAGGCCTCTGTTGACAACATTCTCTGGACAAAGAACAGTTCATTGAAACACTGAATTCTATGGAAAAGAAATGCTTAAAGTCGTGGATGACTTTAGTCTATCATCACTTATGCTTAAATTTTGAGTAATTAAGAAAATCTTCTGTTTATTGAGTTTTGTCTTCATGAAATCATGATGATTTACTACAAACTTGTAGCCTAAGTAGTTCATAAGAAATCTGATTTCTGTTAAAAATTGAGGATTCTTGTTTGGTCTGTATTATGCATTTTCCTGTGACCATAGTAGTAATAAATCAGTAGTCAGGGTCATATCCAAGTGGCTTTGTCACTTTGTCATTTCAAGAGATATCAACCTCCATCAAACAGTTAGCCTGCATGAGATCACAACAGCAGTGGTTGTCTGTACAATCCCATACCAGGTCAATCCAGCTGTACAATCCCACACTAGGTCAATCCAGCTGTACAATCCCATACCAGGTCAATCCAGCTGTACAATCTCATACCAGGTCAATCCAGCTGTACAATCCCATACCAAGTCAATCCAGCTGTACAATCTCATACCAGGTCAATCCAGCTGTACAATCCCACACCAGGTCAATCCAGCTGTACAATCCCACACCAAGTCAATCCAGCTGTACAATCCCACACCAGGTCAATCCAGCTGTACAATCCCACACCAGGTCAATCCAGCTGCACAATCCCACACCAGGTCAATCCAGCTGTACAATCCCACACCAGGTCAGTCCAGCCAGCACTCCAGCATGGAAGTATGAAGGCATATGAGCCTTTACTGCTAGCTGTGGAGCTACCGACTATTGAAGGCTGCTGTAAGAAGAGTCAGCTTTCTTCCAGTGTGGCCCAGAGTAAGTCCACCAACCTCCAGTGTAGATCCACACTCATGAGTATATGGACAGCACAGATTGAATTCCATGGGCTATTGAAAGAAAAAAAAGAAAAGAAAAGACAACATAAAATTAAGTGGAGGTGGGGGCTTGGGGATAGATCTTAGAGGAGTTGAGGTGAATATAATTTAAATGCATTGGATGAATGTATGAAATTCTCAATGAGTTAATAAAAATATTAAATTTTAAGAAGCATTTGGGTTGGTCTTGTAGGTAGGATAACGGAAACCCACAAAATTTAACCAAGGATCAAGCAATCTAATTAAATGTTAGCCGCAAAAATAACCTCATTTTTTGGCAAAAAATAAAATGGTAAATGGCAGGACTACAGCACAAAAACAAGTGAGAAAGACACTCGCTGAACAAACGGGACTTTGTTTCTTATTAATTACTAGATTAAGGAAATGACATTTACTGAGGAAAATAAGAGATCATTTAACAGAATTGCCAAAGGTCTTTTGAGCCTCCAGAGAAATGAAGAAATGAGCTAAATGATCAAAACTAATGTTGGGAACCAGGACTGTAATACTTGCTAATATTTTTGCTAATTTGACAAGGCATATGAGTTTCTAAACAAGATAATGAGAGAAGGGAGCGAACTGTAGTGAGAAAAATACCGTGTTCCTATCACTTACGTTTTAATCACCTGAGGGTATCTCCCTAAGGTGACGAAATTGTCTTAATGAGAACTTCGTTGGGATGAATATCACGAGGTACATGTGAGGAGATAATTTTAATTTATCCCTTAAATTTAGATACCTGAATAGAATAGTTTATCATTTTATGAGAATACAATATTATAGCTTGCATAATTACTACTTAAAATGAAGTGGATAAATACCATCTTTTCAACACTGTAACACATTTAATGAATAGATGTGCTATTATAGCAACTCTTGGTTGTCAATTCTATGGGATTTGAAACCACCATAGAAAAAAGTGTCTGTGAAGGATTATCCAGATCAGGTTAATGGAAGTAGGAAGGCAGCCTAAATATGGGCAGTACCATCCCATGCACTGAGATATTAGACTTAATCAAAAGGGGAAAGTGAGCTAAGATTGAGTATTCATCACTCTGCTTCCTGACTATTAATACTGAATCATCCTGTTTCTGAAATGCATATCTAGCACAACTATTTGTATCTCTGGGGGAGCAATAATAGTTTAAAATGTATATCTGTATCCTAAGTCAAATAGTAAACCTGAGGCAATATTTATTTCAAGCTGTAAGCTACAGTCATTTTAGCTCTTGGTGTCTCCTTCCTCACTGATGAAGCTAGAACCAAGTCTGTTGAGGTCTTTTTATGTCATAATAAAATTCAAAGACACTTCTCATGGGTGTTGCTCCTTGAAGAAACTTGAAGGCAATACTTCTTGGGGAAAAAAAAGAGTGGTGAATTTTCAGCTTCTGTTTCTGGGAGAATTATGCCCCCATTGCAGGGTCAGCAACTATGGCTCATAGGCTAACTCTGGTCTGCTGTGTTTTTTTAAACAATGATTTGGATCCCATCACATCCCCTTCTTAAGGCTACTCTGTTTAGATTATTTGCACAATGAGGTGAATAGCTGCTAGTGACCGTGTGACCTGCCAAATCTAAAGTGTTTCCTCCTCAGCTTTTACAGAAAAAGGTGGGTAACCCTGCTGTATTGCAAAGTTTCCCTAAATATTTCCATATGAAAGGAGTTAAAGGGATTAAAAAAGATGGGATTAGTCAAAGGTCAAATAGTTAGGGAAACATTTGTGTAAACAAATGTAATTTTTTCCTTATTGCAGGATTTTTCAGAATGATTACTGTACTAATGCACATCTTGACCCCCTGGCAGGAAATTACTTGATCATTTATCCTTTTTTTGTGGGCTACGCATGGGACTCGTGATCTTTGAAATACACTTTAAGAAAGGTTCCAAAAATTTGTCTTTCATGATTTTCTGTTTCTAAATCCACCTTTACCACTGGTGAATATTGTCAATTTCTCCTTTAGATATGCCTTGTCATTTAAGTTAATCTAATGTGCACTCTGTGCCCACTATTTCAACAGGATCCAAATATGGAGTATTTTGATGTCTGACCTTGTTTTTTGAAAGGAATTTTTTCTTTTTTTTCCCATTATTTTGAACCAATTTAAACTTAACCCAAACATAGTATAGTCCGAGTGATAATATAACTTCATGGTTTCTTCGACACTGAAGTTAGAAATTATTTGAAAGTCAATTGTATAAATGAGCTGCCCTGGGATTACTGAATGTGTATGTCTGGGGATATGTTCAATCAGTCCTCACCGTACAGGCATAAGATTTGGACTGGTAGCCTCTATGTGATAATCTGCATAGGGTGTCATGCTTGTACAACCACAGTGTTAGGGATGTGAGAGCTGATCTCTGGGGCTCGCTAGCCAGCAAGTCTAGTCAAATCAGTGGATTCTAGGTTCAGTGAGAGCCTTGTCTCAGAAAGTAAGGTGCAGAGAGATCGAGGAAGACATCCAGTGTTGACTGATTGTCTCCACATGCCATGTAGACTTGTACTTATGTACCTCCATGAATATGTTTGACATTCCACTGTCCCACACAAATTAAGTGCATACCTAGCATTTTGTTACATTAGGCAATGCTTGCCGTCAAATTATCTTCCCTCATGTGGGAAAAAGCTATATACAAGATTGTGCATGTAGGTATGATTTCAAATCCCCCTAAGTGTAAGAGTTAACAGAATCTGAGAAGCTGTGATTTGCTCAGGTCCACTAAGTTGGTTAGAATTTAGTGTTCATAAGAGTGGAAGATCTAGTGCAAGGTGAGGAATGATGTCAGATCTCCACAAGTACAGGGAATGAGTCTGAGATAGAGAATCAGGTAGAGGGGAACTTCAGACCCATCAACAGTCGCAAACAAAAGAAACTGGTGGCAGAGGAAAATGGAAGAACTGTGATCCACTGGGATTTGTGTCATATAACCCAACAGAGAGGGTGTGAAGCAAGCCTTTGATGTTCAAATGCTGAAGAAGGGTGGGCACCAGATAAATGACCTGAACAGGGTGAGGACTTTGGTGCCTAGAACATTTGAGCCTCAGGCCTTTCTAAACTCTCTGGCCCCTTCCATTTTTGGCAGTATCTTTTTCTTTTCTAACTATCTCTATTTTTCTGTGTTTCAGCTTATATATGTTCCTGCCCCAAAGAACTTGAAAATCTCAGAGGTCATCTGTCTCTGGGTTTCTATTGCTGTGAAGAAACACTATGACCATGGCAACTCTTATAAGGAAAACATTTAATTGAGATGGCAGCTTATAGCTTCAGAGGTTGAGCCCATCATCATCATGGCAGGGAGCATGGCAGGATGCAGGCAGACATGGTGCTGGCTACATCTTGATCTGAAGGCAGAAGGGAGTAGACTGGGTGTCACACTAAGCAAAACTTGAGCAACAGGGACCTCAGAGCTAACCCAACAGTGACACACTTCCTCCAACAAGGCCACACCTACTTCAACAAGGCCACACCTCCTAATAGTGCCATTCCCTGAGATTATGGGGGTCAATTACATTCAAAGTACCACATTCCACTCCTTAGCCCCCATAAACTTGTAAGAATATCATAATGCAAAATGCATTTAGTCCAACTTAAAAAGTTCTCATAGTCTAGCACAGTCTTAAACTTATTTAAAAGTCTAAAGTTCAAAGTTTCTTCTGAGATTCATGCAATCTCTTAACTGTAATCACCTGTAAAATCAAAATCAAAAAGCAGATCACATACTTAATGGCACAGGATGTACTTTCTTGTAGTGAGAATCCATTCCACCAATTAGTTTTGAGGTATAAGCCTTAGGGCGTAGCTTCTAGTCACATACATGATCGCTTAAAAGAAGAGAGAGAGGGGGTCTTGCCTCTTCTTGAGGTGGATTCAGATGGCTAGATCCATTCGCTCCCAGGCAGAACAGATGGCAGCTGTTCTCTTGGTTCGGTATTCGTGGGTGTATCTTTACTTTTATTTTACTTATTATTTTAGTAAATCCTTGTTACCCCCCTTAAACAGACTCACATAGATTTCTCATAATACATTACCATTCCAAAGCATAGGGAAGGGAGCATAGTGAGGAAAAACTGGACCAAAGCAAGACCGAAAACTAGCTGGGCAAACTCCAAACTCTGGATCCCCATGTGTGATGTCAAATTGCTCTTCAGATCTCCAACTCCTTTCCTCTTTGTTGACTGCAACACATTTCTTTCTCCTGGGCTGGTTCCACTTCTTGTTAGCAGCTCTCCTTGGCTAACGTCTTGGACTCTCCAAGGCAGTCTAGGCTTCAATTTTATAGCTTCACACAATGGCCTCTCTAGACCTTCATTCAGGGACATCCCTGACACATGTCTGGCCTCAGGAGCTTTTTTTAGATGTGGAGGCAAATTCCATAACCTGTTTCTTCTATCTTTAACTCTAAAGTCAGAACCATATGGCCAAAGCTACCAAGTTCTGCTGCTGGCTGGAGCTGGAACATGACCCCCTTGTTCAATCATATCATCACCAGCTTTCTGTTTTCCTTCACTGACTAAGCTTGAGTGTCCTTGAACTTGCTCTGTAAACCAGGCTGGCTTGAAACTCAGAGATCCACCAGACTCTGAATCCAGGTGTTGGGATTAAAGGCATGCACCATCACACCTGGCTCTAAACTTTTCTTTAATTATTTTTTACAAGTTGGAAAGTTAGCTGGATGGAATCTTCTCGCCTTGAGATCACCACTCCTTTTATTCCATTTCTTAATCTGTTTATCTCTTTGAACACAGCACTTAACTCCATTCTTTTTCTCCTCAAATTTTACATTTTCTTGCTCCCTCTCATTACAAATTTTCATTAGAGTTACTACTAATAACCACATGACAGTGTCTATACTAGGTTGTTTTGAGATTTCCTTTGCCAACGTAATTAATCCAAATCTCTTCACTTTAGCCTCAGGCAGACTCTTTGGAAAAGGGCAAAAAGCAGCCACATTCTTTACCAAACTATCACAAGAAAAGTCCCTAGGTAATATTAAAATTCTTATGCTCTGAAACCTCTTGAGGTAGCACCCCCCCCCACAGTTTATCAAGTCATACTCAGCACCACTGTCTTCCATGCTCCTACTCATATGACCCATTAAGCAGTGCTTAAAGCATCCCACTGCTTTCCTAACCCAAAGTACCAAAGTCCAAATTCCTCCAAACAAAAACATGGTCAAGCCTATCACAGCAGTACCCCAGTCCTTAGTACCAACTTCTGTCTTAGTTAGGGTTTCTGTTACTGTGAAGAAACACCATCAACATACCAATTCTTATAAAGGAAAGCATTTAATTAAGGTGGCAGCTTATAGTTTCAGAGGGTCAGTCCACTTTCATCATGGCAGGGAGCATGACAATGTGAAGGCAGACGTGGTGCCAGCTACATCTTGATCAGAAAGCAACAAGAAGTAGATTGAGTTTCACATAGAGCAAAGCTTGATCAAAAGAGACCTCGAAGCCTACCCCCACAGTGACATGTTTCCTCCAAAAAGCTACAGCTACTTCAACAAGTCTACCCCTCCTAATCCTGCCACTCCCTATGAGATTATGGGGGCCAATTACATCCAAAGCACCACAGTATCTATAACATGATGCCTATAGCAGGATGATCGTGAAGGAATAAGGAGGGTACTGTGCAGATTATGTAGATAATGCTGTCTGGTCCTTAAGTTGCCAAACACTTTGGCAGGGAGAATTTATTAACAGACCATTTCTATATGAGAACATGTGTGGATGATGAGAGTGTATTTTAGCAGCACTGATGTGAAGGCAGGGGCTGTTATTTCACTTAAATGTAGAACTATGACTTAGGATAGGAAGTGGAGAGGCACCTGTGTTTGTGGGAAGCTGTGTTCTCTCTTGTGGTAACTTGCCACCCCCTTTCTTTTTGTATGATGTGGTGTTTTCCTATAGTTCTTGCAAAAAACTGTCACAAATTTAGTGGCCTAAAACAATATGAATGTATAATTCTGATGTCTGTAAGTTTACACTATGTTTCATTGAGCTAAGACTAATGTATCTTCTTCATTGTGTTCTTTTTGAGGCTTTAAGGGGAAAGCAGTTCAATGTTTTTTTTTCTGTTGTTGTTTGTCTGTCTTTTGTTTTCCCAACTTCCAGAGGTGTTTTGCTTTCCTTGACATGTGGCTTCTTCCCTCATCTTCAGGCCAGTAGTGCAATATCTTCAAATCTCTGTGACTCTGTTACCGTTGTCACATCTTCTTATTACCCAGCCATGTCACCCGGACTATTTCCTTACAAGTTTCCTACCACACCAAACTAAGTATGTCTTTCTCAACGGGCTCCTGTTGTGTGACTTTTCCAGGAGAAACATGAATGTCTGTTACTCTTAACAAAGCATAGGCAATGGGCCAAAGAAATAAATCCAGTCAGTCCAAATTTGAGAGCTGATGAGTTTATTAGGCTTCTTTACAGTAGCAGAGCATGGGTCAGAGACTGCATAATGGAAGTACAGGTGACTCAAAACAATGGCATCTCTAAAAAGTCCCACTCAGCATGGGTGAAGACTTTCCAAATGCTGCATCCATGGAGTATAGGAATGAACTAATCCTCCATCTCCTACATACTAAATAAGCTTCCAGGACTGTACGCAGCTGAGAGGTAAGAAGACATGGTGAGTAGACTTAAAGTTAGGGAACTGGTAGACATTCCCCCCTCCCTTCCTTATATTATGGGTTGTTAACAGCTCTGTTCTATCACCATAGAACCATAGAATATTGCCTGCTTCATTGGCATGACTATACAGTCAAATATATGGTCACCACTGCTCCATGATGGCTGATGGTCATGCAAAGCTTGAAGAAAATAGATCACTACAGCAGCAACTGTGGTAAAGCTCCATGTATGCTCTGACAGTAGCACAGATCCTGTGATGTTTATGTCCATTTGATCTGATTCTCACTGTATACTGTATCATATAGTGATGATCTAATCATATAATACTTTATGTTGAAATATACAGACAGATCAGTGTAATCTCATTCATAAAGTTGTATAAGAATTAAATAAGATAATATAGTATTTAATGAATATAGTGGGATTTTCTAATAGAACCTGTGAATGATATTATCTCTGAATGAGTAGTGCTTAGCACAAATAAAGTGCTTAATGATTGCTAATTTGCCAGGCTCTTATATGGAGAAAACTCATTTTGATTGAGAGCACTGAGAAGAGTTGTGTCTCTGTGTTTTAGCAGTCTGTAGACTCTCAGGTCATCTAATATGAAAAGCTTGTACAAGGTCAAGCTCTCAAAGTATGAAATAGACGTATGCACTTGTTTATTGACTAATTCTAGTTCCTTCATTACCTTTGACATACCAGTCTAAACGTTTATAATTTAATTAGCTTAGTGTTACTGGATTATTTGTTTAAGAAATAAAAGTTTTAAATTGATAATTAAGGTAGTAACACTACATTGGAAAACATGGTTTGATTTAATATTTAAATTAAGCTAAACATTACAATTGATGAGTATTATCAATTTACTATGTAAATTATTGGTTAGCGTGTGTGGGTGCATGTGTGTGCATGAGTGTATGACAGTCAGAAGCTGACATCAGGTGCCTCTTACAGTTACTCTGTCTTTGTTTCCTAAGGCAGGATCTCTTGCTGAACATCGAGTTTGCCTGTTCAGCCATGCTATCTAGCTAGCATGCTCAGGTGGTGCCCTGTCGATGCCTCTTCAGCTTTGGGAGTACAAGTGTGCCACTCGCTCTTCAGCATTTGTGTGGGTAGTAGGAATCTGAACTCCCATCCTCAGGCTCTCTGGACAAATGCCTTAACCACTGAGCAATTTCTCTAGCCTTAGTTTTTACTTTTCAAGGACTCAAGAAAATGTGCATATGCATATTTTAGTTTTCTATAAATTATGTTTGTATTATTAACTATTAATTGTTATTTTACAGTTATAAGGTAAGCAGTTTTAAAAAACAAATCGACTTACAAGAAAATAAATCAATCTCACACAACCTACACATACACACACACACACACACACAAACACACACACACACACACACACGTTAACGGACACATACACAGATACTCATTCACACACACATTCTACTTACTGTTAAGTTCAGGAATTCCATCAAAGTTCTGTGACTCTACTTTCATTTACATACCATTGAAAATGACGTCAATGTATACAGTTAAGAGTATTTTTTCGTAGTCATAGCACTTAAAATATAAACCTTAAATTCAGAGTTCTGGGGGCATAATTCTTTTATCAGTAGATCGTGTTACTCATCTGTCAATTTTTCAGAACTATTCTTTTGTTCCATTCATACACCTCTTCTCTGTCTCACTTCTCATTCTTTAGTTCAATAGCCAATAAAATTAAAAAAGGAAATATAAACTATGAATAATGATGATGCTAATGAGAGTATTATTAACAACCTTTTCTTTTCTCATAAGATAGTGCATTTCAATGAAAGAATTTGGGGAACATCATGGAAACCTACCTGTTTCTCTTCATTTATTTGTTTTTGGTACTGGATATTGCACCCCGGGTCTTGTGCATGCTAAACACATACTCAACCATTGACCTCTATCCCAGACTGGAACTTACACTAAAATCTTGTCTGTTTCACTTATGGTCTTGATCTGAGTGCAGCTATAATGAGGGAGGTGGAGAAATTTATAACCCTGTTTTTTCCTTGTAATTACTCTACCGATACCAGTAAGTGTTGATCTGAATTGATAAGTAGAAAAGACTTTTCCTTAATTCTAGTTGTTGAAAGCGACTCTGTATGTAATTGAAATTATGTTTAAAAAACTTTTTGCAAAGGAGTTCATTGAATAAAGTATGGTCATTTTCCCTCTTTGGAATAGA
The DNA here is from genome assembly GCF_949786415.1 of Peromyscus eremicus. Taxonomy (NCBI): domain Eukaryota; kingdom Metazoa; phylum Chordata; class Mammalia; order Rodentia; family Cricetidae; genus Peromyscus; species Peromyscus eremicus. The sequence goes on along the minus strand of NC_081421.1, from coordinate 119,257,541 downwards.
TAGACACATACAAATCACAGTTAAGTTTGTCATGACTCTGCTTGATACATTTGCCGTATACAACTTTCTACTTCTAAGTATCTTGAATAACTCCTGCACCATTTTCTCTCCCTAATGTAAATTAAGTAGAATTTGGCTGTTTCTCACAACATTCCTGAGTTTAGTGATTTAAAGCTGATTCAAGGATGCATACCTCAATGCATAGCAGTTTTCTGTAGGACCACCTTGGACTTTCCATTGTCTGTATCTTCCATCAAGATGACAAGGAGCCTGTCAATCCTTACACAGCCTCTTCTAGTAAGAAGATGTGAGATTGGCAAGTATATCAGTTGCCTTTGCCTTCCTCCTATGACTTAGAACTTAAAATAAGTAACTATCTGAGGGTGTCTACCCAACTTAGTCCTACCATATTGTTAATAAAGGAATGTATGTAGATAGGTGACTAGTAATCTCCCCCCCCCCCCAGAGCTGAGGACCGAACCCAGGGCCTTGCGCTTGCTAGGCAAGCACTCTACCACCGAGCTAAATCCCCAACCCCCGACCAGTAATCTTCATTGCAGAACAGTGCTGCCCATTTTTAAATATAATATTTTTATTAATCCTTTGAGAATTTCATATAGCTATCATCTATCAACTATTATTAGGTCCTCAGCTAGGGATGGAAGCTTGGTTATTGAGTATATTGATCTTGTATAGGCAACTGAAGTTGCTGTAATTTCGTGCAGATAATGGCACTGTCATATCCAGAAGACATTGTTTCATTCTGGCCTCCCCAACATTTTGATCCTAAAACCTTTCTATCCTATCTCTGCAGTGGTCTCCAAACATTGGGGGTATGGGCCATGATCTAAATGGTTCTTTTGTGGCTGAGTAATAGACATTTAACCTCTGCACACTGATCAGTAGTGAGTTTTTTCTCAACTGCTATCATTGCATAAAGAAACTTCTTTGATGTTTGAGAGCTGTGTTAATCTAGAAGGAAGTCTGATACTATGTCTGTTCAGAAAATAATAGCAGTGGGTTTACCCTTGGGGTTTATGAGCTCCCCAGCAATGAGTTCTTTGACAAATTTGTAGTGTTGGGAGTGTGTTTTCTTCCATGGAATGGTTATTTCTATAACATTTGTTTCACTGTTGCAGTCGTGGACATACCTTACATGGTTGTGACTGTAGCTCATGGCATCCAAAGGTAGATTACACAGTTGATGACTGTACCCACAACCACCCCTGACACCTGTATGACACCTTCTGCTACTATGAAATCTAGGCAACATGAAGAAGCTTACAGATCAGTACCTACCTGATTTCTCCATGTCCTATGGCCAGAATAGATAGTGTCTTCAGCTGGGGACTTACCAAGACATGGTGGGGAAAGGGGGGAAGTCCCCAGGACACCCATGATCAACAACAGAATGGGAAGTATTCCACACCTGGCACTGGGCTTTCATTGGTAATTAATGGCTTCTGGGAGGAACATTGCCCCTATGTACAGTAATTTCAATTAGACTCTTTTATATGAATAAATATACATATATAATCTTCACATATATACATATATGTATATATACATATCTATGCATATATATATATATATATATATGAAGCTTATAAGATAATAGGTTTTCATATGGCTTTCTTAAACACCCATAATGTTAGCTACCTATCCCTCCTTTCCTCATCCTCCCTTCCTAGCCTTCTGCTCACTTAAGCTTCCTTCCCCATTATTATTTCCCCTTTTCCTTCTATATCATCTGTGGGTCTTTTTTTTTTTTTCAGTTTTGCAGTGACTAAACCCAGAGCCTCACACATCCTGTGTTATCTGCCAATTTTTATTAGTGAGTATAAGTGGATATAAATAGTATGTCTCCTCTTTAGAAAACACAATTTCTACAGATATAAATTTGCTAAGATTGTTTTACCTTTTAGTATCAAGATATTTTACTTTCTAGTATCTAGATATTACATCTATATAATACTCTATATATGATAATATTATAATTATACCCATGTAATATTACACATAAACCCTGAATATTTCTAAACTTTTTTTTATAATCCATTAAAACTATTTTGTGAACTCTCACTTTTTTATGTTTCCATTTTATTTATTTATTTTAGTTTTAGGTTTTTGAGACAGGAACTCTCTGTGTAGCTTTGGCCATCCTAGAATTCACTTTGTAGACCAGGCTGGCCTGGAACTCACAGAGATCCACCTGCCTCTACATCCTGAGTGCTGGGATTAAAGGTGTGTACCACCACTGCCTGGCAACCTCTCACCTTTTTTTTTTTGTATGTGTGTGTGTAGTGTTGAGAGGACAACATGTGAAACTTAGTTCTCTCCTTTCACAATGTGGGTCCGGGGGTTGAACTCAGGTCATCAGGCATGGTAGCAAGCACCTTTTGCTGATTAGCCAGTGACTCCTATTACTTAATTTATATCTATGTCTCATGAAAGCAAGCTGAATAGATAGCACCCTGTAGTAGAAATAGTCTAAGACTTTAGACTAGCTCCCAGGGCAAGAAGACATTAGGAGCTTCTCGTGTGTTCTGTTTGAAGAAGAGAGAGAATGGTTAGAAAATTGTAAAGATGGGGTTGGAGAGATGACTCAGTATTAAAGAGTGGATACTGCTCATCCACAGGATCTCAGTTTGATCCCCAACACCCACATTTGACCACTTACAACAGCCTGTAACTACAGCTCCAGCGGATCCAACTTCCTATTCTGGTTTCTGCTGGCACCTACCTCTGCACAGACATACACATACAAATAATGGGAAACAAACCTGAAAAAAAAGAAATTTGCAAAGCCATAAATCTTAAAAATTCCACATAAATATTAGAACATTTTTATTAATGCTAGGTTGCTAAATGTAGTGCAACTGAATTCAACTACCTACCCTGAATTTTATTTGCATGCAGTGGATTGGTTCTATTTTCAGATGCTATTTGTAAACTGACATGCAGTGTTTAGGAAAGCTTAGACACTGTCCACCTAGTTAACACACGTTTCAGGTGGTATTTAACCAGTTTTTAAGGATAAACCCAATGAACAGAATTCATTAACTGCTCAGTTTTAAGTGAATTGAGTTGGCTATGCCTCTTTGGGGATGAGCAGCTCCTCTAGGAAGTGCCCTAACATTATCTGCTGAATTTTTAAACTGACTTATTAAAAGAAATGGCTTGAGTGAGAAAAATCATACAATTACAAAGCCACCCTTCCCGCTTAGTATTAAGCTAACAATGTAAGCATAATATTTAACTTTATTAACAATGCCCCCAAGTCAGAGGTTTCGGCTTAAACGAGAGCAACAAAAGGATGGCCTTATTGAAAACATTATTTAATATTTTTAAAGAAGAATGCAAATCAAAGACCAGAATTAAAGCCCAAGAGAAAACTTTATTTTAGCATATTTGAATTTCTTTTGAGTTCCACTTAACCCTAAGGTTTTTTTTCCCCTCTCTTTCTTTCTTCCTGATAAACTTTTGTCTGCCATCCTACTGTGAATAGAAAGATGAGGCTGTCGCCAAGGGCCCCAGGAACTTTGTAAGTGACTCTCACTGAGTCATTATCCCTGAGCTTTTAGAAGAAGCATGAAGAGTCTCATTTCTACATCTCCCACTGGGGATCCTGAGCAAAGCACGTGGTGTCAGAGCAGAAATCAGGAAGATCAGGAGCGGTCGGCCTGTATCATACACGTTGAATGGAAAACATTAGCACCACTATGAATTAACAGTGACCTTTTCATCCAGCCTAAGCTCTCTCTTACACCATGTAAGCCAAGACACAAAGATCTAAGACTACCTTCAGCCTGACCTCTTCTACCTTTCAAGGGGAGTGGGAACGTGGAGAAACACCAGGGACTTCCTTAGGCCGTGGATCTGCTAATGGGCTGGACAAACCTTTGTGATTCTTTTTCTTAATCTGAAGAAGGGAGACCAAGAAAAGAAATGATTCAAACAGCAATTTAAATTAAGGATTGAATATTTGGTAATAGTATGCCATTTTCTTCTTCTCTCTTCCCTCCTCCTCCTCCTCCTCCTCTTCCTCTTCCTCCTTCTCCCCCTCCTCCCTCCCTGTCCTTCACCCTCCTTCTCTCCCTTCTCTCTCTAATCACAAAGCCCAACTCTAACCTTCACGTGTGGTTTTTGTGTTTATTTGTGGACTTCTTAGCTAATGAACCAAAGTAGGAATCCGGCTTTGGATCTGTGGAATATCAGTGATGTTGAGAGGATATAACCCCATTTTACAAATCCAGTGAATTCATACTGAGCCTGCTCTCCCCCTTTCCGTAAGAAATCCAAGGTTCCCAGGGGCTATTAGTCTTAGGTGTGTTCATTACTTATTAGTATATGGGGTATTTCCTTATTTGATCAAGGTATGGATTCAAAATAGAAACTGGTGGGGGAATATATTTAACAAGGCAACTCCGTGTAGTTTATCTGGTAGTTAAAAGGAGGTTTATTTCAGGGTAATTTACAACCAGTAAAAGGTTCAGTTACAAGATCTGGGAGAGGTGAGGCGCAGTCCAGGGTGGTTCTCTGGAGAGCTCTGACTTGGTCTGCAATCCAGCATCCAGGATCATGAAGAGCTAAGAGGGCTGGCATGTACGGATCTTGGGTCTTAAGGTCTCCAGTCTCAGCCACGCCCCAGGGGCAGGTCATAGGTAGGCATGGCAGTTACCGGCTGCCTCACTAGGGAAGAATGCTTCAAGGTCAAAGCAGGAATAGCTGCCCACTACAAACAATATATATATATATATAATAAAATGTATGTATCTCCCACCCACTCCCAGCAAAATGCATGCAAGAGATGGTTTGACTTATGAATCTTCAAGACAGTGACTGGTTCTGTTACCTGAAGTGAAAAGTACAGTCAATTCTCATGCCACCTGTGAGGCTGCTTTTTGGTAGCTAATTATTTATGCAGACTCATGCTATATATTTGTATAGATATAATGTTTTCCTTTCTATAGTAAGGTATCATTGGTCTTTTGTATTTTCCTTCCCTTTTCCTGAATTTTCAGAGACAGATATGAAAAATAAAATAGCACTTTGAATAAATCTACTAAATGGCAGGCCTTTTGGCAGGTACTGTTCTTCTTTCAACAGATACTATTCTCCTTTCAACAGAAGCCAGGCTAAATTTGATTAACTGAAAAGAGACTGTAATTTGATCTGGCTCAGAGATGACAGAGTCCATCAAAGACAATTATTTAGGGGGAGAACTTGTGATGGTATCACTTAATTAGCAAATGTAGTATAAGTGTTTTCAGATATTAATGTTTCTACTAGCTGAAGATTCCCAGGTACCAGGAAGGTTCCTAACTGCCTCCCATGGACACTCACTGTTGAGCTACCATAAGCAAATGCAGCACCATTGGTACCTGAATGATGTTTTTCCTGATCTGTCTTTCACTGCAAATGTTTCATCTCAACATCAGTTGTAAATGATATTCTATCACCTCTAAGAAGCAAGTAACTCAAAATTTCATGGCAATATCTGACCACAGTCAACAGAAAGGGAAGTGGAAGGAGCTTTCAATGCATCAAACACTGTAGGTGTAGAAGTACAGCAAATGTATGGCTTTGTACTCTTGTGGTCCCCAGTACTGTTAAGGTCAAGCTCCTAAGTCAAAGATGGAACTTTTGATGACAAGTGCTAGTCTTCCTGTCCACCCAAAGGGTGTGGGCCTAAAATAAACCTTTTGTGAAACCCAAATGTTTTTTCTTTTTATTGAAAATCAAATCTTTGGAAATTTATCTCATTCTCATATGTTCCTGTTTGTGTCAATGTGTATATGTATGCATGTAGATGTAGTTCTACAATTATGTGCAAGTATGTATGCAAGTGAACATACAGGAGTGTGTGCATGGTGTGCTTGTGGAAGCTATAGGACAACCTCAGATATATCCTCAGGAGCCCCCCTACCCCTCTCTCAACAAGGCCTCACTATCTAGGCCTAGTTGGCCTGGAATTCACTATGTCGATCATGCTCACTTATAAATCACAGATATCCTGCCTCCCAAGTTCTGAGATTAAAATTTAATTGCTCCTTAACAAGCTTTTCTGAAAACACACCAAAAATTGGGAGTAATGAAAAAATTAAAAAGGTACATATAGTCAGAAATATTTGTTACCTTTATTAAGGGAGATTGTGTGTTTGCACATGGGCATTTTCTTCCCATGATCATGTGAGTGCTGTGGCTGAGCTTTGGTGAGCTCTGTTATACTCCACAAATAATTACATAAATGAAGAGGCTTCCTTTTCTCACACACACTTTTTTTTTTTTTTACTGTACATCAAGAACATCATCTTCTTTGTCAAGAATACACAATCATATTCTTATTGACACATGACTGTGGCCAATATTTTGTGATATAATTAAATGACAGTCACTCTCTAGACACTGCAATTATATTTCATTACCCTCCTTTAATAACTCAACAGATCCTCTTCAGACCAGATACTTTGTATTGGTATAATTGCTGTCATCTTGCTACTGTTGAGGATGAAGACGTGCATTTGTGTTGGGTTTCTGAGGCAGTCAATCCAAAAGCAAAATTACTCCCTGTTATGTCACTCAAATTCAAAAGCAGGTAATTCGAGGCAGGCCCTGCCTTTGCTATGACTTCTGTACAATGACAGGCAAGTTCCCCTCAAGTTTCCCAAAGCTGCTGTGAAGAACATGCATTTTGCAAAACATGAAGGAGCTAGTTGAATTGCACGAGTCCCAGTGTCTCAGCTGTGACCGCATGAAAGATTGCCAGCATTTATGAAGAAAACACTCTGTCTTCCATTGGGGTGTGGTGAGAAGAGTTTATGGCTATGTAACTGGGAACTTGGACTATGAGCCAAAGTTTCCTCCTAAGAGGATGACAAATGTAAAAGGAGCAACAGGCAAGGTAAGGAAAAGCCAGGGATAAACATTTTTAAAGTTGACAGGAGAGAATCTTCTTGGAAAATAGATTTACTATTATTTTTCTACACATGCTTTCTGAACAGGTACTTATCAAACTGGGCTATATTATGAGGATCTCCTTCTGGATAGCTTGACTGGAATGCAAGAAAGTTGGAGTGATTTCTAAGGAGAGCAGTGCATCTCATGGCATGGTTTAGGTCTAGGACCTGTGGAAAGAGGTTCTGGAATTCTTCAGTTTACTGAGGATAAAGCTAAAAGTAGAAATGTGGGAATGCATAATAGAGCAAGGATGAAAGAACATCTGTTTTCTGTATCTAAGAGAAATCCAAAAGGAACTGAGCTTAAGCTATAGGATAACAAATTTAAATTAGGGACAAGAAAGAATTTCCTGGCCTGGAGGGATGTCGGGCATACAAAAGCTCACCGGACTCTCCATTTCACATCTTTAAAAAAGTGTTTTCATGAAAATGGAATGGTGTAGGTGTGGACCTTCCTGTTTGTAGGGCAATGGATCAAATAAGTTTTAAATAACATTTCTGCATTTCCCCAGATTGTTGAATGTTGCTGCTCTGATAAATTAAAGGAGAATACTGTTGAAAATAGGAACTCTCCTAACTATTTGCTTGAAAGAGAAAAAAATATATCTAGATCCTGGTCAGATTATACTATATTATACTACAACAAGTAAATTTTCTTGGAAGGTTCTAGAATACAGAAGTTTATTTTTAAATCTCATAAAAGACTCCACAGAAAGTCTCTACTTTCTTTTTCATTCTTTATGTTTAAATTCTTTTTTGTTATGGGAGGGATTGCTGGCTCCTCATCTGATAACTCTTGCTTATTTTCCTATGTCCCTTCGTGTGATGCAAGGCATTGTGTGATAAACGTGAGTTCCAGCCAATGGGATATAAGATGACAGTCTTGTCCAGTGGAGAGCCACTTTTGGGTCAATTCTCTTGAAGAGTTCACTTCCACAGTCCTCCTGCCTGCAGCCAGACTGTAAAAGAGGCATTAGGATATGGTTGTGTTAAGCCCAGATCGCAGGGACCCCCCAAAAGACCACCACAGAGATCAAGTCCGGCATGTAAAAGCAAAGAGCCTTTTTTATCTTCAAGCTCTGAGCTTGGTCTGTCTGTCTCACACAGCGGGTGAGAGCAGAGAGCCCAGAGCCCAGGTAGGGTAGAGTTTTTACCATAGCAGGGGCTGGGATGAGGAGATTTCCAGGGTTCAGGACCCTGATTGGCTGACATTGTCTAGGGGTATAGGGAATGTTTGGAATGTCAGATATTTCCTCTTAGATGCAGGTCCCACTGGGTGGGGTTGGCTTATGGCTCTTCCTGGGTCCAGGTGTTGTCTGCCAGAAGCTGTGTCTGGGCCTCAGGCCCCACTGGGTGGCGTCTGCCGAAAGTTGTGTCTGGGCCTCTAAGCCTGTCATGGCAGCTGAATGGTCAAGCTGTTTGGGGGCCCTTCTACAGCTGGAATGATCAAACCCCCCGAGTTACAATGTGGATGGTCACTTGCTCAACATGGTTTGCAAGTGAGAAAGACAATGCTATTCTAATTGACTCTTCTCCCTCCCCCTCCTCCCCCTCGTCCCCCTCCTCCCCCTCCTCTTCTTACTCTTCACTTTTGTTTCTCATGTAGTTTTGCTGAAGTATCCAGTGGCCAAGCCCATTTTTTAAATTTGAATTTCTTCTCAGGTCTGGATCAGGGTTTGTTGTTTGTTTGTTTTTTGATTTTTTTTTTCTCCTCCCCATTCTTCCATAAAACTGTGAGGAAGGTGAAATCTCATTCAAACTTTTTTGGGGAGTTTTCTAGATAGGATGGATTGTTTCTGAATGAGCTGATTGACTTTTTTTTCTTCTAGAATGAGCTTATTGACTTTTGAGGCCATACAGAATTGGACTAGGATTTGGTTCTTCATTCTAAAGAATCTTTATTATACAAGATTCACACTAGGTACATTTATTGAGTACTCACTTTGTGCATGCACGTTAAGTGAATTGTATTCAACCCTTAAACTTTAAAGGCTGGCCTCATTTTGAGGTGGCTTAAAATATAAATAAATTTACTAGTAGCACATACTTTGTCAACAACAGAACCAGAACGCCAAAGTGATTCTAGACAGCAGCTTGAAGTGTCTGAAATCTTAGCTGTCTTGTAGGCTCATAATTGATCCTGCTACAGTTTAGTGGATGCTGGGAGAAACTTGAGATTCCTAGGTCAGAAATTTAAGATTGCTGCATTCATCAAAGAAGCCATAATTCTCAGTATTTTCCTGAGCCTTAGTTCATTCCTATGGTGTGAAGAAGACCACATGCCACCTGTGCACATTGTGAGCATCAATCAATAATCAAAATCCCGAGCTCTCTTAACAAGTGATATGATGGCAGCTTTCTTGGTCTGGAATGTTACTTTCCCCATCACTGTGACAGAACAGCCGAAAGAAACAATTTTATGGGGAAGGATTGATTTTGTTTCCTGGTTTCAGTTTCTGCTGGCCGGCTCCAGGCTTAGGCAGAACATCTTAGGGAAAAGAGCAGTAGAAAATTGCTGTCCCTTAGCTCATAGAAGCCAAGAAGCAGAGTGCTAGAGCAAGCATGTGCCAGCTGCCTTCCTGCCTCTTCTGATTTTGTTCTGTTTGGACCATATATCTGTGGGATGGTTGTCAACACCCCCACCCCACCCCCACTTTTTCCTACACACATACCAACTGTCTCTGGTGGCAATGCCCTCGCAGATACATCCAGGAATGTGCTTTACGAATCTAGTCTCACTTTTAAAATGTATTTGTCTTTCTCTCTCTCTCTCTCTTTCTGTCTCTCCCCCGCCCTGCTGTTTGTGTGTGTGTGTGTGTGTGTGTGTGTGTGTGTGTGTGTGTGTGTATAGGCAGGTATGTTTGTACACATGAATTCCTTGGAATCAAGAGACATCTGATCCCCTGAAGCTAGAGTCATGGGTGGCTGTGAGCTGAGCTTCCTGGCATGGGTGCTGAGAACTGGATTCTGGTCCTTTGAAAGAGCATATGTGCTCTTCACCACAGACCCATCTCTCCAGTCCCCCACTATCTGCCTCATCATTGATTACACTTGACTATCAAGTGAATCATCACATCTTCCAAAGTTGTTTGCTACTTAAACACCCTTGAACAGATAGTTCAGAACAAAGTCAGTGCCCTAGAGAGTAATCTCTTGATGTACTTGGACTGTACAGCTCCTATTATCAACCACGACATCACCCTGACTTGGGAGCCCGCAGCTGGTAGGAAAATGTGATGTTGAAAGGGAGCTCTTTCCATAATATAATTTTTTTGCCACTGAAATGTCATCAGTAGTCAGCCCATTGCCTCCTAAGTGAAGTGCATATGGGGCTACAGATGTATAATTGAGGCTGATTTTCTAAAACTTCTCCTGTCTTTAGGCATTTCTCTCCCTGACTTAGAAACTTACTTGAAGGAATGATGGAACAGAAAAGAGATTAAGCATGGTTTGAAGGGTACAGGGTCTCTAGGCTCTACAATCACGAGTGTCAGTCTTTACAGGTGCTTGCTAATAATGTCACTTGGGTCTGTCTGTTCACAATATGTAAAGAAAGACCAGCCAGCAAGTCAAAAGAGTGGGGCCTTTGGTGTTTGGTCTCCTGAATGTGAACAAAGTGCACTTCCCTGAGGGTGTGTTTGGATTAGTTGTGCCTCTGTGTCTGGAGAGTTTGTTTGCTCTAAGGCAAGGGTGACACTAGTCCCCAGCAAATAAGCTCTCAGTTACCATCAATCATTATTCCAGTTAAAAGCAGGGCTGTGGCATGGTAAAAAGCGATACTAAAAGGCAATTCTAATATCTGGGAATCCTACAAGGAATTCCACATTGAAAGAAGACTGAGTATAAGATGGAGTTTAGCACCGGCAAGGTGAATATTTTATTATTTAAATACGCAGCAACTCTATTTGTGATGATAACGGTAGCGTTGGAACTCAAGGCATTCCTGTCTGCATACCTCCAAACCAGTAAGCTTCTGCTAAGTCCCCTGCCACCCCACCCCAAGACCTTCTTAAAGCACCTTCCAGTCAAAGAACAGCTTCTGATTAAAGAGAAAAATGGCAACTGACACCATCGCTTTTCTTCCTCTGAGTTGTCTGCGTGGCATTCATTCAGGGTAAACACAAACATGACAGTAGGGTTCCACATCTAGCTCATCTTTATTATCAGCTTTTAAAACTGTAGCCCGTTTATTATTCCCTCCTCATTTTTCACATATGTATTAAAATGTTAGATTTCTTAAAATAACAATATTCCTTTCATTGGTAATTGTCTCGGTCCTGTCTACAGCAGTTTCCATGACAGAGTGCCTGTCTGTAATCTGGAATGGTTTATAATGACTGTTCGCCTTCACTTAGGGCAGGCCCAAGAATTAGCTTTCCTGGTAGCCGAATCCGCTCCCTCCCACAGAGAATGTGATTACACCAGGTAGAGTTCAGGGGCTTGCAGAGGAGGGCGGTGATGTGAGGCGGATATCTGCTGTGACTGCAGCACCATGCTTACAGGCTGGGCCTTGAAGATAAATTAAGATTTTTTTCCCCCTCTCTCAGCTTTGAGCAGTGTCCATCTTCAATGCTTTTTAAATACAATAGCCACACACTGTACTTTTCTCTCCATGTTGTGAAGCACTTTTCTGAGAGTTGTGAGATGCATTCCAGTGCCCTACTTAAGGAAGAGGGTGAGTGGGAGGCAAAGAGCTCCCGTCGAAGGACGCCAGACAGCCCAGCAGTGCAGACCAGAGAACCAGCGGCATGAGAGTTCCAGGAGGCCCTGTCTTGATAAACGGATGATAATTACTTTGTTTTTTCCCTGATCATGAAAAAACAAAGGTAATAGATCTAACTAATAAAACCAAACTAATAAAATCATTTGATCATTTTGATTCACTGCACTTCCCGGTAGTAAGCCTCCCTGTTGGCTCACAAATTGTTGCTGTCAAATCTTCTTACATTTGTTTCTTTTTGGATATGATTTAATGTCTCCTCTTTTCTCCCTTTGTTACTGTCCATCATTTTCCTTCTACTTTCCAGAGAACAGAGGAGTGATCAATGACCAGGACCTAAAACAAGCTATCCAGCAGATCACAATAATGAGTTTCTTTCTTTTCGTTTTTTTTTTCTTTTTTTAAGGCAGTGTATATATATATATATATATATATATATATATATATATATATATATATATTACCTGATACACTTTGATGAGGCATTTGGGAGGGGCCTGCATCTTGATCCGTTATGGATTACAGGATATAGTAGGAGATGGAAGTAACTTTCTTGACTTCTGAGACAATCAGAGGAGCATGTTTCTAACTCAGAATTGGACTAGTGTTTCCAGGCTAGACCAGTTCTTCAACTCATAATGTCCAAGATGTATATAGTGAGTGGGGCAAGAGGAAAACAATCAGACTGCCCACTTGCTTCCTAATAATAATAGTGCTAACTATTCTATCATAATTCTAAGCAACTTGTGATATATGTTGCTGATATATTTTCCCCATAATATTTTTTCTTGTCAAGTTTGTGAAATTTTGTATATATGTAAAACTTCTTTCCTCTCCCTCTTAATTCTTTCTTCCTTTCTTCCTTTCTTCCTTTCTTCCATTCTTTCTTGCTTCCTCCCTTCCTTCTTTCCTTTCTTCCTCCCTTCTTTCTTTCCTTTCTTCCTTCCTTCCTTCTTTCCTTTCTTTCTTTTTTTCTTCCTTCCTATCTTTTTTTTTTTTTTACTTTTATCTGTATTTTATGGTGAATTTATTCCTATGCCATAAGTTTTTGTTTGTTCACTTTCCTCTGGGATATCTTTTTTTCCTGTGCAATCTTTTCTTTGGGCTTTGTAACCAGTGGTTCCTTTTCAATGAGGATCATCTCAGTGTGACTAGGTGATTGCTTATAGGGGTTAATCTAACCATGAGCTCCATAAGTTTGTTGGTGTATCTCAGGTGCTTCGTTCACCTGGATGTGCTCAACAACTACAGACTCTGCATCTAAACACTGGAGTTCAGCATTACTGCTGCATTTCTAAGCATGTGCAGCAAAAAATCAGCACTCTTTTTGGCCACCAGTGTGGACCTAGACTCTACATTATACCACTAGAAGGACACACATGGGTTCTTTAAAGAGACATCTCTCTGATAATTGGCAGCTTTTCGAGTATGTATATCTTTGACAGCCCAGGCAGTTTCACAGGTGTTCTTAAAGTGAACAGGAAGATTTAAACCTTTTGATTTGCATGATTTTGTAGGGTTTTCTGGGTCAAGGGAGTATTGTACGTACCATCTTCGCAGATCACCTCAGGCCACTTACAGGAAGAGGGCATTTCTTCCTTCCTTCCTTCCTTCCTTCCTTCCTTCCTTCCTTCCTTCCTTCCTTCCTTCCTTTCTGTTTTTCTTTCTTTCCAAGCTAGCCTATGAGCTCACAGTCCTCCTGCCTCTACCTCCCAAGAACTGAGATTACAGGTTTATATTACTATACCTGGAAGTGTTTCTCATAACTGCTCATTGACTGCTGGGCAAAATATATTGTCCTGCACCAAACCAAGGTAGATAATGTTAATTTGAGTGGTTATTATTTGCCTGGCTCTTTGCCAAATGTCGTGAGAAACTCTGGCCACATACTGTTTCATTAAATTTCCCTAACTGTGCTTGGAAGTAGTTGCTATGTGACTCTCAGTTACAGAAGAGGAAGTAGAAAATTAAAGATGGGAATCTGAATCTTACAGATACTTGGAGACTTGGTCTCTTAGCATAGTGAGGAAGGCAGCTGAGGATTCTGGGTGTCAGAGGCCATGAATCAATAGTCACTGTGGCCACACTCAGGCAACCTCAAGAGTTTTACCAGTACAGCCTCCACTTGGGCTGTGGATTTACATAACATCCCCCCCATAAAAAAATTTACACTCATTTTGGAGTAGGAGATGGTATTTTTATTTCTTCCAGTAATCTCCAGTTTCTATACTTGAACTCTTTTAAACTTCTAACAAAATTTTTACCTCTACTAATTTGGAAACCACCTTGGGGTACAGAGAGATGGCCAAGACCCAAGCAGTGTTCCTTGTCATGTATCCTCCTTTACTGTCTGAGTCACTGCTCTAACACAGTGAAGAGACACCGTGACCACGGCAACTCCTATAAAGGAAAACATTTAACTGGGCTTGGCTTGCAGTTTCAGAGGTTTAGTTCATTATCAGCATGGAGGAAAGTGTGGTAGCACGTAGGCAGACATGGTACTGGATAGGTAACTGAGAGTTCTACATCTGGACTGGTAAGCAGCAGGAAGAGAAAGAGACACTGGGCCTGGCTTAAGCATTTGAAACTGCAAAGCTACTGCCCAGTGACATATTTCCTCCAATAAGGCCATACCTTACTCCAACAAGACCACACTTCCTAGCTCCTAATCCTTTTTAGGTATTGCCATTCTTTAATGACTAAACATTCAAATCTGTGAGCCTAAGGGGGACATTCTTATTCAAATCCACAACATTCCATTCCCTGTCCTCCATAGGTTTGTAGTCATATCATAATGCAAAAATTCATTCAGTCCAACTTCAGAAGGCCCCATAGTCTATAACAGTCTCAATACTTTTTAAAAGTCCAAATTTCAAAGTCTTTTCTGAGACTCATGGCAATCTCTTAACTGTAATCCCCATAAAACCCAAATCAAAATGCAGATCATATACTTCCAACACACAGTGGCACAGAATATACATTACCATTCCAAAAGGGAGGAAAGAGAGCATAGTGAGGAAGTACTGGCACAAAGCAAGATCTAAAACCAGCAGTGAACACTTCAAATTCTGCATCTCCATGTCTGACATCAAAGCATTCTTCAGATCTCCAACTCCTCTCAGCTTGTTGACTACAAAACACTTCTGTCTCTTAGGCTGGTTCCACTCCCTGTTAGCAGCTCTTCTTGAAGGGTATCCCAGGACTCTGACATCTCCAAAATCTTGGAGTCGCCAATGAAATCCAGGCTCCATTTTCACAGATTCACACAATGGCCTCTCCGGGCCTCCAGACAGGGACACTCCTGACACTCGTGGGCCTCAGTGGCTTTCCTTAGCCATGGAGGGAGATTCTAAAACCTCTTTCTTGTATATTTGGCTCTAAAGCCAGAACCACATAGCTGAAGCTGCCAAGTTCTTTGGCTTGCTGGGGTCTCTTGTTCAAGTACATTTTCACCAGTTTTCTGTTTTCAATGGTTTCCTTCACTGCCTAAGCATGGCTTTCCAGGAATTCACTCTGTAGACCAGGCTGGCTGAAAACTCAGAGATCATCTGCTTCTGCCTTCCGAGTGCTAGGATTAAAGGCGTGTGTCACCATTCCTTTTCATAGCAAGTTGGAAGCTTAGCTGAGTGGGATCTTGCCATGAGGTCACCACTCCCTTTATTCCACTTAGAATCAAGCTTTTGCTTTAATCTGTTTTTCCTCCTTGAGCACAGGACTTGGCTCCATTACTCTTCCTGGAGCCCCTTTTCTCCTCAAACTGTACATTTTGTATTTTTTCTTGCCCAGCTTGTTCCTTTTCATTAGTGCATAAGACTAGCCACTTATAGCCATGTGACACAGTCAGTACCAGGTTGTTTTGAAATCTCCTTTACCATTGCCATTAATCTTCAATTTAGCCTGAGGCAGTCTTTTCAGACAAGGGCAAAACCGAGCCACATTCTTTACCAAAATATCACAAGAATGATCTCTAGGCCACTTACTAATATTCTTCTCCTCTGAGAACTATTGAGCTGGGCTGTCATAATCAACATTGCTCTCAACACCACTGTCTTCCATGGTCCTACTAGTATGGCTCAGTGAGTCCAGTTTAAAGTGTTCAACTGCTTTCCTAATCCAAAGCTCCAGCCACATTCCACCACCAAAAAGCATGGTTAAGCCTGTCACAGCAATTCCCCAGTCCCTGGTACCAACTTCTGTCTTAGTCAATGGTCTGTTGCTGTGAAGAGACAACATGACCATGGCAACTCTTATAAAGGAAAACATTTAATTGGGTTGGCTTACATTTACAGAGGTTTAGTCCAGTATCAGCAAGGAGGGAAGCATGGAGTAGGCAGGCAGACATGATGCTGGACAGGTAGCTGAGACTTCTACATTTGGATTGGCAGGCAGCAGGAAGAGAGAGAGAGAGAGACACTGGGCTTGGCTTGAGCATTTGAAACCCCCAAAACCCATACCCAGTGACACATTTTCTCCAATAATGCTATACGTCTCCAGCTAGGCTATACTCCCTAATGCCTGTCAAGTAGTGCCACTCCCTAATAACCAAGCATTCAAATCTGTGAGCCTATGGATGTCACTCTTTTCACACCACCACACTTGCTTACTATAGCCTCTTATAAGTTACTCATCCACTCTTCCCTTAGTTTAATGAAGATGATAATATAGCTCCCTCCAGGGAGTTACAGAATTGATCCACAAGCACCAAGAAACAGCATCTTTTGCACAGGAAGCCCTCATAAGCACTAATCATTTTATCATTGCTCTAAACACCTTGTGATGTATGTTGTTCATATATTTTTCCATATTATTACCTTGCCAACTTTGTGAAATTTGATATATGTATAAAGCTTTCATAAATCAGTAACTGTAAGGCAAACTTACTAAAGGTAAAAGTATTGAAAATACTTGTTGAAAAAAAGTATGCACAGGACAATGAGTGTGCGTGTATGTGGCTCAGAGGTGAATTTCTTTCATAGCATTGGGTTTGATCCCCAAGCAAGCTAAACAACCTTCAAAATAGGTATGCAGTTGATAGCAAATAGGCACAAAGTTTATAAAAAGTATAAATAGTAAAAGTTATACTATTAACATTCGTATATATAAAGACCAGCTGTTTTTAAGGCATTTTTAGTCTCTTCTTATCTAATATTCCAGGGATTCATACTGTAGGAGAAAACAAACATCTGTGCTACACTTACCCTGATTCTTCAGTCTCACCCTCCATTGGTGTCCATCTTTTGATGGTAAAGTAGGGAAGGCGTTTTTAACTTTTAGGCAGTAACAGAGCTGGGGATCTCGGACCAGTTGATCCTACTGCCCAGTGTGACCATTGATATGGGACACTCTGTCATCACTCAAATCCTTGCTGACTAGATTAGAAACCCTGAAGCAGAGGCCTTAGGACACCTGCTGAACTGTAACCCAAGCAGCCACCCAGGGGGACTGGACTGAGCTAGGGAGCCACAGTTGAAGGATGGTTCTGACCACAGTGTTAGGTGTGTGATAGGAATGACAGGAAAATACCAGAGAGTTGATAAGAACAATGTACTCAAAGGAAGACAGTAAGATTTATCACTCCACTGAAAGAGAAACTGCCATTGCTTTCTAATCTGAGGTAACAGCTTCTTTTGATTGGATTATTTTTTTCTTGGAAGAATAACTATCTAATTAAAAGCATAGATTTAACACTATTCCAATATTTTTGTAAGCCATGTATTTGTGTATATATAGTTTTCATATTCGGGTCATCTAGTATGTGAATAGTCAAATCTCCTTCATAGGAAATTTGACCAGGCTAAGATACAACCCCCCCCCCCAAAAAAAAAAAAACGAAACAAACCTTGGGAAACACTCTCCCTCCACCCCTAAAAAAAAAGAAAGAAAAAAGAGAAAAAGAAATTGTTATCCAAAAGCATGGCACTTCAGTTCTCTGAGAGGAATGACCACACTGACTTGTACCTTGGGACTGGTCTCTGGGAACTAAAACTGGTTCCTACCACCCTGCTATCCAATAAGATACACATGGTCTGTATCATAAAGCCTGTGGTTGCCAATGAAGAGAATTACACAGGTCAAAATGTGCATGACAGTAAAGAACACTCTGACACTGGGGCATATTAATGGCATATTTAGGACAATCGAATGTATTCTGTCAATAACTATAGAAGACTGATAAACATTCCAAGTTCTTTAGTGGTTCTGGTATTCATTGCTGGCAAAAGACTCCTTTTGGTCACATGGATCTGCCAGTCGAGAACTGATAAAGATTCTTCATTTTACTACAGCCCGTCTGGGACAGTGTGAAAGCTATTCAAGTGAACACATAAATGTGGGTATGGTGCACTCTGAAAGGGGTGGCTGTCAGCAGCATCATTGGTTTCTAGGTGGTCTTGGTCTTGAGCTTGTCGTGATAACAAGGCTGGTATACTATTTGGCTGATGGTGCATTAAAACACTGCCATATAAGCAGCCCAGGGAAAGTGGCCATTGCTGAGATAACTCGGTAGCATACCTCCGAATTGGTATTAATGCATAGTAGTGTGCACATTTGAGTTAAACATAAACACACACACCCCAACTGCTGCAAGCTAATCATAAGTGACATATTCACTAAGTGATAGATACACAGACAAATAAATGCCAGCACCAAAAAACAGAGTAAATTGACCCAAATCTTTCCGTGATACATAACTGCTGGAACAATGTTCAGAAGGTGACTACTAAGGCATGAGGTGTGTCTGACAAAGGATCTGCTCTTCAGGGAAATAATCTCCTTCATCTAGAAGGCCATACTCACCGGGTGTCAGGCCCAATAAATCTCATAACTTTAAAGAGCTAGAATATCTTTGGGATAGTGAGTAGTCAATATTAACTTTGGAGCTAGAAGGGAAGTTTGGCAAGAGACCTTTAGGTATGTTTGGTTAGATTTGTAATCTAAGGCAAGGGAAAGTGGATAAAGCATCCCAAGAAAACATCTTCATTCAAGAATACAAGCAGAGAAACACAAACTATACAAAAAAGACAAGTGCTGAAGAGGAAAAAAAGTTCATTAATAGTTAGAAGTTTCTCACGTTTTGATAACAAAACTTATCATGAATGATTGCATCAATTAAAAAACATGAGCGAATCTGTTTGTCCTCTTTTTAGAGTTAAGTTTTTCCTCAACCTTCATTCTCTCTGATTTCATAAAGAGGAAGCTTTTGTTCTGGACATTGCAGTAGTAATCTGGCCAAGTTTAGCTGTCCATCTTAATGTCATGCCTAGCAAACACCCAAAGGAAGGAGCTGTAGATGGTGAGAACCATAAATTTTCTCTCATCACATTTAATCTTTGTTGTGATGTGTAAAATCTTTGTTCCCCACCAGTAGGATTCTTCAGTGCCAAGGAATGTGGGGAGTGTGCATTCCAGCAACACTGTGCTCAATAGGAAGTGTGGCCAATCAGAATGCCAAGGTTGTCTGGAATGTGATGTGGGTACCATTCATCTCAGGCAGACAATAAGGACCAGGGCTGTGTCATGGAGACACAGCAAGTGCATAGTCAGAAAGAAGTGGAGAAATGACATAGATTCTTCAGAGGAACAGGAAAACCAAAGGAAGAACAAAAACAATGAAGGGACCAGAAAATTTAATTCCAAATAAATGAACAAACAGCAAAACTAATTTTTCAAAGGGGACATTTTGTTCAGGCATTTGTCATTTGATTGTGTGCTTCTTTTTTTGTTTGTTTGTTTTTTGTTTATTTATTTATTTATTTTTGAGTAAAACCAAAACTTATTCTAAGCCACAGTCATCCTCGGGTCCCCCCCTGCCATATCGCCTCCCTGGTTCTGTGGGTTGCAGTCTGATTGTTCTTTGCTTTATGTCTAGAATCCACTTATGAGTGAGTACATACCATGTTTGTCCTTCTGGGTTTGGGTTACCTTACTCAGGATGATATTTTCTAGTTCCATCCATTTGCCTGCAAATTTCATGCTGTCATTGTTTTCTCTGTTGAGTAGTACTCCACTGTGTATATGTATCACATTTTCGTAATCCATTGTGTGCTTCTTATCAAGCTAAGTTTTCACTACTCTGAAAGGAGCAAAATGATGAATGTAAGCTTGCAACTGACTTCTCTTAAGAAAGTCCTGGTCTTGGATTCAGCCTCAAGGTTAATTTTTTTCCTTCCTTCCTTCCTTCCTTCCTTCCTTCCTTCCTTCCTTCCTTCCTTCTTTTTTTTCTTTAGTCTCCTAGCTGTGTGATCTTGAGAAAGTTATTTTAACCCACTGGACTCACTCTTATTATCATTTTTTTGTAAAAATGGATGGGATGAATGCATTCAACAAGATTAGTGTAAAAGTTTGTTGCTACAAAGTTACCTACTATTACCTGTTATACATTTCATAAAATTATTATTATTATGTGTGTGTGTGTGTGTGTGTGTGTGTGTGTGTGTGTGTGTACCCTGTGCCAAGGTGACAAAATATGAGAGTTGATTCTCTTGTCCACTCTGTGAATCTCAGAGATTGAACTCAGGTCCTTAAGCTTGGAGGCAATCATCTTTACCTGCCAAGCCATCTTGATAGCCCTCACCTACCACAATTGCCAGAAAAATGTTACTTTCTCTTCTAACAAAGAAATTAGATATTTAGAAGAAACCACTTTGGGGGAAGACAATTAATGTTTACACACATTTTTATAGTTTTAGCAGTATGCGATGCTGTGTAACCTTTTTATATAACCAGTCTTGTACAAATTTATATCTGCAAGGATATTTTGGGTAGCTTTGTTCTCAGAGGAGGGAAAGTCAAAATAATCTACATGCTCAGTATGGGATTTCTTAAACAGATTCTAGCGAATTTGTTCAGTGGAATGCTAATCAACCATTCACATTATCTCAGGATCCCTAGCAGCCATGTAAAACACTGGAGACAGGTTTCTAGAACTCACAGGCTATCCAGCAAAGCCAAATTGTTGGGCTCCAGGTTCAACGAGAAACCCTCTTTGGGAAAAAAAAAAGATGGAGAGAGATTGAGGAAGGCACCTGACACTGTTTTCTGGCTTCCAGAAGCTTGGGTACCCACACAGGCATCTACATCCCTCCCATCCACATAGTGTGTACCCCCTACACACACGTAAAATTAAAAAATATATCAAATATATAGGAAGTAGAATCTATAGAGGCTTAATACAGCATTGATAATGCAGCTTTAAACATAATGAAATACTGCAGGAGCAACAGCATTCTCTCTGTTTTTCAGCCTTTTTTTGTGCTAATCAAATCACACAACTAAAAGACAAAGAACTAGCTATGCATTTGTTTAAAATTGATTCTGTTAATAGCTTATAATAGGCCTTTGTTGTAAGGAAAACAATCCATTAGCCCCATTAGAATAGTGGGTAATTTGGAGAAATGAGGGAATCAGATTCCGTTATGCATGAAAGTTAGGAAATCTGTTTGAGCCTGGAGTGAGCTGATACTTAGCACTATTTGTTGGCATCATAGGGCTCAGAGGATGGATGCTTTACCCCTCTCCTTTAAAGTTGTTGAATTATTTTAAAACATAGTTTTATTTAATGTATATGAGTGCTCTGCCTGCTTGGATGTGTGTGTACCTTGTCTACCTGATTCCTATGGAGTTCAGAAAAGAGAATAATATCCCCTGGAACTGGATTTGCAGATGGTTATGAGTCACCATGTGTTTGCTGGGAATTGAACTCAGGTCCTCTGTAAGAGCAATAAATGCTCTTAACTACTGAGTCAACTCTCCAACCCATATCAAATGTCTTAAAAGTCTTTTCTTTAGGGCCTGGCAAGATAGATCAGTGCACAAATTGCTTGCTGCACAAGCATGGGAACCCAGGTTTGGATCTTCAGTGTATGAAGAAGTTGAGTGTACTGGTGTCCACCTATAACCTAGTGCCAGGGAAATGGGTGGATCCTGGGCCTCACTGACCTGTCAAGATGAAATGGCAGGCTTCAGGCTCATTGAGAGATACTATTTCAAAATAAAAAGGTTGACAGTAATAGAGGAAGATATCTAATGTCTATCTCTGGCCCCCACATACATATGTGCACACACCACACATCCTTGAACATACATATAACCTACACAGCTACTTATTCATTATTCCTTCAGTCTCTTTCTCTCCCCCTCCCTCCCTCTCTCCCTTCCTCCTTCCCTACTTCCCTCCCTCCCTCTCTCTTATTTTCTCTAAAATTTCTCATAATTTGTTTTTGTACAATTACTTGTAATAATTATTTTTCTTTAATTTTGTGTGTGTGTGTGTGTGTGTGTGTGTGTGTGTGTGTGTGTTGGGGTTGGTTTGTGCAAATGAGCACAGTGTGCACAAAGGCCACTGTAGAGTATAAGATCCCTTGGAGTTATGAGTTACAAGTGTTTGCAAAATGCCTGATATGAGTGCTGGGAACATAACTTTGGTCCTTTGGAAAACTGTGCTCACTCTTAACCCATGAATCACCTCTCCGGCCCCTGCAAAATAATTTTTTTTAGTGATATGTTCATAAGAAAGAGAGAAAACAGATAAAACTCTTGGAATTTAGAATATTGAGGTAGTCCAAAAGAGAGGAGTATAGAATGTTCTTATCAGATTTGATGTAGGTGCAGTGTAGTGGGTATTCATTCCACCTTTGGCCTTGGGGTACCAGCCCCTAGGATGTGGCCCAGCTAGCTCAGTCAGTAGAGCATGAAACTCTTAATCTCAGGGTCAGGGGTTCGTGCCCCATGTTGGGCGCCAGATAATGAAGAAAATACACAGATTACTGATAAGGAATGGTTTATTAAAGCATTACATTGGGGGGAAAACTCACTAATACTGGATAAGGCAGATTCAGTCACAGAGTCCTGGAAGGCTGAGAACTAGTCCCACAGTACTTCACACTGCTAGCCAGATTCAGTCTCCAACATCTGAGAGAGAGAGAGAGAGAGAGAGAGAGAGAGAGAGAGAGAGAGAGACTCTGTGTATGTGCTCCCAAGGTCTTAAGCTAGCCAAGAGGCCACCCCCTAGGGGCTGGTATCGCAAGGTCATAGGTGGAATGAATACCCACTACAGTGCAAAGGCAGGTCTCATTAGTCTCATCTTTGCAGACTCTACCCCATTCTGTTGTCAAATGGATATATGGAGATCAGGTGGTTCCTTGACCAGGAATTAAATCTTAATATTTGTGAAATTTCATATATGCTGTCTATCCTATATATACACTAATATATACTCAATAAATTCTTTGTTATAATTAAAAGTATATTTATTTTTCATCTTTTAAGCAATATAGTGATATTTGAGAAAAGTTAAGAAATTCAATGTAACCAAAAAAAGGAGAAAATTAAAGAGAATCTTCATGGATAGGAAAACTCTACTAGCATTTTGGCATGCTCCTATAATCTCTCACTTCAAATACAGATGAATGCACACATTTATCAGACTTATATGATTTCAAACAATGCATACTATCATATAAATCTACAATTTCTGCCCTGTTTACTTCCTCCTCATGTGTGTGTAGGATGTGTGTGTGTGAGTGTGTGTGTGTGCGTGTGTGTGTGTGCATGTGTGTGCTCATGTGTGTGAGTGCCACAGTACATGTATGGAGGTCAGAGGACAACCCTGGGTGTCCATCCTTACCTTCCATCTTGTTTGAGACAAGGTCTCTTATTATTTGTGGATGTGTTCTCCAAGCAGCTGGCCCAGGAACTACTGGGGAATTTTGTCTATGCCTCCCATCTCATTACAGGAGCACTTGGATTGCAGTTGTATGCCACCACATTCAGCTTTAGGAACATTCTGGGGATCTGAACTCAGGTCCTCATGCATACATGGTAAGCACCTTACCTACTGAGCCATCTTCCCAGACACTGTTTTATAGCCATAAAATATTATATCACATAGTCCATGACATTTTATGACACCATCTTATACTCTTGAATACTTAAGCACATAATCTTTCTACTGAACATTTTAATTGTGCACAATGTGCCAGTTCTAAATAAATCATGTTACCTACCTATTTATTACAGCTTGATGTTTTGTTAAACATTTTACTACCATATCTAATCTTCTAATGAACATATTTATCCCAGATGGTTGTCTATTTTATTATTTGTTATTTCAAATTTTTATGTGCATTTAAGTTTGTTTCACTAACTCTCCAGGCACACACTTTCAATAAAGTGTGAATAACATGGGAGATGTAAGATGCTTTTTGAAGTAGATTTGGAGTAGAATGTTGGCTTCCTCATCCACATGTGTCCATGGGGTATCTGCTTGCACTCTGCTGTTCTATGTAGTAGTGTCACCTACTTCCTTTGTTAATTCACAGGGACGTACCAACACTGCTCTGGTCAGAGTCACCCTTCACCTCTGTGCTGCAGATTCCCATGGTGAACTTGCATATGGTCCCCTGATGGTTTCATGAACAGCACATGATGCATTGACTTCACTATTCTGTTCAAGATTCTTCTTCCTCATGCTTCTGAGGCAACTTCCTTGGTCTCCCTCTCACTTAATCATTTTACTTTTGTTCTTCGTTTCCTGACCTTGATCCTCACAGCCTGGATGGTCTCATCTGCCCCCACCCCCCCACATTTTAAATTTTATCTATTTTCTAACAAGTGTCAAGTTCATTTCCCTACCCATTTTCTCTGGTGTCTGTACTTACAGGCATGCTGTCCATGTCGGCTCTGAACTTGAATATCTAGTAGACATTTCAAACTTGGCACTTGCCGAGTTGAACTGCTCATTTCGTGTTTCTCTCTAGGAAAGCCTCTGAAAGTTCTCCTTGCTCTATAAAGGGCAGCTTCATCCATCCTTCTAGTTCTCTGGTAAGACTCTTGGACACTGCATCAGAGAGAGGTTACACTCTAGGCTCTGTGTAGGGCTGGGGATGAATCACTGTTGTCCAGGCACATAGGAGTCACAATGCAGCTTACATTTCAGTGGACTTGATCATTCCACCTACAATTTTTTTTTGTCTCTGCTTTCCTAATATCGAGTGTAGCCACTGTCTATAAGCATTGCTCTTTTCCTTCTAGTGAAACCAGTACCCTCTTTCTCTAGTCTAGAACAGGACTTCTATACTCCTTGTTTTGTCTCAGTGAGGTTTCTTGTCAATACATCTACCAGGGTGAACCTTTTACCTGATTATGTTCTACTTTGATTTGAACCCCATTTCCAGTGTCAAAATAAAATACAAAGTCCTCAGTATAATCTTAAAGCATCATAGAGACACAACAGAATGAAGGGTCAACGAAAATATAAGTTTATACCTTAGAGGCCTGTATACATAGGCACCTAACTGGAGATCTCACATCAAGATCAAGCTCATCTATGTGGGGGAAGTAAACTATTCACTTGATGTTCTGAACACTCGATTGACACATAGTCAGTCTGGAAATAGTCATGAACACCCTGGGAAGAGTGAAAAATGCCAGGAGAGGACATTGATTTTTGCATTAAAAGCTTCTCTTTAGCTAATTAACTTTGCTAATTAACTGTTTATATGTGTGTGTATAATGTGAGTGAGTGCGTGTGTGTGTGTTTGTGTGTGTGTGTGTGTGTGTGTGTGTGTGTGTGGTGTATGTAGCACCAGTGTGCCTATGAATTTCGGAGAGCAACTTCAGGTGTTTGTCCTCCCTTTAACCTTGTCTGTGGCAGGGTCTTTTGTTGTTAAAGGTTTTGTACTATAGGCCGACTCATCCCAGAGCTTCTGAGTTTTCCTAGGTTCTCTAGCTTCAGCCTCCCATCTCTCTGCAAGTGTGCAAGGATTACAGATGTGTGAAAGCACATCTGGCTTTACATGGGTTCTGGGGATTCAATGTGTGGTGCCTGATACTAATGTGACCAGTACTTTATCCACTGAGTCAATGCCCCTGCATCACTTTCCCACACTCTTTTATGTAGCGCTGGGACACCATGAATTCAGATTCTCACACTGTGATTCAAATGCATTCATATAACATACAGGAGTTATTTGAGTCATATGTATTTACTGCCCCATAGTTTGGGTTCCTAGTACTTCTGCACCACATCGTCAGTTATCTTTAATGGAAATCAGTTGACCAAGCTTGGCAAGGTACCCAGACTTTAATCTGTAAGTGGAAACAAGGAAAAAAAAATCAATTCTTTTTGGTTTATATGTGTGAAATTAAAGCTTCTCTACCATTTTTAAAAATAGAAACATTCATTACTACTTTCCTGCGTGCCAGTTGACCAGTAGCAACTTTTGCCTGACAATATTCAGTATTAGTTTGAGTAGCTTGCGCAGGGGCTGGCTTTCCTAGGACCATGTGCTGCTCACATTTTTTTAAAAAATGGGAGTAATTATTTGAGCTTATGAGAGCAATGGGAGCCACCATCCACTAAAAATAGAAAATATTTGAAATTAGCCACAGGCGGATTACAGCAGGGACAAGCCCATGAGCATTTCGTCTGACTGGCCTGCTGCTGACCTGCTTCTGAAGGGGACAGGCTATTTACTGGAATGGATGACGTATTGAGAGACCACTTCGGTAACCCTGCTCCATGTCTCTTAAGCTCAAAATGCCAATTGAGGGCTAAGTCTGATGCTATGTTTTGGTTCTGGAGACAAAACTATTAGAACCAGAGCTGAGAGTAGAAAATGCATTATGTCGAGGCCTCTTGTTAAATCTGAGCCATAACCTTTGGACAGGGTAGAAATTTTGTGGTTTTTAATTCCACTTATGTGTCTTTGAACTTTAAGCTTTCTGTGTGCAAAGTTGGTATTGACTTACATCGTTACTGCTGAAGAATATTCTAAATTAACTAGTTCTATATGTAATTACTGCCATATATATATATATATATATATATATATATATATATATTCCTTCAAAAATATCCAACCCAAAATAATCTGATTCATCTTTGGAGAAGAGAAAGGAAGAAACACACACATGGATGCAAGCGCGCACGCACACACACACGCACACACACACACACTCTCTCTCTCTACTGAGAGAAAAGGCTCTGAGCAAAATCACATTTAGTGATCAGATTCAGATTCATTTTTCTTGGCTGCTGTTGCCAAGGTGCTTATTATTATTATTATTATTATTATTATTATTATTATTATTTTAGTATGGGATTGAGTACATGGAGGCAAAAAAGGTTTGCACTTGAAGTGAAATATAAGATCACATGTGAGTAGGTGGAAAGACAGAGTTCAGAGGGACAGATGTTCTAGGAGTTATTAAAATTTCTCTAAATGAAATTTCATCCTCTGTATCTAATTACTGCACTGCTCTTTTTGCACAGTCAAAGCAGGTAAAACTGTTGGACAGAACTGAAACGGGGCATGTGGAAGCTAGGGCAACTTCCACCACACTGGGACCTTCCGTGCAGGAGGTGCACACCCTCAGTTGAGAGGGCTAGCCTTGACACCACAAAGTGGCTCTTCAAAAAGGCAGCCAAGGAATCCCCTGACTGTGTAATTTCTAGAATTCTTTCTCTGAAAACCCCTGCAGAATTAAAGGGCTTAAAATCAGTCCTTTTTGATTTGTTTGTCTTTGCACCAGCTTAGAACTCAGGCTCTAGCCTTTTTAATTTTTTTATTTTACTCCAGTGCCCATCATCTGAGCAAGCTTTTTCATTTTCCCCACACACGAAAGGAAGCTTTCTGTACCCACAGATTGGGAACTAAATGCTTCATATTTATTATCTTTAAGGTGCTGTGTTAATGAAAGAATTTTAATCATTGACATTGCTCTGTGAATTATGTATTACAAAACCCCTGCTGGTGGGTTAGACAAAATTAACCTACTATAAGGAGAATGAAAAAAAATCACAGCTAATTAGTAAGCCAAGAGGAACAAAGAAAATAGAAGACAAAGATGTGGAGCACAACACATGCAGGAAGAAACTGCTGCTCCCCTTCCAGAGGTGCCTCTCTCTTAGCACCAGGCTGGGTGTGTAGGAATGCCTGCATCCCTGGCTTTGGCCTCTAATCAGCTGTGTTCTGTTAGACTCCAGCGTTTTTAAGCTTTGTTATTAGTTCTTGAAGCTGCAGTCTCATTGCTCTTCCAAGCTGTAGAAACCCAATAGCTCATAATATAACATGGGAGGTACTTTAAATGCTCTAAAATTATTTCCCAGGCAATCTATATTAGAGATGCAAAGCGATGTGAGGGGATTATGACAGGAAATGATTTCCAATGCTTTTCACCCTCCAATCACTCTTTGTGATGATCAGACATCCACTATGCATTCCTGTAATTTAAAGTAGAAAAGCTTTGTCTAGGCTCTCTTCCGAATGTGGTTCCACGTGGAGCAGACAAAACCAGGTGTTTGTTTAATCCCATGCTGACACCCAGGGCCATGCTTCTCTTCATCCCTCTGCTGATACCAAAGCTGGGATGAGACAGCTGGCTCTCACTAGCCAAGGGCTCAATGGACACTCACCAGCCAGGCACTCAATGGACACTCACCAGCCAGGCACTCAGTGGACACTCACCAGCCAATGACTCAATGGACACTCATCAGCCAAGGGCTCAATGGGCACTCATTAGCCAAGGACTCAAAGGCACTCACCAGCCAGGGACTCAATGGACACTCATCAGCCAAGGGCTCAATGGGCACTCATTAGCCAAGGACTCAATGGACACTCATTAGCCAAGGACTCAATGGACACTCACCAGCCAGGGACTCAATGGACACTCATCAGCCAAGGACTCAATGGACACTCACCAGCCAGAGACTCAATGGGCACTCACTGCCAAGGACTAACACTGGAACTCCTTTGGTTATAATTACTCTTTCTAAGCTAGAAGTGGAAAAGGAGAAACCTAAATGGAACAAGGAGACGTAAGACACAACTATCACATGTATTTTTATTTTTTTTCTTGCTCAACAGAGACCCCCGAGGAGTAAAAATGATAGGACGGCCCTTGACCTTTCCTTTTGTCTTGGAATATTTCTTTTCATTTTCATCATGTTGAATTTCCTCCCTCACCTAACAGCATCCAAGACCACTGTCGTCTGGATGAAACAGTACTCAGACTTGTTTTCTTTAGAGAGTGTCATTAATCTTTTCTCCCCCCCCCCCATGCTCCTGGTGGACTGTGGAACTGGCTGCAAACACTTGGATGATTTAAAACCAAAACGAGTTGAATATTTGTGCAAAATTCTTGCCTTTTTTGGAAGAAGGCAATTGGTCAAGAGATCCATGGCAAAAGGAGATTCCTATTTTGAAGAGTGGAAGGGAACAGGTTGTCAGCAGCAGAGTGGGGTGGATTTTTGTGAAGTTTTGGCTCCTGCTATGAATCACTTTGAGTAGTAGCCATCTCTTTCATGTACTCATCCTTCTGGAGTTTTGAGAACTAAGAAGACTGCTCCACATTTCAGTCCTGTGAGTTTCTCGTGGTATTAAGTGCAGTGAACCTGTTTTGGAATGTGGTGACAACTTTGAATGCTCTTGAGGGGAAGGGTCTTCTCCTGCTTTCTAGTTCCATCTTCATGGCAAGAAGGGGCTTAAGGGACCTGTCCCTCCCTCTTAGTCCTCTGCTCAAATTCATGTCACATTCTTCCTTGTTTATACCAGTTTTCCAAGGACCCCTGGGGCCCAATTCTCCTGTTTTCTACCACACTGTAATCCAGGCTAAGATTAACTTTATGTTCTGACTCATTTTTTTCTCTTCTTATAACTGACTAGCATAGACTAGGTCATTTTTAAAGAAAAAAGGTTTACCCAGTGTCCTAGTTAGTTTTTATATCAATTTGACACAAGCTAGTGTCATCAAAGAGGAGGGAGCCTCGGTTGAGAAAATGTCTCCATAAAATCAGGCTGCAGGCAAGATTGTAGGGCATTTTCTTAATTAGTGATTCACAGGGAAGGACATAGCCTACTGTGGGTTGGGACCACCCCTGTGCTGGTGGTCCTGGGTTCTATAAACAAGCAGGCTGAGCAAGCTATGGGAAACAAGCCTAAAAACGGCACTCCTCTATTGCCTCTGCATCAGCTCCTGCCTCCAGGTTCCTGCCCTGATCGAGTTCCTGTCCTTTGATGATGAACAATGATATGGAAGTATAAACCAAATAAACCCTTTTCTACCCAAGTTGCTTTGGTCCTGGTGTTTCATCACAGCAACAGTAATTAGCTAAGAGACTCAGCTCTGTCTTGGACTGGCAGTTGTATCTGCTCTGGTCTCCTCTTGCTGGGAGGGAGTCTGCATAGACCCAAGGTGACACAGGCTCTTGCGTGGTGATATGGGGTGTCCTAGCTCCAGCCAATCTTTTTCTTCTAAAAAACAAAAACAAACAAACAACAACAAAAGACCCAGCCCATGGGTCATTTAACCTCAATGATCTCCCCCAAGGTCCTGCTTCCAAAGTTCATACTTAGATTATGTCCACCTTTCAAATGGCATTACACTTCACCATGAATGTGAGGCCCATGGACTTTAGCCCCATAGGCAGTCCTTCCACTAGACTCTTGGTTCTTTCCACTTGTATATTTATTACATCTT
The DNA here is from genome assembly GCF_949786415.1 of Peromyscus eremicus. NCBI lineage: Eukaryota > Metazoa > Chordata > Mammalia > Rodentia > Cricetidae > Peromyscus > Peromyscus eremicus. Next base: position 119,227,385 of record NC_081421.1, on the reverse strand, counting down.
TAGAAAATATTTCATTGTCCTGACTTTATTTCTGAATGTTCCCCACAGCCTCTCTCACATATCCCCATAGTCCTCCACAGCTTCCCTCACAGAGTCATTACAGCCTCCCTCACAGAGTCCCCACAGCCTCTCCACAGCCTTCCTCACAGAATCACCACAGCCATCACAGCCTCCCTCACAGAGTCCCCATAGCCTCCCTCACAGAGTCCCCACAGCTCCCATAGTCTCTCCATAGTCCCCCACACAGATTCCCCTTGGTCCCTCTATTCCCCCATCCTCCCCATGCCCTCTCACTGGTCAGAAGGTGGAAAAGACACTCTTGTCCTCTTGTCTAGTCCAGACCAATCTTTTTCCTTTTGCTATGAAAGTCCCCAAGTTTGACCTCAGTTTGCCGATGGCTCCCACACTATTGCTGACAGAATGCTGACCTCTTCACAGCTCTCTTCTTTGCTCAGTGACGCTCCTGTCACCTTGCTGCTCTCTGAAGTATGGCGTCAAGCTCTATGACTTCATTCCTTCCATAAGACATATGCACAGAATTGATCCTTTGGACCCTGGCTCCTCAATTCCTTTGCATTCTCTGCTCTAAGAATCTTTAGTCCCACCACATGGTTTCCTCTCCCTGCAGGCTCCACTTGCCAATTCTTCCTCAGAGCTTCTCTTTAGAGTCTTCACTCCTGTCCCTCGTTCTTGAAACACTACCTCCTCTCTTGCCAGACCTGACTCTGCCTCTTCTATCCTTAGTGCTCTCTTAGGACCAAGGTGGCTTCTAATCTCTTGGGGTGATTGCTCTGTGGCAACCCAGGGGCTTCTCTGACTTTCTCACACAGTCTGAACGCCCCTGTCAATTGGTGGCTGCAAGCACACTTTGCAAGGCCTCTCTACTTTGCCAGGCTGGTTTGTTGAGTTTATCTGAGAAGAATCACCACTTGATGATGTCCACGTCTGTGCAGCCCTTATGCTTATCCCCATTCAGCTGTACATTTGAAATAGACTACAAACCTCCTGGAATTGTTTCACTGCTAATTTTCAACCAAAATCACCAAGAGGTTTGTGCTGTTTCCAAGTAATGTGAATTCATGAGCCCAGGGCATTCATTGCTCACTGCCTTGGGCCAGACACACTTCCTCCTGCCTTGTTTAACCTTACCCACAATGTACCCAGCCATCGCAGACTCTTGGAGTGTTCTGGTGCAGATAGGTGCTGTGTGTCCATGACTGCAACAGCATGCCGTGTCCAGAGATAGAGTTTTACTGCATCCCTCTTCCTGTCCTCCCCATGATGGTCCCTGGACTGTGGAAGGGGCAATACAGATGCTCCATTTAGGATAAGCTCTCAATAGTCAATCCTTTTGGTGCTTTGATCAGATAAGAGCCGTTGTATTAGCAGCTGTTGTCCACTGCGAAAAGAAGCTTCTCTGACCAAGGCTGGGTGCAGTCTTCGTCCACTTGTCCATGGGTATAAAAGTAAACATTTAGAAGACAAGTTAACAGTGTCTACCAAGCGTGGCAACAGTAGTAGGTCCTTCTCGCCCAGAGACTTGGTTTGTAGTTCATGCTAGCCTCAAACTCACGATTCTCTTGCGTCAGTGTCCTGAAGTCCTATGTACCACCATTATGGCCTCTCAAGTCTTTTGCATTAGTTACTTTAATACCTTTTAGTCATTTCTTTTCTGTCTGGCTTCCTCCCTTGCAAAAGTATCTTTCTTGACAATGACTCACTTGGATATTCTAACTTAGTAACTGGCAAAAAAGATTCCCAGAGGAATAAAAGAAGTAGTTAACATTTTTGGTAAAGTGCCCTCCTCTGTTTCCACGTATTATCTAAAATTATTCTCAAATAACAAGTTACTTTGTGTAGAGAATTACTTGCAAACAAATACCATAATAAATTTGAATCTTGTCTAACATCCACATAAAAATTTCATCTAATATTAGTTCTGATAATTGAATGGGATTATTAGAAGAGCACATAGCCCGTTTTTAGAGCTGAGGCCAGTCTCTCAAGACTCTATTGACACCACCTTGCTCCATGTTGTAAGTGGCTGTGTTGGAGAGATTTTCCCCAGGATTTATTCTACTATAGATTTGACCCACCAAGGCTCAGATGCCTCCAGTTGTAGACTTAACTCACATTTCCACTATAAAAGCATCTGCTCTCTTCCATTTTTAGATTCTACTGTTTTTTTTTAATTGAAAAAGTTCTTAAAGTTGTTCATTAACAAGGTGGGACAATGGCTCCACTGGTAAAGTGTCATAGGGAGGAATTTAATCCCCAGAAGCCATGTGAAGAAAGATGACATGGTGGCAGCTGCTTGTCATGCCATTGCTGGTGATGGCGGAAACAGGAGATTCCTGAGGGCTGCTGGACAACTTGCCTGCTTGGACAAGCTCCAGACCGAATAGGAACCCTGTCTCAAAAACCCAAGGGAGACAACACCTGTGGCTGAATTCTTGTCTCCATGTGCATTTGTACACTTACACAAAACACACACACACACACACACACACACACACACACACACACAAATAAATTTGAAGATAGGATTTGAGGTTGCCTGGGAAAGTACTACCCAGCTGCTATTGTGTTTGACATATTTGTCCTATACATTTCCATCATTATCTCTTTGGGAAGAATAGAGCATGGAAGGCCTATAACACATCATAGACACATGCTGCAGCTGAAAAATGGAAAAAGAGTATGCAGTTTGCACTCATGTAAAAGCCACTCACCGTCTAGTTGGGGAATAATTGTTCTACAACCTTAACATACCTTTATTCCTTTGAATTTTCGTCACTTGGGAGCTTGGCTCATTTAAGAAAGATCTATTATTTCCAGTTTATGTTTGGACGCAGCACTTTTTAAAGAGGAGAAGAGAGAACAGTGAGGAAACTGTCTGTGGATGTTGTCACCACTTCTAAACACTTTTGCTGAAGGCATCCAAGGTGTGAACTGTCAGGTGGAAGAAGATCTATTTGTTAGGCTCTCTGGCTTTCTGGCATATGGGCCGGAGCCAAGTGGCCAGCTGAAACGTCACCCATGCGAAACTGTATAGTTTTCATAGTTAACACATTCCTTATCCTCTTCAAAGAGGACAGCCCCTGCAAGGTCCTTCCCTCTTCCTTTCTACACCCAGCCTGCTGGATCAAAACCTACCTTAGAGCACTTTCTAAATCATTACACAAAGAAATATCACACATGTAAAAATGCTAGCAGGGGATCATGGAGATACGTGTGTTTGTGTGTTCATTTTGTCCCTTAACTATACAGAGAAGGGGGCTGCATGGACTTGAACCTGCAAAGACCTTTTGATGCTTGTCTCTATGACTGACCTGCTAATCTGTCATCTAGCAGTGAGGAGGTGAAGTACAAGCAGGTGTTCAACAGGCAGCTCTTGGTTACTTGTAAAGTGCTGTCTTCTTCAATAAAACCAAAGCATTTCGACAATGAACTTCAGGATGCCGAAAAGGCTGCTGACAATGGACAGCAGAAACCCAGGGCAATGCACAGACTTCAGGCCTGTCCTCCCAAGACTAGTGCTGAAAAGCATATTCTTAAAAACCATCATTATTTACCAACTGGAGTCTAAGGACCAGCTCCTGTGTAAACACTTAAAAGCATGAATTTATCTCATTTAATTCTTGGTGAGGACTTTCTCTTGTTACCATGTCCGGAAGCGGAAACTGAAGCTCACAGAGGTCAAGTCACTTACTGGGCTTGTTAGGAGAGTGAGGAAGTATAATCCTGGCCCACAGCCTATATTTGTAGCATTTTATCTTCCTGCTTCCCAAACCTATAGATCATAAGTCTGTTCTCTTTGTCTTTTTCTTCTTGAGACAGGGTTTCATTTATATTGTTCTGGCTGGCCTAAAACATGATATGTAGACTATTTAAACTCTCAGAAATCAGCCTTTCTCCGCCTCCAGAATGCAAGGGTTAGAGGTGTACACCACTGTGCCCAGCTACACGTCTGTTCTCAAAGCTGAAGTTGGAGTGTGCTGAGTGGCCAGAAGGTACAGTTGGGATGGCAAACAACAGGAATACTCACAATTGTGCTGACTTTTACAGTAAACCAACATCTGAACTTAAAAAACTATGTGTTGATCCCTTGCCCAACAATATGCAGAACTCTGCATGGGAACTATTGCTCTTTGTCAGAGAGCAAAGAATTCAGTCACTTTTGCACCTCACCCAGTTTTTCTCTCCCCAAAGACTGCAGCTCTCATTTGGGTAGGAGGAAAACTGGGCTAGTACTGAGTTACAGACCCCGTTCCCATGTGTTCTTAACCATACCCACTCGCTCTTTCATAACTATCCTAATTTGGACAGTAAGTCACATGATTACCTTAAGTTTTACACATTAGTATAGGGGAAAGGGAAGATTAAATATGCTGAACAATGTTTACTTTCCCTTATTATTTCCCCCTATTTAGGAAAGAACTTAAGATAATGAGGAAAACGCAAGCATTTGCATGGACCATGGAGACACTAGACAGTCTACAGCTCATGGTCCCTTCCTGTTCCCACATCTGCCCCCCTTCCTGGCTTATTGTCTTCTATGGTGTGTGTGGGCATTGCAAAAGCTTTCGTGACTGCTGGCTCTTGGAATTCCATTAAGGATAGTGCGTGACTCCTTAATGAAGGTGGGATCTCTTGATAAGATGAAGTTCAAAGCCCTGTTCCCCAGAAGCCACTCAGGCCTCAACACTGATGCCGACTCCATTTCGGAACGGGGACTCTGGCAGCATCTGTGCTTTCAGATGCAAGCAAGCAAGCAGCTACACATTCCATACTTTCCCCACAGCAGCTGACACCACAGCTGGCCACTGGGACCCTTCGCTGTGCCTCCACCTCCTGTGCTGGGCCGCGGTATCAGATGGAAGCAGTTGGGGCCTTTCCGGACCCCTCACTTCTGGGCATCCTCTCCAATCCTCACCCCTGCTCATCCATAAAACTCTGGCGGAGCTCAAGCCAGGCCACCAACTTAATTCTCAACTCTGTGCAAACATGGGAATTTCATATATAAATGCTGCTGAATGAATTAAAACTTTAATTTAGTTTATGAAATTCCAAAATAGTGCTGGTTTTGCCAAAATGCCAACTTTATTGGAGGCTTAGGTTGAAATGTCAGGATTCTATTTGCAGTCTGGGTGAGTATTTTGAACTGGGACTAAGTCACCTCTGTGACTGTTTTTAATGTGTTTTCGTAAAGCCTGGCAGAATTATATAAATAAAATGTCTTCAGATTTTCATCTTGGCTTGGCTGTGTAGCAAAAGGTGTAATCGGACTCCATCACAAGCGCTATGGAAAAACACCACCCAGCTGACAAATTAGTGGTATTTGGTGCTAATATTACTAATTCAACATTTGGAAGGGTTACTCACTGGGGAAAAATAACACATTCTATAAGTCACAGGGGAAACTAGGGAGATAGTTAATGGGTGTTGGCTTCCAGGCACACATGGCTCACAATAGTCTTCAAACCACTGCTGAATCCCTGCCAATAGACGTGGAAGTAATTGTCAGCAAGATTTATTGTTACTTTCACATTTACACAGCGAGAGAGGAAAGGTTGTGTGAGTTCTGTGAGGTTTAGTCTTGACTTTGCTTGACTACAGAATACACCCTGATTATCTGTAATGTGTGCTACAGAAAGAATTTTTGCATTCTTTGATGCTTGGAGTGTTACTTCCTGCCAGGAACGCATTCCCACTCACCTCCCTCCCCCCGTCATTTCTTCTTGGATCAATGAGCTGAGTATCAGTTTGATCCCCCCCATGGCAATTGGTTGTTTTGCACACAGTGAAACTCAGTTCCTCAGTGATAGGATTAGGAGATGCATTTAGACAGACAGCAACTAACCCCAGCCTAGGGAACTAACAAAAACTTAACTGGAGAAGGAGCAGGGAGATTCAAGTTTTGAAAGGGAAAGTTGCTTGCCAAGTTAGAAGATATCTGTGTCCTCACTGACATCTTACCTTAAGTGATATCAACTTACTTGGTGATAGAACATTCTGGAACTTATATAGTAGAATGTTTTTGTTTGTTTGTTTGTTTTGTTTTACGTTTTCCGTTTTGGTTCTGTTCTTGGGACAACCAGTTTGGGAGGTCTAATAAAGTTACTCCTCTTGCTGGCTTGACAGGAATAAAATTGAGATGACAAAAATTGCAATTTCCTTGGACTTGGATGCACTTTTCTAAGAGCAAAGGGCAAACAAGTGGGTGTCACGAAACCCAGCCGCAGAGTGCAAGCTTCCTAGATCACACATACAATTAAATGCATCACTACCACACACAGAGGATTATCTTGGCCTTGAATTTCAGGATGGTATTTCCAGGCAGGAGAAGCACCTGTCCAGAGAATTTCTCCCTGTAATGAAGGCCATCTGGCCAGGAGACAGAAGTATGGGCTGAGGATGGTGGAAGTGCTCAGAGGGCTCCGGGTAGGAGTGAGGCAGCAATTGTGCTGAGCACCTCTGACAACTGGAGAGCACACATCCCACACAAGGAGTCGTTTGTGTACACAGTGTTCACTCGGGCAGCAGGCATCTGAAAAAGAATGCATTTGGATTATAAAACTTTTTTTCCCTTATGTAAAAAATAGGCATGCTACCAGAAATGTGAGACCTGGCATTCAAGCTTGTCATTTGGCCATTTACCATGGTGCTTGTTTGCATACCATCAAGTGCTTATCCCTTGATGGTTTTCAGAGAGGGAGAAGAAGAGCTACAAAGGGACCTATCATTGTAAACCACTCATCACCATGGAGATGGAGGTAGAGCAGGATTGGTGTGGACAAGTCATGCTGGGAATGGTAGATGGTAGAGGAGAACACAGTACTCTCTGTAGGAGCTAGTGAAGTGACCCCTTAGGCTTTGTGTTTTAGTCACAGAGTGCCAAAGCCAAGTATTTCCTTGGAGACCAAGGTGTGTTTATGTGATAGGCACCTGGAGGTTGGGTGGCGGTGGAATGATGTGAGAATGATTCATTACAAATTCATGGACTATTATGTCCTGGGTATGAGCTCTTGTCTTTCAGAGTGTCATAGTTTTGTTAGAATTCATTTAACAAATGCATAGTATGTTCCAAAGCCATGCCAAGTACATTGCTCTAGAAACTAGGGGTTTAGCACTGTTCAGAAGAGGGATAAATCTCTACTTAGTAGCTTATATTTCAAAGGCAAGGTCATTTTATCTGCAACTATAAGGTAATTGGTATTAGTTGGTGTGGAGAAAGAAGCATTTTTGGGTGTAGGGAGAGAGATTGATTGTAGGCAACATTGGCTGTTCAGAAAAGGCTTTGTTGAGAAGGTAAAAGCCTAAAGACAGGGAAAAAGAAGCCTCATTGTATCTGGAGGAACATTCGAGGTTGAGGAAGAGGAGGTGCAAGGATCCTGGAAAAGGAGCAGGCTGGGTGCTTTCAAGGAGCAGCATGGAGCTAAAGGTGGTCTAGTAGGAATGGACGGCTCAGATAACTGAAATCTGACTGTAACATCTTGTTGGACACCTTAAGGACAATGGCTTCTGCTGTCTGGGCAAAACAGGTTGTCACTGCAAGGTCTTCAGAAGAGATGGCTTATTTAAACCAATGTGCTTATTGTGTTTAGGCAACTCTGCATGGAGGTAAGACTGGGAGGAGAGCCAAAACAGGCTTTGGTGGAATAGAGCAGGTAGAGAGATAATAGTGACCTGGATTAGGACCTTAGCAATGGAGGCAGTGAACAGGATTCAGCTTAAGGTTAATTCTAAAGATAATAGACCAACAAGACTTACCGACTTACTGGATATAGAATATATATGGATATGGGTGATGAATTAGTTTTAAATCTTTCCCCAGCTTCTACAATGAATTGCTTTTGATTTGTTAGAGAAGCCCACATTTTCTAATCTCTTTGACCAAATACCTAACACAAATGGACTTGAGGGAAGATGGGTTCTTTGCCTTCCCAGTTTGATACTCTCCATCATGGTGGGGAGGGCATGGCAGCATGCTGCTTTGTGGTGGAGAGATCATGTGTCTAGAAATCTCATGTTCTCAGAACTCTGCAGAGTAGGAAGCAGGGCCTTAGGCTGTGAGCAGAATGGAGCTATTATCCTCAAGGCTTGAATGCCAGCACCTTATTTCCTCTATCAAAGCCCCGCCCCCCAAACATTACAGTCTCCCAAAGGAGTGCTACCAGGTAGGGACGAAACACATGAGCCTATGGGGGACAATTAACACTCCAACAGAAACATTAAATTTACCTTAGTTACAGTTCTCTTGAGATTATCAAGTTTGACTGTATTTTCCAACAATGAATGTCCTTCTAGACAGAAAGCTTTAATACTCTCCTTATACAGTAATCCTTTATCCTTACCCTCTGCCCTGCTTCTGATTCCCTCTAAGTTCACGACAATGACACATAGTGCAAATCAACATGATTATCTAGAAAACATACATTTCCTGTTCTATCTTCCATTTATCTTCCTCCCTTCTTAGGATGGCATTTAATATAATATTGATTATTCAATCCCACTACATATTCAGCTTTCTTTACTTACTGGGACATGTGACCATATCTGGTCCGCAGATTCTCTTCAATAATTCTAGTAATAGCAATAATTTTAAATCATATTTCCTATAGTAACTGTAGACAGGAAGTATCTGTTGGGAGCACCCCTTCTCGTATACTCATTTAATTTCACAGCCGTTGTTTGAAGTGGGTGCTAAGGAGGAACTTGGGACTCAGAGGGACAGGTGTCGTGGTGATGGCTTGTGTAGTTAGTAAGTTTCTGCTCTGAAATCTGGACGCTGCTGTCTGCCCTCCTCTCTGTCATCTCTGTTGCGATGGTTGATTTTATGTGCCAAGTGATGTTTTCTAATTACTGCTGGCCGCAAAACTGCAACATTTCTCTCTTCAAAATAATTAGATTTAAAAAATTAAGTCAAACCCCAAGCCCTTCAAAGGAATTATCCTCCCCCCCCCCCCCCCCCCCGTAGCAGGGTCCTTGCTGTTGTTCCCTTTGGGGTGGGGTCAAGTAGGCACAGAGTCAAACCACACAGACTCAGGGAGAATGTTGAAACAACAAGCTCAGTTTATTCAGGAAGAGGCAAGCCTTATATACCCTCCACCCCACCCTGGGGGAAGGTCTGATGAATATGCATCTGCTGGTGTGACATGGCTGTCTCTCATTGGTCCAGGTCATCTCCAGATCATGTTTCAGCTGTTGTTGCTAAGACCATCAGGCAGACCCAGGCTGGCTCTCAGAAAGTATCTTTTTTACTTATTTGGGTCTTCTGGCCCTCAAGCCCCTTAGGGGTTAGGGATGAGTCATCCCACACCCCCTGCCCCCCCCCCTCAGGAATCCAGGGTAAATTTCGTGGATTTTTTTAAACTCACTTATGAATTAAAATTAAAAAGTAAATTCCACTTTACATTTTCCAGGAAAATGTTCTTCAGAGGTAACCAATGTTGCCTGTTTGTATAGTCTCAAGAGAGAGCAGTGGCCAGAATTAAAATAAGACAAGTCCACAGAGTAGAATAATACTGTAGGATGCATGTTATCTTTAAAAGATTCCATTATAATTACCATTTTTATTTGTACAATTATATATCTATATGGCATTTTTCCCCCTCAATTCCATGTTAGTTCATTTAAAAATGCATTGGCTGAATCAGTTGACAAGTAAATTTAGTATAACCTTCCAGATATATAATGAACAAATATAATTTACAACAACAAATAATTCAAGCAAATGTCATAGTCTTGAGGTTAATGATATACAACACTGTAACTTCTGAAGTCAGTGTGTCATGAGTGAGTCACCATGTAAACATACCAGTTGGATTTTAGTTTCATAATGACAAGACACAGATTAAGCACAAAACTGATGAAAAAGGGCTCCGAACCCAATCTAGCTGTTAATTATATGCTTATGTCTTGAGGTGTCAGACCGCCACGCATTCCCCAGCCTTCCTCTTTATTCCTGTAACAAGATGTCGGAGGCCAGCTCAGCATTCTGTGTTTTCAAAGTATTTTAGTCAATCCAGCTTTTCATTCTCTCAAAGTTACTGTTATTGGAACTAATTATCTCTAGCTTCAACTCAATTAAATGAAAAATATTTGGACCCTATTTTTAATTAGTGCAAGAAGAGCCCTGGCCTTGTGTAGCAAGCAGCCCAAGATGCAGAAGAGAGGATGAGGTACTTGGGACCGGCACCTCGTGCTTCTCCGCTGTATAACTTATGTACAGCCCTCTGTTTGATCAGTCTTTGCCCATTTAACTTCCTTGGGCTTGGTTTTCCCCACATGCAAGATGGCTGGTATAATCCAGTATGTTTATCTCTGCTGAATTAAAGTGACATTTAAGTGGAATTGCTTCATGACTTGTAAAATTGTGAGCATTTGTAGAACCCAGAGGCCAGCAAATTACAGCCCTGGGGTCAACTTTGTTTCTCCACCTGTTTGTCAATGAAGTTTTCTTGAAACTCAGCCACATCTTCAGTCCATGTATTGTCTGTGCCCATTCTGAACACTGGAAAGGCACACTGAGGTGTTGTGACAGGGTCGAATTTTCCTGCAAAGCCTCAATTCTGACTTCTCATAGAAAACAGCTGCTAAAACCAATAGAAAGATCACAATTAAGCCAATAACTGGCATTTCTTTTCCAAGTTATTTAAATATTTCATAAGTTGGAAATAAAGATTGATACTTAGAGAAACTCTGATCCCATTTCTATTAAAAACCACAGGGAAATAAAATGAAATAATAACAACCAATGACAAACCGAGATCCCAGCCCCTGCCTATGCAGTGGTTTAGAAGGCGTGTTGCTACAGGTGAAGAAAGTGAAAGCCCAGGAAATTTAGCACTTGCTGTTAAATTTGGCATCCCTGATTGTCGAGTGCTTCAAAATGCAACAAAGTGCCTTCCTCCGTAATGATGCATGCACATCTCTGCTTGAACAGCATGGCGAGCAATTAAGGTGCTTTTCTGCACAAACTTGTTCTTCCGGGAGAAAGTGAGCCCACACGCTAGCTTTAGATAAGATGGAGAGAGAGAGAGAGAGAGAGAGAGAGAGAGAGAGAGAGAGAGAGAGAGAGAGAGAGAGAATATACACTTAAGTCTGTTCTTTTCCTTTGACCCCAAATCTTGTTCTTTCTCACATTTAATCTGCCATAGCTTCAGGACACAGGCATGTGTTGTTAGGGACACAGATTTTTGAACCAGCATGCTTGCTCCAAGTCTTTTCTCTGCTGCACTTATTGCCTGTGTGACCTTGTGAAGTCACTTAACCTCTCCCATCCCCAGTTCTCTTCTTCATGCAATAAGAGTAACAGGGACTCACCCCTTCCTTGTCTGAGATTCCTTGACGTGTTCAAGTGAACTAATACAGAGAAAGTGCTTTTCCCAGCCTTGGCACATCAGCAGCACCAAGATGCAGCTTGATTGCCGTTACTTCTGTCATCTGTCTCTCAGAGGGCATTTGTTCTAGTGCTTGCAACATTTTAGGTTATGATTTTGCTAAAACATTGCTGATACTTTCTGATCAAGAGGAATTTGATTTGTATCCATCAATATGCTTACTTCTGATTATCACACACACACACACACACACACACACACACACACACATATATGGGATGTTATTAAGCAAATACTGTAGCAGGTAGATGATAATTAACAAAATGGCATAGTTCCTACTACCAGAGAATGAGCAGACCAGCAGAAGAGAGGACACATGGAATACACATGTAGCTAGAGATTTCCTGCCTGGCCCACAGTCAGGATAAATCTCTATCACCTGCCAGTCCCACAGCCGCTCAAACCCGACCAAGTAAACACAGAGACTTAAATTGGTTACAAACTGTATGGCCGTGGCAGGCTTCTTGCTAACTGTTCTTACAGCTTAAATTAATCCATTTCTATTAATCTATACCTTGCCACATGGCTCGTGGCTTACCGGCATCTTCACAAGCTGTTTCTCATCGTGGCGGCTGGCAGTGTCTCTCCCACTCAGCCTTCCACTTCCCAGCTTTATTCTCCTCCTTGCCCCACCTATACTTCCTGCCTAGCCAACGGCCAATCAGTGTTTTATTGATTAATTAGCAACACATTTGCCATACATCCCACAGCACTTCCCCCCCTTTTTTTTTTTCAAAAAGGAAGGTTTTAGCCTTAAAGTAAAATTACACATAATTTGGGAATTTGGGCGTAGCTTCTCTTACTACTTCCTGCTGGAGGGGGGCGCTGTATCTTATGGGGAAACAAAGAAAATTTTAGAATTATGGAATAGTCCATGAGGCTGTATCGTCTGAGCCAGATGCCTTCAAACCATTCTGGATGTTGGATCATCTGGGCCATGGTGTCATTGGAGACCTTCAGGGGGTCTTGGCTGGTCAAACCTGATGTATCTTAATCTGGAACAAATCCATAGCCTTTGGCTTTCTGTGGGAACAAAAGCAGAGACTCCTTTCCAAAGTAACATATCCTTATATCCAAATTTTGAAGTCAAGATATCTTTAAAATATGCATATTGGTTTAACTCAGCTTCCTTTACAATCAAATATCTCTCTGCAGTTAAGAATCCCAAAGACAACATAATCCAGATTCTCTGTGTAATATTCATCTTTACGTGGCTTATTTTTATACTACCTTTACTGTCTCTTTAAAGACTTTATTTTTTAAAACTATGTATTTGTTTCTATAACTCTATATATCACCTTTTTTTTGTCTCTTTCAAGCCTACGTATCTTTTACACATATTGTAAACTATTACATCTGAATCTGTCTTATTGTGAATCTCTTGCCTTAAACTGCAGCAGCTGTGGCTGCTGGCTCCGCCCACCTCAGCTTCCCAACATGGCTACGTTTACCATCAGCTCTGGGAGCTATCGTGGGTCTATGCTTTTATCCAAGCAGCGTGTAGCCCAAAAACCTCTTTTTTTGTTTTGTACCTGCAAAGGCTAAATCTACCATGCAGCTTAATGTGCCACTTGCAGAGGCCTTATTCCCGCCATACTGCAGGTCGAGCATGCACGCCAGGAACCCGCCAGTAGCTCAAACCGGCAGCTGCTGCTCATTTGAGAGAGACAATTAGGAACTGTTTTTAGCTCCGTTTTAGAATCTTTTTTCTCAGTTTTTAGGTGGAAACTCTTGCCCCACGTTGGGCGCCATTTGTAGCTAGAGATTTCCTGCCTGGCCCACAGTCAGGACAAATCTCTATCACCTGCCAGTCCCACAGCCGCTCAAACCCGACCAAGTAAACACAGAGACTTAAATTGGTTACAAACTGTATGGCCGTGGCAGGCTTCTTGCTAACTGTTCTTACAGCTTAAATTAATCCATTTCTATTAATCTATACCTTGCCACATGGCTCGTGGCTTACCGGCATCTTCACAAGCTGTTTCTCATCGTGGCGGCTGGCAGTGTCTCTCCCACTCAGCCTTTCACTTCCCAGCTTTATTCTCCTCCTTGCCCCACCTATACTTCCTGCCTAGCCAACGGCCAATCAGTGTTTTATTGATTAATTAGCAACACATTTGCCATACATCCCACAGCATACACACAATATACATGAAAGAACAATTCTCGTTAGTTCATCAAACAACTACCACTTATAGATCACTGGTTGCCAGATTTTACATTTGCTGTTTTACAGTCATTACCTTAGTGAATTCTTACATATCGATTCTTGGTGCTGGATATCAAACCCAGATCCTCATGCTTCTCAGTAGGCAATTTATGCAATCTACCATGAGCCATCTAAGCAACCCCAACACTTTAACACTCAGAGAAATTGCATAACTTGCCCAACATCATCCACAGAGTAATATTTTTTTCATTGCACAATTACTAAAAAGTAATTAATTTTTTCAGTGTGTCTCAATGTTTTGGAATTAATATTAATCTTAGCCAGGCTTGGTGAGGTACACCTGTATCTTGATTTTAAAGCCAGCCTCGGCTACACAGTGAATTCCTTGCCAACTTTAGCTACTTAGCTAGATTCTGTCTCAAGGAAAAACAAGATATTTTGTTTCAAAGATGACTCCTGTTCATTTGAATGCATGAGGGGACTATTAGAAAATGTCAATGACTTTGAGTCTGTCTCTTCAAAAGGGGTTATTAAACTCAGTACAATCAGGTCCAAAACACATGACAGCAAATGGTAGTCTTTGCAAATTAAACAGAAGAACATGGAGGCTTAGAAAAGGCTGGGTAGACTTTGAAGGCGTCAGTAGTAATTTTGTTATCATTTTAATTCTGCACCTCTGTGTTCAGTGATTTCAAAGACTGTGCTCTTGAAGAGCCTGTGCAGGTTACTCCGGGCCTGGAGAGAGACGGCTCGGCAGTTAAGAGTGCAAACTGCTTTTGCAGAGAACTTGAGTTGTAATTCCCATATTGGACAGATCACAGCTGCTTGTAACTTTAGCTCCAGGGATGGTATTCAAGGCCTCTGGCATCTGCCAGCACTTGTACTCACATGTACATACCCACACAGACACAGAAATGCACGAACACACACATAGTCATTCTGTTAGCCTATGTGGATATATTTTGACTTACACAACAATTAAATTTAAAAATAAATTTGCCAATCTCTTAGCATGTGATAGGTATTTGATAAAGACTGGTTGGTACAAAGAGAAAGCAGATATAGTAATATATTTATATCAGATTCATACTATGTCCAGAGATGGTGTATTTCTGATGGATTTTTAACTGGTCATGTTCTTACTACCTTTATCCTAATTATATCTGTTTCAACAGACTTCATAGCAAGTAATGTCAAGTGAATACACAATTAATGTGCGAGGACCAGTTAGTCAAGTGCATCCTTTTGAAAAAAGAAATCAGCTTGTCTGTAAAAAACAAAACAAAACAAAAAATAAAACAAAACAAAAACAAGGTGAAACTTGATTTACCTAATATCAATCTTTAGTGTTTTGTATATTTTATTTTCTTGATATCTTTTTTTTTCTAGAATTCTGAGAGAGAGAACATGCTCTCAGAATGGAGAAAATATAAAAAAGCCTATCTGTGTGTTTTTTTCCTGGGGCACTTTTATATATTTGGTTGTAAAAGATGTATGTAAATGGTTGTGAAAATTTAAGAGAACTGCGATCATTTCTGTTATTTGTTGAGGATTTGTAGTGGAGCCGAAGCAAACATTGTCAACTATTGACTTAATTCTGCATTTTTCCGGATGAGCTTCGGTGCACACCTGTTTGGGATCCCAGGAACATCTATTAAGCTGTACCTTACAAGGCTCCATCCCAGCTCGTGGAATCAAGCAAGTCTGGGGTGGGCCGCAAATATACATATTTTAACTAAAGTGCTAGAATACTTCAGTATTGAGATGAAAGAACCTTTGATTAAGTTATAAGGAAGGCAAATATTATCCACTCTACATTTTCTGAGATTGATACTTGAATTATATATTCATATGAAATCTATAAGGTAAAAACATATATATCTGTAATAGGAGAAATACTAATTAAAAGGTAGATATTTGGACACAGGGAGATGACGCTCAGTGGATAAAGCTTGGGAACGAGCTTTTCAATTGCCAGCACCCATGTAAATCCAGGCTGCTACAGTAGCCTGCTTGTTAAACCAATTATCAGGACATAGAGCAGAGATCCCTAAAGTGAGCTGTTGGAGAGCTCAGGGTTCAGGGAGAGAATTTATCTCACTAAATACAGTGGAGAGTGACTGAAGAAGACACTGAACATTAATCTCAGCCTGGATCTCTCTAACACACACACTCCTGCACCTGCACATACGTGTAGATGAATTTCTAAATGGTCTTAGTAAATAAGAAACACAGAGCCAAATACAGAGTTAAAGCCTAAGAGATCAGAGCAAGAGCCACAACTACCTTTAGCTTACCACTCACTGTCATCCTTCCCCTGAGAGAGAGATCTTCTTCCTGTGTGTCCTGTGTTTTATTGCCTTTCTGTTCTGCCTTCTCATTGGCTCTAAGCACAGCCACATGACTTACTCGTCACTGCCTGTCTATACAGACCTCCTGGTCTCTATGGTTGGTACTAGGATTAAAGACTCAAGGGTCACCACGCTTGGCTGTGTCCTTGACCACAGAGACTCTGCCTGCTATGTGATTGGATTAAGGGCGTGGGCTACCACTGCCTGACTGCTGTCCCTGGTTTGTTATGACCTCTGATCTCCAGGCAAACTTTACTTATTAACACACAAATAAAATCACATTTCAGCACAATTAAAATATCACCACACACATGTGAACATGCATATGCACACACTTGCACACTACACATACGTACATATGCCAACAAGGGCATACACCAAATAACTGCTCAGTGAAGACTGAGTAATCTCATTGCAATGATGACACCAACAGTAATGAGCAGTATTGAAAATACTGTCAAATTTCAGTCTACTGACCTTTACCAATGCTTCCCCATGCAAGTGTGTGTGTGTGTGTGTGTGTGTGTGTGTGTGTGTGTGTGTGTGTAGGTAGGTAGGTAGGTAGGTAACGAATGGGAAGTTTAATTTTCACAAGTAATACGATTCCCAGTCTTAACTGCTTTAAAAGATGATATGTCTTTTGAAAAATTCCATTTAGAAATCTCTGATGTATTTGGCTTCTCTTCATGATCTTCATTGTTTTACACAATCTTTTAAAGAGAGAAACAATTGCACCACCACCAGTAGGGTTGCCAGTCAGAGTGCAGTCTCTCTTTCCTGGAAAATCCCGCCTTTGGGGATGCAGGTCTTTTCACTGATGTTTAGTTCTTGTCCATCTCCAAATCAAAGGAGAGATTGACATTGATGCCATGGTTGCTTTTGATGTTAACATCTATCAGCATAGAGTTCTCACAGTGTATCAATTTTTATGCTTTGCATTTTGTGTTATTTATCCTCCCACCCCTTAGCCCCCAAAATCAGCTTCAGAAAGACATTACTCTAGGATTTTGTAGATGACAAGATGGCTGTTTGTAGAGACTAAATAATTCATGATGTGTCATTTGGCTAGCAGCAGGGCTGTGGCATGAACTCAGGAACACCTGAGTCCAGACTCTGGGAGTTGCCAAAGCATCTTGAGAGTGGCTGGTAACCTAATCATGATTTGGTAATATGGGTAATGAGAAAAGACTTTAATGAGCCAAACAAACAAACACATAAAAAATTACCCCATGCTGATTTCTATCCCTTTGTCAGCTGTTTCTACCTTCCCATCTTAGAGGATTATTAGTTTTTTAGGCCAACCTGAGAAAGCAGCAAATTACTTGCATGTTTGGTTTCCAAACTGCTAGTGGTGGGGCTCTGGAACGTAAATGTACATTCACCCCAAGGAAGAAGCAAGATCAGGCCTCTGGCATTTATGAGGACAAGGCTAGCAGACTACAGGCGATTTTTATGCCTGGGCTAGATTCTGACCTCTCTCCCTCCTGAGGTGGGGAGGCCTGAGAGCTTCACTGGCCCCAGTTCTTGTTTCTGCCTTATTCAGTGTTCTATTTCTTGTCACAAAGTGAGAGTAGAAACCACCTATGAAAGGGGGGTTCAAGCAAGTCTCTGAGCAGTTATCCTGAGGTTGCTCCAACTGCAATGAAGCCAAGGCTGAGCACTGAGAGAGGAAGACGCCAAGCAGAAGAGGAAGGGCTGGAAGAGTGCAGGATGCCATGATTTCTGTAACGGGAGGCAGGTGGATGGAGGGAGAGGACAGCTTTGCCTCCCACTGAAAGCCAAGAGAATGTGTAAACTGGGCCTAGGCCTGAGTAAGGACAAAGGAAATAGCATAACTAGATAAGAGACAGAAGAGTTGTACCAAACGGGAGAGGAAATTAAAACAGTGTTTGCTGTTTGAAAGGTGACTTAAAGCTATGAAAAATGAAAGTCCAAAAGGCAATAAATAAATAAAATGAAGGCAAATTTTAAAAACTTACCTATTTGGAAATAATAGTGAAGAAGCTTCTAATATCTTATAATATAGCATACTGTAGGATTTCAACATTAATAAACATTAATTTTATTACCAGTAAATTCAATATATGAGATTTTCTTTTATTTTTGAGATTATAATTCAATTACCTAATTTCTCCTTCCAAATCCTCCCATAAACCCCTTCTTGATTTCTTTCAAATTCATGTCCTCTTCACTTAGTAACTGCTGTTACATGCATATCTATATCTATATCTATCTATCTATCTATCTATCTATCTATCTATGAATATGCACATATATTTCTAAGTATAACCTGGTTTTTCTGTATACTAAGATACAATTTTTGCAAAAATAGTTTGCTTCAATTGAAAACACACTCTCCAGACTGGAACTCAAATAGTCCAGTGCTTTGGAAGATCATGTGAGACTTGATGCTATAGTAGACAGTCCAGGAGACAGACACCATTCCCGGGCTTTTGGAGGGAAGAGCAGCCTTGAGGCTCAGGGACACAGCTTTCTGATAGATGTGTCATATGTTCTCTGGAAGGCTCCAGTGGCTTTGCATCTCTGAGTAATTTCCAGAGAGTAGCTTCCAATCATATTCTCCCACTCTTTGAGAGGCTTAACAGCTAGTTTTCCATGAGGAAGTTGGTTGCACTCAGTTTCTTCTGTGTGATTCTTGTGCCAAGACTGTCTTCAATTGGAAGTGAATTTGCAGACAAAATCATGCCTGGAAAGTTGGTTGTTTATGGAGAAGACAAATTTTTAAAGTAAACATCTGAATCTGATACTATTAATAGGGTTTGTGTTTTCTGGACAGGTTTGCTTACATATATAACATAGAGAGATCGATCTCTGTTTATTTTAGTGCTGCATTCATACTAGGTGTAAGGGCTGTGTTTGACGCAAGAAAAGACTTATAATAAAAATGGGGAAATTGGCTAATTAAAATGAACCAGGCTAATATAGAAACCCAGTTCATTTTGCAGAAAGATAATAAACACAAGGTCATCAGATGATTAAACACACATATCTAAATTTTACGTTCAAAACCTGATGAAAGGAAGAGAAAATTTCAAAACCAAACTAGTAAACAGGAGAAAAACATTGCGGAGAATGAAAAAAGAAAAAAAAAAAAAAAGTAGGCCAAAGGTTCTGGAACATTCTGGAAGTAGAGATTTTCTGAGTGATGGGAAATAATTGGGGGTGGGCCTTGATGTTGTATAGTCTAGCCCCACTTCTCTCTCTCTCTCTCTCTCTCTCTCTCTCTCTCTCTCTCTCTCTCTCTCTCTCTCTCTCTCTCTCTCTCTCTCCCTCCTGTGTAGAGATATAATGTGACCAACCAGCTTCCTGCTCATGCACCCATTCCACGTCTTCCTCAACACTAATGGACTCTAGCCCTCTGGAACTGTAAGCCAAATAGACAGACCCTTTCTCCCCTGAGGAGAGTTTATCTCAGTAACAGAAAAGAAAGCGATACAGTGAGGGGGAGACTTAGGCCAGATAAGAGAAGCACACAAGAGATGCTCACAGGAGAAGGTACAGGGAAGAGGATCCAGTTTGCTTTGCAGCTTCTTTGTGACACAAAGGAATGAGAACGACGGAGCTAGCTGTGGAGGACTTTGGATCACCTTCTGAGGGTCACATGATGACTCTGATTCCTGCTTCAGTTTTAACCCTCCAAATGTCTCATTTCATGTACTACAGAGTGAGTATGTGATTAGGCCAGCTGCAGGGCTGAAAACAGTGATGGGTTAGATTGGCACTTGCACAGGGAAAAGTGTGGTCACTCACCCTTGCTCTGTCTCCTCTTCCAGAATACAGACAACTGGGGTCAGTTGTGTTCTACACCTCCTAAACCCAGGTAGGAGGCTGGGGAGCATTTGGCTAAAAAAGCAGAATGGCCTTGAAGATAAAACAATACAACACAACACAAACGACACAAAAAAGCCTCCCTCGATCACACTGGCCAAGTCTCTCATAATTGCTTTCCTCTGGGTACAGCAGAAATGGTTCTGCAGTTAAAAAATATATTGCTTTATAAAGGCCCAAGTTTGATTTTCAGAACCCATGTTGATGGATTCACAGATGCCTGTAACTCCAGCTCCAGGAGATCTGATGCCTTCTGAATTCTTCATGCACCTGCATTTACATGTGCTTGTGTGCATGTGCGTGTGCATGCACAACACACATAATTAAAAAATAATAAAAATTAATCTTAAAGATGGCTTTTCTCACTTTTCAATAAATGTCAGCATTCAGCACATTATATTTTTAACTAGACTGTTTTTTTAACTTTTTATTGATTGTTTATGGATTTCACATCATGCATCCAGATCCCACTCATCTCCTCATCCCCTCACCTCCATCCTCTGCCCTTGTTAACCCCCAAAAAACAAAACATAAGATTATTTAAAATACTTTGTGCTTAAGCATGTGAAGATAGACAGTGTGATGGTTTGAGTTTATTAATGATCTTCTATTCTGTGGTTGTATTTTCACAGTGTTAGATATGAAGAACACATTGTTATTTGATATTTGACCCAGAAACTAGGTAAGACTGTCCTGCCTGGATTAGACTCCTTAGAAAGGTAATTTCCCATTCCTGTTTCATAGACAATAATTACCACCACAAGATTTAAGGAAGACAATATTAAATGTTGGAAGGAAAAAAATTGTTACAGGTATGAGACACAGACCGTAAAATGCTGGGATCCCAGCCAGAAAACATTGGTTTGTGTGCTGAAAAAAAAAAAAAGGGGGGGGGGATTCTCCCAAAATATTAAAGGCTAGATTCTGTGTTAGGATTGTTGATTGAATCATGAATTCAAACTGTGGGGGCCTGGAGAGAGCCACATATTTAGCTAATAATTCATAGCCTGGGCTAAAATTCTAACCACACATGCCAGGATATATAAAGTTGTATTATAGAATTTCTCTAACAGCGGAGACAAAGGCACTCAGGGGTTTCTAAAATGTCTACTTTAGTGAAGTTTTTTTTTCTCCTTTTCTTTTGGACTAAAGAGCTTCCAATTCAAACCCCATTGAGATTTGCTCATCATTGGTTGTTAAGCCACCAATATATTTTGACAATAGAATGTAATAATAATCATTGTATTGTAGTGCTGTGTGCAGGCTCAAGTAGGCTGTGCAGACAGTGGGGGAGAAAAGCAATCATTCTGGGTATTTTATTAACACATTCATTATGTGAAGTGACATTGGTTATATCAAGAATGTATAATAGTCTATTCTAAAGTATGGATTTTTTCCATAAAACAGCATGAGTGTCTCATGCCAAAGTAATATGAACGTGAAGAATATCCATCATAGATTAATAAAGGAAAGACGCAATCATTTTACCAAATGAGACACAGAACACATCTGCGCCAATAGCTACCAGTGGTTTCCTGATACAAGTGCTCACACATATCAGGTTGCTGACATTTGTATTCACGGTGAAGATGGCATGGCAGCCTTGTGGGTGGCATGCCACAGGCACTGAGCTGTGCAGGAAGAGGAAGCAGTCAGATTTTTGCATATCTTAGTTCTGCCTGAAACTAATGGTTGCTTCTTTACTGGGCAACTGTCTGTTATGGCATCACTCTCTGTACTGAAATGGGACAGCTGCAAAGAGAGGGATTTGGGTCAAATCTTTCCCAAAATTCAGAATATCATCAGACTATCATTTGAACTAAAGATGAGGCAGGGTTGTATGCACAACTCTGAAACCTGACTCCCCAGGCTGATTAATTTCCAGTGGTCTGTCTACCTAACAGGAAGCACTGTGAACAATCCTGGCAAACTACATACATGAAAAAATAATGGTGACTCATGGCATCTTAGAATGCTAGCTGTGTGTGGATAATGAGGAATATTGGAATCATTTGGTTAAACTTGTCAATGCTCTCTACTTTGGGGAGGTTGGTTAGGAAGATCTTCAAAGACAAATCACGAAGAAGAGGACCTTGCAGTCAAGAAAGCTTAGCAAGGGAGAGAAACACACCAGCATTGTGTGTATGTGCATGCACCCAGAGGTACACAAAAGATCAGATATAGGCAGCCCTTTCCCTGGGTATCCATGTATGTTCCTATGCTGACACAGAAATGAGAGATTCTGCTTGCTAATCTATGGCTTCTTTACTTTCTCAGCATTGCCTAGCAGCTTTCAATTGGATATTCGAAGAAGCCGAAAAGTGTTGAGAACGTTTTCTGGTCATGTGCAGGTACAGATAAAAGTTTCTTGTGGAGTCAAGGCTGTTGTTCTAATTGAAGGATTTTTACAAGTTGACTTTTAAAAGATGCTTAAAATTCATCAGCTATCTGAGAGTTGTGGTTCTCTTTTCTTTCTACTGTACTAGGTAGATGAGAGTATGAAATTAATAGAATTGTATCTTAGAAAACTATAGCCCAGAATAATAAACCAACCAAAAATAAATTTTACTGTCTGAACAATGAATAGATCAGATATATCTGATGTTGCAATAGAGGGTATATGAATAACTTTGAGGGGACATCTACACTTACCTTAGAGCTTGGAAGATGCCAATAATTTGATCTTTAGCTATTTAAGTTTTAGGACCCAGTTATCGGATTTGGAGAAAGAAGATTGTCTTCTGTCTCTTAGCAAAGTCAAATATAAGAGTTGTGATACACAAAATGTGTTTGACACAAGGTCTAAAACAGATACAGATAAGAGCTCCTTCCAGTCTTTTTAAACGCTTACTTACACATAGTAGTTGCTCACAATCTCATCTTTGCTCTGTACTCTGTAGTCACAGGTTCAGAAATTTAAAGAAAATAGTCTTATTTGCTATTGATGTTGATGAATTCAAGTAACTAAAGGATTGCCTCCTTACAATTCACCAAGACACACATATAATAAAGGTTTTGGTATGGGACTGTTTGTGGTGGAGGACAGTGTATCCTACAAGCTGCTAAGAATCATGAGAACCTATAGTGTGAAGGGAGGTCACATGCAGAGACTTTGTCAAGGGAAGACCTGGGTGAGAGCAATAACTTGGGAGTTAGTGGAGTTGAGATCTATGTAAACACTGTGGCTCCCTCCACACTGGCTCCAGATGCAGCTCTTCCCTTCTTCTTCTCCTTTTCATCTCCATCTGCCCATCTCCTTGCTGCCTTCACTTCTCTCTTCCTCCCTGCTCTCCCCTCCATTCTCACCAGAAAGTGATTTCAGTGAGGAAAAAGAAGAGCCAAACAGGCTGATCATATCTTATGTTGGGTGGATATTTGTTGGATTGCTGTGTACTTTGAACATGCTTTCTGTGAAACCTTAGGATTCTATGAGGTATTTCTAGAGCTTCACATTTAATTCAGTATTTGAAATATAGTTCGTTTATTTCACAAGCTGTAACCCAAATGAAACGAAAACCAAACCTCCCCAAAGCCAATAAAAGCAAACAGAAAACGTGCTACTTGCCAACTTCTGGCCCATTTGAGACTAGGAAGTACTTTCTGTGTCCCGCGTTTTCTTGCTTCCATGCGGAATTCCAACTGTGGCTTTTTTTGTTTGTTTACACACACACACACATACACACACACACACACACACACACAACCTTCCTACAAATGTGTAATTGATTGGGAAGATGGGATTTTGCTCTGGTCTTTATTTGACTTCAAGCCTGCACATGTCTGCTCTTAAAAGACTATAGAAATGAGCTCACCAGTTCATTGTATGAGTTAGTTAGATGCCAGGCAGGGCTTGGGCACATCTGCTCAGCTCCATTTCTTATCACGCCTTGTTAGACAATTGTGAAGTAATAAGTGAAGTCCATGCACAGTACCATGACCACATGGTGAGAAAAATAGTGTCAGATGTCATTTACCTAAATTAAACATATGCATAAGTGTAGTCTTTAAAATCGAGGGGAAATAATTGCTGCTTAAATTGGATATGGATCGTTAATTAAAAACAGGAAGTTGCATGAGGAAATGAAATTTCATGGTAGATATCAGAAATTCTATGAAGATCAGATGACAAAAGTGACGTTGTATCAGTACCAAACATAGAGCAATCTACACAATGTCCTCATTGTGTTTATCAAATTAACTTCTGCAAAGTTCACTTCTCTGTGAACGCTGACCAATTCTGAAGTTATGAAAGAAAATCTTCACCATAAAATTAAGACTCTCCACATCTGTGAGTGCAATCTGAGCCATTCAATATTCTTGGAAAAGTGTACTTAAAAATGTAAATCTGTCAAGAAAATGTATAGTGTGGTTTGAAACGATGGTGTTGTAAGTAAAAGGGATACACAAGCTCTCAGGAAAATGCTCATTTGCCCCAGTGCTATGGATTTGTGACAGTCCTGATAGGTGAGCAAGCAGTGAGTCCACACTGCCTGCTATTGCTGTAGGTACTATGCAAATGACTAAAGGGCTACCATGAGTCATTGCTTATTTTAAAAGATGGAACTATTGAAATTCGACTGTTTCCATGTCTGAATACCATATACCACAACAAGTTGTTAGTTTTTGTAAGATATGACTGTATCAGTAAACACACGGGGACACACATGCTCACACCCAGACACACACATACCCATACATGCATACACACACAGACACACACATACACACATGGACAAACACATATGGGGAAATACACACAGAAACACACAGATGGGGACACAGACACACAAACACACACACATGTGGGATGCACACACAGGGATATACACACAGATAGATGGACACACACACACACACACACACACACACACACACACACACACGCACATTTACTGGGTGTTCAGGGATCATTTCTGTTGCTGTGATAAAACCCTGACCAAAAGCAATACATGTGAGGAAAGGGTTTATTTGACTTACAACTCCAGGTTACAGTGCATGATATGGGGGAAGTCAAATTAGAACTCAAGCAGAAAAGCTAGTCACATCACATCCACAGTCAAGAGCAGAGAGAAACCAATACAGCCAGCCTGCCTGCTTACTCTGGTCTTCTTTTACACTGGCCAGTGCCCAGCACATGTAATGGTGTCATCCACAATGGACTGGATATTTCTACTTTGATTCATAATCAAGAGAACCCTTCATAGACGTGCCTATCATGATCTAGATAATCAATGATAAAACGTACTCATTGTAATGCAGAGCTTTCACAAGTTTGGCCAATCTGAATATTTCCTTGCTTAGAGCCGGATAATTCCTTGCTTAGCATTTCTTTCCAAGTGATTGTAGGCTGCTTCAAGTGGACGATTAAAACTGACCAGCATGCTGAGTAAAACCATTTAAATACATGGAAGACAACAAGTGTTTAAGCTTTATGTTAATTTTTAGAACAAGACATCAAATGAGTTTCCAAAGATGTGGAGAGCTGAAATTAGCACTGAGCAAGTTATGGCTGTAAAAATATCCAGGCATTTTGATTCCCATAAGAGAAGTTGCCAAAATAATTTTAGACAATTGTGGTGTGTTGTATAGACAACCACTTGCTGTAAAGGGGATTAATGAGCATCTTTCAAAACAGTGCTCAGTTTTTATGCTGAGTATTGCCAATGCTTAAGGTGTACTCTTTATAATGGAGAATTTTTAGTAGTGTTTGTGGTTTCACATTGGTGCTCCAGAATTCGCTTTTCAGTTGAGGTTAGTTGGTTCTGCCAAGACCAAGTCTTGCTACAAATCTTTCAAATGATACAAGAAAAAAATTTCCCTCATGGTAATAGCACCATTAACAAAATCTCACTGAAAGCTTGGTTGTTCTTGCTTTCGTCTCTTGCTGACATTTTTAATAAGCTGAAAGAACTCAATATGCAATGCTGGCCTGTGATGTTAATCTCATTTACAACTGCATATAAAACGTTAGCAATAAAAACCAAACTTAAGGATTGAATTCAATATGGAAAATGGAGTAAATTTGATTCTGATGAAACTGAGTGAATACAAGATGGGGGTAGGCATTGAGACACATGGGATGATTTAATGATATTATTTAATAACCCATATTTCAGTACACGTGTGTCTGACATAACTATACATGTTCACATAATCAACAAAGACTCACTGAGAAAATTTTATCAATGTGTGATTCTGAAATATTGCTGATTATGCAAATTGCAAACAACAAAAATATTGTCCTACTCCTCTGAATGTCTGGGTGTAATTGAAGATGTGTAGGATTGAAAACAAAAAGCTTAAAAATGAAACCATTGTCTGTGCAAACCAGAATTTCTTCTGCTGTTAATAACTCAAACAAACGAGACATGAAGGAGATCTTTACATTGAAATCTCACTACCACTGCCAGTGCCAACACCTGGTTTCAGAGGTCCATGTACAGTCAAATAATCTCAGTTTCTTCTCACTGACTGAAGTTTGAAGGAGATATTTACATGTTAGCTCAAGTATTTTAACCTTCCAAAACATGATTTAGTATACATACTTTGTTTCTTGCTTCAGACTGTCAATCTGTAGCCCAGGGTGGCCTGTTGTTATTCACTGTCTAGCACAGGCTAGCCTGAAATGTATGCCATTCCTCACAGCACAGCCTCCAGGGGTCTGAGATTGATGACATGAACTACAGTGCCTAGTCATGTGTATAGTTTTTGTTTATTTCTTTTTTGTGTGCTTTTACTGGAGTTCCTATTCATGATGCATTTAGTTTTATTTCATTTTTATTTTATTTTATTTTCACTTTCATGGCTATGTAATATTTCATAGACAAAAAAAACCTCCCAAAAACCAAAAAGTAACAAAACTAAATAAAAGGAGTCATAGTATCTATAGCTTCCCTAGTTGCATAATACTTGAAGAATTCAACACATGAACTCCATATGAGTCAACAAGTCTTTAGTAACTACCAACATGTTCCTAGGCATTCTATGAGAAGTAATTAAGAAATATTAGACATCTCCTATTTAATTCTTGATCACTGACTTTGAAACAAAGGTACTCATGAGCATAACAGGCAGAAACAGGCATAATCTGGAGAGTTGTGCATGGGACCTAAAGGTGGACCAGATGGTTCCCATGCTAAGGGTGATTATAGGTAAAGATGAGCATAGTACAATCTGGGATATAATTGGACCTAAAAAGAATGACTTTTAAGTGCTGTGCCATTGACTTTAAGTATCAGTGTAGACTAACCTGGTTGCAGGAAACTTCTGTGGTGGTAGAACAATATTTGGGCTGATGGAATGCTGAAGCTGGGATCCAATATCCTGAAAACCCTAACATGTTTGGTAGCTGGGTAGCAGTTATAATGGATACCTCTTTATCATGGGAAATGTCATATATTGAAGATCAGGATTTTGTTTGTTGTTCATGCTTTTCTGGAGAGCTGACTAATAAACATTTACCAGGATAATATCCGTCTTCTTGGGTTGCATAGTATAAAGCTTAGCTCTTGTTAAGCTAAAAGGTGTTGATTTCCATCTACAGAACACAATTGTGCATCTGTAAGTCACTGTTGCCTGATGAAATTAGTACTTATTGAACATGAACTAAGTGGTATCTTGTGGAGTATCACGGAAATAAGGGTTGAGGCCAACCAGCTCAAAGACAAATTATGAAAATTATCTCACTTTCCCTGTGGAAATTGTCCCTTGTCCTTAGATTTCGAGTGCCCATACACCTTTCTCTGCAAAATGCCCAGAGTCTCACACTCTGCTGCAAGGTGCATCCTTGCTCTTGTCACTCTGCAGTAGACCCCCTTCTCCTACAGCTTTAGACCATGGCATATTTTCAAAGTGTTGATAACCTGTGAAGCTCAGTGTGACAAGTATTCCCTTAGATCACACCATAGGCCATTCCTAGCCATTTTAGTCAGTAACAAACACCTACAACTGAGACATTTAGGGAACAGGGGACATATTTGCCTCTGAAAATTCCACAAAGATTCTGAAAATTTTACTCAAACAGAGCATTGTGTTTGACTGAAATAGTTGAAAAATAATGTTGAAGAAATGTAAGAATAAGCAAACAAAAATGTTTTTGTAATGTCAGGTTACTTGGTGTGAACTAGAAAATCAAACAGCATTTTACCTAAAGATTCCTATGTTGTTCTGTGTTGGACCAAAATAATCACTATTATAACTAGTCAAGCAAAATGTCTGTTTGCATTTCTTCCCTTTTTGTTTATCATAGAACCCTCTGTACTCTTCTAGATACCAAAATCCGAGCTTTAAATGAATCAGAACAAGGGTATGCAACTTTGGAAATAGGAATCTGGATGGATTCTTATCTGATTATCTGATAGTAGTAACTAATAAATGAAATATATTCCCATTCTACTTCTAAGCATTTAACACTGTCACCCATGTAATTTTTTTGTGATTATTAAAAGAGTTGATCAAAGAGAAAACATCAGAGAACAGAAAGACAAGCAGGAATCTTATGATCAAGTGTCAAATAGTTGTGGGTTCAAATGCTGACAATTTTGAATTTGTAATGGTCCACAACTTACTAAGATGACTATCCCTGTGTTTCCCATTTTATTAAGTGTAGTGAATGAGGCATCAAATGAGGGAGTGTGTGTGTGTGTGTGTGTGTGTAGAAACTAATGCTATGTTTTTGCAGACAAAATATAAAAACTTTCATATTTTGTTTAGTATTAAAAATCAACATATACACATATATGCGCACACCATTTTAACCGTTCTGCTTATCCAACAACTTTGGATGCTTGTTTATGTTTAGCCTAAAATTTCTTTTGTCTTGGAGTTGGGAAGGTGAATCAGGAGGTAAAAGCTTGCTATGCACGCACGAGGGCCTGAGTTCCGATCCCCAGCACCCACACACAAGCTGGGGAAGTGAAGTGATAAGCCTTGGGAATCCCAGCACCGGGGAGCAGAGACAGTGGTTCCTTGGAGCTTTTGGCACAGCTAGTATGGCCAAGTGATTCCAGCCAAACCAGTGAGCTCTGGGTTCAATGAGAAGCCCTGTCTCACAAACAAGTGTGGGGAGAAACTGAGAGGGTGCTAGATATCAAACTCTGGCACATTTATGCACATACAGCTACATGCACCTACTCATACATGCACACACACAAACATATACCTACAGATATACCACACAACTCAATTACTCCTGTAATCAATATAAGATATAACTCTTTATTATTCTCCATAGATGTTTTAAGCAGTAGGGCCATTCCCACTAGTGCTGAGATGCACATACAGAGCAGGTTAACTTTATTTACCTGAGAAACAGTTGTGAAGGGGTTTGTGGGATAATTTTTGAAAGGGTTTATCCAAGTTTGCATTTGAAGTTGGGCCAAACTGATAAAATATCCCTAGCAAGGATTGTACTGAGCAAAACATTGCTGTGGTCCCTGCTTTCCTATAGAGTCAGATCTCTGTACATGTTTCTGTTTTAATGACTGAATCTAGGAGTGTTCTGCTGTTCTAATGAGATCAGACTGATGCTGCTGGATTGCATCGTGGCTATTCTCTTCCCACTGTCCCTAAGCAGGGGTGCACAACACAGACTATGCAGTATTGGTAAATTGCCATCATGCTAACAGACATGACCTTGATCTGACAGATTTCCTTTAACCCATACCGAAGGCAGGGTATAGAAGATAAAGGAGGGCCTGAAATATTTTTATCTTTTCTACCAGCCAGCAAACCTTTAGAAGCTTTTACTTTTTATATTTAATATGGCAAATAATTATTTTTTCACATTCTAATTAAAAAATTGTAATGATTAACACAACTTTTTAGAAATGAGGGCTTCTATTAATTCTTACTTTGTTGCTCACATTTGGGAGAAGTTAGTGATTCTTCTTTCTCTCTTTTGTTCTAACCTGTTTAACTAACTTTCCCAACTCTTAACTAGTTGAAAATCACTGATTTAATCACATGCTACTCACTTAATGACAGATGATGTTGCATTGTAGAGTTTTTTTTGTTATTAATAAACATACTTCTCTTTAAATAGGATTAGTTACCTTTGAAAAAAGTTTAATCCCTTTTACAGGTTTAATGGAGAGACTTCCACAACAAGTTAAAGTACTAATGAGAAGTGTCTCTAATCATGACCACATTTGTAAAAGTGGTCTTTATAGATATGGTCTAGTGAAGAGTGTTAAAGTAGACCTCAATTTAGTATGTCTAGCATCCTTATAAGAAAGGGAAGAGTAGACAAATGTTGAAGTGTCAGACAACGTGAAATCTCAGAGAACACACCATCCATAAGCCGAGGGAAATTTGAGACCATTGGAAGCTGGGAGAGAGGCACAGAGCATAGTTCTTCTCACAGTTGCCAGAAGGAACCAACTCTCTGCAAATGTGATTTTGGGACTTTAGACTCCACTGATTGAAGATGGTATATTTCTATGTATTAAGCTCTCAATTCATAGTATATTGATATGGCAAACACATGCACTGTAAACGATTTTCCTCAAAAAGTCAGGAGTTTATGAGGCCAAAAGTCACTGAGCATGCCCAACTCATCCCAACTCCTCTGTCATTGGTAAATTTCCCTTGCTAAGCATCTCACAATGATCTAACACTGTGTATTTCCACTTTCCTCTGGATGAAAATTCATTGCTAATTGCACTCATACACAAGTATAAATTATAATGGGAAAGCTGTATGTTTTCTTTTTAAGAGAAAGACTTTTGCTACTGTGAGTGGCATTTCAATCCTAGGATCCAAAGCTTTGAAAATAGACTGTGAACAAAGGGAGATTCCAAGCCTGATACTGTTTCTTTTCTCTTCCTCTATTAAGTTCCCAGTATTGCTTCCCTGAAGCCATAAGGAGAAAGCTGTGTCTTCAGAGCAAGGGAAAAAATGCAGAACAGGTAATTATCTTGTTAATTTTAAGAGTATAATTTTAGGCCCCAAGGTAGATACTTTTTATTGGAATTATCCAGTTTGACTGCACAGTAAAAGCCAAAGACAACACTAGTGAACTAGACTTTTGTTTGGTTCCAAATCTGTGGCTTCTGCCCTTTCAGAAAGCACTTGAGCTCCGAGGGTGTGTTCTTGGCATTGCCAGGTATCCCCTTAGAGTGCAAGGACATCTCCATGCTGTTCTTAACAGGCAAGCCATTGTATTGTGTAAGCTGCACCAAGGGGACACAGTGTGATTAAAAACATTTGTGGCTCATCGTTAAATATAGAAATCATTATAATTGGATTAATTTAGGAAATACACTGTGATGTGTGAGTTTCCCCCTGAGAATTAGATGTACATGAAGAACTAAATTTCCAAAGAGTACAGAGTTGACATTCCCTCGTAAAAAAAAAAAAAAAAAAAAAAAAAAAAAAAGTGGATTCATAATAATTTAGACTCACTTAATCCCTAGCTCAGCTGAAGTCTACACTGGTACTGGGTGATAATTTTACTTGAGTTACATCTGTCTTGTCTCAAAATTCTGAATGTGAATATCTGCAGACAAATACAGTGCTTCTCTATGAAAATGTGGTCCTATCCTGGTGCTGTGTGCATACCTATCATCCCAGCACAGGAATAGCATATACTGGAAGACTAGGAGTTCAAGGCCATCCTGGGCTGTGTAGCCAGTTTGAGAGCAGCCTGTGTGACATGAGAACCTGTTTCAAAAGAAACAAAGGAACAAGTGAATGTGTCCCTAAATGTACAAGCAACCTTTGAAAATGCTGCTAGAAGGTCCGTCTGAGCTACATTAGACCCTATCTCAAAACAGTGTACGTGAGGTCCTTCCTCTTTCTTGGGGCTAGAGGACTGACTCAGCAGGAAAGAGTGCAAACTGTTCTTACAGAGGACCCAAATCCAGTTCCCGGGACCATCATCAGATGGCTCCCAACACCTGTGCTTCACCTCTGGATCTAGTGCCATTTTCCGGACTCTTCTGGTACTTGCCCTCACCTCCCTCTCTCCTTCCCTCCAACACACACACACACACACACACACACACACACACACACACACACACACACACTTAAAAATAATAAGTCTTTGAAAAGGCCAACAGCACTAGAAGCAGTTTCATCACTGAGTGGGAGGAGGAAGAGTGGCTGGTTCAGATGAGGGAATCCAAGCGGGAAAATACTCACAGAACAAAACACTTTCCGCACCCCCTTCGTTAGGTAATGTTACCCACGGCGTGTCTATCGGTAATATTGTCAGCAGCTGTAATGGAAAAGATACGTTAATTATTATCAGTCACTTGCAGCTCTCTTGCTCTGGGTAGACTGATGCCTTCCTAAAAAAATGCCGTATATGTTGTCTGCTATGTGGGAAGCTGAAACAATGTATTTTTTTTTTCCTGTAGGTTAAGACACATTGAATCAGGTTCTTTTTAATGCCATTCTTGAATTTCTGGCTAGGCTAGAAAAGGTCCTGGATATAAAATGTCCAGCACACCTCAGTCTTTCCCCCTCACTCACTCCAGTCTTTCTCTGGGAAGAGAGCCATGAAGAGCACATGTGCTTAAAGTCTCCTGGGCCCGACTGCTGGAGAGTCTGGTGCTGTGACTCCCCTGGTCTGGGGAGTCTAGAGCCCACCTCCCATTCTGCCTGCCCATACAGAGCAAGCGCCGGTGAACTAAGGCAGCTCCCCCGCCTGCCACTTCTTCTCACGTCTCCTCCTTTACACACTACAATTCTATAGAGACAGGTAGTGTTTTGTTTCATGAAAGGAATAGATTAACAACAAGTTGGAAAAGGCCTCTTAATATTGTTGTTTTATAATTGTAATTGGAGAAAAATATGCAGAATAAATGTGCTTGTTTGCAACTACTTTCTTTCCCAGTGATTTGGGACAGTTCCCAGAATTATGATGAACTTCCTCACATCTGCTGTCTCAGGTCAGAGTGTATTTAATAAAAGTGAGAGCCAAATCGTTTCAAAGTAGCACTAACGGCATGCCTGTCTTCAGCTATGAGCATTGTCCCAGCCGGCTGGAAAGGATTCCTGCAAGGGAGCATGGAAGGCTGAGAATCTCTGCCAGGAGGAGCGATCCCTGCAGTGGTGAGGTTGGGAGGAGGCTGTTGTTTTCCTTCGCCAGATCCTTTTCATTTACGTTTGTGTTTGGAGTTTTCTGGAACTCATTTGTGTCATTATCTTCTGATTGCTTCTGACAATTTTCAATTATTGAAAACTCAGATAAGTAGATGGGGAGATGAGTGTTCATTTTTATCTCATGAAACACCACCAGGGGAGGTGTAAGTCCCATGAGAAGCAACTCATACAATCAGCTCATGACTATGTCCTAATGCCAATGGTATGTTCCTGGCCAGGTACTTTTGCTTCTCCAAGAATTGCTTTTGTTTTGGTTGTGAAAAATATTATTTCAGTGGCTGGAGCTAAGTTTATAGAGTATCTGATATACCAGAAGCCCTAGGTTTATCTTCAGCACCACATAAGTCGGGTCCAATGACATAAATCTACAGTCCCAACACTTGGGAGTCAGAAGCAGGAGAATCAGAAGTTAAAGTCCATCTTCAGTTACAGAGAATGTTTGAGGCCAGCCTGGGCTACATGACACCTATCTTTTTGTTCCAATAATCTATTTTATCATTCCTTCTTTAGATTTGTCAGAAATAAGCACAGCAAACAAAGCAAAAAATACCAGGTTTTCTTGAACTCTCATGGTTTACTTATGTATATTTTGATTGCTGAAATGACATAAAATCAAATATGTTAGAAAGATGATAGCCTTGCATGGGATTCTATAGGCCTGACTCTAAACCTGAAAGGGCAAGGATGTGCTCATTTGGATACCCATATTGAAAACAAAAATACTATTTTAGGTATTCAATCTCTAATGTTCTAGGATCTTGTGATGTATAAAAACTGTACTTAAAACTATACTTATTCTGGTAGTGTTCTTCTTTTTCTGAAGTCTCTGTGCAGATGCCTGAGAATCTGACATAATTTAGGAAACAGTCATGCATTCCAGGGACACACTTCCCAGAGGAGTCACTCTCCATGTATTTCTCTCCTGTGTTATCAGACCCCCACCCCCAGCACCAGAGCCTAGTGACTGCTCACAACTCTAATACTTTTCTCACTTGGGCCAGTAGCATGGAAATACTTTTCTTCCTTGCCCACATAAGGCAAAATACTTTATTATTAAAATGTATCATTTCCATAAAAGAAAGGAAAGTTTAAAATTTGTTCATGTATTCAGTAGCAGAAAATTTCAGTTGCAGAGGTATTAAATTTCCTGGTGAGGTTTGTTAGATGTCATTACAAATTTTAATCTGGGCTGGGGACATAGCTCAGTAGTGGAGTACTTGCCTATCATGACAGTCCCTTGAGTTCAATCTCCAACACTGAAAAAAAAAGAAAAAAAAAGAAATTAATTCATGACAATCTTTCAATCTTTTATGTCTAGCGAAGGAATTTAAAAGTAATTTCGTTCTTCAAAACTTTAGAACACTGGATATTATAACTTACTTAAATCTTCACTATAAAACTCAAGGAATTGAAAAATTAAGTTGTCTAAGCCAGTTTTAAAAATCTCATTTCCCCAAATGAATACCCCTTCTTTCCCATAACACCCTTGTTCTCAGTGGACTAATACCTGTCTTCTTAGTGTGTGACATTCCATCCAGTAATTCTGCACCAGTCATAAGGGTCCCCACATCACCATCTCTAACAATGTCACAGTTGTTCTCTCTTTAATCACATCATTTAATCATTATTGCCAAATATGGTTCTTAAAAAAGTGTGTTTAATATTTAATTACAACAACACCTATTCAAATTACTTCATGACTATTGACAGTGGCCCACAGGAAGCACAGGACACTCACTGGTCAGAGAAATTGATTTTGAGTTTTGAAAAACTAGCTTTGGAAATGTTGGTTTGTTCATTTTTGATAAATTCATGTCTCTCTTCTTTCCTTTTGTTATCCATAAAAAGGAAGATAACATTAATACCAGTTTCATTTCTAGGAGAGCTAAGTCAGACATTAAAAGTCTATTATATATAAATACTATTTGCAAGATATTATTATTATGTTGGTTTGTCACTGAGACTCTGCTGTTTGTTGGATACATTATTTTTTTTTTGGTGTCATTTATTATTTTGGAACAACCATTAACACCATTTCATAAGTGAGTTATTCTTCATTTCTTATGTCAATGTTTTTGTTTTGCAATGTGGAAATCACAACTAGCCACAACATGTACATGAAGGAATATAAGAGCTCTGAGACATATTAGACATGTATAGATTCTAAATTCTAACTTCTTCAGCTAGTATTTCATGCCCTGGACAGGAGAAGCAAGAAGTACTGAGATCCTTGACACATCAGTACCTAGATATCCTGCTGGCAATGGGGCAACTGGGGCAGTAAAAGTATGCTGGGATTAGATACAAACTCTCAATAGTTACTCTGTTTGGGGTTGGTTAGGGGTGTCAAAGAGTTCATTTCTTGGAGCTTCACTTTCTACATACATAGACTGAATAATAATACTTCAGGATGCTGATAGGATTCAGTCAGATATAAAATGTAAAGTTATTCAGAATCGTATTTGGCAATAATAACTACAACTGGCTAAGTTTGAAAGTCATAGATGCGTCTCTTGGTGAATTGTCTTTGTAATTCGCTGGTGGGAGACGAACCCTTGGGTGCTGAACTTGAGCAAATGATTTGCTGCTCTTCCTTCTCTGTGATCATGTAGACCTTGTTTGGTCCTTTCTGGGCTCCCAGACCTGCTCTGGGTAGAGATAGCCATGTTAAGAGCAGCCTCTTTAAGACTGTGTGTTAGGATCCTCTGCTGCTTACTCTGCCATGGCCAGTCTAAACAGACCCATCTGGAACATGGGAGGAATCACTTTGCCCCGCCTAACAGATTAAAACTCATTTAATGCAATTCAACAAGTTTTATCAAATCCGTGATAGTTTTAAGAAAAGACATCCAGATTTCTGAAAATGTGCTTCTTAAACACCAGAAGATATAGCAACAGTAGCTAGCAGTTTTCAAAGGCTAGCTTTTTCTTGTTGGGGGCCAAATGTGCTTTGCTATTCAAGTTCCCAGTAGCTAATCACCAGCCCAGTGGGGCTGATTGGCAGTTATGAGGATGAGTGGGTCTAGAAACTGAGCTCTGACAAATATTTTTTCATGCCTTTCTTGGCCAAGCCAAAACAACTCACATCCTTTCTGAGGATGTGCTTTTTTTTTTTTTTTTTTTTTTTTTAGATTTAACTATTAGATTTTTAAATTTAACTAATTATTAGATTTTTAAATTTAACTATTTAGCTATTTTTTTTTTTAAATTTAACTTCTTTGTTTACTCTTTGGGAGTTTCACATTATGCATCCCAATTCTGTTTACCTCCCAGTCCCTCCAAATCCTCCCCTCATCCCTGCCACGCCCCCCACATAAGGAAAAAAAAATTAAAGTAAGCAAGCAAGTAAGCAAACAAAAGCAAAAGCAAAAAAAAAAAAAAAACCCAAAAAACAAAACAAAACAAAACAAAACTCCCAAACCAAACCAAAGCACAACAGAAAAATCTCTGCTTCTTCTTCTTTCCTGCCTCTCCAACACCTCTTCATGCGTCCTGGTGGCACCGGCGGCTTCGGTGGCCATATGGTACACCTCTTTGTTCCATCAGTTCTACTGCCAAATGTTTACTGCAAAACTGATGTTAAACCATTTTATAAACTAGACATACTTCTTACAGCTAAAAGTTTTACCACCACAATAAACTTTTTGGCTTGCACTTAGCTGGACTGTCAGCTGTTACATTTCTATTAAATCATATTGTTTATTATCATTTCAATGAAGCATCTAATAAATTTAGCATGTGTTACCTCTTATCCAATCATATATGTATATACATATATATGTCATATATATGTATGTCATATATGTGTGCACGTGTGTGTGCATGTGTGTGTGTGTGTGACAGGTTTGCTACAGAGGAAAATGCATGACTTATGTGAAATCTTGGTCTTTGGTTTTTCCACTGCTTCTTTCTTCTAGATCTGATATTCTTTTTGGGTGAAATTCTTTTTTAACCTACTGGAAATCTGGGCTGAGAGTGATTTGGCCCTCAAAATTCTGTAATTCTGTATCCTCTGTTGCCTACGTCTGTCCGTCTTAGGCAGCCAATGACCCAACATATTGTCTGGAATATGAGTGCCTACAGAATCATTTTTTCAGAATTATAAACTAATCTATTAAAATGATTAATTTTGAATTAATATAGTACCATGTAGAATATGTTTGTGTATACATACATGCAGCATAACAATGCATAATACCATACTTCAAAAATTTAGCTACTATTTTCTGAAAAAAAGGGCATAAAAAACACTGCATTGTGGACACCTCCTGCAAGATGGATGTTTAGACGGGCATGGTACCTTTTTACATAGGTGTTCAGGAGCTGGCTGAGGAAAAACATGTGCAAGTAGTTAATTTTGTGTTTCAGACAAAGTACTTAAAAATGCTTGCTCGGCCTTCCTCTGAGACATGTGTTTTGCAGTGATGACCTGTGAAGCCTGAATGCACACACAGAATGAAAGGACCCATAGCACGTTTCTCCAGTTGAGGTCATGAGGTAGTGGTTCTGTTGCATAATGAACACAGGTATTTATTGCTCTCTTTCTTCTGACTGCGACCAGCCTATTCAAGTTCCTTGACATCCCTACAGTAATGGACTCTCCAACAAACTGAACCAGGGTAAAACGTTTCCTTTTTTAGATTGCTTTTGCCATAGAAGCAGAAAAGTAACTACATAGTACCCATATATTGATAGCATCTTACAATCCAGACTCTTATCTACTTGTTCACCCACCTCCTCTACTGGAATGTTTAACAGGCACCTGAAGTAGGCTCCACTAGAATGGATTCCCTACTGTCTCAGTTAAAACCTCTTACTGCTCAACATGATTATTAACAATTATTACATCATTATAATCAGGTTTTATAAAAACATCATTGTTGTTCCTGTATGTAGCAAGAATCTTAAAAGGTCACATTAATAAAAGCAAACCTGAAGCCAGGTATTGGGGTGAATGCCGAAAGATCAGAGAGACAGAACAGGCCACAGCTAACCTCACCTCACCAGTTCCTCAGGTGATCTCGTTTCCTCAAACTCGAAGCCTCTATGTCCTCATCCAATTGGATTTCAGCTGAACTGTTGGTCAAAAGCCTAAAAGCTTAATAGGCTCTAGTTCCTGGTCCTCACACTTTAAATACCTTTCTGCTTCCTGCCATCACTTCCTGGGATTAAAGGTGTATGTCACCATGCCTGGCTATTTCCAGTGTGGCTTTGAACTCAGAGATCCAGATGGATCTCTGCCTCCAGAACGCTAGGATTAAAGGTGTGTGTGCCACCATTTTCTGGCCTCTATGTTTATCTAGTGGTTGTTCTGTTCTCTGACCCTAGATAAGTTTATTAGGGTGCACAATATTTTGGAGAACACAATATATCACTACACCTGTACACTTGCTTTTGCTTGTAATTCGTATTTGTGCTATTATCAAATGCTATGGATTTAACTTATAAAACACACCCTAGATCTCCTCTTATTATGCCTTCTGCTTCCACCTAGCCTAAGTCACCACTGCTCTGGCCTCAACGGCTGTGTGTCCCTTTCTGGGTCTCTGCTCCCGAGTGTGTCCTCCTGTGTTCTACTCTCAGCATGGAAGCCATCTTCCCCCTTGAGAAGCACAAAGATGGGTCCTATCGCTCTGCTCTTCTGCTCAACCCCCGTCAATAGCTGACACTTAAAACAAACACTCCAACTGGTCTCTTCACAGCTTGAGCACATTCTTCTTGCTTTCTTCACTCTTGGGCTCAATCACTTTACTGTTCCTTGAATGCCATAGGAATTTCCTCACTTCATAGTCTTGGCTTTTTCCTAGAACTTTTTTTCCTCTGGTTATTCACAATGCTCAATCCCAAACTTCCTTCTATTTTCTGTTGAAGTCTACCTTATTTGAAATTAATGGCCCCTCTTTCAGTGCCCCCACATTTCATGCTGGTGCTTAATTTTGAGTTGTAATACTTACTGTGATTGAACACACATTATTTTTATTTACTCCATCACTTGTCTTTCTCACTGGACTAGAAGTTCTGTGAGAACAAGTTTTACATGTTTTCCTTGTTTCCATCATCATTGTAAACAAAATAGTGATGACATAGTACACTTCTAGAACCACATGATGACTATTAAAGAATAAGTGGGGGTAAAAGTCTGCTATCAATGCCCAGCATTGTGTCTATGGAAGGAAATACACAGCTAGTTTACAACCTGAAAATCTTTGTTACCCAGCCAGATAACTGTGTGGTGGCCCTGCACTTTCATGTGATATTTTATCATAACCACTGGTATTGTCCACATATACCACAGAGCAACAATTGTTCTTTAGTGGTCTGTCTTTCAGAGCTTGATAATGTTTAATTCAACCTTTAGTTCATGTGTTTTTTTAATGATTGTGTAAGAGCTCCATGTGAGTAATTCTCATTGTAAACACAATAACCCCACAGTCTAGTAGTTGAATTCAAACCTCTATTACTTAATCTAGACCAAGAGATGTTGTAGGCATCCAGATTCTTAAGTATTTGAGTTAATTAAAATGATTTTCTATAGCAGCAACTCTGATTAAAGCAGAAGGCATAAATAATTAGCTCTCAGCATAAAAGTAAGCAGGAAACAATTTGAATTTCCTTATTGGCCTATTACCATTTAGATGAATATGGCTTTTCAACCTTGACCTGGAGCCCAGATCTTTACTGAATGCCTTACTCAACTCCTACTACAGATCTGTCTCCCAGATATTTCATTCTAGTTGTGACATGGCATCTTCAGATGCATGATCTGGCATCAGATACTTTCAGATTGTTCTGTGTTTTGTTTCAATGAACGATGCCACCACATACTCAGTTGGTCTAAGCAGAAATCGGATGTTATGAAGACATCATCTCTAAGTGTATGGTACTAAAGAGGTTGAGTGTGCATAGTGAGCTACAGTAAAGATTATATCCTTGAGTTAGTGATATTTAAGAGTGGGATTCAGACAAAATTATAATTTAGTTTTATTGTGGTTAGTGGTAAGCATGATATGATATGTGGGGAAAGTCCTTTAAGATTTGCTTGGAGGTTTATTGTGAAAACCTCTGTACTGAATATTGAAGGATGAATCTTGAAGTTGTAAAGCCGGAAAAATATATCAAGCAGAGAAAGCAATCAAAGCAATAGCAGAGATGAATTACAAAGCTTAAAGATTGAAGTGTGGTTTGAGCTATTTATATAACAATATTGTAAAACACAATCAATATCAGGCAGTAAGGATAAACTATGAAGTTGATTGTGGATATGGAGAAGTTCATAATGAGCCTTATGCACCATGCTAAGAGGCTGTGGGTAATAATGAACTATGGGGAAAT
Source organism: Peromyscus eremicus (assembly GCF_949786415.1). Taxonomy (NCBI): domain Eukaryota; kingdom Metazoa; phylum Chordata; class Mammalia; order Rodentia; family Cricetidae; genus Peromyscus; species Peromyscus eremicus. The sequence goes on along the minus strand of NC_081421.1, from coordinate 119,187,168 downwards.
TTTAAGTCGAAGCATACATGGTCAGACTTGATTTAAGATCCATCACACATTTTTTTGTGGGGAGGATGTAGCAGGAAGTAGGGAAGACTGAGTGAGTTAGATCAGAAAGGTTTTATCCAGGTAAACAGGAGACTCTAACCTCAAGCCAGGCCCTCTGGATATGGAAGACGATTGTTTGGCTTGAACTGTTTGGGGGGCACCCAGGCAGGGGGAGCGGGATCCATCCCTGGTCCATGGGCAGGCTTTTGGGAGCTTGGTGCTTGTGGTATGACGCCTTCTGCAGCCTTGGTGCAATGGGGAGGAGCTTGGACCTGCCTAGGCTCAGTGTGCCTGGCTCTGCTGACTCCCCATGGGAGACCTTGATTTGAGGGATGTGGGGATGTGGAGTGGCTTGGGAGGGAGGGTTGAGGAGTGGGAGGAGGGAGAAGGGGGATCTGTGGGTGGTATGTAGAGTGAGTAGAAAATTTTTTAATAGAGAAAAATGAAAAAAAAAGAATAGGAAGCTGGTGTTAGATACAGAAAATATTAAAAGTTTATTTTTTTAAAAAATATTTATTTACTTTTATTTTATGCATAGGGGTATTTTGCCAACACGTATGCAGAAGAAGATATCAGATGAATTAGAACTAGAGCTACAGACAGTTGTGATGTGTGTGGAGGGAATCAAACCTTGGCCCTTCGCAAGAACAGCAAGTGAGTGCTCTTAGAGGGCTCTAAGCCATCTCTCCAGTTCCCAAGGTTGAATTTTCTAAGTATCCAGTGATTTTGTGTTTTGGAGACTTAGGAGACTTTTATATTAGTATCTAAGAGGAAATGGATTTTTTTTTCAGAGATAATGTGACCCCTGGTTAAGATGCATTTATTTAACACTGACCAGGAGACAGCCAAACTTGTATATACATAAGTCGGGTTAATAGAACAACCTGAAACTTCAAAATAAAGAGAAGACTTCATAATAAAAATCACCAAGATACAGGACTTCTTCAAAGTCACAAGAGTGGTCTGTCTGAAAGTGCAGCAGGGAGGAGCAAGGTGTAGTGGCACATACCTTTAATCCCAGCACCCAGCAGACAGGGGCAGGCAGATGTCCAAGAGTTCAAAGCCAACCTCTCTACATAGCAAGTTCTAGGACAGTCAGGCCTACACAGTGAAACTCAGTCTCAAGAAAGGGAGGGAGGAAGAAAAGGAAGGAGGAAGGTAGGAGGAAGTGGGGTGGGGTGGGGGCAAAATGTCAAGAACAGAACCTTGGGAAAAATCTAGATTCAAAAGCACACAAGAAAAGATTTATCAAGTTGAGAAGGATAACCAGAAGGAAGAACCAGTCAAACATTTAATTACTCACTTAGAAGCCAGAAAACCTGAATGAGTAGATTCACTAAAATATAAGCTGAACTGTGTTCCATCTGAGTTAAGGAATTGTGGGTAACTCTGGCAAAAGTGATTTCAGCTGTGAAGGTAGCAATGGCAGCTGCATGGTTATAGGCTACTGACATGAAGCTGCATGGTTACAGACTACTGACATGAAGATGCATGGTTACAGGCTACTGACATGAAGATGCATGGTTACAGACTACTGACATGAAGATGCATGGTTACAGGCTACTGACATGAAACAGCATGGTTACAGGCTACTGACATGAAGATGCATGGTTACAGGCTACTGACATGAAACAGCATAGATAACTACTCCAAACCACCTATCTCAGAGTCTAGTTAACAAGAAATTATAGAAGCTGGAGCTTTGGCTGGAGAAACTTGCATTTCTGAGCTTCTCAGAGGAAAATGGGATGCACGGAGCTCCTAATGTTTCATGAGGTTAAGCAATGTTTCCAAGGATACCTGACTGTGTTACTCAAAGTCATAACTTTTTATGCCGAAAATGGTCTTTAAACCAAATAGGATCTACCGTCAATGAGAAGTAATAAAGGATCCACACCACCACCTCCCTGATTAACATCTTTTGCTCCTGCTACATTTCATGGTGACTACAGTTGGACCCTGTTTTAGAAGAGGTTGGATGTATTGTCAGGCAGCACAGAAAGTAAGGGAAAAAGAGCTATCAAGCACAACTTGAGGGCTTATAGCTTGGTTGACTGTCTTGACTATAGCACAGTCTAACAAAAGGCAGCTGTATAAAAGATCTATGTATTGAGAAGAGAAAGACAAGTGGGTGAGGCTGTGCCATGCGACTCCCTGGGAGATATGAACAAATGTCTAGTCAAGCCAGGTGAAGCATTGACAACACCAGAGAAACCATTACTCCCAAGATGAGCTGGGTGAACCTATGAGCTTATATTATTGAGGTTGCTTACGAGAGAATTAGTGAGGGGATACTGGGGTATAGGTGACTCAAAGACAGCTATGTGGGTAAAAGGACCAAGCCAGGATAGACGATGGCTCAGAAGATGTGCATCTCTGGAGCTTCAACTCGACCTGAAGACAGCTCCACCAGAGAATCGACTGTCCCCAACAATTGTTCCACTGTGTTTATAACCTAGGAGAGGGATTTTGTGAGTCTTGTAACTTTCATGAGTTTCCTGAGCCTTGTAAGCTCATTAGCCTCTGGAGTCCTATGAGCCTTCCATTGTCAACCCAGTGGGAATGTTTCAAATCAAAAGAAGTTGTTAAATCACAGGTGGAGGTCATGGTGAAACACGAGTACATACTTCGGCATCTATCAGTCTTTACATAGCTTGGTAATTCTATATTTGATCAATTTCCCATTATCGAAAAAAAATTTCTGTATTTACTAGAACACCAGCTATGAAAGAAAAGCAGTTTTACCAGAAACTACTTAATTTGGGAACAATGTAGCCAGTTTTTAGCATCACTAATTAGTTTAGCTCTTGAGCAGCAGAATGTCCTAAAAAGATGCTGCGTGAAGAATCTGTCATGTTTATTACATATGCCTAGCATGCTTGTTTGCTAGCAATGCAATAATGCATGGCCCAGTTGAAACCTCCAAGAAATTCTGTGATGCTTTGTTATTTGGCAGTGATGATGAAAATGTGTGTGTGTATGGGGGGGGTGGTTCTAGAGAAAGAATATTCTCATTTTAATCTCCATTTGGTAGAGTCCAAAGCTGACAGGAAGATTTTGACTTGATGTGACTTTGACTTAGTTTAGACACCAATTGGAAGTTTGTAGAAAATATTTAAAGAAGAGTAGAAAATAATGAATACATGTAGTTTGCTTTCATGAGTCTACTCCCTATCCACACATTTTAAACCTGGAATTTGTTCTTCTGGTATTCATCCCTAAAAATTGCCTTGAGAGCTACTACTAAAGAAAGATTAAGTATCACTTATAGAGAAATTAGTTTTCCCTTTGTACCATAAAGAATTAACCTTAGAATTTATATCTATTTCTTTCTAATCTTGAGAGTTTAAAAATGTATACTCATTTAAACCTTTCATCTTAAAAGGCTGAGCAAGCAGATCAAGATACAACAAGAATACACACTAGCATTAAATAACTAAAGGAATCAGTGTCTCGGACTGCATGTCAACAATTCAATCAACAGGTGCTTTGGAAATCACAAAACAACAAATAACGGAAAGTACAGCATTAAGGTTAAAATATCTGAGAAGTCTACTTCACATAAATAACTTTCATCATAGAGATGGCCTTTGACTATGGGGTTGAGCATTTTAGAAATGAGTTTGAAGAAATCCCAGTGCTTTCCTTGTGTTAGCAAAGTGTTCACAGATCCTGATGGTAACATCCGTGTTTGTTGTTTTTATTTCTTCCATTCTGACTAAGGTCAGAACTGTGGCAGAAATCATTTAGAAAGTAAAAGTTTATGTTTTAAAACTCTGACGTTACACTTGTTCTACTAATATTGCCGTAAGACTGCCAGTAAAGGAAGGGTCAGTATTAATAACTGTAGGTTTCGTTTTCTGGCATATTGTGTGAGACACAAGGATGATAAGCATCTCCTTCCTCTATACCTTTGCATTAAGTTAGTGAAAATCACAAAGGCATTGTGCCAGGAAGGCTACACAGCCATTCATGTTTGCTGGAGGTACTTGCATTTTAATCTGAAATACTTGTTTAAGTTTCATATCCAAGAACGGACCCTAATGAGCCTCCTTTCTTTGGTTAATTTCCCATCCTGCCTGTGAGTGGGTTTTCATGCTAGGCCACCCTCAGATACATTCCACATCTAGTGAATGTGTTCCTTAAAGAGCACCAACGGGTTGCTTTTTTGATGGCTTTAGCTTTGGCAATGACCCAGGGAGACTGAGAAACTGCTCTCAAGTTAGGTGTAAACTGCTGAAAATTACCACTGCAAGTCAAGAGGGGAGAGAAGAAAAATCCGTGAAATTGTGAATAGACAGAAAGTGAAAGTGTCATCCATGCTGTTACAGTATTTGATTCATCAGACTTTACAAATAAAGAACAAATTCAATTAGGCTAAGTAGATGGTTGTTTAAAAGTAGTCCACAAAGTATTTCTTCATCGTATAGTAAATAAGGCTTATGTTTAACCACAGCGTAGCATGTTCCAGTGTCAGTATCAGGGCAGTTTGTTTTCATAGCTTGATCTAAACAACACTTTATGTTGACACTTCTATTGCGTATTTAATGAACTCACATCAAATATGCATGGCAAATAAATACTATGTTCCTGGTAAACCTTTATTCTTTCTTGCTCTCTTGATCTGTTCAAGTGAAGTAATACACTTTTCACAATATATTTCTTCTCTCATAAAAATGCATATCCCAGGCATTGTAGCTAAATCTTATTTCAATATTTTTGCAAGACAGAAAAGAGAAATCTCAATCATCCCAAGTTCAGATAGGCAGCTGTTTAAAACTCAGTTCTGAAATCTACCTCAGTTTGCCTCTGAAGAGCCAGTCTTTAAGAAGTACCCCTCTGACAGAAAGGATTAAGTCTCTGGAAAATCTTTAATCTGCTGCCCATGCTGAAAAGCATTAAGGCAACACATATGATGCCACCAATAAGAGTCGGGGCTGGCAATGGTATACTTAGCTGTAGAAGATTGCGTTGAATCTGCAGCTGCCGTGTGTGGCTGTGTAGCTGAGTGTAGTAGAGGTGAGCTAGGCTAATTCCCTCTCTGAAAAGAAATGGCCAGGAGTGTCACAAATCATACTCTGGAAAATGAGATGATATCTTCATTGTCCATGCGGTTATATAAAATAACCTGTAAGTGATATAAAATATAAATATAAATAGTCTGTAAGTGACGTAGGTTTCTAAGACAAGAAGAATATAAAATGAGCTGGCCCCCAATTTACTTACATAATCTATGACTTAGGGGAACCTTGCGAAAGAAAGATGATCATATCCACAGTCCACACACACTTCCTGAACCCTTGCAAAAGTCACTTTTAGATTGTGAATGTCACTTTCCCTGAGCAGGCAGAGCAAGGCAATTTGCTCTCTAAGTCTTCAGATTCAGCATGGGGTTCTGCCAAACAGAGAACAAAATAGTGATTTCTTCCTTTGTGGCAGATAAATATGAAGACAGACACTGCTATGCTGTGTTCGTCTTACCCAGACCAAGAGTATGAGAGCAGTATGAGTTTTCCTGGTAATTAAATTTTGTAAAGAATATGAATCCTTTTATTTATACTGGGTAACTCTGAGACCAGAAATAACAAATGTTTGATTCTTGAGCTCAATAGACTTTGAAATAAGTGCTTATTTTTGTTCATCTCCAGCTTTGGGTGTATTTTGAAAAGCAGCTTTAAAGCTAGCCTTCCTTGTAACTCGCTATGGGATGTCTTTATACACCACTGACAGTAATACAACTCATTTTGGGTGATTAACTTAACCCCCAGTATCACAAGTGCCTTGCCATATTAGCATATCTTTCAAGGAATAGCTGCAGCGTGAGAAAATTGCCTGTAGGATTATTTGCAACTAGGAACCTGTGAAATGTAAAATAAAATTGAAGACTATAAAGTAAAACATCAAAGCTACCTAAAATATTAATAGCCAGCACTCTAAAAAGTAATTTAGAAGATTGTATGAGGTAGTGAAAATTACTAATTCAAAAAGAGTTGTTGTTTTTTTTAAATTTTTTTTAAGGCAGGAGTTAGAACAAACGAGAGACAATAGGAATTCATTTTGCTCGTATAATAAAAGGAGTTCAAGGGGGATATTGCAGCTCTGTCAGTAGAGATGGTTTAAGGGTCAATATTTGCCAATCGTGAATTTAAAAATATATGAAAACAAAGCTGACATTTCCCCATTTCAAAACTTAGAGAAAAATAGAGATACCCCTCGTAAGTTATGTGACAGATCCAGAGGGCATTTTCAATTACAACTGGAACTCTTGTCTCTTTGGAGTATTTGTTCTAATTTACCTTGGAGTGTTTGCCTGAGGTTTTTTGATGGGCTGTTTCTCCAGTCATTCTCTCATTCTATTTTGATTTTGTTTTGCCCAAACGTGTCCTGTGACATGGATACCTACTTCGGTGCCCACCATCTAAGCTGTTGTAGACATAAAATCCTCCGTTTGGACTCATGTAAGATGCATTCAAAACGTGCACCTGCTACTTAGCAATTGTTGGAACATGAGCTGGCTGCTTACATCTTGCCTTCTTTGCCTGTAAACAAGTCCGTTCTGTTTCAAGGTGTTGTCAAAGATTACAGGAGAGAATGTTCACAAAACCTCCATCCTTCTTTCTGGCAAAACAGCAAACACCTAACAATGTGTAGCTTTGAAAAGTGGCTCATGTCAGGAGATGATTTCAGAGAGTATGGCATGGAGCGCAGTGTGAAGGTGGGGACATGGCAGACACGAGGGCACTTTAAGACATCTTTCTCTTGGGAAGAGGTTCTCCATATACATCAGTCATGTGTCTCATTGCAGGGGGGTGCTACAGAAGGGAAAACAGGTTATAGTTCTGGTGTTTAGGGAGTAGGGCCTGCCTCTGTGTTTACACTTGTACTTAATTTACTATGCTCTTTTGAGGTGATACCTACCTACCTAACAAGCAAAGCTGATTGTTTCAGTAAAATACAAAATGTCTGAAGTAGGAAAGCTGTACTTGGGGTAGAATGTTTAAGCAAGTGTCATGTATATTAAAGGCAAAAAGTCAATAAAATGCTGAAAGGAAGTAAGAAGTGAAGGGAGGAAAGGTAACACGAATTATCTACATAAGAGGTGCTAAAGTAACTAATACACAGAGCAGAACAAGGATGAAGAAGAAGGGAATGACATCATGTTATCAATATTGACCACATCACATGTCGGGCTTTGTAGTAGGCATTTTAGTTGTGTGTGTGTGTGTGTGTGTGTGTGTGTGTGTGTGTGTGTGTGTACGTACTTTGGAATTTAAAGCAAAATATATTTCTATTTTATGAGTAAGAAGATAAGTATTTAAACATTATGTTACTTGTCCAAGATGCACTTAGAACTTAGAAAAACAAGAGTGTGGAAAGATATGTAGAAAATATCTTGTAAACTACAAAGCAAATCAGATCATGTTTAAGAACTTTAGCAAAGTGGCCTTCAATAAGGGCTGGAAGATGGCTCAGTTGGTAGAGTGGTGGCTGTATAAGCATAAGAAAAGGACCTGTGTCCTTTTCTCAGCATCCACACAAAAAACCAGGTGCAATGGCCCATGCTTATACTCCCAGCATTGGGGAGGCAGAGACAGAATGATCCCCTGAGCTATGTATGTAGCCTAATGGAAATACAGCCTGTGATCTACAGTGTAGCTAGGAATCATGAAGTACATGCAGTAGCATCAGGTAAAAGTAGTAAAGCATGTAATTATAATAAATGATGCATCCCTATCCATCCTGTGAGAAATCAGAAAGAAAGCATCGTGCCTGGGGTAATTGGGAAAGATCATTAATAAATGCAAGGCATTCATTTGTAAGAAGTCATATGAATAAAACAATGAAAATACTTAAAGGAAACACTGGGGGAAACCTTTATGTCTGAATTATCAGCAAAATACCAACCCTGATAAAAAATCCACTAAATTTTTTCAATTTCAAAAATCTACTTAATGGAAGATGTTTTCAACCTAAAAGTAAATATTTTCTGCTGAGAAAAGAATTCTTGAATCAAGGGGAAAACTCAATGGGCAAACAAATAATCCGTCCAACTGGAACACCAAACAAACAGATCCATCTCCTAACTGCATAAAGAGGCTGAGAAACAAGAGAGAGAGACAAAGGTCCCCAAAGAAAAATGGACCAAGGATACAAACTGACAGCTCACTGAAAGGAAAATACAAATGGTTCTTAAGTATATGAAGATTTGCCTAATCTTATTCATGATAAGACAAATGCAGAGTCAAACTGCATTGAGATGTCACTTTTCAGTTATCTGAGCCAGGAGTGAAGTCCCAAGTGAACTGTATGAACTAACCAGAAAAACTCATTCCTCAAAAGGATTCTGACATAAAGCCATCAAAGGAGGTAGAGAGGCTGAGTGCAAAAATAACAACAAATGACCAACTGCTCGAGTGCTAAAACTAACTCATCTGATCATTTCTTCTTGACATGAATATTTCTAATGAAGAACTTATTTGTTCAGGAAGTGATTATAAACATTTTTATTAATTCTTTGAAAATTTCATATGATGAATTTTGATCATATTCACAATCTCCTTCCCTTAACTCCTTTCAGGTCCCCTCCTACCCAGACTAATTTTACGTTATCCTTTTGTTTACTTTTTAAAATTCAATAACCTATCAACTCCAATTTGAGCTCTTCATATATTCCCGGGTGTGAGGTATCTAAGGGAGCATGGTTGATCTGCTAGAGTCACACCCTGAAAGAAAACTGACTTTTTGTTGTGATATTTTAATTGTGTTGAAATGTGATTTTTATTTGTATGTTAATAAATAAAGTTTGCCTGGAGATCAGAGGTCACATAGCGAGGTCACATAGCAAGCCATAAACAGAAGTCCAGCAGTGGTAGCACACACCCTTAATCCAATCACATGACAGGCAGAGTCTCTGTGTAGTCAAGGACATAGTCAAGTGTGGTGACAGGAACCTTTAATCCCAGTACCAACCATAGAGACCTGGAGGTCTGTATAGACAGGCAGTGACAAGGAAGTCATGTGGCTGGGCTTAGAGCCAATGAGAAAGCAGAATAGAAAGGCAATAAAAACACAGGTTACACAGGAAGAAGCTCTCTCTGGGGAAGTGATGGTGGCAAGGTGGTAAGATAAGGTAGTCATGGCTCTTCACTAGTTCTCTGATCTCTTTGACTATTATCTCTGTATTTGGCTCTGTGTTTCTTATTTAATAAGACTGTTTAGAAATTCGACTACAACCTTTCTTTCCCAAGAAGCCATCAACTGTCTATAGCTCCTCAGTTAGTGCTGGGGCACACATGAACACCTTTCCACTTCATGCTAGATGTTAACTGGTTTGATCTTGTCCTGGCAGCTAGAACTGCTTTGAGTTCATGAGTACAAAGCTCCAGTCATGGCCCAAACACTGTGTTGCTCCTTTCTGCCCTGACAATCTTTCTAACCCTCTTCTGTGATGGTCCTAAAACCTTGGGAAAAGAGTATGATATAGATGTTCCCATTTGTGGCTGGTCACCCTGGAGTCACTTATTCTCTTTGTTTTGATCAGTAGTAAGTTTCTGCATTAACCACTGTCCAGAACACAAAGAAATTGCTCTGATAAGGTCTGGGAGCTGCATGAATCTATGGTTAGACAGAAAAATATTGAGAGGAGAATTTAATACCATGTCCATGTAGCAAAATAATAGTAATAGGTGCTCCTGTGAGCACCCAAACCATGGGTATTTTGCCAGATTTGCAGGACCAAGCATGTGCTTCCACCTATGAAATGAGCCTTATAGCCGATTAGAAAGCTGTTGGTTTTCTCCATAAGATTCATGCCACTGTTACACCCATGAGTATATCTGATTATATTAGTTATTATTGCAATTCACTTTGTATAGCCCCCAAATGTTTTAAGAATGAATTCCTAAAATGGAGTAACAAGACATGAAAATTGCCTTTGCAGTTGGAACAATCATTGGATAAAATATATCGAACTACTTTTTAAGTAAATTGAAAACTGGACACTGAAAGGCAGTGATACTTCAGTCAGGATACATGAGTTGAGTTATAGCATGACCTCAATTTACAGCCTAATGATTCTAGGCTGCAGGACCCCAAGGGGAGAACCCAGGTAGTAAGGGGAAGACTTCTAGAGTTTGGGAGTTACTGAGAAACTAGGGACATCAGCCAAGTCTGAGCTCACATTACATGTTGCTAAAAAAGAAAAAAAGAGGGAAATCAACAAAAACAGAGCTAAAACCTCCCAGCATCTGCAGGGGGCTACCCTAGAATACTCAGGAAACTCGGAGCTAATGAATCTGAGGAAGCAACTGAGCCAGGAAGGGAAGCAAGGGCACCTAGAACTCACATACCACTGAGAACCTACTTACTTCTTCCCAGGCAGATTGGAAACTATGAAACCTTCAGAGAGTATGTAAATACTCAGAATGATGTGTTCCCAAGATAAAAGGAGAAGTAGGCCTACATTACTATTTTACTCCAGCTTAATAAATCTTAAAACAATTAAATCTTAAAACAAAAAGATCTAATTGTTTTCAAGTCATTTAAGAGTCCTAAATGAAGCTGAGGAACTTTAAGGGACTCTGAAAATGTCCCACAGCATAGAAGGCATGGCTTGTGCTTTCTGATAGGCTATTAACAAGTATTAGTCATAAAAAGGAGAAAAATTGAATCTATGAACAGGAGAAAAAAAATTAAACAATTGAAACAAACCCAGATATGAAACATGTTAGAATTAACAGACATAGACATTAAAATGGTCATTGTAACTGTAGCCCATAGACTTCAAAAGCTAAAGAAGACCAAAATCTTACTCGAACTTGGAAAATGTTTTTAAAAATCATGTCAAACTTTCCCTAGAGGTAGAAAGTATTACATCTGAGATGAAAAATGTACTAGGTTGAGATTAATGGCAGATTGAACACTGCAGGAGAAAAGATCCCTGAACTTTAAAATGTAGCAGCAGAAACTATCCAACAGGAAGAGCAAAGACAAAGATAGAGAATGGAAACAGCTAATCAGAGAGCTGTGGGATCACTGTGAGGGTTCATATGTATACAATCAGAGACGTCAAGGGAAAGGACACAGGTGAAAACACAAAATACATTCAAGGAAAAATGGCGAAGTGCTTAATACAAACCTTCAAAATCAAAGAACTTCAGTAATTTCCATATGGATCGTCCTTTACCAAAACACCACCAAATAATCTACTCCAAATGTGTGAAAAAATCACAAGTCACATAGACAGGCATGCTGTCTATAGAGAGTCCATAGTAAGAATGGCAGCACATGTCATGCTAAAAACGGTCAAGTGAGAAAACAGGGAAGTAACATTTCTCAGGATAGACTAGGGAAGCTACCGCTCTGTTCCTGTAACCAAGTTGGCTTTATTTCTGCTTAGGAATGGAAAAATCTGCACATAACATCACCAAAAATAAAAAGGACAAACTGCAGATTGATGATTGTCAAGAATGACAGAACTGCAGTGGGAAATGGGATGAGGAGTCAAGTGAGAGAGAAACAGTAACTGGGCCTTTGCTGACTGTAGACGAAATTCTAAACCGTCTTATTAAATAAGAAACATAGAGCCAAACACAGAGGTAATAGCCAAAGAGATCAGAGCAATAGCCTCGACTGGCTTTAGCTTACCACCAGCAGTAGCTTCCACAGAGAGCTTCTTCCCATCGAACATGTGTTTTTATTGCCTTTCTGTTCTGCCTTCTCATTGGCTCTAAGCCCAGCCACATGACTTCCTCATCACTGCCTATCTATACAGACCTCCAGGTCTCTATGGTTGGTACTGGGATTAAAGGCTCATGTTACCATGCTTGACTGTGTCCTTGACTACACAGAGACTCTGCCTGCCATGTGATTGGATTAAGAGCATGTGCTACCATCGCCTGACTTCTGTTTTATGGCTATTTGACCTCCAATCTCCAGGCAACTTTATTTATTAACATACAAATAAAATATCACATTTCAGCACAAATAAAATATCACTACAGCTAACCAGTAGGAAGATGCCGCAAATGGCCATAAAAGCTAGCCTGATTTAGGTATGAAAGAAATCCAAGTCAAAAGTACCTCGAGAAAGAGGACAGGTGCTAGTAAGGATGGGATCAGAGGGAACTCCTGTACACTGTTGGTGGGACAGAAAAGTAGTCCAGCTACTACAAATGTCCATGTTTAGGGTCCTTATAAAACTAAAGACAGAACTTCCATATGACCCAGCTAGACCACTCCTGAGTATTTACCTAAAGCTTCAAAGTTAGTTCCTGGAGATACCTGCTCACCAATGTCTATTGCAGCACTGTTTATAGCAATGAAGTTATGGAACCCACCCAGGTGTCCATCAACAGAGGAATGGTTAAAGGAAACGTTGTGTATGTGTACACAACAGAAATTATTTCAGTCATAAAGAACTAAGTTTGTTGTTTGCAGGAAAATGGGCAAAAGTGGAGATATTAAAGGAATTAAGTCATCCTCAGAAAATCTCTTATGTGTACGTCCTAGACTTTATGGATACATAAGATCAGAGATGCGCAGATCACATGAACGCAAAAGAGAAGCAATTTGAGGAACAAGGGGACCAGGAGAGGGGTGGGAATGGGAGGGGAGTGGGACTTGATGGGGAGGGTGCTCCAAGAACATTGCGTGCTTGCACAAAAATGCTCTTTTGTAACATGTTGACAACAAGGCTAGGGAGAGAATCCAGCTAATTAAGCTGATGAAGGTGGGGCAGAAGTCTTTGGCGACTTCAGATAATGTAATCTTCTCGGTTTATTCCAGGCAGCTTCTTATACCCCTCCAATGTGTTTCCTCTTGGTACTTGATGGTGCTGGGGAACTAGGAACTCCCTCCCCAGCCATCTTCCCTGTTTTCCCTTTGGATCAAGAGCTGGGTCTTTGAGGGCGGCTGGTTGTGGTGTTAATAGCATTAGCAACATTAACTGGGCAATTTTACAGTACTGGTAAATCTGTTGTAGTTTAGGGAAGGGAGCTTTAGAGATGGCACTAGTCATAGGAAAGAATAAGAAGAAATTCCAAGCTCAGCATTACAGCTGGGAGAGAAATCAGTTATGAAGAATAAATAGACCCCCTTTGGACCCACAGACTCTATATTAACCTAAGATTGAGGCTTAATTAAAATCTTAGCAAGTGTCCCCTCTCTCTCCCCTACCACTAGACTAACAGCTGTTGAATAAAAATGAAAGTGGAGGACAGCTGGGAGAGCTGTAAGAAACAGATCCTCTCTGAGGAGTGGTGCAGAGAAAACACAGTACCAAGGGGAAAGCAAGCACTCAGTCACCTCAGGCAACAATCTCATACTCAAGACCGAAAACATCACTAGAGGAATTGGAAACCTGTGGTGAGCTGAGGCTAGCCAGTGCCACAAATCACAAACGGCCCAGCTTCTGATTAGTTTAGTTAACACAAGTCCCTCACTAATAGGCTGTCAATAAAGACACGCTCATCTCCAAATACAGAAATATTTACAACAGTATCTGCTGTCCTGTGTGAGCTGTCTGGATCCCAACAAGAATCTTTGAAACATTTTTCTTTCTAGGCATGGAAAAATAATCTGCAGAAATAAAGTAACCACAGAAATTGGACTCAGTTATGACGCTGATGTCAGAATTATTTGACCAAACTTTGAAGTAATTGTGACTATACATTGAAGTCTATAATTAAAAAAAAGTCTGTGTGAAACATCAGACAAGTCACCGATACAGAGAGACTAGACAGAACAGAGTGTAAATGCAAAAAAAAAAAAAAAAAAAAATCAATGCATAGTATCATAGATAAAAAATGCCTTCAGGGTGAGGGCTTATCCATAGACTTAACACAGCAAAGAAAAGCATGAGTGACATTTAAGAGAGGCCAATAGACCATGCAGACAAAAACACAAAGTACAGAGGGTCAGGGTGGGAGATAGAGAAGAAGTGAAGATTCAGAGTTCTAAGATAATTGTAAATGGGCAGTGCTGGCATGACTGGACTCCTGAAAGAAGACAGAGCAGAGGAAATAAAAGCTGGATGTTTTCAAAATTATCAAAAACTCAAAGCAAATGAGCCCAACAAGATTAGAAAACACCAGAATCTGGTAAGTATCATAAAATCCACACTTAAGAATTTCACACTGAGATTTCTGGATGTGAAGTAGCACGGGATAACTTTGAAGGTAATTGGAGGGGAAATGAGATATTGCCCACAACGAACTAGGACAATGACAGCAAACTTTTCATCAGAAGCCTGCAAGCAAGCAGTCAAATGAAAGATAGCTTTAGAAAGCTTAGAGGTAAAGAGAGAGAAGCCAAATGGGAGGGAGGAGGGGAAGAGAGAGAAACCTGTCATCCCAGAATTCTGTGTCTAGATTAAATACCTTCTAAAGGTAGAGGAAAAAAATCAATGCTTTCTCAGACACAAAAAATTGGAGGGAAGTCTTCCCTAGGAGCTACTTTCTCTGAAGAACATTTTAAAGAAACGTTTCTAAGTAGAATATTAATATGTTAGAAGAAGAGACAAGAAGAGTTTAAAAAAGAACAAATTAAAGGAAAACAAAAATTTTCTTTTATAATTTAATTGCATCAAACATTATTGTTAAGTAAAAATAACAATGACTTAATGTGTGTTTATATAATGCATTACCAATTATGGTAATGGTGAAAAATTTTCAGGAAGGAATTGGAAATATACTTTTATGAAGATCATAACACTATAGCTGAAGTAGTGTATTATTTGAAATTTGGCTCAAATTCTTTAATGATAATTATTGTGATATCTGGGTACTTACCTAAAAGTGCAAGACCGAGACAGAGAAGAAGCCAAAACACTCACAGCAACCACCATATATTTTTAAAAGTATGACAGTTCAAGGAAGATAAAACAAAGTGGAAAAATTAACCAAAATGAAGGCATAAAAATGCCAAAAAACAAATCAAATCTTTGATTTGTCCATTCCATTCCTATGCATTATATTTATCTAAACAGAATAAAAACATATGCCCATGAAAGGAGCTGTCTGTAAGTATTCACAGCTGGCTTATGTGTGCATAGAAAGCTCTGAGCATATCTTGAATGTATACCAACGGACAAGTAGGCAAGACAATTATACATATTTGCATAGTGCAAAGTTTGCAGTGGAAAGGAGGTGCTGTTGATTCATGCAAGGGCATGGATACACCCAAAGGTAATGGTACTGAGTGAAAGAAAGCATCAGAAAGGAGTATTGTTTTATTTTGATAAGATCCAAAGACAGGAGCACGAGTCTAGAGTAACATAAAGTAGATGGGTGTTGCCTAGAGACAGGGGCATAGGTGAGGGATCTATGGGCATCACACTGGCAGGAAAAATTTTGAGTATTTTTTACCTTGATGTCATGATTTCATGAGAATTTGTGTGCATATTTACATATATGTGGCATACAGATTAATGTGTATATTACATTATCAAATTATAAAATGTAGATACTGAATATATGCAGCTTGTCATATATTTGTTCAAGGCATTCATATTACAGCACATTTTAATTTGAAACTTAATTTCATATATTGACCACTTTAGTGTGCATCTCTAAAATTGTCTTTTTTATTTCTTGATGCCTAAATTCACTTATGCAAGAATAGTATCCCTCAAATACTTTGAAGAGTTCACATCCTTTATGATGCCCCTTGGTGGTATTAACCAACTCTCACAATCTGACTTTCTAGATCCATTGAATGTTCTTTTCTACTGTTTATCACAGAGTTGCCAACACACTAAAATTGTTTTCCTCTTTTTTTTTTTAACTGGACATCCCACTAGAATGTGTGTTCAGTCAACCTTTATGATTAGGCTAGGCCATGTGCCTGAGTTGTAGCCAATGGAATTCAAGCACAGTGGTGCACATACTCTTTTGGCTTAACCTCTAAGTGTAGAGAGCCGTGCACGGCCGTGCCTCAAAGATGGCGCAGCGTCTGGCTTCTGCCTTCCCGATGGCAGGTGCTCCTTATTTGGTTTAGGCTAGGATCTGGCTTGCTTCTGCACACCTGGACCTAATCTGGCTTGCTTGCACGTGTCTGACCCTAGCGGCATTGTCCACGTGGCACCACGGGGTTGATTTGCCCAGTGGCTATAAAAGGGCGTGGGCTGGCTTTCTTGGGGGTGATTGTGAGAGTGATTGTGAGGGTGATTGTGAGGGTGACTGTGAGAGTGAGAGAGGAGAGTGAGAGAGTGAGAGTGAGAGAGAGAGAAGAAGAAAAGACTATCCCCGGGGTCAGAAGATTGTTCAAGGTTCCTGAATAAACTGCTTAGAGAAGAGCCTGGTGTCGCGTCGTCCTTGCTGGTCGAGGCGGACGCGACATCTAAGTACCCTTTCTACCAAAACCTTCTTTTGTTTCCATGTTGTTCAGATGAGTAAGGATTCCTCCAAGACCCGTGGAAAGGCACACAGTCACTAATGAGAACTGCTTTTGTCTGTAAATAGAAAGCTGGCAAAAACTGCTTGATACTCAGGGATAGAGGAACCAGACAGTTCCATGACCATGAGTTAAGTTTTGTTAGTATAAGCCATGCAGTGATGCCAAAGTATCCGTGTGCTGAAGTAGCCATATCATCTCACTAATATTTATTATTAATTTTATCTAAGTAATGGAGGTAATAAAATAATCATTGTTGGCCAGGGCTTTTACTGGATAGGTCTCTATTTTTGAGATTTTTACACATATAGCACATCTATGCATATAACGGGTGACGTCCATGTGTAAAGTGCATGGCCTCTGGTATCGTCCTCCTCTGAGCTGAGTTTGCTCTCATTTTCTCAGAGCTCATCTGTACCTGTCAAGTACGGGTTCCATTCATAACGCAGTTGATGTGCTAGATGCACAATAGACTTTTAGTAAGTGCTTTTCAACTTTGCTGACTTAATGTTTTCCTTTAAAAAAAAAACTACAAAAGAACATATGTATATTTACTGTAATTATGATTTAGTTATGATGCAATTAAAAAGTAAATTTAAAGAGTTTTGCCAAAATAACCTTCTAGTTACTTTCTCTTATGCCTGTAAGAATAAGAACTAGAACTTCATGGTTGGGAAAATAATTTCTATTGAAATAGAGCTTGAACAAGGCTATGTAGTTACGGAAAGCTTATTCACACTTCTGATCATACTTCTGATAACAATTCTATTACACAATTCTATATTATGTTTTCCAAAGCAAGTTATAAAACAAAGTATTCTGCTTGCTTGCACAACCATCTTGTAAAATAATTTTTTCCTGTGGATAGTGGTATTTCATTTCAGTTTTTAGGTGTTATTTCTGAAGAAAGCATTAAGTGGTGATATTTCTTTACAGGTTTTTACTAAAGCAAGCTTGGCTCCATGGATACAGAAGTAATATAGCCATTTGGTTCTGTAGCCCAACTAATGAGGAATTGTTTTTAAAATGCCACCTAGGACAATCATTTTGTGGATGCTCAATTGTACCTCTTCTAGTAACTCATTCCACCTTGCATTCAGCATAAACACAGACCCCAAATTCAGCACTTTTTCCAGAGTGGGAGAGAAAAGAGTCTCTTTTCAAATGGAAAAAAATGACTTTCTGAAGAAATTACTGCAGAATAGAGAAATAATTGTTTCTTGAAGGAATGAAAGAACAAAATGGATGCATGTGGGTAGGTAGAGTCTATGGTGTTTGGAGTAGGAAATCCCTTGAGTGACAGCACAGAGTTGAATGGAACCTGTACTTGACAGGTACAGATGAGCTCTGAGAAAATGAGAACAAACTCAGTTTAGAGGATGGTGATACCAGAGGCCATGCACTTTACACATGGACGTCACACGTGCAGAGGGAGCCCTGAGCGAGCTACTCCTGATGAAGATCTTTCTTCCCACAGTGTTTGCTCATCCGTCAGAATTACCTGTTCACTACAGAAGCAGACTTGTATTTGGCAGCATAAAGACTCATCCTATAAATGCTAACCTTGAAATCTTCATCTGAAGAATGGAGATCCTGAGAACTTGAAGTAGTTGAGAAAACCTCCCAAAGAGAGGTTGAAGAGACAGCCTTGAGGCAGTTCAGAGGTCACAGACCCTCAGATGAATAAGAAGCTGCTGAAATCTGTTTTCCATAACTTATTCAAAACATATCAAGGAATAAATCAACTCACTTCTCTGTCTTGGAAAATCATAAATAGAAAAATCAAAGCGTTAAAATCAGAGAGCTAAAAACGGATTCAGAGAAGTCACAGAGTTCACAGTTTGCCTCGAAGCACAGGGTGGCATCTGGATCTAACAAGGCAGACAGTGAATATTGCTAAAGTTTCAGGTAATTCACACATTTAAATGGATGCCCATCCACTATTGTTTATCAAAAAACATATTTTCACCCGTTTTTGCACTAAACCTGTAACAGAGCCCTTCCAACCAAGAAGGGCCAAATGTGCAAAACTACCAAATCTCTCACAGAGGTTCATGGTTGTGTCTCTGACCACCAGTCTCGGCAGGGTGATTTACCAATTTTAGTTTTTTTTTTTTTTTTTGGTTTTTCGAGACAGGGTTTCTCTGTGTAGCTTTTCGCCTTTCTTGGATCTCGCTCTGTAGACCAGGCTGGCCTCAAACTCACAGAGATCCACCTGCCTCTGCCTCCTGAGTGCTGGGATTAAAGGCGTGCGCCACTACCGCCCGGCACCAATTTTAGTTTTTACAGTTGTGGTTCCAGGGGCAGACTTCAGGGCCTTCAGCCTACTTGATGAACACTTCCTTTTTCCATGGACTGATGGGATACATTTTGTTTCAAACTAGCCTTTATATTTCTTCCTGTCTACAAGAGCTTTGGCTGAGAATCAACAGTTTTCTTCCTTCCCTCCCTCCCTCCCTCCTTCCCTCCCTCCCTCCCTCCTTCCCTCCCTCCCTCCCTCTCTCCCTCTCTTCCTTTGTCTTTTCTTTTTCCCCTTATTCCTGTGGTCTTGATTTGGATTTACAAAATAGTATAATGAGGAGATAGTTGCTTTACTCTCCAGTAGTGGTTAACAGGGTGATGGAAAGAGATGTGAGTGAGATGGTCCAGCAGCCAGAGAAACTTGAGAGCAAAGGGGGAAAGAACTGAGGAGTGTAGGCTTTGGTCTTTAGTCACCACTGACTTCCACAGTGGGGAGAATGGAGAATCAGAGATTAACTGACAGCTTAGTCAGTCATAAGCCGTGCCATGGAGGGACCCTATCAATGAAGAGAGGCTTCAGATGCCACAGTTGAGTGGTGTCAGGTCTTTGAAAGCTCTTTCTTTCTAGGAGAATAAGCAGGGAACTAGCTAGCAAGGGCTGGTAAGGATTGAGCTGGAACCAGAGCTAGAGACCTGTAGAGAACAGGACCCTGGAGGGAAATCAGGACTTGTTGATAAAGCAGCCCAGCTGTGCTTGCTCTTATAGGCACATTCTGATGAGCCATCCTGCTGCCCAGAACAGCTGTCATCTCTAGGAGTTAAGCCACTGTGTCTGTAGGTTGATGTGCAGTTGGAGAAAGAGACACAGTTGTTATTCAATCAGGAGACTGACTGGCAGGGCCCTGTTGTCATGCAAAGCCATAGGACCCAGGGCATTCCAGAAGTTCCATCTCCTATGCCATCCCAATCCAGTGTGAAGGCAGTCTTTTAACCACTTGCTTAGTGTTCCATCATGACCTTAACAAGCCAACATAAGTTGCATAACACTGATATTCTATCTCAGCGGCACTTTCTTCAAAGCTAGCTTCAGCCACAAAGAATGTCCCAGCATTGCAGAACTTGTCTCAAGTTGTCCTTCAATTAAAGATAATGTTTTAGAGCAGTGTTTATCCCACAGGCAAGAGTGGAAAGAGGCAAGCTGAAAAGAAATGTTGGAGACTACCTGGAGCAATGGAGTGGACATCTATGTGGACTTCCTGCTGCCACACTGGGAGTTACTTGTGTGTTATCTGTGTGTTAACTTGTTCTTCACGTTGTGGGCTGGTTTATCACTGGATGGAAAAGGAGGTTCTATCTGGCTAAGCTGGACTATAATTGGTAAGAAGGGACAGTGTCATGTCATACCATCTCCTCATGTTCCTCCCTCTTTAACTTCTTCCAGAATCTAATAGCTGTTTGCATTTTCCCAAATACAAACAAGCTATGCCACTCTGGCTACAAGACGGATAACAAACATTCGAGGGTCTCCTTGTCTAAATAACAAACAAAAATTTAAAAGAGAAATATGTGACAGAAGGGTCCATGTTTCTATCTTGAGCCCTGACTTTTCAGATTTTAGAGGAGCATTTATTATTTATTTATTTATTTATTTATTTATTTATTTATTTATTTAGTTAGTTAGTTATTTAATTTAATGTATTTACTTATTTGTAAGAATTTCTGCTCTCCTGGCCACATTAAGGTGCTCTTTTTACTAACAGTTCAGTCACGTGTTAGGGGAGTGCTTGCTTCTCTTCGTGTTGGACTGTCCCAAAGTATCCAAATTACAACTAAAAAGGATTGGTCGATGGAACTAACTTGTATTGCTAAGCATCTGATGCAACTAGACTTATTTTCTTACTCCATCAACTTGAACAGAAAACTATTCACTCTTGATATGGAATCACCTCTTTGTGTCTTCCGTGAGTCCCCAGAAGTGGTGAACACAGGTAACCACGGGTTTTAGAAGAAGAGGAGGCTAATTTATAAAGAAGCTGCCAGTTTAGAGCCATTTAGAGAAGGCACAGAATGTGTGGGTTAGTACTGTCAACCTGACAGAATCCAGAGTTACCCATGAGATGGGCCACTGGGCATATGTGTGGATGATCACATTGATTACATCAATTAATATGGGGAGGTCCATTTTAATTGTGGGTGGGACCACTGCTTGCACAAAAGACCCTGAACTGTATAAAACAGAAAGTTAGCTGAGCACTAACGTTCTTTCATTGCTTCTTCACTGTGGGTCCAGTGTGATTTCTTTTAAGCTCCTGCAACTGTGAACCCCAGACACAATGGACTGCACCCCAGAACTGTAAGCCAAAATAAACCCTTCCTTCCTAAAACTGCTTTTTTGAGGTATTTACCACAGCAACAGAAAACATACCAAGAAACACTGGGTCACACGCATTTATTTTGGAAATTAACATGTATTGTCTGAAATTTCTTTGATACAAACATTATTGAGGTATTTGTTCTAGCAATTCAGTTTAAGCAATAAATCTTAGTGATTCTTTAGTGGGCTTCTCACATCTAGATTTGATCTGTAAGGAACAAATTATTTCCCAGAATACTGCAATGTTCTGCAGACACTGGACCAAAGCTAAATCTCTTAATTTTTAATATTGTGGTACATAAAAATTTGCACAGCTAGCTTCCAGGACACTTTTTATTCATAAGAATTTCCACAAATTAAGTGGACTGAAAATAAATAATTATACAGTATAACAAAGGAAGTTTTATGTTTCTCAACAAATAGTGTTGTGTCCAAAGCAATGCTATCTCTTGTACTTTTTAACCAGG
Organism: Peromyscus eremicus; assembly: GCF_949786415.1. NCBI lineage: Eukaryota > Metazoa > Chordata > Mammalia > Rodentia > Cricetidae > Peromyscus > Peromyscus eremicus. Next base: position 119,165,655 of record NC_081421.1, on the reverse strand, counting down.
TAAAGCTAGAGGTAGGTTGTGGGATCATTGTCTCACTGTCATACAGCTTTACTTCCTATTGGCATTCTCAATTCACATAATGCATGGAGAGGGCTGAGGATTCAAGAGTGTGGCCCTGTCCTTTAATTGGATATCTGGACATTCTGATGTCTTCTACCCCCCTCACTCAGTCATGTCAGATATCTGGATGCTGTTTTCCAGGAGTGGCAATGTCAAAATCAAGCCTATTAAGCTACCATTCTGCCCAACTTTTCCTCTGTAGTGTCATTTGCACACTTAATACACAGTAAAAAAAAAAAAAATCAGATGTTGCAAAGACATGAGGCACAAATTATGTGAGCACATGGTAATGACGGAGCTGATGTCGTAGGAGAGGAGGAGCTTGGAAGGCGAGGGAAAGATGAGAAAGGAAACAAACGGTTGAGAACCACCACAGAACATGACAGCCAGCGTCTCTCCTTTCATCTGTGTGTTGGTTTTTCTGTTTTTGTTTTCCTGTTTGTTTTTTGAAACAGGTTCTCACTAGGTAGCACTGGGCTGTCCTTAAACTCAGAGAAATCCACCTGCCTTGGAGTCTTACTACACCCAGTCTTATAATTTTCCAGTGATCAGCTGCAAAAAAGGGAGCGAAAAGGAAAAAATGGAAATCCAGTTTTGTCACCATGCTTGTGTACTAGGAGATAAACAAACTTTAGATTTGGCTTCAATGGGGAACATATTCCTCGGTGTTTAGGCAGCAAAGGAACTATTACTATGGAAAGCTCTGTATTTCTTTTTAACCTGAAACAATAAAATAAAAGACAGATTTGGGGGCTGCAATTCCAGCTTATTGAAGTGTTTTCTGGTAGACTGGAAACAATCTTTCTGACTGAATGAACCTCTTTGAAATTACAGATACACCCATAAACACACAGCCACCACTCTGTTCTGTCCCCCCTTTATAATGACTGGATTAAAGTGCCTTTTTATGTGATTGTGTGTCTTCTGCCCTTCTGACACATGAAATTGGCCAATTTAGAAGCTCTGGTACCTGATGGCCATTGAAAGGCCATTGTCCCTAAGTGCTATTAGTCCGTGAATACCTCACCACTGACCAGACTGTGGACCAGGCCTGTCTGTAAGAAGTCTGAATGGCCAATTTCAAAATATCTGCTCATGATTTTAAATGTTTACTCCATCTGACAAAAGCAGGAATCAGACTCACAATTTTCAAGCTACTGTCTCTCCTCTTTTCTTTTTCCATTTTTCTTACTCTTTTCTGTATGTTTTATACCAATCTGTGTAGGAAATGATGACTTTTCAGCAACATGGAAGCTGGGCTGAGTTCAAGAGAAGATTCTGTTAATAGAATGACTGCGACGCTCCTCTAAGCCTCTTTCCCCTTCTGCACTGGCCTCCTCACATCCTGTTCTCTATACCTCCTCTCAAGCCCTGGGACTTTCCACACCAGGCCAGGCATCCCTCTCTGAGAGGCAGGAGGTAGCAGATTGCTTTGCTCCAGGTTTTTGCTCATCAGTCTCTTGCATTCTCTTTTCCAATGTTTGTGACACTGTGGAAGAGTTCCCCAGCTAACCATTCCCTGGCATTCCATGTGTTCCAGGGCGGGATGGGAGGAAGCCCATCCGCCTCTATGAGGCTGATAACCATCGTTGCTTCTAATTCGTGCTCCGGTATTTCTCATCACAGCATGCATCTGTTGGGGAGATAAAAGGAGAGATTTACAAATACATAATTAGCAGATGAATGGAGGCTGTGAAGGCAAAGTAGAGAAAGGAGAAAGCATATCTTGGGTTAAGAGTGGGTAACTGCTGCCTTTTGTCTGAATAGGCTATTACTAACACCTGGAGGCTGCCTTGGTCCTCGGAGGAAAACCATGGAGAATATTTGGTAACGAACACATTTGGTTCACAGAGGGGGTTGTTCAGAGCCAGATTGGAAAACATTTTAAAATGGAATATTGCCTGCATAAAAGCTGCAGATATTTCAGCTCTGCCACATAACGGGAGTTCTCTAGTGGATCCTTCCACATAATGGAGCCTTATGGTAGGCCTATGGAATGCCCCACACTAATGTGGGAAAGCATACATATTCTCAGCCAAATGTTTGCACATGCATTAGAGCACACACAGTATTATTTAATCACTTTCTCTGGGCCCTTGTGTATGAGTGCCACCATCACATTGGAGTAAGGAGCTTCACTTAAAACCAGCAGGGTTCCTCAGTACTGATGGAGAGCTTTCATAACTGTAGTCTTTGTCAATATTGTTGAAGTCTGTCTCCTGTTACTTTTAGTAATCTCTTCCCTCCTCTCCCCCTTTAAAATTTCCTATAGGAAAAATATTTTGGGAATTTTAGAACCTTGGGATAAATGTCAGAATATTTTCATATCTGAGACATTCTGTTCACTCAAATTAATATAAAACCATGAGATTCTATTGTCTCTTCTAATGAAGCATATTTCAGTCATGGATTTTACCAGCATGTGTTAGAAGTCATATTTTATTTTTTCCCTTTTTTTATTATTTTATGGATATGGTTATGCCATGTGCATGCGGTTGGAAGTCAAACTTTTTTAAGGAAGGGAAAAGGGAGGGATTGTAACCTTGAAGGGGATAGAATGGGGGCTATGAAATGAATAACCTAGCTTCTGCTTCTCCCCTGAAACACACAGTGCAGTGGACCCAGATTTCTGGAAGAGAGTATATGACCCCAAGCAGCTTAGTGGGTCACAGGAAGCCAGAAGGATATTGGGTGGTTGCATTGGGATGATACTGTCCGACAGAGAGGAATTGCCTGCCCTGGTAAGAGATTAAAAATTTAATACTGCAGGAGATATGATATTCCATTCTTTCTACCCCTCTTCGTGTGTCTGCCCATATCACCTTGTTGTTTGCTCCTTTCTCTTCTGTTTAAGGTGAAAACTCACGTGCTTTTTTTTTTAATTGTAAGAAAAATTTCAACCCTTTCCTTTAGCAAATTGATCATCCTCATGGATTAAATTTCTTTCTTTTCTCTACGCTGGCATTAAAGGAAAAACAGTGCTGGAAACAGAATACTATGTCTATGTCTCTAAAATGCAAAATGCTAGAGATTTGGGGGTAGAATTAAATGAATCAAGTCGCTAAAGTAAGAGTGGCATGGACCTCTATAAATGCCAGGGTGTTGCATAACATTAAGCTCTTGTGGCACAGTTACCTGTCTTTAATGATTACAAATTTTCTTTCATCTCCAGAGTGAGACAAAAAAAGGTTCCTGTCTGGTTTCTATCATTGTCTAAGAGGTATAAGCATAATCTATATGATAAACATGTGGTAGACAACTGGCACACACATAATGCAGGAATGTTGAGTAGGGGGATATGATACGGAATGCCATTCCGCACATCTCACCTCTCCCCAACCCTTCCCAATCTGTAGGACTCTACAACTGCCTGACATACAGGTTCAGAAGTTGAGGGAACTTCTTAAATTACAAATCCAGGAGCAAATTTAAAAGGAGAAAAAAAGGCTATTTTATTATTGAAGAACTATGCACTCCTTTTAAGGACCAGGCTTTCCATCTCTTCTAGATGAATATTTTGAAATCCAGAATTTGGAAGGTACTGCTCTCTCTTCTGGCTTCTTCTGCTTCACAGAGTCTGAGTCTGTCATGTTAAGGCTTCATAAATGAACACCCTTGACAATGCGAGCACCAACTTAATGTTCTCATGGGAACAGTTGCTCTTGAGATTTCTCTAAGGTGCTGCATTTCGATTCACTGACAGTGTTTACGTTTGTGCTGTTTGCTAGCTTATGGGATTCTCTTTGTGGTCTGTCTTATGGCAATCTGGGGATGAGGAAACAAATACAAATTAGTGTGGGCTTATCAGTTCCTGTGAGTCTCTGCAGCCTCTGTCCCCCACTCCCACCCCCCACCCCCAATGCAGCCTCATCCACAGTCCTTGGTGATACCAACACACCAATCCCCCTCGCTTCACAGCAGAAACACAGTACTGCAAAAGAAAACAAAAGCAAAATTAGTTCCCTTGCAAAACTATAGGCAAATTTTTCTTCAGATCTTAAAACACAAATTACAAAATGGCAACAATTCTGTTTTTCCTATACATAAAATAGCTAATCAGATTATGATTTTGCTCATATGTGCCTATTTTATCCAATACTGTTAAATGCTTAATTTGAACATGTATTTTAACACTGAAAAAAAATGGAGGAGAGTCAAGAGCTTAAAACATTGTAATGGCTCCTATGCATACTGCTTTCCCTCTGCGTTGGTATTGGTGAGCAGACACTGACAATAACACTTGGAAAAGTTTATTACCCAATTTTGTGTGCATTCAATAGGATTATGAGTTTTTGATCATACAAATGCAAAAGAGATTTGGCACTAACAGGAAGTAACATAGTTCTAGAAGCACAATTTCCATTTTATTAATCTGAGATAGAAGTACTTGTTCCAAATTGCTACACAGCTGGAATTATCTGTTCGCCTTCCTCTGTTTATTCCTTGCACCACTAACCTCGAAATGCTGGTGGTTTGCATAAATTCACAATCCTATGAAATCTGGGCCCTGGAAATCTTTGGATGTTACCCACACAAGTAAGCTTGAATTAGCACAACTTTCCTGTTATGAGTGGTCTCTGTTAGTTTTTGTTAGTGACCTGTGTAAGCAAGGAAGATGATGCTAGAGAGTTACTTACAGTAACTACTTTTAGTAGCTCACGTGACTCCTTGTCTTTCTAATGTGCGTATAGAACTTCTTTCTACATGACAGACTTTGGTAATGAGGTAGCTGAGTTACTTCAGTAACTAGATCAGTCAAAATGGCTCTTCTCATTGTCTTTGGTGTGCCTGTGTGTGTTTGTGTGGTGTGTGGTGTGTGTATGTATGGTACATGCATGTGGGTGTGGGTTCCCATGTCTGTTGTCATGTAGGGAGAGGCCAGAGCAAGATGTTGGATGTCTTCCTCCATTGTTCTCTTCCTTATGGCCTTGGAGACAGGGTCTCTTCCTGACCTAGAGTCTCATTTCAGCTAGACTGGATTATCTATCAGGATCCACTCATCTCTGCTCCACAATGTCACGGTCAGAATCACCTATGAAGCCATGGCCAACCATTTACATGGGCACTGGAGATTAAACACAGGTTCTTATGTTTGCAGAGTGAGTATTCTTACCCCCAAGCCATATACCAAGTCCCTCTAGACTCATCTCATCTTTATCATCTTACTTGCACATACTGGGTGACAAGGTTCTAACCTGGTGGCCCTTACAAAAAGACAAAGATACAACATTCTCACAAAGAGCTATCCCTGTAGAGTTCCCCTTGCCTCTGTCATACGCTACCATAGGCTCCCACGTGGGTTTGATCTCAGCACTACATGTACGCATAAGTACATACTTACAACTGAAATGCGCTGAGAAGAAACATCTTGTCACTCCCACCCCATCCACTGGAATCCAGAGATGCAGGCTCAGTACAAGGATTCCCTGAGAAAACTTACACCAGGAAAGTCAAGTCCTTTGAGAAACATGGCAGTAAATGGGTAGATAACTCACCTAGTCAGGAGAGTTAAGTAAGGTTTGCCTTAAGTTCCTCTTGTGTTAGTTTTATGAGATAGAGAGGCCAGGGGAAGATCACCTTCCAAGTAGTCACTGTAGTTCATGATAAGTGGCAGCCTGCATCCACACAGCCTCCCAACAAGCCAGTGGTCTGTGGATTACTCAGGCAGAGGGGGAGTGGTCAAGAATCCACACAAATTCCCCACCGAATTGACCAGTGCATCTTTTTAGTTCACAGTCCACTGGCCTAAGTGGTCAGCTGTTGTGATTTGTTTTTGAGATATGTTAGAAAATGTAGGAGCAGCATTTGTTGAATAGAACACAGGTAAATTAATTAGACCTCGATGCTTGTTGAGGTCTTAAATCCACAAAGTGCAGGAAGGACTTTGTAAAAGACCTTATTTTTTCCATACTGAAGCAAGTGACCCTGGGATAGTTGTCCATAGACCTAGAAAGAGGTTGTGAGGAAACATCCCACCAGGATCAGACCAGAGAAATTAGTCTGCCATAGCTCTTGCTGGGAACTCTGGGATAGGATTGTACACTTCATTCTTCTTCCTTTACTACCTGTCACAGGTAATACATCCATTGGATGTAGATAGGATCCTTCATGTAGCCAACCTGAGGGACAGAGCATGGGGCCTGGGCAGACAAGCCATGTCACTCTATCTCCCTTATGCAAGGTGGTCGCCATTGCCTTCTTCTGTGTGCTGGGGGCTCTGCACCCATTATTACCCAGTGTTCAGTGTGTGCAACATGCAGCCTTCCTCTCTCCCTAGACTATGAGCAGCATCCACCATCCTGAACCAAACTGCAATGAAAAAGGTCTTAAAACCTCAGAAAGGAGAGCCCGAGGAAGTAGCACCACAGTCAAGGCAAATTAGCATCACCCAGTTGGAAAAAGATGGCTCTCCTTTCCCTGAAAGTGATACTCACAAGTCTGCCTCTGGAAAACTCTGGATGCATGGCAGATTTCCTGAGGCCCTGAGGAGTAGGGAGTGAGGCTCCACTGTAAGACAAATGACCTGATAGTGTATGACCATCTGCGAGGAAGCAGAGGAAAAGTGATAAGCTTCCCCAAAACAGAACACAGACTCCTCTAGGCAGCACAGAGGAAAATGTGGGTAAATCCACACATCAATAAACTGGAGATATCCTCCCTTCTCTCTGTCTCCCCCCTTCCCTCCCTTTCTCCCTTTCCATCTTTCTTCCTGCAATCATTATCAGCATGATTATCTACGCATCACCCACACCCCTTATTAATTTCTAAACACTACTTGTGAAAGTTTTTAATGGCTGCGTCATTCTGTAAACAGTGACTAACAAAAGAACTGGGAACGCTGAGTGTTCAGGAAAGACTTGTTAAATAAATATCATAGCCAGACAAGGCTCCCCAAGCCCCTTCTGAAAGTGAAAAGGGAGATATGTTCCTAATATGTTTCCAGGTTAACTCTCCTAGACATTGAATTAGTACCCATCAATCAGATCTTCTTTTGGCATAAGCAACAATCCTAAGTATTCTGTTGTCTATTTCATTAAAATGCCTTCTCTTGTACAGTGGTATTTAATCTCTATCCTAACTTTGTGAGGGATGCTAGTTACCATTATTACCAAGAGCATGTAGAAAATAATAAATCACCTGAGAAGTGGTAGCTTAATTTCATGTCAATTATTAGAAAAACTATAACAAGTCTCATAATTCATAGTTGGTGGTACATTTTTAAAGTGTATGTTCAGGAGTGTCAAAGTTCGAAGTATTGTCGGATCCAAAATATACCTTCACTTCTGCAGTCTGCACTTACCTATACATCGGCTCCTGTGGAATCTGCTAACCATGGTCAATCATGCTACAAATATATCATAATATAGAGAGAAATGAACAGCTCCTAAGTTCTAAATGGCACACTGTTCTGCATGGTGCTGCGAAATCCTGTGCTATCCTGCTCTGCCCCACTGCGTGATACCTACTGTGTTTAGCAGCCACTCTCAGCCATTAGACCAACTCCAACATGTTTGTGTTCTAGTGACCTGGATTTTTCTTAGTAATAGCATGAAGTGCAAGTGGTGCTCTCAGTTCAGGTATGCCAAGAAGAGGCCTCAAAATGTTTTTGCTGAGGAGTTTCACTTTCCATCTTCATAAAAGAGTGGGTAGATATTTGGAGAAAAAAATAAGACAGCATTCACATAGCTCATAATAGAGCATTGTCATAACTACTGTTTTGTTATTTATTATTAATATCTTACTGTACCTAATTTGAAAGTAAAATGTTATATGCTTGTACATATAAAGAAAAGCAATATATAGATTTTGTGCTATCTGTGCTAAGAGTTTTAGGCATCTATTCTGAGTCTTGGGATATATCATCTCTGGAGAAGACAGGACAAGGTGCCCCACTCCTCCTGCTTGCTGCAGAGGCTGAACCCACACAAAGGCTGAACCACCAAGCTGCCTCTCCAGCCTACTTTTGTTAGTTTTTGTTTTGAAATGGTCTCACTAGGTTTTTATAGTCAGCCTTGGACTCACTCTGTAACCTAGGCAGGTCTAGAACTTCAAATATTCCTGTATCAACCTTCCAAAGAGCTGGGATTACAGACCTGCACCACCAGATTTGGACTGACATGCTGTCATTGATACATGTCATTACTAAGTTGTTTGCTTTTCATACAAAATCAAGTCAAATCCGAGATTTTGGCTTATCCATCTGAGTAAACAGGAACTTCTAAAGGTTTCTGCATATACTCCTAAAGGTTTCTGCATATACAATCAGATTGTCACTTTAGAGAATCTTGATGTAGGCAGACATATATTAACTTCTCATTGCCAACCCAGATGTGAATACTCAAAATTGGCATTAAGAAGAAAGCATCATTCACAACCAGGATATTCCACTAAACAGCTGCATCCCAAGCACTTAGCCTGAAATAAGTTTGAAATGTGTTCTGTGGAATTATTCTGGTGAATGTAATATCAGTAACCAAAAGGTTAAAAAATGAAAACTGCTCAGAGGAAGGCTTGTTAAAAGAATTAGTAATGGGATATGGCTGCAAGTTATCTTTAATTTGTGGGCATGTGTCCAGGCTCAATTATTAGTAACCAAAAATCTATTGCATTTGGGAATTCTCAGTGCTCTGGTAGAATGATTTAGATCGGAATGCCTCTGTTTAATGGATCTTAGAGCACTGACTTTTTTTAAAGCAACATTTCCCATGTATGTGGGTTTTTTCCTCCTGTTGTTTATTGCTGAACTAGTATTTCTCAATACTTGCCCTCCTTACAAGTTTCTAAAGATTATCTCTCTACAATATACTGAAATTACACTTGAAGATCGACTATTTGCCTTTGAAAATACTTTCACAATTAACAGAAATCCCTTTGGATCCCACCCAAGAGAATTTTAAAGTCCGAGATGAAAATTACTTCTCATTCCACTGAAGTTTCATCTCAAGAAGATTCAAACATCTTTGGATTGTGAAGATGGCCTCATGAGAAAGTGCCTCTGACTTCCCATGATGCTTTGGAAAGACAGTTTTATTTCTGATTTTTCACTGCCAGAGAATTACTACCAAGTGTTAAAAGAGTTTATTCTGCTAAAAGAACATCCCCAAGAAGGTTTGCAGAAAAATAAAGCAAAGTCAGGTAAAGTAATGTTGATGTGGGCTCTGCCCACAACACCAGCAACATATACTAACAAGGTTCTGATCAGCTGATGTGAAGAGGTTCCATTATGCGTAATGGCCATTGTCCAAGGAAAGAAAGAAACAAATCAAAATGTTATGAGGTAATGCATTAGAGAAGCTATCTGGTTATTTCTAGGTCCAGCTGATTCTAAAAAAAAAATTACCATTAAGTTTACAATTAATGTCAAAAGGCCACTGAGTCTCAACTTTTCTAGCCATAGAAGTGACGTATTTAGATCAAGAAAAAGGCATGTTAGTAGGATTTAACTGAGTCTGTAATGCCTTGCATGGCACTCAGTCTGTCGCACCTGTTCCTTAGTGAAATAGAGGACTTTGCTTAGGAAAACAAGCACCTTCCACCAGCACTCAATTTACTTGTTTGAAAAAGTAATTGGAGGAAAACAAAAAGGTTCTTGTTCGGTATGAAATTTAGAAGGAAATCTTGCCAATGTTATGAATGATGAGCACTCCACTTTCCATGTTGAAATTGCTGGCACTGTTGTTGATATCCATAAATTAAGCAGCTGGGTTGTTGGTCTTTTCTTTCTTTCTTCTTTTTTGCAATTAAGTATGTAGTTCTTATAATACACAATAGGTCCCTTAGAAGTGTGTCTAATCTGTCTACTCCTATTAAAGACAAGCTGGATACAGGATCATAAACAGCATCAGTTACAGTACATCTGTACAGTCGGAGAGCTGAGCTCCAAGAGAATTTACATTGGGAAAATCCCCAAAGCACTGGAAGAGACAAGCTGAAACGTGTCTACACTACAAAGAGTGAAGCAAAGGTTGTTCTTAAGTCATTGTGCTGTTTAGGAGGCCTGGGAAGCTGGTGTTTAACAGACACTGTGAACAGAGCTGTGTGCCCACTATCTCACTTACAACTGGTGTTTCAATGAAGAGGGACAGACAAGAACAAATTTCTAACACAATATGTGGATTTTAAATGTCCATATTGCTATGTTGGCACTATGAGTTAAAGACCCTATCAACCAGCAGGAAGTTGTTTCCCTCCACTGTAAGGACACTTTAAAAACAGACTCAACCAAACCTGTAACTCTGGCCCCTTTTCAATAATGATAGACACTAATCGCCAAATTATTACCTTTAATTCTAGGGTAGCAAGCACCATCAATTCTTTGTTCAGGTTTAGCTAACTTTATTTTATTCTATGTTATTCAGAAAAGAAGTATAGAGCAGCCAAAGTCATCCAGCCTGGACTCGTGAATCTTCCTGGTTCACTCTCCCAAGCATGACGGAGCATGCAGCAACCTGGGGCATCTGCTGGGGGATGAAGCTTGGCTGTGTTTGTGAGTTCACACCTGCGTTTACCTCTGTGCCTAGAGGTGACAGACACCCCTTTGTGGAAAATGAGAGAGCCTCTCCAACACACTCACACTTTCTGTAGAGGGCTTATAGTGCTTTCCTTTCCAAAGTAGCTTTCATTCTCTCGTGTTGAACATCTGAACACTGAACTACCTATGAATAGAATTCAAACTGCCTAAGGCCAGTCATTCTGGGGCTGAACTTCTAAACCTAAGGGATAGAAATAACAATTTTAAAAACAGTAATCCTCTTAATCTACTACAGAAACATAGTCCTTTCTCCTTTATGTTCATTTTCTTTCCTTTTTTGGCTCAGGAGTTATGCACATGTGATGAAGGGCAAAGCCTCTTTCTCTCATCTCCAGAAGCAGCCTCACCAGAAATGCCTAGCCAGCCTGACCTCACTGTCCAGAGTTTACTTTGGACCTTGAGCTCATTAGGGAAATATTTGACATCTCAACTCCAATTATTTAGTAGTCACTAAGCTGCAGAGGCCACAGGGAACTGTCTGCAAGTGGTTATAATTGGAGAGCATCAGAAAAACGATAGCACAGAAATGCATTTTTCTTAATCTCCAAAGACAACACCACCTCAGGTCATGGTTCCTTTCCAATGTACACCGAGAGCCTGGAAAACAATTCACAGTCTTTCAGATTTGAAGTAACAAAAACACTCCCACAGACTGAACATCTTCTAAAGTCATCCCGGGAAGGCCTAACAAGATGAACATGTGCTTATTTTTCCTACTTTTTTCTATAAAATAAGCTTCTTGTTCATTCCCTTCTCATTTTCTGTGTATAAACTATTCTGTTGCTTTCCCTTTGGTGTAAAAAAAGTTCCTTAACTGTGGAGCTACCTAGGACTTCCTCTGCTGTCTCCTCTCTCCTTGTCTATAACCTCATCTTGACTCTGAGTCAGCCTGCCAAGACGTTTCATTGCCAAGGGCAGATATTTGTCTCTCTTTTCTTTTAATTTAAGAAATTTTTTAATTCATTTTACATACCAACTACAGATTCCCCTCTCATCCTCTTTTTTTTTTTATTAAAAGAAACCATTTATCATAACATTTCCTTAAAACTTTTTTTCCCTCTCATTGTTCTGTGGCTGAACTATTATTCATATACATGTACCAGCCTTTCTCATCTTAAGAACCTTCTTCTCTTAATGATTTCTTTCCTCTGAGAAGGAGTTCTAATGTTCCCATGAGTTCTGGGAAGAGGATAACCTCTATTGTTTGTTTTGTTTTAATTTTTTTCAAATGATTGCCTTTCCTTTTAAATATATGCTCTTAAAAAAGTAAAACAGCAGGCAAATGAGACGGTTTATAAAGTATAAAGAATTACTAGCAAGCATGGCAGGCTGAGTTAGACACCAAGGACCCTGGGGACCACAAGGTGAAAGGAGGGAACTCACTCCCACAAGCTGTCCTCTGACTTTCACACACATCCTGTAACACACATGTGCACCTCCATAATACTCCTGCACACATACACAGAACAAGTCAGTAATTTAATCAAAAATTTTAAGTTAAAAATCTTGTTTTAAATGTCAGCTGGTGGTTTTATTGGGAAGGTGACATAATATTTAAGAGTTAGAGTTAAACTGGAAAAAGTGAACCACTGAGGATGAGCCTTGTGATTTGTTACTTGGCTCCATCTGTCTCTCTCTGTCTCTCTGTCTCTCTGTCTCTGTTGTCTATATCTATGGCTTCTTTCTTCCTGTAGGTACAATTTAATCAGCCTTCATACTCTCTTGTCTCTTCCTTCCAGGCTGTGATACACTGTCTCGCCAAACCTATGAACCAATCCAAACTCCAAACCCTTCCTTAAGTTTCTTTGGTCTGCTGTTTTGCCAAGGGGAAGTAAAAGTAACTAGCAATGCCTAACATTTTAACATACTACTTTCTAAACTTTTCTTCTTCAAAGGAGTATTTCATATTTCTTTAAAACTGTAACTTAAAACAAAATTTTACTCTTTATTTTATTCCATGTGTTTGAGTGTTTTGTCTGCATGTATATATGTACAACATGTGTGTGCCTGGTCCCTAAGTAGTCTAGATGGGGGCATTATATCCCTTGGAACTAGATTTACAGATGGTTGTTAGGTGCCATGTGGGTGCTGGGAATGGAACTTGGATCCTCTGGAAGAGCAGCAGTGATCTTAACTGCTGAGCCATCTCCCCAGCCCCACGAACACTCAATTTTTGGTTTAAAGGACAGCAGTATCTTAAACACATGTACCTCTCAACTAACTTCAAGAGTTGTCCCCATTGGTTCTGTCTCAGTCCTAAATCTTGAGCACATTATAATATGATTACTGATGCACCTTTACACAAATCCTGTTATTGGGTATTAGATTATTTCTGACTTTCCAATGTCAGAAAAAAATGATGCTATCAGACACTTTTATCACCTGTTGTGGTCCTTCATATTTAGACAAATTTCTTCAGAGAGAAAGACTATTTTTTCACACTCTTGACACAAACTACTAAATTGTTTCCAAAAAGCCTTGTGCTAATTTATGCCCTCGAACACATTTTACTTTACATAATTACAAAGTTAGAGATTAAAATTAGCTTCTATTTATTTTACTTGATACTCCCTTTATTAATGGAAACCCCAAACATTTATAAATTTCACCCTATCTGTTTACTCTCATGTATTATCTGTTTCCTTTCTTTCTTCTTTAATCTAGTTCCTGAGTTAGTTTGCCTGAGGTCCTTTGTAAGGAAGCATTGATGATAAAGATAGGAAGGTCTTAATAGTGGTAGCTTTGAGAAGAACACAGTATTACAAAATTCTTATGTCTCTGTGTGTACATGTGTGCCTGCACGTGTGTGTGTCTGCATATGTGTACACATGTGCCTGTGCATGTGCAAGCCAGAGGGTGACCATGAGTGTTATTCCTCAAGAGTGTCACCCTCCTTATTTTTTAAGAAAGGATCTCTCACTGGAACCTGTGGCTCATTGGTTTTTCTCCCTAGTAAATCGCTCAGAAGAAAGCCTTTTAAGCCTTTACAGTGTGATTTGATTTTGTTTGATCAGACTTGGGTAAACACAATGAGTAATTTCATGGCCTCAGTAATGTTGTCAGGATGAATATCCTCTAGGACCATTTGCAACCTTTTACTTCTTGACATTGGAGTGCAGCTATATGGGTAAAAATACTGACAAATTTAGATGAAGCTACATTGAGATATTCAGCTCTCAAACTTGAAATTGTTATTAAGATGCATTTAAAAATAATGCATTTCCAAATAACTACCTTCCACATTTTCCGTCCTCTCTTTAAGTATAGGGTAGAGCAAGAGGAGTTTACTGGGAAGTGTGTGTGATAGGAGGGTTGTGGTTCCAGGAGCTGCTGCTTTATGGGCTGTGCTATTATGCCTGGCACCTCTCCTGGATCTGCCTTTGATATGGAGGTGCTTGTTTACCCACAAATATGCAATTATTGTTTGCAAATGAAAAATATCTTTCACTGCCATTTCCACCTCATCTCACCCCTGATTGTTAGAAACATAATAGAAGGAAACAAAGGTGATAGAAATATGTGCTCTGAAGAGCCACAGTGTGTTAGCACTGTGAGAAATAGCCCCTCAGGTCTGCAATGTCTGGTGTTACCATGGGGGTATAAGTGATGGAAAAGCTTGGCTACATAGTGTGACTAGTGTGGTGGAGAGTGAAGAGATATACATGATTACAATGTTATGTGCATTAATACATTCAATGGTCATCTTCATCAACCACAGGGGGAACCTGGCAGAGTAAACTCACATCTATATTTTAGGCATAGAGAACCTAAAAATACAAACATTCCTTTCTCTGTCCTTTAATACCAAGCTCACCTGGCTTGTATTCCAGACCATCTGGTTCTTCAAGGACCTGGTAGTTCTAGTTAATTGGCTAAATAGGATTGTAGAATGGCTAATGTCTAATAAAGATTTAATGCGATACCCTCCCATAATTTCCTAACAGCATAGTAACTTTACCAAGAATTTTCAATGTTACAACTGAACTGAAGGAATTGTTTCCTAATGGAAACAGAGAACTGTTTCTAGTGGTGGCTCTAAGTGATAGACACAGTGTGCTAAGGATTGTGACAAAGAGTTTATTCCACTCTTCCAAATTTTCTCTTGAAGGAATCATTTTATCTACAGAACAATTATTTACTTATCTAATATGTAATGTGTGTAATTATAGTTACTTTATTATGTATATAACTATAATTAATATTTATATGGAGACTGAGAATGAGAACATAGGACTTGAGCTAAAATGCCCATCAGAGCATTTCATTTTATCTCTTCTAGTATATTTAATTTTAAACATATGCTACTGCTAATTCACAGTCAAGTAGAAAAGTTTAGGGTTTGGTCCCTCTCAATGTAGAAAAATAGATTTATTGACAGGGAAAATTGTCATTATTTTGCCAATGATCTTGGGTTTGCCCTTAATTTCTGAGAGCCTCAGATTACATATTGATCAATCAAATGTCTCAATAATTCCTATCATTGATAATTATGTGTGTACATGTGGATGGAATCCAGAAGCCAAGATCAGATGTCTTCCCCTTGTTTATTGAGACACGGTCTCACACTGAACCTGGAGCTCACTATTATGACTAGACCACCTGGCAGCAAGTCCCTGGAATCTGCTTGTCTCCTTCCCCTACTGTTGAGGTTACACAGGTATGGTATCAGGTTTGGCTTATAACTGAGCACTGAGGACCTGAACTCAGGTCCTCATGGTTGCACACTCAGCACTTTAGCCACTGAGCCATTTCCCAAGCCTCAAGGACTATTGTGAGGATTAATCAGGATAGTGCCTTGTAACTGAAGTTTTCTCTGGTCCTGCCTGGCCCCACGGACCCCATAGCCACTTATAAAATAATCACTCAGAAGCTTGTATTAATTAAAACTGGTTGGTCATTAGCTCAGGCCTACCACTGACTAGCTCTTACATTTAAACTCAGCCCATTTCTGTTAATCTATATGTTGCCACGTGTTCCGTGGCTTTACCTGTGTGCCATTACATGCTGCGTGTCTACTGACTCAGCCTTCCACTTTCCAGAATTCTCCTTGTCTGTTTATCCTGCCTACACTTCCTACCTGGTTACTGGCCAATCAGCATTTTATTTATCAACCAATCAGAGCAACACATTCTCAGCACACAGAGCATCCCACAGCAGTGCCTGTCATGTCTCTTTATACTCACATACACTTTATTAGGCTGATGATAATAGAGCTGAATGTGAGAAATACATTTTGTAAAAATAAAAACTGAGAGATTCTGGCATAGTGTGCTCTCATCACTATTGGTAAATAGTTCTATTAAAGATAGCCAACACTACAAGGTCAGATTTGTTAGATATATTTCTAGGATATAAATTTACTCAAGTCACATTTTAAGAACATATTTCTTATATTGTGACCTCTGGAACGTGGAAAGCAGCTCCTAGCCTCTGCCTACTACTTGTGAGCACATCCCAGGGGCAGCCATGAAGATGGAAGCTGTCAGCAACTTCTCATTAAGTCCCCTGGCTTCAGGCTTGGATGGAGGTGTGATGGTCTGTAATGGACATTCCCTTCCCAACCCCACATCCAAATGGCTTTCTATTGTGAATGGTTAATCTCATCAAGTTCAAATTGAGATTTCCTCAGAAATTGTGTCTCATTTTAGTTTTGATGGATGGAATATTTAGAACTTAGTTTAAAATAATCATACCTTTAATATAACTATGGAACAAGGTACTTTGCATGACAATGTATTTTTCATTTTGTAAAAAAACAAAGAAATTATTTATGTCATTTTAGATGAGTTTTATCAGATCTTTTAATTCGCCTTGAGGATAGAGTAATTTTCTTATCATAACTTTAAAAAATGCACCAAATGAGTGAATGTGAGACATTTCATTTTGCTCTTTTTGGTGATGGTCTCCATTTTATTAAACTCTTGGCATTAAACAATTTACAAAAATTCTACTTTCACAGAGCTAATCCTTATTTGAAAGTATGTTGATGGAACATTCTTTGAAAGGCATGCACTGGACCTTTTGCAGTGGCTGTGGTTAAATTTACATGAAGTCTTTTGTGTTGAGTTGCTGAGGTCTTGACTCGTCTCTTCAGGAAGACTTAGGATCTTTTCCACACTTTATCTTTCAAGTCCTTTATAACACCGCTACTAGAAGGGCTGAGAGCACTCTTGAGGGTGTGTGTCCCTCACACCCGGGCTCTTAATAAAATTCTAAAGATCGGCTATTTGCCTTCAGTGAGCACTGAAACTCAGAGGATTCTGGGTACTGTCTGCCTGAGGCTGTGGGATGCAGAGGTAGGATTCATAAGAGATGATCCCTCATTGTCTTGAATAATATATAGAAAGCATCATGTTTTGGAGTCCAGAGTCTTTGCAGTCCACAGATTTCCAGGAAAATCTTCCTGTTAGTCACAGGGCATAGGCAATGGCTTATCACTGTTGGCCTTTTGCATTCCTATCTATAAAAGAGAAGTGCGCTTCTTATCTGTGAGTATTTTCAGGATCCAATGAGTTAATAGATGAAACGGAATCCCAGACAACATTGATATGAAATACTCTGAAGTTTTTCTATACATTTTTCCCTAGGTAAACTTTTCTCCTCATTTGATAATCTTCTTTCCTTTCCCCCCTATTATGGACTGCCAGAAAGAATGCTATTTGGGGCATAATAGAAAATCTTTCTCAGATTTTCCTCCCACAGAGAACAAAGAATATCGCCAAAGGACCTCTATTCTTGGGCCATCATTATTCTTGGTGTCTGACTCTCGAGGAGCAGGAACATGGCCATATTTGAATGCCCGACTATTTCCTACAGCAGCAGTCAAGGTCACGATGATACTATTGACCATCAAAAGTATAATCTGTTGGATCTTGAAAGGCTTTAACTAGAAATTCTTCACTTCCTCATATTCACCATCCTAAAGGCCAATTCTCAAAGCTTTTTACTTTCTCTTTAGACTTTTATTTCTAGCCCTACATACTGTTAGTGGTGTGCACTGCCTTGAACTATCTGAGGTCCTTTGTTTATTTTCTTCTTCTTTGGAGTGTATTTCCAGCATGTTATTCTTGCGGTCTTTTGTTAAACCTCTCTGTACCCTTAGGCTCTAAGACAAGGATGAATTAAAATTTTATGTCTGATTATTTCTTCCTTGCTTTAGTTCCATCTTAGTGTTTGAGATCATTTTGCCCAGGAATGTCAAAGTTTTCAAAAACCTGACTCAAAAACCTATCACACTTTCGGTCAGAATTTATAGTGACCCCTTTCTCTCAGAATTTACAGAGATCAACAGAATTATTTTGTTAATTTTACAGAGCTCAAAACAGAGGTTTTTAACTCCTGACAGGCCACATTGTACTACACTACTCTTCATTTTTATTGGTTGTGGTTTTTTTGAATTGGTTTTCCATCTGTTGCTAAGAGAAGTTTCCTTGATGAGAGGTGAAGGGTATATTTACCGTGGGTATAAGAACAAATGTTTATAGATGGTTGTTAGAAACAGGTGACTGAGTAAAGCTGGAAAAGGAAGAAATGGTTTTCCCCAGTGCCAAACAGCCCTAAAACACACATGTGGGTAGCATCATATGCATGCAATAAAAACTAGTGAGTAAAGAGACCATGAATTTGAAGGAGAGTGGGAAGGGGTATATGGGAGGGTTGCAAGGGAGGAAAGGAAGAGAGAATGTTATAATTAAATTATAATCTCAAAAAACAAAAAGAAAAAGAAAGGTACATTTTTACCTCTTAGGTAAGGCATGAACCTTAGTATCTGTTAAGATATTAGATGATATTAGATGGAAAGAGCAACTATAATGTGTCTTTAGCTCAGACCTTTTTAAAGAGCATCCAAATGTTTATCCAGTACATTTTGAAGTTCATTTTACCAAAGAGTCTATACTCTGAGCAATGACAGTTTCACCACAAAGTACATATTTTGAATAAATGCATTTTATATAGTAACATTTTACATTTCATAAAATTGCTTCATCCTGGAGGACTGTAGCATGTTTGCATTTTAGGAATTTGAGTTCTACTGAAGAATGATTTTTATAGTAGAGATAATTAATCTTATGTATTACTAAATAGCTAGAGATAATTTTTAAATTAAAAAAATCAAAGAAAAAAATTAGGAAGAGATTATGCTGCAATTGCAACAGAGGTTGGGAAATTCGAATCACAACACACCCATCTTAACTGAAACAGCTGTGTTTGTGGTGGGTCTAAAGCAACAGTGATTTCTTCTCTGTGCTGGTCCATAATGGGCTGTTAACGCCCCCTCCCCATATATGTCCAGATACAAGCTAAAATGTAGTAGAGATGCTCCTCTGTATTGTATTGTCCTTGGCTAGAATACACCATCCAGATAAGTTTCTAAAGCCCTAGAAATCACAACAACCATTTATAGGCACCATCATTTAAATATTAATTATTAATTCAATAATTGATGACATTAACTCTGCCTTTCCTTGGTTTTCTTAAACTCTATATCTAAGTCTTTCTTGGTCAGAACAATCTAAATGCAATGTTGCTTAAATATTAATCAAAAATGATTTCAGGCAGAGTTAGTAATCTTGAAACCATGAATCTTAGTAAAGAAACTTGCAAATAATGCTTATTTTCCTTTAAGTTATTTTTATATATTTATTTATTTATTTTTGTTTTTTTGAGACAGGTTTTCTCCATGTTGTTTTGGTGCCTGTCCTAGATCTCGTACTGTAGACCAGGCTGGTCTCGAACTCACAGAAATCTGCCTGGCTCTGCCTCCCAAGTGCTGGGATTAAAGGCATGCACCACCACCGCCCAGCTCCTTTAAGTTATTTTAGAATGAAGATGAGAAAATGAAACTTGAAAATAGTCAGCACTGGGGCTGAAAGATGGCTCAAAAGTGTTAAGACTTCAGAGGCCCAGCAATCAGGTAAACTGCTATTCATGATAATCCTAACATTGAGAATAGAGACCAAAGGATCCTGGGTATAGAGCTCACTAGCTAGCCAGTCTAGCCAACTGCTGAGCTCAAGATTCAATTAGAGACCCTGCCTCAAAACAGTGAGATAAACTGTTGTACAATATTTCTGTACAGTGTGAAGGTGAGTCTCTGCTTAAGGTGCCTTCTGATTGGTTTAATAAAGAGCTGATTGTCCAATAGATAGGCAGGAGAGAATAGGCAGAATTCCAGTGGCGGGGGGCGGGGAGGGGAGAGGAACTCAGGAAGAATCTTAGGTACTTGGGACTAAGACAGCAAGATGTGGAGAAAGTTGGATGTACACTGTGGAGGAGAGGTAACAAGCCACATGGAAGAATGTAGATTAATATAAATGGGTTAATTTAAGTTGTAAAAGCTAGTTGGAAGCAAGCCTAAGTAAAGGCCAAGCTTTCATAATCAATAAGAATGTATCTCATTATTTAGGAGCTAGAGTTCTAAAGAAAGTCTGACTACAGTCAAGAGTGATAGTAAATGACATCTGACTTTAACCTCTGGCTTCTATATACATAAGCATGGGGTATGGGGGTAAGCAACACACACACATACACACACACACACACACACACACACACACAGAGAGAGAGAGAGAGAGAGAGAGAGAGAGAGAGAGAGAGAGAGAGAGAGAGAGAGAGAGCACAATACATAGGAGTCTGGAGTAATCTAATGAAGAATTTGAGATCCAACGGTGTGATAAACTAGTTGTATGTAGAAATGCAGATGATGATTGATTTTCCTTTTGTCTTCCCCTGTGATTATATATTATCATATATATACCCTGTCTTATAGAGAAAATAAAACAGAAACATGTATTGGACAAAAAGCACCACTCTTGGCTTTTCTACCCCTTGAATTTATTTGAGAAATTGTCTTCTACCCTGACATTTGGTCATTTGAGATCTGCCAGGTAAATAAATGAGTTGACTTGGTATTGGTGTACAAAGTTTTAGTGCAACATCCTGAAAACAATGAGTCTGTAGAAATCAATAGAACTGGCAACATTATCAGAGAAATGGCTTACTAATGTGAATTAGTGAGTTGTCCCAGATTTCATGTGGCTCTTTAACATATGCTGATCTATCCAGCTATCTATTTATCTATCTAATGTGTGTGTTTACACACAATATATAAATGTTATGCAAAAAGTATATTGAAGCAGATGCCTTACAAAGATTAAATGTTATTTTTTATATGTCTCCCAAGTCTGTGCCTCATATTAATACAATGGATTGTCAGATTCTTCCATTGTTCCGCTTCAAAGCATGCAATTATATTGCCTTAATTGGAAGCACTGATGTGTTTTCACCAAGAATGTTTATTTGTGTTCTGACTACTGAGATATAAATATGGGACCATTTGCTATTTTTAGTTTCTATTAACACAAACATTTTTAAATTAAAAAAAATCTTTATAAACAGACACATTGAGACACAGTGTAACTCAGAATTTGTAGTAGAATCTTATTAAAAAATTGTACCAGTCAGGTATTGAAATGAATCTTAATCCTGGAAACCCAATGAAGAAGCACAGTGGGGAACTGGGAGCATAGTCCAGTAGTATGGTGTGCTTAGCATGAATGAGGCCCTGGGTTCAATTCCTTTGACCAAAAATAAGTTCACATATTAATCAAAGTACAATGTGGAAAATAAAAACATTAGAGCAACCACAACAGAAATATGCCGAGATCGATCAGTTACATACTGCTGTAAATCCAACTGGTGTATCCTTTATCCAAAAATGATGGTATCCATTTCTCCAGAAGAGTCTTAAATAATTCATTATCTCTGATCATTACGTATTTAAATATTAGGTTTTTTGAGACAGTGTCTCCAGTAGCCCAGGCTGGCTTGGCTTTGAAGTCTAGGTAGCTGAGCATGACCTTGATTTCCTGCTCTACCTTTTAAGTAAATTGCGACTGTGCACCACCATACCAGTTCCAGTGCTGGCACATGAAACTGGGCCAGGACTTAATGCATGGTAGATATGCACTCTACCAACTAAGCCACATCTCCAGTACCAAATAAACTTTCAAATTTTATTTTATAGAAAACTTTTTTTTCATTTTACATACCAGTCTCAGTTCCCCCTGCCTCCCCTTTCCCCCTTCCCAGTTTACTCAGGAGATCTTAACTATTTTCCCTTCCTGGGGCCCTCCATGTGTCCAAATAACCTTTTGATATTTACATGCTATTACTGAAAAGTGTGCTTTGGAAGAGTTTGAGGGTAGAATCTCTCCATAGATTTTATTGGACAACATTTTCATCCCTTTACTTAGTCTGAGCATCAGATGATATGAATATCCCACCTAAACAGAATTAATAGGCTTTTCTTTAACCTTACATGTGTAAGCAAGTCTCTACCTGCCAAAGCTGTGGGCAGTCTACCTTTTTCCTCTATTTGCAGTTTTTTATATGGATACTGAGGATCTAAAGTCAGGTCCTTAGGCTTATTATACAGCAAGCACTTAACCCCTGAGAGGTCTCCCCTGTCCTCATATTTAAAATAGCACTAGAAATAATTAATATATATTAAGCATATGGTCATCCACCTGGAAGTTGTAATCTCAGCACTAGGGAGGCAGAAGCAGGAAGATGGCAAACTCAAAGCCAGCCTGGTCTTCACTGAAAAAGAGAAATGGCATCAGAGCATAAAACTTGCATTCACTTTTCTACCGTGTCTTTTTTCAAGGCCCTTGTGCTTATGTAAGTGGAAATGCAACACAAAGAGCTAAAAAAATTGCGATAGTTGTGAAAAATGTGATCACTCATTCCTGAAAAAATACTGTATTTAAGAGCCAGACAAAGTCTCATGGAGGTAAAAATATATTACAAACCAGGAAGATAAGATCACCATAGCACATGATATCTATTCAGAATAAAGGAATGGATGCTGGAAAAAATGCAAAGAGGGCTTCTTATAGGGAAGGATAGTCACTGAATGCTCTCTGGGAGAGCGACATTATAAGTGAGATATAAGTAGAGAAAGTTCTGAGATGAGCCAGGAGAACAATATCAGTAAGAAATCTATGAAAGCTTGAGCCTAGAATGTTCAAAATTATGGAAGGGTAAGGTGTTGGTTAGCATGACAGTGAGCTAAGGTTCATGACTGAATTCATGAGGGTGGAGCAGCCAGTGTTTTGGTAACAAAGGCAGCTTCATTCAATGCTCTGTCACCCTTTCCAGAGTTGTTGGTCCAACAGTTTATCTCACCTCCAGATTCTTGGCATCATCCTTGGTGATGTGCATGCTGATTGAGTCTCAGGACTCAGATTTACTAACACATCTACAGTTGTCCTAGAAGGAGAAGTTTTGTACAGTTTCCACCCCCATCACTTGTTGCTCACAACCCTCTGAGTAAAATGTAGCTAAATTTGCTGATGCTGAAGCAACAGAAGAGCTGCAATACAAAGTGCCTTACTAAGGATACAAGGCCACAAGTGAGTAATGGAACATAAGCATGACCTCAAAGCTTGAGCTCTTTCTTCTATGCCATGTCACTTCTCTCTGAGAGTGGCTACAGCAATGTGTAGAGGTTGAAAGTCAATGAGATTCCACACACAAGTGTTCAAGATAGAGGGAATGTATGAATACCAGTACTTCCAGGAAAATGTGAGGGCTCCCACCAGAGGCTTGTTGGATCTTCAGGAACAATTGGCCTATGTTAAGCAGTCACGGGAAACATGCTGGAGCATTGAACAAGACTCCAGGGATGCTTTAGACCACACAGATGATGGGAGAAGATGATTTATGTGAAAGGTCTGGGACTTTTCTTATTGGACAGTGTTAAACAGCAAACATGGGTAAAAATGTGGTGTTATCAATGGGGGCATCAATCAGTGTAGCCTTGATCTGGCTCATTCTTCATGTGGGATCTCTATCTTTGACCATGCATAGGTCTGACAGACATGAGACTACCTAAGAATATGACATTGGTGTGTGGGTAGTGACATCCTTTATAGACTTAAAGAAGTAAGTGAGGATTTTTGCCTCTTTTGAAGCTGGAAGGATGTATGGCTCCTTTGCATTAACATAATTTCTACCCCTTTGTATTCAAGTTACATATCCATGATTTTTGAAAAATTAGAGGACGATTGCTTTCTCTCTTCAGAAATTTGAGCACTGGTATCATGTTGTACTTAGTTGTTCCATGGGACAAGATGGATTGCAAGTCTGTGAATTCAAATGGTGGCCTACTGCTGCTTTTTAAATCACCAGGATCCTGAATATTAATTTCACATGTGCACAGCTTAAACCATAATTAAGTTGAACAGCAATTTGATGGAAGGTTCTCTTTAATAGTACTTAGAACTGATTCTCAGACTCCTTGGGGACATGATAGCTCTCTTTTTCTGTTCAACATCTTTCACTTGATACACCTGTTTTGTGTTATATGTTTCCATGCAGTTATTTTAATGTAAGTTTTTTTTTTTTAAATGGAAGTAATGTCTCCAGTCTTGGGCTAGTCTAGTAAGTAAAAGAAATGGTGTAAAAGAGAAGAATAGGGTATGCTCAACTTCTGTTTTTTCAAATGAGATTCCAGGTTGGTGAAGAGTGTGAATTTACTTCATCAACACTTGTTAACTGACTGTGATGGAGAAACGAAGGAAGAGGGAAGAAGATGACAACTGTCACTAGTCTTTTTCTAGTTTTTTTCTTTTAAAAAACTCAGCGTCTGAGGGCTATGATTTGAAACCGTCTCAGGAAGCGACAGTTTTCTGGGAGCTCAACAAAAGGACTTTCTCTCTTTAGTACCATCCAGTGAGGGTTTGGGGTTTGAGGCAAGCACGTCATGTCCTTGGATGCTTAGTGCCTAGGGTTGGCATGGGTGGTTGTGGAAATTCCATAACAGGAACACTAGTAACAGAATGATGTATGAAGTTTTGTTCAACGTCTCTCCATTTATAAGAAAATTTCATATTTAATAGCAGGGGTGAGGACTTGGGTGGGTAGTGGAAGAGCTGGGAGTGCAAGGCCTACACACCAATGCCAGTTCTCAAATCTTCTTTGTATGTTCCTGACACATAGCATATTTGTGCATCAATGAGTCAAGGAACAAAGTCATCAGAAGGTGATAACTTTGTTCAGTCACTAGGAGAATCTTCTCTGTAGCACGAATCTTAACAGGTCCTATTAATGAAGTCAAACCTGAAGCCAGGTATTGGGGTGAATGCTGGGAGATCAGAGAAGCAGAACAAGCCACAGCCACCTCACCTTGCCAATTCCTCAGCTGATCTTGTTTCCTCAGACTGGAAGCCTCTGAGTCCTCATCCAGAATGAATCTCAGCTAAACTGTTGCTCAAAAGTAAAAGCTTAACCAGCCTAGTTCCTGGTTTTCATGCCTTATATGCCTTTCTACTTTCTGCCATTACTTCCTGGGATTAAAAGCGTGAGTCACCATGCTTGGCTGTTTCCAGTGTGGCCTTGAACTCACAGAGATCCAGGCGGATCTCTGCCTCTGGAATGCTAGGATTAAAGGCGTGTGCTACCACTGCCTAACCTCTATGTTTAATGTCATTGCTGTTCTGTTCTCTGACCCCAGATAAGTTTATTAGAGTGCACAATATTTTGGGGAACATAATACCACCACACTTCTCTTTTTCTCACTTAGCTCTTCCATGTAGAGGAGACATGTCACAGGCCACCCCACAGGTAAGAGCTTGTTTAGCACCAAGAAGGAGACTTTCAGTCTCCACTAAGGTGTTTCCATTGATTTCCTTTTCTCTTCATTCCGTTTTCCTTCTTACACTACCTATATGGATCCTGTTTATTTCTAAAGAATTTTTAAGATGATAAAATAATTTCATTCTAAGAAAGATTCTAAAAATGCCTTGAAATATGGACAAGAAATGTGAGAGGTGGACCTTCATAACAGTGATCTAAAACACCCAAATGCATTATTTAGATGTTTTCTTTTTTAAATTCCCTTATCAAATTTATTTCATAAAAGTATACTCTGTTCATATACTCTTAAGGGGTTAGACAGGGAGACCCTGTTCTCTGTTTCTAGGTGACAGACTCTACATCCTAAGCCAGCCAGCTCCTGATATTGTGCCTGTCTTCATGAGGAACTCGGTGCCTCTGGACCTTCCTCCTTGAGGGTTACTGCTTTCTTAGGTCCGCTGTTACTGTGCTCAGTTAGCTCCATTATCTTTTGTTTGTTTGTTTTGGGTTTTTTGTTTGTTTGTTTGTTTTGTTT
Organism: Peromyscus eremicus; assembly: GCF_949786415.1. NCBI lineage: Eukaryota > Metazoa > Chordata > Mammalia > Rodentia > Cricetidae > Peromyscus > Peromyscus eremicus. The sequence continues at coordinate 119,139,889 of NC_081421.1, read as the reverse complement.
TTCAAGACAGGGTTTCTCTGTGCAGTTTTGGTGCCTGTCCTGGAACTCACTCTGTAGCCCAGGCTGGCCTTGAGCTCACAGAGATCTGCCTGGCTCTGCCTCCTGAGTGCTGGGATTAAAGGCGTGTGCCACCATTGCCCAGCTATCTCCATTATCTTAATACTGGGGTCTAGTATTTCCTTTCCATTACCATCTCCTAACTGTGAGTTTCAGCAATTTTAAGCCTGTGACTCAGTGGACACTGTCTCAGAGTCTCCTGCATCTCAGGTTGTCTCAAAGTCACTGTGCCTGTAACAGTAGCACATTAACTTTCATCCTCCTCCTCTCTAGTGCTAGGATTAGAGGTGTGGTTTTATGTAGCACTGGGGACAGAACCCAGGGCTTTGTGCTGGCACTCACTCTATCAACTGTGCTGCAGCCACAGTCTTCAGGACTTGGCTCTTCAAATGTTGCTCTGTCTTCTAGTTACCTCTCCCCACCATCATGACCACTTTCTGTTCTTCCTTATCACACTCATTTTAAAATAGCTGTCATTGCTGGATGTGGTTTGTTTACAAATCGTTTCTGCCTTCACTTTTTAGCCATGGATATCTCTTCTCTATCTTATCAGGAACCTTGGGTATTACACATCTTTCAATAAGTAATCCCAAGTTAGAAATCTTAAATAGAATAGATATACTCAACTGTTTAATTTGGATAATTTAGCTGAATTTACTTCCTTTAGCAAATATTTATGGAAGGCTATTTGTGCCGTGTACTATGCTTGGGCCATGAATCAAAAAAGAAATGTCATGCTGTCTTGGATTTCAGGTATTTAAATTCTAATGGGAGAATAATGAAGTGGTGTTGTAAGATGGACCATATGATCCTGCAACTGTGCACAGATGACTGCTGAGACACTCAGCCCATGAAGGCCATAGTAAGAGTGCAGGGAGAGAAGGACACCAGACACAAACCTTTGAAGGCAACGCCAGGATGGTAGCCATTGGGGGAGGGAGTGCCCTGGGATTAAGTACCTCTTCAGTACTAGCATGGAGGCCTGAAGAGGTAGGTGATGCGCACAGTTGTAGGCCTGCTGGTGTCTGTGGCAGATGAGAGGGAGAGAAGGACAGAATGCTATGGAGAGGGCAATGGTTTATTTCCTCACTGGGGTCCTCCTGTGGAGACTCAGTAAGGGAGCAGTTTGTCTGAACTCCTCCTGTGGATCAATAAATAGAGCCAGCTGAGTGAGTGAATATCAGAAAAGTACAGCTGGATACAAGGAGGCTACTGAGAAGAACACAGCAGTGACGATCTGCAGTTTTTGATTAGGACACCAGTCGTGAGAGAAGTAGAGAAAGGATTTAAGACCCGTTTAGGAGGTGAAGTTGTAGGCAGACTGCTCAGATCTTAAATATTTAAGATCCTTTAGGTTGTAAAATCAATATCCTTTGAGTTCCTGCTTGAGTGAAGTAGTGAACAACTGAGACAACTGCTCCTGCTGATATGCAGCTTGTCTTCCGGGGTGGAGGATGGGCTGAGTGTCCACCTGTGATGGGTGCTGTGATGCTGAGTACAGAGACGGGATTTAGAGACAGTTTAGGAGCTGGAGACCCAGGTTCAGAGAAAGAGGCATGTGCTGTATTTGAATTTCTGAACATACCCCTCCCCCACACCCGACGTACACATTGCTTCATATCATTTAGGGGACACACTAAAGATAAATTTATTGTTTACTTGAGATTTACCCAGCAACCACATGTATGAGTAGCGAAACTACTTATTCAAGTGATAGAACAAAGTGTTCCTACTTGTAATTTTTGAGTATCACAAGGAAAGAAGTACAGAGAACACTCTGGAGGATCTACTGGGGATCCCAAGAGACACACATACATACAAACAACACCAGAGGCTCATCATGTAGAAGGCAAATGAAGACAATTCCAGGCTCACCTGTATCATGGAGACTACTTTCAAAGAAAAACAACGCACAAAGTGACAAATATTAGATACTATTTATAAATGATATAACACTACAGAAAATTAAACACACACATGAAAAGCTAAAAGCACAAAATAATCAGACATGACAAAAATGCTGAAAAATAAAGTAACTCCCTGGCCAACTTTTATAGTACAAACATGTTCTATGACTGTTTATTTGAGCTATAGACATTGTGGTCTCATCTTCCTCATGAAAACAACAGGTGAATATTACTTTGTGTCAAGCAAAGGAACACAATTCATTCTTTTTCCTAGTATAATTGATCAAAACTTATTGTTAACAATGTGTTGGGCATGAAGGTGGGATGGATATAGGAGAAATTGGGGATAAGGAACAACAACCAAAATATATTGTATTAAAAAAATTTTAAATACTAACAGTTTAAATACCTTTCTTTGGCCCTTATAATTTATGTTAACATTATATAACTGTATCTTTCCACAATTTGATAAAAATAGCTATAAAATTTTTTCATATATAAGCATAAGAGTATATACAGGACATTGTAAATTTTCTGGTTTTGTTTTCTCAATTCTTTGAGAACTTTGAACAGTATATTTTGACCACACTCCTCTGCTTTCCCAACTCCTTCTCCCAGACCCTCCTTCTCTACCCACCAAAATTTGTGTCCTCTTTCTTGTTAACCAATGCAGTCCCATCTCTACTGCCCATATACTGTTGGCCTTCCACTGGAGCATAGTCAACCTACTAAAATATCCATCCTTAAAGAAAACTGACTCCACCTCTCCTAGCAGCTATCACTTGCCAGTATCTCCTTAGTTAGGGATAGGACTTTGCACATCTGTCTCTCTCCTCTCCATGCTGGGACTTTGTCGGTATTGAGCTTGTGGAGGTCTTGTATTTGCTCACACAACTTCTGAGTTCATATGTGTAATTGACACACTGTGTCTGGAAAAATAAAACTGGTTCAATGTAGTCATCCACTGCCTCTGGCTCTTGGACTCTTTGCCTCCTCTTCTGCAATGATTCCAAATCTTGGGAAGAGGGGGTGTAATGGAGATATTCCATTCAGCACTGCATATTCTACTCTCTCTTATTATTTTTTTTACCTTGACTGGTTGTGAATCTTCATGCTAATTGTAATCTACTACATAAAGAAGCTTCTCTGATGAGGGTGACATCCCCAATTTTCCTATACAGAGATTCACCCTGAGCATTGTGAATGTCAACTCTCAAACAACTTGCCAATGTCCTCATTGCAGCAGCCTCTTACACAGATTCTGCTCTTTGTGTTGATGCCAATATTGACCTACATTGTGGTGCATATTTCTAAGAGAGGATGATTGTTTTATTTAGGCTTTGATGAGAACTGAATCTTTAAGATATAACTTGCCTACATTTCAAACTTCGTTTCTCCTTCATGCCTTTAGTGTTCTGTATCCTACACCCTGATTATATTGCAATATCCTTATCTTTGTATTTCACTCATGGTGCTTTGTAAGTTTATATGGAGGGGTGATGTAATTTAACAGATATCAGAGTCTGTCTAGCAGCAGTATAATAGTATTGAGAGTGCTAACGCCATAGTTATTTCTCTAAATCTAAACTTATAATCATATCAACTATCCCTACAAATGTAATTATGGTCAACCAGTTGCCTTCATCAACAGTTGCTACTGTCACAGAATACTTAAAACAGATATCACAGAAGTTCAAGATAAACTGGTTTGGGGTCTGGGGTGAGGCCTCTGGGCTGCATCCTCCAGAGTGGGCAAATGCTCTGTGTTCATGTGGAGGAAGAGTTGGAAAGGATAAATGTGTCCCAGGGGCCCTTTTTATGGCACCAATCTGTAGCAGGAATCTTAAAAAGTTCTTATTAATAAAATCAAACCTGAGGCCAGTTATTGGGGTGAAATGCTGGAAGATCAGAGAAACAGAACAAGCCACAGCTAACCTCACCTGGCCAACTTCTCAGGTGATCTTGTTTCCTCAGACTGGAAACCTCTGTGTCCTCATATCCGAATGGCTCTCAGCTGAACTGTGCTGCTCAAAACTTAAAAGCTTAACCAGCCAAATGCTTAACCAGCCAAATGCTTCTAGTTTCTGGTCTTCATGCCTTATATATCTTTCTGTTTTTGCCATCACTCCCTGGGATTAAAGGCTCACTTCTTGGGATTAAAGGCGTGTGTCACCATGCCTGGCTGTTTCCAACGTGGCCTTGAACTTACAGAGATCCAGAGGGATTTCTACCTCTGGAATGCTAGGATTAAAGGTGTGAGTGCCACCATTTTCTAGCCTTCGTATCTAGTGGCTGTTCTGTCTCTGACCCCAGATAAGTTTATTAGGGTGCACAATATTTTGGGGAACACAATACCACCACATCAATCCATTGTAGAGGGTATAATTCTCGTGACCTCATCACCCCTAAGGTCCATTTCTCAGAACTGCTGTATTCAGGGTTAACTTTAGCATGAGTTGTGGAGGGGTCACAAACACTAGACCCCAACCATAGGGAGTAACAGGATAGACAGACAGTAAATGCAAAATCAGACTGGAAATGGTGACTGTGCATGTATGTACATGTATGATTGTAAAATGATTATTAAAATCTTAATTTTGACATTAAAAATAAATCATAATTGAATAATCACCTTATTAAGTCACTATTTAGGTCTGGAAGAACTCCTGCCCTGAGGGACCCTGAATGGTTATTTCTGCACAGTGAATCTGCCTCAACAATGATTAGCATTTACACAGCTCTAATATTGAAACATGGGCTGTTGGCATGGCCATAAGGATATTTTGAAATTTATCAGTGCTAACATGTGCTTTAACATAATGTTTAGGTTCTGGGCAGCAAAGGGAATCTTAGGCTCAGTAGTAGAAATTCTCATGTCTCCAAGATGAAGACATATTTGAAGCAGTTGGGTGACTGGGAGGTCTGGAGTGAGCCTTGAGAGGTATTTGCTGGTTGTGAGATGCCTGTGGTTGCTGATATTCAAGGAGGCGTGAGAGGCTTTCTGGAGTGGGAGGAAAGGGGCTTTGGACGAGTAAGACAAGCTGCTTCAGAATGTTCAGCAAGGGCATCATGGTGTCCCATAAGCACACTGGCCCAAGAGCTACTCCAAATTGTCTGCTTTCTTTTTCTTACTTTCTATTACCCCTTTCTCTGTTTTTATCATTATTTCAAGACTCCACATTTACTATGCAGTCTGGTCTTGGTCTTGAATTCATGATCCCTCTGTCTCATCCTTGCTGGCATCATACTTGATTTGCTAGTAGACCTGGCTTTACTATAATTTTATTAAAATATGAATATTAATATTTTGAAGTAGTTTTGAGTCAGATGTGAAGTGAACAAGTATACAACCAACTAGTTTATTATTTCAGCATTTTATTTTCAGATAGACAAAAAAGAAAAAGAAAAAGAAGGATGAGAAGGAGGAGGAGAAGGAGAAGAAGGAGGAGAAGGAGAAGAAGAGGAGGAGGAGGAAGAAGAAGAGGAGAAGAAGGAGAAGGAGGAGGAGGAGGAGGAGGAGGAAGAGGAGGAGGAGGAGGAGGAGGAGGAGGAGGAGGAGGAGGAGAAGAAGAAGAAGAAGAAGAAGAAGAAGAAGAAGAAGAAGAAGAAGAAGAAGAAGAAGAAGAAGCAGCAGCTACTCAATCTCCAGTTCACTATCGAGTTAAGGTTAGCCTTGAACTCTCGTCCTTTTGTCTCGGCCCCAGAGTGATTTACAGCTGTGTACGATCATACCCAGCTCCTTTCAGATTTTAAAAAGTATTTTCAAACAGTGTCTAACCGTGTAGCTGTGGCTGGCCTGTAAGTTGCTATATAGACCAGGCTGGCCTCAAGCTCACAGATATATGCCTTCCTGCCTCTGCCTCCTCAGTACTGGGATTAAAAGCATATGGCATCATATCCAGCCTTCTTTCAGCTTTTAATATACATATGTTAAGTAGAAGGATAAATCCTTCAGATGTTTAAAATCTTTTCACTCCATCAGAATGACAATAAATTGTGTTAAAACAGGATTTGATTCATATATGCTTCTCTTATTTAATTACGGGCCACACTAAGAGTATCTAGTAAGTTCAACCATGTCTCCAATTCTTCATAAAACTAGAATCTTGAAATGTTTTAATGTTCAATAATCCCTAAAACAATTATACAAATGAGTGGTATCAAGACTCTGTTTAGAAAATTCATCACAGCATTTGGTCATATATCCAACAGCAAAGGAAAAATGCTTTAAAAAGATGAGTATTAATACGTTTTGATAGTGTTCTAAATCGTGGCTTTGTAGCATTATGAAGTTGATCAGATTGACTTCAGATGATGAGAAACACTCTTATTAAATGATATTCAAATTCTATGCTTTGTAATTATTTAAAACAGAACTGTCATGTTTAATTTTATAATACGCTAAATAGTTAAATAATTTAATATGAAAAATTTAATGTATCATTTTGATAATGTACCAGGATTTAAAGAAAATTAGTTTCTTTTATCTTTAATTCCCAAATCTCTAAAATGTCAACCTGGGAAATGCCATCTGTACTTTCTCCTGCAAAGACAGAGAATTTAGGATACACGATTCTTAGGGAGCTAATAAAAATTTCAACTTTCGAAAGGAGTGTGTTTAATCATAATTTCCTGGTGGATTTATGCTTGTGTTCTTCTTCCTTCCTTGTTGGGGTTTTAATCTGCCTCAGGACAGATCATGCAGTAGCGCCACAGCACTCAGATGCCCTGGCTTCTCTGTGCTGTACGAGTTCTTGTGTGTGGACAGCCATGGTTAGCGGGCTTCAATCATCCTCTTTATTTACATCTACTCCCTCACTATCAGTAGACAGACATCACCCCTGCTGTATTTTGTACACATCTTCCTTTCTTCCTTCCCTCAACCTGCCACCTTTGGATTACAGGCTCTGTGCATAATTACTGGGTGGAATTTTTACATATTTGTATCCATGGAGCTAATCATCCAGCAAATTTGGGGTTACTCTATACTCTGAAATAGCTTTGGTAACAAGAGGCCAGAATTATTATAGTTTGAGAACAAACTTCAGAGAAATAGAGACTTAAAGTTTAGGTGCTTTCTTCAGACTCATGCAACAAGAAAAATTGCTAAGTGAACCCTAAATTGTCTAAGTCTCTATTTCTCATTTGTGAATCTGGGATAACAGGACATGGAGGCATTTCCTCCCAAGACAGGAAACTAAATGGCAGAGGTCAAATATTAAGCAACATGCTTTGTGGAATGTCCCAACCATTCATGGGCACATTGTCCCAAGTCATAGAACAGCTCATCTGTTGATCAGGGTAAAGAGCCACACTGTTCTCTGCTCTGGGGCTCTTAAGAGAGAATTATGGAGAGGGATTTGGAGCTTCTGAGCCATTGCATTAGAACCCACTACACCCTTGCAGAACCACCTGACTGCTACTTTCTGTTTCTCCCATGAATAAACCTTTTGCTGTCAACTCTTGTGCATGATTATTCAGTTGCTGAGAGCCTGGAACCTCCAATCATCGTGGAGACCCTCCTATATGATCCTTGCCTGAAAAAGCTCATGGAGTTTGCCTGTACACATCTGCACGAAGGTAACCCCCTCTCCTTTTTTTTTTTTTTTTTTTGGCTTTTTTTTAAATACATATTTTTATTTTATAATTAATTTAATTTTACATATCAGCCACAGATTCCCCTGTCCTCCCTCCTCCCACCCCCCAGCCTTCCCCCCCAATCTACCCCCCTTTCCCACCTCCTCCAAGGCAAGGTCTCCCCTGGGGATTCAGCCCAGCCTGGTAGATTCAGTTGAGGCAGGTCCTGTCCCCTCCTCCCTGCATCAAGGTTGAGCAAAGTGTCTCAGCATAGAACCTAGGTTCCAAAAAGCCAGCTCATGCACCAAGAACAGGTTCCGGTCCCACTGCCTGGGGGCCTCTTAAACTCATCAACTGTCTCACTTATCCAGAGGGCCTGGTCCAGTTCCATGGGGACTCCTTAGCTATTGGTTCACAGTTCATGTGTTTCCACTAGTTTGGCTATTTGTCCCTGTGCTTTTTCCAATCATGGTCTTGGTATCTCTTGCTCATATAATCCCTCCTCTCTCTCGCTGATTGGACTCCTGGAGCTCCACCTGGGTTTTGGCCATGGATCTCTGCATCTGCTTCCACCAGTTACTGGATGAGAGTTCTACCATGACAGTTAGGGTATTCGGCCATCTGATCATCAGAATAGGTCAGCTCAGGCAGCAGGTCAGCATTGCCAGTAGTCTGTAGAGGAGGTATCTTTGTGGATTTCTGAGGACCTCTCTAGCCCTCTGCTTCTTCCTATTCCCATGGGGTCTTCATTTATCATGGTGTCTCTTTCCTCGTTCTCCCACTTTGTTCCTGATCCAGCTGGGACCTCGCCGCTCCCCTAAGCTCTCTTTCCCCCAACCCTTGCCCTCTATTACCCCCACCCCACCCCCAGTTTGCTCATGTAGATCTCATCCATTTCTCTGTTGCTGGGTGATTCCTGTGTCTTTCTTAGGGTCCTTTTTAAGGCTCATCCATTCATAACATTGTGAAGAGTCCCCTTTAATGGAACCTGCTTACATATTCTTAGGTCCCAAGAATTAGAAAGATAGAAAGTTAATAAAATTATTTTTCTGCCTTCCATATAGTACATAGTCTGAATTATTTACATGTTTGAAACTTTGGAGACTCCATGTATAGATGTTTTTAATGCTCACCCCACCCCTTTTAATTAGTAAACATTGTTTGAAAAATATGGGACCCATGTACCACATTGTCATAGGAAATTTAAATTACACTTGTGCTAGCTAACATTGTGTTACTCCTTAAATTACCATCGAATTACACATGTTTGGTAACTCCCTTTGAAGCAAATGAGCAACATTTATTCTCAATAAAGCTTTCATTTAAACTAGGCATATTAGATACCATTAGCACAAATTCATTATAAATTACATTTCAGCTTTCATACAGGGTTTATTTACCCAGAGCTTGTTATATATGAAAAGTTAACTAAGATAATATTAATATTAGTTTTAGTAAATGCCCTGCAGTTAACAAGAACCCACTTAAAATGAGAAGTAACTCTTGTTTTCCTTTGTAATATTCACAATGAACAAATAATTGATCCATGTTTGGTTTATAATTATTAATCTTGCCATCGACACTGATTTTTTATTCTAATATAATATGTAAATGTAAAAACATAATTCAGAATAGATGGATTTCAAGTTTCAAACTTTGGTCTTCCACATCATTAATTATGCTAGAAGATTCAGAAAATTCTTGTAATTACCCAGCTTATCACTGTTTAATGTAACATCCTCTTTTGAAAATGTAATTTCAGGTTTTTTTGGCATTAGCCTTCAATTCATATTTTACCCAGACACCCCAGTCTCAAATATCCCCTGCAGAGTGATCCATTTCTAACAAGAGCCTTTTTGGGGGAACTTAGTAATAATTATAATGCTGATGACAATCCCTGCCACTCTTCTTAGGCTCTGGCGTTTCAAGGCAGAGTGGTGCTCCTTGATCCTGCTTAAGCCCCTGTTTAAATGTAAATTAGAAGAGACTCATTTACATTACTTATTCCAGGCATCCATATGCAATACCAGATTGCAAAAGGAAATATTTGTAAGCTATCCCTCTATTTATCTTACCACGCTCATCACTAGGACACTTTAGAGCTTGAACAACCAAACTAGAATCATTTCAATTGTCTACCTGAGGGAAAGTCATCGAAACCGACAGACCTTTGACTCTTGGGGCTCCGTTGCTCTCGCTCTAATTTAATAACAATTGGGTCAAAGGGGACGTTTGCATCTTTTCTTGAGTTAAGGAGACTGAATGCCTTGAGCTGGATTTTGAAAGGTAGGAAGGGATTTTGGGATGTTCAGTATCACCTTGTCCGTGACATTTTAATTTTTAAAATATTTCAACTCTATACAAATGATGGCACAGTATCACGGGCAGCACACAAGCATTAGCATTCAGGGATGCAGAAGGCAAGCCCAGATAAAACCTCCATCTAGCTTGTATATACACCAGCAACACTGAAAACTTAGACTTTGTTGACCAAAGAAAAACATTTCCTTTTGTAAATGTTTTCTGCTAAACTCTAATTTGGGCTGTTTTATGTAGCAAGCTTGTTCATTTAAAACTTTACTTATTTATTTATTTTGAGGGGGGAGGCATGTTCAGATGGTCTCACGTATCCCAGACTGGCCTCAAACACTGTGTAGCAAAGGCTGTCCTTGAACTCTTGATTATCCTGCTTTCATCTTCCAAGTGTTAGCATCGCAGGTGTGTACCACTGGACTCATTAATTTTTAGAACTTTGCTTTAAAAATCTTTTCTTTCCCCCCAAATCAGTACAAATGTAATTATATTACCAAATACCTTATCAGCATCCTTGGAAACAAGGAGGTATGAAGAGAATATTTCTCTTGTTAGTAATTAAGAAATAGATGTCCTTGATGTCCATCATATTAGATGCCACCAAAAATCATTGGGAACAAATCTCTGTGCTTTCCCACTGATAACCTGTGGAATTTTAATTCTTTGTGTCTTATTTCTCTTGATTACAGTCTTGTGTTAGTATTACTCACTTGGTAAGCTTCTGTTAGCAATTCCTGAGCTCATGGTTGGTGTGTGTTTGGTTTTATTGTCTCAATATTCAGTAAAAGAAAAGTGCCATTAATGTTTTTGTTACTTATTTACATTTAAAAATAGCATTAGTTTTATTTATTTGTATGTTGTGAGACTGCATAAGTATATGGGCACCACATGCACTCAAGAACCCTTGGAGGCTTGAAGAGGTTGATAGATCCTCTTGTACTGGAGCTACAGGCCATTGTGAGCTACAATGTAACTGCAGGGGTCTGAATCCTGATCTTTACAAGAACAGCAAATGTTCTTAACTGCTTAGCCATTCTCCAGCCTTTATTTATTTACTTTTATTGCTGACTGCAAGCCTGTGAGATAAATAAGGTAAGCTAATGATCGTGATAATAACATCTTGTATTACTTCACATTTGAAAAGACAACTTCAGTATGAGCCAGCAGTTTATATATATATATATATATATATATATATATATATATATATATATATATATACAAAGGGAGGTCCATTATCCCTTTTCTACTTCTCAAAGCTGCTTCTTTGCCATGTGACTACTATCTAGACATAAAGGAAATATAATTCACAGTATTCTTAAATATAATGATATGTATAGCCATCTATTATGTATATGGCATACTGTAAAGCATGCTTTAAAAAAAAAGCAGCATAGCTGCTGTGCAAGTCCTGTTAAGTGGACTTGAGGTTTGTGATACATGGTTTCTGGTCCTTCAGAGCTGACTCAGAAGCATAACCACATTGTTGAGGTCACTATTAGCTTACTGCTGTCACTAAAATATGTCCTTTTACCTACTAAGGCATTAGTATAAAAGTCGGCTTTTTTCTTCATTCTTCTACTATAACGAACACTCTTTGTTAACTTTTACTTTTTTCTGAAGGAGGGGAGATGGTTTAGTTGGTAAAATGCTTGACACACAAACATGAGGACACACATTCTATTACTAACACTCAGGTGAAAATGCTAAGCATAGTGACATATCTATAAGGCCAGAACTAGGGAGATAGGGACAGGAGGGATTGCAAGGGCTTGCTGGACAGGCAGTATAGCTTAATCCATGAACTTCCAGTTCAGTGAAATGCAATGAGAAACCCTGTCTTAATAAGCAATGTGAAGAACACACATATATGCTCATAACTGCCCTCTTCCCATTGAGTAGACTTTCATTGGCAGATAAGCAGTTAACCTTAATCTGTCCAAGATGGAAACACATTATCTCCTTTAGGTCTTCATTTTAGCATCTAAAAAAATTATTAGCCTTGAGAAGGAAACATAGGAAGTACAGATTACACACACACAGACACATATATGCCATTTCACTACTGGAATCAAGTACCCACTGGGTCTTTAATGATAATGTTAATAAGACATTTGAGCTTTTCTTCTCTAATAAAGAAATTGACCAGCACAAGTTTAAAGAAACATATAGTACTTTTAAAAGATTGGATTGTTGAGAAGGATGTAGACATTTAAAAATAATAAATACTTTTTTAAAAAAGCAACATTTAAAAATAGATAGTATTATCCTGTGAGTAATGTAGGAGGTGGCTGAAATTCATTGTGGGCTGAGTATGCAGCTTTGGATCACACATCATGCTGACCCGTGAGGGTAATCTTTGACCATATAACTAAGGCACAAGCAGCCAGGATGAATTAAGTACTGGCAAGTGTGTGTGTGTGTGTGTGTGTGTGTGTGTGTGTGTGTGTGTGTGTTCATTAGGTGAAATAAAGTCAAGAGAAGTAAGAGTGGCCAAGAGAGTATATGCAAGCTAACAGGGTACTGGCAAAGCACTGGCCGTAGCCCACATCCAACGGTACACAGGCTTTATCTTTGTCTCCCACTGCTTCTCATCCCTTCTCACAATGTTAGATCTGGTTTGAATCTGTTGGATATTAGGACAGCTCAAGTGAGCTATTTCCCCCCTCCAGTTTCATTTTAATATAAGGTCTGTGTAACTGGAAAAATCTGTCCCGAGACAAATATCAGGACCCACAGCAAGAGAGCCTTTCTGAAGATGAAGGAATGGGATTGTCAGAACAAATTCCAACAGCCACCTCTGAAGGTTGCTGCTTACGAAAACGTCCATGTATCATGGAGAACAAAGCTAGCTGTCTTAGTATTATATTGTGTAATACTCATTGTTTAATCCAAACACAGGAAATGACCAGAATACTTTATTTATTAAGGAGATGAAAACAGATCAATCCATTTGGGGTATTCCCACACAAATAGCTGCCGAAGTCTCCTTGTTTGTTGTTTTGAGGTAAAGTCTTACTCTGAAACCCAAGCTAGCCTCCAATTCATGTCAGTTCTTATGCCTCAGCCTTCCAAAGGTTAGAATTACGTATGTTAGCCACCACTCTTGGCTCAAAAGACTTGTTTTCTTAGCAATTATTCAGACAGAGTAGGATGTGTTGTCCAAGCTATCCTTGCACTAATGAGCCCCTGATCTCAGCCTCTGGGGTTGTTAGGATTACAGACATAAGCCACCATATCTAAAACTTTGTGGTGTGTGTGTGTGTGTGTGTGTGTGTGTGTGTGTGTGTGTGTGCAGGCACATGTGTGTGTAGGGGGGGGCTACGTGCACATATTTCATAGGAATGTATGGAGAGCAGAAAGCAGTATTAGTTATCATGCTTTGGCTATCATCTACTCATTTTGTTTTTTGAGATGGGGTCCTATTGGACTAGAACTCAACAAGTAGGTGCTGGCTGGCCAGTAAGCCCTAAGGGTCTTCCCGTCTTGGCTCCTCAGTGCCAGGTTTATAAGCCCACGACATCACACCTGGCTTTTTAATGCAGGTGTTAGGGATGGAACTGAGGTTCTTGTCTTTGTATATCAGCACTTTGTAGACAGAGCTCTCCGTTCAGTCCTCTACTTGAAACCTTTGGCATTGTCTTGTTTCTGAATTCAAGATGCTCATCACATCTTAGAATCCAGAAAATTGCTAGAACTAAAACTACTTTCTCAAGCTGTTCATGTGGTAATGGACACTTCCTTTTCATGATAAACTTTGTATTTTGGAACATACAGGGAGAAGGTATTTCATAAAATGATAGGCTAAAAACACTTAGTAGATATATTTACTAAATCATATGGTATTATAAAAATATATCTGATATTGTAAGTTAGCAAGACAGAAATGTTCTGAATAAGGATAAACCTAACTTTCCAGGAAAATTCAAACATTAAAAAATAATTAGGCATTTGAGGGAAAAAAAAACAATTAAGAGACTTGAAATTATTGCTGAATGATGTTTTGATTTGGCTGGCTCATCTGGCCAAATTCACTTCCTTTCTTCATTCCTAATTGGTATGTGCCTTCCTGGTAATCCGGCTCTGGCTGCCATAGATACCCAGCATGCCTCTTTCTGGCGAGTGTCACCTCAAAGCTGAGGCAAGTTTATGGAGCACTGCAGTTCCCCAGGTACATTCGGTTCAGTGGAGATCCAGAGAGCTTCAGTCTCAGGGACTGAATACACCACCTTTCATCAGTCCAAAATGTATTTTAAATCAATGTCAAGCTGGCTGCAAAATTGATGTATCCAACTTCATCGTCACCCTAGCTATCCAACATTGTCCCAGGAGTACCTATCCCAATTACGTATGATAAAACATAAAGAAATAATCAGAAATCCATTATTTAATGCCAAGTTTGAGATAAGAGCTGAAAAAGACAGAAATGTAAACCTGAAGAACCACAAATAATCACCCTAGTTGGCCCCCTCGGGGGCTCTTTTTGGATATATTATGAGGGATATAAAGAAAATACATAGAATAGATGCCTACTGAAATGAAACTGGTGCATTTTGGTGTCTTCCCTGGAGAACACTGCACATTTTCTTTTGTCTTCTGTTTTTGAGCCATATTCTCACATCTGAGTTTGGTTAGTTGCTATTTCAAACATTATTATAGTGAAAACGTTATTATACTGAGAACTCAAATAATATGAGTTTTGCCTACAGGTCTCAAATTCCACACAGAATTCTTTAATTATTACTAAAGATGGCTTGATTTTTTTTCCATATTGAAACCAGTCCCTTGGTACTCTAGGACTCAACTGTTTTTTGTTTTAATTTCATGATCAATAACGCATGGAGTCCTTAGATTGTGCACATTTTATTATTCATTATTTGTCTGATTGGTGATTACCAGACTAGAATCGGTAAAGCATGCCACACATCATGCTTACCAGCCATTTGCCTGTATGGAGCATTGAGTTACTTCCTGTGATTTCCTTGCTTTGGAAAGCCTGAGAGTGATATCCACCCCCTAGTTGGCATTTCTGGGGAAACTGTTCAGAATTTGGAGACAATGAACATCAAAATACTTTAATATTATTTAAGGTAGAGAAGGAAATCATATTTTTTGTGAGGGAGTATATCCCTTTCTCTTCCTCACTAAGGTTCACAACAGCATTTCTCTAACAAGAATTGGATTAACAAGAAAAAATTCTCACAAATTTGTCTGACCAAAGTTTTACATGACAAGGGAGACATTATTCACAAATACCTCTAACTTGGGAAACACTGGTTTTTGCTTGGTTGTTGTTTTTATCTAGAACAGCAGCTGGGGCAAAACATGTTTCATTGAATCATGAGATCTGATGAAGGAAATATGGTTGGATAATGCTGAGATCTGCTGTTAGTGAGAATGATTGAGTGAATGGTGAGATCTGGTGGTAGTGAGAATGACTGGGTGAATGGGGAGATCTGGTGGTAGTGAGAATGACTGGGTGAATGGTGAGATCTGGTGGTAGCAAATGTGTAGCATGAATCTTAAAGAGTCTCATTAATAAAATCAAACCTGAGCCAGTTATTGGGATGAACACTGGAAGATCAGAGAGACAGAACAAGCCACAGCTAACCTCATCTGGCCAACTTCTCAGCTGGTCTTGTTTCCTCAGACTGGAAGCCTCTGAGTCCTCACCCAGAATGAATCTCAGCTGAACTGTTGCTTGAAAGCCTGAAAGCGTAACCAGCCAAATGCTTCTAGTTTCTGGTCCTCACGCCTTATATAACTTTCTGCTATCTTCTATCACTCCCTGGGACTAAAGGCTCACTTCTTAGGATTAAAGGTATGAGTCACCATGCCTGGCTGTTTCCAATGTGGCCTTGAACTCACAGAGATGGAGGGATTTCTGCCTCTGGAGTGCTAGAATTAAAGGTGTGAGTGCCACCATTTTCTAGCCTTTGTATCTAGTGGCTGTTCTGTCTCTGACCCCAGATAAGTTTATTAGGGTGCACAATATTTTGGGGAACATAATACCACCACACAAATGTGTTTGGGTGAACAAGATTTGATGTAGTACATGTGAATGGATGAGTCGAGTGTCCAGCTTAGCAGGTAGTAGACTGAAGTGGCAGATGCAGCAAGGCTAGTCTTTCTAGATACTTGGACTCTCCACATCCTACTTACTTCCAGGAAGGAACCTTCTAGAAGGAGTGTGCTATATGCTATTCAGAAGAATATCAGAGAAATTCCTTTGTGTCCAGCTCATATAGAAAAAGGCAAGGGAAAGTTAGATTCACATCTCTGGTTTCTATTGCTGCCAGATGTGGGGGCTGGCAAGATCTCAGGAAGAGATTGAGCCTAAACCTCTACCCAGTGTTTTCAGGTTCTTTTCACTGTCAGAGAAAGAACTCACAAGAGAAAAAAAAAAGGAGGGAGAGAGCATTTATTGCACAGCAAAAATGTACACTAGAGGTGTGAATGTAGGGCGTCTTGGAGTGAGTCCTCTGTCATTTTGAACAGCACATTTAGGATCCAGCTTAAAGAAGGGGAGAATTATTCATGAGTTAAGACAAGAAAAAACTGGAGGTTTTCTTGGGGAGTAGAGTTTACTTGTATGCTCTGTTCTTAGATGAGTTTTTGGATGTGTCATGACACCAGAAACATGATAGAAACAGCCAATTCTGCAAGGGTAGTGCTACAGAGCAGCCATTGTAATGAACTTAGAGGTCATCTTGATCTGCCATGTTGATCCCTGTGGGTCCTGGGAAGGCTTGTTCTTCACTGGCAGCTGTCATGTAATGTCCTGGTATAATATAGCTCCACGGTTGCATCAGCTTTTACCCAGCATGCCTATTCCCCTGTGCTATCCAGCCTGCCTCCTTCAGACCTGGTTTCTAGGGCTAGCTTTCAGAGAAGACTGACAGGCAGGAGACAGGAGGGCAGAAGGTCACTGAGAGACCTTCTGAAGCCCTCACAGCTTCTTTCCCTGTAAAGCACTGAGCAAACCAATGTGTCATTATGTTGGAACATCACTTCCTGAAACCCAGTGTTTACAAACAAGCAAGCAGATAAGGGAGGAAGAAATAAAGAAGGAAGAATAGGAATCCTGTCTGAGAAATGGAATAGAAGCTCTGAGAGATGCTCTGGAGAATTCAAGTTGGGGAGTCTAGAGTAGATCTTTATTTAAAGCAGTGAGAAGCAACAGAGGGTAATGGGTAAGCACACTAAATTCTCTGGCCCTAAGCTTATCTTTGATATTTCCTGTTGTTCCAATGTTAGAAAACACTCAAGCTCCAGTTACTTAGATATGAAATGAAGCTAATCATAGTACCTACCTCATAGATCCATTGGGAAGATTCCATGAGACAAAGCAGGTCCTGATCCTTAGTCCAGGCCATGACCCTTGCTGTAAACACTAGCTGTTATCATCCAGAAACCCTGGCAGGGAGGATGCTGAGGTCATGTCTGGTGGAGCTCAGAGAAAAGCTGTGAAGCTGGAGCAATAGAGTATAAAATTAGTTTTGTAGATCAGTGGGATTGGATAAGACAAACTGATGTGACAATGGGTGGGAGGTAAACTGGCTAGAAAGAGCTTTGAAAACGAGTGGGACCCCAATGACCATTTTATGTTAGAAGAAAAGTCGGGTTATGTTTCTAGGTCCAAGTAGAATTGTCTAACAGATTCCACATGTGTTGTAAAACTATATGCCTGGATTACATCCTTAGCCAGCTCCATATAGAGAAGAATCAGAGATCTAGCACAAGGTGTCTGGGCACATGAAACATTAGAGGCTGTAGATTCATTATCTCCAGGGACCCTAGTAAGACAAAGAACTACAGAATTTTCTGAAAGGGCTCATAGATTTTCATAGCGTCTTCCCAGGCCAGAAAAACTTCAAGGCTAGGGTGATGATACACTATCAGAAGGTGCTTCTCTCTTGTGTTTGATGGCTGAACTGTTTGGCAGAGACTCGGAGATAATACACAGATATGCTTACAATAGAGACAGGAGAAGGTTCCCATGCAAATTGTAGATTTCATAAATTTAAAATTATTATAATCATGACTTCTCCACTAGTAGGTTATAAGAAATGAAGACATTTATTATCAAAAAAACTTCTTAGTCCAGTGTTTGGTAAATAACACTTTACTACTGTGATTAACTCCTTGTCTTTCACTTGCTTATTGATTCAGAATTTCTTCCATGACTCTGGTAACTATGTTCCTGCTTATACCCCCCAAGAGCACTGAAGTGGGATAGAAAGGTAGAAAAGATTATGGAAGCATGAGAAAGTGAAGGAGCTCCTCACTCCGGAGCCTGGTGGAAGCATCTCTAGCAAGCTGAAAAGCAGGAATTTCCACCACAATTAGCAAACTGCAAAAGACCTCATTCTCCCTCTGCTGAAAACCTGCATTTTCTAGTAATCTCACCAGAAACCTTGTGCAGCCATGGTGGTTCCTGATTTTACATGATCAGATTATAGTTCCATTCAAGGCATCAGCAGACACACCCTATAATTGTACTTATTAAAAAGAAAAGAAAAATGAAAAAAATGTTTCTTAACATCCCTTTGAGATTTAACTTGAGAGTAACCAAAATAGCATATATGGCAGCTAAAACACTAGATTACAGCTCTCCTTTGAGGAACCCATATGACCCTTGAGTATGCTTTTCCTGAGCATCATTTTTTCTTAAGAAATTTTTTATTTGTTTTACACACCAAAGATCCCACTCTCATCCCTCCTCCTGCTACCCCCAGCCTTCCCTCCCCCAACCCACCCATCCCCATCCCCCATGGGCAGTCAGCAAAGCCTGGTACATTCAGTTGAGGCAGGACCAAGCCCCTCCCCGTTGCATGAAGGCTATGCAAGGTGTTCCACCATAGCTGGCCTACTCCTGTAATCAGATTGGTAAATACCCTAACTGTCACCATAGAGCCTTCATCCAGTAACTGATGGAAGCAGATGAAGCGATCCACAGCCAAGCACCAGGCCAAGCTCCAGAAGTCCAGTCGAAGAGAAGGAAGAGGGATTCTATGAGCAAAGGGCATCAAGATCATAATGGGGAAATCTACAGAGACAACTGAACTAAGCTAGTGGGAACTCATGAACTTTAGACTGTAGCTGGAGTTTTTCTGGTCCTGCCTGGCCCATGGTCAGGACAAATCTCTCTCACCCGCCAGTCCCACAGCTGCTCAGACACAACCAAGTAAACACAGAGACTTATATTGCTTACAAACTGTATGGCCGTGGCAGGCTTCTTGCTATCTAGTTCTTCTATCTTAAATTAACCCATTTCTATAAATCTATACCTTGCCACATGGCTCGTGGCTTACCAGTATCTTACATATTGGTATTCATGGTGGTGCCTGACAGCGTCTCCCTGCCTCAGCCTTCCTGTTCCCAGGATTCTCTTCTCTGCTTGTCCCTGCCTGTACTTCCTGCCTGGCTACCGGCCAATCAGCATTTTATTTATACAGAGGGATATTCACAGCATTAGACCAACAGCTGTGGAGCCTACATGGGACTGGAGTAGGCCCTCTGAATGTGGGAGACAGTTATGTAGCATGGTCTGCTTAAGGGGCCTCTGGTAGTGGGATCAGGATCTATCCCTGGTGAATGAGCATCTTTTTTTTCTTAACCATCTTGCTTAAAATCTATGTTAAGCATGTCATTTGAGAAATGAAGTTCACACCCACATTTGGTTGTGTCTTTCTCAGGGACTTCATTTTAACCCCTGTACTTAAAGTTTTATTGGAAAATCTTTAGCAAATCTCTGACTTTGCTTCCTGTTGGGTACTCTTGAATTGATTTTCTACATCAAAGCACAAATCCTGAGTTGCCTCAGTCACAATCTTTAAAGACTGAGGATCTCCTCAGACTGTGTAAAGCTACATTCCTGTCCTTCCCTACTGCTGACAGGCAGGGTCACTTCTCATGCATTTGTTTGGCCTGCTTGGTTGATAACTGACTTCTTTCTCTTAGATGTAGTATGTGTCCCTTGTCTTACTTTCTTGGTGCTATGATGGGCTGTCCTGTCCCTTTTCTTCTGTACTCAGTATCTTATATCCTTCAGATCTATTTGCCCTCTCCTACTAAATAAGAGAGTTTATTGGTGGTCACATTTTTTCTGGCTCCTACAAAGTTTGTCAATGGAGAATGGAAAAATGTTGATCATGTGAAATGTGTTCCTTCATTCCATTCTTGTGGGTGTACCATAGAGTGCTGTTTAAATTTACCTGGTTCTTTCCACATCTCTCCATTTCCTCATTTAGATTTGCTGTATCCCCTTGAACCTGGTGATGACTTCCAACTGTTACCAGTCTATGATCCTTATGAACAGATGCTCTTTAAAGACCTTCTGATCCTCTAGTTAAACTTGCTTTCTCTGTCTTGCTAGCGTCATATACATACTTTGTATATATACCTTTGTACTTGGTATGTGCCCTGCTCCATCTTATTGCTGTTTGTTAATATAGCACCTGTCTTACATCTTAGAAGTTCCCAATAGAAGAGAAAAATTAAAAAACATGTATCCATGTTTTTCAGTATCAATTATTATGATTTCTAGTCCCTGCTGGTTTATATACTGTTTTTCTGAGAGGGTCAGTTTTGTACTGAGAATACATTTTTTTCTTTAATTTTTTGAGTTTGGCCTCCAGTTCAGGCCAATCTTCCTTCCTAATCCTCAAAAGTGGTAGGATTACAGACGTGAGCCATCATGCTTGTCTCTGTAAGTATATAGCTTTAAGTATATTATCTGGAACCAGGATAATAATATAGTAGTATTGTGGAATTTGGATTTTCTTTTAAGATTTCCTGTTTAGAAAATGGTGACTGATTTTCAGTGAAATTTATAACTGAGATGCTTACATATATGAGCTTCTGGTGATAGGAATTTAGTGAGGTTCTATACTTTTTATCTGTCTTTATGCATACATGCATATATATGCATATATTGAATGTACATATAGCAGTAACCGAACATTAGATAAAAGGATATGTTAGAACAATTTTAATGGAACTGCTACTGTCATAAGGCTTTTTATTACATATAATTTCAAAGATTTGAAACCCACATCTGAGTAAAAATATTCTCAAAAACACACGAAGCATACTAAGAAAGGAGGTTTATTATAAATTAAGTGTGCTTTTTAATTAGATCTGTTTTTCACATCTGAGGAAAATCAAATGGCCTTTAGCAAATACTTTACAAGCATGGCTTTTGTGTAAGGAAAGGTAGGGGACAAAATGATCAATTACAAGGCTGACATACTGTTCTTTTATCTTTGGTTGCTCTGTTATAATTCAAAGTGCTGCATTACACTAAGGCATATCCTTTAGGAACCCCATTAGATGTGTGTTTTTATTTGCTAATTAATATTGGTAGTTCTCGATTTGCAGCCAAAAGGGCACTAGACATTGAGATAGAAATATTTCTGGCATGTGCTAACTGAAAGTGGAAATGGATTTCACTGCATTTCCTATTTTTCTACAGAGGGTAGAAAAGATTACTTTGATCCATATATATTCATTTGAATAGTTATATGTTAAGGCTTAATTTAATAATCAGATGCAAGAAGAACTGGCACTCTTGCATAGAAATAATTTCAATAGAATGCTATGGTAGAGGTTGCAAATGGCTACATATATTTTCTGATAACAATATAGGTGTTCCCTGCTCAATTAAACCCCTCTGGAAATGCTTTCGAAGTTCTGACCACAGGCATCTCCCAGGTAATTCTGAATCCAGTCAAGGTGACACTCAGTATCAACCCTCACAATGATTACTGCAATCCATGTATCTGCCTCCTGTTTGTTGGTTTGTTCAGTGAGCATTCATTGGGAGACTCTTCAGGAACATGACATACCATTGAGGTTTTGCTTGATTTTCCCCACAATAAACATAACCATTTAGGATAAGTTAGGACAAAAATATGAAAGTGAAAGAACCACTGTTAATCAAGTCCTCTGTAGGGCAGTTATTTTCAACTTCAAGTCAGAAAGATACAAACAAATCCCCAAATTCTTCTTCCCATTCCCACTCATAATCCATGAAGTTCTTTCCTGTTAACAAAGTTGTATTTCCTTAGTTTTAGTTTGAAATTTTACTTCAGATTTAGTGATAATGTCATTACTACCTAAAAAAAATATTGTATGGTTTGACCTTATTTGGATGTCAATAAGTAATAACTTGGAGGTTGTAGTGGTTTCAGTGAGAATGACCCCCATAGTCTCATATATACGAATGCTTACCCACCAGTTAGTGAAACTGCTTGGGAAGGGTTAGGAAGTGTGGCCTTGTTGAGGAGGTATGTCATTAGAGGTGGGCTTTGAGGCTTTAAAAGCGTCCCATCACCAGTTGGTGGTGGCATACGCCTTTAATCCCAGCACTCGGGAGGCAGAGGCAGGCAGATCTCTGTGAGTTCAAGGCCAGCCTGGGCTACAGACTGAGTTCCAGGAAAGGAACAAAGTTGCACAGAGAAACCCTGTCTCTAAAAACAAAAAATGAAAAACAAACAAACAAAAAAAGTGTCCCACCATCCCTGGTGGTTCCTCTCTTTTCTGCTTTCAGTTTGAGATGTGATCTCTCAGCTCTTCCTGCCACCATATCTTTGCTCAGCCATCATGGGCTCTAACCCTCTGGAACCATAAGCCCAATTAAACAATGCTTTCTTTTGTAAATTGCCTTGGTCATGGTGTTTTATTGCTGAAATAGGAAAGTAATTAATACAGAGTTATTAAAATTCCTATAATACTTACATTTTGCTAGGAATAAAGGCCTGTTAATACTGCCCAGAAAACTGTTTCATATTGAGAACACCATTATTTGTTCTCTAGTTTTATATATTATGAAAAATGTACAGAATAAAGAAGAAAAAGCAGTTACTAAGTAACTCAGTGTTCACTGTTATGTGTGTAAGTGATGCCCAAACAGATACCGGTGAGGATTCCATAATGACAAGTTGGTATAGGGCAATTCAGAGACCTTGGTGGCCTCTCAGGACATGATCCAAGATTTTGTTAGTGCTATATAAGCTTTATAAAAAGAAATGAGAAGCAATCATGGAAATAACATAATTAATATTATTTGATAGTAAAATAATGGTAATAAATAATTAATAGCACAATAAAATGAAAATATGGCAGAAAAATGTAATAAATAGGATGGGATATGACACAGCCCACAGCTGTATATTTAAAAAGGCATTAAGTTGCAACTGTTCCCAGCATGGTCTCCCAAGTTGAATATCATGAAATGGCTAATGGTTCACTTGATACTTCCTAAAGTTTAGAGAGCAGCAGGGGTAGAAAAATTCATTTGTTACTTGAGCTCTTATAAATGACTAAGAGAAATATGTGTCCCATCAATATTCATCAGGCAACCACAGGGACAGGGGGAGACTAAGGTGGAGACTTGTGGCATCCAGCTCTGGATCAGAAGGGTGTACAGCTTCTGGTGAAGGGAGGGAATGCTGTTATGTGGTATGGATATAGAAATAGAATTTTCTGGAAAAGAAAGCAGGATTTCAACAGGAAAGAATTTCAGGTCATACAATGTTGAAACCACTGATCCTGAAAACAGTGTGAAAGTCTCGAGTCTTTTATAGAGCCTGAGGTCAGCACTAATCAACTTAGCCCTGGTTCCTTGTACCTTGTGGGTATGTAGACAGAAATCACAGCTCTACTCTGGAAGCACATGCCTGTCAAACATGGCTGTGCAGACTCCATCATGAGTGAAATAAGATAGACTGTCTCAATGCACATTTTCTCTACTGGCTAAGTGGGGTTATTTTGAAACATTAAAGAACAGTTACTAGGTAAAACTGATCAAAAACAAATAGAATTCTCATAAAGTCTGTTAGAGAAAATTATCAAAGTTCAGAGAATCCAGAATGATTTGTATTTTCTTGATGGTTAAGGATGTTGAACATTTCTTTAAGTTTTTCTCATTTGAGATTCCTCTGTTGAGAATTCTCTGTTTCAATCTCTACCCCACTTTAAAATTGGATTAATTGGTTTTTTTGTGGTATAATTTTCTGAGTTCTTTATCTATTTTTATATATTAGTTCTTAGTTAGATGTGGAGTTGGTAAAAATCTTTTCCCATTCTAAGCTACCCCTTCATCTGGTTGATGGTGTTGTTCTTTGTCTTACAGAAGCATTGAGTTTCATGTGGTCCTATTTATTAATTGCTGATCTTAGTGCCTGCATATTCAGAAAGCGTTTTCCTGTGCCAATGAGTTCCAGGCTATTCCCCACTCTTTCTTCTGTCAGGTTCAGTGTATCTGGTTTTATGTTGAGGTCCTTGGGGGCGGAGTGTGGAAACCTGACGCAGTGGAAAACTTGGAATCTATGAGGGTGACCCTAGTGAGGACTCTTAGTAATGGGGGTTATAGAATCTGAACTGGCTATCTCTTGTAGCCAAGCAAGGTGTCTAGTGGAGAGACTGGGCTGCATTTAGTTAAGTTGTTGGCTGAGGAAGTTCCATGGACGTCCCCAAACAACCCAGGCTAATGCTAAGACAAATGTTGTTCTCTACAAACTGACAGCAGTACCCCATTGCTGAGGACAACATACACACAGAACACTGAAAGGTAAAGCTGGTACCTGCATAGAGCCTTCATCCCTAAGTTCTAGTCTCTTTGGTGTGGAATGTGCTCTATAGGCAACAAAAGAGAAACTTGGACATCAACTCAACCACAAGACCTTTGACCTACAATCTGTCCTACCTGAAAGATGTGCCAGGGCAGTGGTGGCTCAGATATTGTGGAAGTGGCCAACCAATTTCTACTTTAACTTGAGGCCCATTCCATGAAAGGAAGCCCATGCCTGACACTGCTGAATGGCCAGGAACTGGACACTGGATAGCCCAGAGACCTAAGGTAGAACCAAACATGACTGGAAAAAAGAGAAAGCAAACAAACAAACCAAACACAACTGTAATGATTCCTAATGATATTCTGCTATATTCATAGATTGGTGCCTTGTCCAGTTGTCATGAGAGAGTCCCGAAGAAGGCAGCAGATGGGTGCTGTGGATATCACTCTGTATAAATAAAATGCTGATTTGCCAGTAGCCAGGCAGGAAGTATAGGTGGGACAAGCAGAGACGAGAATTCTGGAAAGTGGAAGGCTGAGTCAGGAGATGCTGCCAGCAGCCGCCATGAGTACCAACATGTAAGATACTGGTAAGCCACGAGCCATGTGGCAAGGTATAGATTTATAGAAGTGGGTTAATTTAAGATGTAAGAACTAGATAGCTAGAAGCCTGAGCCATTAGGTCAAACAGTTTAAATAATATAAGAGTCTGTGTGTTTATTTTATAAGTAGGCTGTGGGACTGGCAGAGAAACTCTCCAGCTACAGATGGGAGCTAGACATAATGAATGGAGAGAAAGTCTAAATTAGAGGTCTTCACTGGGTCCCTTCCCTTGGAACTCAGGAAATCCTGGGGAAGCAGGGGGCAGAAAGATTGGAGACCGAGAGGATGGAGGACACCAGGAAGACATGGCCCACTGAGTCAACAAAGCAGGTCTCACACAGGCTATCAGAGACAGTAGTGACAAGCAAGGGGCCATAGAAGTCTGCCCCAGGGCCTCTGGGTACATGCTCTGGCTGTTAGCTTGGTGGTTTTGAGGGACTCCTAACTGTTGGAGTGGGGGTCGCCTTGGCTCCTTCACCTGCTCCTGCAACTCTTGCTCCTGTTGGGTTGCCTTTTTAGCCTTGGTGTGAAGGCTGTTGCCTTGTCTTACTGTGTTGTGTTTTGTCCTGGTCTCTTGGAGGCCTCTTCTTTTCTGACAGAAGACGAAGAGGAGGTGGTGGATGGGAGAGAGGGGAGCTGGGGGAGCTGGGAGGAGTGGAGAGAGGGGAAACTTGTGGTCAGAATGTACTGTATGAAAGAATAATCTATTTTCAATAAAAATGACAAATAAATAATAAAATTTAAAAAAAAGAATGCAGGGGCTGGAGAGATGGTTCAGCAGTTAAGAGTACTGATTGCTCTTCCAGAGGATCATGGTTCAATTCCCAGCACCCACATGGCAGCTCACAACTGTCTAAAACTCCAGTTCTAGAGGACCCAACACCCTCACACAGACATACATGCAGGTAAACACTAATTTATATAAAACAAAGATAAATAAATTATTAAAAATGTAATCCAGAACAATAGCACTGAGGATTAGAACTCTTAGGGATGATAATGGGAAAGACAAGAGTCTGTGGGCTGTTCTCCTGTGTAACGGGAAGTGAATGAACACCTGTGGACTGTATTACAAGTAGAGTTGTTTCTTGCAGGTATGATCCACAGATGGGGATGAGGAATTGTGAACACTGCTCACTCAGGAACATGAGATTGTTTACACTGAGGACTGGCAACAACCCAGAACCCAATTTTGTATTTAAAAGATATTTTTGAGATTCTAAAAAAACAGGAGCTAAAACCCTTTATAGTACAGGTTCATACTCATACATGTAAGAATAATTTTATTGCTTGCTTCATTCAGTAGTTATTATACTCAATATCAAGCAGTTACTGGCCAAGAAATTTCTATAAAGTTTGTGAGGTGCAGAAATCCTTAGAATGTATTTTACTTAAAGCTTTAAAGGCAATATATAAAACTCTGCTAAGGGGAAATTATAAAAATTACAACACTGTTACTTTCTCAATTTTAAAATGAGTTATCTGTACATTAAATGCTGATGGCCTAAGTTGAAAGTACTCAGGGAGAGTTTAGATATATGACTGGAGCACAGATTGCATACCCTTATTTTCCATTTTCCCTGGCTACTTTCAAGCATAATGCAGTTTAATTAATTTTCTAATCCATTAAGAATGATGATTTCTCATTGGATTATAAGTCCATGAAAATCTAGAACTATTCCAACTCAAACTATACTGGGCTATAAGCATTCATCTCAGATATAAGATAGAATTGATTGATGGACCCAAACTCGGTTGATGGACTAAATCACACAGTCAAAAGGAATGACCCTTTCATGGTTTATTCAAGGCTGTAAACTCTGTGTATCTTGCTAAAAATAAAAGTGGTTTGGGGAATTATGTGCCATTCGAGGTAGGGAATTTATCCAGAGAATTGGAAATCAGAAAACCACAAATTTCTAGGTACTTAAACAGGAAGCTGCAAAAATGCCTGATGTGTCATGACATGGAAGCCATGCTTGTTTATAGTCAGACCCTCCTCATACAAAAATGTTCAAGTTATAGTTTGAGAATATGAAGCTGATGTTCACTGGAAGACCAAAACAGCTGAAAAATGGACTAAAAAAAGTGGGATCTTTAAATAAAACTGGACATTTCAGCCAGTGCTTATAGAAGAGACACTGAAATCAAGAGACATTTGAAATCATCTGCAACTCCTGGAACACATAAACAAATTATCAAAAGAAGGACACATGAGCTGGGAGTGGAAAACCTAGACACAAATGCTTCCTTGAGATTTAAGCTCAGAAGCTAGGTCTTGTCAGCTTTTATTGGTTAATAAGCTTGAGGAAATAGATGGTAAGGCGATGGCAAGGCGACTGTATTCTAGACGCAGCCTGAGCAGCCTGCCAAGCGTAGATCTTTCCCATGATTCTTTTCTAGAATGCTCTTACTCTTACTTGACACTCTCCCAGAGGATTCTGCCCACTGTTCCAACTTTAATTTCCATCCACATCCTGCTGAACTCTACATAATATCTCAGAAAGCCCAGATCTGAATTTCCAAATATCTACTAGCTGTATGCACCAGATGTTTTACGGGCATTGAAGTCAGCCTGCTTGCTGCTTTCTCACTCATCCTGTTTCAGAACATCCAGTATTCCTGAGGTTAATGGATGCACCACTGTATATCTACTGCCCCAGGGCATCAAACTCATGCCTAACTGTTCTTTCCTCACAGCTTTTTAAATTCATCCGTGCTTGTGTGTTTGGGCACATGTTTGTAATCCTAACACCTAGGATATGAAGATAAGGATCAGAATTTCAAGGTCACCCTTGACTGCATAGCAAGTTAGAAGCTAGCCTGGACTAGTGAAGCTATGTGTGTCAAAAAACAAAAGAAGCAACCAATCAGCTGATCAACGTCCATTTCCAATTATATAATCTCATAATGTTTAACCAAACCTGTACCTCCTTTTTTATTTATTTTCTACATGACCAAACTATAGCGACTATCTCCTTGTAATCCATATAACTTTTAAAAAACCTCTTTAAAAAGACATTTTGTTTACTGAGTGTGTGTCTCTGTGCTCATATATTTGCACTCCTGCACAAGCCACATTATGCATGTGAAAGTCAGAGAACCGCTTGTGGGATTTGGTTCTCTCCTTCTTATGTTTGGGTCTCAGGGATAGAACTCAGATCTTCAAACTTAGCAGCAAGTACCTTTTACTCACTGAGCCATCCAGTAAGCCCTCTACATAACTTTAAATATATTTTTAAATTTATGTTCTGTGTGTATGGGCGGTTTGCTCACATGTATGTATGTTCATCACATTTGTGCCTGGTCCCTGCAGAGGCCAGAATGGGGCATCAGATTCCTTTGAACTGGAGCTAAGGATGGTTGTAGGTCAGCATGTGGGTGCTAGAAACCGAACCTGGATCCTCTACAAGAGCAGCAAATGCTCTCAATCACTGAGTCATCTTTCCAGCCCTTAGTTTAGTTTTTATTATACACTTACATTTATTTAAGTTGACACATAAAATATAAAATGTTTAGTTTTATGGACATATGCCTAAATTAAGTTAAACATATCCCTCTCCTCAAATACTTATCCAGTACTTATGGTGAAAATATTCAGAGTCCTTTTTAGAAATTCGTGAAATACAGAATATACTGTTATATGCTTAGTCACCACACCATGCAATAGTGCACCAGAGCCTTGCTCTGGAGCATCTATAAATGGATGGCAGTATTCATACACTAAGCTTTCCCAGGCCTCCCTCCCTTCTCATCTCCTGAGCCTCTGTGAAACACTGTGCTACTCTCAACTTCTGTGAGACCAGTGCTTTTAGATTCCATATGAATGAGCTCTCATAGTGCTATGCTCGCCTCTTTCAATACCTGGCTTATTTCACCTAACATGCTGATCTCTAATCCTCCCAAGTGGCAAATTACAACTAGTATTTATGGGTAAATTCCATCAGCTGATGGACACTTAGATATTTTGCAGTTCTTATTGGGTATAAATATTGCTGCAATAACTTATTTGCTAACCAGGCCCATTGTTCTCCTAGATGTATCCTATCCAGAAATGGCCATGGGACCTTATAAATACCTGCCTGAGCCCTACCATAAAAACACAAAATCTTTTAGTCTAATTTGATGAGGTAAAATAACCTTGGACCCACTTCCTCATGGTGTAACACCACTCCATTCCAGATCCATAGCAAAAGACCTCCCCAAAACACAGAATGATGATCTACCCCTGGCCTCTTTTGAACTATGTTCCCTTTACACACAAAAACCTAACATCTATCTTCCCCCTCAAATGTATCCTCCTTCTCATCTTCTTCCCCATCCTCTTCCTCCTCTTATACCACTAGCTCTTCCTTTTCCTTTTTCATATGCCTCTTCCTTCTTGGTATTGGAAATTAATTGGAGCCCTTGCATTCCAGGCACATGATCCACTGCTGAGCTATCCTCCTGTCCCTGTCCACTTGCTTTTACTTCTGTGGTTCCTTATTTGTTTACTATCTGTATTAAATACTAACTAAATTGTATTAGAAATTCTTTTTTCAGTTGTTTGAGTCTCTTATCCATTACTTTTAAAATTTATTTTTTAGTTTCATTCTTCTCACTTTGGAAAACTAGGGTATCTGTGAGTATGAGGACATCTGTATAATCAGTATCAAGAAGATTCATAGCTTATCATCAAATATTTGAAGAGTAAATAGATAATTTTAAAATGAAAGATATATGTGAAGATAGTAACCAGGGATTTGAGTTGCTACCATGACTTATGGGTACTGCTATTAAATGGAAATAAGTATAGTGAGCCCAAATGTGAAGCTGAGATTAGGACTGTATATTCACTATGGGCCCAATCAGCGTGTGCTGAGTTATAGTTAAGGGCCTTCCTTAGAACCACAAAGTGAAAGACAAGTTAAACATGTCGTCACAACCATTCAATTGACATGGCTGTCAAAATGGGACCAGAGAAGAAGGATACCTAAAGATTGAAGGGTTATTCAGTGTGAGCCTGAGATCATGAGCTTTTCCAACAGATACACGTTTTTGCAGAATAGCACTATCCCGGAGAATGCAGTCATATTGGGCTCCAGAGATACTGTTCTAGAAAGAAAGTCATATGCACGGCCTTAAACTTTCTTGTCAAAGAAGTGGGGTTGGTGATGAGTTTGATGTCAGAAAAGCCTGAGAAAACCTTGCTTTGGAGCTTTTCTGATAAAATATGTTTTTTTTTTCTTTATTTAGCTGTCTCTCTACTACCCTACTTTTTTCTTATGTACAACAAACTCTGAAAAAACTAAATCATTGTCTCCTTCCTCTTTCACATCATCTTCATCTTGATTTTACTTTCATGATGCTGCTGAGCCTTTAACTTGACTAGTAGTCAGTGTCACTACCCCTAACTAGTAACCTGCATCCTCTTGTTAACTGATGTCTTGCTATCAGTTGATGAAGTTTGTCATTCACTCTTCCTTAAAATGCTTTTTGCACTTGGTTCCCAAATACCACATTCCCTTGGTTTCTTTTTGGTTTCCCTGACATCTCCTTCCTTGACTCCTGAGGCAGGGGCTGTTTTCCATGGGCTTTATTCTCTGTAGAAATCAAGCTGCCACTTGACCCCCGCCCCCATATTAAACTGTGCTTTTCTTCTTGATTGTCCTCTTTACTGTGGTTCTAACTGTTGTCTATCACTGATAATTCCCAAAGGCAGGTTTTCAGATGGAATATCCTTTTCAAAGGAAGACTCAACTGTGTACCTCACATTATAACTTGAATGTGCAATTGTCACATCACACTTAATATATCCAAAGCCACATTCCTCAAGTTGCTCTTCCTGTCATAATTCTCATGTCAGCTAATTGTCCTTCTCTTTTTGTAGTGGCTCAGATTAACATTGTTAAATAACCCCTGACCCGTCTCTTTCTCTAGAACCTCACATCATCTTATCTAACGTCAAAATCTACAGGCATTGCTGTCCAAGTGTATCTCAAACAGCATGCTTTCTTCTCCTCTTCTCCTCCTCCTCCTTTTTTGTTTGTTTTCCTTTGTATCCTCTTACAAGCTCTTTCTGGTCAAAGCCTTAGATGGTTTCCATCTCATATTTTTTAATGGTTTCTGCCCTATTTCAAACTGTCTGTGGTGTAGGAGCCAGAGGAATCTCTGTAAACAACAGTCACAACGCCCAACACTCCTGGGCCCCCACTTCAAGAGCACTTGCTGTGTGTCACCTATCCTCATCTGCTTTTGTCTAATGTGGCTGTTACACCCCCTGTGCCTTAACCCAGCCGTCTTGACCTCCCCTCCATGGAGTTTAACTAGTATAACTTGTATACATAAAATTTCTTTTGTCTGCGATATTTTGTTTCTTAAGATACCAAAATAGTAATATGTTATCAGACTTGCTTTAACTCTCTACTCAAATGTTACCTTACCTGTGAAAGTCCCTGGCTACCTGATTTGAAATTCTAGGACCTCCTCTTCTCCCTGCTTCATGCAGACCTTCACTATGTATCTGCTTAAAAAGAGCCTACATGGGACTTTCTATGAGAAATTAGTTATTATAGAGGCAATGAAGACATGCTCACATATTTATTTGTGGTGACAATATTTTTAACAACACTGTGAACTCTACCATATCATGAATCTCACTTTACAGTAAAGAAAACTGAAACTCATATAGGTTAACTAGCTGTAATCAAGATGGATTTACATGGGTCTCCTAGATTTTTAGGCTGTTCATTTAACTACCATGCAAACAGTGCATCATACTCCACTATTTGTCTTTTGGCTCCACTGGTCCTCTGACTAGAATGTAAGTTCCCCCAGGACAGGATTCATGCCAGTTCTGTTCAGTTCCATAGATTATCTGGTATATGCTAAGTAATAAACATCAGTTACATGATGTTTGAATGAGTGAGTGCAAGTCTTCTGCTGAAGGAACAGGTGGTACTGAAATGAATATGGAATCTATGAACCTCTTGGAGCATTTAGATTAGTGGTGTTCAGTGCTTCATTGCAATAAACTGTGTACACAGGCTCATCACCACAAGGGTATGTCACAGCTGGTTACGGCTGTTGTACTTTATACGTTGATGTGGAGATGTGGCAGCGTTCTGATTGTGACATGATTCTAAGAAGAAAGGGAGTGACTTTCATGAGCAGCAGATGGAGAAGGCTTCTCTCACTTGATTCCTTCAGTACTGAACCAGTCCTTCTTCCCATGGCACAGCCCTTGGAGAATAGTCTATGTGGCCTACATGTTCTTGTCTCTCATTGGCTGTGTGTGTGTGTGTGTGTGTGTGTGTGTGTGTGTGTGTGTGTGTGTGTTTGAATGGCTTCTGCATTCATCATTAACTGGAAATTAAAAGAACAAATACCAGTAGTATTGTAGCTGTTAAATATAACTCACTGAATTTCATATTTCATTTAATTTTAATGTGATATTTGAATTTTGAAATCCATCTCTTGTAACTCATGGATGACTTACAAGTCAATAGAATCTATGTAAGTACTTTTCATATCTGGGTACTCTTCATTTTATTTGTTCAAGTGATTTCTCTCTGTACATTAATCATCATGTGTATGATTTGGACAGTCACAATGTGTCCAAAATTCACTTCATTACCACCACCTCCATGTCATCTCTCATTATTTACTAAGTTTTACAAGTGCACAAGATAGTTATAGGTTTGGTCATGTCCTGCAAGCTATGCAGATGAGGTTCCTCAGAGTTCTTCTTCACCCTCTGCGAGAGTGTGTGGCTAGTCATGATGCCCTGTCAATTTCTTTTTGTTTCTACTAGCTCTTGCTTTCTATACACCCCTGTGTTCATTGTACAGGCCTGGCAGACCCACTCTCTGAAGGCTTTTCTTAATTTCCTCTTAATACTTGTTCCATTCGTATAACATGACTTGGCCAGTTCAAATCCCTTTTCACCACCAGCTTTAATTTTCTAGCCTTAAGCCAGATCAGATTATTTATTCCTTAAAATGGTCACTGATCCTCATTATTCTTAGGTTCAGGAATAATATTGTAGGGCATGACATACAAGGTTACTCACGTTCAGGCCTCCCCTTTCTTCTCCAGAGTCATTTAGCTTTTCTTTCTTCTTTGAATTTGATGCACAGTTGTATTAGGAACAGTAATGATTCATTGACTAGAACATTTGTTCTTCATATCTATACCTTAAGTTGTTGCCTGTGAAGATGTCCATACTGTTTTATCCTAAATGTGTAATATCAACTATCAGTTTCTCAACTCTGGGCTTGTTTTGAGTTTATCTTTTCTACTATACTTCCTTTGTACTTACCTCTTTCAAACTAGAACAGTCATTTTCTTTAACATTGGTAACCTTTGGGCAATAACCAGCACATTCCCACATAGGCCTTGAATGAATGAATGCTTTGGACTGTACATGTATCTTACTTGCAGAAACAAAATGCATCTTCCCTTTGTATTGGTAAGCTGTGGGAAATAGGATTACAGAGGAAGTATACAGCCTGCTTTTTGAAGTCATTATAATCACAGCATTTTAAAACAAGTATCCATTTTAGGTTGATACACCGATGTTTTGAAGATGAAGGTGTCAGGGGAGTATATAATGAAATCGAGAAAGAGAGAGTCAACATTAAGTACCCCTGTAGAAAAATACTGCAATAAGAGTTACAGAGTAATAAAGAGTGGTGAAGATTAAAAAAAAACTGTGCAGAATTGAAAACAAAGGGATGGCAAAGGGCATCAGAGATGGAGAAGAACAACTTAATGTCTACTATGAAAATTTAGCGTGATGCGAAGGAATTCATGAAATAGATGCAGCAATATTTTGAGGAGAGGAGGTTATGTTGGACAAGAGAAAAGTAAAGACAAAGCTTGAGAAGGGACTGTGGAAAACAGTAAGTATGGAGAAAGCATGGCATGGTGAGAAAGGAGGAGAAAGAAGAATGCAGTGTAGCTTTGTTCTGTCCAGGCATAGTGGACAAGTGGAGATTGTAAAACTAGCTTTCTGCTGGTCCCTGAGCCTAACCATCTGGATGGCCTGCTCATGCTATTTTCTCCATCTGTACAAGGACACTTGAATATCATAAAGCATACACATCAAAGATCAAGTCAATCTTGGGAGTGTTGGATTGGAAGGGAATATGAAAAAGCCTTATCTACGTATCCCATAGGATCTGTAAATGAAGGACTTGCAGGCCACAGCTAGTGACTGAAGTTGGAGTCAAGGAAGATACAGCTGTGAAGCTATCAGAATTAACTTCCCTGTCTTGTTTGGTATATCTCCACCTCACCACACAACATCTGTTCTAGGTAAGTGCAATCACAGTGGATTACGGCCAGTATGGAACAGGTTCAGAATGATAGAAACCAACTTCCAGGCTGGATTTCAAAACAAAAATGGAAACAAAACACAAAACTACTGGCAAACCCTTTCTACTCTTCCCCCCTATACTACTGAATATTTAGTGAAGGGTCCTGATGTGTGCAAGGATGTGTGCAAGCCGGTAGTAGAATAGCTGTCCCAGAAGGACGGCTGACATGACACACTTGGGTCCTCACCGTGGTTGCACAAACAATCCAAAATGTAGAGGTCTGTCTGTTGTGAACAGCAGAACACATGCATACAAAAGAAGTGGTTGGAGGCAAGATTTATGTCACTGAGAGGCCCAGAAAGAGAAATATGGAGTAAAGACCTAAGGACAGAGTCCTGAGAAATGCGAAGTGGAAGGGCTGTTCAAAGAGAGGAAAACAGAAATTATTTCCACCTGGTTCATCCTCACAGAAGCCACAGCAGGAGAGGATTGGAATGGGTCAAGATCACTCAGAAAATGACATTTAGAATTACCAGGAAGAGGTTATTTCTAAATTAACTGAGCACACTTGGTGAAAGTTATTTAAAAGTAGGAGGAACTGAGTCTTTCTGAAGATGGACATGTAAGAGCCAATATGGAAAGGTTAATTGAGGAAGCTAAGGAGAGACCTATGGGATTAAATTATCATAGAAAGTGGAAAAGAAGAAAGTTTTATAATGTAGGTAAATGGTGTAAATTAAGAAATGGAGAGAGAACTTTCTGATGGTGAAGATGGAGAACAGAGAGCCATATGGACACAGTATATGCTTTGTTTCATCTTTCAAGAAAATAAAGAGGCCACACTCTTACCAAACTCAGGGATGCAAAACGACATTCAGATTGGTTATTATAGATAGGAGCTGTGCCATGCAGGGATCGTGAGAGGATTCTAAATTGTTCTTGATGTGACTTATGGCACTTTCCAATTCCAATCTGGAATACAGAGTCCAGGGCACATGCACTTCTGATCTGTTATGTCTGAACTGTGGAGAATACACCCTTATCACCCAGTTTCAAGTGAGTAGCTGAGTGTGAGCAGAGATCAATATCTAGTGCAGCATATGACAGAGGTGCTGTGGGAAGTTCTGTATGGCAAATGTGTTGCTAATTAGTCGATAAATAAAACACTGATTGGCCATTGGCTAGGCAGGAAGTGTAGGCGGGACAAGGAGGAGAATAAAGCTGGGAAGTGGAAGGCTGAGTCAGAGAGACACTGCCAGCCGCCATGATGAGAAACAGCTTGTGAAGATGCCGGTAAGCCACGAGCCATGTGGCAAGGTATAGATTAATGGAAATGGATTAATTTCAGATGTAAGAACAGTTAGCAAGAAGCCTGCCATGGCCATACAGTTTGTAACCAATATAAGTCTCTGTGTTTACTTGGTCGGGTCTGAGGCTGTGGGACTGGCAGGTGATAGAGATTTGTCCTGATTGTGGGCCAGGCAGGAAAACTCTAGCTACACAGAGGACACTGCTCTCTCTCTCTCTCTCTCTCTCTCTCTCTCTCTCTCTCTCTCTCTCTCTCTCTCTCTCCCTCTCATTGGTCGTTCTATTTTCTTGCTTAGGAAGAACTTCTGATATACTGTGAGATTCAGAAAACGATGTAGTTGGTACAAGAATACAGAATCAGTTACGTCCAGTCTCTTTCAGCATGATCACGAAGGTCCACTCAAACTATAAAATACCCTGTAACTTGAGAAACATAGATGTTTCATAGATTAAATTTCCGGAATAAAATACTTCATGAAACAGAAACAGCTAAGACAGCCTCTCACTGATGACAGAATAAGGAAAACAGTGTACTTTCTTGAATAAGATAAGCACTGGGGGACTGTCCACTCCTGTCCTTTATCTAGATTAGGGCTAATGGTTGCTGCTTTTATGTCTCAAAATGTCCACCCATACAGATCCAGAAAGTATAATTACTCATTTTTTTCCTGATAAGCATGTAGTGTCATCTATGAAAATATAGAGAGTATAGAAACAAATTCTTGGTTAAAGACAAAGAGTGATATAGTAAATTTTGGCCTGTTAGTTTTCTAGGTAACCTCTGCACTAGTTTAGGTGATTATAATGTTTTTGTGCAAACTTGAGAACTTAAAAGTATTTATATCCATAATATAGCACACCATCTACTTAGATTTGAATTGGATTTTTAGTAATATTTGTTGTTGTTGCTGTGCGTGGTATGTACATGTACGTGCATGTATGTGTGTGTGGGGATTGCATGTGTGCATGCACATATGAGAGCCAGAACTTGAATTCAGATGTCTTCCTCTACAGCTCTTCACTTTTTGTTCTGTTTTGTTTTGAGACAAGGTCTCTTTCTGAAAGTAGAACTTGCAAATTCAGCTAGAATGGATGGTCTGCAAGACCCTAGGTCACTCCTGTCTCCATTCTCCATCTGTAGAGCTGGAGCCTGGTGTTAGAGGTATGAGCTGCCACGTTTAGATTTCACATGGGTATGGAGAATCAGCACTCAGGTCTTCATGCTTCTGCAGTTAGCACTTACCCACAGTCATATCCACAAACCCTCCAACGATCTGTGTAGTCTGAGTATTGTCTCAGAACTGACACTTTTTTTTTTGCCTCATAAACTGTACCAATTCTGGGACTCCTGTGTCTGTTGATCTAGAGGGCATAGAATCTTAGCAGAAACCAGAATGCTAATTGTAATCAGTGCATATAACTTTTGCAATAAATTTAAGGAAAGAAATGCCACTTAGCCTAAAAAGAAGAGCTTTTTGCTGTGCAATTCCATGGCAATTAGCAGTAGTAACCTGTTATTTATTAAACAGAATTATTACATAATTTGGCTTAAGGATAAAAAAGTATGTCAAGTCTGAGGAGGCTGAACAGGGGATGGCTTTATCCTTGATCACCTTGTTTTATTCTTTTTGTGGTTTTTGAGAAAATGAAACAAACCCTGGTAGGAAATAGATCAAAAGGTTAGAGAAAGAGGTGGCATCATATTCTCTGTCCTGATTAGTCTGGGGGAATAATTAAGCAAGAGCTCAAAAGCAGATTTCTTCATTTTGTATCTTTTTTTTTTTTGCAGAAAACTATGGCATATTATATAATCACAAACCTTTTGAATACTGTCTTCCACATTGAGATGCCTAGGGTCTATTACTAATTAGAATGCCTTTGTATGGGGCCCTTGTCGGGATGACATGTCTTGCTGAGGGAACTGTGTTGGGTAGAAGACAAGCAGAGAGAAACTTTTTTATACTTTTGTTATTTCTTTGTGCATTGTAGTTTTACATAGGTCAATTAACTCTTTCATTTATTATTAAGCTTCAGCAAGATCTTCCTTAATATTTAATTGTGCTTCCCATCTCACAGTACAGATTCTGGGCAAGGTGTGCCAGCCTGCCTGACTCATGAGTTTCTTTTGATTTGGTACTTTTGCAGCCGAGTATAAGATTCATCTGAACAAAACATGGGAGTTTTTGTTCAAACAAAATTTCCTGTATCTGCTAATGGAAAAGGAACACCTCTGTTTTAAAAGAGTGTTTAGGCTGAGTCTGAATGGCTCTCTGCAGTGTTATAAACAGGAAAGACATTCATTTGGAACTAAAAGACTTAGTTTCAAATCTTGGTTACTCCGTGTAAAAACAAAACAAGCCACTGTTTTAGTCTGCTACTATTTATACAATACAATATCTTAAGAATAATAATTAGTAAAGAAGATAAATTCATTGTTCATAATTCTGGAGGCTAGAATGTTCAAGGGCAGAATCCTGGTAGATTAAGTCTATTGGGAGGGATCTTTGACATTAAATTGGTAGCCTAGTGCTTGCCCTCACAAAACGAAAAGACAAAAGAGACAAATATGTTTTCCTTCAGTGCCTTTTATAAGGGCAACAATCTCATCCATGAAAGTAAAGACCTCATGTCATAATTGTTAATACCTCCTAAAAGCCCTACTTCTTCAATTGTTGAGCTGGTTCCCAACAATGTTTTAACATTGTACATATTGTACAACTTTTAACATGCCTTTAGGCAGGACACTGTGATTCAAACCACAGTAGGCATTCCATCTGTGTCTGCCTGGTCGGTTTGTGTGTTTGAATACTTGGCTTTCATCCAGTGATGCTGATTTGACAGGATGCTGACCCTTTGGAGGGTAACCCTTATTTGGAAGAGGGTCCCTAGCAACAAGCCTTGAGATTTATAGTCTGTCTCCTTTCCAGTTCTCTCTGCTTCCTGCTTCACCTAGAAGTGAGCAAACAGGTGGCCTCCTCCACCTTAGCTGCAAACCATTCTTGTGACGGTGTCCTCCTCATCATGAGGATGGTGCTCTTAAACTGTGAGCCTTAATAACTCTCTCATCCACTAAGTTTCTCTTGTCAGCAACGAGGAAAGAATCAAAGCCAGAAAGTTGGTTCCAAGAAGTGAGTTTGTCAATGTGATAAAACTTACCTGTGGGTTATAGGTTTTCTGAACTAGTATGTAGGAGGAATGAAGAAATGTTTGGGATTGAGGGCTAGAGAAGTCCTAGAATGCAATAAACAGAGCTTAATGGGACATTCTAGTTAATGAATGGGAGACCAGAATTCCTATGAAAATTCAGAAGAGGCCCAGGCATATGAAGGGAACAAGGGTTTTATTGGAAATTGGACTAGAGGCCATTGTGTTACTTCCTGCTCATGCCCTGAAATTTTGAGTGAGACTGAATTCAGTAGTAATAATCTAACCATGGACTTAGCACTGTGCAAAATAGGAAAGGTACCTTTAGGCAAGACCACACTCACGCACACCTCCAGGGTGTAACAAGACAATTCATTTGAAAGAAGAGTGGCTAATAGGACAGAGCCTTTGGAAGATGTTGTTAAAAGAAGACTGCCCAGGAAAGTGTTTTCTCCACATCAGCCTTGAAGGCACACAGAGGATACAAATGGAGTTGAAGGAGGGGACAGGCTACATATAAAGCTGGCAGCAGAACTGGGCATCATCTATATGGTGTTGGATTTGTAGGTATACAAGAGTGGAGAAGCCATGGAAACTTGCACCAAGGTTGAAAAAAGCCACTGAAGCTGGAGATGTATAGAAAGGGTAAATTCCCTGCAAAAGTGTAGAGTTAAAGCCTGAATTTCAATGGAGAGCCAGGATATTAGAATGCCAGAAATTAGGGACATTTGACAAGGAATACTGCAGGTACTGAGCAGAACCAGCCCCAAAGCGTGAACATGCCACACAGGCAACAGATTGAATCCTCAAAGCTACCCAAGCCTTTCATACCACAATAACACCATGAGCTCAGATACTGGGCGTGGACTGTACAGTTCGTTATTTGCTCTATTGGTGTTCCAGTTCACTTTTGATTTGTCTTTCCTTGCCATGCCTCCATACTTCCTCTCTGGAGTAGAAATGCTTACTTTGTGCTTTGGTCTGTTGAAATTATATAAATTGCTCATGACTTCACAGGCACTTATATGTAAGATATTGCCCCTACTTTAGAAAACACTTTGGATGGACTTTCAAATAGAATTGGCACTGTCAAGAGGATGGGGGATGCTTGCAGTTGGACTGAATGTAGTTTTTCATTATGAGATGGTAAAAAGCCTGTAGAGGCCAAGGGTGGATATCGTGGTTTGGATATGAAACGTCTACCACATTCTCAGGTATTTGAGTAATTGATGGACAGTTTTGTTGGTGGTGGTCTTTCTCTCTCTCTTTCTTTTCTTTTTCCTTTGAGGCTGTGAGCCTTTGTGAATGTTGGGGCCCAGCTGGAGAAGGTGGGTTAATAGGATGAGGTGATTGAACTTCATAGCTTGTTTCTCTTCTACTAATTTCTCTGCATTCTGGTCATTGAGGTATCAGCAAGTAGCTTCATGTTCTACCACCACAGCCCAGAGCTATTCCTGCTATCATACCTCCCCTGCCATGATGGAATGCACCTTCTAATCATGCATCAAATTGTATCATTCCCCACCATGCTCTTGCTATATATTTAGATATGATGAAAAATGAGTACGATATCTTACCTTTGTTTTCTCTCCTTTGAAAGAAGAGAAATGGATAGAAAAAAGTAGGAGTGTAATGAAGATTAAAGAAGAGATGGATAGAAATAGACTCCAAACACTCTCACACAAAAATGTTTGGTTTGAACTCCAAGTTGAACAGAGGAGGTGTGTTCTCTGGGGAGTACAGTAGAAACACTGAGGCCATAGTGGAAGCCACAGGAAGACTTTGTAGGCCAACCAAGTGGAATGATTCTATTAGCATAACTTTAAGTCAGGTATAAGGCATGCTTAACGGGAAATAAGAGTTGGACTAGTACTCATACCTGTTGTCTACTGAACTATTCTTGTTTCGATCAGCTTTTGTTGTTGAAGAAGTTAAAGGTTTATAGATTTAGGCTGCACCAAAAAGGCAGGCAGAGATAGGATCTGACCATGCAGGTAAGAGCAATAAAAGATATTTAATCTGGGATATTTCACTAGTTTCCCAGGCTCAACGTAACTCATCTTACTTTTGTGTGATCTTTAGAAGTTTGGGATTAGAAAGGAATAATTATGACTTAAAGGCAAGTGACTCTGGGGCCTTTTAATAATATACTCATGGTCCTGTTGGTAAGCAATGGTTGGCCACATCTCAAGAAATAGTTTGACACAAAGGAGTACACTTATATACAGATTTGATGTTAATAAACTTTGTTTCAAACTCAGAACCTACCACATGTTAACTATGGTCTTGCACAGTGTATTTGGATCTTGACAAGATGGGAAGAATATCTTTAATATTATTATTATTAGGTTTGGTTAAAGTATTATTTGTGATATTTCTGACACTGCATATAATCATTAACTATTAAGGCTTGGGAAGCTGAACAATAAGAGAAAATGAGAGCTCATTTTAGTATTGTTCTCTTCTTAGGGTAAGGTGTGGACAGTCTAAGAGACTGGATGTATTTCCTAAGCAATGCAGTACTTATACTTGAATGGTATAAGTTTATAATCTTCACTGATTACTTTGTGTACCTGGTGCAAGTTTATATGTTGAGCTTTAGACATCATCTAAGGATTAGTTTGTATAATAAGGGTCTCTGGTAGCCTGTGCTGGACTCATACACGCCATATAGCTGGACTCAAGCTCGCTATGATGACCTTCCAAGTGCAGAGACTGCAAGGTGTGCACCCACACCCAGCTGCCATCAACATTTTATTAATGAAAACATGGGCAGGTAATGACTGAAGGTAGTAACCCTCAAGCATTTGAGTTTCACTTTTCTCCCTGAAGAAGTCTCTCAGACCTT
This sequence comes from Peromyscus eremicus, assembly GCF_949786415.1. Classification (NCBI taxonomy): domain Eukaryota; kingdom Metazoa; phylum Chordata; class Mammalia; order Rodentia; family Cricetidae; genus Peromyscus; species Peromyscus eremicus. Next base: position 119,098,255 of record NC_081421.1, on the reverse strand, counting down.
GCTATCAGCACAAAACAGGCAGGCCTCCCACTGGGGACTGGGTAATCCTGGTAGACAAATAGTTTATATCGACTTATCATCTATTGACAGCTGCCCACCTGGCTTTCTCCCTACTGTGGAGAGTCACTGGCTGAGTCATCAGGAGTTGATTACTAGTTTTTTTTTGTTGTTTTTTTTTTTTAGGAGATTTTTTTTCTAGGGTGTAGGCAGTAGGTACTCTCACATACAGAGCAGCTATGGGTGAAATTGGTAAAGTTTTGAGGGGAGTAACAATTTAACATATGGTAACTCTTTGGTCTGGTAATCACACATTTGAGGAATAATTCTGAGGAAATAATTGGTACCTGTAGAATATAGGAACAAGGATGTTCATTGGAACAGTGTTTATAGAATGAAAAATAAGAACTGTCCAGTCATCAAAATGTGCTTATTTCTCATGAGAAGAGACAGGAGAATTACAAGCATCAGATCAGCCTGGGGTGTGTAATATGTGACATCATCTCAAAAAAACAAAAAAAAGGGAAATAATGAATGAAAACAAAAGAAAAGAAAAAGCAAACAAAACTCTAGGCTAGGGCAATGCTTCAATGGGAAATGTGCTCACTTTACAAGCACGAGGACCTTAGTTTGATCCCCCAAACCCAGGAGAACACGCTGGACATGATGGCACATGCTTGCAATCCCAGCAGGCAGAAACAGAAGGATCCTTGGGTCTTGCTGGTAAGTCAGGCTGGACCTATTGGTGACTGGAGAGACCTTCTTTCAGAGGAAGTGGATAGTGTTCCTGAGAATGGCATCTGAGCTTGTTCCCTGACCTCCATATGCACATATACACACGTACATGCACAATTATAAACACAAACACACATGTAACTCTTCATGGGTTCACACATGCATACACATATACAGTACACACACACACACACACACACACACACACACACACACAAAACCAAACAGAAAAACAAAAGACTTCTTTGTAGTACTCTTATAAAACAAATTATATGTACATATATATGCTTTAAAATGTTTTGAAAACTATACAATGACATAAGAATACACAAATACTACATTTTCAACTGTATAAAAGAAAAGTAGAAAATCATGTGTTTAAGTAATAGTCTGGTTTTGCCTTGATTATGTTTGTGCAAGGATATGACTTAAAAAGCAGAAAAGTACTGCAGAGGTGGCTCTGCAGATAAGCATGCTTGCTGTGCTATCATGAGGACAGTGGTTATGGTCCCTGAACCTACATAACCAGCTGAGCCTCCCATAGACTGTAGCACGAATCCTGATTGGTATTAATAATAAAAACCCAAAGCCAGATATTAGGGTAAATGCTGAATGATCAGTAAAGGAGACAGGCACTAGAGAAACTCCTTACCTCTACTGAATCCTCAGCCTTGAAGAGGGGCTGAGCTCCTGTCTCCTCCTGCCTCATAGTCCTCTCTCCACCCAGCCATATCAGTTTCTGTCTACACCTCCCTAGTGCTGCGATTAAAGGTGTGAGCCACCACTGCCTGGCCTCTATGGTTATCCAGTGGCTAGCTCTGCCCTCTGATATTCCGGCAAGCTTTATTTGTTAAAGCACAAGCAAAATATCACCACATAGACATATGTACCTCTAGAACAGTGTGATTTAACACACTTTTCTGGTTCTTGTGTCTGCACAGGTGTGTGTTCTCACAAACACCAGCACTCAGACTCACATAGGCACAAACACATACACACATATACATTTAAAAATTGTTTAGAGAATAGGAAAAAACTCTCTTCTACTTCTTCACCCTATCATAATATGTTTTTGTTTTGTAAGGACTCAAACATAATTGTGAAATAGGACCTATTCCTTTGTTCTGAAAGAGAGGGCATGAGATCTTATCTCTGGTTCTTGACTGTATGTCCAACATCAACAAAAATGCCTAGCCACAGAAGGGGCTCAATATCCACACACTTGATGAAGGAATACCTACCCTGCTCTGTATTTTCAAATACTCCAGAAACCTAGCACTTTCTTGAGACTATTACATTGACATGAACAAGAGTCTAAATGATCAGCTAGCTCCCCACTGGAGCCTTCACATACTGAGCAACCCCAGAGACAGAAGCAGGATTAATCAGCATGTTTCTGTTGTTTGTAGGGTTTAAAGTGGGGCCAGGCATGAAAACTGGCTGTGCCTATAAAATATTATTTACTCATTTATTTTTTGTGTTTACTCAGCAAACATTGACCACATACTATTTCATATGTGATGAAAGTGTTGGAAATATGACAGCAAACAGATAAAGATCTGTATTTGTGTGTTACCCATCAGGCTGCCCAGTATTTCCTTTATTCAATCCTTAAGCTTGTCCCTGTCTCATGTAGGTAACCTCTGTCTGTAAGGTAGAACTTAGAAACATAATTTTCCAATTTCCTCTACAAATGGAGCCCAGAATATGACTTAGGTTTCTTCTATCAGATGTGCCCATGTAAGATCTCATTTGGGAAACATACACTGGGAAGGGGAACAGTGTAGGAAATTCTTGTGAGGAGGAATGATAGAAAGATGGCCTGAGTTGCCTGGGGTCCAAAGCTGTAACCTGGGTATTCAGTGTAATTTGGATTTCATCCAGGTTGAAAAAGTTCTGGCCAGTCAATACAGAAGCACTGTGACCCCTCAGTGTTGCCTATCTGGGTTATGCTAGTTACATCTCTCATTGTTGTAATTAAATTCCTGACAGGAAAAGCAATTTAAGGAGATAAGGATTTATTTTGGCTCAAAGTTCTAAGGGATACAGTCTATCATAGCGGAGAAGGCATATTTCCAAGAAAATGAGGAAATTGATCACACAGTATCCATAGTCAGGAAGCAGAGAGAAATCCTGGGTTCTGGATGGCTCTTTCCCTTTATTTAACACAAAATCCCAGCCCATGGGGTTGCACCACATGCATTCTGCAGGGTCTTTGTGCCTCAGGTAAATCTTTCTGAAAACGTCTTCACACACAGACCCAAGGGTGTGTCTCCTTGCTGAGTGTAAAACCACTCAAGCTGACAAGATTAACCATTACAAGGTTGAACATATTACTGTCAATCAGTTGTCTCTTGTACATCTGAGATGACTCCTTAAGACACCTGCATTAGGCTAGAGAGATGGCTCAGTAATTGAGAGTACTTGCTGCTCAATTATGAGGATGAGAGTTCTGATCCAAGCACCTATATTGGGTATCTTACAGCTGCCTGTAACTCTAGCTCCTGAGGATATGATGCTTTCTTCTGGCATCTGTGGTCATCTGTATACATATACAGACACACGCAGGTTTATGCATAATAATTTTTTTTAAACTTCAAGGAACAGCTATGTTATTTACTTTTCTTATTGTTTTGACAAATACCTGAGAAAAAGCAATTTAAGAGATGGAGGGTTTATTCCGGCTCGGAGTTTTAAGGCTTGTTCCTTCATAATGGGAAGGGTGTATCAGCAAAAGCAAGAGGCCAATAGTCACCTTATATCTGCAGTGAAGAAGTGGGACGAGGCCATACACCCCCAGTGACAAACTCCCTCATTGTGGCTTCACCCTGTAAAAACTCCACAATCTTCCCCAACAATGCCATCAGCTGAGCACCAAGTAGTCAAGCACCTGAGCCCATGGCATGCATTTTACATGCAAACCACACTGCAACCCTAATTCTTGTCCTCCCCATCAATTGGATTTGAGCCACTACGTCTCTTGCTTAAATTGCATCAGCCCGAACACACAATATCTCTGTCCTTGTCCATGCAGTAGTGGAAACATTGCCTCTCTGCAGAGGCCAGCCTACAATTTTTTCTCGTGGATTCAACCCTCTATCATCACCTACCAAAGAGCATGGTGACTGGCCTCTTTCCATCCGGCATGATCTGGAATTTAACTGGCTTATTCCCATGAGTGTAAAATATGCTGTTATGTAGCCTAAGAATGATTTTCCTTTGGCTGCCCGGCCCCCATCCCCAACACACACACACACAATTTAGCCATTTCTCTACTGTCTCCTGCAGCTCAGTCCCTCAAAATGACCTTTCTGGGCTCCTTGTTTTTCCTTTCGGTGTCTGTAGTTACCTTAGATTAGATCACACACCCCCACTTTACCAGCTTTGTCAGGTGCCTATCTGCGTCCTTAATGCCAAGTCTATGCATTCTGCTTAGAGCAGCAAGAGGGGGCTAGGAGAAATAAGAGCAAGACCCAGTCACTCCTTACTCAAAATTTCCTGATGCTTTCATTGCACCTAAATAAGATCCAAGAGCCCTTGCCAGAGCATAGGAGAGTTTGAGTTGGCACCAGCTGCTTTTCTGACCTCATCTCCTGCTTCTCTCCCTCCCCCACTCCCTGTTCTCCTCCACTTCTCTTCAAACATTCCAACTGTGTTCCTGCATCCAACTCTGGGATTTGCTGTTCCTTCTTCCTTGAATGGACTTTTTAAAAGCAGCCACCCATCTCCCTCCCTCACATCTGGATTGTGCTCAAATGTTACTCTCACCTGGAGGATTTCCCTCCTCCTCTGCACTTGTAGCTGACCTTCATTCCTTTCTCTTCAGAGACTTTATAAGCTCCATCATATATCATGCGCTTATTTGTTTATAATCTGTCTGCTTCTACTAGGTTACTATTTCCATGGGAAAGCATATTGTTTTGATCACTAATGCACCCTCAGTGCTTAGAGGCATTGAATAAATATTCGTAAGTATTGAAAAATATTTGTTAACAGAGTGCCTGGGGTTGTGTGAGAAAACAGCGGGGAGTACCATACTCTTCTTAAGAGACTTTTCCAGGGATGATACCATGGGAAATAGGAAAAGATGCCAGGCAACAAGTGAAGAACAATGGAGAGACCGACCATTGTAGCAGGGCCAGCCATGTGTTCAGAAACACAGACTGGGTCCTGGAGAGAATATGCAATCCTTAAGAAGTAGAATCTATGAGTAGGCCAAGTAGAGACTGAGGGTGGGTTTTCAGAGAGACCCAGGATGTTATACCTTGTAAGAGTGTGTGACTAATCTTTTAAAGTTTGGCATTCTCATTTTATGAAAACTGCCATGCCAAAGATCTTTTTCTATATTTTCCTTATGCTTATTTTATTAAGTCTCAGAAAGAAAATTGAGCTACTCTATATTGCTCTAAATGAAATGGGGGTAGAACTAAAAATCCAATCTCCAAACTTAAGTCTTCCTCTCTGAGAAATAACTCAGTGTTTGTAGCATTTTCAGCTTCCACCAAGTTGTACAGCTTGTGTATCAAGTATGCCCACAAGCTGTGTCTATATGAAGTGAGAAATATGAGTTCAAACTGTTCTTTATTTAATAAGTAGTATTGGCTTGTGCCATTCTGACTCAAAAAATAGTAAAGAAAAATGATTGTCTGATCTTACCCAATGATTTTTAATTTAGTGAGTCTCTGAGAAAGCAGTGCATGATCTACCAGAATAATTCATAGAAAAACATACATGCCACTTTGAACAGAGTTTAAGGTGTTAGAAGCCACCTCAACATCACACACACTTCCCTCATGTGTGTTCTTTAGCTGGGTTAGTGTTGGTGTCTCTGTCTTTCTGTCTGTCTCCAGCTCTCTTTCTCCCTCCCTACCTCCTCCTCTTCCTCCCTTCTTTTCTACTGTATGTGTAAATATAAGTGTATGCACATGCACTTTTGTATGTGAATGTACCTTCAGGGCATGTGTGGAGGTCAGAGGACTATCCTGGGTGTCAGGCCTTGCTTTCTAACTTGCTTGAGATAGAGTCCTTTTGTTGTTTCTCTGTTGTGTACACCAGCTCTCTGGACAATGAGTTTCTAGAATTCTCCTCGTGTCTGCTTCCCATCGCCTCAGTCTTTGTGTTCAGCTTTATTTGGGTTTGGGGGCTTAAACTCAGATCCTCAAACTTGTGTTACAAGTACTTTTGCCCACACATGGTGTCTCCTAGACAAAATACTCTAAAAGGAATGTGCTGTCTTTAAAATTAAATACTCATGAAAATTTTAACATGCAAAATTTAAATATACATGATAACAGCTATCTAATGTTTCAAATTTCTTAATCAAAATATTGGATTCTCTAAGGAAATTAAAAGTTTTACAAATAGTACCTCAATGAAAAAATATCATGATAATTGTAAAATAAACTATTTTTTATACTTTTTATATTATTGATTCTTTGGGGATTTTATATCATGCACCCTGATTCCATTCCTCTCCTAGTCCCTTCATATCTGCCTTCTGCCCTTGCAACCTCCCCCTAAAATTAAAAAAAAATTATTGATGTGGAAGCTGTAGTGTGACATAGTGAGTCACACAATATACCCTTTAGTCCATACATCTTTATTTGTAAGTGTTCATTGCAATGAGTCATTGGTCTGGTTCAAGGCTTCTGGTTTCTGCTGCCTCCTCCATATTGGTCCATCAACTGGGGCTCATCTTGGATATCCTGTTATTGTCTTGTGCCACGGAGATCCTACAGCTTTGGATCTGCAGATCTGGCCCCTTCACATGCTCTAGCAGAAAGTAAACTAAATTTTTAAAAAGCAAAGTTCATATTATGATGCTTCTAAATTACTACAAAATGGTAAAAAAAAAAAAAGAGGGGAGGCAGTTAAGAGAAGTTTTAAATTACTTAGTATCAAAACTGCTATCTACAAGCCAAATGTTGTAGACATTTTGAATTGATTAGAATATAATTGACTATAATTATCAAAATAGACAATTTAAAATGCTTATATTAAAAAGTTCCTGTGTTACATATGAAGTTAAAATGATATTAGATGCACAAATATCCTCATCAATCATGATCCTTTCCACCTTTAAATGTAACAATTTAGGGAATTCTCTAGGTCTTCAGGGCATAGTGTAACTGAGTGTCGACCACAGCTCCATAGTCCATATCTAGAGAAATACAACAGTGAGGTATTGTTGTGTTTCTTTTACTAAAGTTCCTCCCTGTAGCCAGGGTAGACCCTGTTTTAGAACTCATTCACTGGAATGGAACATATTCCACCTATAAACCAATTATTTATAAGGAGAATGATATAAACTGATATGATAAAATTAGTCAGGAAATATTTTTGAGTAAAGAACCCAATTGTATTCTTTATGGTATAAATATGTAGACAGCATGATGTTCCTTTGGCAAAGAAAAAAGGTAAGTAGTGGTCAGAAACTATCCCTCTCTCCTTCAGGGGTTAAATAAAAACACATTGAAAAAATTATGTATATATCTATATCTATCTATCTATCTATCTATCTATCTATCTATCTATCTATCTATCTATATCTCTATATATGTAATATTGGGCTCAGAGATGATGGTTATAAGAAAATGTCATGAAATATTAGCTTTATAGAAATTGATTAGTATGCTTATTAATCACCAACTGAAATGATCAAAATTTTATGAGAATTACCTATTATTTTAGAGGAATCATCTTACATTAGTTTGAATAGATCGGTTTATCTTTCTAAAGTTAGTAATATAATTTGAGAAATGCAGGTATGGCAAAGCAACCTGCCAATCTGTTTCAGATACTTGCCTTGGGAAAAATATTATATGTGCAAAGCTTCAACACAAAGAATCAAACATGGTTCAAAAGTTATTGCTTTAAGAACTATGCAGTGAAAATCTTAAACTTTATTTGTAACTAATACTTAATATTTTTTGCAAATTTAAATAAGGCCAAGTGATACTCTTGGTTATATTCTCTTTCTTACTTATTTTAAAGCATTTTCCACAGTGATCTTACCGAATTGTTGGAAATGAGGTTGTTTATAGGTGTTAGAATGCAATAACATATAGGTAATGATTCTCAACATAGAATGATTCTTTTTAAAATCTTGCTCAATGATTCTTCAGGGGATTCAGTCTACTTAATGTTAAGCATTGTGTCTAACATTTTTGTCTAAAAATTACTTTGTTCATCTATAGCAATGAGTTGAAGAAGTTTGGATATGAAAGAAAAGTTTAATTTTCTATTACAAACAGGTGCATACATAGTGCAAAAATTTCTCTCTATATAAATTTAACATACATGAAAGTATCAGAAAACTATATATACTGTAGTACTAACTATGAGATTTTTCTATATTGCTTAGTTTCATAAGACAAATGGTGACAAATGGTGAACCAATGGTTTGTGACTCAGTTTATAAAACACTAGTCTGCAAAACAGTGAAAAAGAAATGAGCTAGAGATGCATTGGCTCTCTCTGCCCAGCAGGGCTTTGGCAGGTCTATTTTATTGGGCTTGAACAATTTCTTTGTTTATTTGTGATTTATTAAAAATATTCACTTAAAGTTCCTATCAGAACCACTGAGTCATAATATTTATGCTAACGCACAAGTATACATTCTGTGAAAAATTCTCATTTTGCACTGTTCTTGAAAAATCCCACACAGTGCCATAATCTTTCCATATCAGTACTCAGCTAGATTGATGCTTTATTAAGTCCAACATGCCCCATATTGGTTTATCTCCAAATCAGTCTTGACATCTGTAGTGGTTTGAGTGAGAAATGGTCTCCATCGTCTCATATAATTTAATACTTGGTCCTCAGTTGGTGGAACTGTTGGGGAAGGATCAATAGATGTGGCCTTCTTAGAGGAGGTATGTCACTGGAGGTAGGTTTTGAAATTTCAAAAGCCCATGACATCCCTAGTATGCTTACTTTACTTCCTGCTTGTGGATCAATATGTAGGTTCTCAGCTACTGCTCCATCTCCATTCCTGTCTGCCTGCTACCACGTTCTCTGCCATGATGGTCATGGACTCTAACTCTGAAACTGTAAGCTCAAAATAAACTTTCTTCTATAAGTTGCCTTGGTCGTTATATCTTATCAGGGCAATAGAAAAATGTGCACTAAGACACTGCCCATTCTTCTTTCTTCTGTATATTATTTTCTGTAACTGTTACCAAGCTCTACATTTTGACCTCCAGGCACAGTATCACTACAATATCACTGTATCGTAACTCCATATCCCTTTAACTCAGCTCCCCATAGTAAGCAAGATGTCCACTCAACTAATTGTTTCTGTTCTCACAGATCATGCCTTAGTTATTGAGTGATAATTCTTTACTTAGACTATTACAGTATACCCTTAGACATTTATCTGTCCATGTTCACTTCAACTTGGTACTTAGTGCTATAAGATAAAGATATTCTGGGAGCCCCATAACATAGAATTCTCCAATAAATGTTTTTACAATATAATTAAATCTAAAATGATTTTAGCAACAAAGAACATAATCTTTATGATCTGATTTTGTGGAGCTCTCCTTTAAACCTATTTTCAATAGCATATTTTCAGCCCATCTATTCTGCCTCCTGCTTCTTTATTGTGGTCCCTACCTGGACTACTGGTCAGCCCCCTCATTTATCTCCGGGCTCTGTTTTGTCTTTGTTAAATTCAAATTCTTTGCAACCTTCCAGGTACTGGGGAGCTAGTCCTATATTCTTGTTCTTTCTTAGTTTCTGTGACATTTAGTTTTGTATGCCACTTTGACTGGGCTGAAGTCTGCCCTTAGAGCTGGTAAAACAGTATGTTTCTGGGTATAAGTTGTAAGTGTTTGGGAGGAGATGAGTGTTTGAATTATTATAGCCAGCAAAGAAGATTCACTTTTAAAGAAGATTCATGTGGATGATTTTTTCCCCTTTATTGAAGACCCAATAGAATATACAAGGCAGCAGAGGGCAAATTCTTTGTTTATTCTTGAAGGTATATATTTCTTGGCTCACACACTGGGGTTCCTTGTTCTCAGGATTTCAGACTCCAACTAAATTATACAACTGACCTTGTTTGTTCGTCACCTTTTAAATGATACATTATGAGACTTCTTGTCCATCATAATTGCATGAGAAAATTTCTGCAAGATAAGACATTTCACATGAATAAATATGGTATTTGTAATTTCTTGGTATGCTATTGTTATAATTTTTTGCCATATATCACTAATACATATATGTGTGTTTTAGCACACACACACACACACACACACACACACACACACACACACACACGTATTCCATTTTTCTGCAGTACTTTGATCTTAGGCAATGCCCTTCTCTGAACCTGAACCTGTTGCTTTGACTTGAAGGGACATTGTGAAATTTGGAATTTCTATGTGAGCATTGAACAGCATAACTCTAGGTATCTATACTGGCATTTCCTAGTCAATGATCCTATGTTTCAGTGTTCAGCCTTGGCCCATTTATTGCACATACTTAACACAGTTATAATTATTTGGCTCTGAACAAATGATGCATTATCTAGAATTCACATTGAATATTTGTTTTGTGCCAGATATAGGGGTAACAAGTGAATGACCTTTGTACCATTCTGCATCATGTCACAAACTCCAGCACATTGTTAAAATTAAAGTTATATTGTTCTGATAGCAATAATGATATTTGTAAAATATTTGACTTGGAATTCACTTACCCATGGTGAGGAAGGGTCTCAGTGCTTTGAATTTTCGATGGGTTGATCAATTTGAAGAGGTTATGAACCATAGCCTAAGTATTATTCATGGTGGAAAACAAATCTCCAATGCTTTACATTAGAGTACTTCAATAAAACTTGAAAACTGCTGATATTTCTAAGATGCATCAACTGTCATAAAAATGGGTCACATTATTTCAGATCACAAACATGGCTTATAGCTTACTGAGATTTAAGAGTAAAGTGGGACAAATTAGTGAGAAGCATAGGTGCACAAAGGCAGAAATGGCTGCTGGGATCAAGTGAGAGTTGTGGCCGTCTCGACTAGCTTGGAAAACAAGGATACCATATCACAGCTGAAGAGGCATTTCCATAGCTGACATTTTGAGGACACCGAGTTACATCAGTCATTCTCAGGGGGATGCAGTAAACACAAAATAGTTTGCATGGGAGGGGCTGTCTGCATTCCCAAGGGACGTGTAGCCTTCCTACTAAGGAAAGAAAACCAGTAATGAGATTCATTCTAGATGAGGAATAGGAAGCAGAGGATGATCCAGTTCATATTAGAACATTACAACACCTACAAGAGGAAACTTTCATACAGGGCCCAGGGGATCAGAAAAAGAAGAAAAAAGAGGGTGAAGGACTCAACAAAATAAGATGTGAGATCTACTATTAAGGGAAGGCGATGAGAATCCATTTCCCCTCTGCTGCTCAGAAACGAGCTGCTTAGAAAGTGAGAGCGACAGCACCAGAGAGATGCTAATTTCCAGATGATACAACTTAAGATATATTGCTCTAGACTGATCCTCCGTCAGAGCAAGATTGAACGGATAACCTATTGGGTCTTTCCTGGCTCTGACTCTGTTTCATTTGTGCTCCATTATTCTGTGATTATACAAGAGAGGGACATATAATACTGTTACGGATCAGGTATGATTTATTGACTCGCTGTATCTTTAAGATAACACATGTACTTTGTGTTAGACTTGATGGCACATTTTCTCATGAACAGTTGTGAACAGAGCAAACAGACTCACAAAGCCTGTAAAGTGTCAGCACATAGCTTCCAGCCGCAGTGGCTTGGGGCTGCATTAACTGGTCCATGCGATTTTTCTTCCTTCCTGTTCTCTCTCTCCTCCCCTTTGTAATTAATAGATTTTCACACTCTCGAGCATTTAGCATCGCCTTGTTTGTTTGATGTAGCCCCTTTCAGGGTTTCCCCTGTGGATGTGGAAGAAGGACGTGGGGGAAACCATTTGATGAATCACAATTTGTTGAAGGCAGTTATGGTAGCAGCAATAGAGAAATGGAATATTTGCAAAATGCCAGAGGTGAAGGAATAGGACACACATGATTAAAGTTGCCATAAAATCAAAGCTGTCAAAGCAACAAAAGCCGTAAAAAAGAAATATTCTGGCAACGTCAGTCTCCCACACATCCAAGGGTGCCATGAAGCATATTACTGAAGACAGTCCATTAGGAGTACAGGGAAATTTTTTTCCCATTGACTATGAAAACATGTGCGGAACTATAAATGTTCTTTGCCCCAGGAATTTTAGCAGAGACACCTGGGGATTGCAACAACAACAACAACAACAAAAACCAGCATTCTGAGAGGGAGGACTCCTGGCCCTGCTGTGAACAGCTATGGGAGGAGAAGAGGTTCAAAGGCAGAGGCTGACTTTGGGGATGAGCTGAGATGAGGGTCATGCACTGAAGAGCACCTCTGTGGTCCTTTCTGAATGGCAGCAGTTATGATCACATGAAGGTATGGACATGCCCCATATGAAAGTATAAGACATGCACCTGTTGCTTTCTGGAGCCCACAGCTATGGGGCAGATGGATTTGGAACGATGCATAATGAGTGCATTGAAAGAACAAAATGATTTCTTATCTGAGGAAGTCCAAGCTGTTCTGGCAGAGGAGGTTGGTTACTAAAAACTATTTGGAGACTCCGTGAAAGATCTTAAATATCTAGCAAGGTAACGAGAATTGGCTACAGTGTTGACTTCTGCAATACCGATGGCATCTCAGCCAGATTGTGGGGAGATGCCTAGAACTCCATACAAGTCCTGAGGGAGTGGTCCAGGTCTGGGTAGGTCAGAGAAAACTAGAGCTTTGGAATATGGCTTAAGTGAAAAAAAAATGGAATATTTCCCTGTTTGGATAAACAACAAAAACAAAATCTGTTGCTTCTATCTGACTATAAACGGAATAGTTTATAATGCTTGAATAAATAAACTTTTCAGTGGATACTCCTTGGGTTTAATTGCTTTCAAAAGCCCTTTGACCCATGAATCCAGGATGCTTTGTGAGTAGGGGCTTGGCCCCTTTTCCCACAAACTGCTTTGGTGTTGCCTGTAAGAGTGGTAGCAAAGCTACAGGAGTAAGATGGAAATGGAGAAATTGAAAATTCTGCTTGCTGCTGAGTAGCCCCACCCCACCCTGCGCCGCCACCAGAAGCATCTCTGAAAGCATCAAAGAAGGAAACACAGGGTTACGACTAAGTAGGAGGAACATCGGAGACATCTATCCTCAAATCTGTATTAACATATAAATTGTTCCCCAAGTTTTCCAGAAAGATTTCTTTTGGAACTATGGGAACATCTGATTATTTTCAATTCTTTTTTTTTTTTTTTTTTTTAAGTCTTAAAACAGTAAACAAGCCTTCCAGAGGCTTCATCCTTGGGATGGAGTGAGTGCATCAGAACAATCCAGCTACCATGTCTCCTCTGTCTGCATAGTGGGTAAGCAGCAAGGTTTTGCTTCTCACTGGAGACTTGATCTTAGGAAAATCTCTTGTATGAGTCCTTCAATTCTAAGACAGGGGAGCTGGTAGAAGAAACCTGAATGAAAAATCTCTGATGGAAAAATTTTGCAATGCTCAGGAAATGAAAATATATAGTTAATCATTCTTCCTCCCATACATAGTTGCAAACTACTAGCTTTTTTTGTTGTTGCCAATTTTACACTGTGATGTAGTTATAAAACATTGTTATGACCACCACCACCACCACCACTCACCATCATCATCATCTTTTTTATCTTAACATTCTTCTCTAAACATAAAGAATTCAGCTTGGGAACCTGTTTAATTTCTTTGAACAGATCTAAAGCAACACAATTCACTTCTGCACACATTTTCTAAGTAACCTCTTGAATCTTTTTCTTTGTAAATCTAGGAACTCATCTTGTAGCAAAATGTATACTTTACTTGTGTGATCATTTCCGTGGTAGCAGATGGTGGCGAGGGATCGCACAAAATAGTCTGAGACTTGAATGTAGGTTCAAACAACAGGAGAAACTGGTTTGGGACCCAGTGAGCTCTTATTCAGGTTCAGCTGTGGAGAAATGCTGCCGATGGGATACAGGAATAACTGGGAGGAGATTACTTTTGGAACAAATGTTCTGTCCCTTAGGCTTGCCCCATGGAAAGTCCCTTTGAAGAGACTTAATTGAACCATTGCAAGGACAAAACATGAAATCTTGAAAGGTTTATTTTATAATCATTTCTTCTGAAGGTACATATGCTGGAAAGAGAAGAGGGGGAGGTGGAATTTGTGCTCTTGATCACAAATCACAAGACAAAGTTAATAGAGGACTATTACTTGCATCTAAGTCTGTTCTGAAAACCTTTTCTGTTGCCCTCTCTGCCACAGGTGTGTGTGTGTGTGTGTGTGTGTGTGTGTGTGTGTGTGTGTGTGTGTGTATGTGTGTCCTGGGCTATCCTAATTCCTAAACATTGAACCAAGGAACTTTGTGTTCCCATGATATGCTTTTGTGCTAAATTGTGGCAGTTACTCCTAGTCTTTATTTGAAGTTTATTGGAATTCCCTCATGATTTTGTTGAAATCATTTTATGTAACTTGTCTTTTATTTGTCAGCTACTGACCATCTACTATGGACTGAGTACTATCAATTAGGTTTTTCAACAAACATAAGTTGATGGCTGTGATGGGAACGAAAGCACATACGAGATGCTCTCTGCCTCCATTCATTTTGAGCAGAAAGGATTTAAATTTTAGACTATTCAAAGATAATGATAAGAGCCTATGGGGAGGGACAGGATAGTAGTAAACACTGAAAGTTTAGTAGAGGAGTCAAATATCATTAGGAATGTGTCCATCTGGGGAATGAGAAGGTGATTAAGAAAGCAGAGAGGAGCAGAGCTGGTAACCGAGGTAGAAAACGCTCCGGCCAATGCTTTAGTGGCTCTTAGAGATGGTGGCAGCTGCAGCAGGACCTGCAACATCCCAGCAGTTTTCCAGAGCTCCTCAGATGCTCTGATCGACAAGGACCCCCATGTGGTGCTAGAGGAGCTGACTAAGGCTTTGGAACAGAATCCAGATGATGCACAGTATTACTGTCAGAGAGCTTATTGTCACATTCTTCTTGGGAAATACCATGATGGTATTGCTGATGTAAAGTCTCTTGAACTCAATCCAAATAATCCTACTGCTTTCCTGAAGAAAGGGATGTGTGAATACCATGAAAAAGACTATGCTTCTGCTTTAGACACTTTTGCAGAAGGACAGAAATTAGATAGTGCAGATGCAAACCTGCCATCTGGATTAAAAGGTGCCAGGAGACTCAGAATATGCAGTGTCTGCATCTCAGAGAACTCAGTCAAAAATCAAGTATGACTGGTATCAAACGGAATCTCAAGTAATCATTACACTTATGATCAAGAATATTCAGAAGAATGATGTAAATATGGAATTTTCAGAAAAAGAGTTGTCTGCTTTGGTGAAACTCCCCTCTGGAGGTGATTACAATTTGAAGCTGAGGTTGCTTTACCCTGTAGTACCGGAGCAGAGCATGTTTAAAGTACTTTTGACAAAGATTGAAATTAAAACAAAAAAGCCAGAGGCTGTGAGATGGGAAAAGCTAGAGGGGCAAGGAGATGAGCCCACACCAAAACAGTTCACAGGAGATGTAAAGAACTTGTATCCATCATCATCTCACTGTACCAGGAACTGGGATAAACTGGTTGGTGAGATCAAAGAGGAAGAGAAGAATGAAAAGCTGGAGGGTGATGCAGCTTTAAACAAGTTATTTCAGCAGATCTACTCAGATGGTTCTGATGAAGTGAAACAGGCCTTCAACAAATCATTTATGGAGTCTGGTGGCACAGTCTTGAGTACCAACTGGTCTGATGTAGGTAAAAGAAAAGTTGAAATCAATCCTCCTGATGATATGGAATGGAAACAATACTAAATAAACCAATTTGCTATCACAAAAAAAGAAAGCAGAGAGAAGACCACCTCTAGCCTTAGAATGGTAAGAGGATAGATGACCGACTTAGGGATGCTTACAGACTGGGGCATAAACCAAACTTGTTTTCCTGTAGTTCTGGAAACTAGAAGTTCAAGATCAAGGTACTGACAGGGCTGGCTTGCAAATGGCTGTCCATATTTGCATGTGTTTCATTCTCTCCTTATAAGACATTAGACCTACATTAATGGTCAACCTCATTTAACCTCAACTACCTCCTTAATGATCCTATTTGCAACTACAGTCACATCAAGGATTAAAGCTACAATACATGTATGTTGAAGGGCACAATTCAGTCCAGACCAGAGAGTAATGGCTTACTTCAGCTGTTTAATATAAAAAAATGAATGATTGTTATATTACACATCCATAATGAAATCTTAAGGTACTGGTAATCTATTGAGAATTCTGCATTTTAGGCTACAGTAATCAAGCTTGCCCTTTGGTTGGATTATTTTAGTGGAAGGTTGGAGAAAGTATGGAGGTGAGGTCATCATGGATGCAAGATGACACACAGGCTGAGTGATGGAGGGATGGTTTAGGCCAGGCTAGAGACAAGGACGGCCAATTCAGAGGAGCATGTACTAAGGAGAACTTTGGGAGGTAGAAGCAATAGGAATTGACTGTAGGTAAACGAAAATTACTGATATGGCATTGTACGATTTTGAAGGACTAATGAGGTGATGAAATAAGAAAGAAGGGAAAATCCCATGGGATTTAGGAGTGGGGTAGGGAAATGCATCACTTACTTGAATGTGGTGATCTCATGGGTTATAGAGTATCCAATAGAGAAGCCTACACAAATTGACAAACTTGATTCTTGGAAAGCAAAACTTAGATTATCTCTGTTTGAAATATTTAGAACATGGACAAGATCAGTTTCAGAAACAGGAGTACATGAAATTTTGGAGATCAATGTAAATTGAAAAAATGAATAATACCTACAAATAGAAAGACAGTAACTATTGACATCTTAGGTAGAAGTAGAAGAAAATATTCTTTTAACTTTTTATTGGTAGATGTTTAAAATATAGTTCAAATATCATTCTAATTGTTCTTGAGCCAATGCTCAAATAAATAGCAAATTGAAATTATCGTGTAATTTACAATGCTTTGTTTCTGCCTTTCTTAAATATTTTAATTTTCTCTAATTTAAACTTAACCTATAATTTGATTTTTCAATTTTATGTGTTTTAATAGCTCATTTTTATTTTGGCTATGTTAATTTTCCAAGTGTTCAGTTACTCTAAGATTAAAGCCTCAAGTCTCTAATAACTAGTAATGAATTGTAAAATTTGAAATACCTCCATTAGGACACTGCAATTTGAGGAAAATTGGCTTTCCAAACATTACATTATCCTTGCCTTTAATCTCAAGTTGCATAGCTTCAGTCACTCTAGTCCATTTATCATAGTCAACACATACAGGCACACACATGAGGGAAACCACCTGAGGATATCCATTATGGCTGGTAAGACTGTCAGAGGAAAGAAAGGACCACAGCATAGTGTGATGGTTGATGTTAATTGTTAGTTTACTGGGATCTCGAATCACCTGAAGACCATCTCAGAGCATACATGTGAGGGATGATCAAGTTTGTATTAATGAGTGAGGGAAGGTCTACCTTTGGGGTGCATATAGGGATCATCTTCTGGGGTACATTGGACTGTGTGAGTGGAGAAGGAAATATGCAGCAACGTGAATGTGTTGCTCTCTGCTTCCAATTATGCATGAGATGTGGCCAGTTGCTTCAGGATCTCACTGTCTTTACTTTCCCACCCTGGTGAGCTATTACCTTGAACTGGGATCGAAAGAAGCCTACCCTTCCTTAAGTTGATTATGTCAGATGGTTTATCACAGCAACAGGAAAGAAATAAAGACATGGTGAATCAGGTGTTCTGAGCACTTTTGTTCTCAGAATGTGTATTTGTTGTTTTGGGCACTGTGTTAAGAACAGTGAAGGCAGGGATGGGAAGTGAGCTATCATGACGTGGGCTCCAGCCTTCTAGAATTTGAAGTTTGTCTACTTTGTCCCCACTGTTCACAAGCTCCATTGAAGCATGGTTGATTTTAAGACATGTTACTTGGCAGTTTCATACGGTATACACTGGAGATCCTTACCACAATTAATTTCTCTATCACCTCCCTTCTTAAAGTTTTTCCTTCCCCTCACCCTGCCTTTCTCCCCCTCTGCCTTTTCTCTTGTCTCTCCATCCTTTCCTCTTCCCTTCCTTTTTCTTAACAATTTATTGTATGTGTATATATATATATATTGTGTGTGTGTGTGTGTGTGTGTGTGTGTGTGTGTGTGTGGTTTGAGGAGTCATTTCTCTCATAACCACCATGAGTTCCCGAGGTGGGACTTAGGAGTTCAGGGTTGTATAGCAAGCTCCTTTACCCATTGAGCTGTCTCACCAGCCCACTTCCTCCCTTCCTATTCTATGGCAAGAACACTTGAGTTCTTTTCTTAGTGAACTGTCACTCTACAGAGCATTGTCATTGACTATATATAGTCACCAGGCTGTGTATTGGAACTCTGACAATCACTCCTAACTACTACGTGTATCCTCTACCCAGCTTCTCCTCTTTGTTGCCCTGGAAACCCATATGACACTTCCTGCCTTTATGTTTGCCTCTTTTAGAGTCAGCATACTCTCCTGTTGTAGAGATCAGTTACATTCATTTTGCTGTTTCTGGCTTTCTCCATTTAGCCTAATGTTCATTCATGCCACAAATAGCAGTCTCTCTTTCTTTATAATAGCTGAATAACAGTCCAGTGTATATGACATCAGTTTTTTTTTTATCCACTTGTCTGCTGACTGGCATTTAGGTTGTTTCTATACATTACCTGTTGTGAGTATCATTACTTCAGTGAATGTTGACTTGTGGAGACAGTTTGGGATACTCTTGCCCCTTTGGGAGACCTTGTCAGCATAGCTTCTTTAGGACTGGGGCAGAACATTCATTTATATTTTTTCACTGCAATCTAAGGATAGATGGTCTAAC
This sequence comes from Peromyscus eremicus, assembly GCF_949786415.1. NCBI lineage: Eukaryota > Metazoa > Chordata > Mammalia > Rodentia > Cricetidae > Peromyscus > Peromyscus eremicus. The sequence goes on along the minus strand of NC_081421.1, from coordinate 119,079,533 downwards.
CCTTTGGCTAGAAACTGCCAGTGTAACTTGATATTTTAATCCCTGTGTGAAGCTCATTGAAACTCCCTTTTCCTTGGCTCAAATCGTATTTCAAAATGGCTGTGGGATCATTTGTTAATGAACCTAGCAGAGTAGAAGCATTGGCCATCTTGGGTGGGTGGGGGTCCTGAATTGCTTTCAAACCTCTGCTCCTGGTTCTGCCTCTCTGGAACTGAATATTCCAGAATGGGCAGAAGCAAGATGAAGGCAGATGTAAGGTGGTTCTAGCTAACTGGAGAATGACTGCCCTCTGAACCCTATAAACTGCACTAAGAATTCCCTGTCATCCACAGCCCCTTGAATGTTGATTTCCACTGATGTTTCAAAGATTAGAATGAAGGTGAACAACACCGTGGCTCATTATCCACATTAAATACTTACATTCATGGAAACGTACCGAGTCCACAGAGAGAGCGAGAAAGAAAGGGTATTAAAAAATTCTTATTTAACATTTTGGTTGCTCTATTAAATAATATTGATTGTGCCTCCCATTACATCATTGGAAAATGAGAAACCTCTAAAGATTTTCATATTGGCTTCCCTTTGTTAAAACACATGCACACAGAAAACGTTTGTGTAAACATTTTAATCAGAAATATCACCAATTATCAAATGAATGAGTGTGTTGCTCATTATTCTTCATATTTTCAATGTAGTGGATCAGAAAAAAACAACATAATTAGATTATTTTAAAATCCTCAAACTTGTAAATACACATTGTTCATTAAACTAGCCTGGGAAAATCAGGGTGTTTCTTCAGGTTGCACATCAGTGTCGCCATAGATCACATACGTCAGGTTGTTTTCAAATGCTGACAGAAAAGTCTGTTGATTTGAGAGCTTCCTTAAGAATCCTGTCTGTAATTTCTGTTCACATTTGACAGAATCTCGTGACATTAGGACCACCAAATTCATTGAAATTCCACATTGGCAGAGATCCTTGCATGCACTTCTCATTCAGAGATAACACTTTTGTTCCTGACACAGATTCAAAATCAGAATCTCAGGAATGAGAAAAAATAAAACAGAAACAAACAAGCCCCCCCCCCCAAATCCCAAACAAACAACAAACAACTCCCACAAAACCTCATTTCTAAATAAAATCAAGCTCACCAGAGTAAGTATCAGTTTTTAAGTGCGGAGAAAGGAACAGATCTAATTAACAGAAAACAGACTTTGTTTCTCAAGTTCAGACAACTCATCTTGTCTCTCTTGTCTGTCCTGTCAAGACAGTACCAGATAAATTTGAAAAGTAAATAGTAATAACTCAGATTGCTCTAGGGCAGCTTTGTCAACCTCTCATGTTCGAGGAAGTATGATTAATACTAGAGTTTTCTCACACATTCTTGACTTTCAAAAGCTTTTGCAACTCTTCTCTTCAGAAATGCATGCCCAAGAAATTTCCAATATACTGACTTTCTCCCACTTTACTCCACTGTGGTTCCATCTGTGTAATAGCTACTTGGAGGTAAAATGGGAGAATTGGTTGAATTTAATGAGCATTTGATATAAGACAGAAAGCAACACAATTGAAAAGCCCTCTCTTACCTTCATATGCTTTTCAGTGTGTGGGGCCAATACAGTGGCACTCTAGTAGATGAGGCCTCTTCTCCATGGAGCCTGTGTTGAGAAGACAAGACACAAACTAATTAGACCAAGATATGAAACAGACAATATATTTGCTGTGTTGTAGAAATTGCATTTTGCCAAACAAAGACAGGCAATATTTTCAACCAAACTAGGCAAACATTATGAAGATTATGAGAAATGAAACATCGATGGACAGATGAAACCCTCCTTATGAAAGTCTACTTATTATACTTTCTCAGAAGATATGCCACATTTAAATTGGCACCATTATTTTCATATTCCCAAAAGATAATGGACTCTCTCTGTTGGGCAATATTAACCTTGATACAGTGGATGTGTATAGCATGCTTAGTATGTATTAGGCATTGTGCTGTGCTTCTAAATAAAAATAAATGCTGGACTCAGGCTGACACCAAATAACGGCCCGTTTGCCACAATCTTGCTTCTCCGTATATGTCATGTGCGATCTCCAACAACACCAAAATGAATGACAAATTAAATTTTGACTTATAGCTCTATTGAGAATGGCAGACATGGAATTTCCAAAGCGGAATCATAGCTGATCTTTCATGATCAAAAGGATAGAATATTCTTAGCTATGATTATTCTCCATGAGTAGACATTTATAGACCTCATTCCTACTCATTACCAGGAACGATGGCCTTCAGATGTGTATAATGTGTGTGCCTGTGTGTGTGTGTGTTTGTGTGTGTGCAAGCACCTGCATTTGAATCTACCTTTGCAAACATCAATGTTCAGATAAAAAGCCATATTGCACCTTTAAAGAGTGTCCATAGGAGAGAGCCCGTGTTTGGTTTCTGTCTTGCATGTCTGTTTTCTTTATGATCAATGCCTGAACTGAAATCGCTGTGCCACTGCAGCAGCTTAATTTGTGTCTTCCTTGTGATTTTATTTCTAAGTAGTTATTTTCCATTTGGAGTTGTAAGCCCTTTGCGCACCTTGAAAGTGAACTGTACTTAATAAAAAATATGCTGATTCAAGTTAAAGATGGTTTGTCACACGAGTAAGGGCAGTGAAGGTTAACCTTGACCTTCCTGGAGGAAAACCGCTGTTCTGTGTTTCAGTTAAGTGTGTGTATTGCCAAACTTCTCTCAGCTAAAACAGGCATATAATTTCGGGATGAAGGGAGCTGTTTTCTGGAAAGTTCTCTAAACCTGAGGTGATTACTAAGGCTGCAAAAATAACTCCTGAGCGGCAACATCAGTACTAGGACAGAATGTCATATGCTATTGAGAAGGACTCTGGTAACAGGGGATTTGTCCCCTGGTTTGCTTGTCTCTGGCTGAGAAAATGATGTCCCCTGTGGAAATAAAATATTTTTTCATAGAGTTGGAAATATTCTGTAGTGGGCACTGTGGTGTGCTGGCCATGTGCTACTCGAAGGAGTATTTGTTGGCGCAGATACTGAGAGCACTGGAATGAGACTCCTCAGCTTGGACAGGCTTTCAAGCTTGTCTCGGCTGCAAAGTGGTCCCACCCAAGGACCCGCTCTTTCTAAATCAGAGGTAGGGTAGGGGGGATGTGGGCATCAAGGCCTGGCTGTTCTTCCCTACTTGAAGCAATTTCAAGGGCTGTCTAATTTCGGGGTTGCCTGTGGCAGATGAAGGGAAAACTGCAAGGAGCCCTCTCTAGTCTTCTCTTAGGAACATCCATTTCTCACTTATGCATCTTCTCTGAATAACAGAAACTACTTGAGAATTTATAGAATTAGAAGTTTCAGGCATCTTGGAGAATCACCCAGACATACCTGGCTGTTTGCATCCTACGCACGAGGATATTCTCCTGTAGAGGCCCCCAATACCATCACTTTCAAGAACAAACACTGATATACCATCTTACTCACAACCTGTATTCTAATATTGCTAGCTTCTCCAGGATTGCTTGCTTTAGCTGTTTCCTTCCACTGCAATGCACAGTGGAATATGCCCTTTATATGCCTCCTTCATCTTCTTTATTCTCTTTAAAAACATTTATTTTATGTGTGTGGGTGTTTTGCTTGAACATAAGTCTGTGTAGATGTATGTCTTTGAACACAGACATGTATGGTGTTTATCGTGTCCACTGGAGTTACAGATGATATGAGCCACCATGTGGATGCTGAGAATTGAAACTAGGTCCTCTGAAAGAGCTGCAACTGCCCCCTTTCCAGCCCTCATCATCTTTAATACTTTACTGTTAAACTGTTTCTCCACTTTTTTTGAAAAACAGTGATATGATATTGGCATTTCCAAATATATTTCTATAAACTTGTATTCCATTAAAGTCACACAGTTTGGGTTTGTCTGATTGTTCCTTCCTGATGAAGTTTATAGTCAACATGTTTAGATAGACTTCAGTGTCTATGTGGTGCTGCTCTTAGATGTACTTATCAAGAGCATGAAAGGCTTTCTCTTCCAGGTCCCTAGGGTTTCATGTCTTGTCTTTCCAACTTTAAAAAAGTGTGTGTGTGTGTGTGTGTGTGTGTGTGTGTGTGTGTGTGTGTGTGTGTGTATGTGCAAACATGTGTAGATACACATACCATAGTCCTTTGGTAGCGGTCGAGGACAGCTATGGATGTTGGTTCTTATCTTTCATGGATGTTGGTTCTTATCTTTCATCTTGCTTGAAACGGTCTCTTGTGGTTAAAGGTGCATGCACCAGGGTAGCTTTCTAGTATTCGCCTGTCTCTGCCTCTATTCTCATAGTTGGAGTGATGGAGTAATAGATACATGCTACCACAACTGAATTCACCTGGGTTCTGGGGTTCTGAACTCACATCATTCACATTTGCATTGCAAGAAGCATTTTATCCAGGCAGCTGTCTCCCTAGCTATGTCTTCTCAGTATTTATGAGTTCTTGATCAACCACATTGGTTATTAATTTTTATCTTCTCTCTATAGAAAATGTTATTATTTGCTTATCATTCCCCTTCTAAAGTAGCATGTGACATCCCTTTATTCATGTAAAATATTGTGATCAGAATTACTAACATTTTACTTACATTTCATTTGGATCTTGAGTCTCAAGGAATACAATCCCATTTGCTTCAACTATGTATGTGGTTTTAAGATTCCGATGCAGTCACACAGTGTAATGTTGAAACTCCTCTGTCAGTTTGGCTGGGTTGTAGTACCCAGAGACGAGGTCAAGCTTATTTTCTGATTGTTCAAAGGTAGTTTTGGGATGAGATTGATATTTAATTTACTGGGCTTTAAATAAAGATTGTCTTCCATAATGTTAGTTGGTTTGCATTTAATTACTCCAAAGCTTGAAGAGAACAAAAACTGACTTTGCTCTAGCAAGAAGGAACTCTGCTAGCATTCTGCCTTTTAACTCATGTGTTAACTCTCTGGAGTCTCCAGCCTGCAAGCCCTCCTTACCAAATTTTGGAATTACTAAGTATCTACAGTTTCAGGATCTAATTCCTCTTTTAAAAAAATCATTCATTTAATCACCACTCAATTGATCCCTCTCTCCCCCTTCTCTCTTTTCCTCTCCATCTCTCCTGTGCATGTAGAGATCTATCTTCTCTTGGCTTTGCCTTTCTTGCCTTTCTGTAGCACCCCAACTGTGTCTAGTTATCCATTTTGAATTTATTATGATATATATTATGAAGTATGGATCCCATTTACCTCCAATAGAAATGGATATCCAACATGTCAACGCCATTTATTAAATGTCTATCACTTGTCAGTGACTTGAGAAGTCACCTTTATCATATACAAAAATATGCTAAATGTGTCAGTGCTTGAGTTCCTCCCTAGACATTCCATGCCATCCCTCTTGTCCATCCAGTCTTTCAAATAGCTACATGTTTTTTGTTAAATTTTAGTGGTACAATAATATATTTTATGTCTATTTTCGCATTCCTTTCCTTTCCCCAAATATTTTAACATGAAAAATTTCAAGTATTCAAAAATGACGAAATAATCCTGGTGACCAAACACGTGCTGTTCGCCGTCACGTCATGAATTTTGTTCTCAGCCTAAGTGATCAAATATTTATCTACTCCTTTGTCAGGTCATCTTATTTTTGATGTGTTTCACAGTGAACTGAAGCTCTCATTCTCGCCTCACTACTCCAGCATCTATGATTTCCAACTAAAGTGAGTATTTCTGAGGATCCCTATTTTATTCATGTTTATTGCATTTTTATCTCTTTAGGTTTTTGGAGGCAGGGTCTCATTTGGCTCAGGCTAGCTTCAAACTCACTATTTAGCTGACCTTGCACTCCTGATCCTTCCTCCTCTACCTCCTAAATGTGAGTTTACAGACAGGAGCTGCTTGGCTTAGGGTCTTTCTCTATCACATATTTAATAAATGGACATATAATGAGATACACAGGTCATAAATGCAGCGTCAGTAAAACACAATAAGGTTCTCTCTTCTATTCCATTACCCTTCTCATACACTTTCCCCAAAGATACCTCCCATCGTTACCGAATTGAACTTCTTCCAGGATTTCATGTACATGGACTTAACCCAGGACGGTTTTATATCAGTTTTCTTTCACTTTGCAATGTGTTCTGTCAGCCATTCTTGCTGCGTGTTTGATTTATTAATTTGTTTTAGCTAAGTGGCGTTCTGCCGTATAAATCCAGAAAAGTTTAAGCTAAACTATTAGACAAACCTTGGTGAATGGGTGATATAGCTGAAATGAAGAATTTCTGTTATTTTTTTCATGAAAACACTGAACTTTAGAAATTTTTTTACAATTTTAAAGTGATAATTTGAACTGAATGTTGTTAATATAAGAAAAATATTTCAGTAAGATAAATATAGATGAAATTCAATTAAGATAAAATAAGATAAAACTGTCTAATTAATTGACTGTTTCTAGTTTGGGGTTATTTTGCTTTTAAATATACTACAAACACACTTCTGATATTTTGGAGACCTGTGTTTCCAGGTCTCTGTGGAGAATAAATAGGTGAGTGTTTAGGTGTTGAGGGGCTGGGAGGTTTCCAGTGGCATTGTTAATCTTTCCAGTTGCAGAGAAGAGCAATCACATTAGGGGCTTTACTTAGGTTTTATTTATTTACTTAGCTATTTTTCTTTTAGTTTCCTCATGTGTGAACTTTATATTTTTTAGCACTAATAAAATACCTAAAAAATATTTCGTGTCATCAAATTTATATTTTGCATTTGTTTGGGCAATAAATGTGAAAATAGATTTTGTTCAATAATTTGTTCACGTCTACATCTGTGATTTAGGAATCATAAAATCTCTTATTTTCTACATTTTAAGTTTATTTCATTTTTGTGTTGTTATTATAACTGGCTTTTCTCAATCATCACATTTCCTTTGGTTATTTCATTGTCTATATGTATGTTTATATGTTAAGATTGTAATAGTTTTAGCTTTATATTAATTGAATTTTGTATTATCTATTTTCAGTTTTATAGACATGTTTTTCTCGTATTAACAACACTCACTTCAGATTATCATTTTAAAAACTGTGACTCAATTCTAAAATTCAGTGCTTTCATTTTTAAAAAAGAAACTTCATTTCAGTTATATTATCCATTCATGAAGATTTGTTTAATATATTTCCTTAAATTTCCTGGTACAAAGATTATTGTATTTTATAAAAGTTTTGTTATTTTCTATTGATTAGAACTTTTGTAACTCAAAGCTATTAGGCTTTCTTTGCATGCTCATGGCTGGCAAAACATTGTGTGCATGTGTGTGTGTGTGTGTGTGTGTGTGTGTGTGTGTGAAGGATTTGAATTCAATCTATAATGTTATGTATCTTATATTATTAAAATTCACTGTTATATAATTAAGAGTATTCATTTGACTGTTATAATTACATAGACATTTGTAGTTTGAGCTTCATAAACTCTGTTTTGTTGCTTTTAACTGTTTTCTACCCAAAAATCATTTTATCCAGTAATTCCCAACCTATTCATATCTTTTTCTAAGTGTGAATCATTTACTTTGACCAGATTTTCAAGTATATTTACTGTGTATGTAGAACGCTCATTTCGAGGGAATCATGACTTCCTGAGTATTTCTGCTTACCTTTCAATTGAAACTGTTTTGTGTATTTTTTTGACCAGAGTCACTCTTGTCTGGCGTTAACTTTGCTTACTCTCCCTTCCTTTTTTACTGTGGTTGTTCTGTACGCATTTCTCTACCATGTTATTTCCAATGTTTTTGAAATGCATTATTTTAAGCCTGAGCTCTTTCCCAGTGTGCGGGTGGCTGTTGCTTAACCTGCAACTGTTTTCTTTTAACAGGTGTATGCTACACCTGCCTGTATTTATTGGATTGACATATTTGCTTACCCATAGTTCTTTCACTGAATTTTATGTTATGCTATCACTGTGCATGGTTTCTTTTGACTCTTTTCTAGAATTTCTTCTTTCCCTTTTGTTTTGTCTTATCTGTGGATTCTTTTTCGTAATTTAAGCATGTATGGGGGCATTGGTGTATGTATACATGCAATTCTACAGGTGCACAGACAGCTACATGTAGCAGTCAGAAGAGAAAGCTGGATATTCCTCTATCACTCTCCGTCTTATTCACTTGACAGAGTCTCTCTCTGAACTTGGAGTGTGTTGGTTAGACTGGCAAACAGCAAGCCTCAGCAACCCTCCTGTCGCCAGCCCTTACCAATGGGATTGCAGGCACACCAGGCTTTTTATGTACGTGCTGGGGATCCAAACTCATCCTCATGCTTATGCAGCAAGATCCTTACCACTGAGCCACCTCCCCATCTGCTACTTTTCTCAATTTTTTTTTATTTTAATCCACTAGCTTTGCCTTATAGCAGTGTGGGATCTTTTGGCTTTGTGTTCAATGAGGCAACAATAACTGTGCTTTAAAAAACTTGTTTATCTCTGAACTTTTTCAACTTTTGTTTCTCTACATCTATCATGTGTTTTACCCACACCTGTGTTTGACATTGTGGTGGTTTTGATTGTCATCATTTCTAGCCTCCCTTTTTCGTAGTATATGGGGGAAGATCTGTATTGGTTAATGAAATCTGATTGCTTATGTAAGATGAGTTGTTCTAAAACTGGATTTGTGCAAGAGGTTTGAGTGAGACAGGTATAATCACAGACCTGAAGATTAGTAAGAACTCACTTTTGTGTGCAACACATTCAAGGTGCCACACAATGTGAAATTGTGTTAAAAGTAACCACGACTTTTCGTGCCTTCCATAGGTGCAGGAGGTTTTACAGTTCTGAGCTCCTGTCTTCCAGTCAATCTCTGTTCCAATCAAGTATGTTTGTGTTTCCTGTGGAAGCCCTGATGTAACATGGCACCATAAGACATCCAGGGAAGCTTTTCCAAACCAGTCAGGGCTTTCTATTTCCTTACCTTCACAGATGTAATCTCACACATGACCACTGTTGCTTTACTCTTGAGATGAAGCCTGTAGAAGATTGACTGTGTTCCGGTGACTTCGCTTCGGATCCGTAGGTTTTTCTCACTTTCTGCCTTCATCTGTCCACTCCCCACCATCTTTAGTGATTCCTTCTCAAGCAGGAAGTCTGGAGTAAGAGTGATGTTATTTTTGACAAAAAGAAGTGATATTGCCATTTCTTCTGTTATCCTTATTTGGGAGAAGAAAGATTTTTATAAGAGTAGAAAGTAGCAGGACTTGTACTATTTGCAACTTCTTTAACTTCTAGATTCCTTTTCCCCAAGGAAGCAAGCACCTCAGGGGATAGCAATATTCTATGTCAACTAAACAAATGCCTAATCCTTCTTGTTTCTTTAAATTTTAGCATGTTTACTTCCTGCCAGTGACAAAATGCCTGAGAGAATCTACTTAAAAGGAGAAACATTTCATTGGGCTCATGGTTTTAAAGCTTTTTGTCCATGGTCTTTTGAATGTATTGTTTCAATACAGGAGAACATGTGGGACATGTGGCATATGAAGTCTGCTCACAGTATGGCCACTCGGTAGCAAGAAGAGAAACAGGAAGGAGCTAAGCTGTCAATATTGCCTTCAAGGTTATGTTCCCAATGACCTAACTTCATCCCATTCCCTAAGGGTCCCATTTCTTCCCACAAGTATAATTTAGTGACCCATCCTTTAACACAGGGACATTTAAGGGACATTAAAGGCCTCACCATAGTGGTGGCCTTTCCATGATAAAAGCAGGTCAACTAGCATTTTCTAAGTTGGCTTACTAAGAAGGAGTGTGAGGCTACTATTATTAGTGTAGTCAAGACACCTTCTGGGTCTGACCCCAGTTTGCAGAGCTAACTGAGACCAATTTGTGCCTGAAACTGGTGGATTTCTACTTGTCCTGCCTGAGAAAGTGGCAGAACTGAGAATGACCATGTGCACATGTTTGACAAGGCCTTTTTCCAGTGGAAACTCAGTCTTTCCCAGCTGATTTCCTATTCCATAGTTAAACTCTAAGTGTTAAATGCCACATTAACACTCCCTTGTTAATTAGAAGAACAAAGATGTCTCAACTGATTTTGTCTGATTAACACATTCTGTTTTCCCTTTGATTTTTAGAAGAGTCAAATCCTGTGGTTTTAATGTTACAGTTGTGTAAGACATCTTCAATATTTGCCATAGTTTTGCCTTTTCTACTTCTGGAACAAATGGACATGTTTTATAAGCGTATAATACATTCTGAAATAAATAAGAGAATGAGTGTCACCAGGTGAAATTCTAAGTTGCTTTGATTTGTTGTTTCTTTGGATACCATAATGTTACAATTCCTCACAGTTAATTTATAATGGTGTTTTCTCTATAGATAACTGTAGCCTGTTTGCTTTATGATAACGGGACTGAGAATTTTTGTGATGGAATCCAACATAATAGCAAGTGTATGTTAATTAAAAACTTGTCATAAAGAACTTTTTTTAAAAAATACTATGTGTATATGTGTGTTTGCCTATGTGAGGTCAGTGCCTGTGGACTTCAGAAGGGGACAATAGATTCCCTGGAGTAGGAGTTACAGCTGGTAGTGAGACATCCTACATGGGTGCTGGGAACTGAGCTCTGGTCCTCTTCAAGAGCAGGGTGCATTCCTAACCTTTGAGCCATCTGACGTTTAACAATGTTGAAGTGAGCACATGCCCATGTAATTGTCATTTGGATCAGTAAACCAACTGTTATATGCACCCTAAATTCCTCCTTCATATACCTTCTACAACATCTCTCCTCTCTTCACCAAAAATGGAACACAGACAAGCTTTGTTAATATTTTAATAAAGCAATCACATACTAACAATTTTGGTCATGTTTCTTCTGTTTAGCTTTGTGTGTGAGGCCACCCTCATTTTTCAGGTTGTGACAATAGAATCATTTTGTATGATAAACATTTTATGAAAGTCCTGGTAGCTTCATACCATGGCAATGCTTAGAATTTCTGATTTCCATTGGTTGATCTATTGCATGCATGTGGAACTAATTTTGATTTTCATTTGTTTTTCTCTCTTGGTTGAGGCAGGGATTTTCATCTCATTTAGTTATTTTAATATGGGTAAGGCTATTCAGACTGCTAGTTTTTGTTCATGAGTTTTAATAAGTTGTACTTTTGTAATTATGTGGATTTTCTTCAAAATGTCATGCTTATGTATAAATTAAGAAAATACTTCAGTTATCCCCTTGAGGTTTGTATTAGTCACTTGTCGTTGTGACAGGATACCTGACAGAGGCATTGTAAGACAAGAAGGAATTGTATTGGTTCATAGTCTCAGAGAGAGTTTAGTTTATTATGACGAAGAGGTATAGCAATGCCAACCTCCAGCTCTGTCTGTGGCAGCATGAGCATGAAGTACCTGCCCTTTCACACTGCAGCAGGCAAGAAGCAGAGAGCTTGGACTGAAGCTGGAAGTAGGAACACTCTCTGAAGTGCACTCATGGCCTGCTTCTGCCAACCAGACTTTCCTTTCTAAAGACTCAGCGGACTTTAGCATAGGACCTCAGCTAAGGTCCAAGTATTGAAAAGCTGAGCCTGTGGGAGACATTTTCAATTCAAATGGTCACATGGGTACGTGTATATTTGACTTTTTTAATTTGGGTCAAATTTTGCTTTGTGATCAATGCAAATTAATACTTTCTTTATCTTCCCGGTGTCAGATTTGTTATTAAGAACCCCCATTATTGCTTTTTCTATAAGAATTTACATTCTCTGTACCAAATAATTAGACTATAAAAAACCTTTCATGATATACAATTTGGGCAACATCGTACAATTTTCATGTATTATATTATAAATGAATCGCTGTATTTCAGATTTCTAAACGAGACTCATTGTTTGCTGGCCCTTTTGATTACAGAGGAACTTTTAAGTAAGTTAGTAAAAATTTTGTGTTGACTATTTACCTTTAAGACCTTAAATTTCTAATCACATCTGTCAGCCAAATAGCACCTGCTTTAGTCTTTTTGGGCTGCAATCATACAAAACTGTAGGCAGCATGACTTATGTAAACAACCCCTCTTGTGCTTCTGAAAGCTGGAAGTGCAAGGTCAAGTGCTCATCTTGGTTCTCCTGAGGCCTCTGTCCTTGGTCTGTAGACAGCCACCTTCTCACCATGCCCTCCCAAGGTTTTTGTTTTTGTTTGTGGTCTCTCACTGAGTGTCCAGATTTGATTTTCTTATAACAAGACACTTAGACTTGTTCTGTGTTTATGGTCTCAACCTACACACTCATTTGGTTTAGTCAAGCCTTTAAAGACTCTATTTCCAAATAGTGATATCAGGAAGTGATTAACAGGCTGAAATGCACAAATTTAAGGACAGGGGTACAATTCATGCCATAGGACCATATCCACTACTGAAATTGTCAGGAAATAATTTTATTATATGTTTTATTACTTGCATATTCCTTATCAACTAGTACACATAAAATATTTTTGCTTTTTCTTTTTTACATTAAAATGATTCTCCTTTATTTTAATGCACTTAAATTTTATAATATCTTATGTATAAATATCTCATAATACTTCATCTTTCGGATTTATCCACAAGTATTCTTTGGTAATAAATCTGGCATTCATAAAGTGAATATAGTCATTTTAAAAGGCTGAATATAAAGCATCCAAATATTGAGGTAATTGTATCAATATGTTCAGTCAGACCCAGATAAATTCAATATTTTTTCTTAAAATTTTAGATAGTTTATAACCCCCCAAAATTCACTCATCTTGATTTATGCCTGCTTGATTAAAAAATGAAAACTAGTGTTTTATTATGAAGTTGACAAGTTAATTATAAATGTGAAAGGCACCATGATTAATAACAGAGCCAGCAGTTCTTACCTTTTCTTGTTCATAGGTTAGTCATCAAAAACTGAGTGTTCTAAATTGTAGCTTGGACAGACACACATCTCAGATTGTCTCTAGCCTCTACTTAAGTCCATGAGGTTCATTTTTCTAAGTTCTGAGCAATTAAATTCAAAGAAAAAATTATGGAAACATCTTCAGGACTTGAACAATAACAACCTTCTACAAAATTTCTCTTGTCTTTCTTTGTCGGGCTTAGCACAGTGAGTTGTGGATTCAGAGGAAGCTGAAACTACCTCCTAGAAGGAGTCTAGATCCATGGCTGACACTGTAGAAGTTGTTCTCTGCTCATGAGTCTCTGGTTTCCTTGAATAAAAATACCCTTTTATTATAATAAATGCAGAGAGCTAGGTTCCTACCTCTTACAGCCTTAAACAGTTCTTGAGATGAAAGATGGAAAAGCACAATGCATGTCAGGTAATGCTCATTGATGAAAAGCTTCCTTTTTGATTATGCTATCACAAAGCGTCTCATTTTTTATGGAATTAAAATGTCACTCATGGTCTATATGATGCTCATTAAAAACTAGATGTTTCTTCATCTGTTATTTGCTTCTTTAATCTTAACATTTTCTATTCCATGTTGGATCTGGATCAGCTAATTTCCTATGAATCATTCTTCAAATATTCAGATACTTTTCATCTCTGCATTTTTTTCCTTTGTTCTTTCTCCCACATCCTCATTAAAGTTCCACAAATATTGATGCATGTTTGCTTATTTCCCAGTGAATTCTCATGATTCTTATTTTCAGAATCATTATTTTTATTTTTATCAAAATGATGTTTGATGTGAGGAGAAAGGAATGTGGACTTTGTCATGTTCTCCTCACATCCAATGATGCATCTTAACTGTATTTAGTGGAGACTGTCTATTGAGGACTGAGCATGTGATGATCTTGCCCATTTGATCCCTTGAGTTGTCTTACAAGGCAGATGATGTTTTAATACTAGTTTGTGGAGGAAGAAGCCAAAGGATTAAGAAATTGATTGAATTTACAGCTCCTGGGAACTTGACTTTGACTTTGAACACCAAGCATTCCACACCACACCAAGCACTCCTCGCCTTTCTAGAATGGTTCTAGGATGGTCCATCTTTGATTTCCAGAGTCAAAAGCCATGCCCTGCAGTAAACATGTTCACTGATATCTTGTAATTAATGTCTACACATGTGTTCCTTTCGAAGTAGGGCTTATTTCAAGAAAAGATACTTAAACTTTAAAATTATGAGTTGTTGAACACCGACTTTTAAAAAGTCCACTGAAGTATTCACACTTGCAACACTAATTTTTATGTTTTTGATTGGAAGGCTTGAAAATTCCAAAAGAAAGAAATATTCTTTAATTGTAATCTCAATTCCATAGAAAAACTCAGCTTCCTTGAGCTACTCTATTTTTCTTAAAGGGCTGGTATGCACATTAAGTTTAGGCATGAACTGCTTTGCTAATATCTGTTGAAGTTCAAAGTTCATATGCTTATCTGCAAGAATCCCTCTTGGTATTTCTATAAAATAATAAGTACTTAAAATTTTTATGGTTCATCATTTATCCTCATTGCTAATCTATGTTTCTCTGTGGTAGAGAATTAAGAGATGTTTAAAAGAGGACAAAAATGAGGAAGATGTAATTAGGGTTGTATTTGAGTGCAATCCTAATTTACTTATTTAATATTGTTTGAAAGTTCATCTTGTGTATTTAAAAAATACATGAAAAATAGCAATGTTTTTCAGGCTTTCATGAATTTTTGTGTATATTTATTATTTTATGACAATTTATATATTTTATGCATTCCCATTTTCAGTAGAAAAACAGGCAATAAATATGGTAGGATAATTGCTAATATATATTCCATGACTTTAATGGCCTTTTCTTCCCTGTGGACTATTATTAGTTTTCTCCTAAAATCCCTTTTAATTAATCAAAAGAAAATGGGAGATTTCCATTAATATCTGAGCATCTTTTCCCCTTAATTTGTTCTGAAGTATGTATGTGTCATGAATTGTGAGTCTCTGGACAGACAGAAGAAGAAAGAAGGACCACTAGGGTTATAACACAAGCAAAAAAGGCCATCTCCTAACCTGGTAAATTATGATAACAATGGAATCTTCTTGTACTTGTATCCCTGAAAATTAGGTTACCCAGGTTCAGAGGCTGTTTGGTTTGGTAAGTCTTAGGAAGGCAATGCTCATTAATGTGAGGATATCAGATTCACTGACAGATTTTTCAAACTATGTCAGTCAAATTTGTATCACTTGGATCTGAGATATAGGTAAGTGCAAGGCATCAGTATTGTACTCTACAGTAAATGTCTACTTGGCCAGTCAAATGAGCACTAAAAAAATGGATTAAGTGCTACCAACCTATGGTTATTAAAAGAAAAAAAAAACCAGTAAGCAGTTCTGGGGATTTGATCTTAGGAAAGACACTTTATTAAAAAATTAAATTCATTATCAATGTCAAATATCACTTAAAGGTGTATTAGACCTGCTGAGATAGCTGGAATATTGAAAACCCAGCAATACACACACACACACACACACACACACACACACACACACATACACACACACACACACACACACACACACACCACTGAAGTTTTTTTTAGAAGTTATTCTGATTTTAATCTGTGGAGTTGATAAAATATGACAGAGAGCTTGTCACTTAAAAATATACGTGTACAGGTGGAACAGATCCCAAGTGTGAGGGAGTTGTGGTAACACCAGGAGAACAGAATCCATTGTCATGGGCACTGTGCAACCCGCAAATGAAATTACTTGGGACGTATCATATATCCCTAACCGAATTCTCTGGAATAGCAGAAGACAAGTGATAGTCTTTGTGATTTCCTGCCTGGAAAGATGAGTGTGCGTCAGTACCTGGAATCTAATTACAGGCAAGCCACTAATAAAACCACCAGACACTTGACAATGTGAGAGGGGAAATTGTACAAACAAAATTTATGACAGAGATCCACAGCACTGCTGCAATAAAAGAATCTCGTTTGAGTGACACTTCCTGAATAGTAATAAAAAATTAGAAGCCCATTCACCCACCAGGGATATTACCAATATTTACTCCTCTTTTCTTTGTCAGTTGCATGTCATGACCCCAAACCTCCTTTAAGGGAGAGAAGAGAAATGTAGTTTCCTCTATCCAAGTAGATTTAAAGGGAAGTCTTTAGCCTTAAGGACCTTGTGTTTTTATCCATGGAAAGGCAAGGCATTACCTTTTGTAATTGCAAAAGGGAAAAGTTTTTTGGTGAATTCGGAACACACACACACACACACAAACACAAATATGGGGTTTTCATTAAAGTCTCTGGTACGGCAGTCATTCTTCACACAGGCCAAGCCCCCCACAAAAGATCAAGATGTTTTAGGGTAGAAGTAAAAAAGCAACCAAGAGCTTTTTCAAAAGTTCAACTTAATTACTTTTCCTGTGTAGAATTTTAATTTGCCACTGACTTGCATATTTTCAACCCCATTATTGAAGATTGACCTTTGCTTTTTATTATTTGATGAGGTTTCTAAGAAAGATCCCAACCACCCATGTAAAATGAAACAGTAAAGTACATTGGATGGAATATCCAAGAACTTTCTTATCCAACTAATATTGCAACAACTGCAGTTAATCACTGGTTGATTTTTTTTTTTTTATATATTTTTTCAATTCCTTGGAATGATTTTTTTTCATAAGATGGTCTTATGGATTGTGACTTTTTTTATTCTTGGCCAATGACTGACTGAAAAATTAAAGTACCCCAAATTGTACACAGGTCAGAAACATGCTTATCATTTTAGGTTTTGTTAGAGTTCAGAATCCTTCAATGATGAAGTCTTCATTTCTTGGGGTGATGTCACTGTTGATTGATTTCAGAAGGTGTTACTAGGGGCTAATTTTACAGGGTGGAGGAGAGCTCATTTAGACTACACTCAAAAGCAGTCTAATTCTTGCAACTGATATAAAGACACTTCCTGTCATAACAAACAAAATTCATGTGCACTGGGTACTATGTTCCATGTAAAGATGAAAGCCATTCCTAAGAACTTTCATATGACAGGACAGGTAGATACAAACAGACCATCAAAAAATAAGCAGCCATAATTTTTCTTCTTCTGTATTCATCATTTTGGCTATAGGGACAGAAGAGATCTGCAGAGCCCTTAAAAAGAACAGCACCAAAAATTCATATCCACTTTTATCCTTTACCTTCCTTCCATTCTGTGCTGGAGGATAGGGCCTTTGCAAGATCTAACATTCAGGAACTCCAGCCAAGCCCGCATTAGTTCTCAGCTGTCAGTTATGAAACTTTGTCTCTGGAGCAGTGTGTTCCTCAGCAGGATCCTTCATCCTGCTTGTTGTTAGGAAACTTCCCAACAGCAGGAGAAAATACAAGCAGCAAGCCATGTTTTAGCTCTTGTGCCAACTGACTTGAAATTGTATATGCTTCTGCTCTAGAAAAAGCAGGGCTGTTTACTAGAAAAGTAAGAATAACCAAAATTCAGCATTCTTAAGCAAAGCATAACATGGAAGATGTTTGTGCAATATTCTTGCAAGAGTTATGGTCGTGACATGGCCCTCATAAGGCTACAAAATCTCTGTCTTGTACATGTTTATGGAACTGTCCGTACTGAGGATAGATTCTTCAATATCTTGATTTTAATTATTATTTTCATCACTTTTTTCCCTGCAGTAATTGTATCAGGAGAATAACTATTATACTCATCTTTATTTTTTTAATTCTTTTTATTTTCTCTATCAATTTGTTTTTAATTTTATTTTTCTGCAAACATTTATTTTCTGCAAATAACAAAAAAAAAAATGTTAGCAAAAAAACCCTCCTATTTTCTCAAACTTCCAAAATTTGAATGAATATATGCAAGGAGTAGATTGAAAATACTGGTACAGATTTCTTCTTCTTCTATTTATCTGAACCGCCATAATTAAATCCTTAATTAGAGAGATCTCTACCCACCCACCTAACCCTTAGTTAGACTTACTCAAGTCACATTGTCTTTCTCCAGATGATCTCAAGACCCTTCTCTTGCCCCACTGGTCCCAGTTCATCAAAAAGGCAAGTTAGTCCAATCATATTTGATTGACAAGAAATTTGAAATTGGGATTCAGTGACAGTAGTTAGACTCTGATGATGTTTATTGAAAAGCTTCTTCTGATGCCTTCCTGTTGGATTTCAATGATCTTAAAGACTAATTGATACCAATGTGTCTTAAATTACTTGAAGTAAAAGAGAGGGCATCCTTCAAAATTCATTCCATGAGGCCAACATTACCTGCTACTCAAATGCAGAAAGTATACAATAATAATAGAAACTATAGGTAAACATTCTCAATGGATACAAATACAAAATCCCTACTAGTAAAAATGTTCCAAAATTAAATTCAGTTACATATTAAGACTTCATAAAATATGATCAAGTTAATTTTATTTCAGATATGCAAAAATAACTCAATAAACACTAATAAATATAACATATCATCTAATTGAAGTGAAAGATAAAAATCAAGGATCATCTCAATAGTTGTAGAAAGAGCAATTGATGCAATTTCACATCCTCCATGTTAAAAACCTTCAGTAAGATATGTCCTTGTGAACCATATTTATATGACTGTAAACAACAGGTCATTACTGAGGTCATCCTGGGTGGGAAAGAACTGAGGCAGCTTTCTAAGATCAGCAAGAAGAAAAGATGTCTGAGCTCATCACTATCATTCAATGTAGGCCTAGAAATTTAAGGTGGAATAACAAGGCAAATCAAAAAGAAAAAGAAAGGAAAGGAAAGACACATATTTGGTCAGGAAGTCAAACTATCCCACTGTGCAAATATGATTTTTATAGTAAAAGATACCACTAAATGCTTATTAGAGTAGAGAGATGAATTCAGTGACATATTAGATAACAAAAACAGATAGACAGCATACACCAACGGAGAATCCACTGAACGCAAAATGATGAAAGCAATTCCAGGCACAGAAAACATAGAAAAACAAACAATAAAAACCCAACTGGGAATAAACTGAATTAAGAAAGTGAAAACTTTCCCCATGGAAAGTATATAGTGCTGACAAAAAATGATGAACTTACTGAAAACGAGAAAGACTCTCATGGTCAGAGACTGGAAAATTCATCTTGGTGAAGTGTCCATGCTGTCCAAAGCCACCTAAAGACTGAATTAAGCTTCATCAGACTCACAATGGCATTCTGCACAGAACTAGAAAGGACACATCTCAGATTCTGCTGAAGCACAAATGACACAGAATAACCAAAGCAAGCCAGCAAAAGTCAAAGCTGGAGACCTCGTAATAATTAATTCAAGCTATACCACAGAGCCATAGCAGTCAAAGCTGATGGCATGGAAACAGTCAGACAAGTAGAATTAGGAACCTGGAAACATACCCACACATCAATAGCTAAATGATTGTGAGCAGAGGTGACAAAAGCTTACATCAGAGAAGGGACAGAAGAGTTAACATGTCGGGTGGGGAAAACTGGATACCCTCAATCAGAAGACTGAAACTTGATGCTTCCCTAAGGCCTTGTGGGAAGAAAAAAAGCTCAAAATGGATCAAGACATAAATGAGAGACTTGAAACAATGATACTACTGGAGAAAAATGAAGAGCGAATATTTTAAGACATTGGTACAGGCAATAATTTTCTGGCTAGAAGCTCTAAATACACAGGAAATAAGAGTGATGGGATTATAGCAAGCTTCAGTACAGCAAAGGAAACAGCCCGATAGGCAGGGGCAAGACAGTCTTGAAAAGAAGAGGAAAACTTTTCAGCTATTCATCTAAGGTGAGTGTGAGTGTGTGAGTGTGTGTGTATGAGTGTGTGTGTGTGTATGTGTATTTTTATGTCCTATATATCCAGAACATATACAGAACCTCCAAATAATGAAAAAAAAATCAAGTAAACTAGGCAGCTCATCTTGTATTTATTTACTTATTTATAGATATACCTTCCTAAACAGCCCAGACTGGCTTTAAGTTGCTATATAGCACAGGCTGGCCTTGTATTTATGATCCTCAAGCCTCAGCTTTCTATGAATTTGTGTTACAGATGTATATCATTACTCACAGATCAAGTAAATGATTTAAATATACACTTTTCTCAAAAGGAAATACAAATTCCCGATAAATGTACAAAAGGTGATATTCACTAACAGAGAAATACACACAAAGTAATAATGAGATTTTATCTCACCTCAGTTGGAGCTATTTTCAAAAAAAAAAAAAATAACCCTAAATGACATATGCTGGTAAGGATTTGGGGAAATGGAAAATTTATACACTGTTGTGGGAATACAGTGTACCCAATACAGGAGCAATATAGGAGTTTCACAAAAGGACTGGGAGAAAATACAGTCACAAACCACACACACACACACACACACACACACACACACACACACACACACACATGCACACAAAATCAAGAAATAACATACACATGATCCAGCTGTCCCAACCCTATGTATATATCCAAAGGAAATGAAGTCAGTATACAAGCAAGGGTCCAGTACCAGGGTTGACTGTGGCACTATCACATCAACCTAACTACCTATCAGCAGATGGACAAAGATGCATGGCTGGGATTCACAGTGGAGTGTAATTCACTTACAGAGATGAACAGAAGTCTGTCATTTGCAGCAAACCAGGATGGATTTCAAGGACATCATGTGCTACAGTTTGGTGGTGAACTGTTCCCCACAGGTTCATATGTTTGACATATGACAGATGTGTACATGGTGTACATAAAACGAGAAATTGGTAACATTTCAGATACATCCTAGAACATTTCCAATTGAACATGTAAGAACACCAGGATCTTTGGGTTTTTATTATCACCATTCATAAAGCAGTATTTCGAAGCTGCAGGAGATGGAAACAGCTCTTTCCCCTGGTTTAAGGGCAAGCAGGTTAGTGACTATGAGAAAAACTCTGTGCCACAGCAAGAGTCAAACTGATTCAAGCAAACTGAGTCAGACAATGAGAGATGTGCAGTGACGGAAGGCGAGGTGTCTAGTGTTGTCAGAGGTTAAAAAGCAGGTAAAGCCTATAGTTTGCACCCCTCCCAGTACCTTTCAAAAACTTGATCTTTGAAGGGTACAAGCTGCTTAGTTGAAGGTTTCTACATGTCACTGTGCAAAGTGTTGTCTTGAGAAAAAAGAGGGAAGAAATGGACTCAGCACTGGGGATTCTCCTGGGGATATTGCCTTGTTGAAGCCCTGTGCAGGACCTGGGGGATCTCAGAGTGTGGGGCTGATGAATGCAATCCACTCAATCACACCTTAATCCTCCACTGCTGGGCTGGACCTGAAGCAGCATAGATTTTTCTGTACCCCCTGCCAAGAGTCTAATAATCTACATCCTTCCTTCTGAAGGGGAGATGTCTCCACGGGATTGGAAACAAGTCCTGGAAAGCAGTCCTGCACAGTTTCATTATACTAACAAACCAGCCCGCTCATAGGAATCCCACCCCTCTCTGCCCTGCTGATTCTTCTTTTTATCCTAAATATTTACCTTAATCCCTTTAAAACAGGGCCCCCCAAGGAATCATTGTGTGTCTTCCCTATCTGGAGTCTTCTCCCTCGTTGGAAATCCTTCAGTCTCTGCTTTAAGTTGTTCTCCTGAAGGTTTTTGTTGTCTCCTTCCTTCCTGTGTCTCCATCATAATTTCATTTTAAGCTGCCAGCCAGAACTCACTTTTCTCTTCTATGAGGTAGGCAAAATGGATGTGTGCCTGGTCCAGTGACTTAAGGATGAGGAGTGTAGTTAGACTCAGAGAGATAAAATTAATTATCCTGGGTTTTCTACTTAAAGCAGTCTTGATTGAGAGTCAGAGTCAGAGCTACTTCCATCCCACTGTCAATCAAGTAGAATGGATTCTATAATGTCCCACTTTAGAATGGTCCTTGGGGAACTCTGCCAAGACCAGGCTGCCCATCTCTGCAGATGGAATGGATTATGGCATTGACCTACCAGACCATTGATCTGGGTGGATGCTTGGCCCATGCTGGACGACCAGACTTGACTGAGAAGGCACTGGTAGCTAGAATTCAGATGCTTGTTAGGCTCTGGTATCGTTTGAACTGAAGTAAAGACAGCCTCTGTCGTTAACCATGTTCTGCACCCACTGTAGCACAAAGAAACAGTGAGAAGAGAAACATAAGGCTGATATTCTGAGAGTAGAGACACAAGTGTCTTGGACCCTATGAGAGAAGTAGAGGTAAATTATAGCTTCCTTGTGGTGTTGGCTTTATTCCTAGTTCTCAGTGAGCATCCCCTGAGCAGCACCTTGTGATCTATGGCTCACCCTGTTTTCCTCTAATAAATCTACATTTTCATTTGAGGTTCTATGTGAAACTGAAAAGTTCACAAATGAGTTGATTTCACAATCTTCAGAGAAACATTTTGTCTATTAGCTTGACTGGATGGTTGATTTCTGATCCAAGTCACTTGTTTTATACATGGCAAAATTGGTGATGTGTTCATTACCCAAAAAAGATGATTGACAATCAGA
Organism: Peromyscus eremicus; assembly: GCF_949786415.1. Lineage (NCBI taxonomy): Eukaryota > Metazoa > Chordata > Mammalia > Rodentia > Cricetidae > Peromyscus > Peromyscus eremicus. The sequence goes on along the minus strand of NC_081421.1, from coordinate 119,057,101 downwards.
CCAAGGCTAGATGGGTGGTAAGGGGGACTGGTCATCTCCATGTGGGAAAGCAGCAGGGCAGATCCTTGGGTCTGTACTTAGGGCTTAAGGAGGAATCCTTTCTTAGGATAGCTGTATGGCTTGAGAGTGCTTTTGGAGCTGTGTAGCTTTCTTCTTTCAATGAGATGATTAGGTCGTATACTCTCTGTTCTCTTTATTTAAAGACCATGATTCTAAGCAACATTTCTCTGGTAACACAGTGAACTGGGAATCAGAAATATCTAGAAATGTGAACCACCACTCACATATGCAATCAACAAGAGTGTTGTTTCTTCCAGCATGCTGGGGTCTGCCAGCCAGATAACAAAATGGCTGTGACCCCAAACGGAGGTTGAAGGTTCCTTTTATAGGCAGCCAGGAGAGGATGAAGTCATCCTGAACACAATTGGTTGGGGCTCCTAGGATATGTCAGGGCAAGTCCAGACAAGCCTGGGCATGTCTTAGGAGGGGGTGGGTTGCAAGATCTGCCCTTTCTTAGTTGGCAAGCCCGAGCCTATAGCCCCTCCTGGCCCCATGGGCAGGTCCCTCCCAGGCTGGTCATGGAGTCTGTCAAGTCATTCCTGGGATGGTCCCTCAGCTGTCCCAGGTCAAGACCTGGTAGGCTACAGGGCTTGGGAGTGGGCTAGCAAGCCAGGGCTGAAGCAAGTGGGAGCAGCCAACCAGGGTTGAGCCCCATCCCCTCACCCACACTCATCTAGGGTGCCTCACTTCACCGAAGCCTGGCACCAGCTCCATGCTGCTTCTTTACTGCTGTTTGTACTGCTGCCAGGCACCATCTCAAGGGCACCAGCATAGGGCTAGAGAGGCCTAAGACTGCCTGGGAACACAAGCCAGTGTTAGGGTCCTAGAGAAGTCCCACAAAACACCATCATCCATGTATGCAATCAACAAGAACATTGTTTATTCAAGCATGCTGAGGCTGACCATCCCTCTCAAAGGCAAAATGGTGATGACCACAAGAAGAGTTAGCAAGCTCCTTTTAAGCATAGCCAAGGGGAGGTCCTAGAGCTGGTAGGTCATTTTATATTTGATTGGCTTAAGCAAGTGGCAATCATATTAGTACGTTCTAATTGGCTAGGGCTAGTTAGGGGTTGGTCAGAGATACAGTTTTCTATTTTGGGGCAGGTATGGACAAGTCCTTATTTGGTTATTACCTTGAACTTGCTGAATGTGGCTCAGGCTTGGATGTACCAAGCCTCCTTGTCCTTACTATCTGGGGTGTTGGAGATTGATTGTCTTTTGTTCGTGGCTCTTTCAGAAACTGTTTGCTCAGTCTCAGGAAACTGAAATTGAGTCCTGATCTCTGAGAGAAGACTGAGCAGCCTGTTATACTATTTGCCTGGCCTTGTCACCAGGAAGGGCACACTTGGACTGCACCAGCTTGACAGGGAGGGGGGGCAGGACAGTTGAGGGTCAGCCACCAGGAGCGTGGTTACTCAGCCCTACCAGGAAGGGGGTAGTGGTTCTGTACTCTGAAGCCTGCACTGGGCTGCGACCCTGACCCAGAAGAGGTTGCTGTCTGCCTCAGACATCACTGTTTGGCAAGGAATCAAGCAGCTCACACAGAGTGTAAATCCATGGGTTAATGTGGAAATATTATTTACAGCTCTGGTTTTCCTCCTGAGGTCAAGCAGAGGGCCCTCAACCTGGCAGTTTTACTTGGGTATGGTTCAGGTTTAGTAAAGTAGTAAACTGACTATGTGTGTAAAAGTGAGCTTGCTCTGGGGTTCTGTACAGAAGCTATAGAGGATTGGACCTACATTTCCTCCACAGGAGAGGATTTGAAAGGTTTATAGTAAAATTGTTTTGGTTTCTTGGAGATCTGAAGAAATAGAATGAATTGGATGTAACTGTTTCTTTTTTCACAAACTCAGTCTCTTTTTCCTTTCAACCACTTGTTTCTTTTTTCCTGGCTAATAATATTTTAGTAGGATGAGTAGGGGTGAATAAGAGAACTTTTCTCATTTTTACTCGCAAAGGACAGAGAACAAAGAGCTTGTTGACAGAGTATGCCCTTTGCATGTCCAGACTTACATGTCTCACAACACACACAGTATGTGCTCCTAAGTATACACACAACTTAGGACCCCTCCCAACATGACCCAAATACCCTCTCATTGACTATTATGACATCTACCTACCTACCAGGGGACCATCTAGTCTGCTTCCTTCTGGTGCCTGTTTCCAGAGGCCTTTCCTATCTGCCCTATGCTGTGACTGTCTTTGCCAATAAGTAACCAGTGACAAATTCAGTAACTTTCTATTTCTCATCTCCAGAGTCACTTGATGATATTTGCCACATTTTTTTTCAGACTGGAACACTTGGCCTCAGTTTTCTCCTCATTGACATTCCATGCTTCTGTTAATACTGACTACCGTTCCTTTTTGTCCCTGCCAGTTCTGCTTGCCTCCTAGATGGGACTGTTTCTAGAAAATTTTTCCTTGTTGCACTTCTGACCTGTACCTAAGAAGCTCTTTGGGTGTACATCTAAATGTAATCTATATCTGTATCTATATAATGTAGCTGGAGTTTTCTCCAGTCCTCCCTGGGCCTGCAGCCACTCAGACCCAAATAAACACACAGAGGCTTATATTAATTAAAACTGTATGGCCTAATGGCACATGCTTCTTGCTAGCTAGATCTTATATCTTAAATTAACCCATTTCTATAAATCTATACCTTGCCACATGGCTTGCGGCTTAGTGGTATCTTTACATCTTGCTTCCTCTGTGTCTGGCTGACAACTCCTGACTCAGCCTTCTTGTTCCCAGAATTCTCCTCTCTGCTTGTCCTGCCTATACTTCCTGCTTGGCTACTGGCCAATCAGCATTTAATTTATTAACCAATCAGAGAAACACATCTACAGCATACAGAGCAATATCCACAGCAATATAATATCTGTATCTATATCTAATATATATCTATATCATCAACTATCTATAAATTATCTTGAATGATCATTCAGTAAAGGAAGAGACCACAATTGTAGAGCACTGGGAAGTTGAGAAATTCTATCTGTTTATAAGTTGTTTGATATAGAGTAATTTATAGGTATGATTTTAACATTCCCTGTTCTATCTTGAATGAAATGTTTGCTGAATTGCCTGTATGTATATGTGTATGTATGTATATATACATATCTATGTTATACATTTCTATGTATGTATCTATATCTTTATCCATCTGTCTATAGATACAGATACAGATATATAAAACATATGGGCATTATATATATCACACATTGTATAATTTATTTTTTTAGAAATAGCAAAGGTTTCACAGTTTAACATGTGGGTAAATATTGTATAGTTCTGATCAAAAGTGGAAATCAAACTCTGGAGGAGGACACTAACCCTTCTCCATTTCTCAAATGTGTCCTGTGTTTTTATACATGTTCTTCTGATCAGTGGTGTCCCTTTCTGCCATCTCTAGTTGTAAAGAACCTGATCATGCTTTAAGATTTCAACAAAACAGAGACTGCATTCATTCTATAAATAAAAACGTTAACAGTGTTATAGAATATGTTGTATGCTGGAAAAATTGTGTGCAACATCATCTCTACTAAAAAGTAGCCTAGAAAAGACTAGTAATAAAATGCACATAGCATGTGTGTAATACAGCTGAACAGGACCACCCCTCACATAACTGAAACATGCTACTTTAGATAATATATTCATCACTAATATACAATAGGTTTTATGTCACATGTGAGAAGGAACTCTGCAAGTCCAGATCTTAGCCCAGCCTGATTCAGGATCCAAAGAAGGAGTTATTGTTAACTAGGACATGATGATGCTTAATTGTGGTTGGTTATTGGATGGACTCTATGATCAACCAGGAGACAGGCCTGTAGTCTGGTCCATGATGGCATTTCTAAGCAAGATTGACTAAGGGGGAAGACGTTCCCTCAAAGTAAGAAACAGCTTCTGGCAGCAGCAAGGTATAAAGACAGCCTGGGCAGATCAGTGAGGCTGGTTTGCCTATAGTGGCTTCTTACCGACAGCTGGATTCATCACAGTGGAGCTGCTGCTAACACAGGGATGGGTCCCCAGTTTTCTCAGCCTTCCAAAAAGACTAAAGACCAACAGCTCTTGAGGAAGGCCTTTAGAGCCAGGTTGTGACTGCTGAGGCACATAGCCTGGAGGGCTGAGCATCTCTGGATTCTAAGTCTATCCAGCTTGTATAAGGCCAGTGTTAAGTTCTCTAGACAATACTGTGTAAACAAATCTAATAAATCCCTCTTCGTCATGTATAGTCAATCGATTCCTCTAGACAGCCTAAAATCGAAACTAATGGAGAAAGGGAGGTTAACCAGCGTAGGAAAAACAGCAAGAGGTTGGGGGATTTTTGTTATATTTGGTATATTACACGGAGACCCTGAGGATATCCCGCTCATGCAAGGAAACATGCTGGCATGCTGGGCAGATGCAGTGGAGGGCTGGCGGGAGACCCACTCCATGTGGGCATGGGGGGCAGGGAGGTGGACATTCACAACCCAGACTCTACATCCACATGGAAATGGTTTATTATAATAGAGAGGCGGAGAGAAGATGGTTAAGAGGGAGAGAAGAAAGAGAGAGAGGGAAAGAAAGAGAGAGAGGTCGAGGAGTGCACACCTCGTGGGAGTACACACACACACACACACAGAGAGAGAGAGAGAGAGAGAGAGAGAGAGAGAGAGAGAGAGAGAGAGAGAGAGAGAGAGAGAGAGGAAACGAGTTAAGTTTTTCCTTTAAAAAAAGGCTTTTACATCAGGACACAGGTGGCACCAAGGGGCGGGTCAGAATATTAAGAACTTTCTCAATCACAAGGACAGGGTTTATGAGAGCCTAGAATTATAAGAAGGGCATTGAGCCATTTTCTCTGCTCAGGTTGGTGTTTTTCCTTCCCACAGTGTTATCCATAGACAGGTTTAGAGTGTTTGTGTCTCATTCTTAGGAAGAGCAGGGAACGTTTCCTTGTCTTTGTATATGAATTTCCCTTTTAAGCACCATGTACACTGTGTTTAGTCAGTGTGTCTGAGTCAAACAAAATCAACAAAACAAAAACACTCTCCCCACCTCTCCCAGGGTCATGCCTCTTAGACAGAAGTGTGGAACTACAGATAAACTCTAAAAAAAAGGGAGGTAGAGGTCTTGATTTTTTTTTTTTTTGCTTTTTGTTTGTTTGTTTGTTTGTTTTTCTTAAACAAAAGGGCAGATCAGAATCATACTCTCTGTGGATTTTTGTACGGAATTTGATTTTTCCAGACATGAAATAGAAAAGTTATACACAATGTGTTTTCTGACCAGAATGATAACGAAGCAGTCAGGTTTTTCTGAAATGTCGAGAATTTCAGCAAATGTCTATCTCAGGAATGCTGTAACCTAATGATTCTGAAGTTGTAAAGGTTAGGAAATTCATCAGAAGGCTACTTATTCTTCTCAGTGTTGTGCCATTTGTTACTAAACTACATGCATCCAACCTTTGGAGAACTCAGAGCCTAGAAAGCCTGTTGTGCATGTGTGGAGCTGAGCTGAAGCCCTGTAGATACATCGCTCTGTTGAGTATCTGAGGGTTTTTTTTTTTTTTCCAGAATGGTAGAATTTGGTGACTCCATACAAAAGCAGACTGTAGGTTTTGTTCACGGTTTCCTCCGCTCTGCCAGCCACCTTCCTCACCACCACATCTTGCTGCTGTGAACCTGCTGTCATTCTACACCGTCTCCGTGATGTCAGTCAACACTTGCAGCGTCAGGACAATGTCATCTCCATAGTTTCACTTTGCTCCAGCAATTACTTAAATTATCCTCTCAATTTGTCTCAACTTCTTTGCCAAAGGGACTCTCCAAATCAGCTTCTAATTTATTCCCACATCCATTTCAATATCTTTGTCCACCAAATCTTGTTTTTCAATAGACTATTCTTAAACATGCCACCACTCTTCCTGCAATCAAAGCTAGAATACAAAGATTATGTCCTGGACTACAGAGGTAATCTCCACCTTCAGTGATGTGCAGGTTTGTCTTACATTTTCATGTCTGTTTACCACATCTTGGTTGAACTGTCTGGCTTCTGCTCATCAGTATCTCTGTATGCCTCCCCAGTTTCTTCTTCCTCTTCTTTAATTTACCACATGTTGTATAAAAAATTCTAAACAGTCTTATTAAATAAGAAACACAGAGCCAAATACAGAGTTAAAAGCCCAAGAGATCAGAGCAATAGCGAAGAGCCACGACTCCCTTTAGCTTACCACTCGCTGACACCCTTCCCCTGAGAGAGAGACATTCTTCCTGTGTGTTTGTGTTTTATTGCTTTCTTGTTATGCCTTCTCATTGGCTCTAAGCCCAGCCACATGACTTCCTCCTCTATGCCTGTCTATACAGACCTCCTGGTCTCTACGGTTGGTACTGGAATTAAAGACTCAGGTCACCACACTTGGCTGTGTCCTTGACCACACAGAGACTCTGCCTGCCATGTGATTGGATTAAGGGCATGTGTTACCACTGCTGGACTTCTGCTTAATGGCTTGCTTTTACCTCTGATCTCCAGGCAACTTTATTTATTAACACACAAATAAAATCACATTTCAGCACAAATAGCACCATAACATGTCATTTCTTTTCTTGATGATTTACTTTGATGATTTAATTATGTAAAGATGCATATGTCTTCATGTGGTATGTATACATGAGTGCACATATCTTTGGAAATATTGGAACCCCTGAAGTTGGACTGAGAGATGGTTTAAGTCACCAGACACAGTTGCTGGAAACTGAGCCAGGGTCCTCTGGAAGAGTAGCAAATGCTTTTAACCACTGAGGCATGTTTCCATCCTCTGCCTTTTCTTTTCATACAGTTCTCTCAATTGCACATTGACTGTAACATCCTCTACTACTACTCTACATTTCTCAGTTGTGGTGATATTTTATTTGTATATTAATAAATAAAGTTTGACTGGAGATCAGAGGACATAGCCAGCCATAAACAAAAGTCAGGCAATGGTAGCACACACCCTTAATCCAATCACATGGCAAGCAGAGTCTCTGTGTGTTCAATGACATACTAGGGAACAGCCAAGTATGCTGGCACATGCCTTTAATCCCAGTACCAATCATAGAGACCTGGAGGTCTATACAGACATGCAGTGACAAGGAAGTGAGGTAGCTGGCCTAAGAGCCAATTAGAAGGCAGAACAGCAAGGCAATAAAGGCACAGGTTAGACAGGAAGAAGCACTCTCTCTTGGGAAGCTATGGCGGCGTGGTAGCTAAGGTTAGCTGGTGGCTCTCATTATTTCTCTGATCTCTACAGCTTTCACCCCTGTATTTGGCTCTGTTTCTTATTTAATAAGCTTGTTTAGAAATTCGTCTACACTCAGTGGCAATACATTTCTCTGAAGACTGAACTCTTCTTCCAAGCTTGCAAATGCCAAGTGTTGCTGTTTTTTGGAAGTTTTTCTGATACAGATTTCCTTGAATCCAGGTTATTTTGTCTTTTCCCAGTAGCTAGGGATAACCTTAAACTCCTGATCTTCTTGCCTTCCTCTCTCCCTGCACTGGGATTACAGATGTGTGCTACCATCCTGGTTTGAGAGGTCAAGCATACTATGACTTTAGCTCTGCTTCCGGGGTGTTGTAAATACTGAGGGGTGGCCTCAGTAGGGAAGTGTAAGCTCCATCAATGTCTTTTTCTCTTAATGGGTGAGAAATCCAAATAAATCGTTTTATCTGCCCTTCCTCTAATTTCTTCAACTTGACAATGAGGCCAGCCATACATGCCATGGTGTCTTGAGATGACTTAGTAGCTAATGTGAAAAGTATTGAGCACAGCCTTATAGCTTAAGTGCTCATGTAGCTGAATAACTTCTTCAAGGCCATGTCATAACTTAAATAGAATGTTAGAACCAAGGTTCTGTCTGCTATGCACTGTTTTTAAAGTTTGCAGGGTCATAAGGACCCCCATTATTGGAAAGTTAGTGTCAATTTTCTTGAAATCAGTGATTTATTTCACTGTGGAAACACCAACCACAAATCCATGAACCCATTTACTGGACTAAAGAGTAAGAGAAAGATAAAAACAAAATCTAAATTCTATGCATCATAATCCAAGGCCAGTTCCTTACCTATATATGGGATCTGAGTCACTGATAATATGACTAACAGTGGCTTCAAGTCTTGGAGCTGAGCATGGATCTCAACATGTATGGGCTGCCTTGTGAGAGAGTGTTGACTCTTCAACTTCATACAGCATCTTTTATAACTGTTTATTTTTTTTGAGATAACATCCACATATTTTATGCTCTGTATTTACAGTTAATCAGGAGTTCACTCTATTGGATTTTTGATTGTTCATTAAAAATCACTCTTCTGAGGCATAATTAGAAGCTGTGTGCACACGTTTGTCAGGTTGACTTGCATCTAAATTGTACTGTGTCTGAACACACTCTGATTTGCCGCCATTAATGTTTACCTCCTGCACCAGGATAGTTGTCAAGTCACCACCATCTGTTGTATTCCTGTTGCTATTCTCCCAAACTCTCTGCTAATCCAAGACCAAAGTGTAAGGCACAGTGACCCGCTGTGGGTCCTCCCGTCTCCACTGCAGGGTGATAGACCACTCAGATTCTAACTGTTCAAGTCAAGTTCCCTACATGCTCGATTCGAAAGAAAATTTCCTTTGTATTCTGTTACAGAAGTCAGTATTATTGATAATATTGGCCTATTTGTGTCAATAATACCCACAACTGTGGTTGGAATGCAAAATAATTCAGAATCTTATTTCTTCTGTGTGTGTGTGTGTGTGTGTTATGTGTGTTTAATAATAATCTATTCAAAAGGCAGAAAAGCAAACAAAGGCCCAAGGGACCTGTAAAGAAAAATTATGAAAGGCTAAGGAAAACAGCTTTCATTATCTATGCAGTAGCAATGATAATCTTAATAATCAGACAGTTACAAGTGTTCACACAAGTCACCTTAATCCCCACATCCTTGCAACAATCCCGCAAAGTGAATAGTTACTCCCCCTATTCTGGAAACATCTTAGCCTGCAGGGTTAGTGGCTGCAATATCACATTGCTGATTTATGCCAAGATTTCAGCTGACTCTCAAGTTCCCCTGATTTCATATTTCTACCTATCTTATAGTCTGTCAAAAAGATAAAACAAAACCCAAAAAAGAAAACTCAGAAATAAGGCTTGGTGCCACCAAAGTAAGCTGTGGGTGAGGGACATGTCGACTGTGAACATTTATTTTCCCCAGTTTTTTGAGACAGGGTTTCATGTAACTAGGCTAGACTTGAACTTATTATGTAGCCAAAGATAACTGATCTCCCTGCCCCTGCTTCCTGAATGCTGGAATTATAGGCTTGCTCCACTCCACATTGTTAACAAATGGATAGGTACTTTTAAAAATGCCTTTCCTGTTTACTTATTTTTCTCTCCTCTCTTTTTAGAATACTTAGTAGTTCCAGATACACAAAGCAAACAGTCCCCAAAGTAGAGCCTCACAAACACAGAACTCAGAAACTGAAGTGATTTGGTGAGCATATGGCAGGATAAACTCTCCCCAGGCTGTGAACTGGCATTACAAAAAGGAACAAGTAATTTTTGTAAAATCATGATCATAGAAGCATGCCCCTGGACATAGTATAAAATACTGCATTAAATAGATTTTGCAGTATGAGGAAGCTGAAAAAAATAGATATCCATGTACTCCATGGGAGATTAAAACATCCGTGCTAAAAGTTGCATAATGAAATAATAATGTTTCTATCTTGAGTCAAGGTATTCAAATCCTAGGTCTATGTAGTCATCATGAATAAGGTTCTGCAAAATGTGAAATAAATATTCTTTAAAAAATAAGTTAAAAGCCAATTTTTGTTTGTTTGTTTGTTTGTTTGTTTTCAAGACAGGGTTTCTCAGTATAACAGACCTCGCTGTCTTGGAACTCACTCTGTAGACCAGGCTGGCCTCAAACTCACAGAGATTCACCTGCCTCTGCCTCCCAAGTGCTGGGACTAAAGGCATGTGCCACCACTGCCAGGTTAAAAGCCAATTTTTAGTTCTAATTCTGTCATGAATTTCTTTGGGAGAGGGAGTTGGTGGTGGATAAGTGCATAAAATAAAATCAATAATGAAAGTGTAAGATTGAATGTAAAGTTCCACAACTTCTGTTCCAAATGCCTACTCTGACTGTATAGAAGTTCATTGAGTTGTACAGACTGTGTTTGGTTAATTTTTGTGCATGGTGTTTTTATTTATGTTTAACTTTTTATTAATAATTTTTATTACATATTTTAATTAAATTAAATTTCATTAATAAAAAACCAATGGCACCAGAAAAAAATAAGAAGGGGATTGATACTTTTCCTCATGACTTAGAGCGGAATTTAGGAGAACATAATCCAAAGACCTGCATTACTACACCAGGTCCTTCAAGGTCAGGGTCAAGACTTTGAAAGCATAAACATATGAGGTCACAACTTAACTTGTCTAGATCAAATTGATTTCAAAAGCAGAATTTTTCATCCATCCTTTTGGGGCCAGAAAGAAGAGCTTCTTGGCACATTCAGAAAATGGCATCAGGTGTATTCACTGGCCACAGTCTTGAGAAAAAGGCAGGTCCAGAATCCCTAAAACAACAACAGCTAACGGAGAGGGAGGGATTCCAAAAGGAGGAGAGACTGAAGCAAACATTCACTTTCAAGCGCAGATCTGTAAGAGAGGAAAACAGTGGTCAGTCTCCCATAAGAACATTTTGTTTAGCTAAAATTTTCCAAACTGAACTTAAAAGTGTTCCAGCAATTTATAGTATAATAAAAAAAATAGCAACCATAAGTTCCTTCATTCTGAAAGCTTCTTTCTGGTGGTTCTTGTGAATAGCTGTGTGGGAAATCAGTTTTCCAGCTCTGTCTTTTTTCTTCTATGAAGACATAGAGAATTCAATCATTTCGCATTTTATCATCCTTCCACAGTGCAGTATAGTAGTTTGCCCCGAACCCCATTCCCACATTCCTACTCTGGCTTCTGTCCAGAATCTAGCACAATGTCCAGTGATAGTATGTGCTCCAGGAACACAGACTATAGGAGTCAACAAATAACCGATACTTACAATATGCCTCCCTGTTTCAGTCAATGAGATGAATAAGAATGGCAGTCATTGGCCTCAAACAGCTAATTGTCCACTGTGGGATACAGAAAGAAAAGCCGCAGAACTGTATAATAAGAAATGTGAACTGTTCACAGGTCGATGGTTGGAGGAGATGGTATGAACACTCCTGGGAGAAGACATCTGATTTCTCTGTGTTTAATGGAATCTCAAAGGATATACAAAGGAGACCCAAAGGAAGAAATAAAAAAGCCTGCTGGGTGTAGACGAAATAGAAGAGAGTGGTTTTTTTTGTGTGTGTCAGAGGCCCAAGTTTAACCAATAAATGTCCAGGCATGCATTAGAAAGGTAGTCAGTGGTTAGATCATGAAAGAGCTTTTGTCCTCTGTTTAACTGACAAAAGTTAAAGCTCATAACCACATTTGTGTTGTATATAGTTCATTCCCACAACAATACACTCTAAAATATGAGTTGAAGACTAGAGAGAGGGAGATGCTTGACATGATCTTAAGAGGAAAAAAATCACTCGGGTTGTCTAAATTATGCTATGGCCAGAAAGAAATGGGGAATGGTAGTTTGTATCCCTGAGAGGGAAGTGAACATCTTCATATTATCAGTTACTGAGATTTCAGGTCATTTGTTTCTCAGTTTAAATCAGTATGTCCGGAATGATGCAGAAATCCCTATGAGGACCTACTGCAATGAAGTTGTGATATGTGGGAGTAGCTAGACCTGGAAATAATTTTTATGTATGATAGAAATGGATATTGCAGGCTAGAAGACACAATCCCGGAGATGCAGTGACAGAAACTTAAAAGTAAGCTAAATTGTTGCTTGGGAGAAGAAAGAAGGAATTTTATCCCGAGTTTGTAGCTTTAAGGGAAGCAATTGGGTATGGGAGTGCAGCCTGATATATGGACAGATTTTGGTGCTTGGAAACTTAGTAGCAAAAAAAGGGAGGCACCTAGAGAAGAAAAGAAATTAGTTTGCAAGCAGAAGGGAAAGTATTTAGGAAGAATCCAGAAATTAGAGAGAGAATTCTTCCAGAACTCCAAACAGTAGAAGCTAAAACAGATACATTTTTTATCTTAAAAATAAATCCATGATAAAACTAAGGACACACCTGTGGTATTGATTATCAAGGTACCCAGTAGACGAATGATAACCTGCAGTTGAAAGAGAAATGTCTCCATCGCCGAAGCCAGATCTCCTCCAGATATGTGTGGGAGAGGCAAACCACAGACAACATCTTTAAGGGGTTTTGTTAAGCTTTGAAAACACAGATGTATTGAAGAAAGCACACAAAATCACAAACCAAGCAGAAACTTGAACTTGGCAGATTGTGTGACTGTTTGATGCCCAAGGTCGGACAAGGACCCCTAGTCCTCTCTCTGCAGTGAGCAGACTGAAGAAGCTGGGCAGCTCACCAGAAGGACCACCTTGAGTGTACTCACTTTAAAATGGACGTGATGGAATAATCAGACATTAGGACACAGAGAATACTGACCAGAGACTCCTTCCCAGGGATGGAATTGGAGCATCATAGAGAAACCTTTCCAACTTTCCATTTCTGAATGACTATTGGTTGTTTTGCTCCTGTTCTAACATTTATTGATGCTTTAGGAAGGAGCAGATGACTTACTTTAAATTCATTATTCTCTAGATAAAGACACCACTCCCAAATGGGACACTTAAGCTGCTGCAAGTAACCAGGATGTAAAACTTACCACAAGCACAACGCTTGATGTTAAGACCACATGAGGTTTGGAGGTTTTTTGGTACACATAAAGATGGTCACATATTTTAATGCAGAAATGAGGGTGAAACAAACGATTGATAGTGTCGAAGTATTGGTGAAATTATTAAGGCCACTCCACGTAGTTAAAAGGGAGATTTATTTAGTGGTGTAACTTACAAATGAAGGGATAGGTAGGTTGCAGGTTCTGGGAAAGACACAGCACAGTCCATCGGTGTTCTCTGGAGAACTCTGCTCGGTCTACCTCTAGCGTCCAGGGTCCAGGAAACAAGAGAGGCGGCCCATCCGGATCTCAAGTCTTCAGGGTCCTCTCTTGGCCCCGCCTTGTAGGCGTGACAGTTACCGAAGCCTCAATGGGGGTTGGAACTTCCAGGTCAAAGCTGGAATGGCTACTCACTACATCGAAGGACAGAGTTGGAAGGTGTGTCAGCTGCCAAGTGCTTAAGGAATATTTTCCTTTTACACACATCTTGTCTTCCTCATTTTTGCATCAAGCCCCATGGCTAGTCCCAGTCAATCACCTGCAGAAAAATGCTTTATCATAAAAACGAGACTTTGTCAGTGAACAAGGCTGTTCAAGGTGCCACTTACTTATCCAGGATCCTAGTGTAGAGAGATGGAGATGAGCCTGTCACAAGTGAACTTTAGCACAACTGTGAAACAAAGCATAGCACTTGCTAACAGTGCTGATGATCGCCAGATTATCAATACACCCCCCCATGACTTCTTACTGTGTTTGTAGAAGGAAGCCATCCCACCAACATCTACTCAAATTAATGAATGACCACAGACAGTTATTCTAGAGTTTACATTAATTAAAGGGCTCAGTTCTTTCCACTGAATTAAATTTAGAATCACAGTTGTTGTTTTTTCTTTTTTTGACAAAAGGTACTATTTGTCCATAGAGCACTTCTGATTCTATAAGCAATTAATGAATAAATAGAAAGATATACACTATTAAGGAGTACATTAAATATAAAAATAAACAACAGTTTCTCACAATGAGAAAAGATGATTTACAACAATTTAAAAATGAAAATTAATACTATATCTAAATTCAATTTTTATTAAAATGAAAAAGATAAGAATTGATTATCACATTATTGATTAGAAAAAAACAGGTGCTATTGTATAATAGACTGTAGAAGAAAATCTAATACTATTATTCTGCTGAATAGACATATTATTAAAATGACTCCTAATGACTTACTGGTATACTCATAAATCAGTATGTCTCTCAACCCTCATCAGAAAAGCTGTTACTTGCATTAGATAGAAGTTAACACAAGGATCTTCTACTGGTCAGCATGCAGAAAAAAAAAAAAAAACTGTGGAGTTCTCAGCCCAAACTGTGATATGTGCATCACACTCCCCCTTGCAAAAGAGGAGGTGGGAAGATTGTAAGAGTTAGAGGCATTGGATGACTTCAAGAAAACTGTGTTTTTCAGACACAACAGGGAAGACACACATATAAACTCACAACATGACAGTGTGCGCAAGACATGGAAAAGCTCAAGCCAGAGAAAATTCCAACCTGGATGGGGGTAGGCATAAAATCCCACCTCTAGCTGAGGAGCTACTGACATTTGGTAGCTGGTAGGATAGGGAAGCTGAATATTCTTTGATGATTTAACTGCTGATAGGTCAATCACCCTACAGAACAATCCTAACTCCCAAGAGTAGTTAGGCAACAGAAATTGGATTTGATTGGGTGGGAGAGGGACTCAAAATGGTGTGGATGGGTAGGTAGGTGAGAATGGATATGTGAGGAGTTGGAGGAAGAAGAATGAATATGGTCAAAATAGATTATATGAAATTCTCAGAGAATTCATCAAACTGTTACTAAAATACTGTTATATCAGGGAAGAATTTGTAAAACTATAATTAAAATGGTAATTACTAATACAAAAGCAAAATGTACTATAAGAAGTAGAATGCAAGCCTCAAATGTATGCATTTGAAGGACAGTAAATTTATGGGATGAATTTTATCAATCAAAAGATTAAATCGAAGATGCTTTCATTTAAAGAACTTTTACAGTTTGCTTTCTTTTAAAGCTAATGTTAATTTAGTTTGGGTAATTCCTCTTTAGACAAAGGAAGCATTTAAGACATGTAATCAGGACTATGTGACATGAGGTCGTCTGTGTGAATAAATGACTAGCTTTACTTTTCTTTTTTTCATTTCCCAGGACATCTGATTGATGGAGCCCAAGCCTCTCATAGAGCCCAGGAAGCTGCGCAAAATGGGAAATGCAATTTTTGCCTCTGGGAGTACACCTAAGTGAGGTTACAGCAGAGCCCAGGATGACAAACCGTTGCATCCAGAACTCTGAAAAGACATGATGTGGTCTGAAAACAGGATGGCTCCAGATAAGAACAAAGAGAACTCATGAGGGAAGACAGTAAGCACCACAGTGAGGCTGAGGATTTTCCTAGTTCCTAGAAAAATCACTGCAGGTAGAAATGTGGTTTGCTTCAGATTTCTAAGAAAGGTCGTGTTTACAAAGTTTGCATATTTATTACCACCTCTATCTTCCATGCCCTGCCTCCCAATGTCTATTTCACACTGTTGTATAAGAAGTAGCTCCAAAGGAAGTAGGAGGAATACCCTGAATCCTCCTCAGATGTAGTATCAATTAATAAGTCCTACTGCAATCTCTGTCTGTGTGCTACCAACAAACAGTTCATTCTGATTCCAAATCATAGTTCAGAAACTTGAGATTTAATTATTTTCTCTAATTTGTTGAAAGCAAAACTTCTCAGCTCTCCCCAGCTCACTTTTGCAAGTAAATTTATTTTTATTTTGTACAGCTGTGTCACTGATTCTAACATGCAAGTACTGATTTACCCCTAAGACCCTAAGACCCTAAGAGTGACAAGTGAAAGATGCCCAACAATGGTCAGCTTCTTTAGTATTCTCTAATGCAGAGAATTACCTACTCACTTCAAATCTTACTATTTTGGAATGATGTTAGTGTGGGTCATCCAGGCATTCAAATTCAAGTTTATACTTCACTTTCTACAAAAATATAAGATTTGCCAGAGACCTAGTCTCATGCCAAACCAATTTGACAATACATTTAGAAAGCTGTTGGTAGAATGCAGACTAAAGCATAGGAAGATTTGTTCACAGACATGAAATAGACTCAGAATGCCATCAGTCAGTCTTGGTTCTTGGCATATGGAAATGTTGGCTTAGTGCCTTTTCCTAAATCCAAATAAAATAAAATAGGCTTCTCATTCTAACCAATAGATAATTCAGTACCTTCAAATTCCACTTTTCCTTGAATCATTTCACTGTGGACAAAATGTAAAAGTCCAATTTAGTTTCTTAAATACAATAGTGTGAAGAAATAAAGAAGGAAACACAAATGGATTCTCTGTATTTATGAAATCAGATAATATAAGGATGCACATTCTTTGTGCTAGAACAAAGGTGAGTTTGAAGTAGGCTGGAAGAATGGAGGAGTCTAGGGGTCTGAACTTAATCAGGTTGGAAATATTGTGTGTGATCTGCTGATAAGGGTGCCTGTTCAGTAAAGACAGGACTCAGTCCCAGGTGTCCAGTTCAAGGTTTAGTGGAGCAGGAATCTTAAAAAGTTCTTATTAATAAGATCAAACCTGAGGCCAGTTATTGGGGTGAAATGCTGGATGGTCAGAGAGACAGAACAAGCCACAGCTAACCTTACCTGGCCAACTTCTCAGCTCGTCTTCTTTCCTTAGACTGGAAGCCTTTGAATCCTCATCTGAATGGGTCTCAGCTGAACTGTTGCTCAAAAGCCTAAAAGCTTAACCAGCCAAATGCTTCTAGTTTCTGGTCTTCACGCCTTATATATCTTTCCTTTCTACCATCACTCCCTGGGATTAAAGGCATGTGTCACCATGCCTGGCTGTTTCCAATATGACCTTGAACTCACAGAGATCCAGAGGGATTTCTACCTCTGAAATGCTAGGATTAAAGGTGTGAGTGCCACCATTTTCTAGCCTTTGTATCTAGTGGCTGTTCTGTCTCTGACCCCAGATAAATTTATTAGGGTGGACAATATTTTGGTGAACACAGTACCACCACAGTTTAGACCTACACTTGGGCACCTTTCATAGTGGCCTCGAACTAAAACAATGGGCTTATGTCTAATTCTTATCTCTGCTAGTCACATGAACATAAACCAGCCAATACTTCAAGATGTTTCTGAAACTCTCTCCCTCTTTGTATTCCTTTTACATATTTTTTTCCCTAATTCCTATTTTGAGTAGGACCTATGAAAGATGCCCAGTTGTTTGAGGCTAACATGAGAAAGATAAGAATATTATCTTGCCTTTTCATGATTAAAGATGTAGCCTTCGGTACATTCCCTGGGTGTATCTTCCATAGACTGGCAGGTGCTCAGCGGACACCGGGGTAGCTTATGACACTGTATTATCTCCTTGTTCACTTTGCATTGTTGGTTCAGCACTTCAGGCTTCATGGTCCCTTGCACAGTTGCCGGCCTGATCAGCTCAGAGTAGTGTAAAGCTCACCAGGCCTGCTTTGTCCAAGTGCCCAGGCCTTCATTAGCTCCTTGGGGTAATATGGAAACAGACAGACAATGGTGATGCTGAGGGTACACACACTCATAAAAATGGTTTCCTTTGGAAAGAGACTCCTTGACCAGCTTTCTCTTGACAGATGACATTTACTTCATTCTATTTCCATATCTGAGTCAGTCTGTCTTTCTCTTCTTTTTTGCTGTGACCCTTCATCACCCCCTGTGGCCTTTCCTTCTGTCTGTTCACAGGTGTTTCAACTTTCTTTTGCTGCAGTTTTTTTTTTCTCTTATACAATACATCCTGACCAGTTTTCCCTCCTTCCACTCTTCCCAGGTACTCCCACTTCCCCTCTCCCCAAGATCCACTCCTCCTCTGTTTCCTCTTCAGAAAAGAGCAGGCCTCCAAGAGATGGAAGTCAAACAGGACGAAACAGATCCTCTGTTTTGAGAGATATAGCTATAATCTACTAATTTCTCTTAACAGCCTGAAAGCACAAAAATAGACAATATCAATGAAATAATTTCTTCAAAAAGCTTCAAACCACATAAACGCTGATATTCTACTGTGGTCCAATGTATAAAATAAGATAAAAATAAAGTTCAGAGGCAAGCAGTTGGGGAGTGAATGAGTAATTTCATATCCATCGCTTGTAGAAAGGAGTGCTTTTGAAATTTCTTTTTATGAGTAACATTGAGGGGCAGATTGATATCTCTCTTTTTTCTCTCTACCTCATTTCTATGTCCCCTTATTAGTATTACTTGTGGAAGACAAAGCAACTTCATTACATGTTGTGTTTTGTCCAAAGTACATAGAGCAGTCACTTAATCTTTTGGGGCCTCAGTTTCCTAATTTGTAAAATGAGAAAGTAGGGGTCAATCATTTCAGACTTGTCACTCAGTAGGGACACTTTATGATTCTATGGAATCTTGGGAAGTAAAACAATGTTTTGATCACACACTTGGTTTATCTTGGAAAGCCCCCCATGGGATATGACATGGGAAATTTGAGAGCTGCAGCGTGATGTCAAAGCCATTCTCCTGCAGCAGAACAGTGGCTGGGCATGCGAGGTCTCAGCTTGGTTAGAATTCTCTAGCTCACTGAACTGTGTGCTAAATAGCCATGCAATTGTTTTGTCTTTCCCCAGTACACAGCAGCAGGCTCGTAGTAAATTTTGCATTATTTGACTTGCTCTCACAGTAATTCATCACACTGGGGGAAAATACATCTAGCCTCAACAAATTAAAGCCATATTTGATTTAATCATTTTCCCTTTAACAGGAAGCCATTAGCATGGCAGGATTAAGAATAAATTCTTGGTTTTGATTATTTGTGTTGATAGAATTTATTGGACTCCTCACCAAATTACTCTTTACACTCTCTTGCTGCTCTGTCCTGATTTGTTTATTAATGATTGAGGTCAAAGCCTGATTTATGAGCAAAAGAGTCTGTCCTACTTACAATGCCCTCATGAAAATTCCTGGTATTTACCGCCGTGCATTGAAAGCATTGATGGTGATTAGTGTCAAGCAAGGCTCTAAATATTTATAGATTTGATTCATAAAATTATCCAAAGTATAGATTTTTGTGAAATTTGATCTGGGTAGGGGTATGAGCACTGTTTTCCATAACTATTTTCTGTTACCTGTAATACACTTGGGCATATTGGATGCCAGACTATGTCTAGAGTGGGTAGCATGAATTAACCTTTATTGAACATATGTGTTCCAGGAATTTTTCTAACCTTCACAGGTAATCCTATGAGGTGTGAATTTTTGTCTCACTCTCTCTATTCTACTGCCTCTCAGCTGGATAATAATGTTTATAATATCTTTGTAATTCTTGCCATCTTCCAGGCAGTCTTCAAAGGGTGTCAGAGATACCATAGCATCCCCGATGATAGATTCCCAATGATGCTCTTACCATTGTGCAGACCAGAAGCTGAGGCACAAAAAGGTTCATTAGCTTGGTAAGGAGGAGCTAGACTTAGAGGCAGCTAGTGCTTCTAAACCAGTGGGTCATGACCCTTTGGGGTCAAATAACCATTTCACAGGGGTTGTCTTAGATATTTACATTATGATTCCTAACAGTAGCAAAATCACAGTTATGAAGTAACAACGATAATAATTTTATGGTTGGGGTCACCACAACATGAGGAACTGTACTAAAGTGTCACAGTGTCGGGAAGGTTGAGAACCACTGTTCTAAACCCTTGTCCTTAAAACCTTATTTCTTTCATTTTTCTTAGCATTGAAGTGTTTTTGTACTTTATGAGCTGTCTACAACCTTTAAAAAATATTCCTCACATTTAAATGGCTATAAAATATTTATTTTAGAAGACGGCTATGAAGATTAAACAGATATATATGTTAAAGGATTTGGGGAAGTCTGATAGAATCCCAACCTAATCTTTGAATTTCTTTGAATGCAGGAACTTATGCTCATCCTCAGTTAGTCAATATTCACAATAACTGTTGCACAAATAATTAAACATAATCATTGAACAGTTTGATCCATGAATGAATGAATGTGAGTGCTGAAGGTCACTAGTTGGGAAGAGGAGCCACTCTGGATCAGCTCCAGTAGATTTTCATCACTGCAATAAGTCCTTTTAAAGTTGGTTTCTTTCCTGACCGTGTATTTAATTCTTGTGATATGAAACACTGAAGTATTGTGGCATTTAATAAAATATGGTATAAGGACATGGGTAACTGTCTATATTGCTGGTCCTCTCAATTTCTTTTGTTTACTATCATTCTAATCTCAGCAGCTGAATTTGGTGTTGCTGAGAGACTCAGGCATCAGACTTCCTTCTAAGTATCCCTCCAAGTCTTCTCTAGTTTCTACAACTTTTAATATTGCAAGTTCACTAACATCTTTTATTGTCTGGCTTTTTCCTGGGTCTTTCTTTTTAATTCCAAAACTTATCCTCACCTATAATTCAACATCTCTGCTTGGTTACCTGATAATCATTTTAAATGTAACATTTCTAATGTTGAAGTCAAAAGCAGAGCAGTGTCCAGATCATCTAAGAAAAGAAGGTGTTTCAAGTGTGTGTGAGAAAGTGACTTCTCTGGGTGATAATCTCAAAAGTCAGTATTTGCAGCAGAAAGTCTGCCTCAATGTATAGAGTGCAAGATTACAGTGCTCAGGTGTAGGTAGTTAGTTAACACTGGAGGAGAAGGTCTCAGGGTTCAGTGTGTATGCTGAAAGCATATGGGAGAGAATGGGTCCACCAGAACCCAGAGATACTAGGAAAGGAGGAGCCAAGAGTGGCTTTTTAGGTGTGGCTTGAACAACTAAATAAGCAGAAGTGTCTTCTAAATGGAAAAAGAGGCAATATTAGACGCTGGTATGGACGGGTATTGAGCAATATAATAAGACAACATTGGTCAGGATTATTTTGTATAATATCTTCATAGTGAGTGCAGAAACTGTCTGTAAGCTATTGAGGAAAAATTTCTGGCAGACCTCTCACTTGCCAGCTTCTATGCTTTCATTCACCAGATTTCACATAGTCTCCATTCTCAATTCTGATTAGTAATTTTTACTTCAGTTCCTGGGTTGGCTGTTTTCTTTATTTCAAAATCCTGGCTTGGTTTTCTGGTTTTCACTCTCATTTGTCTACTCATGCACAGCACCGGCGTGACTGAGGGAACTTCTCTCCTGAATACGGCCTCAGCTCTTACCTGGGCTATTGATCGTCCCGAAAGACAGCTATTGCCAAGGACTGCTAACCCTTTGAATGCTGATATAGGCAGTGTTCACTCGCCTCTTACTTCCAGTATGATAGCTGATATTCAGCCCTATCCTATGCTGTTGTAAAAATTGGACAAGAAGGTCCATGCATGAACACCAAGAAATGAACACCAATCGTTAGCCTTAACTACCTCTATCTATTACTATTTTTACTTATCATTTAAGGCCACTGGCAAACAGGATTAGAACATTTGCTAAATCCATTGCCATCCATCTCTCCTTGCTAGGTACTTAAACCTAGCTTATGTATATTTGTCTAATTATTTAGGTCTTTTACAAATTCAACTCTCAGATTTGTAGAAAGACAAACAGGGGCTAACCGCGGCTGGGGCCACCTCAGGTCTTCAGGCCCAGTAGCGGGTATAGTAGAGCTTTCTAATTTTTTCTGTACTGCCCCATAACCTTCAAGGTTCCGCCGAATAGTGGAAAGTGGGAGGAGAAAGGACAAGGCTTGCTTTCCTGAGGCCTCCCGCTGCCCTCTTCGCGGTCCCCTGAGACCATGACTGAGGACAGGGTGGTGTGCTTCCTGTTTGGAAGGCTCAACTTAAGGGCTCCGACTTAGCCTGGGAGGTTCTTGGGAAACACGAAAAACTCTGAGACAAGATACCAGGTAAAAAGCTTGAGCCAGGCAGTTAGGTATGCCTGAAGGTGGAGGCAGATCAGAGAGAGGATCAAGACCCGAATATATAAGGCATTTTGGGCTAACGTGGGCTACAAGGGACCCTATCTATAAGTAAACAGATGATAAAACTGTTTCCCCTTAGATAGATTTAAAAAAACACAACAGAAAACTAAACTGTCTTTCCAGCTTGGCGGTGGTGGCCCATGCCTTTGATCCCAGCACTCGGGAGGCAGAGGCAGGTGGATATCTGTGATTTGAGGCCAGCCTGGGCTACAGAGTGAGTTCCAGGAAAAGGCGCAAAGCTACACAGAGAAACCCTGTCTCAAAAAAAACAAAAAAACAAAACAAAACAAAACAAAACAAAAAAAAACCCAAAAAAACAAAACCAAAAACAAAAAAAACAAAAACAAATTCAACTCTCCTGAGCTACCTCATAACTTCTCAAGAATTTTCTATGCCCTTTGACCCTTTCTTTTGACTGCTTTCACAAGACCAAACTTACATGGCATTTTTCAGTTGGGTCATTCTTATGGTAGCTAAACTTTGAAATTGTTGGTTTTGAAAATTTTCCTCCTCCACTAATCTCTCCATAGCTACAGAAAATGATCGTACATCTAGTTCTTTTTGCTGCTGTTGAAGACCAGCATGCCACAGGATATCCAAATCAAGACAGCCAGAAGTACACCCATAGCTATGACAATTTTACATTTTAATGAACTTATTACTTCCTTTGTCATGCGATTATTTGTTTCCACACTTTATACCATTTTTAAATGTTCACATTGATCTGGGAATCAATTTTGTCCTAGAAACTTAAAAGAAAGCCATACTATAGTATTCACATTGAGTAAAACACTCAAGACAATTACTTGAGTAGTTCACACATTATTAAATTCCTTTCTCTTAGTAATCTAAGGCTGCATTAATTATACACTTTCTTTACTGGAGCAGAATTGAGGGGCTGAAGCCAACTCCAGGCTGCCTGCTTTCAGTTTTGTTTTGGTTCCCAAGTTACTACTGCTATATGTCTTTAAGTTTTGAACGATTTAAAAGAATGTGTCACCCTGGGTTCCATACAAACCTTCCTGTTGTCAGCCCGTAGAAATAGAGCTGATGGCTACAAAACGGTAGTAGTTCCACACAAACCAAATTTAGTGCTCCTCCCTCGAGCTTCCATTGTTGGGAAAAGGACAATAGATTTGGCCTCTTTGGGGTAAAGTATAGAAACAGGTTAAATCATAAAACAAAACAACAAACAACAAAACAACAACAACAACAAACCTAAGCTTTCCCCATTCATTTGTGTTCTCTCTCATCCTCTCTGCTTCTCTTCCAGGTCCAGCACTACTGCCCTTTTCTGTTCCTCTGTTTTCAGTTAGCTGGCAAGCCATACTGTTAAAGACATAGCCCTATAAATCACTCAAAAGAAACTAATATGTCTCCCCCAGAAAAGTAATGTTCATTATATTGTATTTCTGAATTTTAATACTCAACTGTTTACCATTTACTCTAATAGACTGTAACAACTGAGAGGCCCCCCACCCCCGGCACAGTGGGGGCTTCCTCCTAGACTCCAGATTAGGCATAAATCACACCCATGTACCTGTTTTCACAGAGAGATCTATTATTAAGTGGGAAAGAAAAGTTAAAGTGCCTGCTTTCTGACTCAGGCAGAAAAACAGCAGCAATTGACCTTGCAGCTGTAATTTTTAAGAAGAGGAAAGGGGAAGCCTGTGTTAGAATTGGCTCAGATGTGGTGGTAAAGGAGACGGAATGAGGGAGAAGGGGCAGGGGACAAGGGAAAGGGGGAAGTTGTATTTGTCCCCAGAGGGACAAAGGACTGTCTCTGGATAGAGAGGAGAGAGATGTGGCACATAGGCAGTTTATAAAGGTAAAATGGGAACCCCTGTGTTAGGATGAGGTGTTTAGTTTTAATTGGGCATGTTAATTAGGTAAACCAGAGGGGGGCTTTTGATTGCTAAACTTCAATACTTGATAGCTGAACCTTGGTAGTCAGCCTCAGGAGAAGAAAGTGTCCAAATAAGGGACTAGACCTTGGTGGCCAGCTTTAGGAATGCAATCTAATGTTTTCTTAGCAAGACAGAGTGAATTGGGAAGAAGGGCAAGGCCTGCCAGAGCCATATGCTCAAGTGGGCTAGTGTCCCTTCAACAACAGGACCTATTTTTGTGGTGTCATTTGGAAAAACAAACTTGGCAAATCACTTGTAGGAAATTCCTTAAAGTAGTATGAACATTTACTGTTTCCAAGTAATTTGTAACATTTACTGTTTGATGACTTTGAGACGCTAATCTCCTTGGTACTATTTACAAAGGACAAGTACACACATTTTGTATAGAATGTCACTGCAAACTCTGATTTGGTGAATTCAGAATCTAAACTGCTTTAAAAACCAAAATCAAAATCCTTGCTATACACATTCTGTCACAGCTAATCACAAACAATAGTAAAACACTGTAACAAAAGAAATTATTTTTTTGAGAAGAGCCTTATAAACACTTAAAATACATTGTTTAATTCTGCTTTTAAGAGTCTCGTGAGAAATAGGAATCATATAGTTAGAACTTCTTCCAAGACAGTGCTATCGTGGCCTTGAGAAGGAGATGAAGTACAGACGAAGATGCATGGCAGTCTAATGACTAATTAGCTTCCTGTAATTATAAGAATCTCCCTAAATGTCTCTTTCCTTTGACCATGGTTTTTCTAACCACTCACTCTCATGAGTAGATTAGGGTTTGTCTTTCTAATGATCAGCAGATTATTTTATTCTTACATCATTTCTTTCATCTGAATATCTTTAAAGCCTGTTTAATTAACCCACTTGAGATACGAAGTGTCGCAATTCTGAAACTTTAAATGACTTAGCTCATCTCCCAGTGACAGTCTCTAGGATGGCTGGGAGTTCCTAGCATTGTTCATACAGAAGATATCCCCATCATTCCCCATAAGTTTGAATCCCATGCACTGTACTTAATGGACAAGAGGACCCATTGTGTGTGGTGCACTGCAGTATGTGTACGATCTGAATTCATTTTCAAGAATTATTTGGTTGTCAATGGAATTCTACTCTGTTTACTTCTGCCAAAGCCACAGCTGTAACATATGTGTGCAGTAATTAAACTTGAATCAAGCTCTATGTCGAAATATTACAGAGCACTATCATTTAGATGGGCAAAGAAGCAGAAAAATAAATACACTTTCCTGGGCTAAAAGGCCCCCATTTTGTATCCTGGAAATTTACTGAAATCTTGAATAAGTTAAAAGCAGAGTCTTGGGTAAATTGGCAACTCTATTTCTTTTTCTTCTCTAAGGAGAATTTCTTATCTGTTCATATTATCTCAGATCAATCACTCTTTGGTGGCATTTTTTAAAGGCTTTGAACTGAATTTTGGTGAAAGGACAAAAATTATGATTGTATATATTTTATGATCTTTTAATATGAATCTTTTTTTTTTTTTTTTTTTTTTTTGGTTTTTCGAGACAGGGTTTCTCTGTGTAACTTTGCGCCTTTCCTGGAACTCACTTGGTAGCCCAGGCTGGCCTCGAACTCACAGAGATCTGCCTGGCTCTGCCTCCCGAGTGCTGAGATTAAAGGCTTGCGCCACCACCGCCCGGCTTAATATGAATCTTAAATGATAAAAGATGATGATGATGGAAATACATCCAATATATCTGACATATAAAAACCTGATCTCTATTTAAGATCATTTAAATGACACAATTATAAAATCTGAATTGGTTCTCATAACAAAGTTCTAGGCCACATTTCAGGTGCACAGTGTCCTGTCCCCACCCCCCTCTGCCCCGGCACCACCATGGTGGGTTTCAGAGTGGTATGCATTGTTAGCACTCCTGTCTTTTATGTCTCGCCCACCCTTTAAAAAATGCTATGTGATGCTGAGGCTGAGTTGGTTGGAGCTGTATTTACCATAATTCTTTGCTTCTTCATTAACAAAGGGCTGTGATAAACTGGAAGAAGACAAAAGATGTTAATGTCCTTCTTTCCATTCCTTTTTCTCTTCTTTTGTTCTGTCTCTCTCCCCTTCCCTCTCCTCCCTTCCCTCCCCTCCCTGCCTCTGTTTTGTTTTTGGAAGTGCCTGAATTCTTTTGAGGCAGTAGCTTCCTCCTCTTATCTGCTCACTTGCTTCAGCATCTCTTGTAGAAAATGACCTTAATGATGTGAATCACAGGTATCTGCAAAGTTGAAGACTTGGACTTCACTGCTGCTGATGCAGTCACTGGTTCTGTTGAGGGACAAAACCACACAATATTAAGGACAAAGGCACTCTGTATAGTCCTGGTTCCAGGAATCAGTTTTCCTTGTGGAGACTAAGTCAGCCTGTGTCTTTCATGAGAATGGTAGCTCTTTCACGTGACTTAAATGGAATCAGATTCTGGATATATCTTATATTGACTGCCTGCATCTCTGCTGCCATTGCTAGCATCCATGGACTGGTGGGATCTTAGCACACTGTCATGGATCCCACTTGACAGTAATCACACTGAGGAACTCACTTCATTTCTTAGATATAGTAGTAAGTTATTTATTAATGAAAACATAATAGACAGGGTAGTAAAAATATTTTTGTCAAAGAAATATTCACAAATGTTATAGCCTCATTTCTGAAATTTAAGTCAGTGAATCTGAGATATGAAAGCAAGAGGATTACTGTTTGGTTATTGATTCAGGGTATCTGCAGCATGCTCGAGGGCATTGCCCTCACTCTGCAAGGTGGTGTCATCCATTTGGTGCTGTGACTAATACTCCAAGTGGCCAATCCATCATTCTGTCAGGCTAGCTGCTCCAGGGTGATGGGAAACATGACAAGACCAGTAACTTCCATGAACACAAGCCCATTTCCACACTTCATTTGCTGTAAAATGAGTTTCCTGTTGAGAAGCAATGCTGGGTAGAATACCCAGATGGTGAATAAAGAAGCCTGTGAGTCCACAGTGAGTCCATTTGGTTTTGGCAAAAGCATCATAGGCAAGGGAGACAAATCTACACCCAGAATAAGGATTGACTCCAGTGCGAACAAAGAGCTGCCCCTTCCATGATAGACTTGGTCAGAAGTGATCACCTAGCCTCTAGGTAAGAAACACTGAGTCTCTACCAGGTGAGAAATCTACCATATGGGGCTTCAGTGTTGGTCTCTGCTGTTGGCTGGGTAGGTACTTGGCAGTGGCCGTTCCTTGGTTGGCCTTGAGAAGTGGGGGCCTTGTTCCCACTGTGTTGCTTTGCTCATGATCCTATTGGGCAAGAACAAAGACGGATGAATAGCTACAATCCTTGCACAAATAGTTAATTTTGCTTTGTTGAAAGTTAGCATTCAGCTTTCACATAAAATTAAGTATTTTTGTGCTTTTAAACCAAGATGCACACCTTTCCCACAGATTTTCTTGCCACCAAGCTTTCAGTAGTGTCTCTTCCCAATTCCTGATCACCTGCCCACTGCTCATGAATCAGTGACATCCATCTGCACCTCTTGCTGTCTATGCTTTCAAGCAAAATTAGGGACCAGGCATGCTCCTTGGCATTCTGAGAGCCTGCAGAGGCTTCATTATGTTCCTTCCGAGTTACTTTTGAGTAGGGTTTTGACTCTCTGCTGGTTTGCTTAAAAGAAGTGCCAGCAATGTGTGAAGCCTTCTGCAAGCCAGGAGTCACCTTTCTTTTGTTACTTTGTGATAAGAAACTCTCAGTGAAGTCACAGGCATGGCTTGAGAGTGAGGAGTCAATGTTTCTATGAATCATGAAAGTCAGAACCATTTGTGAATTTTCTCATGCTCATAGGATGTCTACAAGCATTGGTGATAGGGTGCTCACTCTAATGGCTCATTGAGAAAGGTTGCATTGAGGTCAATAGGGAATGAGGATTATATTGTAGCTTGAAATTCAATCAAAACGCAAGTTTCTCCTATAATTTGGTAGGAAAGTAAAAGCTGTTTCTCAGTGGAGAATAAATATCTTATAGAACATAATATTGCTTTAAAACATTACATTTGTGAATTATAGTCCCCATATAGAGACATGGGAAAGTTTGACATGGTGTTGCTGTCTGCTACAGACACTTCAGGCACCAGTAGGTCTGTTATATCCCATGTGAAAATCAGAGGCTATTCAAGAGCCCAAGGAGCTTCATGGAGATCGACATGCTAGACAAGAGACAGGTGTAGCAGGAAGATTCTCTGGTCCCACCCGGCGCCAAGGTCCCATGTTTCTCTGGTCCTGCCCTGCCCCAAGGTCCTATAGCCACTTATAAAATAATCATTCAGAGGCTTAATATTAATTGCAAATTATATGGCCTATTGGCTCAGGCTTCTTGTTAGCTAGCTCTTATAACTTAAGTCAACTCATTTCTATTAATCTATATGTTGCCATGTGGCAATGGTATTACCAATCTGCTGGCATCTTATTGCTCCTTGAGCGGTGGGCTCGAGTCTTCTTCTATTCCCCTTTCTCCTATCATTATCTCTCTTGGATTTTCCCACCTGGCTCCATCCTGCCCTGCCATAGGCCAATGCAGCTTTATTTACTAACCAATGGGAACAGCATATATTCACAGTGTACAGAAAGACATCCCACAGCAGACAGGGCAGGAGGAGGCTTCTTTGATCCACGCTTATCAAGGCACACACTTACAATAAGGCATATTAGCTGTTTTATCCCAATTTCAACTGTAACCTCATGACTGGCTCCAGCTAGCTCACTAGGAAGCTTAAGAGCTATATAGAAGAAGCTCTGACTAAATTCAGCCCATAGAATTGTGACAAAATTAAGAATTGCTGTTTAAAGCTACTAAATAATAGTGGGGTAATAGCAAAGATTTTAATGAAGTTGCTTTATGTCATGTTATGTGGACATAGGGCTTACATCCATATCACAAACTCTTCTTTTGTTACCTTCTAGGAATATAGTTGTAATCTCATCCTGGCTTTTTTCTATTTAGATTTCTTTCAATTATTCTCTATCATTGTGAGAATAAGTCAACCCATTCTAGTATTTATTTCAGAACACAAGCTACATTTTGTATCTAATTGTTATCACTAAGTAAGATAGTACAATGAGTTAAAACAGAAGGAATTAGTAGGAAAAGTCTCTAAATTGATATTTAAAGATATTGCTTTAAAATGGTAAGTATGAAATCACATCATTTAAAGTTTGATTATTGATCACTTCTTAAATACATGGAAGAAATTGCTCAAATTCCTTCTCTTTAAGATAAGTTTACCTCAGAAAGTTCAAAGGAATTGTCTTTCTTCTCAGTTCTGCACAAGTATTGACTGGTCTTTATCTAGTCAGCCTCCCTAGGCACTCTAAATGGACATTACTGTTTGTAGGAAGGTAACTTAAAGTCATTTTCACCTGAGCAGGCTGCATGTCAGTAAGATTATCCTCGCCCAAAACACAAATCTGAAAGGATGGTCAAAGGATGGACTATCCTCGAGTCCAGTGACTGAGGTGGGATATCATCCCATTTGGGCCCAAGGAAACCACCTACTATTAATTGTTAGAGTCTGTTAATTTAAAACAATCAAACAAGAGAAATATATGAGATGTTTCTTGTACAAAACTGTATGTGCTTATGATGACTAATAAATATTGAACAAGGAATTAAAATCCTTGATTCTAGCAATAGAGAGATAATTCCTGTGAGTATCTTTGTGGACTTCCTTCACATCTCTTTTCATGTTTTACTTAGAAAGTTTTCAAAATTTACTCATATATTCTACTCCTGTGAACACTCAGATGAGCAAAAATAAATACATGTAAATACATTGAGGTAGTACTATATTTGTTCATTGATCATTTTAATATGTATTTAAGGAAAGAATGCTGTTGGTTCTATATACTTAAACATTAATCCAAGTTAAATATATATAATAAATGATAATATTCCTGTGAAAAATTTATGTCAGTATATTTCCAATGAGAATATCGTTCTTTTTAATGAAAGATATTATTTTAGTTACACGTTTATTAAAATGGAAACCTTAAAAACCCCTTAAAAGCTTGGATTTTTCAGCTTCTTTCTGTTATTAAGATTTTTTTTAATGTGTGAAAATGTTAATTATATCTTAAATGACCCTGAAAAGTGGCAAAGGCTGAGACTCAGTAGGTTTAAGATGCTTTCTAGTTTCTATTTTTTAGCACCCTATAAGGGATTAACAAAACTTTTTTTATATACAATTGCCAAGTTTCTTTTCTTGGAGAAAGAATTATACTCTGATTTTCTGGTAAATATCTGAGGCTTATCCATCTAGTCCACATCATTCAGTAATGCTCAGAGGCACTCTTATCCACAGATATGATGGAATTGAATTTCTAAGTCAGCAATAGTCAACTTTTGAGATAAACTTCTTCTTCTAGGGATGAAACCTGAAAAAAATGCCCTCAATTGTAAAGGTCTATATAGACTATGGAGGGAAACACACACACACACACACACACACACACACACACACACACACGTGTGTGTGTGTGTGTGTGTGTGTGTGCATAGATAGAGGGGGCTGGGTATAAGGAAACAAAATCCCCATTAAGAACAAGGAACAAGGAAAGCCTGAGGAAAAGTCCTTTTTCAAACTAATACACACTGTTTTCCCAGTAACATGGGGTCAAAGGTAATGGCTGTATGCTTTCAAAATTCTCATCAAATTCTTTCATGACTCGGTTGTCAAAAACACTTGAATAACTCCTATTTTAACAATGCCCATGATGTTTTTTCCTCTGTTTTAAAATTTTATAGAATAAAATTACTATTGCCCAAACCACCTGGCATTTAAGCCAGAGAATATTGCATGTAGCTTAAAAGATCCCTGTTTTGACAAGACTATTTATATTGGCAAACGTGGTCCCAGTTCAGTGGTCTTGACAGACTGTCAAAGTCTTAATTCCACTGGCTTCTTCTGGTCTGCGTGCTATATTTTGAGAGCACAAATTTCTCTCTACACTCACAAAAGAGAACCCTGAGGCTGGGCTTTTATGGTGAGATAAAATGTGCTTCTATAATCTCTGTCTTAGACAATCGGGTCTTATATTTTCTGTAAGGATGTCATAGCAAATGATATACATTTTAAGATACTTAAATCCAAGGAGAGAAAGGATGCTGAGAAATAGGAAGCAAGGCAGAACTGTCTGGGTTGCCTGGATTCTTAGCTCTGCTTTTCCGTGTCATTCTTGGCATTCTCTATATGGTAGCTTGGCCTCCTGGTCTGTTCTACTATCTACATTCTCCCTTCCCAGATTTCATTTGCTTCTCCAGTTCTGACTCGATTTGACCTTTTGGCTGC
Organism: Peromyscus eremicus; assembly: GCF_949786415.1. Classification (NCBI taxonomy): domain Eukaryota; kingdom Metazoa; phylum Chordata; class Mammalia; order Rodentia; family Cricetidae; genus Peromyscus; species Peromyscus eremicus. The sequence goes on along the minus strand of NC_081421.1, from coordinate 119,026,004 downwards.
AGAGTTTACAGCAGCAAGTTGCATACAGTCATTATCCTCAGCCCCACATTCATTTTTCTCAAGAGAAGAATCTGATTGGGCCAAATTCCAAAGTGGAATCTTCGTTGTCTCTGAAAGAATTCAAGCAGAGACAGGTTAGTCATCAGTCAATGTGGAGAGAGAGTTCTAGTTTTGGCATGAAGATATGACCTCCTGGTTCCTTTCAGCTGTGTGGTTCAAGTAATCTGTCTTTGTTCAAACCCCTCTTCCTAGAAAGTATCTTCCAAAACAAACATCGACATCATTACTCTTTCTTCAATCTCTGTCAGAAGATCTGTTACTGTCATCACTGAAAAATGATGTAGAACATTCCAGCAATTTTAATTCTTTAAAATGCCAGATGTTGTGTTATTAATCATAAGTACATATATACATAAATGGATATGTATTTACATTTTTGTATTATGAGATATGCATACTCTATGGCAGTAGCTTGTTTCAAAGAATGAGGACCAGTTCCTTGATAAATTAGCAAAATCCTACATGTAGTCCAGGAATCCTAATCCCCCAGGTTTACCAACCAGTCTAGATGTGACTTCCATCACACTTGAATACTTAACACCCACAGATGATTTGGCACTTTAAGATTGTGTTTATTAAAGAGGATTAACAAGAAACATTATTTTAAAAACTCAAATGGAAACAAACCTTAGAAGTTCTTGCATTCCCCAACAGCTCCCCTTCAAGTTGTTGTGGATCGATGCAAAGGTTTACACAAAAACTCAAGGAGCCTGCATGTTCTGGCAAGCTTCTGTTCTTTCAGCTACAGTCAGCTCAAAGGAATCAGACTGTGTCTGTTTTGTTTCAGAGCAAAGCAGTTCCACCAATTTCCCTCTGTTCTCTAGGTCTGGGGGTGAAGAGATGATATCAAGGCCCCAGCTCTTATCTCTAGGGGGGAAAGCCTTTCTCAGTTTTAATCTCTCTCTCTCTGTTTCTAATTCAAGACTCTGAAACCTACTTCTCAACATTTCTTTAAGAAGCTGTTTGTCTTTTAATTTTTCATTGAGCAATAATTCAGAAACAATAAAATGTAAAATCTATAGAAAAGTTCAGGGTTGGGTTGATACATTTTGACAATTGTGTATTTCTTTGAAACTGAAACCCCAAACAAAACATAGAACATTGCAGACCTGTGCCTTGTAACTGAAGATTATTTGCATGTTACTTGGGCTTCAATACATTTCAGTATGTATTCTTTCCCTGTATTTGCTCAACATGTTTTCGAGGTTCACACTATCGTATGCACCAATAGTTCATTGTTTTATGTTGCACAGGCATTTCTTTTATATTTTAACATATAGCCCCAATTATTTTTCATTCTCTGTAGATGGTTATTTGACTTTTTCTCGTTGTCGGTTATTCTAAATAAGGCGACATAGTTATCTATATACAAATATTTTGTGGGTCTAATATTTTAAATTCTTCTGGAAATAGAATTGCTAGTTCCTAGGCTTTATAGTTCTTCCGAGTGACTTTAGCATTCTTCACTACCATCAGTCACGCAAGAAGTTCAGTCATTCACATTCCTATTAACTTTTGATTTTACCTTCTTTTTGATGCCACACTTTTATCATATCATACTACGGGTTCAATTTGTTTTCTTCTAGAATCAAATGATGTAGAACATCATTTTACTCAAAAGCTTATTGATGATCACCATATGTCTTTGTGTTACTACGATACTTCAGGGCATTTTATGTTACATATTGATTAACTTGGGATGTTTAGGTTATGCAACACTTCAAATCATTATCATTTCTTTGTGACAAGAATATTTAGAATGTCTCTTTATAGCTATTTTGAATTGTGTGATGTATTATTAACTATTGTGCCTCTCTGTATAATAAAATGCCCAAATCACTGATCCCGATGTCCATTGCTGTTTTGCACCCAGTAGCCAATCTCTCCTCATTTTCTTTACTCTGGAATCTACTTGATTTGCTTATGGAGCTTTAGAAATAAATCTCTGAGGTTTTGTTCCTTCTTCCCCCCTGTTTATTTTTTCAGAGAAATGGGGCATGGAGTATGATGTAGCCCAAACCAACTTTGAGCTTGTTGTGTGGTTTAAAATGACTTAAAACTTCTGACTTGCCTGCATCTGCCTCCAAAGTGTTGGATTTATAATCCTGAGCCATCATGTCCAACTTTTTTTAATTTAAAGGAATTATTTATATATTCTTTTTTCTCTCTTTGTATGTTCTTAATGAACTCTGTATCAGAGGTGGGGGTTTAGGGGAACTGTCATGAGCTGTTCCTTTTTTTCCCCTAATGGTGGATAATTTTCTGAGGCTATAGAATTCAGTTACTTAATCAAATATTAACCTAGCTGCTTGTATTTTTAAATACAAATACACACACTTGTTTATATTTTTACTGTACTTTTGCAGATATGGTTAACATCTAGAGACAGTTGATTTTTAAATAAAAGCGTTACTCTTTCAACCAGCCGAAGATGGAAAATGCACAGCTCAGAGTTCCCAGGGGTGGGAAACAGATTTCTTTTGTAATATGACATCATAGAGGCCATGTCTTCTTTTTCAGTTTGCCAGTGTTCCTCGGAAAACTGTCCAGCTTTTAAAGTTTGAAACTTTATGGTTAGTGCTTTTTTGACTTGTCTAATAAATCTTTGTCTAGCCTGTGGTTACAAAATCATTTTCTTCTTTTTTTTTCTAAAGCGTATCCTTCTAACTTGGGAATGCCTTGCTGTACCAAATTGTGCACATAATCTTTAGGTTTATTTCTAAGAACTGATATTTGCATATGTTCTTTTCATTTAAAAATTTTACCAGTTTTTTTTTATTTTATGGGGTGAAGGTATGCCATGGAACCCTTGCAGAGGTCTGAGAACTACTTAAAGGATTTGCTTCTCTCCTTCTACCATATGGGTACTGGGGATGTTACTCAAGCCTCCAAGCCGGGTGGCAAACGCCTTTCTCCACTGAGCCACAAAGTCAGCTCTCTTTTTCAGTTACTTAGAAGATACTTTTTAATTGTTCACTGCCAGTATGTGGAAATACCATTTATTTATGGTATATGAACCTACCGTGTATTCAGAGAGTTTGATGAATTTGCTTCCTATTGATTTTTCCTTTTAATTTTGAGATCAACAATTCTAAAATGGCTTTTCAATCCCCTGTGAAAGCTCTGGGAAAAGATATCTTTAAAAACCCTTCTCAAACTTCTAGAGACCATCTTTTCTCCTTGGCCTTTATTCTTTGGAAGCCACAGTCTTTATTCACAAATGCAGAAACAGACTATTCCAGGCTTTCTGTGATGCTGGCTCCTCTGCCTTAGCAATTCCTAAGTGACTTTACCCTCAGTTCACTATTCACTCCTGTAACTATCTCCTGTTGTTCTTTTTTTCTTTTCATTTTAAGATTCTGTCATCTATCTGCACAGTCACAGGTTTGATGAATTAAACTGTGGACAGTTTTTGTGGTAAGACACTATATTGTCTACCATATTTATTGAGTTTTAGGAAGATTTATTTTAATATCAGTGCAGCATCCCTAGCTTTACTATTCAGGTGCATACATGGGATACCTATCCTCAGTATTCATTGACCTATTTTTATTTTTATATTTAATATGTACCTTTTTTCCCTTTTTAAAGAAAGACTTAATCTAAGTCTCTGTCATTTGATTAAACTATCAATTATCTTCATATTTATTGTATTTACGGCCATAGTTGGGCTTAAGTCAAAACTATTAACTTTTATTTTCTCTTACTTTCACCTGTTATTTGTCCTTTAATCTGTCTAGATTCCAAATGATTCATAGTTAGACAACTTAGTATTTTAGTGTTGTATCCAGAGATTATACCATCAGTTCTGATATTTTCATTTCTTTCTTTCTTCTCTTTTTATTCTACTTTAGATAATTCTTATTGATTCATTCAAGTTTACTGACTATCTTCACAGCTTATTTCTTATATATTTATCCCAGTATGTGCATATTACATACTTATGTAATGTTATTGTTCAGAGTGTCCTGATGGAATATTCCACCCTCTTCTGGATCTTTACTAGTGATTATGTAATATGAAGGCTTTATAAGTCTTCAGATTTCCCATATAATTTTACCATTTATATTAGGAGAAGGCCCTATGAATTACTGTGGGAAATAGTATTAGAATTCCTACACTGTTTTAGCCTTTGGCATATTATGTGTATGTGTATGCTGAAGTATCATGGACCAGGAAATAAGCAAAAAGGTGCACATTCGTTTTGTGCTTTCTTTTTTAAAAAAATATTTATTATTCTTTACATTTTATATACCAACCACAGTTCCTCCTCCTTCCCCTCCTCCCATTCACCTCCTACTTTCCCCCCACCCCACTCCCTATCCACTCTTTAGAGAGGGTAAAGCCTCTCTCCCATGGGGAGTCAACAAAGTCTAGCATATCAAGTTGAGGCAGAACCAACCTCCCTCCCCCGTGTATGATGAGTAAAGTATCCCTCCATAGGGAATGGGCTCCAAAAAGCCAGTTCAAGCACCAGTGATAAATCCTGTTCCCACTGACAATGGCTCCACAAACTACCCAAGCCACACAACTGTCACCCACATTCAGAGGGCTGAGAGGTGTGACAGGGACAGGGAGGAGATAGGGGAAGGTGGCAAGAGAACAGGAGTTAACATGAGGGATGTTCTAGTTGGGGGAGGGACAGAGAGGGATAGCAAGAAAAAAGTTATCTTGATAGAGGGAGACATTGTGGGGTTAGGGAGAAATCTGGTACAAGGGAAATTCCCAGGAACCCACAAGGATGACCCCCGCTAAGACTCCAAGCAATAGTGGAAAGGGTTCCTGAGCTGACCTTCCCCTGTAATCAATGACTACCCTAATTGTCATCATAGAAACATCACCCAGCAACTGATGGAAGCAGATGCAGAGATCCACAGCTAAGTACTGGGTAGAACTCCCTGAGGCCAGTCAAAGGGAGGGAGGAGGGATTATATGAGCAAAGGGGTCAAGATCATAAAGGGGAAATCTACAGAGACAGCTAACCTGAGGTAGTTGGAGCTCATGGACTCTGGACTGACAGCTGGGGAACCTGCATGGGACCATTCTCTCCTTTCTTGTGATTATATTTCATCATCTTGGCTCTCAAGTTTGCTCATTGAAAACTAAAATTTTGTTTCACCCTTCCAACTTCATTTTTAAATTATTTCCTGAATCATAATTTAATCACATCTTTTCCTTCCCTTTTCTCCCTCTAAACCTTCCCATATGTCCTTCCTTGATCTCCTTCAAATTCATGACCTCTTTTTTCACTAATTGTTATTGCATTCACATATGTATTCATAAATATAACCTGTTAAATCTGTATACATGTTTTTATGGCTCATGATTTGTCACTGAACAACCAGTTTGTGTGTTCTTCCCTGGGGAAGACCATCTCTCCAATTCCCAGCTTTTCTTGGTTGCCTGTAATTAGTTCTTTGTGTAGGGTTGAGGCCTCATGGGCTTCTCCCCATCTAGTTGGCATTTTCAGTGGTGTTGTCTGTGTTTAGCACACATTTGGGTAAATCACGTTGGTGAGATTTTATGGACAGAAACCTAGCTAACTATTCAACGTTAGTGAAGTAATGGTTATTGGAGGAGAATCTACAACCACTAATGTACTAAACCAGCAAAATACCAAGCAACAATCTATAAATATTTGTCCTTAGACACACAAGTGAGAGTAGTCTTCACCCCTCATCAAGGAAACTTCTCTTTTCAACAAATGGAGACCTCTACAGAAACACACAACCAATCAAAATATAGAGTTGTAGATTCTAAGCCCAATGGAGACATCTACAAAACACTCCCACACCTAAGGCTGAGAGAGCATTGAGGAAGAGAGGGCAGGAAGATTGTGAGAGCCAGAGGATCAAAGAATTGTCTTTGAGATTGTGACACCTAGAAATATCAGAAGCTATACCTATGAAGTCCTTCCCAGTCTACGCTGAAAACATTTCTACTTCTCATTGAGCAATGTGTCAGTTTCTGAAATTTGTTAATTTTTGTTTCTTTTCTTCTTTTCTTATGTTAAGAGCTATGAATTTTTAGTTTAACTGGCCCATTGTTGGAGTAGGAAAATTTCTACCCTGAAAGTTTCTGTATCAGAATCAAAATTGAGAGCATCTATTGGTTCTTTTTAAGTGTCACTTAAAAAGAGTGGTTATGCCAGGCCATACATAACCATGATATTTACTAAGTAACTGTGTTTACTTCCTTCATTCCCTTGCTGTGCTAAATGGTCTTATTAATGAAAAACCCAGAGCCAGAAATTGGGGTTAAAACCTGAGAGATCAGAGGAGTAGGAGAAGCCAAGTCAGCCTCACATTACAGACCCCTCAGTCTCCAAAGAGACCTACTTCCTGTACACCCATGCTTATATGCCTTTCTGTTCTGCCAACTCATTTCCTCTCTCTGCCCAGCTACATCACTTCTTCCTGCCCAGCTCTGACACTTCCTGTCTGTCTGTACAGACCTCCAGACCTTTGTAGTTAGTGCTGAGATTAAAGGTATGTACCAGGACGCCTGGCTCTGTTCCCAGCGTGGTCTTGAACTCACAGAGATCCAGACAGATCTGTGCCTCCTGAGTGATAGGATTAAAGGCATATGCTACTACTGCCTGACCTCTATGTTTACTATAGTGGCTGGCTTTGTCCTTTGATCCTCAGATAAACTTTATTGGGGGGACACAGATAAAATATCACCACAGGTATTGAGTGATCTAAAGCAAAACTGACACACAGTCAGGTGATTGGACAACATCAGTGGTTTATGGACTTCTGGTAAATGATCACCATGTCAGCATCTGTTTCTACATACAGTCCAAATCAAAAGCCTACCCCAAACAATAACTTTGCCTAATTAGCATGGAACAGTTCCTAGACAAAAAAAGACACGGATGTAAAGTTCTCATCCTCAGTGATCCTTGTAAGTGGTCAGACATTGCCAGCTGCACTGTAATCCACATAACAAGATGTGAGCTGTTCTTGCTTGAATGGTAGAGGCTGCCTTCCCAGCAATAATCCTGCTGTGCACTAAGATGTCATGACAACTCCAGAATGGAGGAACAGCTTTATTTTATGTGAAATAAGAGAAAAAGAAAACTGAAGTAAACTGTATGATTTTTGTTGTATATCTTTTCTGTTGGTTATAGCTCAGGAAAAAGAAGGCATTGAAATTGCAGTGTACAAATCATGGCCACTTATATTTTAAGTAACCACTATCGGTGTATGTATGAGGGTGCATTTGCATTCATTTATTGAGGTCAAAGAATGATCTCAACTCCTCAGGTACCACACATTTTATTTTATTTTGGGGGGGAGGGGGCTGAGTCTTGCTGATTAGACCACGATGTCTGACCAGTAAGTCCCAAGGATCTGTCAGTCTCCACCTCTCTATGCTGGGATTACAAGTAGAAGCCACCAGATCAGTATTTTTATGAGGGTTCTGGAGACTGAACCCTTGTTTTCATAGTAAAAACTTAACCAACTATGCTGTTCCTCCATACCTTGCTCCATTTAAAAAAAAATTTATTCTCCTCTCATGTATTACACCCTGACTGCAGTTTTCCCTCCCACCTGTCCTCCAAGTCCCCCATACCCCCTTCTCTGCTGGTTCCACTCTTTGGTTTCCCTTCAGAAAAGAGCAGGCCTCCCAGGGAGAACTGATAGGAGCAGATGCAGAGACCCACAGACAATTATTAGACAGAGCTGAGGGAATCCCATTGAAGAGAGGAAGAAGAGTTGTAGGAGCCAGAGGGGTCAAGGACACCACAAAACAACTACTCCACTTTTTAAATGACATTCAAAGTGGGTCAATAAAGCCTTCCAATTTCTGTTAGGATATAGAAAGCCAGAGAAGTCAGAAAACCAAGAACTGGTGTTGCAGTCTTAAAAGCTAAGAAGAAGCAAAGTCAGCCCCCAAGCACCCATTGTGCTGGCATGAATGACACAAGGACAAGGATGTCTATTAAGCTCCGAGGAGACTACAGAGTTTGACACATGTAGAACAGTGCACAGAGTTTGGATGCTTTCAGAAAGATCAGTATTGACCTATTTATGGAGTTAAAATCTCTAGCACCTTGAGGCTGAAAGCAGAAAGCAGAAGCCGTGTAAGGAACCTATGGCAGTACGATGTGACTCAAGCCAGAACCAAATGAGATGCTTGTGTACTTTTAACTAGAGCAGCGTTAGGCAGCCTTTCTAATACTTAACACATAAAACAGATTATAACAATATCCTTACGATTACCACACAAGTAACAGTGCTGTATAAAACTCATAAAATCAAAATCTATGTCTACAATCACCATATTAAAACAACTACAGTTTCCCCTTAAGTAACTGTGTAACCCACGCTTAGAGGATATTATCGTATTTAGTGATTAAGTTTAGGAAGTGACGCTTTGTACCCATTTGAGGCTGGAGAAAGAAATGAAAGGCCAGTTTGTTCTTTGCCATGGGTACAGATGACAATGATCTCCAACTGGGGAATGCCAGGAGTTGAGAGGAGAGTTGAGTATAGGGCAGGATAAAGAAGTCTTTTCTTATGGAAATGTGGCAGTTCCTGTGCATGGAGATCATTAATATTCATAACAATCTTATGAGCAAGAAAATGTACCCTAAATTATACAGGAAGAACCTGCAGCCAAAATGTTAGTGATTTACCAAGATTAAAAGAGTCTTATGAAGAACTTAGGCTTTGGCAAAAGTCAGTTTACATACTTGAAAAGCAGTTGTTTTCAACTTGACCTCAGAGAAATCTGTGTATCCTTGTCTTCACTTCAGTTTCCAGAAAACTCTTCATTCTTAACACTACAGGGTCCCTTTATTCCCACTTTTACATGGTGTCTTTTAGCCTTATGGAAAACCATTGGTGGCATATACTAAGGTAAGTTGAAATGATACGTGACAGTTACATTGTGGTTAGCTAATGCCAATGAGTGAAAGAGCTTTGTTTATCTTGATGACTTTGCCAAGAAAGATCATGGCATACAGGATTCAAATAATGCACACTAAGCTTGGCAGCTTTTCTAAGTGGGACCACTCCACCTGGAAAACCATTGAGGGGGAGAAGATAAGGGGAGAGGATAGACTTCTCTTCATGCACAGCTTCAGAGTGGACTAAAGGAGAGTGTGGCTAGGCTTCCCTTCTGGATTATTTTCTCTAACTTCACCAAAAAACCAAATTCCATCTCCTTCCTTAGGTAAAGTGAGAGGGGGAGTGAGGGGTCCACCAGTTTCACAGGAGAGGACTTCTCACTAAAGAAGGAGACATTACTCTAACATAGCATCTTGACAGTAAAGTTTGGTGACTTTGCAAACTATGTGTTTTGTCTTCTGTAACACAGATTTGTTCTTTCATAACTTTCCTTGTTTATGGTCTATGAATTCATTTGTAGGCTTAAGCTCATGGATCTCAGCACCCATCACACACTCCCTGGGGCATCTCACATTTACAACTGTGCTTTAGTTAACAAAGAAGCTATGTACCTAGGTTGTGCCAGACACTCACAACCTAGTAGAACAAAAACACCCTTGTCGCTGTGGATTTTACATTCCACTGGCAGGTAGAAAATAAAGTATATGAAATATATATATTTTAAGGAAATGATTTAACAAAGTGATGTGCACTTTAAAATAAGAATAAAACTGCAAATCCAAAACCACCAGAGAAAATAAGAATAAAGAGAAAGAAACATTTGAGAAAGAAGTCAAAGGTAGGGGTTTTACAGACTTAACGTATATGTCAGCTTCCTGGGGATACTGTGAAATAATGGCAACCCACCAGGATCCAGACTTAACATATATGGTAGCTTTCTGGGGATGGTGTTTGAGAATAGCAACATACCAGATGACTTGCAAGTACTGCAATCTATTCCTTCTCAGCCCTGAGAGCAGGTGTTTTTGATGGTGATCCAGAGCAGGTTGGCATTCCCTCCAGAGCTCAAGGGAAAAGCCATGCTTCCCTCTGTTAGTTTCTGCTGTCCCCACACATCCTTTGGCTTAGTTCCCTATAGCTTCAATGTCTTTATCCCCATTCATATGGCTTGGTCTCTATGTGTATGCATCTTCTGTGTGTGTTTCATAAAGATAGTACCGGGAGCTGTTGAGTGCATTCAGACCATCAAGGATGTTCTTGTTTAAACATCCTTGAACATTTTCAAAGGTACTTTGCCAGATATGCACACTTTGACAGGTTCTAGTTAAGAATGGAGACATTCCTTTTGGGTGACTATTATTGAACCCAGTACAACATGTGAAAAGATTACTGGAGCAGGCAAGAGCTACAAAGTGGTTATTTAGGAAAAGAATGAATCACATTGAAGGATGACCATATTTAAGAAACAAGAGTGGCTAGCAGACAGGTATGGTTGGGGCACAGGAAGATTGGGAAAATGAAGGAAGGAGACAAAAACATGGCTGCCACAGCCTGAACATCAAGTGAAGAAAAAGTGAGAAGGAATCATCATCAGAATGATTCAAGAAACGTGGAGTCTGCTAAATTTGTGGGTCTTGTGGAAGTTGGAAGGAAATGGAGTCCCCTGTGTAATCCCTAATAAAAGCAAATGAATGAGTAAATAAAGTGTGGAAGTATAGAGGAAATGGTTTTCTGCTCCTGCTTGTTATATGAACTGTTCAAAAAGACTTGGTTAGAGGTCGTCTTCCACGGAGGCCTTCCAACCTCCCTCAAATCTCCACAGGGAGATCTAATTTAGCCACTGTCAATTCAAAGTGACACTGGTGGCATCCTTAGATGTGTGTGTGTGTGTGTGTGTGTGTGTGTGTGTGTGTGTGTGTGTGCAATGTGGGCACACACATGCCATACACACTTGTGGACTCAGAGGACAATCTCTGATGTTGTTGACTTGTCTTCTACCTTATTTGAATCAGTGCCTCTTTGTTGTTTTTCCACTGTGTACACCAGGGCAGCTGGCTTGTGAGTTTCCAGGGATTTTCTTATTTCTCTTTTCTGTCTCTCTTTAGGAGTGCTAGGATTACAGGCGCATGTTCTACATGTCCAATTTCTTTGCAGTTTTCAGGAATTTGAACTCGAGTCCTCGTGTGTGGCTCACACATTACCCTTCCTCCCAGACTCAGGTCCAAGTTTCTCCTGGATGTCATTCTGCCTTTTCACCCTTGAAATCTTCCCAATGCTTAAATCTACTTGTGGGTTACATGACACACATATTCCCAGTCCAACTACCAAATACATATTCACCCCGAGAAGACTCCTTAATATTGTTTTTAATGGTAAATATGTATGACTTAGATGAAAATCAGTTTTCTGAGCTGAAGGAATTTCAGATCATACCCATTCTACAAGGCAAAATTCAATGTACACCCTTGGGAGCTTCCCTGATTTAATACTTTCTCACTAATGAATTTAAACATTTTAATATCTACCTTTCAATTCCCTATTAAAGATATCTGTGAGCTTATTCTACGTTTTGTACCATGCTGCAAACTGATTAAGGATAATGCTTGCTTTTGAATTATCTTTGTGGCCCCTTGGGATTTAAAACACACTGACTGCTGATTGTTAAATATCCCTTTGAAAATGAGTGGGCACTGATTATGGTCACATTATCATGTTTCCACCCAAAGGAACACTGTCTTTTAGGAACTGGACTAGTCTTCACACTCTAATTCTCCCATTGTGAGAAAGTGTTGAAGAATGTACTTGGACAGTATATTCAAAAGAAAACTTTAGAAAAAAATTAGTTATTTAGATTGCATAAAAAACAAGAGATCATTCTTTTTCTTTTGTTTCTAGCTCTTGAATTTTTATCTTACGAAAGTCAAAGCCACAAGTCCATTTTTACCACATTTTGTTCCCATCTGAGAGGATGGCATAGAGCCTGGAATGTCAAGGTTGCCTTAAAGAATAAAATTGCAGTAGTTTAACTCATATTGTGCCTTCTCTGTAACAAGAAACATTTGCTTATTGTGCCATTATTTATGGTTTCTTCTTGAAGAAAGGCAGATGAAGTCATCAGAAGGGTGTGTTACATGGGACATATCTGAACCTACAACAATGCAATCACTGTCTGCTAAGCCAAGAAAGGCAAGATTATTTCTGGCAGATCCAATGGCAGTGGTGTCTGGAATGCTCTAAGCAAGAGAGCAAGCTGGCATAATTCCCATACTACTCAGTTGTTATATCATAAAGTATAAATTATTGGGGGGCTGTGTTCTCAATCATTTTCAATAACTGAATCTTGTTTATTGTGTTAATTTTTCTGTCCTATCAGAATAGAAACATTTATTGGCAGAGGCAGGTCTTTTTATTCCTGTGCCCATGTATTATCTCAAAACTCAACTTGAAAGATAATACCAACAAGTTGGCACTTTACCTTTGCTCTTATGTTGACATTAGCCGATGTCTAAATAGTGTCATGAGTCAAAGCCGCCTTCTATGTTAGGCAACAGTTGAAGAATAAGTGTCTCTTTGTATTTCTGTTGCCTGTACTTTGTTTATATATCATGTTGGGTCAGTAGCTCCCAGACATCAAACTTGTAGAGGGGAAGCTAGGCTCATACTCTTTAGACCCGTATTTTTAAAATTGTGTCTAGTTACAGTTTTGAAAAAAGATGGCCAAGAGGAAGGAAAGCTGTGGTTCTCCAAAGGCTGGTCTCCTAGGCATGGCGGCATCTCAGTGGCTTCAGCTCAGCATGACTTATTCTTAGACGGCCTCACAAGCTCTGCTTGTTCTAAGATGGCTGTGTTTACTCAGACTCCTCAAAGAGATACAGTCTTTATCACTGTTCTGTGGTCCTCAGGCAGAAGCTGTGAGTGATAGTGTCTTCCTCCAGGTGCAACCTTCCAGACTTCTTCCCTCCCACAGACCTTCATTCATCTTATTCTCACCTTTTACATCCATCTCCTCCCTCTGCCTCCCTTCTCTCTCTCCCCTTGTGCCATAGACAGATGTATCCATCCCATAAACATTTGGCTCTGGGTTTGTACCCTCTGTGTGAGGACTGATCAGATAGCTCAAAGTACAGTGAGAAGTCAAGGCAAACCTCCCATGGGCAAATCCAGAAGGTCCAGAAATATTGCTAAAGAAAAAACAAAATTTAGCTAGAACTGAGTAGGCTCCTTCTCTACTCATGAATCCACAGCAGAAACTTGTCTAAAGTTTCAGAATTAAAGCATTCTGAATTATCTCTCATATGTGATGCTTTATATGCCTTTATATGTAAATACATTTGCCAAGACAAAGATGTCACCATCCATAGAAGCATTTCTGATCACAGGGATATCTAGATATTTCATTTTTTTTTTATCTTGGTGTGCACAGTTTTGGAGAATTCCTACATAGAATGCCCAAGTGTTTGTCTTTGACTTATTTCAAGCAACTCAACCTGGAGCCAAGGAAACCCTGTACCAGGCAGCTTCAAGTTCAGTCAGTGACAGAGCACTCCCGCCCAGGCGTGTTACCATCAGCATAAAGATCCTCACTAAGCTCTGAACACTGCCCTGTCAGCTCATTTACAATGAGCATAAATAACAATGGTCCACGGATTGATCCCCAAGGAACCCCCATAATGACATCCATTAAAACTGACATGGCACTGTTTAATAACACGAGTGGTGTGTGCCCTCTTAAGTAGCTAGCACACCAATTAATTAAGGATGATGCCATACCTAGTCTGTTCCATTTATCCTGCAAAGAAGTATGTGCTACCAATTAGGCAATAAAATGATGTTTGAAGCAACAGTGCATTATTTATCTGAGGAAAGATCTCTTAACTCGAGCTGTAACCCCCCGCTGTGTTCTCACACCCTTTCCTTCCAGGAGCTGCTGCTATGCGGACACTTTCTTTTACAAATGGAAAGAGGAGCATGGTCTGCACTTGGACATGCCCCTTAGCTATCATAACCAGGATCTTTTCAGTGAAGGCATACTTAGCAATAATTACAGTAGGTGGGCCTTTGAAGGAATAATCTTCCATGTGCACTTAAATAGTTAATAGGACAATCTAGTGCACGGGTATTTGACAGGAAGCAATTTCTGCACATTTATGCCATTGAGTGAAATGTAGAACATTGTCCAATGCCAGGTTTCCTTGCCAACTAATTTTCAACTGAGGAGCTGTAACCAATCACTGGTAAAGGAATATAGGGAAGAAGCAAGAGAAAGAACTTTGGGGACACATAGTGCTAGGGGACAGGGAAGCAGAAAGAGAATATAAACTTTTATATTCACAAATAGGTAAGGGGATAATGAGGGGCAGACATTCTCTTACCTTGGAAAGTGTGGGAAAAGGAGGGAGAGAGTGAGCAAGGGAGGAACATTAGCGTCTGGGCCACCCAAGATAATGAAGATAATCCAGCATGATTGCACTTAATGGTGCTGAATCAATTTATGATGAGGAGGATGACAGGCCCAAACTTGAACTGTGTGGTGCCCCTTTGGTAGGAAGAATGCATCAAAAGAGTCAAGGGTGGGAAAGGAAAATGGAGGGAGAGAAAAAGAATGTGTGAGGAGGTAAGGAAGGAGGGAAGAAAGCGTGAGGCATTTGTCTTGTCCGTGTCAGTTAACAACCCTTTACTGTGCTAATCCGAGTCTACCTAAAGCACCTGCCAAAGAAGGTCATTTCTTCAGGGCCCCCTGCAACCTCACTGCACCTATTTAGGAGAAGAAAAGCAAAACAAGTAACTAATCTTTATCCATTTTTTTTTTCAATTGGAGACCAAATTTTCAGATTGGAGACCAAAAAGCCTCCGGCAGATACATAGTCCAAATGTTTTTCCTCCTACAGGAAAAGCCAACTGAACAAATGACTCTTAGCCCCACAGGTCAATTCAAGTCTGGTCAGACTAAATCCCTTTTCTAATACCAGAGCGCTGGCATCCTCAGCCACAGCTGCAGCATCCTCTTTCGTGGAGGAGGCGGCTCTGGTGAGTGCTTGACATTTGAAGCTGCTTATTTCCTCAAAAACTTCAGCCTTTACAAATAGAAAAGTCATAAGTTTTCTATAATTACTATCTGGGGCAAGTGTGAATTGAGTATAGATTGCGGAGCGGCTTCTGCCGGATTTGGTCGGTATCACAAGGGTTTTAAAAAGCGCAAGGACACTGGTGTGAGGCTCTTTATGAATTAGGGCTTCAAAGGTTTTAAATTTAATTGTGTAATTAGGGGGCCTCACCCACAGTGATGAGTGTGCATCATTATAAAACCACGCTGGAAAATTAAGGCTACATTAAAACCACTTGAAGAGAAACTGAGATCGGAGGGGGCGATCGAGATTGGTGAAAGATAGCTCAGCAAACTGTTTTGTTTGTGACAAACCCGAACTTGAAGGAAGACTAAAGGATATGACTACATACTTCAGATGGGTGCCATGCAGAGAGTGCTCCATGGATCAGCAGTGTCAACAGCACCTGAGAGATCGGTAGCAGAAGAGGGGTCATGCCCCACTTGTGACCAACCCAATGGGATCCCCGAGGACTAGAGCCCAGAGGTCTGTGTCTACAGAGCTGGCCTCTGCGTGGCTTCCATGATCACTTCGATGGCTACAGGCAGATATATTACTTATTCACATACCTTTCC
This sequence comes from Peromyscus eremicus, assembly GCF_949786415.1. Classification (NCBI taxonomy): domain Eukaryota; kingdom Metazoa; phylum Chordata; class Mammalia; order Rodentia; family Cricetidae; genus Peromyscus; species Peromyscus eremicus. The sequence goes on along the minus strand of NC_081421.1, from coordinate 119,010,407 downwards.
CCCTCTGCGTTGTTCTCAGTGTGGAAGGCATGTTCCGGCAGTTCTTGGATCTCTGTGTGGGCATTTCTCATTCTATCTAGTTTCCTCTGTATTTGGAAATTTTATGAAAATATCTTCAGTGCAGGCCCATCAAGGAAAGAGTGTATGTTTCTGATATGATTCCTAGATTTGCTTAGTTACTCATTCGTGGTATTAATTGTATGTGGCTGCTTGGCTGGCTCAGCGGTGTCCTGATTACGGAACAGACCTACTCTCTTGACTCTACCTGTTACTGCCTTTCTTACCCCACCCTGTATTACATATTCCTTAGCTATGCTTTTCCATTCTCTATCTTCAAAAGTGAGCCTGGACCCGCTTCCTTGCCACCCGAGACGTCTATGGATAAGTTGCATTTGTGTACTTAGCAATCTTCAGTCTATGGATAAGCTGCATCTGTGTACTTAGCAATCTTCAATGTCCCAGTATCTTCACCAACAAACGCCAGTCCATTTCTCTCTTTGATTTTGAGGAAGAGGACAAGATCATGTCAGTGATGGCCGTTTCTCCCCAGACCTCTCTGACACCATATCCATAAACAATTACCTGGCTCCCATATCATTCAGAACTCAGGAATCTAACTTTTTTGACCCATTACAACATCTCACCAACAACCTCTTCTTTTTTTTCTTTCCCCACCCCTGATAGACTAGTGTCTTTCTGATGTTTATATAATTGTTTCGTGCTTTAGCTTTCCAGAGGCACTCTGCTTGAAGGAGTGAAAAAAACCCAGCTGAAGCTTTGGTCCTGGGTGACCTTTCTGTGGGAAGCCTGTGACCTTCCTTTACGTTCTCAGGGCCGTGGGGCCGCAGTATGTCTCTCTGTAGAGATTTTCTTTAGTAGGTTTCAAAGATTCACATGGCAGCCTGGAATTGTCCCTGCTCAATAGAGATTGATTGTGAACACTGATTCTCAGAGGCGGGTACTGGAGCTGGACCCCCTACTGGGTAAGCACCCTCCTGCTGCGTGGAGGCGTGTCTCCTGCTATGATATCTGATCGGTGTGCTTTTCCGTTTTTTTGATTTCACAGAGGCAAATCCCTAGGCTTGTACAGCTGCTTTTAAATTTCTCGGTTCCTGGGACTTTTATCAGTCAGCTCACCTTTGCCAGCTTTACATGTATCAGAGTTAACACTCCTCGCTCCCATTTTCCATTTGCTTTTTATGCAGCCTCTAGATTTTTCTTTTATCCCTTGGATTTTTAAGGGGCAAATTGCATGGCAAATATTTACAGTCGCTTTCTCTTGCACTCTTTAAGGAAACTGGTTCTGGAGGAAGCGTCAATGATTTGTTGGGCAGGTGGGTGAAAAATTTTGGAAACCGTCCACAGAAGGTTGAGTTACTATCTGGAGGGGGAAATAAGGTTGTAAATGAACAGGGAGGCAGCCCAGGGGGACAAGACCAGAGAGAAGGGGTGTGAAGGGGCCTGGAAGGAGCATAGGGCAAAGAAGTGTGTTGAAAAAAGGTTTTGGAGGTTGGTGAGCAGGATGAAAATGAAGGTGAACTTTCAAGAAAAATGTATAGGAAATATCGAAATTATCTTGCAATTCAGTATAAGACGGATGCTCTCTACTCTGTTGTACAGGGAACTTCAAGAAACTAAGTTGTTTTTCCATGCTTGGGAAGTAAGTCCAATTATATTAGGGACTATTGAGACTTTCATACAACTACACTTGAGTTAAATTTTTACTTTACACAGGAGAAAAAAAGCATATGCAATTAAAAACACACGTTGTACAGTTGAATGAAATATATAAAGACAGATCTTAGACGTTTAAATGGACTACTTATACTGAATTCTTTCTTGCTTATCATCCTGAGTCTTTCTCAGGAGACTGATTGGTCCTCAGGGAAGGTTTAGATTGAGAAACCTGTGATACATACACACATATAAAAACCAAAGCCTTGGGAGGCAGGGGAGAGGGCTCTGCCAGCAAGGTGTCTGCCATGTAAAGGAAATAGAGTTGAGAGTTCCAAGCCCCCACATGAAAAGCCGGGCACAGCAGCAGAGTCAGCAACTCCAGTGCCGGGCCAGAGACAGACAGAATCTTAGAATGTGGTGGTCATCTAGCCTGGCCAAACTGGCAAACCTGAGCTTCAGTGAAGGACACCGCCTCAGAAAAATAGAGTCAGGAGATAGAGAAGAACCCCCAACATGCAGTTCACACACACACCACATAAAAACATACTTTTACCCTCCCACACAGGAATTTAATATGAGAACACTCTGCACAAGCCAAATAAACATAATCTTCTTGACTCCTGGGCTATAGTACGTCCTTGGTGCCTATTTGAATGTTGAGACACGGAACACTGCAGTTGTGAAATATTAGTCCCACAGAATCCAATATCCATCTGGAAAGCCTGTGAGTGTCTGTTAATATTGATAAGTTGTGATTTCACAACCTTTATGAAAATTTGGTTATAATTGAAATAGTTCTAGTAGTGCATCAACACATTACAATTTGGAAGTAGGATGGATGAAGTGGAGAGGGAACCTAACTTTGAGGGAGCTTTTTTGTTTTGTTTTGCTTCATTTTGACAGTTTCACTTTTTGAGTGTAATCATTGATTTCAAAATATCCTAATATGAACTCTATGTTAAACTTGCATTTCACCTTAAAGCTAGTTCCTAACAAATGAGTTTGAAGTATACAGAATCCACCAGCCTTTGGGTGACTTTTATCAAATTGTTGTCTATGGTATTTCGGGAATGAAATTGATTTTATTTCCGGGGTAAAATTCATCTCAATTTGTTTCAAAATATTTGATGTTTGCCTTGGTTGAACTTCCAGCTCTTAAAAGTTATTCACCTTATATAAGGCTATAAAAATCCATTCTATTCTAATTGAAAGGATGTTTTTATGGTAGTTCTTAATCCTCTTACATACTCTCTTGCCAGTTCAGCTATGGTGACAGCCAATAGCAACATATATTGCCATCAGTCACTAACCATCGCTAATTGGTGATTCAGTGGCCAGGGTGTAAGGGTCTAAGTCATCTAGATAAAAAGGAAAACAATTACATCATCTGGATTGTTTCAACATTATGGGGATTATGCTGGCTACGTGCTGAAGGCTAGGCCCGTCCGTCTGTTTCTCCAGGTCTGCAAGTTGTCTGTGTTTTGGCTCTGCCTCCGCAGCTCACTAAATAACCTTGTCAAAGTCACTTAACCTCTGAGTGTTTGTTTTCTCATCTGTAAAATGAGGATGATTATCCTTACCTATCTCATAGGGATGGCGCTCAGATTAGCTAATTAAAGATTAGAAACTGCTACAAAACCGCTCAGTATTATTAAGGAAAACGGAAGCTTTTTCAGCGCCTTTGGGTAAGAGAGCTAGTTAGCAACAATGATTCCCAACAAGAGCTTGATAGTCTGAGAAGCTGCCAGGTTTTCCCTGAGGAACGATGCTTGCCCGGGGACCTTGCCCTTCCTTGCCATTTTGTTAGTGAGCGCAGAGGCCGCCGATATCACAGACAGTGCTGTGATCAATGCTACATCTCCTACCTCTGACAATTTTAAGAGCTCACGAGTGATAGCAAGACATGCCACTTCAAATCGAAGGAGCTGTCTCTACCTATTCAGAATGCAGAAATCCCTAGGGGATGCGGTCCCTATAATTGCAGCCTGTAATGTAGCCTTTCACAAAAGGAAGGAATCTGCAGATTTTCTTTGCAGGCTAAGAAGCATCTGTTTATACCACCGGCTTTCCCCCTTTCCCTGGCACACTCGCCGAGGCTCCCTTAGACCTTGCGTGTGCACTCTCAGTGTGGTGACCCAGTCTGGCCCTCCTGGATCTTTCCCACTGCTGAGTCTCTTGGCAGCAGACAGTGAGAAACATTCTTTTGGGGTCCACGAGAGTTCTTTTCTTGATGAAATGAGTTCCCGAATTCTATGCACTCCTTTCTTCACCCATTTCCATTCTGCTTTCTCCTGGCCTCCATTCTCTTTCTTTGACTTACCGCCCTAAGCCAAGGTCACTAGACACCTTTCTATGTGGGCACCCGAGTTGTGTTACAATCCAAGTCCTTTTTTTTTCTTTGTGTGGTGATAAGCATTAAACACAAGGCCCCAAACACTAGGCAACTAACTGCCCTACCTCTGAACTGTATCTCAACCCCTGTTTAACTTTTTTCTTTCATTTTGAAATAAGATAGTTATAATACTCAGGCTAGTCTTGATTCCATCTGTAGCCTAGGCAGTACTTAACCTGTAATTCTCCTGCTTCAAACCCCCCAGTAGCTGTGATTCCAGGATCTACACCACTAAGACTGGCTTATTCCTTTTTTGAAGAGTAAAATAAAATCGTTTTGGAGCCCATTACCTATGGTGAGACACCTCACACAGCCTTGATGCAGGAGGAGGGGCTTGGACCTGCCTCAACTGAATGTACCAGGCTCTGCTGACTCCCCATGAGAGGCCTTACTTTTTTGGAGGAGTATAGGGTGGAGAGGGAAGCTGGGGGGCTGGGAGGAGGGGAAGAGAAGGGGATCTGTGATTGGTATATAAAGTGAATAAAAAAATTTTAATAAAGAAAAATAATGAAAGCATTTGAAAATCAAGTGTGTCTTAAGTAGTTTCCCTGAAGTTTTGAGATGCGATAAGTCCACAAAGGTGACAGGTGCTCAGCCTCCCGACAGCCTGCAATCTCTTGCCTGCCGTTCCAGAGTTACAGCACCCTCCTGTATCTCTGCAATCTCTCTTCCAGCATCGTTGCCTGCCGTTCCAGTTACAGCACCCTCCTGTATCTCTACTTATCATTATCTTAATGGATGGGGTCAGGGATAATAACATACCCACTACATAGTTTTGTTATCAGAATTAAATGAAATTAAGCAACACATCTGCAAACACCTGCAGCAGGTTAGATGCCCCTCAAACTCAGGTTGGTGTTGATAGTGTTTACCACATTGTGTTGTAGTTGGTTGTGTAAATGGCTCCTTCCTTTTCAGTTTAGGCTATGTATTATCTTTTTTCTTTTGTTTTTAAACATTAAGAAAATTGTGTTAATATTTAAACAAGTACAGAGGAATATCCAAAGTGAAGAATAAAAACAGAAAAGATCCAAAGCATGGCCCAGTAAAGAGTTTCATGCACACTAATGAGTAGCAATCTGAAAAACACAGTGCCAGGTGGCCTTGGTACTGCTTAGTGGTGTCTATTTTAAACATGTACACTACTTCAACCTTTGCAATGGAGCTTGGAGTTCTTTGAGGTCAGCCCTATTCCTTAATGTCTTTATAGCTAATTCTATGTCTTTTCCTCTTCCCAAGCCTCTATATATGGCTGAATGATGAGCACAAAGATGGGAGGCAGATAGGAGTGTTTACAGTGTGGAGGTTTGCAGCAGACAGAGCATGAGGCATCTTTATTGTATTTTCTTTCTTTCTTTATTTTTTGAGTTTTTTGTCTATTCTGTTTTTTTCAGTGTGTTAGTGCTTGGTGTGTGTTTGCATGTGCTGGGGATGTACATGTGTGTGTAGGGATGCCTGCATAAGGTGGAGGCCCAAGACTGAGATCAAAGCCATGGAGTGCCTTCCTGGATCACTCTGCACAAGGTGTCTCATCTTAAGCCAGAGTTTGCCCATATAGCTAATACAGCTCACCAGCTTTGTGTGGAGACCACTGCCTCTGTCTCCTTACATGCTCCGATTACAGACAGTCTGTCACCTCTATCTCTTCAGCATTAATATGGGTGCTCAGGATTCAAACTCCTATCTTTACTCTTGTAAGTCAGACACTTTACCCACCCAGCTCTATAGATGGCATCTTTCCATTATTTCCACATATACCCACAATGGGGGATGCAGCCACTTTGTATTGAATTCTTCACTACTCAGATTCTGCACACCTCAGATAAAATACTTCCTTAGTAAGTATTAGCTAATTGCAAGAGAAGAATATAAACTAAAACTCTCATTCATAAAAACAAAGTAAACTGCAGCTGTATTATTGGTTGTGGAAAGCTGAATTAAAACTCCATAATCATGGAGAATTAGAATGTTACGAATCCAAAATCAAATTATCTTGGGCTATTTTTAAATTCCTTTGAAAGTCATTTGTTGGCCACCCCCAAGTCTGATGTAACTTCCTTGTACTGTAGTAGGAAAGCATTGATCTTTGAATACAATGATGGGGGCATGCTCACTTGAGTGAACAATTTACTTTAGAAGCCAGGGTGTTGACCATCAGTGACCACCAAAGCCATTCTGGACCGGTGGCTTCTGGATCCTCTGTGTCCTGAACTAAAATAATGAATTTCACAGATGACGAGAGGATTACGTTCAGAAATGAGTTTTATTGTGAGAGCTTAATAGAAAGAAAACAGCTGAGCACCAGACAGCTGGAAAGATCCAAGAAAAGTTGTCACCTAGGAGCCGACTAGGTGTTAATTCGGCTTCATTGGTTGGAGAATGGAGAGGTGAGTGAAGTGGTCGGTGTAGCTTTCCCACCATTGGGGTATTCAGAGCCCTCTCCATCCTGGCTTCTGGTCAGATGTTTTCGTCACTTCCTAATGTATACCTCCCAAGCAGCTCTGCTCATTAAAGTTGCTATGCAAAAAGAGAAAGATAAATGCAAAAAATGAGAAGAAGCAATGCCCTGAAGCATCACTGGCATTTCTGGCCTCTGGATGGGACAAAGCTGTAGGTACAGCCAGGGACATTTCCTGTTTCTGGCCAAGACAGGGGTTGTCAAGAATCAGAGGCAGAATTGTTTGTTTGGGAGGACCACGTCTCTAAACTGCCTCTTTCTTCTGCTCTCATCCCTTGTGACTTTCAAAACCTTTAAAATATACTAACTTCCAACAATCCAAAACTAAATGTTTAAAGCTTGCTGGAAATATTTCCATGCTCAGTTGTTATTTGCCTACTAGGAGTCTCTACCAGTGCATCTGGTACATGCCTTGATTTATTAGTTGGTTTTTTAACTAAAAAAAAAATCCTGGAAGTACATCTACAGTGGAACATGACTTTGTATGCCACCTAAATCCATGTCCCTGGGCCATGGTCACTCAAAGTTTGCTCAATATTAAACTATCTCATTTCCTTCATGGTGAGAGCGGTGTTTTATATGAGCAAAAAGCAAACAAGCAAATAGAAAAGACTCCAAATCGGTGTCAAGTTGAATGAAGGTTCCTTCCTTTCCACCCAGTTCTCTTTTATCCTCCATATCCATTCACGGATGTGCTAGGAGCTGTCATTTAGAAACAAAACACTGTAGAATTTCATTAAATGGCATGTACTTTGTCTTGCCATGAACCCTAGGATAAAGAATATATAAAATTTAATTTCTTGTATTATTCTTAGAATTGTAATGACAAATACTTTTATGATTTCCCTAATAATAGGATATAATTAACCTATGAAAAATTACTTGATCAAAAATACCACTTGTATTGATGGAAAAGATTCATCCAGCACACACATAATCAGCTGAACATGTCTTTACTGTACATTTAGTAAGACTGTTTAGTGTCCTACAAGAACTGTTGAAATTGTTCCAGTTATGATTGGGCATAAAAACAAGTTCTCTTGGCAAATACAATTTTCAAATTACTGGAGACACTACAGAAGAAAATGACATCAAACCGAAAAAGACTTTTCCTCTCTTGGTTCTGTTTATAAGCTGAGACTCAAGCAATGCATGTAAGTGCTTTGAACTTCAGGTTGCAGCAACTGGAAAAACAATTAGCAAATCCCGTGTATGTTGCGGCTCTTTTTCATTGTTCTTTTTGCTTTATTTTCAGTATTAGAAAGTGCTCATTACTTTCAACAATACAGTTGATACCTTTACACTAAATTTTACAAAAACTTCCAGGCTTACTGTATTTGATTCAACATAGCATAAAACAGATTAAAAAAATAATTCAGAACATGGGTTTAACACAACAGAAAAAGTTACTTGAAAATGTGTGGTAAAACTTTAAGAATTATATTTTCTGTAATCAAAAATGCAACTGAGTTCACCATTTGAAAGGCTACTGACAGAGCATTTTTTCCAAGATGATAGAGTAATTTAAACTTTTCATTAAAAGCCTTTTCAGACTCAACTGAATAAAACCAGCTGTTCTTTTCTCTCCCTGTTCTACAGCAACACATCGTAAACATTCAGACCACAGCGCTGAATGACACCAAAACTGCCTCTCTACAACTACCTCCGCCCCAGAAGCATGACACAAGATAGGAGCTGGCAAAGGATGAAAAAACAAGATATCTTAATTAGAGCTCTGCCCATCACTCCATCTGGAGGAGGGTGCCACCTGAGAATACAAAGTGGTATTGTTTTAAAGGCGGTGGCTTACAGGTGGAGGGGAGGAAAGCTCATGGGGGAGATGTTGCTCAAGAATGCTTCTCTGTTGCTCCAGAGCCTCCTTGAATCAGAAACCAAATCTCAAACCTAGAATAACAACTCCAAAGAGGAAAAGAACAAAACAAAACAAAACAAAACAAACAAGCAAACAAACAAACAAAAAAAATCCAACTTGCTGTCTGTTGTCAAGTTCTCCTCCAACTAGGGCTCCTTCCTTTTTCTTGTCTCTGCTTCCTGGACCTCTCCTGGACTTTGCAAAGGAAAAGCTGAAGGCTCCACCTCTGCTATCAGTAACAGTGTTCTTTGCAACCTTGCAACTCTGATCCATAAAGTCATGATGCCACCGATTTTCATTCACTTGTCTTGATTTTGCTTTTGAGCTCAATCCTTGTATAATTCACTCTTTGGATCTTTCTTCGGTGTCTATTCAATCTAATCTACCTGACTCCCTGCTGTTAGGTACAATCGCTCCTGCCACATCTCTGATAATGCCACTTCCCAACTCAAAACCTCAATGTCTCTTTGTTACTTATAGAAGAGGCATAAACTCTAAAATGAGAATCAATGTGCTTCCCTGTCTGTCTTCTGCTTTTTCCCTTCTCATCTATTTTTTTCTTCTTATAACTTCAGTTAATGTAACCCAATAATAATATAATATAAGCCAGATATGTACATTTAAAATTTTAGTATTGCAAATACTAAATACAGAAAAAAAAACATTAAGAGAAAAATATTCACCATCCATACTAACAACATTTGATGTTTTGTTGTATTTACATGTATGTAGAATTATTATATTAGTATTTTCTATATTTGTTTGTGTTAGCATTTATATCTAAGCATCTCAAAAAATCAGTAAATGTCACAAATAACCCATAAGCATAAAAATTATTAATTAGATATTTATGGGGGATCCTGTTTCCAAGAGGATATTCAACAATGTCTAACAGTTCAAGGTCCTCCCATAATTTGCCAAGATTGCATGCTATAACCAATGTAATACTTCAGGTGGTGTGTCCCTTATTAGGCTATATTATTTTTTAAAAAAAAGACCCATGTATGGAGCTGAAGATACAGCTCAATGGTTAAAAGTTTGTACTTGTCTTGTAGAAAATCTGAGTTAGGTGTCAGACTTTAACTCCAGATCCAGGGGATTCAGTTCTTTCTTCTGGTCTTCTCAGGTACTTGCATTCACACACACATAAACCATAAGCACACAAAGACAATTTAATTAATTAATTAATTAGTTAATTAATTAATTAAAAAACTCCTTTGGCTTTTGTCTTTCTCTCTCTCACATCGTTTATTCTGGGGAAGCCTGTCAGCAGGCAGTGAGGGCCTATGATGAAGGAATGGTGACTTTTTGCAAACACCCAGGCAGGAACTGAGGTCTCCTGCTCACAACAGCATAATTTATCCTATCACAGAACATACTGTCCATCCACAGTCAAATTTCCAAAGACATTTGTCCTGCTGTCAACTTCATAGTGAATGCATGAAGCAACTGGACCCCAAAGAACCAAGACAACTTGTTTTTATTTTCCTGACCTGTAGAAATTAATAGTTAAAAAGATTTTGCTGTCCTAAGATCAACAATTTCAACATAAATCATTAAGCAACAATAATGAACTAATATAAAGTTTCATAGTTGGAAGTAGGTTGTGTTTGCAGTCAGCACCCCAAATATGGGAATGGCTTTGGAACCAGGTTATAGGTAGAAGGCAGAAGCTGAAAGGTCTTAAGAGAAAGCCTTGTAAAAATGTTTCCTGCAACAGAATACTCTTTGAAGAGCTGTGAATGAACTATTAGGAGACATTGAGGAAAGTCTGGGCATGCAATGAAAAAATGTTCAGTAGGTTACTGCTCACACTAACATGGAAAGTAGAAGATGTTCCTAATAAACGCAGTGATATAGCTAAGATTTTTTGGACAAAGTCCTAAGGAGTCTAACTGTTTTCTTCTTGCTGTTTATGGTAGTATGAGAGAGGAGAAGAATAAACTGCTGGGGATGGTTAAATAATAGGAAGGAATCAGAACTTGATTTTATAATAGTTCTCAACCTTTCTATATAGACAATAATAGTAGAAAAATGAAGAGCGATCTTCTTTTAATGTGAGTTATATTCTTTTTTATAAATTTTATTAAAAAAGATTTTCTTTCCTTTTACATAGCAACTCATTCCTTCTCCCTCCTCTTCTCTCGCTCCCCCAATCTACCCCCAACCCAACCCTATCCCCTCCTCATAGAGAGTAAGGCTTCCCTTGGGTAGTCAACACAGGCTGTTATACCATGTTGGGGCTAGACCTAGCTCCTCTCTCCTGCTTGAAGGCTGAGTAGACCACAGGGAATGGGGTCTAAAGAGCCAGTTTGTGTACTCAGGGTAAGTCCTGGTTCCATTGCCAGGGGACCCACAAACACATCAAGCCACACAACTTTCACCCACATTCAGAGGGCCTAGTTCAGTCCCATGCAGGCTCCCCAGCTGTCAGTCCAGAGTCCATGAGCTCCCATTAGCTTGGGTCAGCTATTTCTGTGGTTTTTCCTATTATGCTTCTGACCCCCCATTGCTCTTATAATCCTTCCTCCCTCCCTTCAGCTGAACTCCAGGATCTTGGCCAAGTGCTTGGCTGTGGGTCTCTGCATCTGCTTCCATCTGTCACTAGATGTAGGTTCTGTGATTGAGAAAATTCCAGTGAATGTCAAGAAAGTGATTTAAAAATGAAGTTATGAATGGAGCAGTAAAGTGCCTTGTTAAGGTGTCAGGAAGACCACAGAGTGTCTTGTGCATAGTGCTATGTCGTTCAGACAGGCTTGCCAGAAGATCTGCATGTGTGGCTCCTGGAGCTTCTTAATTCTACCACTAAACCTCATTTAGTTAAACAAAGAAATAACAACAAAAAAGCCCAACCTTATTATTGTGTGTATGAGTATGTAGCAGTAGGGGGAATACATGCCACAGTACCCGTGTAGAGGTCAGAGGACTTTTTTTTTTTTTTTGAGTCAGTGTCTTCTAACTTTACATGGGTTCTGGGGTTTGAACTCAGATCACCAGGCATACACAGTAAGCACTTTCTGATGCTGAGCCATCTACCCAGCACTACACTGAGACTTCTTACCATAGAATGGTATTGTCTCTTAGTCATCTTAGGAGAAGCACAAGGTAGAGACAACTTTTACAAAATGGATCTGTACTTCTTCAGTGGGATGTATAAGACTCACAGGAGACTCACCCAATTTTAAAGAGAAATGTTTCCACAGAAACACTGTTCACAGGCTTAAAGAGCTGGCATAAGGGTAGAATGTGTAGCCTCCAAAATCTACAGAAGGGAAGGAGGCTGAGAAACCTGCCCAATTGTGAATGCTAGTTTTTTGCACAATGTAGGGTGAGTTAGCCCACAGAGTGAAGCTTAAAGCCATGGAGCGTTATTTGCAGGAGGCAATGAGACCAGGTCAAGGAACTTTATAATACATGGGACCACATTCACAAAAGTGACTCCTTTGTGCTTTGTACCTTCCCTTTTCAAAAGTGGCAATGTCTGCAGTTGCTTTCTTGTACTTGTCATATCTATACATTATGGGATTGTGTGGGAACACATGCCTAGTGTCTTTAGTTCACAAGTCTGTTTAGAAACAGTCCACTCAAGGAGCCTCACCTATACCTATTGACATAGCTGGTCTAGCTGACAAGTTTCTGTGTAAGTTTCAAACTTCTTTTCTTGAGTGATTGACTATACTTAGTGAAAAATTTCTAAAGGATAACATATAACAAGAATGATGGATTTGGGCTAGCATGATGGTGCAATCAGTGAAGGCATTTGCTATCAAGCCTGATAGGTCCCTGGGGTAGGTTCAAGGGACCCACATGGTAGAGAGAGAGAATCAGTTCCTGTAAGTTGTCCTCTGATCTCCACATACACACGATGGCATACGTGTGTTCCATTCCAACAAATACATAATAAATGAAATTTATAAATAAATTTAAAAAAAAAAGCAAGTATAAGTTGGAGACCAAGTCATAAGGTACATGGCCAATGTACTTGTGTTTCCTCTTGAATCACTCCCTCTTTGGGGATCCAGGAGCCAAATGGTGAAGACTCCAGTGTGAAGAAGTGGAGACTGTGGAACGGAATGGTGGCTCCTAACCAATAGTCCACCAGAGCCTGAGCTCCCCTTTCAGTAACTGTGATATGTTAGCATGGAAGCAGACCCTGCAGCTTCATCCAACCCTGCAAGTGTCTTTAGCCCCAATAAATATCTTTATTGAAGCCTTTGAAATGTCCTCCAATGCTAGAATACTAAAAATGTTGATAATAAATGCTAATAATTTGAAACTACTATTTAGGATGATTTATTATGAGACACCAGATTACCAACTTATTTTTCACTTTGAAAATACTGAATCAGTTAAATCTAGTGTGTATTCTGTCTATATGGCTCCTTCAAGTTTGATTAATCTTTTCTGTTCAATAACCATATTTGATTAGTGACTAACACTAACATATTAGAGATTGTAGCCCTAGAAAACAAATTAATATCTGTATATGAATTTAATTCTCCCAGACTTTCTGTGTTTCCAAATGTGTGAGATTTTTGCTTCCTTTACTAGAGTGTCTTTTGTCCCTATCATTTCTTCAAGCCCTCAATATATTACTAAACTACCTTTTGTGTGGTCACCTCCCTTCTTAGCATGTTTTTGTACAGGTTATATGGCTACATGCATCTCTTTGCTTCTAGACTAAGAGTCGAAAAGGCCAAGACTTACCAGTCTGGTACAGAGTATTTGAATGTGCTTAGCTTATCACTCAAAATTCAGTGTTCAATACATGTTGAAAGCATTAGTGGTAGACAAGGAGACAGCTTCCTAGCTGTGATGTTGGGGAAGAGACTCTTGCATTGCATGAAATATTGATCTATAAGATTCCTGAAAATTATCAGCCTCCTAGAAAGTGTGTCACTGAGAACATATTTCCTGAGAGCATACAAAGTCATATGACACTCTTTCGTGCCCTGAATGCTTGTGTGGTTATTTGTTATGCAGATCACAAACGATAGAGCAAGTGTTGCCATCATAGACTGAATAGTACTTCAGTAAAGAGAGCCCTATTTTATCATTCCCTTATTCTGTGCCCAGGAAATGGTACTTCCACCAGCTTAGAAATGGCACTCCAGTCATTTCACTCTGCCAGAGATTCTCACTAAACATTTTCACTCTTTTACTGTTAGATGCTTGAGGCAGATGTTAAACACCACCAACCAACTGTAGGTCCAAAAATGAGTAGCTTCTTTTCTTTAGATGGAGAGTGGGAGAAAAACTCTTTTTCTGCTTTCTGTTAGTGAATGCTCTTCAATATAAGCCTCACTTTCAGATGGCAATAAAGAGAACAGGCCCAATGTTCCAGTTATGGCATTATTAGCACAATGTAAACATTATCAAGATATTCATTCCCAAGGAACTGGCTGGTGGCAAAACACCCTCTCCCTTTTCATTTTGCAGACACAGGAGAGCAGATGGAGGGAGAGATGTGAGAGTGGTAGATGTTGTCCTCACAGTGGTGTGCGGTATTTATCTGACCACTTCAGCCCTGAGCTGCTTCTCAGCATTGTGTGATGACCAGATACTGAACCCTTGTCCCTTGCCCTCGCTTGTTTTCCAGAACAGACCCTCAACCTGTCACTCTAGCATGATAGTGTAGCCTGGGGGATCTTTGGATGAATTGCTTTTCTTGGCATTTTTTATTAATCAAGTACAGCTTTCAGATTTCCTTTTTTTTTTTTCTGTTCCCCTCAAAGGAAGAGTGCCAGAGGAGACACATCATGTTCTTGTCCTGTTAGTGAACTGAAGAAATATTAGCATCCTGGAGAGAAAGCCACAGAAGCCAGTGGCCAAAAAGCCCATCCATCCATTTTACACGATATTCTCTTAAGGTAGGGTTCTCAGGCTATGATTGCTTAAGGGAATAAGAAAATGCAGAGGATCCCACATAAAACAGAATCAAGGGGAAATTCTTGTGTGTGAAATCAGAGTGAGGCCTGCTGTTTGGAGTTAATTCCCTTTGTCTACAGTCCCCCTAAAATTGTTAAGCCAATCACCCCCGAAAGAAGTGTGCACAGACCCCCATGGGCACCCCCACAGGAAGGCAAACCCGGAGCCAGTTCCACACTCACCTCATATTAATTTGTAGAAGGGAAATTACTGCAGGCTAATGCAAGGCCCTCTGTGTTTGTGGCTTCTCTGTAAGTTTTCAACAGGGAAAGTGTTAGACAGGAAATTTGCATTGTGAAAAACACCTAAGACTTAAGGGCACTCTTAACCCCTACCTCTTAAAAAAACCCAAAGTCTCCTTCTAAAATCCATGTTAGCTTGCTTCAAAGGGTTTTCTGGGTTCTGTTGTCTCACCAATCCTCTACCATGAAGATAATACTGAACATGGCCACTCTATGTCCGTGAGAATAGGGGTGTATCGTAATGATCTGTATATTTAGTTATGATCTCTGCTGTGAAGTGCTCAGAGCTCGTGTCATTCAGAGGTGAATTAACAGATGTAGAGACTGGATTACTCTCTAAACTTAAGCTCATCTAATATGTATTTATTCTGCTTACTGCAGAGGATTAATTTTTCCTTAATGTTTTTCTTTATTCTTTGAGAATTTCATATATTTACACAATGTATTTTGAGCATATCAACTACCAAACTTCTCCAACAGCCTTCCCCCCCCCCCAACCAGGTTATCCATATAACTTCATATCTTCTTCTATCTAAATAATCCACTGAGTTCAATTAGTGACAGCTATATACACATGGGTACATAGGGACATCCACTGGAGCATAGCGTGACCTGCCTGGGGCCAACACCCTTGAAGACAATTGACCTTCTATCTCAGTGGCTATTACTTGCCAATAGCTCCTGAGGTTAGTTGTATGTGAACATTCTCTGCTAACCATGAGGTGAGACAAAAATGAAGTTTATTCATGTTAATATAGACTCAGACTTTTGAAATTATAAATTTTATGTGAACTTCACCATCAATTTTATAGATGTACTCCATGCCGATTATTTTTCCTCACATAATAGTTTTCTTTTCCATATGTGGCCTTGTTTGCATTTACAGTGGAGAGCTAGTTAGGAGAATAAAGCAAAGCTATTGGAAAAATTAATGGTTTGAGGAATAATGTCCCATATTTCCCAATTTAAAACACAATTAAATCAGACCAGAGATTTTATTAAAGTCTTTCATGTTCTCTGCTAGAGAATCATTTTAAGTTGCTAGGTGTCTGTGACCCTATGTGCCTTCTGGATCATGATCATTCTTATCCATGTAAACAGGTTAACTCTCTCTTAATTCTTACATGACCATTAGAAGGAAAATATATTATCACACGATCATGCAATCATATTGAGATCTGGGAAATTATTTTTAATATGCACAAGTTGATCAACATTTCAAAGCCATAGTTTTATCTCTATTGCTTGAGTTCCCTAACATCAAATGTAGAATAAGTCAATGAGGTGTTTTTGGTGGGTTTTTTTTTTCAGAAGATTAATTTGCAAAACATGAAAGTGAAAGTGTCCCTTTCTCTCTTTGCTTATTATTTATTTTGAAACAGAGTCTCATTATGTAGTTCAGGCTATCCTGGACTTTAACAATGCTTTACCTCAGCTCCCTGGGTGTCATTGTGCTTGGGTTGCTTTCATTTTCAGCATCTTGTTTTGCCCAATCTGAATTTTCTCTCCCAATAATGTAATGACACTGTTCCCATTCTCCTAACATGTTTAAAGGTCTTGCCAGTGGGTAAGTAATGACGGAAGGTGAAAGGCAAGTGACCATCTGTGTATTTCTGGAGAAGCAATTAGTGATTAAATCACTGGAGACATGGGTGATATATTTCAGCTGGTAGGTAGACAAGCATTGCAGATATTACTCCACCCACACAGCTCTATGCTACTTATATAGTTTAAAGCAGAGATGTGATAACAGCAGCAGATGGGAGAGATGTGTTTATAAACAATATGTGTGTGTTTTCTGAGTCAATGTAGAGAACTCCAGGCATTCATCACAAGCTTAATGTCACACTGACAACTGATGGTGGGAATATGAATACTAGTAAACCCCTTTATGTATAACTCAACAAACACTGGTGAAGAACTCTGAGATTAGATTTCACTATAAGAAAGAAAACAAATAATGTGAACTAGGCATGCTCAGTTTCCCTCTTCCTTTAAGGGCTTGGCATTATCTCCAGAGACATTTGCTGTAGTGTGAGACCAAAAAATTGAACTGTAGAGCACTGTACTACACAAAATAGTAGAAGTAGCAATGCTTATTTCTATGCAAGTGTTCCATTTCCTGTTGACAATGTCAAGCTAAATATTTAATTGATATAATTAAACATGTTCAGATATTTTTACATCACAGTTTGTGGATTTAAAATGAGAATGTATTGATTAAAATAAGGCTCAGAAATAAATATTCTAACCTTGCCATGCTGTCTATCACCCTTGATTAACAATTTGTAAGTTGGCCTGATGACTGTAAACACAGTAATACTAAGAATTTTAAACCTAGACATTAATAAGAGCTCATGGATGTGCCATGCATGGAATGGATACTGAGCTCCTGTCACCAAAACACATAAGCCTTCATCCCACAGTGAAATGAAGAAGACCAATCTCATCTTCCATTTCATTTTTCCATCGTTTTTCTGGCTTTTGAAGAGTTAAAACAAATTTATACTTCGCATTTTACTAGCATCCAATTAAGCCAAAGCCATTCTGATATCTCTAATTAATGACAGAATTCTTGACTTATTGTTGTACAGATTTGTAATTATCACTGTCTAGGAAACCACTTTTAATATTTTAGAATTATCTTTATTCTAAACAGTGGGGTTGGTTTCTGGCTCCCAATTCCCTTTTAAGAAAAGCTATACTTCATATTCCCATATGGACCTTTCTAGACTTCTTGATAACAGGGGGCAGATGCTGGTTTTTCTCTCAAGTTTAGGGCACACTCCAGCCTATTTATCTATGCTTTGAGCACTGTTGAATTTCTCAGTGCAGGCTATTGGCACCCAAATCTTACTTGAAAGATGGGAAAGCATTAGAAGTTATACTAGACTCTTTGTTCTAAGCTCTGCTTGCTCTCTTAGCAGTAATAGTCTCACTGTAGAAGAGACATCTCATCATCTACTCTGTGCCTCATACGGGCATGGCTATGTTCACATGTCAGTTTTCTGAAGAGCAAAAATCCAGCAAAGAAGAAGAACAAAAATCAATATAATTTATGAGGTGCTGGGAGCCAGAGATAGATAGATAAAGATGAGGGAAGGCTCTGTTTGGCTTCTGTTCTTCCAGTCATTAATTCATCTGTGATATATTAGCAGTGGAGATACAGGAAGAAGCGAGCTAAACGGATGTAATGATCTTCCGGGGGAAATTAAAGAGAAAACACATCCAACAATACACAGATACGTAAGTGCATTGCAAGGAAAGTGGGAAAACATTGGAAAACAGAGGAGATCTAATCTGACAGAAGTTGGCTTTTCAGAAGATGTAAGGCTAATCTCTGAGCTGAATAAGCCAGAGTAAAGGAAACAGGAAGCTTCCCAGACAGAGAGCCAAGTACTTGAGGAAAGAAGGTATGTGGTACCTCTGAGTCAAGGTTAGATGTGATGAGAAGCAGAAGATACAACTGAAGGGCTAAATGGGACTGAGGTGACTCCAAGACCAGAGTGTCAGACCAGTAGAACAAGCAAACAAATATATTTTTATAAAGAATTCTCCCTCCCAGATCATACCAGTTTGGGGAGAAAACTTGAAAAGGACCAGGTGGACAGGATGGCAATAGAAAAGACTATTGTTCTTGTCTGGTGTGATTATATAGTATCATAAGCAGCATTGATGTCCATGGAGATGAAGGGAAATTCACAGATGTAAAAGATATTCAGAAAAAGGCATCATCAAGCCGGGCGGTGGTGATGCACGCCTATAATCCCAGCACTCAGGAGACAGAGCCAGGCAGATCTCTGTGAGTTCGAGGCCAGCCTGTTCTACAGAGTGAGATCCAGGACAGGCACCAAAACTACTTAGAGAAACCATGTCTCAAAAAAAAAAAAAAAGGAAAAAAGGAAAAAAAAAAGAAAAGAAAAAGGCATCCTCAGTGTTAGAAGACAGTGGGGACAGAGGGTGCCTCTGGGAAGATCAGGTCATCTTCTCATCTCACCTACATTGCACAGAAGAAGAGAATGAAGCTGGGAACTCAGAGAAAGCAGATGAGTACTGTTCTGAAGACACTGTCTTTTCAATGAAAGAAGATTGCACAAGAGTCAAGGGCCATATGGCAATGAATGGATTTCCAAATGCAGTGGTGTTCTAATTCAACTTGAAAATTAAACTTTATTTACTAAATTGATTTATCCACCTACCTTTATTGAACGTGACTGTGTAAATACAAAGAACCTTTATCAGGGATTTGAGAGTACAAATGTGGACTGTGCTCTCTTTACTCTAGAGCTATTCCTCACCTAGGGACAGGGAGATACGATAATGATGGTTATGTCTGGATACCTATGTGACATATGCTGTACTAATTATTTTACATTTTTTCAGTTACTATTATTATGCAGTTGTTGAGCTAAGTGGACATTATGGGTGCCATATCACAGATTAGGGGAAGGTTTCATGTAATTCAGCTAGGAAGTGGTGCAGCTGGGCTTTGGATTTTGTTTTGCTGGTTTTGTATTCCTTATTCCTCTATTATTACACTTTCCCATTTCTTAGACTAATTGTTGAACAGATCACTTGATGGATTATACTGATTTTCTTCATCTTGTTCAACAGCAACACAGAGGACATATTAGTTATTCTACAAGAAATTTCTAAAAGTGCCTAGAAAATCATAAGCTTCATTTACAGCATGCTTTTATTAAGAAAAGTTAAATGTATACATTTGCCAAATGTTGAAAAAATGCAACTTTTTTTTTTGTGGGATTGAGAGTTGAGAACAACTACAGAGAAATTGGGAATTCTAAATGTCCTTATTAATTCAGAATGTAAATAGAGTCTAATATAACATCTTCCATCTGAAGATATCTTTTTCTATGGGCTGTTGTATCATGTTCTATTTTAATTCAATTTTGCTGAGTTTAAGAATATTGTATATTTGTTTTCCTTTGAAACTTGATACCATCAAACACACCTTAAATTTTACATGATTTTTACTTATGCTCATCAGGAGTAAATTTAAAATAAGGAGTATTTCCACCTGGGAGCCCATATTCTGAAGTTTACCTGTAGGCTTCTCTTGGCTTCTTGTGTGTGAGAGAATGATGTTTTCTGATTGGTTACACAAACAGTGGACATCTATTTCTGACACAAAAGGGGAAAAGGCCAAAATTCTTGTAATAACTTAAAGATATGGCTTTACTATTTTAGAAGGTTGATATTGATGCTTCTTAAAGTTGGGTATGTTTCTACTATTGTATTTCAGTCTGAAGATACATGTAATTGCTTTGTCTTCTCTGTCTTTACAGGTAATTTAGCATACATTTGAAAATAATAGCTTCCACAATTAAAACTTTGTGTGTTTTCTAGTATTTTAATCTCATGAATGGATGTTCAGGTGTGAGCCATAATTTTCTATTACGAGAATTTTGCTGTATGTCTTCATTCTCACTAGGCACCAGATCCGACACTCAATGACTGTATGCAAAATGCTGGATAAGATAGAATCTGTGTCGTTTAAGAACTGTAAAAGCTATGAGGGGAAAAAAGAAAATAAAACATATTTTCATAGTGAAAGTTAAACAATTAGTCAAAAAGAATGAATAAGTAAAGTGGGATAAAAAGAAAAGAAAGCAGAAAGCTAAAAGTGAAGAAAAGATGAGTAGAAGAAAGGGAAAATGAAGGTAAAAGTCCACTGAGGAAGGAGGAAGAAATGGAGAAGATGAAAAAAGAAAAGTCAGGGGAAATGATGAATAGAGGAGAGAGAGAGGAGGGAATGGTAACAGGAAGGAGGAAAAGGGAGAAGGAAGGGGAGGAAAGGGAAGGAGAGAGAGAGGAGGGAGAGAGAACAGAGAGAAAGAGACTGTATACACAGAATCAACCTTGCTGCTCCATCTTTAGAAACACTTATTACCCTTTATTTTTGTGTAGCTATGTCTGATTGTATGGAGCGCATACACAGAAGTTACACATGTTTAATCTAACCACCACCAAGCATTTTTCAAAATGAGTGACACATACCAACTCTAACAGTGACGAGCTCAATTCACAGGTCTCTTTCCCCATATTATTTGTTGTAATTGTTAATTTCATTTCTTAAAAAATTCATGTGTCTGTGAATAAAAGCACATCAACTCTTTTTATATTTTCATGGAGTGAATTCATTACAAATTTTGAAATTTGGAGTGCTGTGGGATGGTCTATATGTCAAGTGTGTTACTGATTGGTCAATAAATAAAACACTGATTGGCCAGTGGCCAGGCAGGAAGTACAGGTGGGACAAGGAGGAGAATAAAGCTGGGGAGTGGAAGGCTGAGAGAGAGAGACTGCCTGCCGCCACGATGACAAGCATCATGTGAAGATGCCGGTAAGCCACGAGCCATGTGGCAAGGTATAGATTAATAGAAATGGATTAATTTAAGCTGTAAGAACAGTTAGCAAGAAGCCTGCCATGGCCATACAGTTTGTAAGCAATATAAGTCGGGTCTGAGCAGCTATGGGACTGGCGGGTGACAGAGTTTGTCCTGACTGTGGGCCAGGCAGGAAAACTCTAGCTACATTGGGGGTTCATGCATAAATTCTTAGTTAATTATATATTTTGTTTTGCTCTTTCCCCAGACTGTTTACTCATGCTATGCAAGACTTTATTTCATTTTTTTCATTACATATTTCATAACCTGTGGTTTCAATGTTTGTGTCCTTCCAAGTTTCACATGATGAAATCCAATCCCTCAAGTTAATAAAAGATGGGACATTTAGAGCACATGGCTTATGAAAGATTTCCTCTTATGATGGAGTTAGTGTTCTTAGAAAAAAAGGCTAATAAATTGTATTTCCCTTTTAATATGTGAGGATGCTTCAAGAAAGCATCATCTTTAAAGGAGAGAGAGCTTTGGTAGACATCAAATGTATTCATCTTGATCCTTCCAGTTTAAAGGACAGTGTGTTAAATACCTTTTGTTGATAAAGTACTTAGTTTATGATATTTGTTATAACAGCTCACATGGACTATTAGAATTACTAAACATGGTTACATCATTTCTATACTCCTGCCTAATCTAACTCATTCTATGTCCCTTCCTCACCTCCCTCTCAATTCAATATATTTATTGAATTGATATACACACACACGTATGTGTGTGTGTGTGTGTGTGTGTGTGTGTGTGTGTGTGTGTGCATGTGTGTTGCTCATATGTTCATGTGTTTCAAGTTTACCTGCTAGGTAACCTACCAGGGCACTCACTGCTGGAGAAAATCGCTTCTTCCTATCTCAGAATATTTGATTACTTGTAGCTCTTCATCTTGGGGTCAGGCCTTGTGAGGCTTTTCCCCATTTACATAGACATGCCAACTGCATTCATCATCCAGATATTGTTTATGCTACCATATTGTTGAGATTTCATGGGTGCAGCTTTCCTGTCATGTCTAGAAGACACTTTGAAGGAGCAAGCTTCCTAGTCTTGTGGCTCTTACAAACTTTTCACCCTGGCTCCTGTGATTTTTTTCTCTCTGAGCCTCAGATGCAGAAGTTTTCATTTTTGTAGCATCTACAATCACCTCCTGGATGTCTTCTATATCTAGCAGTTCTCCTTGCATTCAACATAATCAAGACCTATTGTTTACAGTCAAGATGTTTTGCTATGTTATATTCTCATTTTTTTTTTTTTTTCTTCGAGACAGGGTTTTTCTGTGTAGCTTTGCACCTTTCCTGAAACTCCCTCTGTAGTCCAGCCTGGCCTCAAACTCACAGAGATCCTAATGCCTCTGCCTCCCGAGTGCTGGGATTAAAGGCGTGTGCTACCACAGCCCAACTTCTTGGTCATCTTTAGTGCTGCTGAGTTAATTGTGACATTTTAATCTGTGGAATCTAGAAGGTCTAAATTGGAGACACTGTGTTCATCTGCATCTCTTCCATAATAAG
This sequence comes from Peromyscus eremicus, assembly GCF_949786415.1. NCBI lineage: Eukaryota > Metazoa > Chordata > Mammalia > Rodentia > Cricetidae > Peromyscus > Peromyscus eremicus. The sequence continues at coordinate 118,987,919 of NC_081421.1, read as the reverse complement.
ACAGTGTGCTGATTTGAATGAGAATGGCTTCCAAAGGCTCATGTATTTGAGTGGAACTGTTTGAGAAGGATTAAAAGGATTAGGAGGTATGACCTTGTTGTAATAGATGTGGCCTTGAATGAAGGAAGTGTGTTGCTGGGTATAAGCTTTGAGTTTTGAAAGACTCCTGCCAGTCCCAGAGTCTCTCTATTGACTGCCTGCCCATCAGGATGTAAAGCTCTTACCTACTGCTCCAGTGCCATGTCTGTCTGCTTCTCTCCATGATGATCATGGATTAAACTCCTGAGACTGTAACCAAGCCTCCAATTAAATGTTTTCTTTTATACGTTCCCTTGGTCATGATGTCTTGTCACAGCAATGGAACAGTGACTAGGACATAGTTGGCACAGAAGACAAAAGCACAAAGCACACAATTACTCTTATTCTTTTTTAGGTATTTTTTAAAAATCTGAATTATTTGATTCTTTTAAGTAGATATGAAGCCACTGAATGTAATCCAAACATATCTGAAGAAAATGGAAATATGGCTGCTACATGAAAGCTAAGACTGTGGAACACTAGCCAAAATATTCCCTGTGATTTTGTGACTCTTATTTCAGACTAATTTTTTTAACTTGTTGCCCACATAAAACATAACATTACACATGCCTAGCTGTCTGTTTATCATCTATATGTCTAATATCTAATATCTATAAATATGTCATTTATCACCTATATCCATCTATATTATATACCATCTATCTATCCTCTATTGCCTGTCTTCCTGACTTGCTCATAATCATCTACCACACCCTTCACTGGAAGGAATCAGCGTCATTTTAAGAAAAGGATGAATCCCTATTTGGAGTGGGATCTTCTTGATAAATATTTTGGAGTGAAGATAAAAGCCAGGCCTATTGATTGTATATCAAAATGATAACTTCCTTGGTACTCAGGGTTTTCTGTATACACAGAAAGTCCTGGAACTCACAATACAGCCCACGTTAGTCTTAAATTTACAGCAATTCTCTTGTCTTAGTCTCTCAAGTGTTAGGATTTTAAGCTTGAACTTTGATACCTGATTTGCAGTTGTAATCTAAAATTAGAGAATATGTAGCAGAGAATGTCCTCATAGGTATGCATTTGGGGTCCAAGTTTGATTCTCTCAGCCAGCCAGAGGCTTTTACTGGCCCAATTCAGTAAAAAACGCTTTCAGAAAATTTTGTAAGTGTTTTGGGTATTAGTGCTATGTGCTAGAAGAGCCAGCCAGTCTACTATTTAAATGTAGTTTAAAAACTCCCCCTTCTCAGTGGAGAAAACTAGAACACTAATCTTGGTGCACCCTTTACCATTTCTGTTTTTATAGATTAGTCTAGAGAGTTTTCTGTGTCTGAAAGTGGCCCTTTATATCATGTTTCATGCTAGCATCTTTGCATTAATGACATCTGAGTCTCACTGTGACAAGCAGCCCACAGGATCCCCAAGTGGACTGGGTAATATTGAAAGATCAAGTTCAGAGGCAAAAAAGAAAAAAAAAATGTCAAGGTAACATGTCATATTAAGGTAGAGAGTTCAGGAGGCTAAAGTTGCATAAAAATCAAAGCAAGCAGATAAAAATCAGCTCAACTAGAAAATTATTCATCTAGTGCCAAGGTTATCTGGCCATGTGTATTAAATGCTCACACTGGTGAAATGATACAAATCTTCAGAAGTGGATCAAGGAGAGTGTCGATTATGAAGAAAGTGAAAGACATATTTCTATACAAGTACTATTGAGTGAGCCGAAATGAAATGATATGCTAGAAAGGGATACTATAAATTCAACTAAGAAACTCAATGAATAACCAAGGAACAACCACACACACTGCTTTATGAGTGTGAATCTTACAACTGAAAAAAATGTGTGTGTATCTGCGGCCAAGATTAAAACAAAGTAGGTACACACACACACACACACACACACACACACACACTCACCCCCCCCACATACACACATATACATACACACACACACACACACACACACACACACACACACACACACACACACATTGAACAAACAAGAGCTACAATGAAATGGTATTTGTTGTCTTGAGAGTAAAATGAATTATTTGCTTTAGTATTCTCCAAAGAAGAGAAAGGTGGTATTCTAGAAAATACATTCATTCTCCTTAGGGGAAAGCAAGATGTTAAAAGGCTTTACCATCACACGAGAGCAGATAATTAGGCAATTACGACTATTAAATTTGACAGAGCATTAGTTTAAATGTGTTATTCACTGGAATTCTGCAGGAAGTAACAAATAGCACCATTTTTTATTTATCTGTTTATTTTACATCCCTGCTGCAGCCTTCCCCCTCCTCCTCTCGTTCTCACCCCTATTCCCTCCTCTTCCACTGTTTTTCAAAAGTGAATAGTTTTGAAAACTCATGGAGGATAGCATCTCACCAGAGGACTAAAGAGTGCTAATGTATTCCCGTGTTTCACAATGACCCACATACTTACACCCCACATGAGCCCGTGGAAAGATTCCTCAGGAAAGCGTGAAGCTTCTGAAGTCTTTCTCCTGTTTGATATGCAATTACTGAAATGTTCATACAGCTATTAACCCACTAATCATCAAAGACCTTTACCAAGAAGACAGTAAGTATCATTTCAGCACCTCCTACTTTGATTTATAGGTATTAAAACAGAAACAAAAAGAAGTCACCTTGAAAGTGGGTAAAAAGACCAAGCCTAGGATTTGAGTAATTGACAATTAGAAAACATTCAGTAATGCATAATTTAGTGATGCCAGAGTCCACTCAGAACGCTGTCCTTATCACCTTGTTAGAAAAATTTTAAATGGATTACTGCTGCATTTTTAAAAAGCATGAAATATAGTGATGTTGAATAATAATTTAATGCAGTAATCACTCAGTGCTCATCACTTGCTCTGCACAGTCTACAAGCTTCCCTCATCTCCTAGACTCAGCTCCCATGCATATGAATTATAGAGGCTCAGAATAAAGAAATTCTACAAAAAAAGTCACGTCCATGTTCATGGCACCAGAAGTCCCAATATGATTTCAGAAGATCGTCTGTCACTAAGTGTCATTGTTGGTAGAAGTGCATCCTGAGCCATTTTCTTGAATGGTGATGGAGAGATGGCATAGATTCAGAACAGCAAGCTATCAGTAGAGTGGATTTTAACACATTTAAACCCATACAGGACTTACTGTCTTTCAGACTCTGTGATAACGGTGGAGGGCTCTCAGGTTGGATTGAGGCTTCATTTGGATGGGGTTCCATCTTATTTATCAATTTATTCCATCCCAATGTTGATGCACTATGCTACTTTAGTTCATTTTTGTTTAAAGGAATGAATGAACAAAGGGTCCTTTTATTATGCTTTTCATGGTATCTCCATGAATGAGTTAGATGTTCCTATTAGATCATTCCAAATCGGCACCTACTAAAGTATTTGCAATTTCTTATTTAGAAGTCTGCTGATCTCATTGATGAGTTTAAAACCACATTTCTACTAACTGGATATTCAGTGCCTAATACAGAGTAGGTGCTTAGTAAACATTTGTCAAATGAATATACACATATGTTGCTCTGTAACAGGTCTGCTAAGTAAGATGTACTTTTCCACAAGCAGTCAGAGCAGTGTTCATGCCCATATTTTAAAATTTACTTTAAACATGTCACTTTTGTATAGTGACTAGTGCTGCATCTAAAAGGTATTTTTATAATTTTATTTCTCAAATCTGCTAACTTTTTTTTCTGTGAGTGCCTGTGTGACTTTGGTGTTAGCATGAGGTTGTGGGTACTACTATGTGGTTTGCCAGCAGGACAGCTGTAGATTTATGTTATTCAGAAACCAGTGATCTTGCAGTTGGCTTAGGGTGAAGAAAGAAGTGGGCCTTTTTGCGTTGAGTATTGACATCTATAAAATGGTGAGATTAGAACAGGTGGTACTTAAAATATTTCAACCTCTTTAATCCTAACAAGACTTATTCTAGAGCAAGTAAAGTAAGGAAATACCTATTGATCTCCATGTAATAACAAGAAGAGAGAAGATAGAGTAAAGCAAAAGGAGGGAGCCAAGTCATCATGGTCAACACATTAGAGATGACCAAATTCTGTCTCGTCTTTAGTGCCTAGTACGAGAGACAGTGAATTAGAAGCACACACACTCATGCACTACTCAAACACTCTCACAGAGTTGGTATAGTTGACATACTTAATTAAATTTGATTTTATCAATTCTAGTTTAATATACACACATGGATCGTGGATCCTGCATTGGGCAGTTTAGGTTTACAGTGGTAGACACATGAGTAGATGACACTGCACAGATTCAGAAAACAGAAGTATCCCATGGAACGAAATGTTCAAGAGACTTCTCAGTGACTTCAAACTCTCAACCTATGAATATGTAAAACAGAGTTTAAAACAGCATACAATTGGAAGTAGTTGAGCAGTGAGTCATTTGTGTAAATGATCTCTTCAGTGGTCTAGTAATTAGGCAAAGAATTCTATCAGAAGACCCAAATCTGGTAATAACACAAATTTTTACTAAAATTTAGAAATTACTGAACCAATACAATCACAAGGTTTTTTTCATAAGGGGTTAGTGAAATTCTAAATAACTATTATGGTCTCAAAATGTTAATAAGTCACAGGAGAGGAAAAAGAAATATAAAAGCCATAATCAAAGTCCAGGTACAGTATCGATGCTGGCTTGGGAAAGTAATATGAAGATGATCTGTAAGTGTATCAAATCTTCACTATAAAATACTTCAGCTAAAAGCAGCAACAGAATTTATGCTTAGAAATATTTTAGGAGGTAAAGCAAAGCTGGCTAGTCAGAGCAAGAACTTGGAGAAAAGGTTATTGTGACAGACTTGAGGAGAGTGAAGCGATGATGGAGTGAGTAATGTACCAATTCGCTCACTTGAATCTATTATAGTTCTGAGCTAGAGGACAAGCCCAGCCTTACAATAAGAGGTCAGAGAATTAATAATGAGGAACAATAACCCAGGTGATCAATTGTGGCCTCAGGAAAGATTATGTGCTTCTCTGAATGAGAATGTCTCCAGTTGGTAGAACTCTTTGGGAAGTATTAGGAGTCTCCTGTAGAGTGCATGGAATCAGTGTTGAATTACAAACAGAGGTATCCTCAAGTAACTCACAGAGTAGTATCTTCTATAATAGACCATGTACAAACTGGAGGATCACATGAGGAAGGAAATGGGGTAGGGTTGGACATAGTCAGTCCTTTCTGTTTGGCTCTAGTGACAGAGTAGAAATGACCTTGGATTTTCAAGGAATAGTTTCTGGGATGAAGATGTACCTTGGGTTTTTATCCAGTTTCTCATCTGTTGTCTTCTTGGCTCTGAACTAATATTTTAAACTTCACTAGTAAATGAATGTTCATTTCTTAAGTTAATGTTTAAGTGAAAATATTGAAGCATAATGGTTATGTTTGTGTTTTTGAATGTACTTTTTAAGAATTTAATGTTTATTAATTGTTCTTTCTGTTGAGACCAACATTTCAGTGGCTTTCTTCAAAGATACAGGGTTGAAGAGGAAAAAATCAGAGTCATGTTACTGCAAAAACAGTAACTTGACATTGGATTTATACTATATTTCCCTGTTATTCAACCCACTTTTGACTTCTTTTACAGCCTCACTGAACATGGATGCAAAAAGTTGATTCTCTCTCTGTCTCTCTCTGTCTCTGTCTCTGTCTCTGTCTCTGTCTCTCTCTCTCTCTCTCTCCCTCCCTCGCTCCCTTGTCCATCCCTCCCTCTTCAAATGCCCTTTTTTTTGTCTCCTTGCCCAGATACCCATACAAAGCAGCCACTAGAATCAGTCTATTTAGCAGGAATAGATCCTGATCTCGCTGCCAGACCAAGCTACACAACTGTCTCCCACATGCAGAGGGCTGAGTTCAGTCCCATGTAGGCTCCACAGCTGTCTAGAATTCCTTAGTTTGTGAGTTTGTGAGTTCCTATGAGCTTGATTCAGTTGTTTCTGTACACTTCCCCATCATAATCTTGACCCTCCTTGCTCATAGAATCCCACCTCCCTCTCTTCCACTGGACTCCAGGAGCTTGGCCTGGTGTTTGGCTGTGGATCTCTGCATCTATTTCCATCTGTTACTGGATAAAGGCTCTATGATGACCATTAGGGTAGTCACCAATTGATACAGGGGGGAGGGGCTTGGTGCTGCCTCAACTGAATGTATCAGGCTTTGTTGACTCCCCATGGGAGGCCTTACCCTTTTGGAGGAATGGATTGGGGGTGAGTTGGGGGAGACAGGGAGGGAACTGTGGTTGGTATGCAAAATGAAAAAAATTAAATTAAAAAAAAAGGAGTGTATGCAGCTAAGGACACATAAGCACGATGGAGAATTTTGTTTTAGATGGCTGTATTTAACAAGACACTCCAGTGTAAATTAAATGATGTACAAGTGAAAATTGTACATTAGTTTGATGAATTTATACTGCTTAAAATATATTTCATTAGGTAATAAGAATCCTATGACATTTAAAAGATGGTCACAGGGACTGTGTTTATGTTTTTAAAAATGTTGGATTGAAATTATATTTGCAGAGACTGAGAGATTAAGTACAGAAATGCTGTCAGGTATGCACCATGTTAGGTGGGAGGTAATGAAAAAGTGTATGTTAAAAATTGACTTGCTGAATGAGTAACTTCAATAATTTAATTTTCCCTCTGTTTGTAAGAGATATTTGTAGCAGTGGGGCTGCCCTGACTCGGCTTCGGAGAACTTTCCATCATGTGGCTATGGGGAACATCCACCTTGTTCTATGACAGTTTTTCCTTTTAGCTCTTCCAAATTAAATTGAACCTGAGTCAGTTCTTGCTTCTTAATTATTTAGTTAGTTTTGTTCTCATCTGAGGAAGAAGGCAGAACTTGAACACAACTTTGGTTTACTTGGCTTCAGATTGCCTGATAAGAGAGAAACACAACATTTTAAAATACTTACTGATTTGTCTGGGACTATTCATTCAATATTTTTGAAAATCCAATGACAGATAATCCTACAGAAGGCAGTGAAGCGCAAGATGTATTAAATTTCAGTTTAAACAATGTCATTTTCCTTTAGTTATAATCTTCATAAACTCTCTCAAATAAAGATTACTCAGGAATAATTTAATATCTCTAATTCAAAATGTATTTAAGTAGTGGCTGAATAAGGAATGATTTCAAGACACAAAGGAAACCCGGGGTTTGAGAGCCCAGGTCCCAGCCTTGTGTTTTTTGGGCCAGACCATCTCAGGATGAGTCAATGAATTCTCTGGTTCTTTTCTTGTCCATCTGACATAGGGTGCAAGCTCTGCTTTGTTTCTTAGTAAATGGAATAAATAAACATTTCCTAGATTTTTCAAAGGGCAGTTTGCTCCAAATGCCATTGAAAACAAATGTGGTAAGACAGCAGAGGGGGCTTTGTCTTCCTGACAGCTGAAAAACACAAAACATTGAAGTGCTGTTTGTCCTGCTGGCGGTAACTCGTTTTCATTCCCTCACTCGATGCTTTTACTAGCTGGTGAGACACACAACAAAAACTTTTAGAGTGTTGCTGTTTCGTGCATTAAAGTTGCTAAGAGACAGCAAGCTGAATGCTGACATGGGAGCCTCCTACCTGTCCTTCTGATGGATTTGCATGGAACCAATGAACAGTCCAGAGTCTCAACGGATCTCCACTGTGATTGAAGTTTCTGAGACAGCTGGTCAGGATTACTGAAGGCACAAAATGTGTCTGATGAACAGGTGTCTTCTTCGTTTGAAGTTAACTGGTCTGTTTAGGTCTCAACCTTTGACCTTCTCCTTAGTTACTCAGAGTAACTCAGATTAAGTGGCCTCATTTTCCTACTCTCACAGCTCCCGAGGAGGGTTCTTAAGGAAAAAATTAAATACTGCAGATGTGATGATCTCAGAGGCTATTGGTTGCCTCAAATCCACTTTTTTTTTTTAGGTTGCAAAGATAAAATACAGTATTTGAGTAGCAGAATGTCACTCACCTTCATTGAGGGTTTAGCTGGGTTCAATTGTTGTCTTCCAAGCTTTCCAAAGATGGATGATGAGTCATTATAATTTGACTGTGCTTGAAATTTTTGTAGCATTTTCTTAGCAGCTGAAATTAAAATGTCAAAAGTCTTTAGTATACTTATTAGACATTAGGATGCTATAACTAGGAAAATTAAGATCTCCCCCAGCCCTAAAGTTACAATGAGATGCAATTGGAAAGATTGCTTTCCTAATTCTGAATTGGGATAAGAGGTGACATGGAAACTGACTTGATAAAGTCCAAGTACATGACAGTTATTTTTTGATATTCAATTTCTTATTAGATTATTCCCTTTTAAGGGTGGATCTGTGAAAGATAAAATTCTGTATTATGCTGTATGTCTCTAGGATCTGAAGTGGTTGGTCCATAGTGCCTCTGCTTTATGGATTAATTCATGAAGAAAAGGCTGACAGGAGACACTGTGACGGAGACTGCATGGAAGGAACCGTCTTCACCAGATGCCCCTTCTCCAGTGTGAAAGACTGAGGCTAGGGAAGGAGACTGGTGAGGACTTGACCAAGCTGCTGTCTTTCATAGGAGAGTCACTTTTGATTTATACTGAGAAGGAAAACGTGGCCCAACTGTGACACAGGGAACTTAGAAAACAATCATAAGTGCATCCTGGGCTGAGTGTATGCTCACTCTGTTTCTGAGTATTTTCAGATTAAATGTATGTGAACTCACTAGTTACAGCTTCTATTAAATTTCAATGAGAAAACAACGATAATCAATGTTGAGTATCACTTCGGGCTGACATTGATTCAAAGTATGTACTTCATTTTGCTCAAATGCTAGTATTTTAATATGAACGTCACTGTGTGCTGCTCTATTTATATGTTACTGTATTTTCTTTTATGACACTGTGTTACCCAGATGTTCCATGCATTTAGTTTTTTTAGACTCTTATAGACTATTTCAGGTATTAATTCTAGTCATTTTTATTCTCTTAAACTAATGGGGAACTTGTACCCTGAGTGTGCTCATCTTGTTTTTCATTTAGATCTGCTGCTGTTTGAATTAATTGTTTCAATCATATTAAACTTATAGCATTGGAGAAAATAATCTTCATTGTGGGTTTACTTCACTTTAAAAACTAAGCATTATTTTGTAATGTATAACTTTTAAAAGTCTAACTTTAATTTGTAGTGTGTATTTCCTTTATTTTATGTCACAAATTTTTTATTCCTGTAGATTCCACCAACTTTGGTTAGTACCACTTATCTCCAGTGGTATTGGAGGTTTGCAAACAGTAACTCTGATGCAGAGTGGAGGGTTTCTAAGCAGCAACTGTTTTTTTGTTTTGTTTTGTTTTTAAATAAATATTTTAAAACATCTGGAGAGGGAGAATTGCAATTAGGAATACCATTTTTCTTCAATTCACAACTGCTAGTTTTGATTTTCTAATTTGTTGCACATCTAACCCCTGAATATTCTTTAGCAATGTGCCATCATAAGAGTGTTTTTTGAAAATCTCAAGAAACACAAATACAGGACTCACATATTTCTTTTTTCCCATTGAAAGCAAATTAGGAATCATTTATTCAATAGCAGGGAAGGCCCTGTATACCCTCCTGCCAGTGCCCAGTCTGTGAGGTCATCTCTCATTGGCTGGGCATGATCAGGAACTCTGACAGTGACTGTTGCTAGGTCCTCAGGCAGACTCTGCAAGATCAGGAAATCTGACATGGACTTTTTATTTTATATAAGAGATTTTCTAGTCATTTTACATATCAGCCACGGATTCCCCTGTCCTCCCTCCTCCCACCCCCCAGCCTTCCCCTACAATCCACCCCCATTCCCACCTCCTCCAAGGCAAGGTCTCCCCTGGGGAGCCAGCCCAGCCCAGTACAGTCAGTTGAGGCAGGTCCAGTTCCCTCCTCCCTGCACCAAGGCTGAGCAAAGTGTCTCAGCACAGGCCCTGTAGTGTATATTTCTATCAAGAATTAAATATTGCTTTATAGTATAGTTTTATCAAAATCTATGTTTGTAAAAATATCAAGGAATAAATGCTCTTTAGTAAAAAGATGAAAGTCAATTTAAAACTTAACTGTTCTTAAGACATCGTTGTTCATTTAATTGTGTTATATGTGTATCTACTTGTTGTTTACATTCTTTCATTCTCTTCAGTAAAAATAACAAGTTCAAAAATAAGGAAAATGAAGATAATTGGTTCACTATGAGAATTTTTGAGAAGAATCAATAGTTGCTAGACAAGAAAGATTCAAATCCTGACATGTGTAATCCTGAGATGTGTGATCCCGAATGCTACCAATTTTTTTTATTTAGGGGCTAAAACAACTAATGTATTTATTTTTGAAGTGCTTAATGGAGTCTTCATCACAATGATCATTACCCTCTGTCCCTCCCTCCCTCCTTCCTTCCACCTCTCATGTACTTCGGGGTTGAACCAAGACTTTACACAAGTAGGAAAACACTACCGTTGAGCTACTAACCCAGGCCTCCCATCAACTTCGACGTTGGCTTTCCTTCTAAGTGTGTTTTTGTAAAGCAGTTACCCACCTCTTTCCTCACTGGGAGACATATCAGATGACTGAAAGGCAGAAATGGAGATTGAACATAGACAACTGTTGTAGGCATAGAAAACATACAGAACAAAATAATGGACAACAGGAAAGCCTTTATGGAAGTGTGGTTCCAGTCAAACATTTTCCGTGAACGTTTTTATGCTGAGCATTGGAACCTACCTGGAGCCCAGGACACATCTTCTGGCTTCTGTTCGCTTATGCCTGCCTCCCTCCAGGTATGCACATGTGCTGGTGTGTGAAAGACAGGAAGAAGAAAGGAGACACAGGTGATAGGAATCATCTCTTTAACCTTGTCTATTTCTTATTTTCCTCCCATGGGGAAATTAGGCCAAATAAAAGAAAATAAGCTTTATATAAAAGCCAAAAGGCCAGAGTGTTACTAATTGGGTAAATAAACAGAATGTCATAAAACCCTGTTAATTTGATACTAGGATCATTCAGTATAGCATGAAATTTGAAGTAACTGCTATTCCCCAGCCTTATTAGATAAGATTTTTCCCATTAAGATCAGTCACTTAATCCAAAGTACAAAAATATGTATAATTTGAGGTGGAAATTGGGTCCCGAGAGTACCCTGGGTTGTTAAATTGGTTAGATAACTTGAAGTGAATGTCACTAAACAGTTAGCCATAGAGTAAGAATGATCTGGGAGCCACTGTGATTACCTGTCAACAGGGGAAGAGGGAGCAGGCCAGACTATAAAGAAGTAACCTTTGTACATGACACACTCCTATTCATGAGACACATGGGCAATTTACTGGTTTTCTTTGAAGGGTTCTACATTCTCAGCTCTCCTGCAGGTTTAATGAGATACAAACATCTGAGAGCCAAACCCGTGTGCCTAAGAATTGCCTTTGTCATCTAATTAACTAGGTTTTATGGTATTTTTTATTTGTTTTCTGGTCTCCTTTTTAGCCTTAATTAAAAGAGACAGTATGATAAAATGGCTGTTTTCCTTGTGCATGCACATGGATGGATGTGCGTGTTTGACTCAGGCTTCTGGATAAGAGCTTGCTACATTGGGTGGAACATGCATTAGCTTGCAGATATCAAAGTTAGCTTTAGTGTGACTTTGTGAGACTCTGAAAGCCTGAAAGCGGTGAGCTTTGTTGCAGTGGCTCAGATCCCATCAGTGATGCAGTTCTGAGGATTATATATTTGTCTCGTCCATGTCAAAAGTCCCATCCCTTGTGACTTTACAACTCTGTTTTTGTATTTAATGTAAAAGCATGATAGCTTCACATTGATGATTGTCAGCAGTTGCTATTTATCATCTGTCAAAAGTTTCCCTCCTAGGAAAGCCGAAAATCAAATGGATTATGACTGTTTTTCTAGTTGCTTCAAGGAATCTTACGTGACACAAGGAAAAAAAATTTAAGAGCAACAATGAAATGAGCCCTTGACAAGTGACTTAGCATTCAGGTAAACCTATGATGGTATGCACATCACAGCACTGTCACTCAGCCTGACAAAACAGGGTGTTCTCAATTGTTGTGTCAATTTGCTTGTTTAACCTCTAGGCTGCTTGACCACCTGGTCTAGTATTCACACAGTCTAACAATCACATACTTTTCTAGTGAAACCATGAACTGAGTGGTTTGATGGCATCTCTACATAAAATGAAAGAAATATTGAAGAAAAAGGGGCAGGGGGAAATTTAATTTTTTGGTTTTTTTGCCATTAGGTTTTCACATGCCACTATCATTGAATTCTGGTAGCCTATCAAAATTGTGGAGGCTGGTGTTACTGAAAAAAAAAAGCAGTGCAATTTTGGTAATAAATGTTATTAACCAGAACCACAAGTACACACAATAGCTTATATTTCGAAGGTAGGAATCACAATAACTTCAGATGTGGGTAGACTCACCACATAGACATTTTGGAACAAGAAGTATGGCATCTCTATAAAACCACATAAAAATGCTGGGTTTGTTTTTAGGAATATTCCTCATTAACAGCAGATGTGGTGATCTAGTTTTATTCTGTTGCTGCTATACTAATGCACTGGCCAGGAGCAACCGGGGGATGAGATGGTGTAGTTCATTTACACCTCCAAGTCCCAGTGCTTCATGGACAGAAGTCAGGACAGGAGCTCATGGCAGGAACCTGAAAATGGGAACCTTAGAGGGACATTTCCTGTTGGCTCACTCTCTGACTCATTCGTGTTCTTGCTTAGCTATCTTCCTTGTATAAAGTATGACAGGGAATGGTGGTTTTCACTGGACTGGAATCTCCTATATCAGTTAACAGTCAAGACAATCTCTCATAGACATGACCATAGGCCAACTCAATCTAGGCAGTTCTTAAACTAAGTCTTTTGTCTCAGATGACTCTAGATGGTTAATTTGATGATTAAATCTAACCAGGACACATGGCATTTATAGGACCCTAGGTTACCCTGAAATATCTATCATCAACTAGATGATTTTATTTCTGGGGATAGCATAGAAACAGAGATAGAGGAAAGAATAGAAAAATACAGGGCTCTGCTAACTGCAACTACATAAGCTATTTAAGAATGTTCTTGGGGGAGTCTTCTTTTCTCTTAAAGGAAGGTAGTATAAGCAACAATTTCTACTCATGGGACAGAAAGACTGCCAGTTTGCCACAGAAGTGAACCCCTAAGACATAAGTAAAGAAAACAGAAGGAAAGACTTCTGAATTGTCTGTGCATAAACAATAGAGATGGTGTTCAAAGGAGCCACCATGTGTACCCCATACTACTCAACAGCAGACCTAGACTAACCCAGCCAATGCTATGGCTGCTTCCCAGATATTTGTGGGGGACGGGGGGGGGGGGGTAGGAGGGTGAAAGTTCATTCATTTATTTGTGATAGAGTTTGGAATTGTATTTTTTTCATACTTTAAAACTGTAGCCAGCTCCTCATGATGGAACAAATGGTTCTAACTATTTCATGTTCTAAGGGTAAAGTCACCATGAACTAGGCCAAATCATTGCTTTGGAGATTGGTTTGAATGGGCCTTCCAACAGCACATCAGCCAGTGGGACACACACAGCTGCCTCTGCTCAACAGATGAGTGTAAGGACAGGACCGAGAGCACAGCAGGTTGGTGTTACCTTCCACCGCCCTCCATTGCTCCTTCTCTACCCAGGTGACAGAATCATTGTTGCTGCATCTTGGAGACAATGCCTTTCTATGTAGCCCAAGCTGGCCTGGAACTAGCTGTGTGCTGACTTCAAACTTCTGATTCTCTTGGCTTTCAAATGGGTCTCAGTGGGCCCAGTATTGTAGACCTACACTCTCAACCTATGGGAGACTATCAGAATTGAGCCAGTGACAGGGGATTTGCTAGAATGGATCTTATTTGCAAAGGAATGTGTTTTGAAATACAATGTAGAGGAGCAACTTCTGTTGATTCCTTGGTGGCCACATGGCCAGCCATGGATGGCGTTCTAGTTATGTTGGAATCAATGCTTATGGAGAGAAATTTGCAAATATTTGGAATCATGGGAGTGATCTATACTGTGACTGTCTGATGGAAAACTGAGTCTGTTAGTTTTTTGTTTTTCCATTCACCTCTATTAGACTACACCTAGCATATGTTGACACCTCCTAAGTAATTTACAGTTAGATAAATATTCATAATGTATCAACTGCCATGAATTAAGTTTAAATACCAAGAAGTATTTATCTACATAGAACAGAGGCAATAGTGAACAACACATAAAAATACACAACTTAGGTAGATTTCTGGAATGTAACATACTAATCTGTGTGTGTGTGTGTGTGTGTGTGTGTGTGTGTGTGTCCTCTACAAGTCCCAAATGAGCCCAGGTGGCATGGGTGCACATAAAACATTTTTTTAATAAGAAAAAAAACCCAGAAGTGTAAAAGAATGGTTACATTAAAATATGTCAAAAATCCCTACTAGCTGTGAGTAGATCCATGGAAGCAAGAGTTGGTTTTGGCATTTAAGAAGGAATTAAAAGTTTTCAGAATGAGAAAGAAGACGGGTGTGGCTCAAAAAGTCAGAGAGTAAATGTGTTTGACATGTGACCTGGGAAGTTCACATTTTTGTGTGGAGGTCTTTATAGGAAAAGGGAAACAAAATTAGAAACAGCCTTTCGGAGCTTAAACATGTGAGAAGCCCTGAAGTTTAAATTGGATTAGCTTCAAGCTACACATCTGCTTATGCAGGTGGTAAAGTGCCTGCCCAGATGACAGAATTGTTGTTGCTGCGGCTTTGAGACAATGCCTTTCTATGTAGCCTAAGCTGGCCTGGAACTTGCTGTGTGCTGACTTCAAACTTCTGATTCTCCTGTCTCAGCTCCGTGAATGCTGGACTTGCAGGTGTGTGTAGCCATACCCAGCTTAGTCAGTACACTTTGGTAGGGGAAAGAGAGACTTGGGAGAAGATAGACGTTGAGCTCCCAGGCTGTGGGAGCTTTTTCCTCGTTGCCATGATGTAAGCATCGGTACCTTTAAAAGACTAATTTAAAGACCAAACTAGTTTAGGAAATAAGGGAGGTTAGGAGACCATTAGAAAGTCATAAGTGGACCTCATGAGGTAATAAGATTTTAACAGACCTCATGCAATGTGCTCTGTTACTAACTGTGTTCTTTATGAAAGGTACACCTTTTGTAATGCTACCAGTGACAAAACAGAGCACCGTGTCTGGAGAAATAAATTGCAAGGGATGTTTTTATACTAAGATCATTTTATTTAATAAGCTTTCAAGAATAATGTTTAATGAATTACTCTAATTAGAGCATTTATAGAATCTAATACTTAGTGGATAAGTTAGACATAATTCTCTTCACCAGAGATGTTATTTTAAACTCAGTGTTAAAGTGATGAAGAATTCTTCTTTTGTTTTGAGTTTGATTGACATGCCTGTGCTGAAAGATGGTGGGCCCAAGACTCATATCCCTCTCTGTGTTCAGAACTGCATAGACTTCATGAAGGACTTCCCATGGAGAGAGTCCTTGCGACTTAGAGATACTTAAAGGGGAGTTAAGGAAAACTTTCCTGATTCTTCAGTTGGCAAATAAACCTGAAATTCAATTCCTTTGAAGTCCCAAGAAAATAGTATGGTTTTTAACAAATGTCAAGATTTCTTCTAGAATTAGATAAAATTCAAATTTTTAAGAAGTCTGTGGGAAGAAGAGTTTGTGATGGCTCTTAGACTGGGCTTAGAGAAGCACGTCACTGAAGAAAAATCAGCTTGCTTTGTCGGTGTAAACATTAGCTGTTGACTTTCAGGTCAGAATGGGAAAAAGGCAAATGTTAAATTGACAGTAAAACTGGGATGGCAGCTATAAACTCATCTTCCAGGGAGCGTCAACAGATGCTGGAACAAGACAACTTGGGCAATTTAGATAAGAAATCTTATTTGAGAAACAAAAACCCAAGAGCCTTTTTGAACATATTGGAGAGAGAGTGGGAGTGGAGGGGGTGGAAGAATTTTAAACGCATTGGTTTCCAGGAATTAAGTATAATGATCATATTTTCAGTTTATAGCTTGGGCTACTTACTTGTCACTCTGGTTTGCTTTAGGAGCATGCTTGTGTGTGTGTGTGTGTGTGTGTGTGTGTGTTGTGTGTGTCTACATGAGTACATAGCAGGTGTATGATAATGAGAGAATTTTTCTAATGCCCTCATTGGGATCATGTTCCTCAATGGAGGGGCTAATAAGTAAAGGGAGTGTGTGTTGAACATGTAAAGCAAGTATTGGATAAGGTTTTACCTCAATTTACAACCTTCTTTTCTAGATTGTTCTTTCTACTTTCAAGATAAAATTTCTCTTTCCATTTCCTCTTTCCACTTCTTCTTGGAATAGCCAGAATGAAACTGAAAAGCTTCTTTCATGTAGAAAAATAATACATTTTCAGACTGTGCTGATTGCACTTTTCACCACCAAAAAGGATTTTCACTTATTTCCTTAAATAAATAAATAAATAAATAAATGTGCAAACATCATCTTGCTTGAGCCTTTACCCACATTAGCATAAAAAAGAGGTAAGGAGCTTTGATATTTGAGCCTTTCTTTAAAAGATTTTCTCTACCACAGCCAGTTCTTGGGTAGTAGACCAGGCTGAGGGGCACAGAGCCCTTTCTTTGAGTAATAAATCCCTCCGTGTTGGGACTCCCTTGGCTCTCAGCATACACATTGCTTATTACTTTCGTTTTATAGATACTGCATGTGTTTCTGGATTCTATTTGCATACTACTATATAATAAGCATAGGTTTGTTTTCATCCTCGGTCTTCTGGGTACACCTTGCTCTTCTGTTTAGTAGCACTGACCTTGTCAGGTCCTATGAGGTCTTCACAATAAATAATAGGTTCACAGAGGCCTTCAGCTTGTTACAGTCAAGTGTGTTGTTATTGGAAGCAAGGACAGAGGCTGGAGACCCAGGTTGGCTCTGGTCACTGGACCCCAAGTCTCCAGCTTTCTTCATGATCTGGCAGCTGCAGCTGAGCTGGAAGTTGCAGTCCCTCATGTGACCAAGACACCATATCTGAAACACTGTCTGTTCCACATCTGAGGACATTCAATTTCTTAAAGTGTTTGTATTGCAGGCCAATTTGCCATACATGACAAAATAATTAGACCACTTACCTGCTGGTCGATGAAAAGCTCATTATAGGGTGGGAATCTATCTTTCATGTTACCTCACTTCTTTCCTCCCAGGTAAGTGTCAGTATCACTATTGATGGCACAGGTGAGAACCAGAGGATCAGAGGGAGAAATGACACCGGATCACAAATCACACCTGCTGGGGACTTGGGTGCAGGGATTCCAGCCTCTGGCCTTTGTTACAGCAAGAGGCTAGAGCGTGATGTTAAATTTTATTTGAAATGTTATCTTCTCGCTTGCTCATGTCTCCTTCTATTATCTTTTGCAGCCTTAGCCTCAAGTGGGGTCACTTGACCCCATCTGCTGCATTACACAACAGCACAGGGGCAAGACACTGTTCTCTGTTCCCTGACCACCCTGACTGCTTAGAATGGTGCTGTTCCTGGGAGGGCCCAAGAATGTATGAAAGTCTGTGGTTTATACCCCAGGGAAAGGAAATCAGGGTCAGCATCTAAACTAAGATCTCCTGACGTTTCTTTCTTTTACAGGAAAGGTCTCCTCTAATGAAATATGATGTAAGTTGATATAGATTTTCAAGGTCATAAATAGCCTGGTGTTGCAGAGGGGAATATATCAGGATTACTGAAAACCATTTATGCTTCTGCTGCCTCCAAGTATCTTAACCCAAGGCTCAAGCATCCATGTCACTGCCCTATCTTCTCAGAGCAGGTGGCAGAGCTATGGAACTTGCCTTGGGATGTTGAGACTTTCTGGGACAGGATGCAAAGACTATGACTAATTCCCCTAGTGTGCTGGCTGAATTTCTCAGCAGCACTGATCCTTACTGAACCCAAATCACAAGCCCTGCTGAGTGCTAGCAAAGTTCTCAGAGTTGTGTTTATCTATACAAAATGAGGATATCATTGTGGCTTGCACAAGTGAATTTACAACCTGGGTTGGAGGACAAAATAAAGTTAAAGAAGAAAAATGATAGAGCAATCTGTAATAACCCAGTTATAACATGCTTAGGTCCTATGAGGACCAAAGTGGAATAGGATAAGATGGCAGTGGTCAGAGACTGAGAATGGTCTTCTAGTAACAGCACAAGGAAAGAACAAATTCCTACTGGAGGTTGGGGGGTGGTTCAAGTTTCCATAGTACCTAGAAGAGAAACTTGAATACTAAAATGTTGAGTCAAGTTTTAGATCCAAACATTTGCTGAGGGCATTCTGGTTCCCCCAATGACTATAATTTGGGCAGTGTTATGACCATTATAGACAGATATTCGTCAGATAGATTTTTACAATTTTATTATTTAAAACAATTTTATTTTGGATGCAGAGGTATTTTGCCACATGTGTGTATGTGTGCCATGTGTGTGTAGTGCCCCTGGGTACCAGAAGAGGGCATCAGGTTCCCTAGAACTGGAATTACAGGTGGTTGTGAGCTGTCATGTGAGGGCTAGGAATCAAACCCGGGTCCTCTGGAAGAACAGTCAGTGCTCTTAACTTCTGAGACATCTCTCCAGCCCACCTCAGATAGTTTTTCTCAGTCTAACATCTTTTACCATTCTGTTCTTGACAGGAAAATTTAAGGAACTAAATAAGCAAATGTTCATGGATTTTTTTCCTACCATTCTCTTTGTTTATGAAATTGTTTGAAGGCAGGACTTAATAAAATTATCAACATCTTTGAAGCAAGAAGGGTCCTTCCTTTATCATACTACTACTAAGAAAGATGACTGGGGAGCAAATTATTTTTTTCCATCTCAGAATAAAAAGATAAATAGGGGTAGAAGCTACATTCAAAATGTCCTTAAAAGAACTAGACACACAGTTCTAGTGTCCAGCACTTGAACATTTAAAGCAGAAAGCAACTCTATATTTGTTGCCCAACATTTCTGTAAGTCCTCAGAAACGCATTGGTAGCATACTTCAAAAACTTCAGACCTCTGTTAGTCACTGGACCAAAGCTTCCCTGATGAACTGAAGAGATAAGGTCTTATGCTTTTAGTAATAATACAACACTTTGTACTTCTGATAATCCTTTTATCTAAGGAGCTCAAGGCACATTAAAGCGAAAATAGAAATAGGGGACATGGGGTGATAATAGCATGGTTTTAAAAAAAGTGGAGAAATATTCTGTACAGATCAAGGTTAAGAATTTCCAAAATGGATCATTTCTGAGGATGCATTGCTCATGGTCTCATGCACTAATGTCACAGCCCTGAAGATCTGTGGCAGCAAGCAGCCTTGGAATCAAAATCACAGGAACGTTCCTCCAAAGAACTTGAGACTTGCTACAGTTCTTCAGATCAGAGACTTAGAAGAGCTTCAGAATCCTAGTATAACACCTTATGTGTTTTCTAGCAAAGTTTTAGATATTAATATCCAGACAGAAGCAGGAAAAACTATATGCCACGTAAACATTCTTTAGTACCACATGTCCCATGAAGACAGTTACATTGAAATTAGAGAAAATTCAGCTACAAAATTGTCTCAGCCCATTTGGTGTTACTGTAGCAAATTACCTGATATTGTGAAGAGAAAAATGGTTATTTGGTTCACAATTCTGGTGGCTGCAAGTTCTAAGCAATATGCTACAAGCATCCAACAGAGGCTTCAAGGCTGAGTCATGATGTGGTGGATGTCATTGCATTCTAAGACTGGGAAAAGTGTCCTAGTGGGGAGCCAGTGGAACAGCACACTCTCGTGGTACACACATCAATTCATCTTGAAGACTGAAACATCTCCTAGTAGTTGCACCACACCAATGCTCTTAGTTCACTAAAGATTCAAGCCCCAACAAGTTTTGTGCTGAGACCATATTTAGATCATAACAAAAGGGTAGAAATGATTTCCAGAAGTGCTGCATGGATTTCCATGAAATTTTAATAAGTAGGATAGCTACCATTATACATGGTCAAAGAGTTTTAGGAGATGGTGCACACTCTGTGACAATTTAATATATACACAAACTTTTACACCTTTTCTTGCAATAATTTGGAACGCCCAAGTTTTAGTGAATACATTTTAAGAAAAGCATTGTGGAAGAAATAAAATTTCTCAAGAGATTAAGAGATCTTGATGATATCAACTCTGAGATAATATACAGGTTTTCTAAATCTTCATTCATTTGCCAATTGAGTGAGTAGTTTGTAGAACAATCCTAAATTCTTTCTGGCCACAAAAATATGTGATTCCATTTGAAGTATTCATTTAGAGTTGGCACCTGTGAATATAGCATATGGATAAAATTCTCCATTCCTAGGAATTTATACGTATATAAAAAAGCCAACAACTTGAATTCTTAAGATAAGTAAAAGCATTAGCATAAAGATTCAGACTCCTACACTCTGGTTCTGGTAAAATTCTATGGCTTTTAAAGAGAGTTTTCATCGGCTTGTTTCTTGTGAACAGCTTATTGAATGTAATTTCTGTGGCAATAATTTACTTTAATGATTTTGAGGTATAGCTTTCGATGAGGAGACTTTTCACCGAAGACCAACATGTTCCAAGCAAGCACATTTCCAACACGGGTAATTCATTGTCGATGACACAGCTTCTTACGCGGAGGCATGGGGAAAACACTTGGGACCTGCCTCTGCTGAGCAAACCTATGAAATTGCAGTGCTGATAAATCCTGATGCTATCTTGCCACTTCTGCTTCCTCTTTGGTTCAGCCTTCGAGGGATAGCGTCTGACTTGAGTCGTAGAACTATAGGGAAGGGAATTCACTCAATTTAGGAAAGAAAAGAGAACGAATGTCCCTTAACTTCCTTTTCCCCTTTTACTTGGCCCAGAGCTCTAGCCCATAGGATGATGGGTAGTGCCTGAATTCAGGGTAGATTTCTGCTTAATTAAGTTTTTCTAGAGACACAGTCATAGACATAGCTAGAAGTGTGTTTCCGTGGTAACCATAAATCTAGTTAAATTGGCAATGAAGATTAACTGTCACCTTTTTTTGTTATGGTCCACTTTTTTCAGTCAAGATTTGACTCCAGTGCTACGTCCTCAAGAAACATCTCTCTGTTGGTAGTCTGAGATGCTCCCCATGTGAGGTCCCATAACACTTCTTGCTCATTTCAGCAGAGCCTTCTATGATGAAAACAGCAAATCTTTGTTCCAAAAAGATCAGGCACAAAACTAAATGGTTCAATAAATATTCAAACTGATTTTGCTTTGACACAGCGTCTTTCAATCAATGGCTTCAAGTTTGCCAAGTAGACGAGGCTTGCTGACCAGCAAACTCTAGGGATCCATCTGGCTCCACTTCCCAATGCTAGGTTTATAGATGCTTGTTTCCATATCTGTCTTTTTCCCTTCCTTTCCTTCCTTCCTCTCTTTTTCTTTCTTTATTTCCTTCCTCCCTCCGTCCGTCCCTCCCTCCGTCCCTCCCTCCCTCCCCTCTCTCTTTCTTTCTTTCTTTCTTTCTTTCTTTCTTTCTTTCTTTCTTTCTTTCTTTCTTTCTTTCTTTCTTTCTTTCTTGTAAACACAGGTTTTGGAGATTGGAGATTAAACTCATATCATTGTCCTTTAAGGAAAGCACTTTAAAACTGAGCTATCTCCCCAGCCCAATATTTAATCATTATCTTTTAAGAGTCCATTGTGTGCAGCTAGGAAACTTCATCCCTATTAACCCTTGCAGAAGTCTTGAAATGACTTCTTTGTAGACTGTATAATCGAGAAACTCTGAGGAGAGTGGTAATTAATAAAGAAGGAAAAAAAACTAACCATACTACATTAAAAGATAAAAATGGAAGATTTCGACTGGAAAATTGAGGATAGGTTTCCCTGATACATTTTTAACCATTAGTCTTCTGGATTTTTCCCCCTGGGATCTTATCACCTAGACACCAACCTCCCTCCCCCAAATATTTTCCACATAATTTGACTGTCCTCAAGAGAAATAGACTCACACTAAGGACATTGGGATTCTTTGTCATAATTTCCCATCTCCCCTGGGACTACTCTGTAATGAACTCAATGTAGAATCTTTTCAACAGGGTGATGTCTGGCTGATTCAGCTGTGACATACTTCGGCTTGTGTTCCATCATGATTTGAAGATCAGGAGGTATAATTCAGCAGGTTTTTTCTTGATGTACACCCACAGACATGCTATAAATCAGTGTAATAATGATATATTTGTTAGGATTTTTGTGCATTAAATTCTATGAATGAGGCTGTGAACTTCTTAATTCTTCCATTACAAAATGATGATTTCACAAATAAAATGTTTATATTTGATTTGCCAAATACTACTAGTCTATTTTGTTTTGTTTTGTTTTTAGAACTAAAAACACCCTAAAAAGATAGCTTTCAAAATGAAAATTGTCCAAGGATTGTTGGCAAGCTGTCTCCAGGTCAGCTTTCCTTAAATGAAATTTTTGTAGAAGCATCTAACCATGAAAAGTAGGATTTGGAAGCCACAGAACAGCTCAGATTACTAAAGAGGAGAGCACATATCCTGTTTTATGTGCTTGTAATTCCAAAGACCCCACTGAGAGTTGTGCAACTGTCCAAGACTACAACATTGTAAGCCGCTTACATTTTTAAACTAGTTCATTGAATTCTTACATTTTCCACCTCTATATCCCAGTCCATGTGAATCTTCTAATACATTGTATAAATGTAATAGTACAGCTTTGTTCTTGTTTTTTGTTTTCTTGTTTTGTTTTGTTTTGTTTTTGTAATTTCCAGCTATTAGGACTCTTATCATTTCATAGTCTGGCTTCTAGCGAATTCCATGACTAGAATTTCAGTTTTTCCATGAAGCACTTTTCCCAGTTAAGACTGCTTCAGAATTATTCCCTCTGATTTTAATCCCAAAGCTCATCAGCCTCAGGGGTATTGCTCAGTACAGATTTTCCCTAGAAACTTAGGACTTACCATTTTGAACTGTTTAGTGTCTTCCTTCACTTACCATGCAACCCAAGACACTTCATTATCAGTCATCACTGTACCTTTCAAACTCTTACCACCTCACCTGCATTAGTCTCATGGCATAGCATCTGGTCCTTACTTTTTCATTTTTATATGTTTACATGTTGAACATATGCTTTTATTTCTGCTTATCTCAAACTCAGTACTAAGCTTTTTGAAGATAGGAAGGCTCTCCATCATATTTTTACAGTTGGTCTTAGTCAACACAAGTGATTCAAACACACACATGTACACACACACACACACACACACACACACACACACACACACACATGCTTGCACGCTGAAGCAACACTCAATTCAATTTTGTTCAATTAGCTCTATCATACATTATTCGGTGTCCTAGCCTTGATCTACTAACATTATGTTTTCTTTAGTGAAGGTTACATTATGCTGGGGAAAAAGACTCCAACTGAGAGAACACATATAGTTGTAGTTGCATATAGCCCATGCTTTCAACATATGCCAGTTTGATCCCTGGAAGTACAGTATCTAGATTCATTGTTGTGAAAAAGTATGGGTCATTGAAACAAAATGAGGTAAATGTATCTGTAATGCAGTGGAGTAGAGGTAGATATATGAGTCAGTTTTACATGGTTAAAATGAAATACTTGAGGCAATCAACTTATAAATTAAAACTGTTTCTTTTGGCTCATGGTTACTATCTAAGACTCAACAGCTCCAGTTACTCTGATATAGACAGCACACTTATAAATCAATTAACTTGTTGTGAGGGTATCACATCAGAGTCCAGAGATGATTTTGAGCCATCCTTTGTATTGTGTGAAGACAAAGAATTGTGCTTTTCTTTATAAGGTCACTAATCACCTCAATGATTTAGGGAGGGAATCACTACCCATTTTGGTCAGTACATTTACAGGCTTCTATACTCCTTTTCTCTTGAAGTTATAATTTTTTTTCAAATTATTCTGCCTCCTCCTTTCTGCTCCTGATTTTCATTTAAGATTCACTAAAAGCAGTGAGGGACACCCACGCTGTAGCCTGAACGCTTCACAGATTAGAAATGTTGGCTGCCAGATAAACTAGTTCATCTCCTTCAAGGTCAGCCACTCACAAGCCACCGTGTTGTGGGCAGAATGCAGTCAGAGTCTTTGGCAGTATCCATATGGTGGTGCTAATCCAGTTTTCAGCCAAACTCATCACATCAGCATCACTGTTATCATCCACATTTCCACCAGTGTGCTGGTCTTTTGAGCTCCCACCAGAGTCTTCCATTTACATCCACTGAGGAGCATCCTAAGATTTCTGCAGTCTCGCCCACTAAGCTCTTTGACACTCTCCCCTTAACAAGTCCCCAAAGTTCCCCCACATATTCAGGCATAGTAATAACAATGACCCAGAGCCTGGTTCTGTCAATTTTATCAGTTTTCTATGGTCAGATCTTCATTACCTTGATAAGATACCAGAGGCAATTAGCTTATAAAAGGTAAATTTTTATGTTAGTTCACATATCTGGATACTACAGGCTGAGTTTGCATAACTCCAATTGTTTTGGGAATCAGGAAATTGGCAAATGTGCGTGGTGAAACAAATCCCTTCCTCAAGAGCCAGGAAGCAGAAAGAGACGGAATGAGATGGTAGTCCAATGATCTTCTTTAAGGGTACATTCCTGAAGGTCTAAGGACTTTCTATTAGTCCTAATTTCTCAAAGGTTCTGTCGTATCACCATCCCTTTGCACTTATGAGACTTTGAGGCACATTAAACCTCAAAATGATAGCACTGAATCTACATGACAGAAGTAGATAAGTTAGCTGAATCTGGGAAGATGGACAGAGGTGTGGTTATACAAAAACATATAGAAAGGGTAGTAAAAAAGATTTTTTTTTACTTTCAGGATAAATACAAAGGAACTCTTTCAGATGGCTTAAGCATTGAGAGCATATTAGTAGCCAATTTTGTAATAGTTACCCCAGTTACAGAACAAACAATAGATTTTAGTGAATAGAAATAAAATGAGGGGGTTTATGAGTTGGTTGTTTAAGTCTTGAAAGGTTATTTCAGGCCAGAAGTAATATTAGATTAAACCTAGTGAAAAAAGGAGAGTTAAAAAAAAAGGTAAATGACGAGATATATAAAGAGCAGCACCAAGAGGGTGATCATAGGTAAAAGCCTGTGACGAGAAAAGTATTCTAGAACTCTCTTGCAAAGTTTCTAATGTGCTGCTAGCATTACTGCTATTTGGATCATATGATTGGGAGAAGGGTGGGAAAGATATAGAGGATGAGCTGGACTCTCAGACACCAGAAGGGATTATTACAGTCAATTTTATGGTGCAATACTTTGAGAAAAGTACAAAGTGGAAGAAAAGAATATGTTATCTACTTCCTACTGGTTATTCACTAGTTCAGAAACTTTGAGAAGAAGCCCTGGATAAGTAGTGGGAGAATGCTCAGCAAGTAACGTTCATGAGAAGGATATTATTCAGTAAGGAAGACTCAGAAGGACAGAGAGGAAAGCTGAGAATATTTGGTGATATGCAAGTAAGAAATGTGCTTCCAAAAGGATAAAGGAGTTTGAGGTGACATTGTTGTGGACAGATAAAGTTTAATGAGCTTTTGAAATTAATTATTCAATTTAATGACATGGAAGAGCCACTGGAAACACAAATTGTTAAGAGGAGGGCAGACTAGGGTGTTTGGGGTCATGAATAAAAGGCAACACATGATTCATTGACCTCCTGTACATCTTAGCATAGTTTTCAACATTACTATGCATAATTAATTATTTGAAGTAATTAGGACTCTGATAACTTTACATGTGTGTATCTAATTTGCTTGGCCTACGGTTAGCATTTAGAAGATTCCTGCTGTTTGTGGAATTTTTTCTTAAATTCTCACTCTGTCTTGAAAAGAAATTTAATGTGAAAAAGGGGCTTATAATTGCTGCGAAATGTGAGATATACTGGTGTATTAGTCAGCTGAGACTACCTTAATAAAATGGTCTGGGTGCATTAAATAATTGGAATTTATTCCCTGTAGTTATTAATACTAAAGACTAGGATCAAAGGGTCAGCAAGGCATATTTCATTCAGAGGTCCTTTTTCTTTGCTTGTAGGAGAATGCCATCGCACTGTGTGTTCATTTAATGCTATCCTCATGTATGCATGATACAGAATGGGGGAAGAAGGCATGGAGGGAGAAGAGGAGAAACTGGAGGGAAGAGGGGAAGAAGTGAGAAAAAGAGAGAGAGGATAAGAGTCTTTGAACTTTTTCTGATTTTTCTTCTTTCTTTTATTTTCTTAGCAACCACTTCCCAGCTTCACCCTTTCGTGTTTTTTTCATAATGAAAAAGCAGAATAGTAAAGACATTCTTCTTATATAATACATGAGTTTATTGACTCTTTATTGAAACTTAAAAAGTTTTTTTTCCTAACCAGGAGTTTCATGAGACTTTGTTGCATGTATCATGTCTAATCCATAGTCAGAACACAGGCCCATATGAACTGTAACATAATCAAATGGAACACAATTTAATCAAGATTTTGTCAGTTTTTAACAATCATCACCTTTTACATATGTTCAAATAAACTGTTGTTCTTCATTTCCTTCAGAGACCTCAATACAAGAGCTTTCTACTTAGGTTGATGTGTTTTATACTACACCCCACTCCTGGTACTAAAATCTGCTCTACTGATTTCTCTCTTGAAGCCTCCAGCTATGGTCTCACAAAAAGTTCTCTATCATGAGAGAATGAAAGACTCAGAATGACTTACAGATGATTCTTGATTCTCAGACATTGCGACTTCTTTCTAGAAGTCTAGTAAAATTCTCCCAGGAGCAGAAGCTCTTTTAGTGCATTTGGGTTTTTGCTATTTTAAAAAATAATTGGCAAATGTGTGATTGCATCCTAATCAATTAATTGTGAACAGTGGTTTGGCCAGGTCAGTGACTTGGAAGGATCTAAAAATTCATGACAAGGAAATCTGGACACAAAGAATATGGATGGGACTTTCTAAATGTCAAAAAAAAAAGAAAAGAAAAAGAAAAAGAAAAAGAAAGAAAGAAGATATTTTACTTCCAATCTTGATGTTCACCAAAAGGTGAACCCAGCAAGAGATGAGTAAAATAATCAAATGTGGTGTTGACCTACTATGTCCATATTACCCACCCTCTTGATGTCGTTTCTGCCATTGCCCAGAGGGCTCATGAACTAAGTGACATAGTGGTCGGATCTGAGATTATACAGACTGAGGAACATGGACTTTCATTTACAAAGGAAAACTTCCCCTAACCTCTGCCAGTTGCCTGGTCTGTAACAGCAGTGTCATGGCCAGCTACTTGATCTACCAACACCAAGTTTCTGATGTGACATCATTCACCAGGGTGATCACCAAGATACCAAGTGAAAAGTTGTTTACATTGGACTTCTTTCATCATGGAAAGGAAAATGTGTTTGTACATATTAGAATACACTAGCTACAGATTTTTCTATCCTTTGGGCATAGCCTTTAATAAAACAATCATGTGTGACTTAGAGAACATCCTAACTGCCACAATGGTATTTGACAAAGTGTTGCTTAGGATATTAAAGTTTATTTCCAGATGAACAAATTGCATCAATGGACTCATGCTCATAAAATTCATGAGTTTTTTACCAAATTCTCTACAGTTCTCAGGTAGACAAGCTTGACAGAGGAGAATTTCAAGACTCAAGTATAGAATTAGCTAGCTGGTCATACCTTGCAAATCTGAGGCAAGATTATCCAGAAGGAGATAATTCTGAATGTTATCATATATTTGATGTTTATTTCTCATATTCAGAATTCACGTATCTAGGAATCAAACTAAAGAATATAAATGAGTGATGCACTAGTAACTGCTAGTCAAAGCTTTCTTTCCTATTCCAAGACCTTAGTTTAATGACCTAGAGACTGATTCCAAAGGGAGTAATGTTGTCCCTGGGAGATAATAGTGAGTCCACCAAAGTGGAAGCTTTTACTATCCAGCCTCTTTGGACTTTACATACCTCTGAGTCAGTAGGTTAGGAATAGAGCCACAGTATTGATTGGGATAATTAACTCAATTATCTATACCAATTGGGAACTATAGACAATATTTCACAGTGGAGGTAAGGAGATTTTTCTACAAAAGACATTTACAACATTACTGTGTAACATAACTAAGGTCTGGAGAAATTGACTCAGGTTGTAATAATTCCTATTATGAATGGCAGAGGTGTTTCATGAATAAAGATGTGCATCAGCTAACCAGGCTGAGAACCACAACCACCTGAGATAATTACTGATGATAAAATAACAATATTATAGAATGGTCAGTAGAAAAAAGCAGTTAAAAATGCTAGCTATGATATTCTAAGCAATACTTTGTCAAATACCATTGTGGCAATCAAGATGTTCTCTAATCTTGAATAATCTAACAAAAATCTAATCTAATCTAACAAAAATGATTGTTTTATTAAAGGCTTTGCAGGAAGGATAGGAAAATCTGTAGCTAGAGCTAGTGTATTCTAATATGTACAATTACATATTAGACAAATATGTATAAACAATCACAAAAATTGAGGACTATGATTACCAAGAATATTTCCTCATTTGTGTTTGAATGTGTTTTGTGGATATGTGTTGAATGTGTGTATATTAAACACATTTTTTCTTCCCTCATTAAATTTCTTACAATGCAATGCAAGATGAAATTATTTTAAGTCACAGTGTCTATGTGTTGTTGATTTTACAGCATAGTGCTTAAATTGGAGCTACCAAGGAGAAAGGTTAACAATCAGGCTTTAGCTCATTTTGGGTCCAAGGTTCTAGTGCTTTGGCCATGCACAGTACACAGAAAAGATGGATCCTGTTAGTAGATTAATGATAATGTTTTGTCATTATTTTGGGGTACAGCTTATTTGGAATATTACTTAAATTGTATATAGATGCCAACATGATAAAGTAATAACTTGTGATGACTAATATTTTATGTCAGGTTGATCAGACCATGGGCTTCTCAGATATCTGGTTAAACATTTTTTTTTCTGATAAGATTCAAACTGAAGTAAAAGCTAGTCATGTATTTTGAGTTGTGAACCTTCAGTTTAGAACAGTCTTCAGGGACTCCCTTGGTTTTCCAGCCTTCATACTTAGGCAAGAACCATACCAGATGCTTCTTGGGTGTCTCTAACTTGCTGTGTTCACCATTTAACTTTCAGCGGCTCTAATTGTGTGAGCCAATTCCTTGTATTATTTGGTTTCATTGCTCTGGAGAACTCTAGCTAGCATCATATAGATGGTAAAGATACACATCATTTCTAGTTCTAGTTTATGACTAAGGAGCTACTACATAACTGAATTGAAATATTTATGTGACTGCCAACTCGTGGGCTCTAGAATCACCTAGGAGATAAGGCCCTGGCATACTTTTGAGGGACTTTCTAGATTGGGTTAGTAGAAGTGAGATGATATAATGTAAGTAAATATCTCAAGTTCGTGCCATCATGATGTCACCACGATGAATTATACTCTCAATCTGTGAGTCAAAGCATACCCTCCTCCTTTAATCTGGTTTTCCTGGGTACTTTGTTACAGTAAATGGAAAAGTAACTAGTACAATATAGCTATCTAGAAAAATACTAAAGTATTAAAAATTGAGATGATCATGCTATATGAAAATATTTTAGTGGCTGGGGAGATGACCTAATGGTTAAGAGCACTGGTTACTCTTGCAGAAAACATCCATTCAGTGATCAATATGGTGACTCACAATCATCTGAAACTCCTGTTCCAGAGGAGTTAACAACTTCTTCTGAATTCCATAGGCCTGTGATACACACACATACATGTAGTCAAAGCATTCATTCATATAAAACAAAATAAATAAATCCTTATTCCATCACCATTGAGTTTATACCTAAGTGGAGAATCTATCTGAAGAAACAAGAAAACTTTTGATGAGTCCCTGAGCTAAACTTGACATCAATGGTGTTGTAGAAATGCTTGTTCCTGATTGTACAACATAGCTCACAACACACCAAGAATTCTTTCCCCAAAGATTTTGTTTGACCAGAAAAATAAAATTTCTTCAGTTTCATCTATGAAGTTAAAAATCTAATTTTAAAGTGCCAAACAGAAGTGTTCAACAATATTTTGGTTTATCTGTAGATAGCATGATCTGTTTCTCCAGAGAGGGGGTCAGTCTGTGAAACCTGACTTCTGTCAGCTAGCTTTATCTTCCTGCCCAAGTTTAAGCACAATCACCCGCAGAGAGAGGCTGGAAACTCTAAATAATGCACTAGGATATCTATGGGGAGCCATACACCTTATGAAGGGCAAGCCAGTCTCATTTTTCAGAAACCTGTTTCTCCTAAACTCTCACACATCACCTTCTGTAATCAAAGATGAATGCCTATAGATTTTTCCAGTAATAGGACACAATGCAGCACCTACTTTTTGATGCCTCCAATGTGAAAAGGGAAACATTTCAGGACAGGTATGTAAGAGATCTGTGTCTGCAGCATTTGGACCAGGGAGGCTGTGGCATAAGGCATGTGTCTTAATTTTCACTTACTCTCAAAGAAGTGAATACCATAGTTTTACATTATAAGAACTGAACTCAGAAGCAAGTATATGCAGGTAGGAATGATTTCTCCTTGTAACTATCATGATGATACCCTCCTGCCCAAATCCTATTATAGTCTCTAAATACCACACATCAATATAGTTCATACTCATTCAATCCATAACAATGGTTAAGAAATCTGTTCTTTCCTGAATCTGTATCATCTGAGAATTAATTGTTACAGACAGTATAGCACAAATGTGATATGACAAACCTCAAGGAAAAGTAAGCATCCTTAGGAAATTGTATGGTTAACTTCACCAAAGGAATTTGTATGCATAGGTAATTCGACAATGTAATGAATGAATGAATTGGAAGGATATTTATGATGTTTTATAACACTGGATTTGTTTTATTGTTTTATTCCTTTTACATCCTAGTACCAAATTATTTTATGTGACATCAACTATAGTTACACTTAATACATAATGCTATGGTTCTGTGATGTAGGCACTGACAGATTCATAACATGATCTGGACTAAATGATATGCACAACATCAATCTCTTTTTCTCAATCTCTCTCTCTCTCTCTCTCTCTCTCTCTCTCTCTCTCTCTCTCTCTCTCAGTCCCCCTCTCTTTCCTCTCCCTTTTACAATAAAAGTTAACAGAGGTTTGTGATGACTTAACATTGAGTTAATATCACTTGAATGGTTAAGAATAATAATAACAATAATAATTTTGACTTTGGGCCCACTTACTCTTTGATTCTCTTCTAGCATTTCAGAATTAAACTATTAATAGAATCATAAAGGAATTCTAAATAAAAGAATGTTTGATTCAAGCGCTTGAATCAATGGAATCTTGAAGATGAATGAAAATAATTGGCTTTTATCTATCTGAATCACAGGGAGTTGAAACATATCAGAATTACTTTACCATCAGGAAAACATATGGAGTTTAAGAAATTCTTGGTCATCTCAGAATAACAAGGAAGAAGTTTAAAGAGAAAAATAGTCTTTTATATGAATTAGAGAAAAGAAACACCCCTTCTCACCAACCACAGTTGACCAGTGAGTTAATGTCATACATTTAAAAAACTAAACATCAAATAGTATATTGAACTAAACTAAATGATTTATTACAGACATTATTTTCCCTTTAATTGACTGTTTAACTAAATAAGCCAGATAAACTTATTATCCTTTGAATCTCTGAATCAACCTAAGAATTACTAAATTCTCAATCATTTCCCTGAGAGACCATTAATTTAGCTGTGTTGTGACGCTTGAGAAAAATAATTAAGAGAATCAATATAAAGAGCCTTCCTTTGAAAGATGAACTGACAATGATGTTTCCAAAATTATTTCAGTCATTATATTAAGCAAAGAAATAATTATGGTGTTTTCTACAGAACATATGATTACTAAGGCCAGAAAGGTGTAGATTCTATTTCTCTACCTCAAGATCTCAGAAAACACTTCCATCTCTCAAATATGTGATACCCTCTCTGTCAATTACCTTCTTGTGAGACAGGTATGATGGAATTTTCCATGGAACCTTTAGAATTATAATATACAGGCCCATATTTACCAATGAAACTTCACAATTTCCAAGAATGCCTAGACCCAAAACTAGAATGCAGAGCAATGCTGCCAGTTGTACAATTTAGTCCAAAATCGCTTTGTGTTACTGGCCAGTTACTGCCTGTGATGAAAATGGAAATTATCTGCCATGGTTAAAATGAAGCATTGCAAGTTGTTTTACTTTAGTAAAAAGAAGTATGTATAAATACTTTGGAAAGTGACAGACACCTCTCAATAGAAAGGAGCTAACAAATCACCCAGCTTTACAGTGACAGAGTATAGAGCCTGCATCTGATCCATCACTGAGGTCTGGATTTTATCACTGTACTAATCTGCATCTAAGAATATTCATATCTGCAGTGTGGCAGGGTTGAATATCTGAAAGGCTTCCAGATTCTGATCTCACAAACCCAGTCACTGTCATGGTTTCTCTGCTTTTCTAAGCCTTGACTGATAGTGCTTTTTTTCTGTAGGACTGGAGCATTTTGAAGACAGAAGTCAGTCACTTTACATGGTGAACCTTTGTAGGTAGGAGGAAGACAGCAGGTCTAGACTGCTGCCTTCTAACAATGTAGAGACAGTGCCTGAGGAGAAGGCTGGGGCAGGAGTGTATTCTAAGCAAAAGGGTGGCCAAACGCTGTGCTTTAGGAATCCAAAATAAAGGTTTTAACACACCAGAGCCTGTGCCATCCACTGCATAAACCCCAGGATCTTAAACTGCACATCACAGCCTGAAACTGAATAAAGTAGGCATGAAAGATTTGGCAATGGGAAATGTTTCTTGAATGTGTAACTAGCAAAAACTAGTTCAAAACCTAATGTAAAATGAGTCCGAGGTGTGTGTGTGTGTGTTATCTGTTACCCAAGTGGCATCACTGTAGCCTTGGTTCTGAACATGGACACTTGGCATGCTGCATTTTCTGCAGCCCCTATGAACTGCCTGAAACTTCTCAAGTCAGATTAGAGATGATGGTGTTATGAATTGTAATGCTTTCACTACTCATACAAAGTATTTCTGATTTTATATAAAAAAAGATTTAATTAAAAAAACCCTTCATGTTTTTCTACTGACATTCCTCAGTGTATAGGTACCAAATTATTATATCTTTGTTACAATGTTGGATGCTAAAAATAGCTGGTTGCATTCCTGACTTGAATACCATTAAAAATTGTTAAATGAATTTTGATTTGGGATCAGGCCAGAATTTCCAATAATATCTGAAATTTCTCTAAACATATATCTGCTATTTTTCATTATGTATTTGTGCAAAGTGACATACATTCTCAGAACTGGCATCTATGAAATCAAATTTTAGTTGACTTTTGAAATTGTTGAAGATGTTCTACAATATTAAATATTTAGCTAAGATCTGTTTCTTCATATGAAAATAAATGAACGTATACATGTCATCAGAATTTATATTTGTACTCATTTTTAGTAAATGTTAAAAATATACATTTGCCAAATATTTTGTTTAAAATGAATTTCTTCATAAGACATTACTAATAAATATTTAACTTGTGTAACTATTTTACATATCTGAATTCTGAAGATTGTACAAAAGTTTCTCAGGCAAAAATTGGGTTTTGAGTGATAAAACTTAAGAAACTCCGGCTGAAATTGTTATTGGTAATTCCCATAATGGTGAGACCCATAATGGTCATTTATGGAAGAACTTAAATATGATTGTGTGACATGGTAACTTGGTATTCACTGAGATTTAAGAAAAGATAAAATGATAATGTTGAGTTTTCAAGTTTGTGTTGTTGTTGCTTTTTGGCTCTGTTTTTTTGTGGGGGGACTGCCACCCAGCTCCCAAACAAATCACATACAGAGGCTTATACTTAATTATAAATGCCTGGCTTTACCATGGCTTAGTTTCTTGCTAGCTTTCCTTAACTTAAATTATCCCAACTCCCTTACTCTTCTGGGCTTTTCCTGTTCTCTTACTTCTGTAAATCTTACCCTTACTCTGTGGCTTGCTGTGTAGTTGGGTGGCTGCCCCCTGGAGTCCTCCTCCTGCTCTGGCTGCTAGATCTTCCATCCCCTCCCAGATTTCTCCTATTTAGCCTCTCTGCCTGCCAGTCCAGTCTATTCTTTCTCCTGCCTTGCTATTGGCCAGTTATTTATTAAACCATCAGGTATTTTACACAGGCACAGTAACACAGCTTCAAAGAGTTAAACAAATGCAACATAAACAAAAGTAACATACCTTAAAATAATATTCTACTACAAATTTGTCTTTCCCACTACTTCCAATATTTCACAAACCTGCCTAAATGTAAAATTTACAAAATTGGTATAATAGGAAAAAACTTAAAAGCAAATATATGAAGCACCATTATATTCTAATATTATATTCTAAGTTTGGAATTGTTATCTTTCATGGAAATAGATTTGCTTTGTAACTCCCAGGGTTTTTCTGTGAATATAATTTTCTTTCAAATTCAGATTATACTTTGCTATGTATCTTAAATACTCTTATGAATGATGTTGGAGTCAAATTTGTAATGAAATAGCTTCTCTGCAAAAGTAAGTGAGTGATGAAGAAAAGGAGGACATGAGAAATGAAGTAGGTGGCCAACATTTGTAGGGATTCCTAACACTGCAGCTGTTCCCAGCAAGGGAACTGATAGGATAGTGCTCTTACAGGAAGAAGCCCAAACTTCAGAGCAGGATGTCCCCAAGAAGCTAGGAGAATGTATATGACATTTCTTCCTATTTTGGTGCATATACTCTTAAAAAACACAAAGCTCTACAAGAAGAAACCCATCTAGTTGTAATTAGGAGACAAAGCGAGATGTTTTCTAATTTATGTAGAGAAAAATACCTCTTCTCCAAGGAACAAAATCATGAGACTCTTTAGTGGGATATGAAAATGCAATCTGACTAAGGCAGTTTGATTGGTTAAGGGAGATACTGGTTCCTACACATGTACATAAATTGTTGATCTCACATTAAACATTTCTTCCATTCAGGGTCTGTTATAGTTGAATATGTCTTTCAAAAATCATGAGTTGGACTCTTCCATGACACAACAATGAGGAGTTGATGTCTAAGGAGAGGGACACCCAAGAAACTGGATCTACATTTCCAGGTCCCAGAACTGTGAGATAATACATTTCTTTATTGCTTACGACCAAGTTTCAGACATTCTGTCACAATAGTGAAGAGTATGCTAAGACAGATACCTCTTAACATGAATGCTGAGATCATATATCAAAACCAAGGAATTAAAATGGAGGAATAACGCCTTGACCTCACATCAATGGGGTTGTGAGGTCCCTGAGAATAAATGTAATTAGGTATACTACTCACTAAAATAATTTGTATTACTTCACTATGAACTATGAACACCCTTTGTTCAAATGAACAGCCAAAGCTAAAATAGTGCTGTGTAGAGGGATGAAATCAATCAAGATCTGCAAAGGACTAATAGGCAACTCCAAAAAAATATAACATATTATTTAATTGTAGTCATATTTATATTACTTTTGATTACAGGAGTCCCACTCATATGAGAACTTTGAGGAACTGCGTCTCTAAATTGTTATTGCAAATGTGTAACAAGAGAAGAAAAAACATGAAATAGCTAATGATAAAAAAGAAACTAATTTTGTTTATAGGAATTTGGAAAGCATTTATTTGACATATTCAGGATGATTTGTGACTGCTTAATTATTCTCTTTCTATTCCTTGGAGTGCAGGATTCTAGGGTAAAACTGAGCGAGGACATTTAAAGCACTTCCTGACCTAGGAAAGTATTAGGTTGCAGGAATAGTATTGCAGAAAAAGCAAGAGAGGGAGGCTTAATAGCCAAGGACTCACAAAAGTCAACAGTGCCAACATATTAGAAGGTTGATTTGAGGAAGTACCTTCCCCCTCTGGAGAGTGCATGTGCACCAGATTGCTTACCCACCTCCCTCCCTTCTGTTGTCCAGTTCCACAGTTAAACTTGAGCACATAAAATGGCATCCTTAATTCTTGAGCTAGTATAACAGACACTGCCTGACTCATTTGACAGCCTAAGAAAAATATGAAAACAATCTTCACGTGGCTGTCTAGATATCTACTCAGAATCCATAATTTACCTGATGCTTACTAACCCTTAAAATGACAAAATAATGCATAATACTCTGTGACTCAACACAGAAAGCCATTATAATGGGGACAGAATTTACTTGAGCCCATGGTTCTGCACTGGAAACTTTTCCATTGCTGTATGGGTTCATTAAGGCAATTATGCCTTAAATTCCGGAAAGACATGACTGGCTTGGTCAGGGGTACTGTTAGTGATCTCCCGTGGTGCGATGTTTATGATAGCGGCATAAACCCAGCATGAAGTTACATTTGCCTGGGGGCTCTTGTAACTTAAGTGCTTGCTTTTTTTGACATTTGCTCACATTTTTCAGGAAGAAAATGTATTTTTGTTGGTTTGTTTGACCAGTTTTTGCTGAAAAAAAAAGACAGACAGAAAGAAAAAGACGTGTGAAACTTCCATGACTTACAAATGAATGTAAAAATGTTCTTGTAGAGAAGGAGAACCCTGCTGTCTATGGCCAAAGCAAACTCTTATTTCATGCATGTTCATAATATCGAAGCTCTTTGCCTTAAGAATGAGCATTCTCTGAATTCTGTGGGTTTTTTTTTTGTTTGTCTTTTCTCTAAGTCAAAAAGTCATGAAAAAAAGACTGATATGGAATTCAAAGAAATGAATAATGTCCTGCCTACTGATTTAGAATAAGGACCCTTCCAACCCTCTTACTGAAGGCCAGTCAGCAGAACTGGCTTACTGTATATTGCCTCAATCAAACTGATTTGGCTTGTGTACTATTTGATTCAATATGCAGCCATAGCCCTTGCTTTTCTTTGTATAAAAATTTGCATTTTATGATAGAACTTTGTCTTCTATCATGACATCGCTTTCAGAGCTATCATGTGGAATGAGGGAGTTTCCTCAATGAGACTGGTTGGGAATGCTGATGCTGGCCCTGTCTTTGACAATCTGTCCATGTGGAACAGATGGGAGTTTTTGGATCTTCTAGTTCTACTTCTATTTGGTTACAGGCTGCACAAGGACAGTTGAAATCCTCATAAGTCAGCTGCTCTCAGCTATATCCAAACACTGTCAGTTCGTATCATCATCTATGTTAAAGAGAGTAGCATTATTACACTGGTATCAGGATGAAGAACCCATGGCTCAGACTTTACCATTCAAGAGTAAGAGCTGGAAAGAGAAGCTTCCCCTCACTTCTTTGTCCTTCTGAAAGTAAAATTCACCCAACTTGTTTGGACATTTCTGTGTCCTAAATACTAAGCATAATAAGGAAGACATTTAATCATATCAGATGACATTCTTATTTACCCATATTGTCCAATCTCAAGTTGGATAAGGATACATCAATTTTTGTAAATCTTTTCATTGGCAAAGTTAAATGTACTGAACAGAATTGAGGAGCTTTAAATAAGCCCAGTGATACACTTACAATACTTAAAAGATTATGCTTGTAAATGTTTTGATAGAGAACCAAATTAAATAACCATGAATCATTCAGTGGCAAGTTGAGGGATTCAAGTGTAGATTAATTCAGGGTACTGTTTGTTAAAACTAAGTCAGTAAGAAGTATGTAATTGTGGGTCGAGATTCCTCAGGCTCCCTGAATGCATCATTCCCTGTGCGGCCAAGTCATAGAGAACCTCGGCAAAAGAAGTGGGCTCTCCTCCCCTTAAGGGACTTACGACCTTTGGACTGGACCCAGGGAAATCCCTGGGAAATAACAAAGCAGGGTTGTTTATATACAAAAGCAAGATACTTGTTTAGAACAAATTTCAAGCATTTAATCCATGTTGTAAAGCATAATTAGGTAAAATAAACACCGAATTGTAAAGGGAAATAATAAATAAACAGAAACCCGATACATTACTAAATGGGTGGTAGCTCTGGCCAGCATTGCCCTGCTTTCAGAGCATCAACAGCAGGACTGCCATCATCTCCCTTGCCCCATAATCTCTGTGCTTCATTATTTCTTTCAGATAGCACCTAGAGTCTACAGTCTACTGTGAGGACACATGTTTTAATATCTAAATTTCAGTTTTCTCTGTAAAATATCTGAGCTTAAGGCTTTTCTATACCATCCATGAATTTAATGACGAATTCAATTAATATTTGAGCAAAGACTTACTCTTTTCAAAATTTTGTGCAATGTGCTATAAAAGCCATAAATAAGCATGAGCTATGACTTTACTTCAAAGAGCCTATGATAAAGTAAGGATTAAAAGTCCACTAAGAAACTACAAAATAAGATTTTACAAAAACAGTGGACACATATTGAACACCAGGAATGCTAATAGTTGCTAATGCCTCTTCCCTGTTCACTGGCCATGCTTTTCTGAGAACTCAAATGGATAGACTCATTTTATTCTTCCTGTAATCTGAGGAAGTTGATATTATTATAAACTTCAGTTTACAGAAGAAACTGAGGCAGAGAGAGCAAATTATCAGTACCAGAGATGAGCTTTGGGAGGGAGCACTGTGTGCCTCTGTTGTCTTCAAAGCCTTGGGTCTTCCAGCCTCTTATACTTTGTCATTGTATCCTTCTGATTTCCAAGGAGCACTCCTTAAGGTGTGTGTGTGTGTGTGTGTGTGTGTGTGTGTGTGTGTGTGTGTGTGTGTGCATGTATGCATGTATGTATGCATGGGGGTGACAGTAGTGATTTCTTGAGGTTTGTATTCAGTTATAATAGGAAGGAAAAGGTGGTCATTACAACTGAGTTCTCTGATGACTTTTTAGAGAAGGAAGCTTCCGAAGAGCCGCTGGAAGAACAGAAGGGATATTTTGTAGTTATCAACTTTCCTGATAATAAAAACTAGTAGCAACAAGTAAAATTAACTCTCAATATTTACACTTACTCCTAGTAACCCTCAACACTCTGATATGTGTCCTTTGGGTGATTTTTTTCTTCTTTATGCTTTGACAGATTTTTCAATGGAAAGAATTATGTTTACATTAAAAAAACTGGAGCTATTATTGGGTCATTATTAAAAATTAAAAAATCATGTAAAAATAAAAGCATGGTATTTTAATAAACAAATGAATATCCTAGTAAAAATTATTGTATACATGTAAAATGGAAAATTTTTATCAGGATAACATATTAGAAATGGATTAATAGATATAAAGATGCTTACACTCTAAACTGTGTTGATCCATATAACAAAGTTGCCTGAGTGAGCTTAGACTGATCTCACACTTGCTCAGCACCAGTAGGCAGCCATTGTTCCTAATATTGTCAGATTTAATATTATCATTATGGAATTGTTGGCTTCATTCCTGGGGTTCCATAATTCAGTTAATTTCCTTTCATTTTATTGAGGTACCTTATAATTATCTTTTGTTTTTATTTCAAAGAATCTTTCTTTTTATTATTTTATTAAGATCTCAGTTTGAGTTTAAATTATGTAACAGAAATGTTTAATTAAACAAGCTGCTCTGGCTAGTTTCTTTCCTCTGTTTCTCCAGGTTTGAGGTTTTATTTGTTCCTTGGTTCGTTGACTGTCTTTGTGTCTCTCCTTATTAACTACTGACACTAGGCCTGGTGTCCACAAGCAGGGCAAGCTGACTACTTCTCAGAGCCCACTAATGCTCCTTCTGACATCATGTGACTCCTTTGAGACCTCCAGCTCTATAGCAGTCAAAGTTACATGATAAGATCATAAATGCCTGATATACGTGTGTGGCAGGGCATGTGGACCAGTAAAAGTCTAGTCCCACTGTTCCTTTCCTATTTTAGAAGAAATCAGAGTTGCACACAAACTCTCCTAAGCAGTGATATCATAAAGGTCTGTTTAGGAAAAGTCTGGGACATCAAGAAAGGTATAGGTCGAAGTTGAGGCCAGATGTAGAGAATCTTGAAAAAAAATGAAAACTAAGATTTGCCTTATGATTTCAAAGTACTATGACATGTACTGTTTTTTTATTCTTATGGCAATTCTGAAAAATAGATATTATCTCACCTTAACCAGCAAGGCCTTATGAAGTTTCTCTTCTGTACTCAGGGCATTGAACTTTTAAATAGAAAATCCAAGATTTACTCTTCTGCCTCAAAACAAAGCAAAAATTTGCTGCTTATGAGGCTTAATCTATTGATAATGTGCATGATAGACGACAAAGAGAATTACATTTTTTTTATATCTGTTTGGGCTGCTATAACTAGTTACCATAGCCTAGGTGACATAAACAGCAGAAATTTACTGTGCACACTTTGGGAGATTGGGAAACACAAGATCCCGTCACTGGCAGACTCATTCTCTGCTCCATGATAAACATTTTCTGCACATCCAACGTGGAGTGGAATAAACACAAGCTCACTGCAGACTCTATTACAGAGGTGTAAATCTCACTCAGGGGTGGAAAACCCTCATGATCTAACTGCTTCCTGAAGGCTCCACCTCTTAATAACATTGCCTGAGGGATTTTAATATGTCAATCTTACAGAGACACAGTCAATAACAGTAAGATGGAAGCAGACACCCTGAATCATTAAACACAATAATAATTCAGTAATTTGCTCACAGGGTGTAAACTCTGTAGCCAGATTCACCTATATTTCTCCCACTTTCAGGCTATGTAGTTTGGGACCAGTTACCTAGCACCTCATTTTTCTAATTCTTTCTCACATGCTTTGTACTCATGTTGAAATTGAACAAGGATGTGCATATAAAGTACTCAGAATGACTGCACACATGACACTCTTAAATTGTAGCTATCATCAGTCTTGAACATCCATCAAGGTCCTCTCGCCAGGTCCTCTATGGGACAACTTGAACTCAGCTTTGCAAACACTGTGAGTGGCTGTCTCTTCTGGAAGTTCTGAAAGGGGATTTCTAACATCCTCCATGTAAATCTTACTAGTGTCTGAACCATTGTTAGCATCACTGTCATAAAATTTTGTTCATATTGGTCTCAGTGATGGTGGCAGCATTAGATGGGTTGTTCTCCCTTCCTCAGTACCTGCTGCAGTTGTTTGTTCCGTTGTTGGGTGTCTAGACTACAGACAGTGATTGCTGACTGTTTGTTAACAGTAGCAATGATTTTTAATGATGTCGGTTATATAACAAATCAGGAAGCAGAGTGACAGAAAATTGTTCCTTAAGCCAAAGAAAATGCTTTAGATTGATTCTCCCCTGGGGGAAAGTTCCACCACCTTCTTGTCCCAATGAGTGATGCATGGAATTTTCTGTAATCTATCTTGAAACAACCTGCCCTGAGTAATTCTTTATCACTTTGTTTGCTTCTATTCTATGCTCTGCTAAACCTGTAGGCATTCTAGACGAGCAAGCACTCCCTGCAAAGCAGACACTGCTATGAGAAGTCAATGAGCTAAATTTTGTTTTTTACTCATTGGTGACACACCCATGCTGGGGAAAAGGGGAACATCAGACGAGAGATTTTCACTACACACGGATCTGGGAGTGTCTGAGGCAAGCAGTGAAAGATGCTAACACTTTTCCGAAGGCAACTCAACTTCCAAGTCCAGGAAAACTTTGATATGCCACTGTGATTCTTTTAGACCATTTAAGATTCTTGAACTGTGGATCAGTGTAAAGATAAGGTACGGGAAGTTTTTATAATCTTTTGAGTCCCTTAAGCTCCTCAATGAGTCCTGTGACACATAGTGGACCTCAGTGTGTACCTCAAAGACCACAGGCCCTGATAGTGAGTTCTTGATAATGTCTACTTACAGGCAGATGATATCAATACAGTAATAGATCCATGTTATCCACTCCTTACTTTCGCCTCTTCCTCCTCCCTTTCCTCCTCCTTTTCTATGGTACTGATAATTGAACCTAGGGGGTATCATATGATAGGTAATAACCTACCACTAAGCCATATCTACAGGCCTCTTTTTTTTTCTGTTACTGACAGAATCTCCCTAAGATGTCCAGGCTCATGTTGAACTTGGAATCCTCCTGCCACAGATTCTGGAGTAACTGCGATTAGAAGCTTGCCTCACTAGGCCTAGCTCCTCTATATTTCATTTTTAGGAACCTGGAAGTCACTACAGTAGTTTAAGATTTTGGAATTTTGTATATCCATTTATTATCTACCACACAGTGCAAAGCCTTCTGTTCGTACTATTACCATTTTCACAGTTCTTAGTTGATTTCAAAACTATTGCAGTTATAATATTACACAGGCATGATAGACCAGAGGATTAAATTAAGGATCAAGTTTTGAGTTCCAGAACAATGAGAAAGTCTTC
Organism: Peromyscus eremicus; assembly: GCF_949786415.1. Classification (NCBI taxonomy): domain Eukaryota; kingdom Metazoa; phylum Chordata; class Mammalia; order Rodentia; family Cricetidae; genus Peromyscus; species Peromyscus eremicus. Next base: position 118,945,445 of record NC_081421.1, on the reverse strand, counting down.
AACAGTGAAGACTCATTCCAGATATGACCTGGCACAGGAATGCCACTTACGGAGGCTGGCTTTTGAGTAAAACCTTGCAGAGAGCAAAGGATCATGACTTGTACTCTTCTGGGATGAGTGTGCTCTAGAAAGCAGAAAAGACAAAGAAAGGGTCTAGTGACAGGAGGTGACTACTGGGTTTCTGGAGCACTAAGGAAGCCAGTATGATGGGAAATCAAAGAGTAACAGGGGAACAGTAGTGGTGAGGTTTCAGGGCCCAGGGAGGGGCTGAAGAGAGGTGACCCAGACTTAGTAGCCACTATGATGAGTGTGGTTGTTACTCAGAGAGTTGTGCAAATTGCTAGATTTTTAAACAAGATAATAATGCCAGGTGATCCACTTTAAAATAAAATAAAGTTTGCTGAATGTAAACTTTAGTGAAGTAAAGTTACTTTAAAGTTTTCTGTGAAACAGGCAGGGTGGCACTTGTCTTTAGTCCCAGCACTCAGGAAGCAGAGGCAGGTGAATGTTCATAGGTTGTAGGCAGCCTGATCTACATACTAAGTTCCAAGCCATCCAGGGCTACATAGTGAGATTCTGTCTCAAAATAAATAAATGTTTAAATGAACCATTTTAATCTTAGAATAATTTTAGATTTTGACAGTTATAATTGTTATGCAGATAGTGCTGAGGTGTGTGCACAGTCTATATCCAATTGTTTCTGTCCTTTACTCTTACATTTGACCACAAATAATACTGATTAGCTATTGTCAAGTAACAACTATACTTTATTCAGTTTCTGTAGTTTAAGCATCATTTCCTTTCTGTGTTTCAGGTTTGCATGTACGGTAGCACCTCACATGCTGCTATTGTGTGTTCAGAGGCTCCTCTGGCTATTGATACCTCTCCTTGTCTGCCTGTTTTTGATGACATGGATTTTGAGACTTCTGGTCTGTTATAGTGTAAACTACTAATTTGCAATGGTCTGATTTTTCTCATAGATGCACTGATGATTCTTTTAGAGGGAAAACAAGAGAGGAATGCTGTTCTTGTTACACAAAGGTGCAAGTTATTCTCAATACTCAACACTGTTTGTGCCATCTTGACTCACAGACTGGAGGTGTGCTGTTCAGATGTTTGCAACCAAAAAGCTACTCTGTCACCTTGTCTTTTCACTTAAACACACACACACACACACACACACACACACACACACACACACTCACACACTGATGATTTGTAGACATACTTAGGGACTGGGAGTATCATCCATGTGAGGAGATTACATATGTAAATTTTGACATCTTCAGGAGAAGTTCTTTTAAATTTCATCCATTTATGTAATATCAATATTTGTGGTTGATCAGCCACTGTTTAGGAGCCCTGGTTCCTTTGATTGGAGAATCCAGGTCTGGTTTCTGGGTGCACTTACCTTTGTTTGATCTGACTGCATACTCTTCAGAGACAGAACAAACACTACAGGCTTACAAGGTCTTTAGATGGTTCCATGACTGTGTTGCCAGAGAATTGCAAAAACAGTCAGTGAGGAAGCTGTTATTATAATTGACCAGAAAAATGAAAATAGTAGGTAGATGTGCCAAATAGAGTAAAATAGAATTATCAACTGCACTCTACAGTAATATTTAAGTGTTCATTGTCTATATGGGCAGTCTGGTGTTTCTGAAGCAATTTGGTCACCAAATATTTGAATGCTAATGTCAGTCAATCTTGGTGTTGCATATAGAAGACACAGTGGTGCAAAGTCATAGTTTTATAAGTCTATCCATGTGCAGTCTGTTTGGTGCATTGCTGTAATAACTGGAAATAGTCAGGGCAGAGATGGAGCTGGTGGTGGGGAATTGTCTGTGAAGTCTTTACTTTTCCTTCAGCAAGTCCTTCTACAAAGTCACTAGATAGAGCCAAATACAACAGACAACATCAAACGCACCAGACGAACATATCTACCACTGCCTGGCCATTGGAAAACAAGATGAGGATTGCTCTTCAGCAGGCAGGAAGTGTGCTCAGGGAATTTTCTATCCCTCCCCCCATTTTTCTTTAGCTTTAAATGATCGTATTTTGAATTTTATCTTTGTTTTCCAATTACAGGTGATCATATTGTGCGTCATTTAAAATAGCTGAATGATAACTCTTTTTAAAAAACTGACACCAATTTTGTATAGCAAGCTTTTCTCACACATTAAATGCCTGCATATCAGAACAGCACACTTTAAAAGCTCATCTCAACGAGTAATAATCAGATTTGAACGTACTTAATGAGAGTGGCCAAACACTCAATACTTGCAGCCTTCATCTCCCCAAAACGGTAAGAAAGTAGAGGGGTCTTAAATGTTTTGCCTGTTATGATAAGTTTTTATCATTAATTTATTATAAAAATAGATTGAGACAATGACATTTTCACATGTTGCCATGTTCTACTCCCAAAGATCTGGTTAATGTTTAATAATGTTTACGTATCTGACATGAAAAGCCATTGACTTGATAATGGCTAACAGCTGCTAAGATCTGGTTCTTTTGTAATGGCTTCAAAGGAATTGGATCAAAAAGGAATTCTTTAATAAGGTACTTCACACATTAATATCCTTTAAAGGAGCCAGTTCAATGGACTACATTTTGTAGATAAATCTTAAAATTCATCTAAGAAGTTGGTCTAACCCCCTCTGTTATTTAAATAGGATGAAAAATTGTGTATATTTTACTATATGTGCATACGAACATATTAATATTGGGGGTTCTACTAAGATCTGTTTCTGTAAAATAACAGTAAGCTAACTCTTTGAATGCTACATTTATGAAGTGTTTTGCAGCTAAAAAACCTTCTTTTTCCTTTTTTTAAGTCTGCCTCCTCTATGCATGTGTATGTGATATGAGCACATGCACACACACACACACACACACACACACACACACACATATATGTATATGTAAGTATATTTTGTATGTGTGTAGTCACAATGTACAAGTATGTAATTGTGGAGGCCTGAGGTTGGTATCAGAATTATCAAAGCAGAATCTCTCAGTCAATTTGAAGCAAAATGGGTTTTTTAAATCTCAGAGTTCTTTAGAGTCAGTTTTGTAATTAACAATTTTATGAAAGGAGAAACAATTAAACAGAGTTAAGATTGAATATAGTGAAATATAAAGTGTTCATGATTGTTGACTCATAGAAGTCACTCATTCGTTGTTTTCATAGATGTTTGTGGACATCTGGCACATGTATTTTTTCTGAAGGTGCTGGTCTTGCAGCAAGCCAGTTAACAAGAGCCCTATTTTCTTAAGTGGGATGAACAACAAAGAACAAGTTATCGAAAAATGAAGATAGAAGATTCCTTTTTATCTGGTTAATTGAAAAGATAATACAGAATAATTAGGTTTCTCATTACTAAAATTAAAAAAATAAATAAAACTTTGGTTTTAGTCCTGGAAAATATCCTTGGAAATGTGACAATTAAGATTTACTTTTACTTCAATTAAATTTCTCAAAGAAAATTTAACTCAATATTTTCTTTCTCAGAAATATAGGAATAGTTATTAAAACATATTGCTGAATCCAGAAATGTTAATCAATCCTAAAATATAGGAGGTGAAAACAATTTAGAAGTTGTCTACCTGAATACATTCACATAGAAATTAGAAAATGGAGTATTTACAAATGAATAGTGATTTGTTCATAATTTTATAATAAATTTAGAAGAACTACAGAATAATGTAAGACCTCTAGATTTCAGGACTATATTTTTGAAATAGTCTTTTGTTTGAGGAAAAAGTTTGTTTGTGAACATAGTCAAATACACACTATTACCACTTAAACATTATAAAATATATTGAGAACAATATAATTTTTTAAGGATTAATTCTAATGTGTGTGTGTGTGTGTGTGTGTGTGTGTGTGTGTGTGTGTGTGTGTGTGTATGTGTTTGCATGCAGGTGTCTGTGGAGGCCAGAAAAGAACTTTGAGTTTCTTGGAGTTTGTTTAGATAGCTGTGGCCCACTGGATATGGGTACTGAGATCAGAACTCACATTCTCTGAAAAAACAATAAGTACTTGTAAATGCTGAGCCATCTTTATAGCCCCAGATTTTTTTTTTAATGTGGAAAAGACAGTAACAAAATAATACTTAGGTGGTATCTACTCACATAGAAGAATTAAATCAGATAAACTGAAGCAAACTTATTTTAATTAAGCATAAAGATTATAACCAAATCTTCTGGACAAGCCAATACAAATTAGGTCACGTTTACTCTTTAAATAAAGAAAACAAATATTGTTTAAATAAAGAAAAAAACCCTACTTGGTTATGAATATAATTTAGCTTTTCATTGGGCATACAGAAAATTGCAAAGGCCACCTACCCTGTTCAGCCAGAGCTTACAGATGCTAACACTTACCGATTGCTGTGATTGTGTGGGCTCAGGGTTTATGGTGGCATTATATTATTGAGGTTTAGTTTTTTGACAGCCTTAGCTTTTAATAACTTAGTCATCTCTTCAGCCTGATTTAGTTCTTTCAAAACTTCCTGAGATGAGAAGGTGAAAAGTCATGGATGGAACAGTAACATTGTGTAAGAATATGGGCAGTGCTAGTTTTCCATTCCTTTGACATAAAATCCGAAGACAACCTATGGATAGCTGAGATAAAATTACATTCTCACAGAGAATCTACCTTTGTTCTATTAACACTAAAGAGAAATGTAATTGTACTAAGTAAAGAGAAAAAGTACCTACAACATATCCAGGGATACTCTGACATATCTAAAGGCTGAATGGGTCAAATTTGCTCAAGGGATAAAGACTCTAAAAGTGAAAATTTACTTTAAACTAAGGGATAGGTGGGAGCAGGAGGTTAGTCTATGGATGAAGGTGATGAACCAGATAGGTGACTTACTGTATTTTACAGTGGGTCCATGCAGAACGTTCTTATCTCCCATTTCATAATTCCTCATTGTTATTGGTGAAATTATTAAGGCCACTCCACATAGTTAAAAGGAGATTTATTTAATGGCATAACTTACAAATTAAGGGATAGGTAGGTCGTGGGGTCTGGGAAAGGTGTATCGCAGTCCAGCGGTGTTCTCTGGAGCACTGCTTGGTCCACCTCCACCATCCAGGGTTCCGGAATGGAGAGAGCGCCCACAGATCCAGATCTCGGGTCCCCAGACGCCTCCCTTGGCCCCCCCTTGTAGGCGTGACAGTTGCCGAAGTCTCAATGGGGGTTGGAACTTCCAGATCAAAGCTGGAATGGCTACCCACTACATCTCCCCCTTTTTGTCTAAATAAGGAAGTTCTAACCTAATACAAGACTATATACAAAGGAATGGTTATCAAATATTGTCCAGGAATAATGAGGGATAATGACCTAGATAAGATGGAACTACAACCAATGCAAACAATATCAAGCAAGAAACACATACTAAAATCCAGAGAAGTATAGAGCATAGGTAAATGGCATGTTACAAAGATCATTCCAAAAGGTGTCCTATACTAAAGAACCTGAATCTAATACTTAATATGTTCTATCTACTAAGTTGTAACTATAACTGCTAGTCTTCAATCCCATCAAAGACCTGAGAAGGAATATAATGGTACCTGAGAAATGGTAGATGGATGCAAGCAACTTTCAGGAATCTTGCGAGAGTAGACCGACACAGCTGGTAGCCTGGACAATCACCTAATGTTTCTCAGCATTGTTGGTGCATTCAAATTGGCTACAGGCCTAAAGTATCTGACAGACCATTTTCCGAAGCAGGAATTCTGAAAGACCATCTTACCCTGTCTTGGCAGAGTACAGTGGTCACTTTCCTTGTGTCCCACTTGTCCAGAAAGGATAGCATTGCATTTGTACTGTCAGCCATCGAGGCAAGGGCAGTTCTTTTCCCAGTAGGCCATTTTGTGCCAAGAAGACAAACTTCCAAATGGAAATGTCTTAGAAGCCCAACATTCTCTCGGGATCAAATTGGTGCAGCCAGGAGCAATTGTGTCTCACATCAACAGAATTCTAAGTTATTTAAATGGCATGTTCTCTAGGTCTATGAAGTGTTTGAAGCTTAACTGTCCATCTGACCTATGTATCTGTAAATCTGGATAACCTAACTAATGTAACTATAGAGATGACAAGCATAGGTGACTATAAACCTATAAGTCTTATCTACTGAAATAACCTAAGGACTAAGGCTTCACATAAACAAGGTAAACAGTCTGTAAGCAAATGTATGGTAAAGAACCATGACTTCAAAATTGTGACAATACACAAGATATTTATAACAGAGGTAGGAATATATAGTGTGATATGCAATATGACAATAATCTTAAATATATATCAATATACTGAATATCCTAAACAGAAGTAGAACATACATAAAGTATGACAGATATAAATTTACATTTGTATCAATATACAAATATTTCAAATAAGAGTATAAATATATGTACATTATAACAAATATAGTTCTGTATTTGTATCAATATACAATTTATCTTAAACAGGAATATAAAAATAGTTTACATTTGTATCAACATATAAGAATTCATAACAGTGCAAATTACAATGCAAATTATCTAAGGCTGCTATTTTACTAAATTTGTTTACTAGTACATACAATAATCTACCATAATATCTTATACCTATCCATTCCATTTCTTCTTTTCCCCTTTTTTTTTTAAGAATACTGAGTTTAATATTTTCTTCCACCTCCAACCCTATAACCATCATCCATAACCCTGAGAATTATGAAACCTAAGGGAGAAGGGGCGTCGTTTTCTTAGAATTGCTTCCTGCTCTTTAGGGGGTGATGTTATCTCTGTTGGGTACTGTGAGAAAGCTCAGATAGTTAAATCTCAGTTAAACTAACTGTAGGTTCTGCAGCAAGTCTTAGAGTAATGGGTAAGATTGTCTGAAATTCTGGCAAGAAGTTGTAGTGTGATGATGATTACCATGGCATCATTCTGGATTGGGTAGAGTTGCTGTTGTTGGGGCCCCATCTTCCTTCTGGAAACTTCTGAGATTGCTATTGGAAAAACTTATTTGTTATCAAAATGGAAGGTTTGGATTTAAAGAGGACATAGCATGTAAGAAAGGATTCTGAGAAATCAAGAGTAAGCATGGAGAGAATTAGAATCTAGAAGACAATGGTCCCTTTTTATTGGTTTCCTTCTGTCCCACAACAGAGGGCTCTTCTGATATGGGACTGAAGAATCTCTCCAACTTTTCTTTTAGCAATATGCTTGGGTTTAGAGAAGGAGTGAGCCAATTCCATCTCCAAAGCCAGCTTGGCTTATAATTGAATTGGAACCACCACTTTTCTAGATTGATAGAGAGATAGATGTTAGACAGTGAGATTTTACTGTGTGTAGATTGGTACCAATAGATTCTTTCTTTCTGCTGTAAACATCCGGATATCCAAGGCCTTATGATTTTTGGAAGATGGGTATTTCCATTATCCTGGAAAGACAAAAACAGAACCCTACCCCAACCTTTGATTGTTAAATTTTTCTTACAACTTGTAGAGATGTGACATTGGTGGATGATCTTTTACTTCTCCTCACCAAGGAGTTTTTCCTGTTCGAATCGAATTTTTATTAATTTTGTTGGTATCCATAGCTTTTCTCCTCCTGCAGAAACAAAGGCAAAACCCCTTCCCCAACGTAGAACATATCCAGGTTTCCATTCTGAGGTCAGCACATCCTTGAAATAAACCAGTTGGTTTAGCTCAGGAGTTTTGTCTGTCGTCCAATGTCTCTCCGCAGCTGTTGTTCCTTTCTCATCAGCATTGAGAAAATTCAAGGTTAATAAAGCACTATGCAATCTATTTCTAGGAGTCATTGTTACTTGTTGCTGTTTATTTAGCATATCCTTTAAAGTTCGATTGGATCTTTCTATGACTGCTTGGCCTGTGGGATTGTGTGGTATACCTGTAACATGCTTTATATTGTAATAAGCAAAGAATTGTCTCATTTTATTGGAGACATATGCTGGGGCATTGTCTGTCTTAATTTGTACAGGTATTCCCATGATGGCCATAACTTCTAATAGGTGTGTAACCACAGAATCAGCCTTTTCAGAACTCATAGGAGTTGCCCATTGAAATCCTGAATAGGTGTCAATGGTATGATGTACATACTTTAATCTTCCAAATTCTGCAAAATGAAACACATCCATCTGCCAAATTTCATTTCTTTGTATACCTTTTGGATTGCTCCCTGCAGGTAATGGAATTTGGTTATAGATGGAACAAGTAGGACATTTTTTCACAATATTCTTAGCCTGTTGCCAAGTGATGGAGAAATCCTTCTTCAAACCTTTGCTATTTACATGGTATTTCTTAGCTCAGTCGGTAGAGCATAGGACTCTTAATCCCAGGGTCGTGGGTTCGTGCCCCACATTGGGCGCCAGATATTGGTGAAATTATTAAGGCCACTCCACATAGTTAAAAGGAGATTTATTTAATGGCATAACTTACAAATTAAGGGATAGGTAGGTCGCGGGGTCTGGGGAAGGTATATCGCAGTCCAGCGGTGTTCTCTGGAGCTCTGCTTGGTCCACCTCCACCATCCAGGGTCCCGGAACGGAGAGAGCGCCCGCAGATCCAGATCTTGGGTCCCCAGGCGCCTCCCTTGGCCCCGCCTTGTAGGCGTGACAGTTGCCGAAGTCTCAATGGGGGTTGGAACTTCCAGATCAAAGCTGGAATGGCTACCCACTACACACTGTCTTGGATACGGATGGAAATTGCAAATCTATCTTAAGTCTTTTGCACATGTAACCCTTCAGTTATTGAAAGCCCAATAGGTTTAATTATAAAAATCTCAATTCCATCACAGGAGATGGTCTGAAACTTTCTAAGATTTTTGCTAACTCTTGGGAAGTCATTGCTCTGGTTCTGGAAACTATACCAATTCCATTGTGTGTCACCCTTAATATAAATGTTGACATTTTCTCAATAGACCCAGTTAAGTTCAACCCTTTTAGGAAGGTTTACTAGAATTGACTGAAGTTTTCTAGGTTGAGCTAGAATGTAGGAAGCTGTTGAAAGGAGACCGTGTATAACATCAGCCTTCCTTTAATATCTTCCCCTCCTTTTATGCTTCAGTTGCTTCCCTCTTACTCATTTACAGTATTATAAAGCTTCTGTTATTTGGCAATGTATGTGATGTATCAGTTTCAACTCTCATGACTCAATGGCAACATAAAAATATATTTCTTAAGAATCATCATGGTGTTATTACTGAAAAAGTTAGATGGAAATAGTTTGTCTCCATCCTACTATTAGGTTCTTATTTAAGACATGGAGTGCACAAAGTCTTGCACATGCATTGAAAGTATTGCACATGCTTTGTATCAAGTGGAAAAGAAAGACAAATAAAACACAAATTTGGAAGTAGGGCATCTCTACCCCTTCAGAGAGATGGCATTGGACACACAGAATTGGGATAGTGCCATAAGCAGTACAAGTGGGAGACAGCAACAGAGAGCTAGCCCAGCTTATAATGATGTAGGAAAACTGGTCTCCCATAGCAATATAGCAATAGTGGAGAGGGTGCCTAAACTGGCTTTCTCCTGTAATCAGATTGATGAACACTCTATCATCATAGAACCTCCATCCAGTAACTGATGGAAGCAGTTGCAGAGATCCACATCCAAGCACCAGGCTGAGCTATGGGAGTCTAGTTGAATGGATGAAAGAAGGATTACATGAGCAAGCATGTGTGGGGTGGGGGTTCAAGATCGTGACTGGGAAACCCACAAAGACAGATGACCTGAACTTGTGGGAGCACACGAACACTAGACTGACAGCTGGGAAGCCTGCATGGGACCGAACTAGGACCTCTGTATGTGGGAGACAGTTTTGTTGTCTGGTCTATTTGTGGGAACCCTGGCAGTGGGACCAGGATCTATCCCTGGTGCATGAGTTGGCTTTTTGAAATCCATTCTGTATGGTGGGATGCCTTGCTCAGCCTTGATATGTGTGTAGCAGGGAAGCCTTGGTCCTGCCTCAACTGAATATGCCAGGCCTTGTTGACACCCCATGGGAGGCCTTACCTTACCCTTTCTGAAGAGTGAATAGAGGTGGTTCTGAGGAGTGGATGGGGGTGGGTTTGAGAATGTGGAGGGGGAGCAAGAGGAGGGGAGAAGGGAACTGTGGTGGGTATGTAAAATGAATAAAAAAATTAAAAAAATAAAATTGGCCTTTAGGTTAAAAAGAAAAAGAAAAATAGGTCTCTGAGATCAGAGGGAAGGAAAGAGAGCCATTGTCTCATCCTTTGTGTTGAGACTCAGTGGTTCTGTCAAGAACAGGAAACTCGCTATAGCTCTCTTACTAGAAGACTGTGACTAGTATGTCTCCTGGGGAATCAGAGTTAAGCTGCTAGGAAGGGACATAAAATGGGTATTAAGTGTCAGAATGAACCAGTGCATCAGGCAGTAAACCTAAGTCATCGGCTGGGGAATTTCTGAGCTAAAGGGAAATTGAGGGCGAGTCTAGGCTCACAGAGTACAATGTAGGAGGGTTTGTCCTGAGAAATCTGACAGTATCATGCATTTCATGACATGGTCCTACTTCTCCAATAAATGTTTTGAGAAAATCTTGAATAACATTTACATTGAACATGTAAGTAACAACTTATCAAAGACATCTTGCTCCTCTCTGTCTGTCTCTGTGTCTGTCTGTCTCTTTCTGTCTCTGTTTCTGTCTCTGTCTCTCTCTGTCTCTGTCTCTGTCTCTGTGTGTGTGTGTGCACGTGCGTGTGTGTGTGTGTGTGTGTGTGTGTGTGTGTGTGTGTGTGTTGGTGTCTGTGTGAATGTATGTGTAGTTGAGTCTGAATATGTATTTGTGATCATGTATGTGTGTGCTTTTATGTGAGTGCATGTGAAGGTTAGGTACCACCTAAGTTTTGTTTTTCCTTCTCACTGGTGATGCTTGCTAGATAGTTTAGGATTGTTGGCCAGTGAGTCTCAAAGATCTACCTGTCTCCAGTGCTGCTGGGGTAGCAAGCTCATGTTACCATGTCCAATGTTCAGCTTTTTGTTTTGTTTCAGTTTTGTTCTTGTTTTAATTATTTGTTTTTTGTGTGAGCTCAAAGGATCAAACCTAGGTCTTCACACCTACAAGAAAAGCATTTGCTGGTTGAGCTACCGCCCTAGCCCAGATTCTATTAAATCTTGGTGTTTTCTATGGAGCCACGAGCACACTCCAATGCCAGTGACACTTCATTCCTGCAAGTGCTTGTACTTGGACAGTGACTTTCTTGTGGTCTACAAAGAGCTCCTTGTCTTCATTCATGTCTTTATTGCTGAGAGGAATATTTAAAATCATAGAGGAGACCACAGGCCCCTGGAGCATGTGGAGGAAGCTCAATGATGTTTTGGTGAATTTGTGTCATTTTTCAGCTTCTTTGTTGCTCCTGAGATCTTTCCTGAAGGCAGGTATTTTAGAATTGGCATCAGAATTTTATAATTATTTTGTGAAATTCATAGCTGTGGACTAACCATTCAGTTTATGGATTACTTTGCTAGTCCTTTCTCATCCCTCAGTAACTTTTTCTCCAATTTTGGGCTTTTATTCACCTTTCATTATTACATGAATGACACTCACTAAATGGACTCCTATTTATTCTAGCAAGCTAACAGTTTTGATTATTTAGCTTACTAAATATGGTGTTTCCATACCTTGTATAATTTAATCTTTAGCGTGATTGCTGAGATGTTTACATCATGAGGTGATTTTGTAGTTGGGACCTACATAAAGATCAGGTCTTCTGTTCTCTCCTACATAGAAAATGCCAGCATTAGCATTGCAAGTCTGAGTTTTTCTGGAACCAGAGACTCTGAGAGCAATTGCTGTGCTATATTTCTTCTTAAATTTCAGTCATAGGAATGTGACCATGGAAAAAGAGCAAAGAGATGTTTTGTATATTAAGCTCTGTGGTGGTGTTCCTTTGATGACTGCTAGAGTAAGATTCAACCACATTTCCCAGATCTCTGTACCTTTATGATAGTCAAAAGAGCTAAGCAAGAGAGATTTGGAAGGCAGAAGCAAACGAGCAGTTTTTAGTGTATGAAGGTACCAGTAGGATGCACAGGAGCTGAGGCACTGGCAGATTCCAGCTTACCCTCATTTTCCCCTACTCTCTGTCCAGCTGGTTTTCTGATCATTTGACATTTTCTGGAAGCAGCAAAGACTGAGCAAAGAGGGTAGCTGCAGCAGTCCAAGTTAAGAGTCCAAGGATTGAGGTTAGGCCAGGGGCATTCCAGGAAACTGTTTCGTAAGATCACAAAAGAACTTGGCTTTTACTGCAAACACAATGTGCCAAGCTTCATCTGAATGGTAAGGTGGAGCTTTCTGGGGTTCTTGGTGTTAACCTATTCATGTTTGAAAAGCTCTCTAAGAGAGGATGGATCATATACTTCTGAGGACACAGATGCTGTTTACAAACAAGGGCTGAAAAGAGATTAGTTGTGTAATGAGTATTAATGCTCAGGTGAGGTCAAAGGGGATAAAAGTCCCTGGCCCTCCAGTTGTTACTGGGAAAGAAGAGAGTAATATCTATTAGCAGAAGTTGAGAGGAAATTCTGAAGAAACAGGAAATGTGGTGTTTTGAATGACAAGTAGAAGTATCAGAAAAAGAATGATCAACTTGGCTCAATTATACCAATAAACTGCATAAGATGAGATATAAGAATTGACTAAAAATCAACTGATCGATTCTATTAATTAACAAATCCAAACTGCTAAAAATACAAGAATACATGTGTCTTCATTACTGTTATATTGCTAGAGGGAGAAACCATGACCAACACAACTTACAAAAGGAAGCATTTACTTGGGGTACGGTTACAGTATCAGAGAGTTATCTCATCATCATCATGGTGGCAACAGACAGACATGGTGCAGCAGCAGTAGCTGAGAGAGAGAGAGAGAGAGAGAGAGAGAGAGAGAGAGAGAGAGAGAGAGAGAGAGCCTGGGTGAGCCTGGCTTGGGCTTTTGAAAGCTTGAATCTCATTCCTAGCTATACACATCCACCAACAAGGCCAACACCTCATTCAAAGGTGACAGTTCCTAATCCATCTCAAAAAGTTACACTTTTTGGTGACAAAGCATGTAAATATAAGGACCTATGGGGGTCATTCTCATTCAAACCACCATAATATGTTAAAAAAAATCTGTCATTACTTCTTCTCTGATTGATGCTTCTATTCATTTGAAATTATCAATTCAAGGAAAATATTACTATTGAAGACTTGTCTTGCTTATTGGTAGAGACAGTCTTACCATCCTGTGCTCCCTTGGTCTTTTCTTTATATCACCATAAGGGTGATGCTGTAATGAAATACAACTAAATTGAATATATATATATATATATATATATATATATATATATATATATATATATATATATATATATATTGCTTTTGCCAAGTGTGGTCTTCTAGAATCAGACTATGTGCACTCACTTAACAGAGTCTAGCATGCATAGATGTATTCATTAAATGGAAAGATATTTTACTATATACTGAATAAATGACTCTTAAGGAGTTTTTATTTTGATGGTACATTATTCTATAATGATAGTATTTTTGTCTAATCATCTCTCTTAGTTAGGGTTTCTACTGCTGTGAAGAGACACCACGACCACAGCAACTCTTTTCTTTCTTCTTTTTACATCCTGGCCACAATTTTCCCTTCCTCCTTGCCTTCCAGCCCCTGCTCCTACCATCGCTTTTTTTCCCATCCCCCAATCCACTCCTCCAACATTTCTGTTCAGGAAAGGGCAGGTCTCCCATGAATACCAACAAAACATGGCATATTAAATTGCAGTAAAACTAAGCACTTCCCCATGTTTTAAAGGGGACCCAGTATGAGGAGTAGTATCCCAAAAACCAGTAAAAGAGTGACAGACAGCCCTTGTTTCCACTGTTAGGAGTCCCACAAAAAACCAAGCTGCACAACCCTAACATATGCAGAGAGCCTAGGTTAGTCCCATGTAAGCTCGCTGGTTGTCGGTTCAGTGTCTGTGAGCCTCTATGAACACAGTTAGTTGATTCTGTAAGTTTTCTTGTGGTGTCCCTGATCCCTCTGGCTCCCACAATCCTTTCTCCCCATTTTCTACAAGATCCCTCAAGTTCTGCCTAATGTTTGGCTGTGGGTCTGCATCTGTTTCAATCAGTTGTTGGATGAAGACTCTCTGGTGACTACTGGGCTAGGAACCAATCTATGAGTATAGCAGAATATCATTAGGCATCATTACATTGACATTTTTTTCCCTCTAGTCATGGTTGGTTCTATCCTAGGTCTCTGGGTCATCCAGCCTATGGGTCCTGGTGCTCCAGGCAGTGTCAGGGGTGTGTTTATTCCCCTGACATGGGTTTTAGGCTAGAGAGGTCATTGGTTGTCCACTCCCTCAATCTCTAGGTCACCCTTACCTCAGCACATCCTGTAGGCAGGACGGATGTAGGTCGAAGGTTATGACCACAGCAACTCTTATAAAGGAAAACATTTAGCTGGGGCTAGCTACAGTTTCAGAGGTTTAATCCATTATCATTGTGGTGGAAAACATGGTGGCATGCAGGCAGACATGGTACTGGAGAAGGAACTGAGCATCCTACATCTTGATCCCAAAACAGCAGAAAGAGATTGTGAGCCACATTAGGCTTAGCTTGACCATATAAGACCTCAAAACCTGTTCCTCCAACAAGGCTACACCTACTCCAATAAGGCCACACCTCCAAATAGCACTATTCCCTATGGGCCAAGCATTCAAACACAGGAGTCTATGGGGACCATTCCTATTCAAACCACCACATTCCACTCCCTGAACCCCATAAACTTGTAGCCATACCATAAAGCAGAAATGCATTCAGCTCAACATTAAAAGTCTCCATAGTCTATAACAGTCTCAAACTTGTTTAAAAGTCCAAAGTTCAAGTCTTTTATGAGATTCATGCAATCTCTTAACTGAAATCCCTTGTACAATCAAAATTAAAAAGCACATCACATAAGTCTAACATAAAATGCCACAGGATAAAAATTACCAATCCAAAATATAAGGAAGGGAGCATTGTGAGGAAATACTGGACCAAAGCAAGACCAAAAACCAGCTGGGCAAACTCCAAATTGTGCATCTCCATGACTGATGTCAAAATGCTCTTCATATATCCAACTCCTTTCAGCTTTGTTGACTGTAACACACTTCTTTCTCTTTGACTGGTTCCACTCCCTGTTAGCAGCTCTCCTCTGCAGGTATCCCATCTCCAACATCTTGGGGTCTCCACGGCAACCCAGGCTTCACCTTCACAGTTTAACACAATGACCTCTCTGGGCCTCCATTCAGTGTTACCCCTTATACATGCCTGGCCTCAGTGGTTTTCCTTAGTCTCAGAGGGAGATTCCAAAACCCCTTTCTTCTGCTTTTGACTCCAAAGCCAGAACCACATGGCTAAAGCTGCCAAATTTGCTGCTTGCTGGGGCCAAAACATGGCACCCTTGTTGAATTATATCTTCACCATTTTTCTGTTTCCAATGGTTTCCTTCACAGCTTAAGTTTGGATGTTCTGAAATTGACTCTATGTATCAGGCCAGCTTTAAACTCAGAGATCCTCCTGTGTTTGCCTCTAGAGTGCTGGAATTAAAGGTGTGAACTACCACATCTAGCTCTGAGGTTTTTTTTTAAACCCTTTCACAAGTTGGAAGCTTAGCTGGGTGGGATTCTGCCCTGAGGTCACCACTCCCTTTATTCCATTTATATCAGGCATTTCTTTATTTTGTTTATCTCCTTGAACATAAGATTTAGCTTCATTCCACTGCCTGATGCCCCCTTTCTTCTCAAATTGTACATTTTGTATTTTTCCTTTTTCAGCTTGCTTCTTCTCACTATAGATCTTCATAAGGGTTGAAAACTAATAACCATACGACAAAGTAAATACTAGGCTGTTTTGAGATTGCCTCTGTTAATGGATTTAACCTAAAACTCTTCAATTTAGCCTCAGGAAAACTTTGAACAAGGGCAAAAAGTAGTCACATTCTTTGCTAAAATATCACAGGAACAGTCTCTAGGCCACATACTAACATTCTTCTCTTCTGAAACCCCTTGAGCTAGGCCCCCACTGTTCAATTCACACTCAGTACCACTGTCTTCCATGTTCCTACTAGTATGACCCATTAAGCCTCACTTAAAGGGTTCAGCTGCTTTTTTAATCCAAAGTTCCAATGTTCCCATTCCTCCAAACAAAGCATGGTCAGGCCTATCACAGCAATACCCCAGTCTCTGGTACCTACTTCTGTCTTAGTTAGGGCTTCTATTCCTATGAAGAGACACCATGATCACAGCAACTCCTATAAAGGAAGTCATTCAATTGGGGCTGGATTACAGTTTCAGAGGTTTAGTTCATTACCATTATAGTGGGAAACATGGTAGCATGCAGACAGACATGGTGCTGAAAAAGCAACTGAGAGTTCTACATCTTGATCAGCAGGTGGCAGAAGGAAAGTATGTGCTGCACTAGGCCTTAACTTCAGCATATATGACCTTAAAGCCTGACCCTACAGTGATGTACATCTTCTAAAGAGGCTGCATCTACTCCAACAAGGCCATGCCTACTCTGACAAAGCCACATCTCCAAAGAGTGCTACACCCTATGAGCCAAACATTCAAACACAGGAGTCAATGGAGATAACTCTTATTCAAGCTACCACATCAACTAATTTCAACATACATTCTACAAATGAAAAGATTCTTATCCATTTCATTTATATTATATTCACATGTCCATGTCTATGGGAATATACACACACAGAGAAACAGACACACACACGCACACACACACACACACACACACACACACACACACACGCATGCATGCACATGCACATGCACATGCACATGCACACACACAGAGTATTTACCTTCAGAGCACAAATGGGATTTTGAACCATTTCTGATCTCAAGACTAATGATGTTTCCATGGGTTCACATTTATAAACAAACATGTAAATGTTCAAAGGGTTGACTGTAATATACTTTTCATGGACTTAGCTCCTGGGATACTCCCTGTCCTAAGATGCTCCATGGGACCTCAGTCACTTGGTAGATGCAAAGACATTACTGTAGACAGCAACAGCCACCGTTTTATCAGTGTCAGCATCAAAATTCTAATGTTGGCTAGTATATGCTTATGCCAATATTTTGTAAGGAAAACTTTTCAAAAATAAAATATAAGTAAATAAAATGAAAGTTATCTTGAAGAGTCATCATCTTTTACTATGCAACTAAAAGTTCAGTTCCCAACTTTCTTTTCATAGGTACAACCTGACCACAAACTACATCTTGAAAATTTTGACTATTCTGCTTTACTTTCCAACAGCAATTCTTTATTATTATTATTATTATTATTATTATTATTATTATTATTACTACTACTACTACTACTTTTCACATCCTGACCACAGTTCCTCTCCTTCCTCTTCTCCTAGTCCTTCTCCTCTGAGTCTTTCCTACATCTTTAGATTACTCTGTAGGTCATGATGAGATGGTGTTGAGGCCTCATCGTAGCTCATGATCTCTCTGTCCAATTCTGCTTCCTCCCATTTCCTTCAGAATGCAATCTCTGATAATCTCCTGGGTTATTAAGTCCTATGTCAGAACCCCATTCTAGGGAATGCAATGCCTGACATTCCTTAGCTTTAATATTTCCACTAAGTAGCATGTTGACAGTTTTGGTAGAATACAGGAGTCAGAACACATGGATGAAACTCAATATGTAGCATGTACTACTTGTGAGATCTTGAGCACCAGAATGTCAGATCTACATCTAAACTTCTTCATCTGAAAAATGGCACTAGCAGTTATGGGATAAACCCTAGTTTATAGACAATATTACCATAATGACTACCCACTAAAGATCTCAGGACATTTATGATATTTGGTTGAGGGAGGCATTATTTCACCTCAGAATCATGAATAAATGATGGATGGATTTATGAAAGATACTTACATAGCTGGGGCAGAATTGAAACTAAAATATAGGTCTCCTGTGTCTCTTATACCATGATGGCTTTATAATCACCAAACAGCTTGAAAGGGTAAGAATGATGCTGTACAGATGTGACTGTTTTAAACATCTGTGCTAATAGTTAAGTTTTAAAGGGAATGACTATAATTACCTTTAGTATATGAATGTCAAATTCTAGTTTTCTATGGACTTGAGAAGAGCTTTATGAAGGATCCTGGCCATGAGTATAGAGTACTATATCATAATAGGTTTGGCCAAGTAATGGGGTTAGAAACAAAACAGAAAAATATAGAAAAATTCTTAATTTAAACATTTTCTGCCAGTATTTGTAGCTTTTGAGGGTTTATACTTCTGACCCCAATTTCATAGAAAAGAAAAGTCTACATGCTTTTAACTTACAACTCTTCCTTATTTCTGAAGCATTTCCAGGACATGATGTAGGTGTGTTAAGAACTAATGGTTAAATCTACCGCATTATTGCCTAAAGAGAAGTCTTTTTGGTCCTCACTTTCAAATGATGTATTAATTTTTAAACATAAAACCTTAAGCTATAAAAATCATTTCTAAGGAAAAAACTACCAAAGTTATAAAAAAGTAGCTGTACGGTATCTAAATTTTAATTTATTTAATAAATGACTCAAACCAAAGATTATGAGCCACAGTAATAAACTAAACTTTGCCCTTACTTTCTTTAGTCAATATTTAGCCAATCAACAGGTATTTATTGAACATTGACTCTAAACTTGGCAGTAGCTCTCTTTCTTTATTTCCCAGAGGAGTAAAACATACTTATTCCATTAAAGCATGAAGTCTCACCTTCATATATTTATAGAATACATTTAAAGTGTGGGTCCCCAAAGCAAGTCAACACAGGGTTTGCTTTGTAGACTTTTAAGAATCTGTACTTCATCACAACCTTCATCTTTTCTGTGTTAGTTATTTGGAAGACTATCTTGATATATAATAATAATTAAAGGTATCATGGATAGGGCACTGGCTGAGTTTGACACAGCATTTAATAGACTCCCTTATTCTTGAGGCTTAGGTTGTAGGTGACAGAACATATATGTCACAAATATATTTTTTATTTGAAGCTCTGAAAGTTAATTAACAGTAGCTGCATTTCACATCAAAATGGTGTCACAGGTGAGTGGACTTTTGATGCCTGTTTCTCAACACAAGCAAGAAATATTGACCCAATTACAAAGAATAAATATCAATAAAACAGCAGGTCTCTGATAAACAGATATAATTACCAGAAGGATCTGCCTGTTTACACATCAGGACCACTGTCTTCATATATCTTATCCTGTTACATAATTATCAAATAAAACAGTAATTCCAGAATGAGTAATAACAGTCACACAGAGTCCTGTATGGTTCAATATCTTCATCTTGGCAGGGGGATGTCCCTAAGTAACATCTAACAAAGAGCCACCATGAATTGCTAAACAGTGAACTAGCCCCAAATCGGTATCTGAGAAGTCAATCACCAGCCATCCAGGGGCCAGGTCCATGTTATTTTTACCTGATTTTCACTGTAGTGGGG
The DNA here is from genome assembly GCF_949786415.1 of Peromyscus eremicus. Taxonomy (NCBI): domain Eukaryota; kingdom Metazoa; phylum Chordata; class Mammalia; order Rodentia; family Cricetidae; genus Peromyscus; species Peromyscus eremicus. The sequence continues at coordinate 118,925,898 of NC_081421.1, read as the reverse complement.
TCTGGTACTGCCCGTGTGGTGATGTGCTGTATTTCTATTTTTCATTCTTCATTATACTGTGTGTATGGGGGATTCCTTTTGAAAAAGTCAGAAGCCCTTATAGGAATGAATTTGGCACCAAGACAAGGGTTTCCTCTGCTTTTCAGGCAACTATCTTGGTATTCTTTCTCTTGAAGTGCTGTGATGGGCACAAGAAGAATAGCTCCTTGCTGAGCTGTGTGTTTCCTCCAGATGAGAACAGCAGGAGACCAGGCAGATGGCCAAGGCAGAGTGCGAGAGGAACTAAGATCACAGCCAAGCCTGCAGAAGATCTACTGCACACAGGCAGCAAAAAGGAAGCAGTTTGCTCTGAACCCTAGGGTGCCCTGGCTGCCTCCTGGGTGCAGAGCTTGCATTTCTCCATTGACCTGGCTTCTACAGACACAGCTTTATAAAGAGAGGCCTGGATTTGAGCAACAGCTTTGCATCACAATGTGTTTGGCTAAGCCTCATGGGTGGAAAGAGTGTGCAGGTGCATGGAACCTCAGGGATTGATTGCTCAGCCTCTTATAAGCTGTCATTCAGAAGATTCTCAAATCAGAGCCTCTGGGATTGATTGCTCAGCCTCTTACTAGCTGTCATTCAGAAGACTCTCAGATCAGAGCCTCTGGGATTGGTTGCTCAGCCTCTTACTTGCTGTCATTCAGAAGGCTCTCAAATCTCCAACATTGGAGAAGATCTTGGTTAGTCTCCTTCCAGGCCATTTTCTTCTTTCAAAAAAATTTTTTTATTGTTCTTTAGGCTTTGTGGTACTGCCCTTCAGGCTGGGCAAGTTGAAGCATTCCATTGGCACTCAAAATCAGTCAAATCTAGACAAAGAGCAGGGCCTCCTGTCGGGACTATTAGGAGAGGGAGGGGAGGTGCTTAGCCCTGTGCCTTTGTTGGACTCAGCACTAGGGATCCTAGAGAACGCAATGCAAAGGATTCTCAGAATCTGTTCAGAGTTCAGTCCTAGCCAGCGTTCGTTTATAAAACCACCCTCTAAGGAATTCACACCCAGTTTGCCATTTAACCTCGTGGACATGTGGTTTTTGGCCTACCGAGGAGACTTTTTTGGAGTTATTCTTAAGAGTGCTGAGTTTGATACTGACAGAGAGGAATCTGAGGTCAGAACTTCTATTTTAAACAGAGGCCCAGGGGGTTTATTAAAGATGTTTCCGATATGTTAAGACAGCTGGGAAAGCCTTTGCCATCTCCAGTGAAAACAAGAGGCTCCTAACTGTATTACAAGTGAGGAAACACAGGCCCAAGCAGATTGGCTGACTTTGTCCTGCACCTTCAGAACACCACAAACATGTTGCAGTCCTGAAGAGGCTCCCAAGGACTGCGAAATTAGCAGAAACTAGAAGTGGAACTAGCCCATCCTTAGAGCTCCCTGGACTCCTCTTAAGTTAGGGATGCTTTCTAGGGGAATGGGATCCCTGTTTCTCCTCAGTCCTGCTGAGGGCCTTTCCGGCTTCTCTGGATTAAAAGGAGACCCTCAAGGTCATTAGCCCAGTGCTTCTTTGGGTGGGTGGGGATTGGTTTGGCTGCTGAGTTATTCTGATGACCCAGAAATTACCTGTATTCATTTCTTTCTTTTTAGATAAAAGAATTTCTATTCTGGTTTTTCTATGGCTCCTTTTCAAGAGAAGAGGGGGAAAAAATCCGTCTTTGCTAGCAGTCTTTCCTATTCTCTGCAGTCTTTTATAATCTGTCTTGATTCTCAGCCCATACCTTAGTCTTTTTTTGTGCTTTGTGTCTTTTAATCACTAAAGAATCTGACTCAGTGTCTGTCCCTGTGGATCACAAGCTGGTCTCCTTCATCTGTGTCTCCAGGAGGAGAGGGAGGGGCCAGGAACCTTTTTTTCCTGTACAGGCTCCTGCCCCAACAATATAACTGCCTTTTCTCCAGGGTCTCCTTTGGGCTGTTATTCATTCCTAAGGTGGACTCTTTAGAAGCACTTTCATGTAACACCAGAAAAATTTGATAACTCATTTCATTATTAAAACAGCTAAGAAGTTGTCTCTTATATGTGTGTATATAAATGCCCAAAAATACATGTATAAAGATATCTACTTATATAAATGTATATCATAGAAAGCCAATAGTACAATATTTTCTTTATTATGTACAACAAAGACAAGCCAAAAATAAAAAATAAAATCTATAAAGTAAGAACAACTACAGAGGTTTTAAAATAGTTTTACTCTGGAGAAGGGTGGGAGATGGGAGGTCATATGATAAAGCAATTTATGCATTATAATGAAAGCTTCTTTATAACTCTTATTTACAAGAGATATTGGTAGAACAGAGGTAAATCAGATCTCCAGAGAAAAAGAAAGAGATAATAACAGTTGCTAATAAGTGGCAAAATTCTTTAAATGGAAAATGCCCATGGAAGGAATGGAACCAAACCTGTTTGTGACTACCCATCCCCGAATCATGGGCAGCTTTATTTTGGCTAAGAATTTTCCTGTTTATGCCAATGGTTTTCTTTTGAAAGTGACTTTTCTTTTTTTTTAACTGTTCTATACTCAAATGTACTCAAATTTGCCAACTGTCTGAAGTTTATATAAAACAATGAATGTGACAGACTATCATCCCTTTAAATTGGCATTTCTAGATTCTCTGATAGTGCCAGGTTGCTGACTTATGTTTAGAATGTTGTGCTATCTTTCCATTTTCTATGAAATAGACAGGTGATAAGAAATGCACAGTTTAAAGCAGCCAGCACACTAAAAATATAGTTTCCTTCAAAAAGTGTCTGCTTATGTCGTTGACTCATGATTTATCCAGGGAACTCAGCAGATGACATTTCACTAGTGTAACAACTAAAATCACAACCTGAACATCTATGTGCTCCACAGTGTCCATGCACATCTCAATTCTGATCATCTCTGCATCCTTGTTCCTCTTCTGTGGCAACAGTTAGACAAGAAAGAAAGAGAGGTTTGAAAAGGCACTGAAGGACTGTGGGTGAGGCAGAAGACTCCTCATCCTCACATCACATTAGGTAGGACAGGGAGGATCAAATGCTAAGGTCAGTGCATCACAGAAAAATAAATCCTCATATTAGAAGTACAAACAATAACAACTATCCTGTCCCTTTCTTCTTTTAAAATCTCTCTCTCTCTCTCTCTCTCTCTCTCTCTCTCTCTCTCTCTCTCTCTCTTTCTCTCTGTGTGTGTGTGTGTGTATGTGTGTGTGTGTGTGTGTGTGTGTGTGGTGTGCACAGGCACATGCATGTGTATATATATATATGTTGTGTGGCACATGCATGCCATGCTGTGTATGTGGAGATCAAAGGATAACCTCAGATGTTGGTCCTTGCTTTCTATCTTATCTCAAATAGGATCTCTGTGTTACTAGCAGATGTACACACTAAGTTAGCTTGCCCTTGGCTATTCTCCTGTCTCCACATCTCATATCATCATAGGTACACTGGTGATTACTAATGTATCCTACCACAAAAGGATTAGGAGTGGGTTCTGGGGTTTGAACTTGGGACCGTATGCTTCCTCAGTAAACCCTTACTCATTCTACTGTTGCCTTAGTTCTCCAAGTCCTTTTTTATATAACAGGTAGGATGATCCTCAAGACAATCACAAGCAGAGAGGAACTGCAGACGTTTCCATCTTCTAAGTCATGTTCACCAAGATCCATCAGACTTCCCTATAGCAGTTCTTCCTCCATGTGCTTTCCAGGTGCTCATTCATTTCTGTAGTAAATAATCATCCAGTGCAAACTAAATATTAAGCCTCTGCTGCAAATGATGTTTGACGGAGAAAAAGTGTATTCAATAGCTCTTAGAGCAGAACCACCAAATACTTCTGTGAACAATCACAAGGCAAATGCTATTTAAAGGTAAAGGAACTGCAGTGAGGAAAGGTTCCTGGAAGAAACCAAATTAAAGAGCAATCAAAAATATAATCAGTTAAATAGGTATTTAATGAGTAACTAGTTCAGAGATAAAATAATCATGCAAGGATTTTGGTGACAGGAAGCATACTGTATGTATGAACCTACAAGAGTTCATGGTGCTTAGGAGAGAGAAAGAGGGTGAGGTGGAAGAAAGAGTGAATGGGAACCCACAAGGGATCTGGAGAGTAAAACAAGACCTTGCACAGAAGTCAGATCTCTTATAAAAGAACATTGTTAGTGGACCCAGGAAGAAGCACAGCCCAAGAATAGCTCCTAGATAAGGGATAAGTAGCAGGCATGGCTGGATACACTTGAGAGATGGGGGGAGAGAATATATTAGTAATTTTCGGGTTACTAGAGCAAAACATCTATACAAAAGCAGTTTAGATGACCACACAGGTACAGGGTACAGTTCATCACGGTGAGGAAGTCACGATGGCAGGAGCTTGAGGTGACTGGTCACAATGTATCCCCAATAAGGAAGCAGACGAAGATGAACACTTGTTTTTTAGATTGCTTTCTTCATTTCATTAAGTCTATTACTCTAGTCCATGGGATGTCACTTCCCACATTTAAGATTAGTCTTTCCACCTTGATTAATCTGATACAGACAATCTTTCATAGACATTCTCAGAGATTTGTTTACATGGTGTTTGTAAATCTCATCAAGTTGATACTGAAGGTTAGCCATTGGGAGAAGAACTATGGAAACTCTCATCTTCTACATACAAAGGATTCAGATGTTGCAAAGTTGATACTTTAGAAGGTTCAATGATGAGGTCAGTTCTTTCTTGAAATGTGTTAGAGATGGTTAGCAGGCTTTATGATAATGATGCTAAACATCTGGAGAGACTGTGCTTTAAATATCCATTTGGGAATATTAACATTTAAGTAGTGTTTGAAAGCTTGAAGAATAAATGAAATCTTTCCAGTGAGAACGTATCCAGTGATAATAGGAGTGGGCCAAGCTGGAATCCTAATGAATAGCAGCATTTAAGGAGAAAGCAAGAAGCTGGAGTATGTGAGGAAACATGAATAAATAGCCAATAGCCAGACTTATAAGTTAGGACCATTTAAAGCACCAAGATGCCAAAACCATGGGAGAGCCAGGTATGGTGGTTCACTTGAAATGCTGCAGGGGGAAGCTTGTAAGTCTGAGGCCAGCCTGGGCCACATAGTGAGACTTTGTCTCCAAAGATAATCAGACAACAACAAAAAATAAACAACGAGAAGCATCATGGAGGACAAGAAACAATCATACAGCATGAGGTTGAGTGCCATCCAAAAACAGATGTCAGGGAATAGAGCAATTAGGAGATCATTGCTGTCAGATTGAAAGAAGTAGATTGATAAAGGCAGAAGTTCAATTAGGTTGGACTAGGAAGTGAAGGAGAGATGCAAAGGTTGGGAGGAGTAGGGACATGAAATACCAGAGGATGTGTGTGATGCAGACTCAGGGAGAGAGTTCTTAATGATGGGATTTCAGAGGCTGAGTTATAAGACAGAAGTGACAATTGAAGACAGTTGAAGAGAATGATACTCAGGACAAATGATGGGCTGATCTTGAATAGACTTGAGGAACTCTAGTCTTTGCAAATGGAGGCCGATAGCTGAGGAAAACTGTGTCTACTTACATCTTTTCATCAGGGATTCCTTCCATTAGGCAGGGATTACTGCTGGAGAGAACACATAGATTGTAGCTTGAGTTTTCCTGCCTGACCCACAGTCAGGACAAATCTCTATCACCTGCCAGTCCCACAGCCGCTCAGACCCGACCAAGTAAACACAGAGACTTATATTGGTTACAAACTGTATGGCCGTGGCAGGCTTCTTGCTAACTGTTCCTATACCTTGCCACATGGCTCGTGGCTTACCAGCATCTTCACATGCTGTTTCTCATCATGGCGGCTGGCAGTGTCTCTCTGACTCAGCCTTCCACTTCCCAGCTTTATTCTCCTCCTTGTCACACCTACACTTCCTGCCTAGCCAATGGCCAATCAGTGTTTTATTTATTGACTAATCAGCAACACATTTGCCATACAGAACATCCCACAGCAATAGATTAATAATCTTACATAATAAAACAGATGTGGGTGAGGAAAGAATAGTGATTTTTTGTCACTGATGTACTGATAAACCTGATCATACATAGGTAGCACTAACTGGACTCAGTGAGTCAGAAAAAGGAAGTGGGGGATCAAGATGAAGAGGAGGAGGAGGAGGAGGAGAAGAGGAAGTAGTTAATAAAAGCTGACATGGAACTGAAAGGGGAATGTGAGAGTGTCTGGGGGAGTCAGGATGGATGCCATATAAATATATTATATTTGGTTATGAAGTTATCAAAGAACAAGTAAAAACTACTGCACTTAGCCTTCCAATTATGAATAACTGTATCTGTAGGCAAAGTAAGTTTATGATTGTGTGTTAGGAAAAGCAATAAACAAAAATTCTAAGGAAAAAACACATCAAGCTCACAGTTCCCCTACAAAGTTCACTATTCTCTATTATTTGATTATGAAATACACACATGTGCAAATAATGTTGTGTATATAACTCTAGCTTTTCATGAATTTGCATTCTATGTTACTACATTGTGATATAGAGACCCCCTCCTCATAAGTTTGACATTTTGATTAATGAATATTCGTTGTCTTAGTCAATATTCAAACAGGAAAGCAGAAACCGTCCTAGAGAGTTCAAACAGGAAGAGATCAGAACAAGAAACTTGTCACATAGATGAGAGGGTAAGTGAAAGACCAGCGAAAGAATAAAGAAAACCTTGACATTGGATGTGGGGTTGGCTACACTCACCCACATTTTGGGAAATACACAGAAAGACGGTGGCTTAACTAGTTTCAGGTCTAGGGCAACCTATGTAACAGAAATCTATTTGCCTGACAGTGACTAACACCCTGAAGAAGGTGTTCCTGAAACCTGGAGCTGGACACTCAGAGGCTGCTAGACACAACCACAGAAAGGGCCTGGTGTAGCAACACACTCCTCTGGCCACATCTAAGCGACAGCCAGAGAAAGAGGACTTGGGAATGCAAATTCACTGGTATCAGCCCAGAAAGAGAAAGACTGGGCAAGGACCTTAGGTCAAATCATAAGCTTTCGGATATATTTGGTTCCTGGAACTAGTGAACACTTAGTAAATGTGACATTCCTCAGTTACACCAGTTTGCCTGAGTGAAAGGAGCTGGCAGTCGTGACTTGAAAGGCAAGGGGTATTGAAAAGTGGAAGAACTGAACTTGAGAAGCTGCTGGTAACAAATGAGTTGACCTCTGCTTCTGCTTACACCCTGGGGCCCAGGAGCCTTGGGTCCTGAAGGAGTTGCAGGACTCCCCCATCACAAAGTTGGAAAAATATTTTTGGGAAACTTCCTGAGAACTTTAAGAACACTTTAATCATCTCTTAAATTTCATAAAAATCACGAGCACTGCCTCCCTATTCATATATTACAGCAAGGAAATCAATGCCTTCCATTCCATTCTGCAGCTCTGGGCCTCATGGCTGTTAACGTAATATCCTCACGGCCAGCACAACAGGATATAGTGCTGGAAGGATCTTGTCTTTGAAGTAAAATGAAACCCTAAAGCTTTCATTTGCCTAATGAAAACCTCAGCCAGAAAGTTCCTCAGTTTCTGATCACATATGGAGTCTTCTAGGCTCATTTTGACTTGCGACGCCAGATGCTGGACCTGCACACGGCAGTCACATCCAAATTTGGAGCAGGTGCTAATTATCAGAACAGGAAACAGATACTCAACCCACAGAAAATTCCTCCCTTCATTCTAGAAGAAGAACGGTGCAGTGTCGTATTATAAAAGGAGGCCTATTAACTTACAGCCCAGAGTTCCAGTCTGTGAAGGTAATTGTCTTCTGCCTGCCCTGTGACTTCTTGACTACTTGGGCATAAACATTCAGGTCCCACATAAGAAGGCTTTATGTAAATATGAATGTGATTTCCCCCACATATAAAGGTGGTTTTCATTGAAGAGCAACATTAGACTGACTCTAACAGCCAGAATAGTTCAAGGAAAATGATTCCAAGTGAGTGTGAAGAAATGGGCACCAGCACAGATGTTTCTGTGTGGACACCTCTGCCCTTCCTCCCTTTTCTAAATATACAAGGCTGAGTGGAGGCTGTCAGGGTCAGGAAAGAGGAAGTTCTCCGACACCGGTGCAAAGCAATAATCTTCAAGTGGATGCCATGCCGACAGGGATGTGGTGTTAGTTACAAGGAAGTCAGGAGGCCGAGACGGGTAGTCAAAGAACGTTAAAAACAAAATCAGTGTGAGGGGAAGGGTCACTGAGGGAAGCAGAGACGAGAGTCAGAAGGAGAACATCTGTGGGCTTCGCCAGAGCAGGCAGGGAGGCAAGACCGGGGCTTCTCTTTGTTTTCTTCTTTCTCTTGCGAGCATGGTTTTGATAGCCGCTCTTTTTTTCTAATATTCACAGATCCAGATGACTAATGTGTGGATGTGAGTTACTCTCTCTAAATTGAAGGTCACTAAACAAATGTTAACACTCGCTTCCTCCCAATCTGCTGTACTCTTGCTTCATTACCAGACAACTCCTACTGACTCTCACTTCATTTACCAGACAACCTCTACCGCCCAGGTTCAGCTGGTGTCCACAGCTTGTGTGCCTGGGCCCTCAGGAAACATGCTCAAGCCTTCACCTACTGCCTTCCCGAGGTTACTCTCCGCTACTTCAGCCCATGGGACTTGTGGTTCCCAGTTCTAAAGAAATTTCTAGCAGCAAATAAAAGGTGTGATTTTTAAATATAGTTTTTTATCATTGGAAGCAGAGATTATACCCACACTCATTTCAAGTCCTGAGGGACATCCACACTAATATATTTTCTCATTTGGTTTTTTATGTGTATAAGTCTTATAAAACAGTATCATTAGGACATTTAAAAGCACAAATGGCATAACCTTTTTGTTAGTTTTGCACCTATTTAGTTAGTTTTGTATCTATTTAGAATATTTACTACCATATTTTAGATACTCATGTCTTCATTCTCATGTGGATGCGATCTTAGCCTGTTGCAAGTCCTTTCTATAAAACAGCTCCAATTAACAAGTTCACACATGTCTCCTTAAGGCTCAAGGAGGTAGACAGCCAGTGAAGAGACAGCCAGGGTGCTGGCTGTGTATCTACCCTCACTTCTATCAGACTGTAAAACTAATGGGCTACTATTTGTTTAGCCATCCAGCTTCTATTTGATCTTCAAATGATACAAAAACATCGAATCAATGCCCCAGAACCTCCTCTTTTACTGTTATAAAATTGTTTGTGTGAATTTACTTCTTCCCACTTGTCATGGAACCACATCGGGGCCCACAGAAATCCTGTTGTATTGAAAATAAGACAGGACTTACTTTGGAAACAGCCAAGTGGCCGGAAATACAACAGATATGAATTGGGTACCACAATATAGTTTTCAAGGACACTGCTATTTCTAACCCCATCAGTAAACACTCAGATCCGTAACATTTCCAATCATGCTGACAGTCCCAGGTGAGATGTGCTTCATGCTGAGCAATGTGGGTAAAGAGTCAAGCTCTTTTCAAAGTCCCCTGGATCTGCATTGGTCCTCATAGCAGGTACAGTTGTAACCTCTTAAGATCAGGCAATATTGTTTCACTTTCAAAGGAACAAAAGCTATGAAACATGAATCTTTCACAAATTGTTTTGATAAAAACATCTTATGAAGCTTCTGCAACTCTCTCTTTTTAATAGTCATAAAATGCTGTCATTTCTTGATGGCAAATATAAATCCTCATACATAAATCTCCAAAGTGGAGGCTCTGAGCTACAGGCTCCCCTGCTCTTTCTCATATGTTGTTTTCTGTCTGCTCCACAGACATCTTTGCAACCTTTCACTACAGTTGTCCCTAGGTCCAACCTGCCTTCCACACTCTCTCTTTTATCTTAATGTGACCTCCCTAGAGATAGTCTCCCTACCCTACTGTTAAGTCAGTTGACAATCTCTCTTTCATTCTCTATACCATTTTTCCCTGCCCATTTTTTCCAATGTATCATATATTCTAAATCTCCCCCATAAAATGCATATTCCAAATAAGCAGTCTCTGCCTGCCTTATTATCCTCTGTCTCTAAGATGCAATGTCTCTTTATTGGATGACTCCTGATAAAAGGAACTCTAGCAGTTCAGGCTGGATTTTAATAACATGACCAAAGGAAAAGTAACACTCTCACTACACCCTGGACCTCAGTTGCCTCATCTTCTCTTGTCTGCCTGGGAAGGGGGGATGGAGCTGGAAGTGATCATGTCTCAGAGCCCTACAGTGTCTTTACTGTCACCTGAGACTGAGCTCAGATTCTCAAGCACAGTTCTGCCATTACATCCTGAGAAGACTTTTTAAAATGTCATCTCAGCCTTGTAGGACCCTAGAGTCTGGTTGTTAGCATGGAATTCTGGGACCCTCGATGGGAGAGAGGATTAAGGCAGAGACAATACAGAGATAAGCTGATGGTGGCTACTTCCTTATGCTACAATGCCTTAGTCACTCTATTGCATGACAAGCAACTGAAAAGAAGAAAGGTTTATTTTGGCTTAATGTTTGAGCGAATCTGTTCTATCATGGTGGAGAAATTGTGACTTCAGAAATGTGAGGATCCTGGCCACATTTCACTTGCAACTAGGAAGCCAGAAGAGGTGGATGTTGGTGCTTAGCTTGCTTTTTCTAGGAACCAAGTACACGGCATAGCACCACCTATAACCAGGGCACTACTTCCCTCCTCAGTGAATTCTTTCTAACAATGACCCCATGAACACACTAACAGATGTGTCCCTGAGATGATCCTAAATCTAGTCAACTTGAAGATGATGATTCAGCATCATGTCTTACACTGCCCTAGAGGTCCTAGAATGTGACCATTTTCTGTACTTCCTGAAGAGATGTGGACCTGAAAATGTGAACTAGGTGACCAAAAAGCCATCCTTCCTGTATGCTTTCATTTCCTTTCCATCTTTTCACCCAGTGCTAATTGTGACCTGCACTGCAGCTGTCACTTTGAACTTTCAAAGAGAATAAGAAGAGGCATTTGTGTGACATCTATGTAGTATTCAAAGCACTTTTAACCGTAAGAGCATCTCTTTGGAGTTTTATTGCAACCCCGTGGAGTCCACAAAGCAAAAACTATCATCCTGTCTTGAGGAATAAGACACTTTGGGGGCCATACTCAGAAGGTTTTGCCACAACCTTTGGCCAAATATACTGAGGTTCTGTCTCCTCTCTTCTAATCATCCCTCATAATTGGGAAGGACAGGAAAACTAGGCAAATACTGTTCTTTGATGTATCAATTTCTACAGTTGAATGTGCTGAGAACTTGGTGTTTAGTTAGTTTGGTTTTCTGTAGACAGTTCTTCCAAAAGGCTGAAATGCATATTTTATCATTTTTACCACATTTCTTCATTATCATTGATGAGACAGAACTGAGAGAGCTAGAAGAAAATCAAACACATTTCTCTGATGGAGAACAGGGGGGTGATGTATAATTTATCACCAATATATTCATGGTTGAAAATGTTAAACTTCCCATTTTCTTATCTTTATGATGATGTGATTCAGAAACCCTGTCTACAGTTTGATAGCAGAAATGTTTTACTTCTCAGGTTCTGCAAGAAAGAGGTTCAAGGCTTACAGCTCTGTAAATGGAGGTTCAAAATGGGTACTCCTGGCTGATTGCCATGTCGATATTAAATATCCATTATGTAGATGTGTACTCTGTTGCTAGTTTAGGCAGAGTTTGAGTTCATGCTGATCTCTACCACATTTGTTGGCTCAAGCTAAGCTAAGACAACATGGAATATGTTTTATCCTTGAAGGATATGGCTGTGTGAGACACCCTATAAAAGTTAAATTTATTTAATTCTTGCAGCAAGTCAACACTTTATGATTAATATGGCTATTGACCACAGCCTTTTTATATACTATTTCTAGTTTGTGTTTGAAGATCTCAATAAATCATTGTATTTCACTGAATTTGGGGCACTGCCTGAGAAACTCTGATCCAGTTTATTGAGCCACGCACAACAGATTTGCCATAAATAATAACATTTTATTCATGGCTTTCTCCACTCCACTTAATAAAACATAAAAACAAATGATGGAATAAACTTGGAAGAATCATAGTAAAACTGGGTGAATTCTTACTGTCCTAACCAGAATACCCTTGTAAGATGACTGCATTTCACATTGCCTCACTAAGATGCATGTGTACATGTTGCCCGGCATTTCCTTCCTCTGACCATCAGTAGATCAGTCATATTCAATGTGGATAGACCTTAGGTATTTCTGGTTAGCTCTCAAGGTTATTTTATTTATTGATCTATTTAATTTGTGTTTTTGTTGAAAATAGTTCATCTGGAACCTTCTGAAGGAGGTCTGTCATAGACTCCATTGCCCATGGGCCACCAAGAAAGAATGTTCCTTTCTATGTAGACTTCAACTTTTGTGACTATGCACAATACTTAAGAAAGACACAAAAGAGTATGTGGAGTATAGAATATAGGAGTTCAATCATCTGCTTTATTTTACCCATCCCTTTACTGTTTGAAGGTGAGAGTCCCGTCTGTCAAAAACAAGTGTCTTGAAGCTGAAGTCATAAATGCTCTCTCGATTTTAAAGAATGGGCATGAAGACTTCTTCCTCCTACTGAATTACTCTGGTGCAAAACCAAAGAGCAAGTAGATTAACTGGTGAGGAAAATAGCCTGTGGTTAATTTTCTTTTCATTTTGAGTTACAGTTTCCATTATAAATGAGTATTCTGTTGTAAAGCACCAGGCACAAGGTTACAGAAAGATCCAAGTGCTTGCTGGATGTGAATACATAGTTTCATTATTACTTCAGATCAACTTGTAGCTATCAGGTTTCCAGACAGGGCTTATCATCCACATTGTTGACTTGAAGAAATGGGCTTTCCTTATCTTGTTTGGGTCTTCCCAGATGCCGTAAAGGATGAGCTTTGTCTGTTATTTGTAAAAGGAAGGGTCTCAGAGTTTCACAAATCTCTGTTGCTTGGCTGTTCAGACCTGGCTTCTCTATGCATGCCCCCACCCCCTCCAGCACATAGTGGACACACAGTGCATAGTTGCACTGGTCTTAGAATAATCAATTGTACTGATGTTAGAAAGTTGCTTGACTTTTGACCACCACAGGCACAGTGTGGGAAGCCTGTTCCACAAGACAATACCTTATCTGAAATGGGGCAAGACAACGTTTTCACACAATTTTTACACAGTTTTCTCACCTTCTAAAAGTACAAAGGTTTGGATAAGAAATAAAAATTAACATCAATTCATCAAGTCTTCTCAACGGTTTATGAAGTAGAGTAGACAGGTGCTATTTTATTCCTTTAGAGGTGAGGAAATTAATTAGTAAAGAAATTAATTTTTCTGTTCAAAGTCACCAAATAGCCAACTTCTCAGTTTAGGTTTCCGGTGAAGTGCAGAGAGCACAGGCTTAAATGGGCTGGGGCTGGTTGGAGGAGGCTTTAAAGGGAGTTGATTTTAAAGTGGCAAAGGAAGTTTAGGAACTGTGGCCAGGAATTGCACTGAATGAGGCTGATGCCCTCTTGAATTATTTGCATTCCTCAGCCTGAACAACCAAAGGAGAGTAGTGCAGGACTCCCAAAAGTAGACCAACTCTCATGCCCTATGGCCTTCAATGAAAGGTCACAACCTACTCAAGGTTACCCCAAAAGGGAAAGGAACAAAAACACTGTCTGGCTTCATTTTCTACCCATTCTTCAATATCTTATCTCGCATTATCTGATGTAAGAAGAAAGATCTCAGGTACAGCCCAGAGATCAGCTTTCTGAGACACATGGCACCTATTGGGGAGAAAACAATAATTTAGCTTTTTCGGTATGTGTTTCAATATAAGTACCTGTTTTTATACAAGCACTTACAGTTTCTGTGAACCAGTTAAAATTTTCATTTCTAATTTTTCAAATATAATTATCCTTTTATTTGTGATTTATAAGTATATATCTTGAGCATTAAATTGCTTAGAGTGGAAAATGTTTGCATATAATTTTTTTTGTTTTGTTTTGTTTGTTTTTTGTTTTTTGTATTTTCGAGACAGGGTTTCTCTGTGTAGTTTTGCGCCTTTCCTGGAACTCGCTTTGGAGACCAGGCTGGCCTCGAACTCACAGAGATCCGCTTGGCTCTGCCTCCCGAGTGCTGGGATTAAAGGCGTGCGCCACCACCGCCTGGCTGCATATAATTTTAAAGACAGGGATTATGTTACTTTTCATGGGCTCAATTTTCATCATAAAACCTACATGATGTTGGTGAGTGAGTATAATCACTGTGTAGTTGTAAACATGTAACTTCACATATGAACATGCCATCATAATTCTAAAGATATAAGCTATAAGCATTTTGCCAGATTATGACAATTTTAGTGCTTCTCCTAGTTTCTGGCTATTCTTCTAGCTCCCATTTGCACTTTTCTGGGCTCACGTAGTCCTAAGCTCAGCATCTGTTGGTCCAGGGCTCTCATGCAGTACTTACAGTTCTATGTAGATTAAAGCGTAGGGTCAGCTTTACTAAAACCAAATAAAAAGACATCAGGGTTTATTACTATAAAACCTTGATGGTTTATTCATTGAAAGTAACTTTGCTCAGGTCTTTTAACCAAGAATAGCCACAGGAAGGTGCAAAATGCTCAAATGAAGCTATACTTGAAGATAAGACATAGGTGCGGTCAGAATATGTTTAGTCATATTAGGAAAAATGCTTCTAAAAAGCTGGGACAGAAGAGCATGTGTGGCAGCCCCTTTAAATCAAGTTATTGGTCAAAGAAGCCACATAGAGACCCCCAAACAACCCATACTATTTCCAAGGCTATTGGTTGCTCTCCATAAACTGATAGTAAGGCCCTGTTGCTGAAGACAACACCTACACAACTCATTGAATATGGACAAGTCAGCTGGTGCCTTCACCCCTACAGACTAGTATTCATGGTACAGGAAGATACTCTGCATACTTCCAAAGGAGAACAGTAAATAACAACCCAGCTACAAACTCATAGATCTATGAAGATGATTTGCCTGGAAGGTGAGCTAATGTAATGATGACATAAAGTTTATAGGAGTATCCAACCAGTATCTGATTGGATTTCAGGCCTATGCCATGAGATGGAACCCAGAGGTAAAGAACCTGAGATCAGATAGGCCAGGGACCAAGGGGTAAAACAAATACCACTGTTCTTCTAAAGGAACATAGCCACAAACAACTCCTAAAAAAATTCAGATATATTCATAGATCAGTGCCTTGTTCAGCCATCATCAAAGAATTTGCCTCCTGCAGCAGATAGAACAAATATAGAGACCCTCAGGTGGATAATATGCCTAGAGTGAAAGACCTTGGAATACTCAGTCTTAAATGGGATATCTCTATCAAATCTCTCTCCTCAGGACTGACTCAGGGAATTCTTTGGAAGGGGAGCCAAAAAGATTGTAAGAGCCAGAGGGGATGGAGGGCACCAACGGACAAAGGCCTTCTGAACACAGCAGGATTGACTGACATATGAACTCACAGAGACTGTGGCAGCATGTACAGGACCTGCACAGATCTGCACCATATGGAGTCCCAGTGCTGAGAGGGGAAGTAGACACATGCCCCCATCTTTAACCTAGAAGCTAGCTCCAGTTGATGACTACTTGCAAACGAGAAATTCGTTCTTTCTGATGGAGTATCACTGGGGATACAAACCACTCTTAAGGGCTAGCTGCATGCTCAGCAGTAGATGGCCAACACAAAATGAACTCAACGACATCTTTGGAGGTTTTTCGTCTCAGAATGTTTTTTCAGTACATTTTTTAAACCTTACAGGTCCTTTGCATATGTATTATGGCTTCTGGTTTGTATTTATTTGGGATTCCCATGTATACAAATGAGTGTCTCTGCGTCTATACGTGTTTCCTGTGGTTTTTCTTTGTTCTTTGGCTCTCTCTCTTTTCTGTTCTATTCCAGCTTGTTTGGCTTTATTTTATCTTATTTTATTATTATTCTGTTTGTTTTCTAGGAAGTGACAGGAAGAGTGTGGATTCAGATGGGAAGGGAGATGGGGGGGGTTATACCTAGGAGGAATTGGGGTAGGAAAACTCTAGTCAGAATGTATTATATGAAAAAAAATCTATTTTCAATGAAAGAAAAATAGAGAAAAAAACTTCAATCCTCAGGTACTCATTTGTTTAGAGGAGTGCCTGAACTCTCTTCAAGGGTAACTGAAGAAGAGACAGGTCTGTAGAAGGCCTATTCTGTGATAAAGACTGAGTTTTTAATAGGAAGCTTACACAGTGGTCCTATGTACCCACTAATACCACTCAGTATTTCTTATTTC
Source organism: Peromyscus eremicus (assembly GCF_949786415.1). Classification (NCBI taxonomy): domain Eukaryota; kingdom Metazoa; phylum Chordata; class Mammalia; order Rodentia; family Cricetidae; genus Peromyscus; species Peromyscus eremicus. The sequence continues at coordinate 118,909,565 of NC_081421.1, read as the reverse complement.
CCCAGTCTTAAGTATGCCAAGAATTTACTAACCTCCTTCTGTTAGATTGCTATACCACAGAGAAGAGTTTTAATACCATTTATTTTCCCAGTTAAAGGTGTCAGCATTGTTTTAGCTCCCCTATAAGAATTCTATAATTCCTCGATATTGTTATTGATTTGTACACCTAGATGATTGGTTAATTCATTATACTTTACTCATTTCTTCCATTTGAGGCCAAGTTTCTTATTTGAAAATAGTATAGTTGGATGAAATCAACAGTTATTAAACCTGAGTATCAAGATAGTTAGGGAGTTTTTTTTTTTCCTTTAATCTATTCATTCCTATCATGGACAAACCAAATCAGAAGGTTTGGGGAAGGAAGACTCAAAGTATATCCTCTCAGAGACTTTCTTATCTAATGCTGGTACAGTGGGTCCACAGGCTGGCACATACAACATGATATGACCCAGAGATTAGTGATGGCACTATCATCCTAAAGACTAGGAACCACAAGTGAAAGACATTAAGTAGAACAAGTGCTGGCTAGATGCCTTATTATGCTCCCGAAGAAGATTTTCTTTCTCGACAGATATATCATCACAACTTTAAGGAATCTATTGCAGCTATTATTACCTCTGCTACACAGAAAGGTTCAGAAGACCAGGGAAGGGAAGGAAATTGTCACCAGAATTGGATGTGGAGAGAGGGCTCCTGGTTTCTGGTGCAGTGATTTTTAAATTGTAGCCGTTTTTATCAGTAGAACCATACTGAAGAAGGGTGTTTTAAATGTCAGTATCAACTCATTAATGCACTCTCTTTTTCTCCATCCCAGGCCAAAGGGAAGAAATGACTTCTTCTGGTGTGCTGTGGGTTTCCTCTTAAATGAGCCCATTAAAAGTGTCCTCGCCTCTTCCTGACTAACTAGTCTCTCTTGGTTCTCAGTTGATGAAATAACATATACTACTTAAGATTCATATTTCCGTTCTAACTATGCCTTGAAGGAGCATGATTAACTTTCTCAGCTTCTTCCTCAGCAGTAAACTCTAATTGGCTGACAGCTTGCTCAGACAAACACGCAGCCCCTGAGGGCTTTTCCGGTAAAAGAAAAGAAAACATAGCCACAGATCCACCATTTTTCAGTACATTTTCTCCAACAAACTATAAAAATAGGACTGCATCAAGAAGGCTGGACAAAAAAAATTGCTAGACACTGCCCCATAAAATGTGAAAATGACCCAATATCATTCCTTTCCTTTGGACTATTTTATCACTCGTCCCATATAAGAAAATCTTTGCAGACTGTAAATTCCACCCAGGCATGACTATGCATACTACCTTGATGAATTACCTGAGCCAGAGAGCTTGCTACTGTCTCAGCTGACCACGGACTGTGTCGTCTTTTCTTAGGCTTTTCTTAGGTTTGCCTGAGATGTAGATGACATTTCCTATACTGCCAGGAGCTACGGACTTTGAGAGGGACAGGCCCTCTTACCACTAACAGTCCCATGTGCACAGGCACTGTCTAACTAAAGTGGTGAAGTTCCAGACAAACAGTGTTTGCCTTGCCTTGGCACTGGGGTGCATGCAAGACTTTCTCAAGGAACTGGGCACCACTGCATGTTTCTTTCTGGGTTGTTTGAGCTTCAGAACCTGAGGCTGTTGTAATCATTTCATTATCAAGATTAAAGGCCTTGTACAGGTGATACTGACATAATGGAGAGGGTGGAAAAGAGAGAACCACCCAGATACAGCCCCAGAGCTGTTTGTCATTACAGTTGTACAGTGACGAAATGGACCCATAATACCATTCAGACCTAGGATTTGTTCTTTCTATTCACCATTAAGCCAAGAGTCAAAGGGTTTTGGTGAGATGCTAAGAAGAGAGATATCTTAGCATTTGTATTACTGTAACAAAGCACCATGACAAAAGAGCCAGTTGAGGAGGAAAGTGTTTATTTGGCTTACACTTCCATACTGCTATTCATCACCTAAAGAAGTCAAGACAGGAACCTGGAGGAAAGAGCTGATGTAGATGCCATAGAGGGGTGCTGGTTACTGGCTTGCTTCTCAAGGCTTGCTTGGCTTGCTTTCTTAGAGAATCTAGAACACCAGCCTAGGGATGGAACCACCCACAATCACTAATAAAGAAAATTCCATACAGCTGGATCTTATGGAGGAATTTTCGTAATTGAGGTTCCCTCCTTTCATATAATTTTAGTTAGATATATAGTTGCATAAGAAAGAAGCATAATGCATTTGAAATTTTGTTAGTATCAGAAAGAACAGATGGAAGTTCATGAGACTAGACATCTCAAATGGAATATGGTTGATTTAGAAGTGAGAACTGAAAATTCCATTCACTGCCCAACAAATTGTGGTTTTATTATTTGATTTTTGTTTTGTTTGTTTGTTTCTTCTGGCATTGAAATATGCCTAGACCCTATCTCTTATCCCAACATCTACTACCACAGTCCTATACAAATCACTGTAACTTTTCACCTGGAATTTTAAAATTATTTCATAACTTGTATTCCTACTTGTATCTTTGCATTCTGTTTTCAATATATGAATCACTGGTCATTTTAAATCAAAAAAATTGTAAGGTCCACGATTTGTGCCTTTTTGGAGAATTTTTTAAAATGTTATCACCAAGAACAGGTGTATTTGAAAAATATATCATGTTGGAAGAAAAATTAGAAAGAAAGACTTCCTTGGGATTTCCGTTCCCCTGCCAAGCTTTGATACAACACACAAAGCATACAGCTCAAAGATGGCTTCCCAGACAGATCCCATATCCAGTGCCTGCTTTGTATTTGTACACAGTTTACACTGTCTTACATACCATCTCAGTATTTCAGTCTTGTCTTCCTGCTTCCATTTGAGTGTCAGTCCCATAAAAGCATATAGTTTCCTTTACTGCTATGGTGTCAAACCTCAGAACAATTTTGGGATATACTGTGTGCTCAGTACATAGGCAACATCTTAAATATTTTTTCCACTATTGGAGAATGGACCTTTAAGCACCAAGGATGTGTCTAGGAAAGAAGTAAGAAAGCAATTATGGGGATCTGAGTATTGGTCTTTGTGTGGGGTCAGATTGGAGAAAAAAAATGAGAACAATGGGTATAATTTGAGTCTGTTTTCATTTGTAAATAAGACAGTACTTACTGGAAGATTGGCTATGGATATGATGGAAGAGTCAATAAGGAATTATAATGTTTCAGCTTGAGAACTAAGAGGGTGGAAATGCCATCACCTGAAGGAGAAGTTCTGTGAGGGCAACTTGAATACAGATGTGTCGAATGAAAAACAAATGAGGGCAGATATCTCTTGGTTTCCTTTAATTTCTTCTTTTCCTCTTAAACTTTTTTTTTTGAGCAGGAACTCATTTATGTATCTCAAGCTGGGTTTGAACTCCCCATCTAGCCAAAGGTAACCTTGATCATCCCCCCTCCATCTTTTGAGTGTTTCAGTTACTTACTGACATGGATCACCACTCCTGGTTTATGCTGTGCTGGGTGGGTGTCAAAACCACAGCTTTGTGTAAGCTATGCAAGAAGTCTACTAAGTGAGTAAGATCCCTGTCCTGCTATTTTTTTTTTATTGAGGAAATAAAAATAATCAATATTTTCCCTTTCTAGTCTCTCCTATCATACTTCTAGGTTTAGGCTAAAAAAACAACATCATTTTGAAATATATATTTCTGCATAATTCAGTTGTTTTGAGAATTTGTGCCTGTATTATGAAACTGTTTCATTTAGAATGAATTTAAATATGTAACTGCGAGCTATAATCTAGATCTTTCCAATCATTTTAATGATTACCTCAACCACTTTGGTTCAATTGTAGGATAACCCATCTTTCCCCATACTTATGAAATTTTCAGTTTTTTTCATACCCAACTGCTTATATGTGCTTGAATGTATCTAAAAATGTTTATTCTATTAATGCAATTATTCTATACAAACGACTTATCCTTTCCACTAATTTCATTAGATTCCCCCATTTCCCTTATTTTCAGAGTTGTATTGGTTATTCTTAATCATTTATTCTCCCTAATAAATGCCTTTAGGATTCTAATCCTTTTTTTACATCCCAACCAAATTATCTTAATTAAATAAAGTAGTCTTTGCTTCACTTTCTCTATTTTTCCTCTTTCATATTTTCTGTGTGGACTGGTTATAAGAGCTACTTAGCATCCATCTTTCTTTGTCTTATTTTTGTATTTAGTTGTTTAAATATACTCCTTTTTACATAATGAATCTTCTGTTCTTCCTTCTAGACCCATTAGAATCCCATATCCTCATCAAATTCAGCTTAACAATCCCATTCCTAGTGCCTAGAATGCACATTGTACTGTATTGTATTTACTTGTTCTTGTCTTATTGTCTGTCCTTCATTAATTTGTACCTTTAGTCTGGCTCGTGTTTGGTCCCTAGACCCTTGTATACCCTCAGTCACTGAAGAAGTAGACATCGTGTTTGCTGAGTGCATGAGTAAATCTGTCAAGACTCATTTTGGTTTCTGTCAGTCTTCACTCTTTCTGATGTAAGTATCCCTGTTATTTAAAGAAGTTTTTCATAAATTCTTCACAGTTATGGGAAGTAAAGTACAACTTTGAACTTTCACAAGTGGTTTGAATGAGACGTCTCTCATAAATCTCAGTCATTTGAATACATGGTCCCTGTTTGGTGGCTATTTGGTAAGGATTAGGAGGTACAGCCTTGTTGGAGGAGATTTATCACTGGGAGTAGGCTTAAAGTTTCAAGTACCTCCTACCACACTCAGTGCACTTTCTGATCCCTGTATGTGGATCAGTATGTGAGCTCTCAGCTACTGGTTCAGGGTCATGCCTACCCAACTGGTATAATGCTCCCTGCCATGATCTTGATCATGACGGACTCCTAACCCTCTGAATCTGTAAACCACAATTAGATGTTTTCTTCTATTATTTGCCTAGGTTGTAGTGTTTTATCACAGTAGAAGAGAAGCTAATGTGCCTACTAACAAGATGCTAACATATACCTCCAAATACTGTTAAGTATAAGGAAAGCAAAATCAATGGTATTTTTGGTGGGAGTTGTGAAAGAGACACCATGCTTACTGTGCTGAGTCTGTTTCACTTTCCTCTATAGCTATGTCACACAATGACTTTCTATGAAATCTGTAATCAACAGACAACCCAGGAGTTCGTCACTGAAATGCTGCTTCTCTAGGCCCACTCATCCTCATTTAGACACTATTCAAATGCAAAACTTTATACATATATGTTTAAATTCATCTTCTTTATTCATACTATACTTCAGTGAATACTGTCAATCATGAACTAATCATTTCATATCATATCTCTTCCACAAACCTGAAAAGTTGCTAAGCAAGTTTCATGTTTCTTGACTCATCAGTTACATGAGTAAGGATTGTCCAGGCGCTCTGTGACACTGTCCTGTAGACCTTGGGGTCTGATTTTTCATTCAGACAAACCACATCTCCTAAAGAACTTTGAGTTTTCCAATAGGCTTTATCCAAAGATTTCCTGAAGATTACCCAAAGATACTCAAAGATGTAACTAGAGTTTTCCTGCCTTGCCCACAGTCAGGACAAATCTCTGTCACCCGCCAGTCCCACAGCTGCTCAGACCCAACCAAGTAAACACAGAGACTTATATTGCTTACAAACTGTATGGCCGTGGCAGGCTTCTTGCTAACTGTTCTTATAGCTTAAATTAATCCATTTCCATAAATCTATACCTTGCCACATGGCTCATGGCTTACCGGCATCTTCACGTGCTGCTTGTCATGGCAGCAGCTGGCAGTGACTCCTTCCGCCTTCCTGTTCTTTCTTTTCTCCTCTCTGTTAGTCCCGCCTATACTTCCTGCCTAGCCACTGGCCAATCAGTGTTTTATTTATTGACCAATCAGAGTAGTTAGACATACAGACCATCCCACAGCACAAAGATTCTTTATTTCTAGTGCTCACTAGTCTTATGACAACTCAACAGAATCCAGGCATTTGACAAATCCACCACTGGGTCCCTCTTTCCCCAGATTTTGCCTGGATCACTTTCTTGGACTTGGAGTTCAAATATTGCCCACTCAGAGATGTAGTTTCTGACCATTCCTTTTAAAATACAATTTGTGGGCATCTAGACCATTTCTGCTTATTTATGTTCTATACATATCTCACTTCTGCCACTGATGCCATTACTCAAACATTTTCATTCTTTCTAGAATGTAGGATCAGTACACACAGGAATGGTACCTAACCTCAAATAATGTTCAATGTTTCTTCAACAACAATACGAAATGTGTTTTTTCCATGGGCTTCTCCAAATTTACAAATCTCAATGGTATTCAAATAAAAATTCCCAAATTTGGAAAGAAATGAAGCATTGGAACAAGGGAGGTCATTGCTGCACAATGTTGTTAAGAAGGTGCTGACACTCTCACATATTCATTCTTCCCATAGTGGAAAATTGAGTCTGTTCATTTTACATTTCCGAATGCTGTGTATTTTCCCATCTATGGTGAGAAATTATTTTATACTGATAGTGCCCAGTTCTGTCAGGGATTATAAACAATCAGGAGGATGGGGATAATATAGGCTTACACTTATCAGAGCAATCACTGAGAATGAGGTATGTTAGTACTAAGTCAATAATACAATATTTTGTTATCATGTATAAAACATCAATTATGTGCATGAAGGGTACATAATTGTCTGTTTATAAATCCTGCCTAGGGGTAGTTTAATTCTATTGCCAAGCTACTAGAAATTCAATTGATGTGGTGCAAATTAATGGTCAATTCTAATAATACAAAGTTTATGAGATTTAGATCCAAAATAGAAGCTGTTACAAATAACACTTCAATTATTAGTAATCCTTGTGGTTTTTAATAAAAGAGATAAAATAGTTATCATTCTGAGGCTCTGGATACGTTAAAATTTTCTTAATGTGTTTATATTAAAGGCATCATTTCAAAGATTGGTAGTGTATTTCTCTGTAAGTATCTCACATTAATTTTTTGGTGCAATAATTGGTATGTAAGAAGATAATTCCAAATAATAAGGCATTCTTCATATGAATATAATAGCATAAATATTTTTGGCTTCTTTCTTCATCACATAAATGCAAAGCCATATTCAAACTATCTAACTGTTTAGACCAAAAGATTCCCAAGCTGGCACTCAGTAACTTAGGGGTCAAACTGCCTTTAGTAAACTCAGAATGAACTCAAAATGTTGAGTTAAGGCAAACATTAATAAATTTCATTTGAATTCTTACAACTACACAGCACAGCCTTGAAGACGACCTTGAGTGTGATTCTTCAAGTGCCATCTGCTTCTATTTTTGAAGCAGGAGCTCTCACTGCCCTGAAATGCACCAAAGTAGGCTAGGCTTGCTGGTCAGTGAGCCACTGGAATCCGTCTATCTCTGTTGCTCAGCTCTGTGATTATAGCACACGTATTATGTGTGGCTTTTTAAAGATGGTTTAAGGAGATCAAACTCAGTTCCTCATGCTAAAAAGACTGAGCTAGGTCTCTACTTGAACATTTTATTATAACATTCTTTTGACTTGGGGTGATCTAGTTCAGAAATTTTATCAAGATATATTGTACTGTTTTCAAAATATTGTGATATTGTAAGTTTCAAGGTCTCCAAAACCATCGTAACTTGTCCTGTCACATTTCCAATGTAGTTGCGGGGTGAGAGCTTGGTTTTGTATCATTGCTGACATCACTCAAGCACAGTAGAACCTGTTTTGTGGAAGCTTGTGGCTTTGGGAGTTCCCCTTCAAGGTCTTTTATACTTGGGATTGTATCACTTTATTTATTACAGGACTTAAAACACGTAAAGATCTTAAGAGATGCAGTTTAGTGTTTGCACACACTATGACAATTGTGTGCTTAAGAACAGATCAGGTAGACATTGTTCACACAAAAGGTCCTTAATCGTTTGTCATGATTGTCACCCATTTACAACTTGGTGGTTTATCTTCCACGGCACACTTTCTGTGGCTGTATTCACACAGCATCTAGTTACTGCAAGTCTCTAGAGCCAATTATTGACTTGTGCAGCTCCATGAAGCTCTACCAAGCATTAGCTAGCCTTGAACAAAAAGGATTATGTGTCCAGGGTCCCTGGAGAACAGCTGCTTAAACCAACCTCTCCTGGAGATCAGTGTGCCACTGAAGCACAATTTGCACCTGGTGGGAAACATTGCAAAAAGTCAATACTTGGTGAGGGAGAACTTCTCAAAAACATCAGAACAGCAGAGTGGCTCAAGGCCACTTGCTACATGTAGAATAAAAATAGAATCTGGTATAATACTCAGTAGTTACCAACTACAGAAAGACAGGTGTCCTACTACTGAGCTACATTGCCGGTGAATGAGCTGTTAAGAGAAAAAGTAGAACAGGTGAAAGGGCCAATAAGAACTTCTCTGGGAAAACAAAAACCTTAAGAAGAAACGTTACATGTCAAAGTTAGGCAGGAAAAAATAACAATTATGGAATTTTGGTGATTCTACAGTATACATTTCATATATTAATTCAATGCCTTGGAGATGCCCAAAGAAGAAAAAATGCTGTTTGTTTGCTGAAAGAAACTTTGGTGGGGAAACATTAAACTGTACAAAACTTATTTACATAAAAAGAAGTTGGAAGCAAGTATGTTTGTTAGAAACGCTGCGTTTTGTGTTTTTATAAACCTTATGTTCCTGCCATCTGTAGCACACTCTTCTGGAATCTAGCTGGTTTAATTTGGAGTTGATGTTTGTGTGCTGCATGCGTTCCCACACAGAACACTCTCTTATCTGTAACTATGGCTTCTAGCTAATACTTCTCTATTAAATATAAAAATGACAAAAGAGGTTTACTGTTCATTACTAGCCTCCCAGAAATAAGCTTCCCTCAATGAGAGTCTAAAAGGATCATAAACAAATAAATATCTGAAGGAAAAAAGAAAAACTATGCCCCCAATTCCTATTTTATTTTGGTTGTGAGCCTAGCCTTTAACGGCTGAGCCATCTCTCCAGCCCCCTATTTTAAATTTGTATAAATTTAGCTAAGTGATGGTGATTCAAATAAAAATTGGAATATGAGGCATGGTTCAGACCTATGATCTCTGAACCTATGATTTCTAGTTCTTGAAAGCTCTGGGTAATGAGAACACTATTTGTCACTGAGAAGATACCACAGGGTTATTTTATCAAAGAAGTTAGGTTGGAAGCTGTGTCCATCTCAAGTTACTGTTCTTTTTCTTTTAGTTGAAATAAAAATAAAAAAATAGTCATGAGGTCTAGAATCTGATTACTATATGACATGGAAAACGGAAATCAAAGAAAGGCCCCCGATGTAGAAGTTAGGTAATTTGGTTGTTTACTTGGGCATAGGCAGAGCAGTGAACATATCTTCCTTACTCATCTCACTACTGTGGCAAACACCCTGAGAAAGGCCACCTAAGGAGCAAAGACTGATTCTGGCTCACAGTTCCGTGTTACAGTGCCTCATAGCATGAAGCACAGGAAACATGTGTTTGAATCAGCTGGTCACACTCTATCTGCAGTCAGGAGGCAGGGGAAGATTAATGTTAGTGTCAGCTATCTTTCTCCTTCTGACTTAGCCCAGGATCCCAGCCTATGGAATGGTATGGTGCTACCCACAGTCAGGGTGGCTCTTTTGAAGCCATTAATCTGATCTAGAGCCCCTTTAATAGGCATGGCTCAAGACATGTTCCCAAGGTAACTTTAGATACCAGATTAACCATCACAGCAGGAAAACAGCATTGGTTTGGATGAGCAGATTAGAAACTCAAAGTGAACCTGCTGAGTTTGAGATTTGGTGAGAGTTTCAGTTTGGGTGGTACTGTCAAGTACCAACATCTCAACACTATTTAAAACATAAACCTGAGGCATGCAAACAAGGAAGTAGTTCCCTGGGATCTTCATTTGGTTTGGAGTTTGAACAATTTCCTCTTGGGAGTTGTGGAGTCTAATTCCTTCACCTGCATGTGCTATGTCCACACCCCTCTTCAAGCAGTGCTCCTAAGTGACCTCAGAACCCTTTGAGTCCCCGCTTGCATCAGGATACAAATATTTCCATCTCGGAACAACAATAGTTTTCCCCACACCTGGTAATAGTCAAATTTATGCTGTTTCTGTACAATTATATTCTCAATGTATCTGAGTGCGAAGAATGGAAGGACTAAGCCAACCAGAACTAGGTTGGTATGTATGTGCAGTGAGGCAAAACCAAGTCCTCTAATAATCTTATGGGAGGAACCCCTACTCACCATCTTATACCTACTCACAATTGGACATAAAGATGATTAAAATCAGATGCATTATGTGAATGGACATGAGTAGTAGCAAAATGATTATATAACCTAATCTATCTATCATCAAAACAGAGAACCTCCCAAACTATGCCCCTCAGTATGCAGCTCCTCTCTCTCTTGAACACCATAAAAGGAATCCCTGGATAACACTCTTGACACTTGGGTGTCTTTACTCATGTGGCCACTGTCAGTCTTGATACTGTGTGCCCTCTTAGTCTGTAGTGTTGCACAGCTTCAAATAAAACCGTCTTGTTTCTTTTGTAAATCTGCGTGAGCATATATTTTTCAATTCTTTGGGAAAAGGGCCAAAAACCTGGATACTCTGGCCCAGACCCTGACCACCAGTCAGGCACAGACCTAGACATGAGTATTGAAGCCAGGAGTGGCTATCAATATTCTTATCTATTAGAATAAATGTCAAAACAAAACCTCTACCAAAAAATAAACTCTACATTTCAGAGATTTACTAAAAAAACAAACAAACAAAACAAGACTCCACACAACAGAAAGACAAAGTGATAAATTTAAGGGAAAGAAAAACTGGTGCCTGCTCTGAAAACCTTTAGAAAAAGTTTAGAGGAAACAATTACCCACATTACTGTCCATATTGTAAATCGGTGGAATGAAAAGAAAAAGAAAAAGGAATTGGAATGAATTAAAGGCTGTTATCATCTCTGAGAAACTGATACTAAACCTGTATGTGCCTTTCCCTCAGAAGTCAACATGTAGAGAGAATTTTTAGGACCAGGTGTGTTTTATGGATGAGATACATAAAGAAATGTCACCTGTTGTGTTATTTTTTTACTGTCTTTGACATTGAGTGGTGAGTCGTTTATAACCTATCTTTTCTTTATTGAGTTGTTTACTTTAGCAGACAAGCATGCCTACCTGGTTCAAGTGTTATCTGAAACTAAGCTACAACTCCATGAGCAGTTTTGTTTAAACAAATGAGAGGGAGTGGTGAAGTCGTCACGGCGAGCCCACAAGCATGACTGCAGGAGCTGACATCTCCAGCCTTCCCAGGGAGTCATTCAGCCCAAGGTTTGACTCAGAGAGCAGCGAACTGCTTGTTGGGTCTAGATTACAGGTTTTTCAGGAAGGCATGGTTTCAGATAATATGGCTAAATTTCTTAAAATGAGACCGTACAACATTTCACAGATGATACATACTTTCTTCTAAACTTTTGCTTTTCCATCGGCTTCTTTTCATATTCTGGAGGCTTTTATATAATTGTTCATTATTTTTAACTCATGAAAACTACCTACTACTAACTTTTTTTATCATAATTTTCAAAAGAAATAAGACATCTTAATAGTAGTTCTACTTTGTTAAAAACTGAAATATGCAGAAGTCATTTTTCCACAGCTCTTTTCCGTACAATTATTTTAAAATGGAGACAAGTTCCCCATATTCAAATTAACACTTCATAATGTAGCTTAGGATATAAGGCTATGCTGAAATGTTTCAATTTGTAAGCCATGTGAATTTGTCAGTCAGTATAATATTATGTAAAATTCACTATAATTTTGAAAGGATTATATAGATACTGTGTTTTTGTATTAATTTGCCTACTTTAAGCCTTTGGCTTTGGGATTAGCCCCTTAAGAAATATCCTACCTTTCATTTTTATACACTCAAGAGTGAACCCAATGTGTGAATGATATGTAATAGGTTTTCAATTACTATTTGCTGAACAAATCAATGGATTGCTACCTGTTGTTTTGAGTTTTGAGGAGAGGATCTTTTGTAACCCAAGCTGACCTGAAATGTGATATATGGTGATGGTGACCTTGATCTTTCTGGTTCCATTTCTGGAGTGCTAGGATTACAGATGCATGCCACCATCTGCATGAATATGTGTATGTATATGTACATGTACACACACACACACACACACACAGAGGGAGAGAGAGAGAGAGAGAGAGAGAGAGAGAGAGAGAGAGAGAGAGAGAGAGAGAGGATACAGAAAATGGCATATTCCTTCAGAGTGAAAGCATGTTCTAGAAATTGCACCTTTAGATGATTTTGTATATATACATCAACCTAAATGGTATACTCTCCTACTCATCTAGGCTATACATATCAAGTATCTATACAATCCTATTGCTTTTAGACTACATACCTGTACAGCTTACAGCTGTGGGCAATTTCAACATAGTAGTAAATATTTGACTATCTAAACATAGGTAAGATAGAACAGTTGCACTTAAAATATGGTACAAAGTTGGAAATATGGTGAGCTAATATATAGTCCAGTCTCTATGTCTAGAGCTTACAGAAGCAGAAATTGCTGTAGGAGAGACAGCATGAAGATGGTTTAATGTGCACGGCCAGCCCATAGTGCATGGCTGTAAACTGCACTTGTACTATACCAACCTTATAAAAATACTTTTCTTTCCATAATATTAAATTAAATTTAAATAGTAATTTTTACTTTATCAACATTTTATTTTTTGAACTTTTTTACTTTTCCTAAGAACATTGTAAATTCAAATCCATTATTCCAGTATATATTTTCTTTCTTTGTGTCTTAGTCTATAAGTCTGATGTTCTTTTCCTTTAAGACCTTGTGTTTAATGTTAAGGTACAGACATACAATAAGACTATGCTGTCTCAGACTCATCAAATCATTGTAACATGAATTGCTAAACAATCTTATTAATAGAAGACCCAGAGCCAGATATTGCAGCAAAAGCTTAAAGATCAGAGAAGCAGAACAAGCCACAGCCAACCTCACCTCGCCAGTTCCTCAGCTGGTCCTGTTTCCACAAATCTTCAGCCTGAAAGCCTCTGAGTCCTCACCCCTGAGGGTCTCAGTTGAACTGCAGTTTAGCTCTTGTCTCCTCATGTCTTATATACCATTCTCCACCCAGCCATGTCATTTCCTGGGATTAAAGGCCTGTGTGTTTTCCAAGCAAAGGCATGAGATCTTAAGTGCTGGGATTAAAGGCATGTGCCACTACTGCCTGACTCTGTTCCCAGTGTGGCCTTAAACTCACAGAGATCCAGACTGATGTCTACCTCCCAAGTGATAAGATTAAGGGTGTGTGCCATCACTCTCTGGCCTCTACGTCTAATCTAGTGGCTGGCTGTGTCTATGATCCACAGATAAGTTTATTAGGAGACACAATATATCACAACATTTATGGTAAACAATGTATCCCCACAAATCATCATGGTTTATATCCGCAGATTGTCCCATTGGAGAGTCTCCAAGGGCAACAGTACATATGATGTGCAGTTTTCACCTCCTGTGACAGCAGAGACTGCCAGATCCCTCCTGAAGGGCCCCCAAAGCTCATCTTGAGGGGGTACCTTTCTTTTCAGTCGTACAATCATGTGGTTTCCTTAATTTCTTTCTTTTTCCATCTATAGATTTTCTTATAGACAAGTATTGGCTGTCAACATTGCTTGTACTGATGAAAAGCTGCTGGTTGTGGGGTCCATTCTTCCAGGCTATCTGAGAAGCTGCTGAGCTCGGTGAAAACCTCTGCTAAATCCTTCACTGGGAGCTTTCTTGGGGAGTTTTTCCTTCTGAAGTTTTCCTTACTCTTGTTCTCCTTCAGCTCTGTGCCTTCTAGGAAACAGGTGTAGCTCTGTTCCACTAATGTCAAGTGACCACCAGCAGATGTATGGGTCATCACTGACGGAAGTAGTGTTGTGTAGTGTGTGACCTTGTGGAAGTTATCTGTGGGATATATGCATCATATCGATGAGTATAAGATGATATGCATTTTGGCAGTATTTCTTCAGTATGGTCCAGTGTGTCATCAACATTTCCATAAATATTTATTATATTTAATTGAATGAACTCTTTTAAAAGGATCACAAAAGCTACGTTGCTATTGCTTCTAACCAAATTCTAGAGCTCCTTTCCCACAAGAACATATATTTTCCTAGTTTAATTCTTTTTTTTAGTTTTTTTAATTTTATTTTTCTTTATTAAGAAATTTTCTACTCACTCCTCATGCTATCCACAGACCCCCCTGTAGATGTAACCAACCGTCTTATTAAATAAGATACACAGAGCCGATTCAGAGAAGAAAGCCAGGAAAACTCTAGCTACACCCCCTCCCTCCTCCCATCCCCCAGCCCTCTTTCCCAAGTCACCCCGCATCCCCACATCCCCCAAATCAAGGTCTCCCATGGGGAGTCAGCAGAGCCCAGCACACTGAGCCTAGGCAGGTCCAAGCCCCTTCCCACTGCACCAAGACTGTGCAAGGTGTCACCACAGATTCCCAGAAGCCTGCCCATGCACCAGGGACAGATCCCCATCCCTCTGCCTGGGTGCCCCCCAAACAGTTCGAGCCTAACAACTGTCCTCCATGTCCAGAGGGCCTGTCCAGTCCCATGGGGGCTCCACAGCCACCAGTCCACAGTTCATGGGTTTCTACTACTGTGGTCTGTCATCTCTGCACGTCCTCCCATCATGATTTCGACGTGCCTGCAGTATCTCTCCTCTCTCTCATCATTTGGATTCCTGGATCTCAGCCTAGTGCCTGGTCGTGGATCACTGTATCTGCCTCCATCTGTCACTGGACAAAAGCTCTATGATGTCAGCTAGGTTATTTGCTAGGCTGGTCACCAGAGTAGACCAGTCCAGGTACCCTCTGGACCACTGCCAGCAGACCAAGGTGGGGTCAATCTTGTGGATTCTTGAGAGTGTCCCCAGCACTCTGCCTCTTCCTATTCCCATGATGTTTAATTCTTAACCGGTATGTTTTTCTCTTTTGATGACATTCTGAATGATATTTCTTTCTTTAAAATTAAATTAAATTTAAATAGTAATTTTAACTTTATCAACATTTCATTTTTGAACTTTTATACTTTTTCTAGGAACATTGTAAATTCAAATCCATTATTCCATTATATATTTTATTTCTTTGTGTCTTAGTCTGTAAGTCTCATGTTCTTTTTCTTCAAGACCTTGTGTGCAACATTAAGATACAAACATACAATAAGACCATGCTGTCTCAGACACATTAAATCATTGTAACATGAATTGATAAACAATCTTATTAATAGAAAACCTGGAGTTTGTTTAATTTGCCTTATTTTGAGCAAATTGTATTTACTAGCTTCAAACTTTATTGAACTTGGGAGATAAATCAGTGCACAAACATGAACAACGGTTGGGTCAGCTGGAGGCTTGGGCTGAGGTCTCTGGTTCATGAAAATGTCTGTTTTTCCTTCTTGATTTTAGCCTACTCCAAGGCACCACTGAGATGGTGCACATTCTTTTCAGATACATGACTTCATTAATATTTAAGAAATAGTGATAAACACTGAGTCCTTAGTTGAAACTCTGCACATAAATCCAATTGAAATTGAGTTTAACTGTGTCTTCTAGTTTGAAGGCCTGGCCTTTTATTTTTGTTCATTGAGTGGAAAGTTTCAGGAGTTCTGAAATACTCCTGATCACTTAGCCAGTATGCATTTGATAAATGAGTTATGTTTCTGATACTAATTATGGCCAGAGGCGATGTTATGTGTGATTGTTTCAGATCTGAAAACAAATCAAATGCAATGTTATTTCCAAATAGGTTTATCTTTTCAAGAGGAATGAATGCCTTTTTATTTTAAGTTCTGCCCTTTTCTTGTGTCAGAAGCTGTAAATTTGTATTTTTCCTTCTCTCCCTAAATAGATGTTTCATAATACAAGTTGGCATCATGTTCTGAGAGAATTATAAGGCTTATATAGCTGTCTAGAAGTTTCAGCTTCTGTAATACACTTTCACACTTATTAATTCCTTTCATTTTCTCAAAAAGACACAATAAGTAAATAGAACAAGTATTAATTTTGCTGATTATAAAATATGAGAAAGAAGCCCAGTTCTTATGAATGACTGTTATGAGTAAATCAGAGAGTAGAGGCTGCAACTATTCAGAGACCAAACTAGTGTCCTCTGTGCCCTTGGTATTGATTCTAATGGAATTAATCTGGGGATCAGAGTCTGGTTGCTTACAGAGCAGTGTTGAGGGGTGAATCAGACAGAAAAATCTAATAGAAGGGGAGGGATATGAGACTCTGGAGAATTTCCAAAATTAATGGAGGTCCAACAATCATTGCAGATATATGAAAGATTATTATGCTAGGACATTAATACATGAAGCCACTCATTTGTACACATGGATAAGAAAAAAATATTTTTGGGGACAATTAGTGGATTATTTTCATATATGACAAGTTCCTCTCTCTTCAAATAGTGGTATTACATAAGACAAGTTCTCTGCCTTTTTTTTTAAACCTATAAGAACCCTATTAAATTTGTAATTATAAATAGAGGTCATTTGCTACAACACCTGCTCAAAATGCATGAAGCCTTGTGTTAGATTTTCAGCACTGTATAAAAGTAACATCGTGGTACACACTTGTAATCTCTATACTGAGCTGGAGGCAGAGGCTTCAGAAACTCAAGGCTATCCCTGGTACATCGAATGAATGAATTAATGAATGAGAAGGGTAAATAATATAGTAGGGGTTCTTAACATGTGTCTGCACATACACAAAAATAAGTCAGTTTTTAGAAGCAATGTGGATATTCAGTGCTTTGATTGTATTAATGAAATCATGTTTACACATCCAAACTCATTAAAATGTGTAATATATTAAATTATGTGTGTTTTTATGTATCCATGGTACTCCAACAAAAGTTTCAAAGAGGAATTGCTATTATCATTGAATTTTCAGAAAAAAGCATCAAATGCATTTATTCAGGGTACTCTCTGCTTTTCAATTCAAAAACAAAATAACAAATTTAACTGAGGTTGACAGCAGCACAGTGAGTCTTGGCCATTTAAATTTTCCGTTGGCTGTTAAATTGGTTCCTGGAGGTGGCTTATGTGAAGCTCACTGCAATAGCAGCCCATGAACTTTACACCTCATTGTGCAAAAGCCTATTTGGAGATGTGAAGCCTTTGGCAAGATCCAGGATCTCTAAATCATCCTTGCATGGTTTAGAAATTCTTGTTCATGAACAGAACCAATAACAACATGTTGTGCCATATTTTCAGCATCCAGATTCTGTTGCATTAAAGGAAACAGCTGTAGCTAGATCCTGTAGGGGACCATATTTAAGTTTCCATCAAGCACAGAGGAATGTCAACAGTCTTACTGAGGGCACATCTAGGAGAAAAGATGAGCAATGAACACTACCAAAATTAGAAAAACAATTTTGGTTTGATAGTGTAGTCTTCTTTTACTTCTCTTATCATATAAATAGGCTTTCCAACTTACAGATGTATGTGATACACTCTGGTTGTGTTAATTGTTTTCCAAACTCCACCACCGTACAGTGAGACAACCATGGTCAGTGAGCTCACTTTCACAGGAGTTTTGAGCATGGAGTCATATATCTAAATTTACTCAGGTCAGTTTTACTTAAAATAAATCATCAGCAGTTCTAGCTATCATGGGGAATTCCATTGCTGAGAATTGGATGCTGTCTAACGCAGAAGACACTTAAAGAAATTTCCCAGATAACTTAAATTTGAAATGTGAGAAATGATTTGTAATATAGGCCATGGTAAGAATACCTGAGGGATGCAGAAGGTGAGGTAGGCAGTGAGGAGGTACACAGACTAGATCCAGAACATGCAGCTAAATTTGAATATAACATATTAATATAAGTCTTTCTGTAATACTGCATGACAGATGCTTTTACTAATATATAGAAAATGTATATTTATAAATATATAATTTGCTACAAATTTGCCAATGTGAGATACAAAGTGATGGTTTATATCTAGCTTAATGCAGGGTTATGGGACACCTGGAAGGTTCTCTCTGAGGAAGAAACATTAAAATGACCTCTAATGGATGAATAGGAATTGGAGAAAAATGGAATGAGAAGAATATTTCAAATATATAGAATATCAGACTAGAAAATTCACAAAACAGAATCAGCACATTGTCTAATGGGTCAGAAGAAAGCTGAACATGGAAACTCAATTTGTGAGGGAGTAAAACCAACAGGAAATAAGAGAAAAGACTCCTGTGACCACACTACCCATGGTTCCTCTTCACCTGGGCTGTTGAGTCTGAAGTTCTGATCCCCCATTTTCCCATATGCCCAGGAAAGTAGGAGGAAAGACCCTAGAGGATTGGGGAATTGCCAGGAGAGCTGCATGGACCAGAAAAATGCTATTCACAATATATGTTCGTTCCTTCTGTTGTCCACACTGATGCAGTTCTCTTATAATGTACAGAGGTTCTTGTTTTGTTTTGCATAGTGTGTGTGTGTGTGTGTGTGTGTGTGTGTGTGTGTGTGTGTGTGTGTGATATTTCCCCCATTTCAGCTTCTCCCCAGCTTCAGGCTGGACCTATTGGTATTTGCTCCCTTCTGTTTCAGTTGCGTGGTTATTCCTCTGTGAGCTCTGAGGGGAGGAGCAATTTGGGTGGTAGGCATCTCCATGTCCCAGAAGTGATTGTTGTCAGCCCTCTCCCTTCTCTCTCAGGAAATATTGCAAACACTAATCCCAACCCCCAGTGTTTGCTTCTATTGCCATCATACAGGTAATTTTAAATGCAATCTTTTTGCAGGGGTTACATTGTAAATAGCCTTGAAAGAGTTTTGATGCTTAATTTTTTTTAAAACCAAGAATGGCATTATACTGAAGCAGAAAATTTGTCTTTCCTGCTCTCTTGGCCTCATCCCCTCAACTGCTACCCACCCGAGAGATAACTTCTGTCTAGTGCTTCCACATGCCACTTTTGAGTGAGCACGTGGGCCAAGGAGTGGCAGCACAGGGCCAGAACTCACAGTGATGAATGTCAGCACAGCGGCCGCAGTCTTTCTGCCAGACAGGAGGCTAACAGGCAAACGGCAGGGAGTTCATAGGCTTGGGGGGGCTTGTTAGACAGAGTTCAGAATTCTGGTGAACATCTCGCTGCCACTCCACTCAACAGCTGCAGCCCGACAGTGGGAGTCCTCACATTGACTTTTTGAAAAGCTCCCCCTCTGCAATTTGATGTCATATGACCCTGTTAAAAGCCGAAATCATAGTGTATTCTGATCTGTCATCCCTCATACTTGGCATTTCTGGCAAAGCTGCTAATTTGGGTAAAGAGTTTTTCATATATTATAATGAGTTTTCTCTTGTTTTGAGGCCCTTCAGAGAATTTGTCGATTACATACATACAGAAATTTCCTGTATACACAATACAGCCCTTACTTTGTACAAATGCAGTTAGCCAATTTAAATAATCTTCATTTCAAGAAGTAAATAGTTTCTTGGGGACAAAGATGCTAAGACAACAAGTGATACATAAGTGACTGATCAGCTTATAAAAATATTTCATCTACTGCATTAGACTGAAGTTTGAGTAGTCAAGGGTTCCATTCTGAGGGATTACCATCTGTCTATAGTGGTAACAGGGTCTGAAACTGAGTGAGACAAAACTCTCGATCCTTGGATGGATTGCATTCTACAGCAGATAAACCATCAGTCTGCAGTTAAGTAAGACATGAAACATAATTCCAGGGCATGATTCTGCTATTTGTTCAAACAAGCACAAGGTAAGTGGACATGTTGCAGTCTCCTCTTGCATTTCCTCCATAGAGTGCATCATAGAAACCTCTTCATGTCGGCACTTGGCTCTTTGACGTCCCAGCCTTCAGAAATACAAACACACGGTATGCATGGTACAAGTTACCCAATCTCTGATGTTCTCTTTCAGCTGCATAGACGTATACTGAGAAAACCAGGATGTACTTCTGGGGACAGTGGAGTGGGACGGTTGCTATTCCTGATAGGACAGCCAGAGAAGGGTTTTATTCAGAGGTGATATCAAAACTAAGGTCTGAAGACATGAATGGATCAACGGCACATACTCGTTTGAGATACTTGAAGGTATCAAGGACAAGGTGTATAATAAAGTGGTGTGTAAAACTAACATTAAACAACATTTGTTGACTATTTTTCACAATATGCATACTACTTATATAGAGGTGAAAAATGTTCTAGGCACAAAGAGAAGATATATACAAGTGTATAGTTTGGGTTGTCCTGGAAACAGATTTGTAAAAGTCAGGGTGCGAAACTTGTATTCATCAGTATTCTTGAGATCCATGGGAGTAGGGAATGAGAGAAGTCTGAAGTTTGAGTCTAGCTGCAATGAAATTATCTTGGGAGCCCCAGCTGGATTTGCAGAATGCCCTCTCAGAGGTAGTATTTTTTTGTTTGTTTGTTTTGTTTTGTTCTTTTTTGCTTGTTTGTTTGTTATTTTTCAAGATAGAGTCTCTCTGTGTAGCCCTGGATGTCCTGGAAATCTCTCTGTAGACCAGGCTGGCCTCAAACTTAGAGAGCCACCTGCCTCTGCCTCCTAAGTCTTTAGGATTAAATGTGTGCGCCACCATAACCAGGTGAGAGGCAATGTTTTAAATCAAGAGATCTAAGCCTTCATTTCCTTATGTGAACCACATACCCCATTAGCTACCAAAGGGAAAAAAGAGGAACTGGCTGCCCTGTTTGACAGAGCAGCACTCCTGAGCCAAGGGAATTCCTCAGGGATGACAGCGTCTGGATATCAGGAAGTGATTCTCCATCATCCCCTTACTTTTATGAAAAACAGAGGAAATTTGTCATGGAGTAAGTTCTCCAGGATCTCAACATGTAGTACATGCTCTGCTAAAAAAAATAAGCAGCCGGGTGGTGGTGGCGCACGCCTTTAATCCCAGCACTCGGGAGGCAGAGCCAGGCGGATCTCTGTGAGTTCGAGGCCGGCCTGGGCTACCAAGTGAGTTCCAGGAAAGGCGCAAAGCTACACAGAGAAACCCTGTCTCGAAAAAACAAAATAATAATAATAATAATAATAATAATAATAATAATAAATAAATAAAAAAATAAGCATGTGCATGTCATTTTAGGACCTCCTAGACACCCTTTGAACAACTCTCATTTAAGGCTTTCTTGTTTCCTTTGGGGTAATTGAATTTTAAGTCAGTAGATATGAATCAGTGTACCATTAGTTTATTTTATTATCCATGTATATGTGCACACACACGTAGGCACGCATGTGTATGTGTACAAGTGTGAGTGAGTACCTGCAGAGAACAGAAGAGACCTTGGATCCCCCTGGCTCTGGGGTAATCGGCAGCTGTAAGCCATTTGTATTGGGTTCTGAGTTGCAGCACCCAACTTCTGGTCCTCTGCAAGATCAGCAAATACTCTTAACTACTGAGTCATCTCTCTGGCCCCCAATTAATTATTAAACAAATATTTTGAAATGCTTCAATGCATCTTTCCTCAAAATGCTTGGTACCTGCTGGATGAAGCAAAGGCAAAGCCAAGTTCTCTGTAATCCAGAATGACAATATCCAGTGTACTAAAGAATTAAGAACAGCATAGGAGCTTAAAGAACAAGGCATGGGATGTCCTTGAAAATGAAAGGTGATGTAAGCAAATGGATCAAATGTTCAAAGTCAAGCACATCCTGTATTTGATGTATTAGAGTTAAAGGAGACCTCCTAAACTGAGATATGGAATGTGTGGTCCTATAAAGGGGTGGAGAGAAAGGCTGCAGGGGATGTCATTAGAGGTAAGACAGAAAAAAAAATCATACACACAATGCTTAAAAAAAACCAAGACCTGAACATTTAGGCAGGTGCCTCATAACACTGCCCATAGGGCACCTGTGTTAGGACCAGGAAAGCGCCAGCAATCAGCAGCTACCACAAATGCAGTTCTCTTTGCCTATGATTCCACGACATATGTGAGGGATTTTCCTTGCATTGAAAATGTTAGACTGAAATATTTCAAGAATCATGTCCTTAAAACATCTCTTTTGAAAAAAAATTAATAATTTAATATAATCTCATTCTATTTGCTCCCACCCAAGCTTCTCCCCCTTTTTTTCCCCAAAAACAAAACAAAACATCATTTTAAAAAATGCTTGGAGACTGCTTTCCTGTGGTACATTGTAGCACATTTTCCTTTCTTTTCATAAGAATCACTTTACAGTAGAAAGAAAGAAGCATCTTCGGGGTCCAGAAAGGTTTTTCTCTGGGTTACCATCATAGCAAGGAGTTTATCCTTTTGTTTATAATCTGTATGTTTCCTGCAAAATCTCTGATAACTTTCAAACTACCTTAGCAGCCCATCTAATTGTTTTCTGCTTAGAAGTTAGTCTGATAATCTAACAATATTTTCAAGGTTCTCTTTCCCTTTGCTTCAGACAGAAGAACTTGTTTTCTGCCTGCTTTATTTTAGACTCTACTGTGTGGTTGATTTATTGTGCACCCTAATAAACTTATCTGAGAGTCAGAGAACAGAGCAGCCACTAGATTAAACATAGGTTTAGGCAGTGGTAGCCTGGATCTCTGTGAGTTCAAGGCCATACTGAAAACAGAGCCAGGCGTGGCGGCATACATCTTTAATCTCAGCACTTGAGATCTCATGTCTTACTTGGGAAGACACATGCCTTTAATCACAGGAAGTGATGGCAGGAAACAGAAAGGTATATAAAGGTTGAGGACCAGGAATTAGAGGCTTTTAAACTATTAGGTTTTTTAGCAGCAGTTCAACTGAGACCCTCAGGGGTGAGGACTCAGAGGCTTTCAGTCTGAGGTGTTTGTGAGGTGAGGTGAGCTGTGGCTTGTTCTGTCTCTCTGATCTGTCAGAATTTACCCCAATATCTGGCCCCATGTATTTTATTTAGTGAGACCTTTTAAGATTCGTGTTACACTTCCGTTACCATTTTCTTTTATCTTTGTGTTCCTCCCCTTGGGAAGGTGTGTCAGGGTTGTGTATGTTAATGGTGCAGGGATGTGTTTTATAAAGTCTATTTGATTTCTCACCTTCCTCACTTCTTAGTACAGAATTATCGCTAAGGTAATGCCAGTAGTGTAAATAACTTTGCCTCTCCTTCTTCCTCCTCCAAATCACATCTGATAATTTTTCACACATCTGTTCTCACGTTTTATTTCCCTATATGTCCTCTGTGGTAAGAAAATAAATTATTACTCTTACTTAGCAAAGAAAAAAAATGTCAAACACAGTACGACTAATATTAAAGAGAATGCCCACCCCTGACATGCTCTTCTTTCTGTTTCTTGGCACAACGTGATGTGAGTGCTGTGTGCTGCCTCCCTTTCCTCCCTCTTCCATACTGTGGCCTCTGAAACTGTGAGCTGAAGTAGATCACCCTCCACTAAGTCCTTCTACCAGCTGTTTCTTCAAGTAATGCAAACACAAACAAATCCATCCAAAAGCCATGTATTAAAGGACAAGTGAACTGGAATCAAACCTAGTAAGTGGACTTTCCTAGCCTTTCCCAGGCCTCCTCAGAGAAGTTTCCACCTTTGGCAGTTCTCAGTGACTTCTGGGCTTCCGTAAAATCACTTCTTTTTCAGAGATATTTGGTCGAAGCTCAGCAAACTAAGATGTTATTAGCCAGGGCTCTGCGGACTATTTAGCAGTTTTCAGTGTTGTCCATATCCAATTCAGTGATGCCAAAGACTGGCTGAGTGCCATGGGACACACCACCACTACCTGACCTGAGTACGAATGAACACTGTCGGAATGAGGCCTTTTAGGATTGTTTTTCCAGTCTCCCGTTCTGTGTTAGCACAGTATGTTCGCCAAGCAGCACAGCATTGCCACCGTTTTCATCCCCTCACGACTTTACAGTGTTTTTCTCTTCAGTTGCTTCACACAGAATTTTCAACTTTTGAAATCACTCTGATTTTCTTTACTGGTTACATTTTGAAAACATTTTAGTCTTTATTCTATACAATTGGGAAAGTCTTTATTTTAATGATAAAACTGTAATTTTAAATTTCTTGATATTGCTCTAATTTTTCCTGTAAAAATTTCCAATTTGTTTAGATTAGTTTTACTTATTTCATTTATTCTCTTTCTATATATTCCCTTTGGCTAAATATATCTTTTTTGTGCTGTCTTGGAGTGTAGCTTTACACATAGTTAAATAAAATTCTTATATTAAACAAAACATTAAATTAACCACATGTATACATTTGTACAGTTATGTGTGATGTACTTACATATGAATTTATAAGTCTTATATGATATACAGTAAGATGGCTTTCTAATTAAACACTGCACTAAGGAGATTTGACTTAAGGGTAAATTCAAAGCAAGTTCAATCATTAACTTTTAAATTCTCTTCTCTCAGAAATACTTTAAAACATTAATTAGATTGATAATACCAACCATAGAAATATACTGAAAAGTTCATATTATCTTGTCTGTTTTTATACACAAATAAATGGTTAAATGCTATTCTATCATTTCTTATATTATAAAGGCAGCTCTATATGGTAACACTGATTCATTGGACACTGTCTCTGTGAAGTTGAAACTGTTTTATATTGTCTCATTTATTTATTCTTTTACCTTGTTGTGACATACAGGGTGAAATCAATAGCATTCAGCATCCTCCTCACAGTATAATTAAAGGAGCTCTGTGGAAAGGGCTGATTTAACTTTTCTGAAATTGGAATATTCGATAGGTTTTAAGATGGTGATGAAGACTGGGTTCCAAATTTCCATTTGTTTGATAACTAAGTGAACCACAGCAATTTGAAAGTCACTAGTGGATTTTATAAATTGTTAAAGAATAATACAAACATATCGTGAATGAATGTACATATGAAGCAAAAGCTATCAAAGGGAAAGCAAATGGAAAGTATTTTACTTAAAGGGTAAATTATAAAATGTACATCACTGAAAAAAGTAAACAATTTTCACAGATTGGAAAATAAATTCATTTGGAAGGAAATGCATTCTGTACCTAAAAAAATAGCATGATGAATGTTCACTGGAGGTGTGTGTGTGTGTGTGTGTGTGTGTGTGTGTGTGTGTGTGTGTGTATGTGTGTGTGCATGAGCACATATGCACACATGCATGTATTGTGTATGCATCTTCATGTGTCTAGAGGTTCGATGTGGGTACAGGTGTGAATATACATGTGTCTGCAGATGTGGGTACACAAGTGGGTGCTTGTGCATGTAGGGATGCTGTTCTTCAGGTATGATGTACTAACTGCCTCTCTCCCTCTATCTATCTCTGTCTCTCTCTCTCTTTCTCTCTGTGTCTTAAAGACAGGGTGCCTTAGAGATCTTGAGCTCACTAGGTGGGCTACATTAGCTGACCCGTGTATCTCAGCACTCTACCTCTGTCTTCCAAGTTGCTGGGATTACAAGCATGCCCTCCATGCCACCACACCGATTCTGCTGTGGCTTCTGGTGATTGAGTTCAGCTCTCTGTGCAGAAAGGAAATCACATTACCAACTGAGATACCTCCTAAGTTTCTCATTTTGTTCATTCTGCACTATTTCATCTAAAATATTTCAACTTTGAGGGATCCATAATTATGCATTTCAAAATAAATTGTAGCACACAGAAACACTTTTAGGTAAAACTCATAATAAAAAAACTAATAATAAAACTATGCACGAGAAAGCTTCAAAACATTGCAGAAGTACATTCCTTGTAAGGTAATCATAAGTGTATGCACAAAGCAAGTAATTTGTGTTCAAAGAAAGAAAGCACATTATTCAAATTTATTTCCCTTTAACTAAAACTGCTGTTGCAGATAAATTGGCGAATACATCTTTGCCTGACCTCAGAGTGCAAAATTATCACATCTTATAATGTATTTATTTTCTGTGTGTGAGAAATCATAAGCCCCAAAATGCGTTGTTTAAATGGTAGTGTGGTTTTGCCAGAGCCTCTACAGTGACAAGTTGTCTCCTATGTGGTCATCGTAAGAGGATGAGTCAGATCAGGGCATTCGTTATTCTAATGAAGCTAGTAATAAACTTTGTAAGATGGAAGCAGTTAGAGTGGAATTCTAGCGAAAGAAAAACAGCATTTGGTGACATAGATCCTGGCTGCATTTTTTAGAAGCAAGAAGCAAACTGCTCAGTGGACATGTAGAAGGATGGAGGAAGAATGATCCTCTTGCACAGACCTGAAGTTAGTGCAGCCTGGTATGAGCTGTTCATGTTACTACTAAGTTGTTGACAGCCATTTCTGGCTACTGATCGTCAGCCCTGACCAAGTCATCATTTCCAGATTTGGAAGCCAAAAATTCTCAGTAAATAGATATATATATATATTTTTTTATAAACTAATGGAATGACCCTGGCACAGAGCACAAATCTAATCATTTTCTAGTGTAAGCAGTGATGCTCTGTAAGAAAATGCTTCCAGTTTTCCTTAGCAGGTAAGGTCAGCCATTGATGCAGGGTGTTTAATTGACGTTATTTGATAATAATTTGAAGAGCTGGTGCAAATGACCCAAGGAAGCCACTATCCAAATACCTTGATGCAGACAAAGAAACACATAGATTAAACCAAATAGTAACCATTTTGCTTTGCTACAAGGGCACTCCCAAAGCTACTAAAGTATCTTTTACTCAGTGGCCCAGGATCTTTTGATTAGAAAATCTGTCAGGTTCTGTAACCCTTGGGTGGAAAGGTTTACATGGTCAGTGCCACTTGTGTTCAATCAGAGGACTCCCAGACCTTTTATTTCCAAATTTCAATCTATATTGTATTTATGAACCCAAACTCCTTAGTCAATTTTGATTTCATTTTAATAAAAGTCAACAAACATTCCTCCATAGGGACAAGCATTCTAATCCATTTGAAGTGTATAGAATTTTATCATCTAAATATATTATTAGAATTTCTGTATTTTCTTGATTTTCCTTAAATGTTAAATATTTATGTGAAAATTTTCTGTATTTTTCTCTGAAAAAAATGTTAAAGGCTTTGCTACCTAATCACCTCTAACACACCTGTCAATTAACTTTTAAAAAATTATTTAACAATACACTGGAGGTTTTGCTTTAATTTTGTTGAGTCTAATAATTTTTATATTATTAACATTATCATTTATTATACAATAATATTAAAATATATAAACTTTTAAAAATCTGTATGGTTGTTTTGTCTGCGTGTATGTTTGTATATCATGTGCATGTCTGGTGCTCACAGAGGCCAGAAGATTGCAATGGATCCCATGGTATTGGAGTAACAGAGTGTGTGTGAGCCACCATGTGAGTGCTGGGGAATTGAACCTGGGTCCTCTGGAAGAGCAGCCTGTGTTGTTAACCACTGAGCCATCTCTCCAGCCTCCTATAAAAAATGTATTTTTGAATGTAGTGTCTAATTGCAGATATACAATGTAAGGTCTCAGACTTGGGCTGATTTAACTTCTATAGGGGATCCACCTCAAAGTGGGTGAATCTTGGGTATGTTCTCAAATCATCTCATACTCTATCTTACTTGTGGCAGGGAAATTAAAATAATAACTACATTACAGGATTATTTATGAATTAAATGTCCAAGTCAATGTAAATGTATTATCAATGTTCTCAGCCTCCAGGAAAACATTGTGTTCCTATATGCACTCACTGTGATGTTCTGGCTCACTATGCAAGGACCCAAAAGCAACAGCCAAGTAAGCATGGATGGAAGCCTTTAAGACTATGAGCCCAAATAAATTCTGTCTCCCTTGTTATCTCAAGTATTTTGTTGCAGTCACAAAACCCACAGCTAACCAAGATGAACATTCTATGAGTGCCTGTTGTGACATAGACCTTGGGTCTTACTCTCCTTAAAGGCTTATTTTACTGTTTTAATTTGTGTGTCTTTGTCTGTGTGGGGTATGTATAAATGAGTGCTGGTGTTGGTGGAAGTCAAAGGTGTCAGGTGCCCCTAAAGCTAGAGTTACAGAGACAGTGAGGTGCCCTGTGTGGTGCTAGGAACCTGCCATCCTCCACAGTAGGTGCTCTTAACTACTGAGCCATCTCTCTGCCTATTTCACTGGACTCCTTGTACCCTACTTCTCCTACCTCATACTGAAAAGTGATTTAGGTGGAATATCAGCTGGTTGTTTTGTTTTGTTTTCTTCAAAATTAAATTCTATGTTTCTCATTTCTTCGTTTTCCATGACAAGGCACTATTGCCAAAGATGATGCATTTCCAGAAGATGAATGAAACAGGAGTGTCATACTTGGGGTTAAAAATATTTATGCACCAGACAAACATGTGTTTAAAGATGATGCATTTCAATACATAGCCAGGGGCAGGAGAGGTAGTTCAGCTGTGCACTGCTCTTGCTACTCTTGCAGAAGAATGGAGTTAAGTTCTTTGCACCCATCTCTGGCAGATCACAACCACCCAGTAACAACAGTTTCAGGGTATTTAACACCATATTCTGGACTGTAGACACGCATATACACATAGTTAAAAATAAATCTTAAAATATAAACACAGTATGATATTATTTTTTGAATACTAAATGGCATTGGGATACATTGTGATAAGAGATACACATGTGATTCTACAACCAGTTTCCAGAATTAAGTTTGACTTTTCCAAATTCTTTGTAAGTTTTCAGTCTGAAGTTTCACTTAATAAAATAGTGCTGTTATCATTCAAAGCAAGTATGTCTACATCCCAGCATAGATAGAAAAATTTTGATGTGTAGGTAGAGTTTTTCGTTGGGACTACCCAAATAGAGACTTAATATTAATTAAAAATGCTTGGCCAATAGCTTAGGCTTGTTATGAACTAGCTCTTTCAACTTAAATTAAACTGTATTTCTTATCTATACTCTACTAAAAAGGTGGTTCCTTTTTCAGCACAGCATGTTCATCTTACTGCTCTCTACATTTCCTGGTGACTCTGCCCTCTTTCTATGCCACACCCTCTTCTTGTCCACAAGTCCTGCCTAACCTCTACCTGCCCAGCTATTGGTCATTCAGCCCTTTATTAGACCAATGAGAACAACAAATATTCACAGTGTACAAAAAACTTGTTCTACAGCAATGGTGGCCCTTGAAAAATAGCTCAAACATGAAAGTACTCAGAGATAAGAAAGAATGAAATGCTATAAATAAGATATTCTTCTTAAGTGAAGAATTTTGTATTTGAAATGAGTATCAACAAAATGTTATCTTTATAAAAGGACTCAATATTTATCAATTTCTTTCCAGACTAATTTCCATTATTTCCTGTTTATAACCTTATGAGATAGGCAGAGGAGATACAGAATTAGTAATTTCTGGTTAAGGAAAGTCAGATTGGAGAAGCTGGACCAGAGATCTGCCCAAGGTTATATATAGTGATTGTCGGTGCTGGGCCCAAAACATCAAATCTGGCTATCTGACTTAAATCCAATACTCTCTTCATTTTGAATCTGAGACAGATTATGTTTCTAGAGTGTTAAGTAGCATCTGCTTTGTGTGCCAGCTCTAATAAACTGCAAAGTATGCCTGAGATGAGCTCTGAAGGGCACAGGATATACTCAGAGGGCTAGTTTATAAATAAAAACTTCATTATTTCAGGTAGAATGACCAGATAAGGAAAGGTCCAGTTATGAAGCCTGTACTTCATTCAGAGACTCTGAGATCTCCCTTAATTTTAAGGAAAAATGCTGCATAATTTTAAGATTGCTTGCTGTTTGCTCCTCTGTCTCTCTCGTAGAAAATCTTCTGGCTATGCCAGGCTCCTTCGGGACTCACCATGGCTCACCACAGCAGGCTCTCCACCATCCTGTCAGGCCTCTGGATCAATTATCTCCTGCTACTGCCAACCTAACCTGATGGTGCTCCCCAGTGAGTGTGTTTTCCTAGAAGTTTGTTCTGGATGATTTAGAGAGATCCTCCACTACACCCTGTGACTGACTATGAGGATTTCTGGTTGTCTAACAAGAACCAAAAAAATAAAAAAAAAAAAGATGAATAATCTTATTCAATAAGGAGGTTGAAACTTTGTTATTTCTAAAAAGATTTTTTGAAGATTCTTGTTTTTATTTAGTGATTTATGACTGTTGTCCCTAATATTAAAATTTGTGCTACAGTTTTTATTTTATAATCCCTATGCATTATTTTGCTTTTTTGTTGAATTTTATGAATTCTCTTGAATACCTTACATATTTATCTATTGCATTTGAAATCCTTACAACAACATACAAATTTAGATTTTATAAGTGAGGCAAACAAACCTTAGAACTGCAATGTAACTTAATAAAGTCATAGGATCATGAAGAAATGAGATTTTCCATGCCCATCTTTTAAAGTGATTGGACATGCATGCTTGTTATCAGCTCCCTTTATGTCACAGCTGTTCAACTTTGAAGCTAAAATGAGGAAAGTAGACAGGAAACAGTCTGCATATAAATGACAGGCCACCAACACTTTCCACAAACATGATCATCCTAGAATGACAATTAATTAATAAATTAATTAACGGAGCAGAAGAAAGGAAAGTCTGTTCATTATGTGTCCCAGGCCAATGGAAACAAGTTAAATCAAGTACTTTACATTCAAATGTTTCATTATTTAAAATTATCCTCTTATATAAGCCCACCCTTGACACTGCCTGGAGCACCAGAACCCCCTGGGATGACTTAGAGAACTAGGATAGAACCAAAAATGACTAGAGGGAAAAAAGTCAATGAAATGATGCCTAATGACATTCTGCTATACTCATAGATTGGTGCCTAGCCCAATAATCACCAGAGAGGCTTCATTCCACAAGTGGTAGAAATAGATGCAGAGACCCACATCCAAACATTAGGCGAATCTTGGAGAATCCTGGAGAAAGCAGGGAGAAAGGATTGTCGGAACCAGAGAGATCAAAGACACACCAAGAAGACTCACAGAATTGACTACTTGGGCTCATAGGGGCTCACAGAGACTGAACTAAAAACAAAGATCCTACGTGGGATTGACCCAGGCACTCCGCATATACGTTACAGTTGCATAGCTTGGTCTTCTTGTGAGACTCCTAACAGTGGGAGCAGGGGCTGTCTCCGACTCCTTTGCTAGGTTTTGGCACCCTATTCCTCATGGCGGGTCGCCTTGCCCAGCCTTAATATATGGGGAGGTACTTAGTCTTAAGGCAACTTGATACGCCATGTTTTGTTGATATTCATAGGAGGCTTGCCCTTTCCCTAACAGAAAAGAAGAGGAGTAGAATAGGGGGTGGGAACAGAGGGGGACTTGGGGGAAGGACTAGGAAGACAGGAGGGAGGGGAAACTGCTGCCAGAATGGAAAATAAAATAAAATAAAAATAAAGAATAAATCTCAAAAAAAGTATCCTCTTACAAAAAGGGGATTTGTGGATCTTCTGTCTATCATGTGGATCCCAGGGATTGCATACAGGTTGCCAGGCTTGGTAGCAGCCACCTTTACCTACTGAGGCATCTCACCTGCCTTCTGTATATCTTAAGGCAGCTTTTCTTGTAACTGTTGTTGCTTCATGTTCTGAGTCAAGAAGTGTTTGAGAAATCATGTGCCACAGAAAAAGGAATTGGTAAGAACTTTCACATGAGTGGAACTGCCACACCCATACCCTGGCTTGAAATTTGTGAAGAAAGGAAAGCTGGATGGAATTTGGAGACTCCTGTTGGTTTTTACTAGGGTGTGGTGGTGCTGACCTGCTGGGAGCCATTGATTTAGTTGCTTTTGATTGACAGAGTTTAGCATAACAGAGGATTATATGTACAGTGAGTTTGCTGCTTCTCTTTCAGTTTTACCCCCACCCCCATGATAATCTGCTGCATCCTTCGGAAGGTGTTTTCAAGAGCTGTGGTGAGTCAGAATCCATAACCTAAATTATTGTTCCAAGACAGAAAACAGGTTGATTATCAGACAGTTATCTGAGAGAATTCATCAATGTTCTCATCTTGATGAGCACAAAGTTATTCAAGAAAGTTCAAACAGCCATAAAATTCCATAATCTTTTGTCGTGAACTGAACATATTGATTGCCCGGAAGTATGAGAGTTTAGTGAAGCATTTAATAACAGCACACCCAAAACAAAGTATGGGATTAAAAACTCACTCCATTGCCTTTAATGATTTCTTTAATAAACCAACATGAATTATTCAATCTTTACTTTTTGTTGGATATTTTTGTACAGTGTCCTGTCTAGAATGACTATTAAAAGTGTGAACATTTCTGTTTTGTTCCTTGATGGAGCTGTAAGAAACAAACCACTTTGTTGTCATACTCCTGTTTTTGGAAATGGTTTGCATCTGACTTGTATCATTTGAATAATATCGTGCTAGTTCAATAAGCTAGACTTTGGAAGCAAAGTAAAAGGCTTCTCGAAAACAGAGCATGATAAGGTACATGGATTCCTTTTATGGAAATGTTAGCTTCACTTTGGCCTAGAAATTTCTTTGTGCATTAATTGAAGAGTAGGTTTGTGGTAGAAAGAGCATGGAGGAAAAGCAGGGGAATATATTCTTTCTGCATTGTTGGCTTTTGTTCTGTGGCTTATCCAATAAGCCATTTTCCATGTGTTTATTAAATCAAGCAAAACACTGTTTTGCACATTTCCTAGTCCTTCTGGAATCAAATCAATTCAAAAATAGGTGAAGAAGAGAAGTGTGCAAATCACAATTTACATTGAGAAATTGATTCCTTTCCCTGAGTGAAACCATGTTCCCTGTCAGATTGCAGGAACATCAAAGCCACTAGGAACAAGGGGGATGAAAACAGGATTTAACAACAGAAATTGAACTCTGCCTACCATGTATCAAATGTTACAATGGGGTAAATAGTCTCCCAACAGACCGACTTAATATATTGATCATTGTTCATTGTCCTGTGGAATAAATAAATACATGTATGTTTATATACAGTAATGTGTATATGTATTACTGTATAATCTGTTAAAGATTTCTGAAATGAATATAGAAAAAAAGTCATCTTAAAGTAATTCTGTTCTGTTGCTTGGTTTGAATATTTCATAATGGAAGTTCTGAGACAGTGCTGTAGGGTTACAGCCTCTTTGATTTTAGTCAAGCCCATCTTCCTCTGTCCTTTATGTCCCTGCAGTTTTGAGTGAATTTTGGTCTTCCTCAGGCCTACACTCTGTTGACTTGACCCTGTGAAGTGTGACGGATAAGTTGTCTCAACTAGGCTCCCAGTATAGAACAGACATTTATATTATTATTTTTTGTAATCTTAGCATAAAAGCTTAAGATATTAATTTTTCTTCTTGTACAAATTTGAAGAACTAGTTTAGAATTTCATAAGATATCTTATGTAATATCAGGTTGTGAATAATGATTCAAAGATTTTTATGTTTGGGCTAGGTAATTTTTGAAAACTGTTGCTATGATTTATTGATTTATTGAAATGGAGTCTTTCATGAGGTACAACAGTAGAGCCAAAAGTAAATGATAGTGATTAAAATTCATATAACAGTTTGCTGGACAATCAACATTAACAAATACAAAGATTATCTACTTAACTGTTTTTTGGATAAGAAAAACACACATATAATACAGAAATTTAAATGTTATTTTTCAGTTGCTGTTTTGAGGAGTTTTTCACATAATGTATGTGAAAGAAGACATTTTTGAGAGCTAAGTTGGCATATGAAAACTTATCATGAGAGAAGAATAAGTTTAGTCACAACTCAGGGATAAGCATATGCCATTTAGTTTCATTTGTTTTATAAGGACTTGGATTTATTAGGTACCATCGTGCATGATTTCCCCTACTGTTCTGTATATTTTCTGTTTCTCCTGAAATACGTGATTCACCATGCTCTGTGTCACTGAAAGCAACTGTGTGGCCTTACTCAATGGGCTTTCCTGCCATCTGGATTCCTACTCTTTTAAACCAATAGTGCAGCAGTAAGGGAAAAGGAGAGCAGAGTGAGTTCATTTGACTTTTATATTGAATCTATGCTCAGAGCTGGTTGCATCCCTTCATGGATACCAACTTTGGTCAGACCATCCTACCCTCACAATACTTCCTGTCCTTGCCTGTTTTGGGAGCCTTCTCCTTCAGTGGATGGGTACACATGGTAAGAGCATCTCCTGTCCCAGGGCTAGAGCACTAGCATATGCCATGTGCTTTCCTGTATCCTGTCTTTCATAAGAAGCCATTTCCTTAGGCTATTCATTAGTTATAGAATCTGAATGGCTCATATGTTTCCTTTCAGGACTTGGATTGGTATGCATGGAAAATGATAGAGTAAATTCAAGCCTCCTCCAATTGCAAATATTTTTGGTTTTAGTTTGGTAAAGCAGCATACTTGAAATGGTCAAGGAAAGAAAATGTATTACTCACTGAGAGAGAGCATGGATGGACAGGATTTTTTTATGCTGCTGCAGGGAGCATGGAGTCCTATTTGTACATGTCTTCCATTGCACCCCAAATAAGGAAAACTTCAAGACAACCAAATGTGGATTTTAAATACTAGATGCCTCTTGGTTCACTCTTTTTCAGTCATCACACAGTGAACAAATCCCAGGAAATAAAGGCATAGTATAGGTTGCTTTGGGCATTTCCTCCGTGTCTCAGAGTGTTGCGTTCTTTGTACATTCTATCTGAGAATTAGAAGCAAGAAAGAAGATCTGAGTTTGTCAATATACTCTAAGGACCTCCCTTCCATATCAGTTTATGTCTCTATAAATTGCACCATTCTTGAACTCTATGAAATTGATGGAAAAGCCTGTTGGGATTCCTCTACTCACATCCTTGCACTGTCCTCTTCATCACTGATAACCTCTCTTAAGAGTTCTAGCTTCAAGCATACTAGTTTGCTTTAGGTTTTTCCCAGTGACTAAATGCCCAGCTCAAAATGTATTCTCTTCCAAAGCTCTTATTCCATGTTTCTCTTCCTTATGCTCTTCATCAAAATTAGATTTATCTACCAGTGTTGCCTTATCCCTGTGCTTAAAACTGAATGCTAAAAGCATTCTCACATGAGAGAATTAGAGGTGTCATTACAGATATGTTTTATAAAACCAAAAACTTTCCACAGGTATTTAACAAATATCAGCTAAGAAGCTATGAAACATGAAGAGGAGGATATGAGCAAGAAAACAAGGCAGTAATCCAGAAAGTCATTGTCTGCCACCTGTCCTGAAAAGGAGGATGACGGTGCCCATCATTCAGCATCTTGACAGTAACTTTCTATAGCCACAACTGTAACCACTCCTCTCCACCCTTCCTCTGGCTGCTATTCCCTCCCTTCTCCAGCACAGAACTCACAACCTTTGATGCCCTGTCTATGCTTTCAAAAGAAATTTAAAAATTCTGGGTACCATATGGAAGTACTCAAAGTCAAGGACACCAGCCAATCCAGGATGTTTTCATCCCATCAGATGAGCATTATGAAGTTTGTTCCTTTTTGGATAGCCAGCATTCCATTGCAGGCTGAGCTCACTTTTATTCTGATCTTGCTCTGTACTGTCATTTCCAGCTGGTAGAAGAAAGATATTCCCACCAAGATCCAGACCTAAGGCCAATTTTCTCACCAAACCATTCGCACTCCACTGACTATTCATTTGTTACTCGGGTTTTCCATTTATTTTCCTCAAAAGTGTGGCTGTATGCCTTTCCAATTAGAGCCTAACTTGTGAGATAGAGAGATCAAACACAATCCAACTTATACCTCGGGGGTGTCTAGCAGAGGGTCGTCTTGGCACACGCATTTGGAGATGGGTAAATATGTCTGAAATGCAATGACTTCTAGTGCCATAATTACACGTGGTGTGACCTTCCTTTGGATGGAAGCAGGAAGTGGGCCATGTGGCACAAAGGGTATGAAAAAGTTAGGTAAATTTGCAAGTTTTAACCTTCGCAGTCTTAATTTAAGTTAAAAAGCACTTTCTTTCTTTCTTTCTTTCTTTCTTTCTTTCTTTCTTTCTTTCTTTCTTTTTTTTTCAGCTTCTATAGACAGAAGCTTTTGCTTGGCTAAGTAGAATTATTTTCAAACCAGCAAAAGATCAGATATGTGAGGTTATCTCCTTCATACCTTTTGAATTTGGATTTTGCTTCTTAAAAGATAAAGCTTCAAAAACTATAGGCCTACTTTTTGAAATAGTCATGTTAAACAAAATCTGAAAAAAAGTACTTGTGTAAAACACAAATATTCACAAATTAAAAGGTCCATTTTGTTCCAGTTATTAAAATTTGAAAATACTAAAGAGGTTTTAAAAAACACATCTAAGGATGTCCTTTTTCAAAAAATAATTCTCCAAAGGTACCTATGGATTTATTGAAATATTTATGATAAAACGAAACCCAGAGGCTTTATGTTGGTGGCATCAGAAAGAGGTTGTGTGATAGGCAGGGTCTGATTCTTGGGGTGAATTATTAAAAATATATTCTTCTGTATAGATCAAGAATGGAGAGATCAAGCAGTACAGTTCAAAAGTTGAAAGAGATTAGATAAAAGATGGGTGTGCAAGAAAGCCCAAGGAAGAGATGAAACAACTGTGGACTTGGGCATGGGTTCTAAGCCATGCTCTGTATGTGCATGATGACTTACATTTAAAAAGAGAGTATCTGTGTGTGTGTGACTAGTGTCAAATACTAAATCTGTAATTGTTCCACAAGAATCCGGTAAATACTTGTTTAATACTCTATTGTATTAAATACCAATAGAGTTTCACTCTATTGGTGAAAATAAATTTTGACTCATTTGAACATTTATCAAAGTCCACATGCCTTATTTCATTTAATCCAAATAAAATCCTCATGAAGAAAATGCTGCTACACCCTGTATTTTACAAAAGAGAGAATAGAGAGGGATCTTATAAGTGGACTAAAGACAAACAGAATATGTGGCAGAGGAGTTGTTTGGCTATAGAGAGGCCTGTTTTGGAGTTTTAATTAGCTGCTGTAAAATCTAAATAAAATTAAACTTTATCTAAAGTACTCAGATAATTTAAATGTACTCCTTAGGTTTTAGTCCATGTAGTGCATGTCCAGTCACTGTGACATTCCCCAATTATTCATCAATACAATCTATAAATATTGATGAGTAACTACCATGGATTATGTGTGCTATTTATAAAGCATGGATATGATGCTATATGAGGGCAATCTTCACATCAAATAGTTCTTAGTCTACTGTAGAACACAGAAAAATCAACGTGTACTGTGACATTACAGATGAATGACAGAATTTGTTACTATAACAAATCCAGAAAGGAATGCACTGTTCTCTCTGTCTCTGTCTGTCTGTCTGTCTGTCTGTCTGTCTCTCTCTCTCTTTGTGTGTGTGTGTGTGTGTGTGTGTGTGTGTGTGTGTGTGTGTGTGTGTTCATGTATGATTGGAGAACAAATGTCAGTAAAGCCTGATGAGCAATGACATTATTTGATACTATTTGATACCTACATAATAAAGATTGAAAGTTAGCTTGGAAAAAGCAAAAAGATCATTATCTATAAGTGGATAGAGCTGGGGAAGAGGACTAGATATTCAAATAACTGTGCTGAGTGGCTTAAGTGTCATGAGGAAGAGAGGAAGGTAGGGGGTAAGTGGCACACTCTCTCACATCGTTAACCCTAAATGTGGAAAATGCTGCCTCACACCAAGACATTGACCAAGGACTGAATTTCCTTCTTAATTAGTGATGAGCAATGCAAGATAACCCACTCTGTTTCAGCTCACGAAATCCACTTAAGTTTTATCTGGGCCCCTTATTGGATACTGTTTATTACAAGGTTGTATGGAGGGAGCATCAGTTTTTCCAAGGTCTTCAATGTTCTTGCAGATTCTTGCTTAGTTGTCCCAGGCCCAGGTAATAGGCATTGTTAATAAAATGAACCAGAGTGATAATCTGTGGGCAGTTGGAATAGATCCCTTAAAACTGTTTTGAAAAAAGAGGAGTTAGACAACAAACATAAACAGACACAGACACAGAAACATACATACACACACACACACACACACACACACACACACACACGCACTCACTTGGAATTTTAGCTCTCTGTCAGTGCAAACACACAACATACTGCACTATTAAGGCTTCTTAACTGTTTTTGCAAAGATTTTGGTCCACCAATTGCTACCAAAGCCATTACTTGATTGACTTTGTGGTAATCCACTCTCTCCAGGATTCAAACATTGATGCTGTAGGATTAGTGTGATGACTCAAATGATGATATGAATCCTTTGAGCCTTAAAGGTCACATCAACCCACATTTTCCCAGAATACAAACTATTTTGAACATGCATTTCAACTTGAGTGGAGGTGGGTATTATCCTTGGTCCTCTTTATCCCCTCAAGACAAGGAATCCATGTTCTTCCTATGACCAAATGTGTCACTTTCACCATCATATTAAATATTTGGAAATTATTCCAAATATTATTATTCCAAATATTAAATATTTGGAAATTGACTGATAGATTTGTCTGTAGAAAAAATGGACTTATTCTCTGCTGGGCTGAGCAGAATTGAAATGTCTTTTATTTTATATCCCAACTTCAGTTTCTCCTCTCTCCTCTCTTTCAATCCTCTACACCAACCTCCCAATCCACCCCTCCTCTTTTTCTGTTCAGGTCTCCTATGGGTATCAGCAAAGCATGGCATATCAAGTTTCAGTAAGACTAATTACCTCCTCATGTGTTAGGCTGGGCAAGGCGACCCAGTATGAGGAATAGGTGCCCAAGAGCCAACCAAAACATTAGAGATAGCTCCTGCTCCCATTGTTAGGAGTCCCACAAATTGACCAAGCTACACAACTGTCACATATATGTAGAGAGCTTAGGTAGGGCCCATTCAGGATTCCTGGTTGTTGGTTCAGATTCTGCGAGTTCCTATGAGGCCAGGTTAGTTGTTTCTGTGGGTTTTCTTGGGACGTCCTTGACCTCTCTGGCTCCTACAGTCCTTCATACCTCTCTTCAGCAGGATTTCTCTATCTTTGTCTAATGTTTGGCTCTGGATCTCTGCATCTGTTTCTATCAGTTACTGGATGAAGGCTCTCTGATGACAACTGGAGTAGTCACCAATCTAAACACAGTAGATGGCCAGTTCAGGATATGTATGTATCCACTATTGCTAGGAGTTTTAGCTGGGATCATCCTTGTAGATTTGTGGGAGTTTCCCATGCATCATTGTTTCTACCTGACCCTGAAAAGTTCCACATTTCCAGTAATCTTTTTCAGTATTCTCTCCCTCCATCTACCCCCAACCCAATCCCTCAAGTTCCCATCCCCACCTCCTCCCAGTCCACCCAGAAGATCTCTTCTATTTGCCCTTCCCAGGGAGATTTGTCTCCCCCCACACACACACCTTGGGCCCTCCTTGTTACCTAGCCTCTATGGGTTTATGGATTGTAGCATGATTATCCTTTACTATACAACTAATATGCACTTATGTATGAGTGAGTACATACCATGTTCATCTTTCTGGCTCTGGAATACCTCACTTAAGATGATTTTTTTCTACTTCTATTCATTTGCCTTGAAATTTCCCGAAGTCATTGTTTTTAACAGCTGTGTAATACTACACTGTGTAAATGTACCAC
Source organism: Peromyscus eremicus (assembly GCF_949786415.1). Taxonomy (NCBI): domain Eukaryota; kingdom Metazoa; phylum Chordata; class Mammalia; order Rodentia; family Cricetidae; genus Peromyscus; species Peromyscus eremicus. The sequence goes on along the minus strand of NC_081421.1, from coordinate 118,869,974 downwards.
ATTTTCTTTATCAGTTTCTAGGTTGAGGGGCATCTCAGTTGTTTCTAGGTTCTGACTATTACAAATAAAGCTGCTATGAACATAGCTGAGCAAGCCTCCTTGTGATATGATTAAGCATTCTTGTGTATGTGCCCAAGAGTGGTATTGCTGGGTTTTCACCCACTCCACATCCAACAGAGGGCTGATCTCCAAAATATATAAAGAACTCCAGAAACTATACATCAAAAAAAAAAAAAAATAATCCATTGGAGTATAGACCTAAACAGAGAATTCTCAAGAAAAGAGTCTCAAACACCAGAGAAACGCTTAAAGAAATATTTAACATCCTTGGCCATAAAGGAAATGCAAATCAAAATGACTCTGAGATTCCATCTTACACCTGTCAGAATGACTAAGATCAAAAACACAAGTGACAGCTCATGCTAGAGATGAAGCAGAGTAAGGATTTTGCTGGTGGGAGTGCAGACTTGTATAGCCCCTTTGGAAATGAATATGGTGGTTTCTTAAAAATTTGGTAATGAAATTTAAATGACTGAGAAATGTGTTTGGATGCTTGGTTCCTAGTTGGTGGCAATATTTGGAGAGATTATGAAATTCAGGAGGTGTTCCTGGAGGAAGTATGTACCTGGAGGTGGAATTTGAGAGTTTGTAGCCTTGATCCACTCCCTGCTCTCTCTCTTTCTCTGTTTCCTTTGTGTGAATGAAATGTGATCAGCCAGTTTCCTGTTCCTGCCTACAGCTGTCCTGTCTTCTGAACCACTATTGGTGTTTAACCCTCCAGAACTATAATTCAAAATAAACTCTTCCTTCTTTAACTTACTCTTGTTCACGGTCGTTTTTCACAGCAACAGAATCATGACTGACACATCTGACTTCCATGTGACTGTATTCTAACAGAGGAGATGTTTGAGGTAACCAGGCCCCATGATGAGCTAGATGTCACCACATGTTCAGTCTTCAAATATCTGTGTCTTCCCACTTGTGGGGCATATGATGACTGAATAATAGAAAACAGAGGTTCCCCAGTGGTGCCCTAGTGAGCTGTCACCATAAACATTGCAAAGGTAAGTACCTTGTGCCTAGGTGCCAACTTGTTCATGAGAGGTGTACCAGGTCTGAAAGCCTGTGAGCCTGAGAACTAGGAAAGGAATCATGATCTTCTTTTGAGGAAGCAACTCTCAGCTTCTGGTTCATCCACTCTTGTCTTCTGTGGCAATATAGGCTAAGCATACTCATCCTGGTGGTTATTTTTCATTTTGTTCACAAACAATAGTTTGGACTTCATCTTTGTCTCTTGCTGTTCATTAAGAAACCTATGCCATTCTTGCCATGGTCCTCAGGCACCGAGTCCTTGCCTTAATTTTACTGTTTTGGATTGTATGAGGTTCTTTACCATCAGAAAGTTCTGCTCTGCAGTAGTATTTTCTATGATCAGTCCTTGACTGAAGAGGGCATTTACATTGAGATTCTGAAATATTCCTTATTTGTTTGGTGAAGAAAATATCTCTGGGAGCTCCTATGCAACCTAACTGGTAAGAAGCATTTCCATACTTCTGTATCAAACAGTTTTATCATGTCCACTCCCCTGAGCCTTTTGACCCCTTTCTCCAGCATTTTTCACACCAGTACTTACTTCATTTTCCATGGCACATTACCTTCTCCATGTTTTCTAGCACCATTCTATCAGAGTTTGACACTTCCTCCCAGGGGTCTTAAAAAGGCATTGTATTTTAAATCAAGAGCGAACACTTCTATTTTGATGTATGTGTCTTGTTTAACCATGTATTCTGAAGTATCTTCTGTGGATGCTGGGCTTCCTGCCCTGGCTTTTTCAAACAGCTCTTAACTAGTGTTTTTCTTCCCTTAGTAGCTGTGTATTAGCTACCACCTTATCTAATAGTCTGATGATCAGTTAGATGATGCTCATTGTCTTGAAGGTCAAAAAGAAGCTTATAGCATATCATGATGGTTAACGATGGTTGGAGTGACAGGGGAAAAGAGTCATTTCTTGCTGTGGGGTATTTTTCTGCATGCTGTGAATATGTGTTGCTCTGATTGGTTGATAAATAAAGCTGAATTGGCCTATGGCAAGGCAGAATGGAGCCAGGCAGGAAGATCCAAGAGCAATAGGGAAAGGAGAAAAGAAAGGCAGAGAAGAGACACCAGCCACCACGGAAGGAGAAGCAACATGCCAACAGACCAGTAAAGCCAAGGAACACTTGGCAAAACATAGATTAGTAGAAATGGGTTAATTTAAGATATAAGAGCTAGCTAGCAAGAGGCCTGCCATAGACCACAAAGTTTGTAAGTAATATAATCCTCTGTGTGTTTAATTGGGTTCCAGCAGCTGTGGGACGGGGGGGGGGCACAGAAAAACTTCCAGCTACAATTTCTGAAGGCACACTTGGTTCAGAGTTCTAAGTGTTAAAATATCGAACATGCTGATCTAGATGTTCCCTTCTTTAAAAAGTCAAGTTCTCAGTCTAGTCTTTGACATTGACAGAGCAGCTAAAGTTGAAATCCAAGTTTTTATTGTGCTCAGACACCCTTTTACTGAAGCTCTGGGCCCAATCTTTCCTCTTTTCTATCTAGAAGATGTGAGAATGTATTTATTTACTATTTATGGCAATTCTTGGGGAGATAGTAAACTGTGAGTACTCAGCAGTAATCATTCTTGGTTAGCAGAATGAATGGCGATGTTTGAAATTTGGGAAATTTGGACTAGTCAGCCTCTACCAAAATAGAAGGAATCTTTAATTACAGTGGTGGATATTACTTTATGTTATGTATGAATGAGAAATGACAACATGGAAAGAGAAGTACTGCATTTAGATATAGCATTTTAAACAAGAAATCGAGTGGGTGGCAGTTGTCTGGTAGAAATGAAGGGGGAGCCAAAAACAATCTTTTAAGAATAAAATTCCATTGGCCAGTGATGACTTTAGGACAATGTAGAAGGGTTAAAGAATTTTTGTTAATTGAAAAATCCCCATGGTATTCCTGCCATGTGCTATGTTAAAGAATAAGAAGTGGTGTGTCTAAAGAAAGGAAATAAACGTAACAGGCATTGTTGAGGAAAGAGAGAAGGGTGTGTATATCTTGTGGAAGTAGCCTGCTTTGTTTTATTGTTTTGTGCAGTTCTTTTCAGCTGAGTCTGCTTAACAAAGAAAATACATAGTTGGGTTCAAATTTGTCCAGAGTCTAACGACTGTGGAGACAAGTAAGTTGTCCCATGTTTCTTGGTGACTCCATTAGGAAACAAGAGACTCATGAATTGACATATAATTGACTGTTGTAACCATCTTAGAATGCTTTCATTAAGAAACAGTTAAATACATAAACTGGAAATAGATGCTGTTTTGGAATCATTGTTTGGGCATGGACATCAGGTGACTTTAAAGTAGATGGCTGTTATGAGACAAGGAATCATCACAGATGGTGAAGTCAGTGAACCCCTAGTCATGTAATCAAAACAACAGACCTTTTTGTTCTTATGGTGAGCCTTTAGCAATATTTAAGATTAGGAATAGAGTTTGTTGCCATACAAGAAACTGGTCAACTTCCTGATGCTGTATCACTTTGATCGCTTTCACCTTGATTAGTACTTCTCCCTTTAGTTGACTTTTCTGTGACTTTCAGCTCTTCCTCTGCACTCCTTTCCCACCACAGTTTGCCCTAAGATTCCATCTATACATATGGATTCAAGTATACCTATATGGTAATGATTCTCAGATTTCTTTCCTTCTCCAGCCATTTCCTATGAACTCCAGACTCATATATCTAGTTAGATCATTCATACGTACATGTGGTTGTTTTATCTTCTCTTCAACTTCTTCACAATTGAATTCATCATCTTCCCATGAGCCTGCCCTTCTTTAGTACTTTCCAATAGGATTTTGTCATACACAGAGACAGTCAGATGTTTCATTTTCATATAAAACACACTCAGCTGAACTTGCAGTCATTCTGTAGACCTGGTCTGTTTCTATTTCCTTACTCCATGCATTGGTGTTACAATCAGTAAGTTCTATAACACAAACCCTTAAAGTCAATGAGAGCCTCCTCACTCCCTCATTGTTCCTATCCACTTAGTCAATAATTTCTTTTAGAATGGCTCATGTTATTTCTAAATGTTTACAATTCTCTATATCTCCTAGCACCAGCATGGCAGTGTTTCCATGGAATCCTGCAATAATGTCTTAAATATGTCAAAAATCCTCTTTCTTATTTAAGTAAATATGATCATGAAAATTAGATCTTGTCTCACCTCTGTTTAAAACTTTTTGTAACTTCTTGTTATTTTAAGAACTAAGCAAGGCTAAAAAGAGTCTAACCATCTGATTTGTGCTTGTCTGCTCATTAGCTTAAGTCACCTTATACTTTATATTGCTTTGGTTACTGTGAATCAGGCTTCTTTTTATTTGATCACTGCTTTTTCTTTTCTCATTATTTTTTTTTCAAGCCCAGTTTTATTCTCACTTCTAAACTTATCTTAGCTAAGTCTCACGTGTCTTTGTCAAACTTGGAGTTCACTCATTTAAGTGGAACTGAGTCTTTACACTGCAGTTGGTGTGTCACTTGAGTTGAGTCATTTCTGTAGTAACAGATGAGATCTTGCTTTGCCCTGACCCCTGCTTCCTCACTAATAAACATATAAGGTCATTCACCAATGGAAACTTTCACTGTTCCAATTTAGTAATTCATTAATTAATATATATCTCCCTATTTGTCTCTGGGTTTGATAGCAACAGGGCCACAAATGTCTTTTGTTTGTTTCTATATTTTAGAGATTCCATCCTGTTTAATAAATACTCAACAAACATAGACTGAAAAATAAGTAACCGGTGAATTATCTTATGCGCAAATGAGTGACTTGGTCAAATTAATAGGATAGGTACTTTACCAGTTAGTGTACCAGTGTTTTCATTTTATTGGTTATCTTTCGTGTACCAATGTGGCAGAGGGCATTAATATAGAATCTCATTTAGAGCTGAGCACTCAATAAACCCTCATTCTCTCTTTGACTAGTTAAGTGTCTCTGAATTGACTACTGTCTCATGTAAAGAGAACTGATCTGGCCAAGGTTTAAAGCAGCACAGATCTATTGAAATAAATATAAATATTTAGAAGGTAGTTTGGCAACATTTCTAGTTAGAAAAAAATAACAATGGCAAGTTATATGATCTCCCAAACTATTGACCTTTCACCAGGTTTATAGTAGTAGATGTGAGCTCTTTCCTATGGAGTAGGTCTCATATAAAACCAGAAAGTGTTTGGTTTCCCCCTTAACAACTATGCCGCTATTGCACCAGTGGGCACACTCAGCCTGGAAAATCAGTCTTATAGCATTCAGGTTTTACCATGATGGTGTTTCTTCCCTTGTAGCCTATGCTCACTCCAGTACTATGAAAAGTGTCCAGCAGGGGAAAAGTTTTCAGGACAGTCCCAGGTTGGTTTCTCTATGTTCTTTAGTCCGTCCATTGTGTTTTCAGCAACAGAGTCTTACCATCTAGTTCTGGTGGGCAATGAAAGAATGCCAATGGCTTGTGATGTTGTGGGAACTTTTGGGATTCCCTTACCAAACAATTAAAAAGACATAACTTACACTTGGCACTGAGATTTTCACTTAATAGCTTGTGTCTTCTGAGCAACATTGTAAACCCATGAAGGGTACTTACATTCAAGTTCTTTCTTTAAAGTATTTTTAAAAAATTAATTTACAACTTAGTTTTTATAATATTAGCTTTGGTTACCCACCTTAACCCATCCTCTTCTCTGGCATCCATGTATCCACTTGCATATTACAGGGAATAGCCATCATCAGGGGTTCCAAATAAGAATGTAAATTGGCAAATTTGGCAGTGTCTATAAAAAAAAAAAACTTTAAGTCCATAATTCTACTTCTTGGAATCTCTCTTAAAAATTAAAAACCCGTAGGAACATGAATAGAAAGGTTGTTATTAATATTATATTAGCAAAGAACTAAAAAAATCTACCTTCAGTTTTCAACAGGGGACTGGTATAACAGCTTAGTTTATATTCATGTATGTCCTGAAGTATACTTCAGTTATTAGACAGGAATAAGTTATACATCAACAAGCTTGTGAGCTTCAATTCAACATAGACTTTTTCTTTTCCCTAATGTATCACCAGAAAACAGAAAATAGCCTTGAACATTAAGCCTATTTAGGTGAATAAATTTGATATGTATTATCATGAAAAGTTATCTGAAAACATATGAAGTAAGAATAAATTAAATTCTATAATAATTCATGAAGAAACATCTAATTCATGTCCAATGAAATAAATGTCTAAATAAAGAACCAGAATGCTGCCCTTAAAGCTGCTACCAGAAGTTCCCTCTGAGGGTTGGGAATTAAGGTGAGAACAGTCATACTTATGTGCTTAGTTAGCTATTGCTTGCCTCTTTTGGAACAAGTAGGTATTCATGCATCATTTAAAAATCATCACGATTCATTTGAAAACCATTTGAAATTATAATATAAAGTAGGGCATTTATATTGTGAGCAGGGAATAGTAATATTAGCTAAAACTGTATGCTGATCACGAGCCATCCACTTTTTAAATAATTTGCCTGTATTAACTCACCTATTCTAGGCTCCTTTAATCCTCATGAGAGAGGCACCATTACCATTTTGCAGATAAGGAAATCAGGGATATAGTGATTATCTGAACTCATGAAGTTACATGGTGGTTAATTCACAAGACAAATCCAGGTATTCGGGCTCCAGGTTCCCTACTTTTGACCACCTCTGATATTCTATGTGAATGCAATCAATATACCAGCCAATGACAACTTGTTTGGAATAATGAAAATGAGTAGAGGAACATCAAATTTATCAATTTATCAAGGATGATTACAGATCTAGAAATTAAATATTGAAATATTTGAATTTGTATTCAGCAGAGAGTTGGGATTATGAGGACTTTTGTGTTTTTGTATGTGTGTGTTTAAGGAGAATGGAGTGTAGAATCTTTAGAAGACAGCTGATGAAATCATATAATATAACAGGGGGTACACTATAGGAAGAACATATCCTCAAATGAAGTATTGGTAACAAAAAAAGCAATGCTTGACAGTCAGTAGTCATGGTACTGATGGATAGTGGCATCAAAACTGAATGAATCCTGTACTTGACATCATTTTACTAATAACAACAATGGGATTCATCCTCAGGAAAGCTGAAGTCATCAGGTCATCACGGTCCCTCAAACAATGCTCACTGTGGTGCACATTCACACAACTTTGGTGTGTACGCTGCTCATTTCTTTGGCTAGACACCTTTCTTTCCTACTTGAACTGACAGTTTCCTACAATTTGTTTTCATCTCTATTTAATTTATTTAACAGTTCTGGGGGGATGAATCCCAGGACCTTGTTCATGCCAGACTAGTGTGCTCTATCTGAGCCATGCTTCACTGGTGGATTCTAGGCAAGTACTCAACAGTTGAGCTGCATCTCCAGTCCTAATATTACCCTAACATTGTAAAAGGGAAACTAGAGCATCTTCTTCAATACAATCTTCCATGAATAGTCCCAACAAAGAAACAAACAACAACAATACCAAAAAACACGTTGTTTTTAATCATTCCTTATTGCTGTAATCATTTTTGTACAGCCATCCAATACTTACTAATGCAAATAGATATTTACCTAAAGGAACATGATAACATCTTCAAAATTTAGAGCTTTCTTTTATTGATCCTTGTTTGCTGAGGACCATCATAATATTTGGTCAAGGATGTACTTATGAAACACCAACTGAATAAAAGAATGGGTGTATTTTAATGTATTTACTTAATTATAATTTCACCTAATGATTATGCCTTCCAAATTTAATAGTAAAATAAAATGCTAAAATTTATTGAGTACTTTATGACCATTCTAAATCATACACACAGAGGCATACAATATCTCCCTTCACTTAATGGAGCTAACATGAGCATTTTACAGTTACAAAAATTAAGGCTTGAAAAGGTCAGCTTGACCAATGTCAAACAAATAATAACTCTCAATGGTGGGCTTTAATCTTGGATTTGTTTTCAATAAAGCTTTTGATTTTACTGAGTGAGAATAAGAAGCAGTAATTAAGACAAGCCAACACAAGTTAAGTATAAGTAGGATCAGCTGATTAGAGAAATGTGATTTGTACCACGGTTCTCACAAAACAGCATGATGACTCTAGTATATCACGTAGTGGCACAAACTTTCATGCCAATATTTTCAAACAAATCTGAGAATAAACCAATGGCTTATTCCAGCAACGCTATCATCGTCCCAGCATTTACACAGAATGCCACACTCATTTTGTTCATTTCACAGTTTGCTTTGTTATTTTATCCTGAAACTTGCTTTTATTTTGCCTAAGCATAGATGTAGTGCTGAGAGCTGTAGGCATCTTATTTCTAGATCGCCAAGGTGTAGTGGTATTGTGTTCCCCAAAATATTGTGCACGCTAGTAAACTTATCTGGGGTCAGAGACAGAATAGCCACAATATTAAAAATAGAGGTTAGGCAGTGGTAGCACACGCCTTTAATTCTAGCACTTCAGAGGCAGAAATCCATGTGTTCAAGGATACAGCCAAGCATGGTGACTCATGCCTTTAATCCCAGAAAGCAAGCCTTTAATCCCTGGGAGTGGTGGTAGAAAGCAGAAAGGTGTATAAGGCGTGAGGACCAGAAACTGGAAACATTTGGCTGGTTAAGCTTTCAGGCTTTGGAGCAGCACAGACCAGCTGAGACTCATTCAGGATGAGGACTGAGAGGCTTCCAGTCTGAGGAAACAGGATCAGCTGAGGAATTGGCGAGGTGAAGAAGCTGTGGCCTGTTCTGTCTCTCTGATCTTCCAGTATTCACCCCAATACCTGGCCTCGGGTTTGATTTTGTTAATAAGACCTGTGAAGATTCATGCTGCACCAAAGTAGAGACTTTGCCTATGATGTAGCAGGAAAAAGAGTAGGCTAAGTGAATTTATTGTCCATTGCCTTTCTGCCTGGAAAAATGCACAATAAGAGTCACTCATTTTAAGCCAAGAAGTTCCAGACAGCTTTCTGCATTTAAATTGTCAATGATTCTGTAGGAGAAAAACATTCTCAAGAAGAGCCGACTGGAAAAAATTCCTTCTAAAGAGCAGTGACAGCCAAGAACAGATTGTCTTACTCACTGATATTTTGTATTTCGATAACTATTGTAGTTGAATGATGATCAGGATGAAGAAATATTCTCCAGAATGTGCCATCTTTCATCATCTTCAGAGTTACTCGGGGATGTATTTAAGAGTTCATTGTTAGGAATCTCCTCAGCAATGACTAAAGCCCAATGGATCTCATGTAATAGAGAGTTTTTCTTTAATTACCACAGAATGAGTGGGAGCTACATCAAGCAAATTGAGGTGACTCTTTCACAAATCTCCGGGAAAGTGGGTGCACCCTTCACTTATCTCCATAGCAACTGATCACAAACAGCTCATCATCTCATGATGGTTCTGCTTCACATTCCTGGTGCCCCCACCCCCACCCTTTGTAACAATGCCTTAACAGTATGTTTACTGAATAAGACACTGACTGACTCAGTACAATAACAACAAAAAAAAATGATCCTGATCATTCTGTAAAGCATTAAATATTTGAAAGTTATTTTGTGTGTGTGTGTGTGTGTGTGTGTGTGTGTGTGTGTGTGTGTGTGTGTGGTGAGGAGAGAGAGAGAGAGAGAGAGAGAGAGAGAGAGAGAGAGAGAGAGAGAGAGAGGAAGAAATGAAGGAAGAAAAGAAAGGTTAGGTGTTATTAAATTTTGCCTTGGAGCATTATTGCTTTGAAAGTTATCCAGATATTTTGTTTATATTGGAAATGTTTATGGAGACACAGTTAACTGTGAATAGAATTCAAAACAACACTCTGGAAGAGTGCTATTCCCTTTGGTCAGAGGCTATTGTGTCAGCGACTGTGCCAAGTCAATCAAAAAGAAAAAAGGGAGAGAGAGAGAGAGAGAGAGAGAGAGAGAGAGAGAGAGAGAGAGAGAGAGAGAGAGAGAGAGAGAGAATCCAGCCATGAGAATGGAGCTGTCAGGACGATTGACTAGGTGGCAAGAGAGAACTTGAGAAGTCCTATGTCAAAAGATAAATACTCAGTTTTTGTCTGAGTGCTGGAAAAAATGTAATAATGTGAAAATCTTGTGGGAAAATCAAGTGATGTAAAGAAACTAAATTACTTTCTCATAGAATTGAAAACAACACAAGAAATTAATTGTCCAATAGCATTGCACAGTGTTATGAGAGCATGGTAGTGGAATACTAAGATTCATTTCAGAACTGCATATGTGCTTGCATTTGCTTTTTTTCCCTCTCTTTTTGACAACTTTGTTAAGTAAGTGACTTGTCAAACGCACAAGTTCTGTTTTAGTTACAAAAATTGTGTTTTAGGAGAATTATTTAACTTTCAGGAAAAAACATTTTAGGAATCGAAATACCAAGAACATATTTTTCCTTATGGATTTGAAGAATAAGACTGACAACAACAGGCAACTGTAATTGTTTTGCTTTGACTTTTATTTATGTGGCTAATTACTGCTGAGTTTCCTCTGAACTGGTTCCAGTTGCCTTCTGCCATGGTGCTAAGAAAGTGGTAGACACCAAGCAAGTAAGAGACATGGCTGATTGGGGCAATGAATGGCCAAAAGAGTTCAGGATACTGATATTCTTTTTTAACTAGTCTCCTTTCACTCCCTTTATATCTTTGCTTGAAGTTCACTTTCTATTTTTTATTTGACCTATGGAGTTCTTGATTAACCTATACCATGAAAATTTAATTAAAATGGAGTTTTCATTACTTTTTCTGCTCCTTAGTAGATTTCAATCATTGTGTCAAAAGGGTTTTATTTCTTATACTCAACCTTTGCATTTCACCTGTATAATCACACAGAAAATAGTCTTCATAACTTGTTACCTTTTAGCAGGCCTAACGCAGGTAGCCATAGTGGCGGTGTGTTCATGATTCTACTGGCCATGCCATCCACAAACAGCATTTCACAGGACTCTGTATCCTCTGATTCCTACCACCTTTCTTACACTCTTTTCCCTGATGTCCCCTGAGTTTTGAGGATGGGGGTTTAGATTATACATCTGTATAAAATTATCATAAACTAAATTGGATAGACTTTCATGGGGCTTGTTTGGGTCGCATGGTCCAGTCCTCCTCCTTTCGAACTCTGGATGAACTTGCAGCTGTATTTCTAGTAAGCTGTGTGTTGCATGTAAATTGCTTACTCCCCTCCTAATTTTACCTGTTTGCTCACATGCTGCCTGAGAATACATTTCCATCAAGTTCCTGTTCCTCTGTGTTTCAGTGTTTTGATATGTTTATGGAAACATTTTAAAGAGCATTTATAGTCTCTCTTTTTCTTCACATCATTGTTCATAATATCATGAACTTTTAAAGGTATTTCTCAACAAAAAAAGTATTATTGCTGTTGTCTCATTACTCAGATTGATGTCTTTGTGAATATAGAACATGTCAATCAGCATTCTGTCAAACACAAGAAAATGAAAGTAAAAAAACAAATATCTAAGACACTTATTCACAATTTAGAGAATTTTAAGTGCATGTGTGAAGGTTTCTTTGGCAAGAGAAGAATTTATGAATGAATGTTAGCATTTCAAATGCACAGTTTATTCATCTTTGGAATTCTCTCTGTGCTCAAGTTTATTACTTGCATTTATTTTCTTAGTAAGTTTTAAAGTGTAATCATTTAAGTATCTTGAAAACCTATTTCTTATACTATGCGGTTTTTCTTTTAACTTTTTTAGCACTGTATATTATTAAATATCTATTACTTGCATTTTATTAAATCCTTTATATATGAAATGATACATATTTATTAGGTATGCTAAATTAACCACTGTGATTCAATGAAGGCTATGTGCTATTTTTAACACAATGTAAGTTCCCTCTAAGAAATCTACGTTCTACACTTTACTCTGATTATACTGTGTTATCTTTGGGGTCCTGGGAATGAAAAGTCTGGTTTGGCCTCTAAAACAAAATATTTGTTCTTTATGTTCCCAGTTTTTTGTTTTATAAAACAAGATAAAATTAAATTACTCTAGAAGCTTTTCAGATATCTGAAACATTGATGACATTTCAGTGTTCATTCCTTCTCTTAGTTTTACAGAATCCTGACGAAATACTAATGTTTGGTGCATCTTCAACACATACACATAATAAAAATGCTAAATACTTTCAGTCTATGGGAGTGTAGGGAAAGCCAAGAGTCTGCAGTACATTTTACTTTGTACCATATCATTTTAAGTCATTGTTTGGTATTGTATTGACAAATTTGCTTGCTTTACTTTGCACACACACACACACACACACACACACACACACACACTCATGATTTTTTAAACTTTGCAAAGACATCCAAGTTCATAGCACAGAACTATGATTAACCAAATAACATCACCAAATTATTCCGTCTTTGCTCTGAAAACTCATGTTAGCTGCTCTTGATTAGAAATGGAGATAAAATTAATTGCCTGAGTTTTGATAGGGATTTCAAAAGCTTAGCAGATTTTATTAGCTAATCCAAACAATGTCTGTGTGAGACAGTTTGTGTCATCTCTTCTGCCCCACCTCCAATCATCTAGGCTGGAGACAATGGGCAGTGTATTGACAAGAATACATTAGGGCCAGGGGACTAGACATTCTTACATGGAGTTTGTATTTGATTTAGCTTGACTTGTGTCCTAACAATGAGGAGAATTGCACATTGTGAACTGCCTGCCCTTCTTTGACTGAGACAATGAACAGCTCTGAGCCAAGTGTCTTATGGTGGAGTATTAGTACCTTACCATTTTTATGACCTGGCCTAGTGGGCAAGCTCTTCCGCAGGACCAACTCATGATCAGGGCATGCACAGATGCAGAAGTATGACAATTCAGTGATGTGGAATTTCTGAACACAGTAATAGATTATATGAAAGAAACAGAATAGAGGCAGTGGTTCAGGTCTGAGGAAAAAAGAGAAATTGAAGCCTAGAAAGGTGAAAAAAAATTTGTCTGTGTAGTTGGATGCCACAGAAGCCGGCTTCAGAGCATACGAATACTGCAGTGTGTGGCACAACTTTCACTCTGAATGCTTCAACAATTGATTCCCTTTGTTGCCTTCCCAGAGTCCATGAGTATCACAATCCCCTAATGAAGGCTCCATTGCATTCTTTTGGACTGATTCCTGTCAATATTAAAGAAGGAACAGCAGCAACAAAACTGCTATGATGCCAGAAAGAAGGCAAAGAAATCATGGAATGTAGGTTAGAACAATATCCATGTGTCCAAGCAGTAGACTGATGCACTTGCAGGAAGTCCCCATAACTAATGATGTGGCTGGGAAAGAAATACTGTTCTTTATGAGGGTTCCTGTTTAAAAGAAAAAGAAGTATTAAAAGACTTTGACACAATGGTAACTATTTTAGAGGATTTACTTATTCAAAGGGAATATATATTAAAACAGAAATGCAAAGAAGTTTACAAAAGAAGATAGCAACTTTTACCACATTTTACAATCTTTTTACTGTTGTGGTTTTAGCTTGTGTATGTACGTATATGTGCATGCCACAGTGCCCACGTGGAAGTCAGAGGACACTTGGGGGCGTCAGTTCTTTCCTTTTACAAAGTAGGTCCCACGGACTGAACTCGGGTTGTTAGGCTTGGCAGCAAGTTCATTTCCCCACTCAGCCACGTCACCGCCCTTCTCACTGTATTTGTTAAAGTGCGATCGAGGGGACTGGAGAGATGCTCAGCTCTGGAGAGCACTTGTTGCTTTTGCAGAGGACTGCATTTGGTGCCCAGTATCCACATAATGACTCAGAACCATCTATGACTCCAGTTCCAGGGGATCTAACTCCCTCTTGTGACCTCTACAGGCTCTAGACCTCTGCACAGACATACAAAATAAAATACATAAACCTAAGATAACTTAAACTACAATTGAGATAAATGAAACACATCAAGAAGTATAGACATTCTAATAAGCTTGTGTTGTTTCTTTAAAAAATACTAGGTAAGAATCTCATTTCAGATATTTGTAATCATGTTCTATTTTAATGTTTCAGAAAATTATTGGCAATATATACACTACTCAATTTGTGTGTGTGTGTGTGTGTGTGCTGTGCACATGTGCATAACTGTGTGGGTGTGTGCACATGTATAGATGTGTGGAGGATGAAGGTCTTTGTTTTGTGTCTTCTTTAATACCTCCTCCATCATATTCTTTGAAATAAGGCATCTTGGTGAATCTGGAGATCCATAGCAAAGCCAGACGGTCTGATGAGCTGGACTAGGAGTCTGCCTGCCTCTGCCCTCCAACACTTGGGTCACAGATGTCCACAGCTCCCTTCATTTCTATGTGGCTGCTGGTGATATAAACCAGTTCCTCATACTTGTACAGCTAGTACTTTTATCCACTGAGCCATCTTTCTGGACCCATGATTCTGGGTATGAAGAGACCCAAAGAAGCATAAGAAGGTTCATAGAATACATTCCCTTTTTGCAATTTTTCATTTTTATTTTAGTGTATATGAGTGTCATGCCTGCATGTATGTCTGTATACCACATGCATCTGGTGAGGCCAAAAGAGGGCATTGAATAACCTGGAACTGGAATTACAGGTGGTTGTGAGCTACTGTGTGGGTGCTGGGAATTGAACCCAGGTCCTCTGGAAGAGAAATCACTGCTCCTAAGCATTGACCTATCTTTCTGGCCCTAGAATACATCATTGTTGAAGATTTCTCTATCAGAGGCTAATTAGCTGCCTTTTCCATTTTAAAGACTTTCCCTGATCCACTTTAATATACATATAACCGAATTACTAAATATATTATTTACTGACAAATCTACTCCACTTGATACTTTCTATATATGATATATAAAAGAGTTTCTTCTTTAAAAAACATTATCAAGTTTATGAAATATTTTCTACTTCTACTCTGGAGTACCTCAATTTATACTACAGCAGGCCACCCAAACAAAAATCGCATGATGAACTCCAGTTGTGCCAGCTTAGTTTTAAATAAAATGCAGTAGAATTTTTACTTTTAGAATGATTATGTGAGACTATGATAGTAGTTCTCTTTTCTGTGCTCAGAATGTAACTGACTTTCATTAGAAATATCTGAATGGTGTTTCAGCACTTACTGTACTTCTAATTCAATGTTCCTTATAGTCATCTTTAACTACTTATCTCCTTCACACTAGCCCTGTGCTCTTTCAAGATAAGGACCATGCCTCTCCCTCATTCATCTCATTTCAAACCTTCAAACCTTAAATATCCACCCTGATATATTACAGACTCTCAATAAACACTCGTTAAGTAGCTGGATGAATGGGTGAACAGACCTACGATGCTCGCTCTGACTGGGGCCAAAGCTGAGGATGGGAGAAGTATTTCAATAAGTCTTCTCCTTTCCTCTCCTTCACATCTGTGCTTACATTAAGATTCACACTATCATAAAACTGGGTCCAAATGACTTTACTCAACAAGATTTCAGAGTTGGATATATTTTAAAAGTGAAGGGAAAAAAAGAGGATTGGAAAGCTCTCTTAGGTATGTGCAGTGCTATTTGGAAATGAAAATAATGACCTATTATTGCAGACTTATTAACACAAGCCATTGTCTTGATTATTCTAACGCAAACCAAATGGCATTTACTTTGGAAGAAATTGCTCCGGATGTGCAATCTAAAGAGGCGAGAAATGGAACAGACTTTCTTTATGCTGTGTTTAGGATGTGGTTAAATTATTTTAGGATGTTTAGCAGTGTAGCGCAAATTCAAATCCTGTGGGCAAAGCTAAACAAGCAATGTTAGGCAGCTTAGCCACTTAATCTTTTGGTGTTCAGTCTGTTGGGTCTGTGCTGTGAAACGGACCTCGTGGCTTTCACGTGGAAAATGAGAATCTCTGTAACAGCTGATGTGGGAATAAAGAAGTAAATATAAGGGACTCTTACCAGCTCTTAATATCAGCTGCACTAAGTAGGTGTAACTAGATGCATTCCTTTATTGGTTATCAGAGCTTGGTCAAATACTATTTCTGTATGTCCATTTTAACTGCATTCACCTATTGATTTACCAAGGCCTGACTAAATACTGTTTTCATACATCCACTTTGTGGACAGGGACAGGAAGCACAGGGAAGTTAAATGAACTGGTTGTTAACTAGGTTACTGATGAATGAACTGATGTTCTTTAGTCTGTCTTAGGAGAATGCACAAGGGACACTTACAACAACTGGGAAATTGTCTAAGACTTATTGATCCTGAGCATGAATCATTAACTTACCAATAAGTGTAATTTGAATAGAAAATGTATGTGTCTCTACTTGTCTAGTAAGGTAATATGTCAGGCCATGTGTACCAAAACATGGAATTTAAAGGTGTCTCATTACATCTTATTTCCCTCTTTAAAATATTATTGAGTCACTTTAACCTTAGTTGATAATAATGGTAAGGCAGCATAGCCTTTTCTAAGTGGATAAATAAAATAAATGATCATCTGTGGCATAAACAGGCTATTGATGTTTAGGGATGAAGTCGAGTACAATATATTTGGGATGTGTAAATGATACTTTGATTTCAATCACATTTGAGGAGATTCCAGACCTTATTAATGTGCATGATGGAAGTAGCTTTATTTACTTAGAGATGAGCTGATCCTTTCTGGGTTCCCTCTGTAACCGCCACCCTCTGACTAACAGCCATAACTACACTCTCCAGTTGGTGATTAGACTTCTGGACCATTTTAAAGGATACAGAGGGGCTTTATTTATAAATGTCTGAGGCTTTTAAGCACAAATCCCAATTGTAAGCTTCAACACATTGGAGTCCTGATTACCTTTCCAGTCCCTAATTACCCCAGAATCAGGTTACCGGCAAGTAGTGCTAACATTGACAGCAGAAAGCAGGGTAACATTCAGCACATGATCTGAATTTCCTCACAGGTAAAAAACACCCCAGTCTCACCAAGGCCATACAACATGGTTCATCTCTCCAGAATTGCACAGTTAGAAGAAGATAACTCATCTTGCCATCAGATCACAGAGATTCTTATAAGACACATTTGTAAAAGAGATCCAATGTCATTTTATGACATCTCAACTTTGATATAATCCTTCAATGAAGCAAATATTCCAAACATACCATCACCATCTTCTATCAATCATACTGGATGAATTTCCCCAATCAGGCATACTTAATGATCTCTCTCTCTCTCTCTCTCTCTCTCTCTCTCTCTCTCTCTCTCTCTCTCTCTCTCTGATATGCACGCACATGTGCGTGTATGTTTGTGTTGTGTATATAATAACTTTTGTAGACCCTTCCTAGAGTAGACTACAAGACCAGTAATAAGTTGCTGTTAGACTATTGTTGCACGAATCCTAAATGGTCTTGTAATAAAAACCCGGAACCAGATATTGGAGTAAATATTGAAAGATCAGAGAGACAAAGGAACAAGCCACAGCCACTTCCCACCTCACCAACTCCATGAATCCTCTGATTGAACACCACTGAGTCCTCAGCTGAAAGGTCCTAGTTCCTGTCTTCTCATGCCTTGTACACCTTTCTCTGCCCAACTCTTTCACTTCCTATTTCAACCTTCCTAGTGTTGGAATTAATGGAGTGTGTGCTTTCCAAACACTGGGGTTAAAGGTGTGTGCCACCACTGCCTGGCTCTGTTTCTTTCCTAGATTGGATCAATCCCATGTAGCCCAGTGTGGTCTTGAACTCACAGAGATCCACATGGATCCTTCTGAGTACTAGGATTTGTAGCTTGAGTTTTCCTGCCTGGCCCACAGTCAGGACAAATCTCTCTCACCTGCCAGTCCCACAGCCTCTCAGACCCGACCAAGTAAACACAGAGACTTACATTGGTTTCAAACTGTATGGCCGTGGCAGGCTTCTTGCTAACCGTTCTTACAGCTTAAATTAATCCATTTCCATTAATCTATGCCTTGCCACATGGCTTGTGGCTTACCGGCATCTTCACATGCTGTTTGTCATCGTGGAGGCTGGCAGTGTCTCTCTGACTCAGCCTTCCACTTCCCAGCTTTATTCTCCTCCTTGCCCCGCCTATACTTCCTGCCTAGCCAACGGCCAATCAGTGTTTTATTGATTAATTATTGATTAATTAGCAACACATTTGCCATACATCCCACAGCACTTCCCCCTTTTTTTTTCAAAAAGGAAGGTTTTAACCTTTAACAAAGTAAAATTACATATAATTTGGGAATTTGGGCGTAGCTTCTCTTACTACTTCCTGCTGGAAGGGGGCGCTGTATCTTATGGGGAAACAAAGAAAATTTTAGAATTATGGAATAGTCCATGAGGCTGTATCATCTGAGCCAGATGCCTTCAAACCATTCTGGATGTTGGATCATCTGGGTCATGGTGTCTGGAGACCTTCAGGGGGTCTTGGCTGGTCAAACCTGATGTATCTTAATCTTGAACGAATCCATAGCCTCTGGCTTTCTGTGGGAACAAAAGAGACTCTTTTCCAAAGCAACATATCCTTATATACAAATTTTGAAGTCAAGGTATCTTCAAAATATATATATTGGTTTAACTCAACAGCTTTTACAATCAAATGTTTTTCTGCAGTTAAAAATCCCAAAGACAACACAATCCAGATTCTCTGTGTAATATTCATCTTTACATGGCTTATTTTTTATATTAATTTTACTGTCTCTTTAAAGACTTTATTTTTTAAAACTATGTATTTGTTTATATAACTGTATATATCACCCTATATCACCTTTTTTGTCTCTTTCAAGCCTACGTATATTTTACACACATTTAAACTATTACATCTGAATCTGTCTTATTGTGAATCTCTTGCCTTAAACTGCAGCAGCTGTGGCTGCTGGCTCCGCCCACCTCAGCTTCCCAACATGGCTACGTTTACCACCAGCTCTGGGAGCTATCGTGGGTCTATGCTTTTATCCAAGCAGCGTGTAGTCCAGAAACCTCTTTTTTTTGTTTTGTACCAACAAAGGTTAAATCCACCATGCAGCTTAATGTGCCACTTGCAGAGGCCTGATTCCCGCCATACTGCAGGTTGAGCACGCACACCAGGAACCCACCAGTAGCTGAAACTGGCAGCTGCTGCTCATTTGAGAGAGACAACTAGGAACTGTTTTTAGCTCCGTTTTAGAATCGTTTCTCAGTTTTTAGGTGGAAACTCTTGCCACCACGTTGGGCGCCATTTGTAGCTTGAGTTTTCCTGCCTGGCCCACAGTCAGGACAAATCTCTCTCACCTGCCAGTCCCACAGCCTCTCAGACCCGACCAAGTAAACACAGAGACTTACATTGGTTTCAAACTGTATGGCCATGGCAGGCTTCTTGCTAACCGTTCTTACAGCTTAAATTAATCCATTTCCATTAATCTATGCCTTGCCACATGGCTTGTGGCTTACCGGCATCTTCACATGCTGTTTGTCATCGTGGAGGCTGGCAGTGTCTCTCTGACTCAGCCTTCCACTTCCCAGCTTTATTTTCCTCCTTGCCCCGCCTATACTTCCTGCCTAGCCAACAGCCAATCAGTGTTTTATTGATTAATTATTGATTAATTAGCAACACATTTGCCATACATCCCACAGCAAGGATTAAAGGCATATGACTATGATTAACTCTGTGGCTGGCTCTGTCCTCTGATCTTCAGGCAAGTTTTATCAGAGTACAACAAAATATCACCACAGACAATAAAGTAAATGGATGTAAAATGTTTTATTTTACCTACAATACAGATTATCCTTGTAAAGGTCACACAGCAAAAAGGTCAAATTTTGAGAATATATTTTAGAAATTGCAATTAGGGACACAATTTTCCTTCTCAAGAGGAAGTTCATTTAAAAAATCACACAAGAAAGACATGTTTTTGCTGTTGTATCACTATGGATTTATATACATTATCTTCTCAGAACATGTGTATTAATGCCCATGGATGTGCGTAACAACTTCTATTTGTTAGCTTGTGTGCATTTCTAACACATTTGCTTATTCTCCCCTTCCATAGCCATGATACCATATGTGGCAGTTCACCAACTTCAATCACTATAGTTTGCTATGGATTTTAAGTACTACTAGAGTCTACTACAGCCCATTCAAGCACACTTCAACTTCAACTACCTACAAGTCTATTTCTTTTAAGAGAGTGTACAGGCCTGGAATGGTCTGGTGGAAGCATATGAACTTACTCTGGCTCCTATTTTTTTTTCCTCATGGAGATTTTGTATATATATATATATATATATATATATATATATATATATATATACACACACACACACACACACACACACACACACACACACACACACTCTGTTGTGGATATCGCTCTGTAAAAGGGGAAGTGCTGTGGATATCGCTCTGTATAAATAAACACTTATTGGCCAATAGCCAGACAGGAAGTATAGGTGGGACTAACAGAGAGGAGAATTGAGGAAACAGGAAGGGAAGGGAGAGATGGCCTGGAGTTGCCACAGGACAAGGGAGATGTAAGGTACAGATAAGCCACAAGCCACGTGGCAAAGTATAAATTAATAGAAAAGGGCTAAATGCTGTGGGATGGTCTGTATGTCAAGTGTGTTGCTGATTGGTCAGTAAATAAATCACTGATTGGCCAGTGGCTAGGCAGGAAGTATAGGCAGGACAAGGAGGAGAATAAAGCTGGGAAGTGGAAGGCTGAGTCAGAGAGATACTGCCAGCTGCCACGATGACAAACAGCATGTGAAGATGCCGGTAAGCCACGAGCCACGTGGCAAGGTATAGATTTCTAGAAATGGATTAATTTAAGCTGTAAGAACAGTTAGCAAGAAGCCTGCCATGGGCCATATAGTTTGTAACCAATATAAGTCTCTGTGTTTACTTGGTCTGAGTGGCTGCGGGACTGGCAGGTGAGAGAAATTTGTCCTGACTGTGGGCCAGGCAGGAAAACTCTAGCTACAAATGGCGCCCAACGTGGGGCAAGAGTTTCCACCTAAAAACTGAGAAAAAAAGATTGTAAAACGGAGCTAAAAACAGTTCCTAATTGTCTCTCTCAAATGAGCGGCAGCTACTGGTTTGAGCTACTGGTGGGTTCCTAGCATGCGTGCTCGACCTGCCACGGTATGGCGGGAATGAAGCCTCTGCAAGTGGCACATTAAACTGCATGGTAGATTTAGCCTTTGCTAGTACAAAACAAAGAAAGAGGTTTCTGGGCTACACGCTGCTTGGATAAAAGCATAGACCCACGATAGCTCCCAGAGCTGGCGGTGAACTACCACTGCCGCCATGTTGGGAAGCTGAGGTGGGCGGAGCCAGCAGCCACAGCTTCTGCAGTTTAAAGCAATAGATTCACAATAAGACAGATTCAGATGTAATAGTTTAAATGTGTGTAAAATATACGTAGGCTTGAAAGAGACAAAAAAGGTGATATATACAGTTATAGAAACAAATACATAGTTTTAAAAAATAGGCCGGGTGGTGGTGGCGCACATCTTTAATCCCAGCACTCGGGAGGTAGAGGCAGGCGGATCTCTGTTAGTTCGAGGCCAGCCTGGTCTCCAAAGTGAGTTCCAGGAAAGGTGCAAAGCTACACAGAGAAACCCTGTCTCGAAAAACCAAAATAAATAAATAAATAAATAAAAAATAAAGTCTTTGAAGAGACAGTAAAATTAATATAAAAAATAAGCCACGTGAAGATGAATATTACACAGAGAATCTGGATTTTGTTGTCTTTGGGATTAACTGCAGAAAAACATTTGATTGTAAAAGATGTTGAGTTAAACCAATATGTATATTTTAAAGATACCTTGACTTCAAAATTTGGATGTAAGGATGTGTGGCTTTGGAAAAGAGGTTCTGCTTTTGTTCCCATAGAAAGCCAAAGGCTATGGATTTGTTCCAGATTAAGATACATCAGGTTTGACCAGCAAAGACCCCCTAAAAGGTCTCCGATGACATCATGGTCCAGATGATCCAACATCCAGAATGGTTTCAAGGCAACTGGCTCAGACGATACAGCCTCACGGACTACTCCATGATCCTAAAATTTTCTTTGTGTCCCCATAAGATACAGCACCCCCCTCCAGCAGGAAGTAGTAAGAGAAACTATGCCCAAATTCCCAAATTATATGTAATTTTACTTTGTTAAGGTTAAAACCTTCCTTTTTGAAAAAAAAAGGGGGGGAAGTGCTGTGGGATGGTCTGTATGTCAAGTGTGTTGCTGATTGGTCAGTAAATAAATCACTGATTGGCCAGTGGCTAGGCAGGAAGTATAGGTGGGACAAGGTGGAGAATAAAGCTGGGAAGTGGAAGGCTGAGTCAGAGAGATACTGCCAGCCTCCACGATGACAAATAGCATGTGAAGATGCCGGTAAGCCACGAGCCACGTGGCAAGGTATATATTAATAGAAATGGATTAATTTAAGCTGTAAAACAGTTAGCAAGAAGCCTGCCACAGGTTACAGTTTGTAACCAATAAAAATCTCTGTGTTTACTTGGTTGGGTCTGCGTGGCTGTGGGACTGGTGGGTGACAGAGGTTTGTCCTGACTGTGGGTCAGGCAGGAAAACTCTAGATAAAGGCTAACTATAGAATAAGAGCTAGACAATGACAGGCCTGAGCTAATGGCCAGGAAGTTTAAATAATGTATGAGACTGTGTGTTTTTTTTAAGTGGGCTCCCGGAATGGTGGGACTTGGTGGGAGCTGGAGAGAAATTCTCCAGCTACACACTCAGTACTGTGTTCTTTACACTTTGACTGATAAACACATTGTTTCAGGTGTTTATATACATTTGAAGGCATTAAAAGAATGATGTTTCAACACTGTTTCCTAAAAATGGCACAAATAATGTTTGCATATGTTTGGGAGCATTTGTATGTATTTTCTATAATTTATTTAAAAAATTCTGAAGATCGCAGAAGGCAGAATAGTTATGATGAAGAGAGTATTTTGTTACTTAGAGTAATTGATGCTAAAACCTAGCATAAATCTCCAGTAGTCAAGGTGGTATATTGGTAAAAACTGGCATTTGTAGAACTGATGGAGTTCAGAGACAATCACAATGTTTATCATCAATGGCAAATTTTGACAGAGTCTAGTCAAATAAATTATAAAAGAAAAATATAACTAAGCTAATATTCATCAAAATGATTTAACTCTTAACCCTTTGAAGACGAATTCAGAGACACACTGGTATAATCTTAGCAATCAGAAAGCTGAGGCAGGAAAACCAAATAGTGGAGGACAGCTTGACCTAAAGAGGCAAGTGCCAACAACAGACAAAAGAAATGAAGAAAGAAAGGAGAGAGAGAGACAGAGATAGAGACACAGAGAAACAGAGGATAAAAGACAAAAGGAAAAGTAAAAAGATAAATCCAGAATTCAACAAAGCAAGTAAATTTAAAACGAGTTGTGGGCTGAGGAAAAATATCTGCAAAGTGTGCATCTGATAAAGAACTTCTTTTCCTGCTATAAAAAATTTTAACTCAATAATAAAAAGACAGATGATCTAATAAAAAAATAAAAAAGACTTCGTATCCTGCAATAAAATTTTTAAAACTCAATAATAAAAGATGTGTAATCTAATAAAAACAAGCAAAATATTTGAAAAGATGTTTATCAGAAGTGAAGGGGACTGCAAATCACCCAAAGAAATGACCCTTAAAATCATTAGTCAAATTCAAATTAAAACCACAATACAACACTACTGCATACCCACCATCGTGTCTCACATAAAGATTCGCTAGCCAAGTGTTGGCAAGGGTACGTATGTAGTGAAACACTGATATATAACTGCTAGGAATACAGAGTTGCACATTTGCTTTAGAAACGATTGTGATAAATTCCTTTGAGGTTCATCCCACCATTGCCATGTGGCTAAAAACTAATCCAACATGAAATCCTGACCTTAAGTCCTCACTGGAGCTTTAAAAAGATGGGCTAAAACACCGAGTCCAAAGGCTAATCAGCTGATGAACGGCAGATAAGCTATAGTCAGTGAAATGCCACATAACAATGAAAAAGATCCTAATGAAACTATGGATAGCTGAGAAGCAGAGCAGTATGCTGAAGGAAGCTAAGTATGAAAGTGTTAACACTGTTAATTCTAATGCAGAGAAAATTATTTTAGTAGTATTGTTGTTTCACAATAATGTGGTGGCAGTTGGGTGGTTTGGGTAGTTTGTGGGGCCACTGGCAGTGGACCAGGATTTATCCCTGGTGCATGAATTGGGTTTTTGGAGCCCACTCCCTATGGAGGGATACGTTGCTCAGCCTGACACAGAGGGGAGGGGCTTGATCCTGTCTCCATTTAGTATGCCAGACTTTATTGACTCCTCAAGGGAGGCCTCACACTTTCTGTGGAGTGAATGGGAGATGTGGTGGGCAAAGGTGAGAGGTGAGCAGGAGGAGGGGAGGGTAAGAGGTGAGCGGGAGGAGGGGAGGGAGGGAGAACTCTGCTTGGTATATAAAATGGAACAAAAAAACTTTTAAATAAAAATAATGAAAACAATAATGTATAGTCTACTAATCTATGAATTCTATTTCAACATTTGTTGTTTGTTTGATTGGTGCCTATTGGCTCATGTGTCAGTGACTTTTTATCATACATCTTCTAGTTTAATGCCATTTTCATCATAGTCTCTCATGAAAGTCTTCTTTTATTAAATTTCCCATTTTTTAAATAGCTTTGGCTTATATTGTTTTTCAGTTTAAGATATTTTTAACAAGTTTAAAAAAGGATGACAGAAACCATTAAGAATCTAAGTGATTTATCAATCAAAATCCTGGAAAAGTCCATCATTTATGACACATGACATGTTTCTCCATTTCACTGAGTATTTGAGTAGGGAGTCTTAGGTAACCTCCGAATTTTCATATAGACATTATATAGTTGTAAATTTCAGTAGTATGCTTTTATGTAATGCGTGTATAACGTGTGTATAATACCACATACACTATCCCTCAATATTATCTGTGCATTCAATGAAGTATAGATTGGGAATCTTCAAGAATGTAATTCTGTTTATGTTGAACAAATGAAGGCTGTTTTTCCTTGCCGTCACTTCCTAATCAGTACAATATAACATCTATGTACACAATCTGTACATTGTTTTCAATGCTCTAAGTAGTCTAGCTATGACCTAAAGTCCATGAAATGATACACACGTGTTCATGTGTAAACTGCACCATTATATAGGAGCAGTCAGGGGCTTGAGCAACACAAGTTTTAGCATTTCAAGGGGTCTGGAATCAGTTTCCCATTAATATCTGGGTATGATTGTATTTTAAATTGTCATTTCTCCTCCATGAAGTTTACAAATTTTATGGAATTATTTCCTATTATGTCTTACAAATGGTTACTTAAACTATGTACAAAAATTACTGGGTTTTGTATATTTGAAGTAGTTTATTTTGTGCACTCTCCAAGTAGTTCTGAACAATTTGTCCTTGCTTCTTGGTCTGTGTCATTTTATCTAAATATAGCAATAATTTTTATTCTTTCCCTGTTCATTCTCATCATTCCTTTTCATTACCTTGGTTAGAACATTCAGAACTTGGTCTTGTTTTAATAGAATGAGTCTAATGAGCTGACATTTTCCGGGAGGTTAGTGAAAGAAGAAAGATTCCTTAACATTCCAAGCAGGTATTGGTCATAGGTCTTAGCGTTTTAATGTTATTTTACCAATGAGCTAGGAGGGTTGGTTTATGTTCTGCCACTGTCAAAGTGATGCCAGAGAGAAGAATGGGGTTGTTTTCTCTTTAGTTTCTTGTTGCAGAAGGAAACAAGCAGTGTAAGAAGTGCACAGACCATGTGGCTGGTAGGGTGGGATGCAACTGGGACTCAAAGGCTGCCTGGTGCCTATGGTGCCGGGCGGTCACACACCATTATGATGAGCGAGTACAGGGTAGGGAGGTGGAAGAGAGAGAGAGATAGAGTGGTTCATGGGCTGGGGAGAGAGGCACATCTGAAGAAGTGAGGATTGTGAGGAACAGGCTAATATGAATGGCCTGCTTGCCAGCTAAGCTGAGTCCAAGGTGATGTCCGGGCCTGAGCTACTGCCAAGGGCCAATCTTGGTTCAAGACCCTGAAGCAGCTGAGGGAACATGAGTTGATGTCTGTGGCTCCTGTTGCCATTGAAAGCTTTGTAGAGGCCAGTAGTCTGGGCCACCACCTGGGGCCAGGTTGGTGTCTGAGGGCTATGCTGTCACAGGGGCCATGCCAATCTGAGTGGCCTGTACTGCCCATGGTGACATCCAGGCCAGGCTGCTGCTGTGGACCATGTCTGAGTCTGTCTGTGGTCCTACCACCACTGGGGTTTGTGTTGATGTCTGGTGTGCTGATACTTTATTTGTGATGAAATGTGATATTTTATTTGTATGTTAATAAATAAAGTTGCCTGGAGATCAGAGGTCAAATAGCCATTAAGCAGAAGTCAGGTGGTGGTAGCCCACACTCTTAATCTGATCACATGGCAGGCAGAGTCTCTGTTTGGTCAAGGACACAGCCAAGCGTGGTGACATGAGCCTTTAATCTCAGTACCAACCATAGAGAACTGGAGGTCTGTATAGACAGGCGGTGATGAGGAAGTCATGTGGCTGGGCTTAAAGCCAATGAGAAGGCAGAACAGAAAGGCAATAAAAACACAAGTCAGGCAGGAAGAAACTCTCTCTGGGGAAGCAACGGCAGTGAGGTGGTAAGATAAGGTAGTCATGACTCTCTGATCTCTTTGGCTATTTCCTCTGTATTTGGCTCTGTGTTTCTTATTTACTAAGACTGTTTAGAAATTCATCTACAGTCTGGTAGCCCATGGTGCCACCAAAGTCCACATGGATACCTGTGTTGCCACTAAGGCCATGCTGTTTTGAGTTGACAGCACTGTCACTGGGTCCATGGAGTTGTCTGAGTCAGTGCTATGAGGGTCATATCTGGGTCCGTGACCCTACAGCCACCAAAGACCTGAGATGATGTCCATAGCTCCTGATACCATTGAGGGCCATGGTGATCCCAGGAATCTAAGATGCCACCTGGGGCTATGTTCCTGTCCAGGGGCCATGCTGCTGTGGGAGCCACACCAAACCAGGTGGCTTGTGCTGCCACCTGGGGCTACGATGACAACTGAGCCTAAGCTGTACCTAGGACTATGTTGGGGTCCTTGGTCCTACCACAGCCAGGGTCTAGATTGATGTCCTGATGTCCCTGGCCAGCACTGCCACAAGGCCACACAGTTGTCAAGCACCTAGGCTGCAAGTTGTGGTCATGTGGGTATCTGGGAGTCATGCTGCCACCAGGGGCATGCTGAGCTGAGTATCTTGTGCTATCACCTGGGGCCATGGTGTCATCTTGGCCAGGGCTGCTGCTGAGAGCCATGTCTTGATCTGTGGCCCTTGTTACTACCAATGGTGGTGGGGATGCTCTGGCTCTGGTCAACCACCTGAGACCATGCTGGTGTCCAAGGGCCATGCTGATACCGGAGCCATACTGATCTGGGTGGCCTGTGCTGCCACCAGAGCTATGGTGACACCTGGCCAGGGCTGCTGCAGAGGGCCATGTCTGGTTCCATGGTCCTGCTGCAACTGGGTCTGTGTTGATATCCATGGCCCGCATTACCATGGGGGTCATAAGAACCAAGTATGCTGAAATCCAAAGGTTGTGTTGATTTTACCCCACCCCTTGCTGGCCCTGGAACAGCTGGCCCTGCCCCTCACTGGATACTGCAAGACAGCTGGCCCCCACAATCAGGAAAGATGGCCCCAACCCTCACCACTGTGTGTACCTCACCTGGGCAGGACACTAGAGCTGACTCTATTGTTGGAACACAGGTGAGCCTGCCCTGATGGCATAAGAGCAGGAGAGCCGACCTCAAACAACCCCCTCCCACATGCTCCCAACAGCAATCGAAAGAAAGGTCTAGGTCTCTGCACCTTGCTTGGGCAAGACAGTGGAGCTGGCCCTGTTGGTGTGAGTGTAGGTGAGCCAGACACCAGGCCAGGGAACAAGAGAACTGGTCTCCACTCTTTGCTGCAGGCTGTGCTCAGGGTAGGTGGGCTAGACAAGGCAGTGTTGGAGAGTGTCACACTTGGGTGGTGACAGTGAGGAACAACTAGTGGCATCACCAGCCCAGCTACCACCCAGGCCCAGAACCAGGGCTATGGGTTGGCTCACCCCAACATTCACATCATCTATGAACTATTGGAGTATGTGAAGGGGACAAACCTACAGATCCCAAACTGCAGAACCTCCAAGATACAGGACAACAATGGGAAGTCCGGGGGAGCCGCATTGAGAGCCCATTGTCAATGGTATATCAGAAGCCAAAGGCCTTGAATCAGACCAATGACTCATGGCAATGAACACTTGCAAGTGCAAACAAAAAGACTACAGGTAAACTGTGTGACTCAGTGGGCCACACTGCAGCTTCCAGTACAAGATTCTTCTCCTTTTTTGTTTGTTCGTTTGGTTTTTATTTTTTGTTTTGTTTGTTTTGTTTTGAGGGGAAGGTTGCAAGGAGGACAGATGTGGGGGCCTAGGAGATGGGTAGGATTTGGATGCATAATGTGAAATCTTCAAAGATTCAATAAAAGTTAAAGAAAATAAAGAAATGAACGATGTGGCATATAATATGAGCGGTGAGCCATAAAACACATTAGCAATCAACAGTACAAGTCAAAATGTTTTAACATTCATAAATATGTGATCAAATTCTGTGCCGAAGTTTTTGCGTATGTTTAACTCAGCTTAGGGGTTATCAAGAGTACCCTTCATATGAGATTCAAATAAAAGTATATGACTGGGAAAAAAATGCACAGACATACAGTATGTGGGCAGGCAAGGCTCAGTTCCCCGAGACTTCCTAGATTACCAGAGGAAGGAGTCAGTGACTTTGACCTCTTCCATAAAGAAGGGCTTCTATGTTGAGGGTAAAATATGATAGAATAAGGAGGGAAAGGTACACCATCATTCCATCATTCAAAAATCCATCCTTTAAACTTAATAAGAACCTTGTCTGTCTTGGTGTGATTGTTTCCAAATTCTACTTCTTCATTCACCATGTTCTTCCTCAGTTTCTTAAGAGGACA
Organism: Peromyscus eremicus; assembly: GCF_949786415.1. NCBI lineage: Eukaryota > Metazoa > Chordata > Mammalia > Rodentia > Cricetidae > Peromyscus > Peromyscus eremicus. The sequence continues at coordinate 118,840,853 of NC_081421.1, read as the reverse complement.
ATAGGCCTGGCCATGATATACCAAAAGAAACAGTTAGGGGGTCATATTATACTCTTAGTCCCCTATTTATATGATGGGTTATATGAACTGATGTCATTGAAATTGAATGAGTTGTTCATTCCTGGTGAAGGCTTTACATAGTGAGTATGGTTGTTATTTACAATCTAAATATTTTCTAAAGGATTATTGGTAAGTATTCTTAAAGTTTTACTAGTTCAGCTGAAGTTTATTTATCAAAGATGTGTACTGGGGTTTTCCCAGCTTTTCGTATGATTTTATCGTTCATTTAATAAGAGAAAGCAGATGGTAGGATATGGAAAATACCTGTTTCCTAGAAACTGAAACTCTGTTAACTTGGGTATTTCTTTGATAATGTCTTTAGCGTTTTTTTGTGATTATGCATTATCTAGCATGATATTCTTTTGTCATTTTCTCAAACTTTGTAACTGTATCTGAATTAGACTTTCTTTACTTAAATTCTATTATAAAAACCTACATTTTGCATATATATTTGTTTCAATTTTTTGCTTTCATGGCATGGCCATTAAAAAATTAACCTATAAGTCTCTGTCTTAGAGTCCTATTGTCAAATCTACAACTAATTTTTAAAAATCATCCATAAGCATTGAAATTAAAATCTAATCTCTATATCATTCAAAGTTTAGAACAAGATCAATTATATGGCTTATCAATATGTTTTCTTCTAAAACATTTCTATTTTTAAAACTGTTTCATTTAGCATATTTACTCGATATCATCCACAACTTGTCTGCTACCATAGTAACTATAATTCTACTAATTATCAATTACAAATAGAAATGGTGCATGTAATTAAGTCTGGACCTTCAGCAGAATCTATACCCAAGGTGACAATGTATTGGATATTATTCCTATCATCTTATTATTCACATAATAGACAACACACAAACAAAAACACCAGAAGACAAGATCACCTGCCATCTTCTCTGCCTGTTTATGGCATCTGCATTCAGAGTAGATACAATGTCAGGAAACATGAAAGGCGGTATCTTGGAGTTTTAGGCATTCCTTAACTTTGAAATAAGTCTTTCACAAAGACCTGTGAAAAAAAAGAAAAGAAAAACAGGGAAAATCAACAACAGGTTATGTGCATGAGCTCTGCCTTCATTCTTGAAGTATGTCACTTTTGTCTCAGAAAAATATTGAACAGTAAGCTTGCTCTCCAGAATGTCTTCCTTCTCATCATGACATCCAATTTAGCAAATGCATCTCAATAATTAAATATAAAAAGAATGAAACAGTAAACAAAAACATACTTCTTTATTCTCTTAAGTTGTCATGGAAAACAAGTATTTTTAGTGGCTGGTTTAATAGTAACAGCTATAATTTACACATGAGACAGTGAAAAATCTAAAATTAGAACATTTACACTTTAGCTCAGTGGTGAGACAGAACCCATCCAAAATAATTATTGTATCTATGTAGACAGACACGTAGTGTTTCTTAAAGCTTTTTTTTACATTGCTATGAAGTTTTTTATTTTTTTTTATTGAAAATAGTTATTTTCATGTAATACATCCTCATTGCAATTTCCCCTCCCTTTACTCTTCCCAGTTACTCCTGCCCTCCTCTCCCATCTGGATCCACCCATCTCTGTCTCTCTCTCTCTTTTTTTTTTAACATTTTTTTTATTTAAAATTTTTTTATTCATTTTTACATATCAACCACAGATCCCCCTCTCATCCCTCCTCCTGCTTCCCCTCCAGCCTCTCCTAGCCCATCCCCTCTTCCAAAAGGCCTCCCCTGGGGAGTCAGCAAAGTATGGTTCATTCTGTTGAGGTAGGACCAAGCCCTTCCTCCTGAATCAAGGGTGAGCAAGGTGTCCTACCATGGGTAATGGGCTCCAGAAAGCCACGCACTAGGGATAGATCCTGATCCTACTGCCAAGGGCCCCTCAAACAGACCAAGTTATACAACTGTCTCCTGGAGGCAGAGGGCCTAGTCTGGTCCTAGGCATGTTCCACAGCTGTCAGTCTAAAGTTCATGAGTTCCTACAGGTTTGGTTCAGTTGTCTCTGTAGATTTTCCCATCCTGATCTTGACCTTACTTGCTCATATAATCCCTCTTCCCTCTCTTCGACTGGACTCCCAGAGTCTTTTATTAGAAAATAAGCAGGATTCTAAGCAGTAATAATAACAGAATAAAAACTATCACATCACAATAGGACAAAACATGAACAGAGGGAAAAGAGCCCAAGAAAAGATACAAGATATAGACAGAGACACACTCATTCACATGCTCCAGAATCCCATGAAAATATTTAATTGAAAGCTGTAATATATATATATATATATATATATATATATATATATATATATATATATGCAAAGGACCTTTAGAGTAAAAAGAGAAAAATTAAAATACATATAAATAAAATTAAAGTAAGATATAGTTTTGAAAAGGCCTTGGAACAACATTATGAAACAACTGCCAAAGATGTCCTGGAGTTCAGTTTCTGTTGGCCATTTACTGCTGAGCAGGCAGTCTACCCTTCAGAATCGTTTGTTTCTCCATTGAGACTCCCTTGAAGAAAACTAAATTTTATTTGCAAGTAGTTATCAATTGGAGATAGCTTTGGATTAGGGTTGGGGGCATGTATCCACTACTTACATCTCTCGGACTCCAGCTCGTACAGACTTACTAGGCTAATGCATACTGCTTCAGTCTCTGTGAGTTCATATGTGTGTCCATCCCGTTGATTTAGAGGGTCCTGTTTCCTTGGTGTCCTCTATCCTTCTGGCTCTTACACTCTGTCTCCACTCCCCTAGGGTTCCCAGAGCCCTAAAGGAGAGGGATTTGATGGAGACATCACATTTAGTGCTGAGTATTCAAAGGTTTCTCACTCCCTCACTCACTGCATATTGTCTGGTCATGGGTCTCTGTATTTGTTCCCTTCTGCTGCAGATGGAAGCTTCTCTGATGATGGCTGAGCAAGGCACTGATCTATGAGTATAGCAGAATGTCATTAGCAGTCATTTTGGTTGAATATCAGCATTAAACAAACTTTAAAACAAAAACACTCCTTCAAGATAGAAGTCCTAGAGAGATCAAGGTTAAAAGGACATTCCTCTACATAATAAAGGCCGTTCATAGCAAACCATTGTCAACATTAACTTAAATAGAGAGGAACACAAAGCAATTCCACAAAAATCAAGAACAAGACAAGGTTTACCATCGCTTCATACCTATTCAATGTAGTATTTGAAGTCTTACCTAGAGTAATAAGACAACTGAAGAAGATCAAAAGGATGCAAATTGGAAAGGAAGAAGTCAAAGTATCTTTATTACATATGATATGATAGTATACATAAGTGACCCTAAAAGTTCTACAGACACTCTTACAGCTGAGAAACACTTCCAGCAAAGTATCTGGATACAAAATTAACTGACACAAAAAATAGCCCTCCCTCATATATACAAATGACAAATGGACTGAGAAAGAAATCAGGGAAACAAAACTTTTCAAAATAGACTCAAATAATATAAAGGGTCTTGGGATAGCTCTAACCAAGCAAGTGAATGACTCACATGATAAAAAGGCTTTAAGACATTAAAGAAATAAATTGAAGAAGATATCAGAAGATTTTAAGATATCCCATGCTCATGGATCACTAGGATTAATATAGTGAGAATTGCCATCTTACCAAAAAGCAATCTACAGATTCACTGTAATTGCATCAAAATCCCAATGCAATACTTTACGGATCTTGAAAGGACAATTTTTAGCCTTACATGGAAACACACACATACATACATACACACACACACACACACACACACACACAAACACACACCAGGATAACTAAAACAAGCCTGAAAAACAAACAAACGAACAAATAAACAAACAACAACCAACAAATTTGCTGGAGGTATCACTATCCTCAATTTCAAGTTGTAAAATTGTGCTACATAACCATAGTAATAAAAATAGGAAGATACTGACACAAAAGCAGACACATGGATCAATGGAATTGAAGACCCAGACATAAATCCACACACCTGTAGACACCTGATTTTTTCTAAAGAGGCCAGAAAGACACACTAGAAAAAAGACAGCATCTTCATCAAATGGTGCTGGTCAGACTGGAGGGCTGAATGTAGAAGAGCCCAAATAGATCTGAACTTATCACCCTGCACAGAACTCAACTTCAGGTGGATCAAAGAACTCAACTTAAAATGAGTTCAAATGCACTGAACCTGATAGAGGAGAAAGTAGAGATTATTTCTGAACTTGTTGGCACAGGAAAAGACTTTCTCAGTAGAACATCATTAACACAGGCACTAAGACCAACAGCTAATAAATGGAATTTCATGAAACTGACAAGTATCTGCATGGCTAAGGACAAAGTGAAAGCCTACAGAGTGGAAAAGATTTTAGTAGACAGCTAATATCAAATATATATAAAGAACTCAAAAAACTAGATATCAAGAAAACAAATAACCCAATTAAAAAAGGTTTATAGATCTAAACAGAGAATTTACCAAATAGGAAACTCAAATGACTGAGAAACACTAAAGAAATGTTCAACATCCTCAGCCATCAGGGAAATTCAAATCAAAACTACTTTCAGTTTTCATCTTACCTATCAGAATGGCTAAGATCAATGAAACAAATGATATCTCATGCTGGCCATGATGTGGATTAAGGAGAACACTCCTCCATTGCTGGTGGGAGTGTAAACTTGTACAGCCACAATGTAAATCAGTATGGTAGTTCCTTAGGAAGATGGGAATCAATCTACTTCAAGATCTAGCTCTACCACTCTTGATGTGGTAGGATGCTTCATCCTATCACAGAGACACTTGATTAAACATGTTCACAGCTGCTCTGGTCATAGTACCCAGAAATTGGAAACAACCTAGCTGGCCCTTTGCAGTTGAATGGATAAAGAAAATCAAGTACATTTATACAATGGACCATTACTCAGCCATTAAAAAAAGAAATCATGAAATTCACAGGTAAATGTCTAGAAATCTAGAAAAAAAATCATCCTGAATTATGTATTTCAAACCCAGGAAGACATATATTGTATGTATTCACTTATATGTGGATATTAGATGTTAAATTAATGATAAGACACATTCCGTAAGGTCACAGAGGTTAATATAAAGTAAGGAATTTGAGGGTGGACAAATAGATCTCTCTAGGAAGAGGAAATAGAATAGTTATGGATGGGTCACTGGAAGGGTGAGATCAAGTTGGTAGGGGGAGGACATATGGGGAAAAATAGTTAAAATTAAGGGCCATTTGATGGATAGTATGGAAACTTAATATAGTAGATGCTTCTTAAAATGCATGCATATATGAAGGTAAACTAAGTGAAATAGCCAATAATGGGGGAGACAGATACCCAACTGGCCATATCTTTTCACCAAATGAAGCTTCCAGTACCAGTATTGGGTTACATCTAATTGAGCTGTTGGCCAAAGGGAGTCCCATGGGAATCCCCAAACAACACAGGCTGCTGTGAAGAATCTAGCTTGCTCTCCAGAGAAGGATAGCAAGGCCTCCTTGCTAAAGATGATACCTAGACAACTCATTGAACATGGAGATGCCAAGCTGGTCCTGCACAGAGCCCTCTCCCCTTTGTTCAGTGCCTTTAGGGTAGGATGACATGTCACATGCTACCGAAGGATCTACAGTGGTGTCCTGCCTGCAAGATATGCTAATGCAATGGTGGCACAAAGCTTGTGGGAGCAACCACCTGATACTGGATGTAACTTAAGGCCTATTCCATGGGATGGGACCTATACCAGACCCTGCTTGGTGACCAAGTACCTGAGAGTAGACAGCCCAGTGATCTGGGGGAAAACCAAATGCTTCTTAGAGCTTTTATGCTATACAACAACCAAGAACCTGTTGAAGAAATCCTCTGCTACTAGTAGTGAGGTAGCCTTATTCTAGGTAAACACACACACACACACACACACACACACACACACACACACACACACACAAGATTCCCAAAATAACAAAAATGATCAGACAAACAAACAACAACAAAGCCAAGGATTAACTTAAGCACCAAACTGAAGTTTACGATTTAGTTCTAACATTAAGGAAGTTGTTCTTGTATTTTTAGTACATGAACGTTTGGAAAAAGAGAAAGTAAAGTTAAGTGAGAAACTTTTTCTAGAGTTATCAAGAAGAACTTTCTATCTGAATTTATAAATAATCTCAACATCAATACAAACATTATGTGTGATTCTTCTGTTATAATTCAAATACTAGTATTTCTAGCATCTAAGGGACACACTGAAAGTTATATAACTGCTGGCCATTTATATCCAAGCTCAGTTGTCAGAATGAAAATATCCCCATACCTCAAAAAGCATAATAAATATTTCCAGAATTACTACTATTATTTTAGCAATAAACCTCTTTGTGTAGGATTTGAAATACATGAATCTCTTCCAGTTATATTTTCTGTCGTGATGACATGTACCATTGATAGCTCAAAGATTCCAAGGAAAAGTATAACATAAATCTGAGATATTGAAATATTACTTTACAACATTAATCTACCATGAAAATCATAGTAATAGTATCCAAAACTAAAGGTTATTGAATGTAAATGTTTCAGACTAGTTAAATTTTAGGTGTTTCCTGAATTGGAAGTCCAATTGGCCTGTAACATTTTACTCCAGCTCCACAGAGGGTTGAGAAGATGACTCTATTGGTAAAGTGTCTGTGCTAAAGTTTCAAGCTTGAGAACTTACTGGACACTGGGGTGCTTCTGTAGTCCTAGAACAGGTGTATGTGTGTATGGAGGGGAGACAGGTGAATTCCCAGAGCTTGCTGTAGATCCACTCTAACAGTCTAACTACTGGGTAAGCTCAGAGTTTGGAGAGAGGGACCTTGTCTCAAAAAGTAAGGTGGAGAGCAACACAGGAGAAAGATATTTGACATGGACCTCTAGTGTTCCTGCATGTGAACACAGGCACACACATACACACAACATACACACACACATAATACACACACATATTTTTCTGTTTCAAAACTAAATCTTACTCCATAGCTGTTCACTGTAGAGCCTGAAGACTTGGAGTTTGAATGCTACACTTTTGTTAGGATACTCATACCTTATACAGCATGTAGGAGACCTGACAGTGTCAAGCAATCTTAAATCAAAATGAAAGAATCTGTGAGCTTTCCTTTAGAAACAATAGAGGAGCAAGCACTTCACTTGATGTCTTCCTATAAACACATAAGGATAGTCTGACATGTTGCAAAAGAGTGCTAACATGCATAATACATCATCTGACAGAATGGGTTGTTCTTTCTTAAATGCTCATGGAGTTTTAAAAGCAAAAATATTGATTCAGTGTAGTGTTTACATCAAATGGAGAAATAAAATGTATGGAAATTGAATAAATACCAAGAATGCAAAAATGGCAATGTTTGTGACATTCATATACATAGCTGAATTGGCTTAAGATTGTTTGAAAATAGGATGTAAAGTCTGAGCACACACTGTAAACTAAAGAAAAAGCAGCAAATTTCTTTTAAAAAATCAAAATAGAATAAGTCCATAAAGCAGATAATGGAACATTGTAATATCGTTAATCAAACCAAATGAAATAAAACAATGGAGGAAAAGGGAAATAATAATTGATGAGACAAGTTAAAACAGACATGTGAATGCAAGACTTAAACCCCAATGTGTGTTGAATAGTTGCTGTCTACATACACACAACAATTGAAGAGAAGGAATCTCTAAACTCAGTAAAACAATACCTAATGCATAATCCCTATGAGAATATTATACCTGCCTATAGTTGTACATGAAAGATAGAAAATGTCTCTCCTCCCATCCCCTCTCCTCCCCTCTACTGGCTCCCCTCTTTTCCCCTCCCCTCCCCTCTCTTCTCCTCCCCTCCCCTCCTTTGGTCTCCTCCTTCTTCATCCCTCTGGGAGATTTCCAGATTCTGAAACTGCGTACTCTGTGAGAAGCATGGACTCTCATGTCTTTGTCCTTAGACATGGACTGCATTGTTGGTTTGTCTGGCTCTGACCCATCTTGACATGAACTTCGACGAACTTGTGGTTCTCTAGCTGTGGGACTCTATGATGGGACTTCCCTGCCTCCATAATCCTATGGGCCAGTTCGTTCAAGGAATGCCATTTCAAATGTCCTTATTTGTCTTTGGGGAATCCTAATACAACTATTAATAGTATTGATATACAGCCTGTGGTAGATCCATGCAATAGAATATTACTTGGGACTTTAAAATAGTGGCTATCATTCCATGTAGAGACATGAGGAAACTTAGGTGTATACTGCTCAGTGAAACAAGCAGTATAGTCTTATATTAGACAATGTTCTATAGAAACAAAGGTGTGTGTGTGTGTGTGTGTGTGTGTGTGTGTGTGTGTGACAGAGAAACTCTAAACATATGAGACTGCTTCAGTTCACCATAGACTGCATATATAACAACAGACTCTTAAAACTATACTAGAACTGAAATATTACAATCATAGAGTGATGTTACTGCAATAGTGTTGTAGAGTGATTCATTACTCAAGTGTTTATAGTGATGCTTTTAAAAACAAATATTCCATGCAACCAATCCTATAAATATATAGAGCAGTTATACAAAGCAAATAATATATGGTATTGATAATAAACTGATAATGCTGATAATAAACTGATAAATGCCTAAAACCTATGAATTTTTTCATTTATTTATATTTAATTTTATTTACTTATTTAAATAAATAATATTTATGTATGTATTTTTTTTCAGGTGTAAGTGCTTTGACTGCATATATGCCTGCATGCCAGAAGAGGGCATCAAATCCCATTATAGATGGTTGAAAACCACCATGTGGTTGCAGGGAATTGAACTTAGGACCTCCAGAAGAGCAGCTGGTGCTCTTAATCATAGAGCCATTTCTCCAGTTCCCTGCATTTATTTATTAACATAATATTTTATTTATATTTTGGGAATTTCACATCAGGCACCCCAATCCACTCATTTCCCAGTCCCTTCATACCTGCTCTTCACCATTGTAGTGTCCTCCCCAAAGGAAAACTAAAAAGGAAACAGTAAAAATAAAGTAGAAAGAAAAAATAAAAGTACAAATAAGAATATTAATTAAAAAGCAAACAAACAAAAACACAAATGAGCAAAAGCAAAAGAACAACAAAAACCCCACTTTGCTCCTCTGGTTTTCCCACCCCTTCATCACCTTTTCATTCATCACTGTGGCGTTGGGAGCTGCTGCGTATCATGCAGTATATCCTTTTGACCAAACAGCTCTACTTGCAAGTGTTCCTTGTGTAATGTGTGGTCAGGTTCATGGTCACTGGTTTCTGGTACACACCATTATTATGGGACCCTCACAGAAATTCCTCTCGGATATCCTGCTGTTGCCCTGGATCACGGAGACCCTGTGGCTGTGGTTCTCCAGGACCATTCTTCCAGTAGGTCACAGTTGAGGTAGATGTTGGGGAGTGTTAACTCAGACCCCTGGATTTGTGTCTGGGTGGTAGCTGAGTGGGTCTGACTGCACTGCTGGGACCACCACCCAGAAACAAATCCCAAGTGTGAAGTTCATCAGTCTAATATCTCAGGGCTGGTGAGGGGTAAGGTCAGTTCTCCAGTGAGGGACAGGGCCAGCTCAGCATGGCCCTTGCACTTCAACACATGGTTCAACACATGGCTCGCATAGACCCTCTGAAGTAACTAGGCAACTAACATCAACACAGACCCTAGCTGTTCATGTAATTCCACAATGACACAATTCCGTATTGACAACTTTTCAGAATGAGAATATATGATTAAATAGACTTATACATATAACTATAACATGAGGAATTGACTATGTGTTGGAGACTAATGGTTTCCTCACCTGCCATGTGCTGGCTGCAGAACCAGTAGCCAGTGATGCGGATCCAATTCACGCCCAAGGTCATGAGAACTAGGGCAGCCAGTGGGAAAAGTCTTGTCCTGGGTCCGGAATCCCAAGAAACAGGAGAGATAATGTCAGGTTTATGGGACTGCCAAAATTAATCAAGCTGTATTTTAAAACTGGGACACTATGAAATGTATATTGTACCACAAAATTTTGTGTACAAAGCACACAAGTGAACCAATAGTCTAATAAACAATGAGCAAGTAAAGAAAAAGATGAGTTAGGTATCTCAAAATCAGAGTGGCAACTGACTTACGGTGTGTTATCTGGAATGTCTTGCACAATTCCGAATCAATAGATAGTAAATAAATATCAACAATGCCACAGTTGATTCTTTGTAAATTTTTTTCCTGTTGGTTTTAGACACACTTAATGCAAATTTAATCTGAAGTAAATACAAATTAAAGGGCAAGATATGAGGGAATTAGAGAGATGGCTCAGAGGTTGAAAGAGGTTATTGCTCTTGCAGAGGACCTGGATTCAGTTAGCAGCACCCACACTGTAGACCACAACATTCCTCAACTGTAGTTTCAGGGTGTCCATGACATTCTTCTAGCCTCTTCAGGAACATACATATATCTAAGCACATATTCACACACATAAAATAAAATTAAATAAATCTTAAAAAAAACAAAAGAAAAAATTCTATTGCTTTTATGTAAGAAGCATCAGTACAACCATACAAATTATTTTTTGAGTGCTTGTTAAGTACATATTCTAGGCCAAGTACTTATTAGTTGTCCTTATGAATTTATCATGTAGATTGTAAACAAAAGTATAATGCAATCCAGAAAATAAATTTTCATAGTGTTACATTGTCTGGATGAACTGTTTATGGTACGTTTTGCATATCTTTAAAAGTTATAATATTCAGTTTTACTTTAAATAAATACTGGATAAATTAAACATACCTATGAAGTTTGCCAAATATAGTTATAAAATATATTTTTGTAAGTTCTGGTTAATTATGTATTTATGTATATATATTATGTTTGTATGTATACATATATGTGTATATGTATATATAAATAAAATTGACATAATTGCTATAAGTTCATATATCTGTGATTATCATGATGGCAATAGATTGTGTGGATAGATATCTTAAGTATTTGATATATGAATTGTTCTATAAATTTGGCTATTAAGAGCTTGAAAATGTAGTTTTTTAAATTCAATCATAGAGGATTTCATACATATATATAATGAAATATGAACATATTCATGCCTATTACTCATGATGTATTTCCCAAATATGTTCTTCTCTCAATTTCAAGTTTTCTTCTTTTTTAAAATAACCTATAAGTCCAATTAGTGGTGTCCATGTGCAGCCATCCAACAATTCATGGTCAACCTAGCAGTGCCCACAAACTCAAGGAAAAACACTTTTCCATCCCACAGCAGGTATTGTCAATGTCTCCTCAGTTAGAAATGGGTCATTGTGTTCCTCTCACATCCACGCTAAAATTTTGATTGGTTTAATCATGAATAGGTCTTGTATAAGTAATCATAGTGTGTATATTTTACTTAGCACAATAGACTTGCTATATCTAGAAGATAACGTTTCATGGTTTCTAACCTTAATACTTCTTTTCTTCTGATTTAAAGAAAAAAAACTATGCTGTGGTTCCTCTTTTCCTTGAGTTATTTTCAATGATACACATACCACCTGAGGATTTTATGCTACATTTTTGCTGTATTTGACAAATACAAGAGGGGTGTGTGTGTGTGTGTGTGTGTGTGTGTGTGTGTGTGTGTGTGTGCTCACATGTGTTATTGTGTACTAATGCATTTAGTATAACAAGTTTCTTTGGTCTATTGTGAGCAACTTAAAAGACACACCATGCTGGGCAAACAGTTCATTGAATCAGCAAAACAAATGAATGGGGAATTTTAAGTACTGACTCTAATTTGCAATTGACCTGAAATTCATCAGATTGCATCTACACACTGATTCAAGAATAGCACATGCTTAACTGTAATGCACTATACATTATAAAACTATGATCTCCCAAGGATCTTTTCAGGCCTAGTGTCTCATATAAATCTTCAACAATATTACTGGGAGGTGAGATATTTCAGGTTTTCCAGCTGTGAACCCAGGTGTGTGCATTTCCAAAGATTCATGACAGCATTTGTAAGAAGGACCCTTAGGTATGAACAAGAAACCATTTCTTAGGTATTAGCTAACATCGGAAAAGAAAGGGAGCAACTGTCATTTTAAATGATGGGATCATCTGTGATAACATTCCCCCGGAGGTCACTCAAAAGTCACAAATCATGTAAGGAGTACATTTTTCCAGTAAATTCTTTGTGTCATAACTAAAATCTGGTAGCTGAAAATCTTTGCCATTGCCAGGTGAGTGTGCAGAAAACAAATGTTTCCAACGTGCCTCATCTGCTAGAAGACAATGGGCATTGTCTGCTGTGAGTGCCAAGGCCTTTGTATGTTTGCTAAGATTTCTTGGTATCTTTGGTTGCATGTTTTATATGTCTTAATGTCAAGTGTGATCTTAAACTCCTAGGTCTAGAGGAAATAACTCACATATTGCCCTTTATGAGTGTCAGTCTTTATGAGGACATCAGCTATTTTAACTTAATGAATGTGTGTGGCTTTATCTCCAGACACTTCACATTATTGTGTCAGAGATAAGGTCCTTTGCATTATCATTCTGCTCAATTATCAATGCAAGAAATTGACATTAATATAGCTCTAGTATTGAATCTACAGCCTTTATTCACATTGTGTGAATAGTGTGAATGATGTCCTTCACAGCAAAGTAATTCTTTTGCAAATTCATCATCACAACTTGGATCACATGATACAATTAATTTCCATGTCTTTTTAATCTGGACCACTTCTTAAACCCTTCTTTGTGTTTCACGATCCTGGAGCTTTTAAAGCTTACAGCTCATTTGTTTTATAAAATGTCTTTCAGTTTGGCCTTGTCTGGTATTTTCTCATAATTAGATTCAGGATATGCATTTTTGGCAGAAACACAATGAAAATGATATTATGTCTTTCTCTTGGCAGAATATGAGAAGACATATGGCACCTACTTATCCTATTATTAGTGATATTAACTTTGGTCACTTGGTTAAAATGCTGCCAACCAGGTTCTCTCTACCACAAAGACATTGTTTGTCACTTTGTCATAATATGCCTCTGGTTGAAGAGTCTTTGTAACTGGATAAATTTTCATTAGGCATTATTGTTTCATCTACTATTTAGCACCCTTTTATGATTTTTGCTTGAATCTACTCTTATGAGTGGTTGTTAAGGAATAATGTTAAAATTTCATCATGTCTTAAATATACCTGATATTTTACTTTAAGGAAGAACTGACCTTTGCCCTTCCATTTAATTATTTATATCTGTATGGTCTTTTATCCTATGTATTATAACTCATTCAAACTTTATTTCCATTCCTTTCTAAATGACCAAGTCTGTTTATTAATGGCTTCATCATAGACACAGACACAGACATACAGACACACACAGAGAGAGAGAGAGGGGGGGGCAGGGAGGGAGAGGGAGAGGGAGAGGGAGAGGGAGAGGGAGAGGGAGGAGAGGTGGTCAGAAATGAAGACATGGATATACTGCAGGGCTTCAGTAATTGATTCAGTATGAGAGACAAGAGCAGAGGGTAAAAGAAAGAATATACATGGAATATACATGCAGATATGGTTATAATAACAATGTTGATAAGACAATAAGGCATACTACGCGTGACAACTATAAAATACTCAAAATACTTCAAGTTGGATTTCCAGAAGAAGACAGGGAGAATGTGGTGGAGAATATTCAAATATTGAAAGTCTAAGAACTTACTAACCATAGTGAAAACTTCAGCTTTCAAATCTGATAGAGCCCTCTTGAAACATTACCAGAGGATAAATTCAAAGAAACAGCATAAAGTAGAAAACATTAAATAATATTTTAAAAATGGTAATGGGGAAAAAAAGTCTGTAAAATAAAAATTCCATATACTGTGAAAATATCCTTCAAAATGAAGGCACAGGAAACTAATTCCAAGCAGGAAAAAAAAACTAAAGTTGTTTTTAATTAACCATCCATTTAAGAACTATTAGCTATAATTCTTTTGAAGAAAAAAAAAAGTATTGCCACAAGAAAACTTGCATCTGCTGATGATATAGGAGAGCACCAGAAAGAGAATGCCAGAGCTTGTCATTGGCATGGTAATCTGGTTTTACTCATGCATCCATGGCTCCTGATTTAGTTACTCTTAAGTTTTTAATCTGTTAGTGGTTCCAGTTTAGCACATCTCATGGTATAAATGCCTTAATTTAGCTTCCTTTCACAGCCCTTCCTGGCCTGGCCCTGCAAAAACCCTTGGCCAATTAAAAATATGACATACATAACTGGAAAAAAAATGGTCCACAAGGTCTGGTCCACTTGGAATTTTCTATAGAGTCAAGCTCTGGGCTGTAATGAGGTCTGGGTTTGGCCACTGAACAATTAGAGATGATGTTGAGATGATGAGAAGGAAAACACACTTTCCTTCTTATACACTCCAGTGCAACTAACTCCAGATGAATCCTAACCCAAACTAACATCAAATGGATAAAGTGTTTCCCAGGTGAGCACAGCTGAAATTTCTGGCCCAAAGATTGTGGATAACCAGTAATTTGTTACTGTTTCAGCTGCTAGTGTTTTTCCATTGTATAGAAATGGAAGTGTACCATAAGGCCTCAAATATTTGTGAAAGTGCTCAGATTATGACTTGGTGTAGCCTGTGCTGACAGAAAGCTTCACATTTTATCTTTAGGTGCTATCAGTACTACACAGAGAGTTAGCCAAAGGAATTCAACAAAGGAGGAAAAGGTACCATACTGATGAATTCACAATTAATCCATATAATTAAAGTGAGATGAGGAATAGAAAAATGATTGGGGCTTGGGAAAAAGGAAAACCAAGAAGGTGACTTAAACAGAACATATTAGATGATGCAATAAAAAAAAAAAAACATACTTGAATTCTCAAGTGGAGGTTGAGGCAAGTGAAGGACCCACCCAAACTAGACCTACCCAGACATTGTTCACAAGAAACAAATTAAAGAGTTATAAGGAATATCTCGCCCAACATGTCAAGTAAAGCAAATGCCATAGTTGCTTAAACATTTCTAGTCTAAAATGTTTACTAGGAAAGAAAAGGCTAACAATCAGTAAGTCAAGCATTGACCACAAGAAGTTTAGGCTAAAATAAAAATGATGCCCCAAGCAGGCAGAAGGAGGGGTGTCACAAAATAGAAAACCAAACACAGAATGCACAATATATTCCTGGTAAGAAAAATTTAAAACCTTACAAATTCGTACAAGGTAAATTAAAGGGAAAGAAACAGAGGGGAAATACAAGTTTCTATGAGGAGACAGAAAAGAACTAATAAACTTTATAGCCTTTGTTTTTTTTTTAAAGTCAAGAAAACAAAAGAAACAGAGGGCAAAATGGGTATTATTAGAGTTTTTAAGGAAGAAGAAAAATTGGAATTCATTTGACAAGACAGGTTGGACATGTTCTTGACCATTATAAATGACTAAACTGACACCAGAAGAGAAGAAGAACCTTAGTGGACTAATAAGATCAAACATTAAATTATTACACATACTATAAGCTACACAATAAAACAAGTTTATTAAAGTCATCACACATTCCCAGTTTTTTATAACAAGGTCAAACAAGTTATGTATCTTAATATGAATCCTATCAGGGGTCATTTGATAGTAATACTGACAGTGAGTGGCATACAGGATTGAAGTTGAAGGGCATGAGGTTAGTACTGTAGAGGATAAAGTTTTTAATCAGACGATATGGAACCCTAGAAAACCTTGTAAAGCCCCATTCATTTTCCTCTACTGTTTTCAGGTATAAAACAGGGTGTTAAATCTTCTTATACAGACTAGATGGAAATATCTGAGGATAAAAGTAAGCAACACATCCTTAAATTAATATTTTTACTTACAGAGAAGGATACAAGACTAAAAAGGCATTAGGTAAGGAAAAGAAGAGTTATGCCATGACTGACTAAAAGCAAAAATAAATAACTGCAAAAATGAAACTAGATTCAATCAGTAAGAATGTAACTATTTTCTTCCTTGATCGTTTTCAATTTCTGTCTCTCCTTTCTTCCTATCTTCTCCCTTATTTTTCATCCTTCTGAGTAACTGCAACAGCTTCCATTAGAAAAAAGGATTGGGAAGTCAGGCTATGAGAGCATGCCTTAGGCAAGGCACAGAGGGACTCTGAGGAGTCTCCTAGTCATATGAGGAGCTGTTTTATTGCCCAATTCTTTGCCTGTTAAAATATTCCCAAATGAGTATTGGAACAATAATTTGTAAGGACTATTTTAATTAATTAATCTTTGTTTGGATTTTAAAAAATTATGTCTTTTGTTTTAAAAGCCCCAGGGCACTAGCAGATTGTTAAAAATAAAACTCATTAATTAAATATTCTAAACAACCAACAGTAACATTAGTAAAATGGAGAGAGGGAAATTAAGCTTTCAGGAAAACACAGTACCCAGTAGACTAACTACCTTGTGCATTAAGATCAAGATTAGAAATTCTCAGCTTGCTTAAAATGCAGCAGTGGACACCTGCACACATGCCAGGGAGGCCCCTGTAATGATGTTAAATTTTTGAGCTATTCAGCAATTCTTAAAGTCCTAAGCATGCCAAATGCTCACATGCCACTATTTTGACAGAGATACAGAGACCCCAAATTAACCTTGTGAAGATATTCCTGGTTCTTCCTGACAGGACTAGATTTGACACCTTGCTGCTCACTGTTATCTGCTTCGTGAGCATTTCAGTAGTATAAACTTTCCCAACAAGCTGAAGCAGGATGTTTTCAGATGCATCCAAGCTATCACAGTAATATTTCCTCTTGTGAGTAGTGAATATGGCACTTCCACCTGGCAAGTTAATATGCCATGGTGAGGTGAGTATGAAGGAATCCAATGTATTTATTCCTGTTTGGGGTCCTGTTTGGGTGCAATGTCTCTCTATGTCTTACCTTCCACCAATATAAAAACAATGGAGGAGGAGGAAACAAAAGAAAATTAATATGTAGTTTTTACTTATTACACACCTGGAACAATGCTCTTTTCCCTTTCTTTTCTCACTTGGTCCTTACAACAGCTTTAAAATACATTTTATAAGATCTTTTTGCCTAAGGTTTAGCTTTTCTTTTACCGTGTGTGTGTGTGTGTGTGTGTGTGTGTGTGTGTGTGTGTGTGTAAGTATGCCATAAGAAGGTGTCAGATTCTTTGGAGTTGGAATTACAGAAAGTTATGAGCTGCCTCAAATGAGTGCTAGGAACCAAACTCTAGTCCTCTGAAACACCAGCACATGCTCTTTACTGCTGAAACATCGCTCCCTCCCTGTACAAAGTCTTATCAATGAAACAAAGCAAAACTTTTTCTATTTTCAACATCACCACAGGTAAAATTGTTTGGTAGAAAATTTAGACTACCTATTGTGAGATTTCAAATTCTAAGCAAAATATTTAAATAGACCATTTTTTCTTCCCCATTTATTATGTATCATTATATATGATTTCAAACAATTAAGTTCTACAGATCACTGATTCTCACTTGGAATATCACAAGATTTAGTCAAACAAACAACCTCCTCATTCTTCTTTTTGTCAAACTAGTTTCCTCCTGTGAAGGTAGACTACGAGACTGGCTGAAGAAGCAGTAGCATCATGTTGACAATGAGGAAGAGGCATGAGCAGGGTGAGAAACTCAACCACTCTTCTGCTAGCAGTCAAGGTCAGCAGCAGACATATATTTTATCTCTCCTAATACATTCGGCCTCAGGTATGTGGCATATCAATTATACACATGTATGAAGTTTCCAAAGAGCAAACAAATACAAAGTGGCCAAGTATCCAATGTTTATTTTGCTTCAGAATTTTAATTACCTTTTACAGTAAGATTTATAACAGTTTGACATGTAGGCAGGCTCTCACAGAACTTCTGCAGCCTAATTTTCTCTTAGGTAATCTAAATGAATAGCACTTGGCTCTACAATGAGGACGTATTTGAAGCTGAAGGAAACCGAAACTGAAATTCATGTAGACCAGTTAAGGAGAAAGCTTCTCACAAAAAATAACCTTACTTAACGTGGAGTCAAAATCAGAATTTCATGTTTCAAACATTGAATTTGTTACCTGATTATTATTATGTTAACATATGATTTACACAACTAAAACCAGCCTTAATCTATCTAATTGAGTAATGAACACATACTTGATAAAACACATATTTAATAAAAACAAATGTGTGCCACGTGTGTGTTAATGTCTGTA
This sequence comes from Peromyscus eremicus, assembly GCF_949786415.1. NCBI lineage: Eukaryota > Metazoa > Chordata > Mammalia > Rodentia > Cricetidae > Peromyscus > Peromyscus eremicus. The sequence continues at coordinate 118,822,560 of NC_081421.1, read as the reverse complement.
GAGGCCAATAGAGGGTGTTGGATACCCTGGAACTGGAGTAACAAGTGGTTGTGAGCCACCATATGACTTCTGTCCTCTGCAAGAGCAGCAAAAGCCTTCACTACTGAGCCATCAATCCAGCCCCAGGTATTTTTTTGTTTTTGTTTTTTGAGACAGGGTTTCTCTGTGTAGCTTTGCGCCTTTCCTGGGACTCACTTGGTAGCCCAGGCTGGCCTCGAACTCACAGAGATCCGCCTGACTCTGCCTCCTGAGTGCTGGGATTAAAGGCGTGCGCCACCACCGCCCGGCTCAGCCCCAGGTATTTTTAAACTACTAAAAACGTATTTTACTTGAGATAGTGTTTCACATAGCCCAGACTGGCATCCAACTCATTGTGCAGCAAACTCTTTGATTTTTTTTCTGTCTCTACCTCCCAAATTCTAAGATCTGACCATGTGCCACTGTATCTGAGTTAAGAGGTTTTTGTTTGTTTGTTTGTTTTACTTCCAAATGGATACCTATACATAGTACTTATGAAAAAGACTACGAATTACTCACTAACCCACAAAGCTAATTATCAATATCAAAAATTTTATGGGAGGTGTTGTTTATAAATCTTATTTTCTCTATGTACGTTTCACGTGGAAATGATTCTGAATGTTTTCCTTTGACAGTGATTTTTTTCCAATTGGTCTGTTCATTTGTACTTAGCTGTCTATCACTGTATAACTGATGACCTCAAAACAGTGTCATGAACAATAATGAATGTTTTCTCAAATTTTCTGTAGTCAAGAATCCTTCCCAAGAGTCTCTATGAGTCTGCATCTCTCATGAGGCGCAGTTGACACTGGAGCCAAGACTGCAGTCATTTGGCAACTTTCTCAGACAAGAAGATCTGCTCCCAATATGGCCGAAGGACAGGGCCATTGGCAGGAAGTAGCACTTCCTCACTAGCAGTTGGCAGGAGGCCTCCATTACTCCCTGTGTGGGCCTCTAAGGTTGCTCAAGAGTCCTCATGGCAAGACATCTGGCTTCCAGGCTTCCAGAGAGAGAGAGAGAGAGAGAGAGAGAGAGAGAGAGAGAGAGAGAGAGAGAGAGAGAGAGAGACTGGAAGTCACCATAGCCAGCAGGACACAACTCAGAAGTCAGGCTTTATCCTTTGAACCTTGTCCTTCTGGTTACAAAATTCACCCCTCTTCCACATGGGGCCAGTCCACACAACATTCTAAATATCCTAACACAGAGATGGTGTTTTGTCACTTAGAAGGCTAGCTACCATACTTTTATTACGATTTAAAACATAATTTATTGTGCAGGTAGTAAGGACTATCTTTTTTCCCCTAGGCAATGGCTTCTTAAGACCAAAGAATTTCAGGTAGGTGAACATATGACATTCATAAGTGAAGAAATCTCCAGATCTTATCAGTAGATCTTTCTCCCTAAAGCACTCTGAAACTTCTTTTTAATGACTGGTACAACTGCCTGCACTCCTTTACCTCTTGTTATTTTCCTGAACCTCTGCTTTAGCCTCCAAACACATTGCTGCCAAGGGCCACCAAAGAGGAGATGGTGTGTTCTTGTACCTAGGACATGTTGCGTGATAATACATCCTTGGTCAGTACTTAGGAGACAAACAAACAAACAAAGACAGAAAAAGAAATGTTGCCCCATATCACTTTCCTCCCCAGTCTAACCTCATCAAAAATAATGAAATAAATTAAAAAAGGAGGAATGTCTAAATCAAAAAAGGAGGAATGTCTATGTGTATAAAAATAAACATCTGTATGTATGCATGTATAAAAATTAACATCTGTATGTAGGTGTCCTCTGAATGTCTTCAGTAAAATTAGAAATAATATCCAAATATTATGTGTCAGCATAAATTGAGACTTGTTCTTAGAAAAGGGAAAAATATCATCATTCTGCTACTTTTAAATCTCAAAGGATAATTTTTGGAATGTTGAAGATGTGGAAAAAGAAACAGAGAGTGTGTATAAAGATGGCAATGAGGAAATATTTTCCCTTTAAAGCCATTCCCAATTACTTGCTCTTCAACACACCACTGGACAACCCCTATGCACATGGAATCTGATGTCAATCCATCAGCTTCAGTCTAATTCACAACCTTGCATTGGTCAAAAAAAAAAAACATGGATATTTGGGTTTACTCTTGTAAAGATACCTAATGAGTGAAGGAAACAAGATCCATTACAAATTACAACTGTGGAGTGGAAAGGTACCTAGTTTGAGACGGGATTCTATTATGCATCAGTATATAGAAGAGTCCTGAGTTCTTCAGCCAGGGCCTTAGTAAAGTCAACCTTTGAATTCTTAAATCATCATTTTTCTTTATTTGCCTTATGTTTCTAACCTGGACTGTCTGTTATCAAATGCTGATGTATTAGGTACTTTTTTAAAAAAAAAATTCTCTCTCCCTCTTTTTCTTTTCTTTTCTTTTCTTTCTCTCTCTCTCTCTCTCTCTCTCTCTCTCTCTCTCTCTCTCTCTCTCTTTCTTTTTGCTGAGATAAAACACCATGACAAAAAGAAACTTGAAGAAAAATAGTTTATTTTAGATCTCTATTCCAGAGGGACAGGCTGTGACAGTGAGTAAGGTGGAGCATGCTGGCAAGAGCAGGAAGCAGGGAATCATATGACAGCAGCACAGGAAGCGAGTGAGCAGGAATGAGGCTAGGTTACAAACTCCCAAATCCTGTCCCAGATGACATACTTTTTACAAGAAGGCTCCACCGCCTGAAGCTTTTGTAACCCCCTCAAACAGCACCACCAGCCGAAGAGGAGGTTCCAAATTGATGAGCCTGTGGGGAACATTTCTCACTCAAATCACCACAGATGATACCAGACTCATGTCAACAGATAGTGATTGTGAGAGGGCCATCACAGCAGGACGACACAAGTCACTGAGAAAGTAGAGGCAAATTGTAAAACTTGCAGGCCAGCTTCTGCTTTGTTATATACATCTGATGTCCCCCCTTTCAGAACTCAATATTCTTGAAATAGATGATGCAGAGACATCAGTGATAATAAGTAATATAGTACTCTAAACACTGCTATAATTGCTTTACATGCATAATCTCATTTAATATGCCAGACCTCCATGGTTTTTACTCCCATTTCACAGATGAAAAAGTTGAGGCAAAATGACATTAAATTCTCCATCTTTTACATACCTAGTAAAGAGTAGGTTTAAGCATCAAAAGATGGAAGAGTCGGGATCCAGACTACATGTTCTTAAGTTTCCTTGACAGAACAGAAGGAACATGTAGAGTCCACGGGACCTAATTCATGAGATGAGAAGCATATTGATCATGGTGAACAAAAACTAAATGTCTTACAATCAAGCCAAGTATGACAACACATATTCAAATTCCAGAACTAATGAGGCCAAGGCAAGAAGATGGCAAATCCCAGCCCAGCCTGAGCGAAAGTATACAATGCTAGTTCCAGACTAGCTTGGGCTACATAATGAAATTTCTTCAAAAACTATAAATAAGCATTCTTTCCTTCTTTTATTTAGAAAGTTTAAGAAATACTTTGGGTGAAATTAAACATTTTCAGCCAGTAGTGTTATTACCCAATGATTTTTGTAGTGTTGATGTTCTTGGCTACACACCCGACCATCCTTCTTACCTACATACTCCAAAACAGAGTAAGACCAGAGGGCTTGCTCTCAAATGAAGTAAACCAAAAATAGCTCTTTTTTTTTTTAGATGTTGCATCCTTCTGCATGAAGTCACTTATTTAAGAATGAATGGCTTTTTGTTTTTGTCTCAGCACCCCAAGGAAACCCCAGCACTAAACAGACAGTACTTGGATTTGTCCCCCCAGCCCTCAACTCTGAACTTGCAAATGAGGGCAAATGTACAGATGATTACATTTAAGAGAAGACAGATCTCTTATCAGTGTCAGAAAAAAAAAACCAGAAGCTAAAGCTCATAAAAATGCTAATGATCCTATCTTCTCCAAATGCCCTAGTTCAGTACAAAGTTTCCTTTTGATAACTCCGTGTACTGCTCTCCTCCCTCTCTCTTTTTAATCTCCATTTCTCAGTATGAACTTGGAGCAAATAACAGAAATCTATAAAAAGATACCAGGCATTCTCTTCCAAATATAATACTTAGATAATAATGTGATTGTTGGGCTACATAGTATGCTCTGCTCATTAGCAGTGAACTCAGATGTGAGTGAGCTTCTGTCAGGCTCCTCGCTGGCCCAATGTCTGCTTTCCAGCTGCAGTGCCTGGAGCCTGCTGGCCATGTGCTGCAGAGCGGAGTCCACTCTGTGCGCTCCATTAGCTTCTATTCCTCACTTCCAATAGCATTCTTTGCAGCCATTCCTTAAACCAGGCAGAGAGAATTATTTTTTCTAACTACGTGGCTGTAGGCACTCCTCTGCTTATGTTCTGGTTTGCTTAGGTGAATAAATACAGCCTGTGTGCCAAAGCTGTGATATCTGTTGAGAGGTCTTCAGCCTTGTGATTCACACACATACTAGTTGTATCCTTGTTTGAGTCCATTTTCTAAATTGAAATCTAATATAATCAATGGCATATAATTAACTCTGAAGTAAGGGAAGGCCGTGAGATAGCATTGTTGTTGATTCTTAACCTTTAGCCTTTATATGTTGTTGTATTCCATGATATACAAAAGTTAGAAATTTTGTGTATATCACAGTATATACAGTAAACCTTTGGAGTACCACTTTCTACAGGTGACATCTCAGGGCGAGGATGATCTACATCCAGTCTAGGTGATGGAATGAACCACTAATTGCCAAAAAAAAAAAAAAAAATTCTAAGGAAGTTTGGCCAGATTTTATACAGGAATGATAATGACAAACTAATTAGTCTAGCAGACTTTTAAAAGTTATGAAAATATAAGGATTGTATTTTTATTACAAAATTTGAATGAAGAATTCTACTATATTTAAAATTCATAGTTTAGGCTTTCTAGCATTTTTGTTTTAGAAAGAACTTACTACAAAATAACTTAAAATTTAAAATATTCTATGTGGCTTTGTCGAATAGTTCCAAAAGATCATTTATGACAAGAATAAAAATGCTGCTCTTTTCTGAAGAGAAATGGAGGAGGAGTGGGTCTGGGGGAGAGGGGAGGTGTGGGCGGGGGGAGCACGAGGAGTGGAAGGAGGGAAAACTGCAGTCTGGATGTAATGTATGAGAGAATACCTTTTTAAAATGCAATGTTACATGAATAAATGGTTCTCACTTTATGAAATTTAATTTCTCTTTGTTTTGATTCTAAGATCAGAAAAACAGTGTGGATCAGGAAAGAGCCACTGACATTTCCTAATCAAGACTGCTCCAAAAGAAACTTAGTCGATTTAAATTTCTAGGTATTAAACTAAATTAAATTCACCAATCCCCAAAGGTCAAATTTAGCAGGTATATTATCTATAACCAGACTTATTTAACAGTGATATTAGATACTGATATGATCAATACAGCGCCCTGCCTGCTCTGACCCCTTCCGACCTCTCAGCACGTCTGTGCCCTTCTGTTCTGAGTGAACAGGTGAGTCCTACTTCCTACATGTTCCTATTCTTTCCCTAAAGATGTGGTTCACTTCCTTCCTTGTGCTGCACAAGGTGGAGCAGTATTTGGTTTGTTGTTGACCCAGTCTCATACATTGGACACACAGTGTATGAAAAATAGAAAGTGCCTGGATGTGTTTTTATCTGACGTGTATTATTACCTGTGCATGTGTTTGGTGATCTTGTGTTTGGATGCCGCTGGTGCCACTTTAGAAATTTACCTAGATGTAGGCTTAGCCAACAGAGCTACAGTGTTCTGTGGACTGGACCTTCCTCTAGTGATTTAAGAGTTGTCAAACAGTACATCTTGTTCATACACACTCAGGAAACCTGCTAAGCTTGGGACTCCTGACATAGAAAGATGTTTGAGGAAACGTCATTATTTTAAGGCAACCGAGAGTTAGTATAATCTATTATGCATTAATAGCTAACTGCATGAACATGGGCATCTATGCATTCACTGTCTTCAGTGTGTCTGATGGTCCCTCACTGTGCTGTTCCTTGACTCCTTGTGACAGGGGTTGACTATGTGATCAATGCTATACAGCAGATGTCCAGTTATGTCACTTCTGAAAGAGGTTAGGAAGAAGCTTCAGCTAATGTTTCAATCCTTCTCTGTCTCTCCAATTTTTTTTATGTACTCTACCTTTTGGGAAAAGCAAGAGTCCAGTGAAGAACTGCTTTACTTAGCATCCACACAGAATCCCTCTGGCTAAGAATCACGTATGCGAATATGGCAGCCATTCTCTGGTCCACGGCAGTCTTCATGTTTCCACTCAGGAGCTCCGATAGACTTCTTCAGTATAGCCTGAAGAGGCCCCATGTCAGAGGGAACTGTGTGAAATAGTAGATAAGTTTTAAGCTGCAGAATTTAGGACATTTTATTAAAGAGAAAGAAATATGTCATAGACTGGCAATGGCCCCATGACACAAGGATGATATTGAGCATATGGAAAGGGGGTTTGATTCTTTCTACTTGGGAACTAGTGAGACAGTGTTTTGTGATCCTCTAGCTAAATGTCCTAGCTTCAGGGTGATAATAGGTACAAAAGAGAGAGAGAGAGAGTCACAGGTTTGGCTTCATGTCCCACAGTAGAATGAAAACATGAGAGTTGATAATTACTCTCCATATAAAGGCGCCCTGGCTTCACTTCTCTTGCTGTGATAAACTACTCTGACGAAAAGGCAACATGTGAAAAGGGTTTATTTTAACTCTCAATTCCAAGTCACAGGCCATGGTAGCAGGAAAGTCACAGCAGCTGGGCACATTGCATCCACAATCAGGAGCCAATAGAAATGAGTACACACTTGGCCTCCTAGCTACCTTTCTCCACCCTCATCCAAGTCCGGACCCAGACCCAGAGAACGGTACCCACAGTGGGCTGTGTGTTCGTTCATCAATTAATGCAACAGAGACAATCTCCCTCAATGAGAGTCTCCTCCAAGTCAGTCCAGATTGTGTCAAGTTGACAATGAAAATTAATCATCAAAACATGACAACTCATATTGTCTGACTCCAACCACATTTATGCATTTTTTTTTAATTTTCTGATCTTGTATAAGAAGGAAGCAAGTCTCTAATCCTCGGCAACTTGGATGTTATACAAATATCAAGTAGCTGACCTGAAAATTTGAACTCAAATCTCTTCCATTTTAAAGAATACATTCTGCAACTCATTTAGCCTCCGATCACTGATGGTGTTTTCTATGCCACAATATATTCCAATCCTGTTTGTAGTTCTCTTTCTTTCTCCAACAGCAGCACTACACTCTTGTAATTCAAAACCCCCCTGCCAGGTGGGTATTACTTCTATAAATAAATAAATGGAAAGAGCCTTTTTTGAGTGCAAATATTAATGTGGGGAAAGGAATGATTTTAAGAATTCATCTCATTCCTCAGACCGTCCCCAAAGAATACCTCCCAGCTACATCCTTATTTTTATTTCTTCAAATAAAAGACTCTCACACCGCTGTTAACAGGTTTATCAGGAGGATTACTTCCTTTTCTAAATCATCCACTCCACTCCTCCCTCCCATCAGCCAGAATAATGAAACATTGCCCGTGTGCCCTCTCTGTGAAGATAAATTTGAAAGAATAAAAAAGCCGAGCTTGTAAATGTATCTGGGACTGTTTAGACGAAGCGTTGTAAAGAAGTCTTGCCCCGACGTCATGGCATTAGGGGGATGTTCTAAGCACCAGGAGACCAATGATCAACATTGAATTAGACAATAAGAGGAAGAGGGGGACTTCCAGATGGAGTCAGGTGTGGTCTGTTGGTCCTGGAAGTTCTGGAAGAGATGTGGAGTTTAATAAAGTGGGTCATCTTAAGGGACAGAGATTAAGCATGTCTCCTATCTCATTAAATTTTTCTGAAACCTCTACCTCTATTGGAAGCAGATATTTGGCAGGGACCTGCACACGCTTAAGTTAAAAGAAATGTGAGGATAAAGAGAATCCCTGTATTAAGTTTATGGGAGACTGCTTCAGATTCTTCTCAAAGTGTATATATTACTTCATGATGAAACACATACACACACATGCATTTCTCATTCTTCTCTCTTTTCCTCTCTTAAATTGGGAAATACTTGGCTCTATTCTCTCAATGTATACAAAGAAGAGACCCTCACAAATTACCAACACCTGGAATTCATTCTCTCTTGGCTATGATCAAATAGGAATCTCTACTCTGAACAGTGAAATAGATCAGACCTCTCCTGCCTGACTCCAATATTTACTTGGTATTAACCTATTTTCCTTAATTTCAGTGTCTAGGAATTAGATACTTAGAATATCAAGACAGTTTTCCCTCTAAAGCAAAGGTGGCCTGTTTTCAATTTTTTTTCTTTCTATAGTAGATAATAGGTTCCTGTAGCCTTGAACTTTAACACTGACAGAGGTACATGTAAAGCCAATTGTCTGGAAATGCACATGCATAACATTTATGTGTTTAGGCTTCATCATAATCACTATTATCTCTTGTTTATACTTCAACATAATTTCCACTGTCATTAAAACATTCTTGGGTATTAAAAAAATTGAAGCTTGCCACCTTACTTTTGATTCTGGTCCAAAACTCACCCAAAGAAAAAATTTTAAGAGTCAGTATTTATTTGAGTTTGCTGAAAAAAATTAGCACCACTGAAGTAATCAAAATATAAAATTGACTCAAAAGTCAAGCATCCTGATATCTCAAGGTAACATATTTGGGGCAATTCACAGGAAAAAGAAATCCTGCCCCAAGTGAGGAAATGGAAATCAGTTCAAGGACTCAGGACTGTTAAAGAGTATGGTAGATATGACTTCTGAGGTCACTGGGAGTGATATACACACAGAAATGATGACGCCAGCAGCTTAAGGTGGGGACGATAATGCTGTTATAATGTTACTATTAATAGCTCACATGCCAGCTAATCTCTCATCACTAAGTCATCCTGCAAATTTCTCTTGGCATTCTGCCTGCTCCTCAACATACCTAAAATGAGAATTGCTCACATTCAAATGTAGTCCTGCCAATAAGGTCTGACAAAGATGTAGACCCCAGAGTGCATATTTCTATCAAGTCTCAAGCCTCAACTACAGACCTACAACTGGCCTCCACTTCCATCTTGCCAACTGGGTAAATGTTCTTCACACTCAGGGAACTGTTATGATAGAATTGAAAATCAGTATTATTTACAGTGTTATTTTGAAGCCAAAGTTTGCCTTTTTCTATCATTCTTAATATGTATTCCCACTCTTTGCTTATACCATAGTATTATCTGTCCATATGTCTGAATCTACTCTAAAGATTACAAGCTACTTTGTGTGTTAGTTATCTTTATATCCTGCCTTGCAAGGGACCAAGTGCCATTAGCATGAGAACAGATTAATCAGCTTTAAAATTGTGAAGCAGTCATTCATCCCAACTGTAGAAATTAATGGAAATTGTACAGGCTTAAATCAAAGTAGACAGCAAAGCCAGAAAACATGTAGGAAGGAGTCCAGGATGTAGCTCATTTGGTAGAGTGCTTGCCTAGCATGCAGAAGGCCCTAGGTTTCATCCTATCACCCTGGTATGGTAGTGTAGTAATCTCAGCATAAAGGAAGCAGAGATAAGAGGATCAGAAGTTCAAGGTCACCCATGGCTACACAGCCAGTTAGAAACCAGCCTGCTGTATAGAGAACTTGTCTCAATAAAAAAACAAAACAATCTTAGTCACTGTTCTATTGCTGTGAAGAGGTGCCATGACCAAAGTAACATATAAAAGAAAGTATTTAATTAGGGGCTTGCTTACAGTTTCAGAGAATCTGCTAGCATCATGGCAGAAGCATGGTGGCAAGTAGGCATAACGATGAAGAAGTAGCGGAGAGCTACATCCTGAGGAGAGACGGAGACACTCTGGGCCTAGTGTAAGCTTTTGAAACTGTAGTGGGTAGCCATTCCAGCTTTGATCTGGAAGTTCCAACCCCCATTGAGACTTTGGCAACTGTCACGCCTACAAGGCGGGGCCAAGGGAGGCGCCTGGAGACCCGAGACCAAGATCTGGATGGGCCAGGGCTCTCTCAGTTTCGGGACCCTGGATGGTGGAGGTGGGCCAAGCAGAGCTCCAGAGAACACCGCAGGACTGCGTCACACCTTCCCCAGACCCCGCGACCTACCTATCCCTTAATTTGTAAGTTATGCCATTAAATAAATCTCCTTTTAACTACGTGGAGTGGCCTTAATAATTTCACCAATATGAAACCTCACATACTTCCTACCAAAGAGACCAAAGAGACCAGACTTCCTAATCCTCCTAATCCTTTTAAACAGTTCCATTCCCTAATAACTAAGCACTCAAATATATGACTTAAGGGAGCCATTCTTATTCAAACCACTGCACAAACAATGAAAAACAATCTAAGAAGAAAGGGGGACTTTTTTATTCTTGTCATAAGATGTTATGACCCAGATCTCTGCAACCTAAGTTAAGCTGAACATACTATTTATAAATAAATTTGATCATTTAGAATAGTACTTGGGTATATGACAGACTTATTTATGTGTAATAGTTACATGGTATTTACCACAGTCCAAGTACTATGGTAAGTACTTTACCATCACTAAGTACCATGCCAGGTACATAAAAGAAAGCCTCTATAACAGTTATTAAAATGGACACTTAGAGATACAGAGTGGACAAATAACAGCGCAAAGTCACATAGACAGTCAATGGAGGACACATGATTGTATCCTGGAGTCCATAAACCAACTCACTATCCCACATTGATTGGGAATAAGACAAACATGGAACACGCCAGTATTCTTTCCTGCTCCTCGTCTTCTTGGTTGTAAGGTGGCTGGTAGTCATCTCCTACCGTCATTTAGAAAGTCCAGGAGGCAGAACAAGAAAAGGAAAAAAATACCACTAATTATTGCCTATACTTCTACATAATATAATTTTCAAAAATCTTTCTATTTCTCTGTTGTTTCTAGGAAACAATTTTGCATTTGAATCAGAGAAAGAAGACTTAGGAAATTTTCTCACTGAAGGTGGTTTAGTAAGGGTCCTCTAGAAGGACAGAACCAAGGAGGTGTGTGTGTGTGTGTGTGTGTGTGTGTGTGTGTGTGTGTGTGTATGAGAGAGAGAGAGAGAGAGAGAGAGAGAGAGAGAGAGAGAGAGAGAGAGAATTTATTAAGATGTGAAATAGTAACTATAGATAAATCACAGGGATATTGTTGGTGGTGGAAATTTCTCTCTCTTTCTTTCTATGTCCCTCTCTTTCTTTCTTTTCCCTCTCTTTCTCACATAAACACATATGAGAGAGAGAGAGAGAGAGAGAGAAATTAAGAAAGAATTTGGCTCAAGAAGATGGACCCTCACCTTTAAGTTCCATTCCATTCTTTGAAAGTATATCATTTATATGTTATTCCAAACATCCAATTTTATAGTTACAAACCAGAAAGACAACTTAATGTGCAAGAGCAAAAATAATAATAGATTTTGTTAATCACGTAGAGAAATCAAACTCCTCCTTTAGGTGCCTGTTTTAGGGTTTCTATTCCTGTGATAAAAATTTATTTTATCTTATAACTCTCTGGTCATCATTGAGGTACCAGCTTTGTGGACTAAGTAATGGCTGGTTGTGGGGCCCCAGTGAGAGGCAGCTACTGCAGAACTGCTCTTGTTCTCAAAGGTGAAATGAAGAACAAGAGAAGTTCTACAGTAGTTGCCACAAAGCTAGTACCTCATTAGTCCCCGTCTTATACCAGAAGCAATAAAAATCCCTGCCTTCAGTTCATGCCCTAACTTCCTTCAATGATGACCAGAGAGTTATATATGGGGGAGGAGAGAGAGAGAGAGAGAGAGAGAGAGAGAGAGAGAGAGAGAGAGAGAGAGAGACTAAGAAAAAAGTTGTGTCATGAAGATGGTTTTCTATGTTCAAGCTACTCCCAGTGAGACAGACCACTTCCTATTGCCTGCATGATATAGGACTCTCAGGTACTTCTCTGACATCATGTATGCCTGTGTGCTACCATGTCCCACCATGATAATGAACTGAACCTCTGAATTATAAGTGAGCCACCCCAATTAATTTGTCATATTGTCTCTTCATAGCAATAAAACCCTAACTAAGACACTTAGCTCCTTCTCCAGCACTATGTCTACCTGGATACTTGGCTACTTCACCAGCACTGTGTCTGCCTGTATGCCATCATGTCCTACCATGTCCTGCCATGATCATAATGGACTAAACCTCTGAAAATGTAAGCCACTCCAATTAAATACTTACCTTCATAAGAATTGCTATGGTCATGGTGTCTCTTCACAGCAACAGAAACCCTAAGGTAAGAGTTAAGAAAACTCATACTGCATAAGCTTGCTTAGCTTTTTCGTGTTGTTTTGGGGGCTAGCGCTTCAATACTATGGATAACACATTAATTTCCATTACGTTTATGTATAGAAGTTACATATTTCCCAAATGGGTCCTTTGAATCAAGTCCACAGTAATACTAGTTCACTATGTTGTACTTTTGAAGAACTGTTTTTCTCAGTGAACTGACTCCTAAGTCACTGATGACCACTAAGCTTTAAAAATTTGCACTTGAATTTCTTGACTTTCCTTGGCTTGAAAATTTTGGTTATTATATTTCATTTTCAATGAGAGATTTCCATTCCTACTCAGTACCCCAGAGTACTAGTGAACAGATTCTGGGTGATGGTGAATAGGATTCTGTTCATCATTACGTTGGCATTTAGAAGTCAGTGCCTTGTGTCTGTCCTTTAAAACTGTGCATGCAAATTCTACTATTTCCTGCCATGGGGAAGACAGAACTGAAATGATTTCTCCAAATTTAACGTGGCTTCTTGGGGTTCCCAGGTCCAAAGCTCAGCCTAATAAGGCAGTAATTAACTTTACATCAGCCTCCTTCTTGCACTCCAAAAGACAGTCATCAAGTTCTATTGATTTTTTTTTTCTGTACCATTTTTGCAGGGCTTTATTCTCCATAAAACTTTTTTTTATTCATAAAGGTGCCAGAGTTTTCTTTCTTTTCTATCAGACCTTATTTTTTCCCAAATGATGTTCAGAAGAATGATAATCATAACTGGCCTCAGTTTCTGAGGACTTGCCAACATTTTTTAGAAGGAATGTGATCGTCTAGGCTAGAATCACTTCCACATGTCTAGGCTCTGAAACTGAGGAATACGTGCCAACCCCTCTGCCTTATCTTAATATCCAGTGAGCCTGGGAGGCTGAGGACAAATTTGCTTTAGATGCAGGCGCTATGATACATTGCAATTTCTCAACCCCTTCACCACACTCACTCAGAGTTATCATGTGGATAGCCAGGGCTGCTGTTTTATGCTCCATACTAAGCAGACTTTGAGGAAGCACTATCGTTGACATTAGGAGACCCCAAGAGCAATTTAGGCTTTGTAGACAGTTCATTGACAGATAACATTTTTGATCCTATGACCATATCATTAATTCTTACAACGTTCAATTTTCAAGATTCTGGTCTGAACTTTAAGGAAATAAGACAAATAATGTTATCTGCTTGTTTAATCTACAGATACACCCCCATACACTCTCAGAGCCTAGCTCTTATTGCAGTAGCACACTTGTTTTCCTTGTGTGTTTTGACAGCAGGGAATATAGTCATCAGTCAGTAGTCCTTTTTCAGGATGCATATGAAAAAGACTAAACAACACTGAAAAAAATGACATACTCTACAAGGCAAATTTTTGTTTTGAACATAATAGATTTTTGTCAGGGTCGTATCCTGCACTTCTATAATATTAAGATTTGTTATTTCATTAGAATACTCATAATCTTTCATTTTAGTTCTTCAAAAAATAACTGAGTGTGTCAAAATTGGCACACCATAGCTTTAATAAAGTGCTCCAATTCAAATTCCTTCACTATTTCTTACCATTCTGATATTACATGCACTGCAGAAATTGTGTCCTGCAAAATGTCTCTCTGCCCCTTCATGATGCTATTAAAAAACTAGTTTTCAGAATATTTCATAAATTCACTTGGTAGTTTCTGTCTGATTTAAATTAGCACCTCTACATTGTCACTCCTTTGCTGTATGGACTCTGTGCATGCTTTTGATGGTGTGGATTGGGTCACATGATGCTGCTAAAATAAGTACTCTTCAGAACTAAAGAAAGCCATCAGAACTGAAGAAAAACCAAAGAAAAGACTTATTTGTGCTAAAATAGAATGACTGCCAAGGTGGTAGTCTCTGCTGGGGTTTCTGGGAAGTGGGTGGGGCTTGAATTCCCCTAGGAGGGTTTATAGTGTTGGTCCTGGTGTTGATCACTGTTGTTGAAAATTTTTAATCCCTTAGTCAAAGCTCCCAAAGAAAGTTTTTTGTTGGCCAAGAAAGATACAAGTTAAAAATACTTTCTGTATGTTGAATGTAATTTGAGGTGAGGCAGAAGACAAATTCCAGCTAGTGGGAACAGGATTGTTTAGGGAGTAAAGGGTGGAGATTAAGAGTGGTAGTGGTTATAGGACTGGAAAATGGGCTGTATTAGCCACTTTTCTGTTGTTCTGATAAAATACTTGGATCATAATCAAGCTAAGGAAGAGAGGGTTTATTTGGGTTTACAGTTTTGAGGGGGTACAGACCATCATGTAGAGCAATGGATGGAAGCATGAGAGTGACCCAAGCCTCACATTCAGGAAGCAGAGCGATCACACATTATCCACACACTAGAAGCAGGGAGAGAATAGGAAATGAGACCAGGCTGTGAAATCTGACCCATGCCCATCCCCAGTAACATATATCAACATGACTCCACCTACTAAAGTTCAATAACCTTGGAAAACACCACTACCAGCTGGGGACAAAGTATTTAAAAACATGACTCAATGGAGGAAACATCATATTCATACTGCAACAAGGGCTAAATAAATGAAAAAAAAAAAGAAACATTTTTGTTAGTTAGAAACACAGGCAAAGTTTAAATATCCCAATAGTGTGTGTGCTGTTATATATGTTCTATATGGTATCATTTGTTTGGAGTTAACTCTGGTTCAGTCAAGGAAACACACATTACTAAGTTCATAAGACAACTATATTCATACAAAAGATGGTTTGATTGCTTTACTTGACAACTCTCATCACATAAAGTGAGCACTCAGTCATAATGATTTACATATTCTTTATAGGAATTCATATGAAAAAATTCCAAATCTAAACCAAATTTCTTTCCTCCCTCTCTCCCTCCCTCTGCTGTGGAATAATTATCTTGTACACTGTAAAGGTTTGTCACTCGAATTGGTTTAATAAAATGCTGATTGACCAGTAGCCAGGCAGGAAGTGTAGGTAAGGCAACCAAACTAAGAATGCTGGGAAGAGGAAGTGCGGAGTCAGGAGTCCCAGCCAACCACAGAGGAAGCAAGATGAGCATGCTGCACTGAGAAAAGGTACCAAACCATGTGGCTAAACATAGGTAGGAATTATGGGTTAATTTAAGTGTAGAGCTAGTTAGTAATAAGTCTGAGCTACTGACCAAGCATTTATAAATGATATTAAGCCTCTGAGTCAATTATTTGAGAAGTGACTGCTGAGTATTTGGGAACATGTAGGCAGGAGAGGTAGGAGAGACGGGAGAGAAACTTCCACCTACATCCTTCCCCACTCCATCTCTTCTCCCTTCCTTCCTTCCTCTCCCTGGTCTTTACTTCTCATTCTCTCTCTTTAAAAACTGACTTATTTTTGACAATTTTATATGTACATTAAAATATTGTGGCCACACTCACCTTCTTCTTCTCTCATTCTCCCCTTTTAACTTCCCTCCTCCAAGGCTCCCATCCCATTTTCATGTCTCTTTATTTTTGTTCTTGCTTTGGGACCCACTGGATTTAACCAGGTCGTTAGTGTGGGTATGTGTGTGATGATATCCACTAGAGCCGGAGTAACTTACCATTGACTGCATCACTAACAACAATGGCTTCCCTCCACTAGAAGTCATTACCTGCCATTAGCTTCCTGAGCAGGGTCCTCTGAGTCCTCCCATCTATGACTGGTAACAAGTAACAATTATGAAATTAGATTGGAAACTATGATCCCTGCACATTTCCCACCAGGCAAATCTTTTTTTTTTAATTAAGAATTTTTTTTATTCATTTTACATACCAAAGATCTCCCTCTTCCCTCCTCCTGCCCTTCTAGTCTCCCCCTTCCAACCCATGCCCCTATTCCCTCCTACAAGAAGGTAAGGCTTCCCATGAGGAGGTACATTCAGTAGAGCCCCTCCCCTTGCCTCAAGGCTGTACAAGGTGTCCCATCATAGAAGTGGGCTCCAAAAGGCCTGCTCATGTACCAGGGATGGATTCTGATCCTACTGCCAGGGGGGACCTTAAGCAGATCATGAGTGTAAATCCACAGGCAACCAGATCTCCTGTGTGCAGAATCTAAACACAGTACTATATCAATCAAATCAGTGTTGGCATCAGAAACACGCACCATAGACTAGCATGTTTATCTCACAATAAGGTGATATCAAAGGAACACAGTTGCTCAACACAATATAGGCAGCCTTTATACAGGTACTGCCATGAGTTGTATTAGAGATTCATTTACTTGTCCAAGAATTGACTTGGATGCCATCCAAATGGCACACAGGTGATCAAATGTTACTAGGAAGTTTTCTAGATCTGAGAACTGTGTTTGTTTTATTGTTTTGTTTTTTTCTTTGTAGCAACTGTGCCTATTTCCAGACTAACCCAAGATGTGCCTCAAAAGTCATCCACATTCCCTCACTTTCTACATCCCAAAGGCAAGCTTTCCTGGAGTAATCATGTGCTTGTTTTAGAGGACATGTGAAGCTAAGCAGAAGAACAACAGAGCTGCCAGTTACCTCCAAGAATTACAACTTGAGGTCACATGTTTAAGTCAGAGGTCACTAGAAGAGCTAATATTTTTCCAGAAAAGACAATGTATTTAAGAATGTATACCTTGGGTGGAAGTGGTCCTTGGGTATCAGTAGTATAGAGTAATAGGAGAAAGGGTGGAGAAATCTCTCAAAGGACAGTCTCTTTAGTGTAAAAGAAAATTCTATACATGTTTTCCCTAGTTTTTTAGTTCAATGGTTCATGTATAATGTGAGAAATATCAAAGTCAGTGATATTTATCTTCAAACTATTTGCACAAAGGTTATTGCTAAATTCAGCACAGGGGATAGATGACTGGACAGGTTAGGTGCAATGCTGACTCACATTGATCTACCCCAAGCTCTTGTACTCCAAAAGTAGGTTTGTCTCATTTGTAGTGTTTAAATTTTTCATTGACATATATAAAACAGGTACTTTTAGACTGACACTGTCCTTTACTAGTTTACTTTTTCTACATGAGATTTTTTGTTGTCGTTGTTTTTAACGTTGGGGACTGAAGCCTCGAGGTCTTGCACAATTTAGCCCAATGTTCTACAACCTAGCTACATCCTGGGCTTACGTTTTGTTCAGTTTTGTTTACTGCCTGGCTTTTGTAGACATTAAGGCATCAGACTGTGGGGACATAGGTGTAAGACAAATTGCTAAATGGTCTTATTAATAAAAAAAAACCCAGAGCCAGATATTGGGGTGAATGCTAAAAGATGAGAGAAACAGAACAAGCCAGCCACCAGCTATTACCTCACCAACTCCATGAATCCTCTGACTGAAATCCTCAGCCTCCAGAGCATCTTAGTTGAACTGCTGCTAAAAAGCCTCTAGTTCCTGTTTCCTCATGCCATATATACCTTTCTGTGTCCTGCCATATTACTGCCTGGGGTTAAAGGCATGTGTCCTTCCCAAGCAAAGACATGAGATCTCAAGTGCTGGGATTAAAGGTGTGTGCCACCATGCCTGGCTCGGTTCCCAGTGTGGCCTTGAATTCACACAGATCCAGATGGATGTCTGCCTCCCCAGTGCTAGGATTAAAGGCCTGTGCTACCACTGCCTAACCTCTATGTTTAATATAGTGACTTTCCTGTTCTCTGACCCCCAGATAAGTTTATTGTGGTGCACAATATATCAACCACACATGGGGACAAGACAAACAGAATTCCTTGAGCACTTGGCATTTAACAGCACAACAGAATCTGTAGACAGTGATTGTAAGTCCTGGGAGGATGCCCAGATCCTATGAGACCCAGCAGGAGCTGAGGTGATGAAGCCCAGGTAGGTCAGTGGGAAAGTGAACACAAGGAAAACTGAGGGCAAGACAGTGAGAAAGCTGGCGAAAGGATGGTCTTGAAACTCAGGAGAGATCCCGCCAGTTGCTCAAGAAGATTTTGTAAAGACTAAGGATGAATACAAACAGGATACACTGTGAGTCTACGAAGATAACTTTAAAGGAAATAGAGCGAGCCAGGATAGGCACATATTCCCTCAGAGCCTTTCACTCACAGCACCTTTTACCTCTGTATATTCATCCTTCTACTTGGCCTGGATGCCTAATCCACAGCTCAAAGGAAAATCTATTTGAAGCCAAAGTCCTGATTATTTTATTCATGCAAAGTATCCCATGCAAAATGTTTCCCACCAGAGTCAATTGAAACTTGAACTTTCCATTTGCAGACTAAAAAGGCCTCGAGGTCATGCTTGACTCCTTCCTATACCCTCATTTTTTTCTACAATATTCTATATCAAACTAGTCCTGAGGTTTCTTACTGCCTCCTACTTCTAGAATCTAATTACTTCTTAACACTCCTGCTGCTACTTATCTGTCCTGTCTGAATCAATCCTCTCTCTCTCTCTCTCTCTCTCTCTCTCTCTCTCTCTCTCTCTCTCTCTCTCTCTCTTCTCTCTCTCTCCTCTCCTCTCCCCTCTTTCTCTCTTTCTCCCTCTCTGTATTGTAAGAACTTCGTAAATGGTACTCTTGCCCACATTTTTATTTATTAATACAAAATTGGATCCCGTTATAATCCTCACTTTTTCAAAAGCTCCAATTTCATTCTAAGCAAACCTCTACTTCTTAACAATGGCTTACAAACCCATTAACTTTCCCTCATCCCATTATTTCCTTTCATTTTTATATTTGTGTGTGTGTGTGTGTGTGTGTGTGTGTGTATGTGTGTGTGTGTGTGTGTGTGATACATGTACATGTTCTTGTGGGGATGTGTACATTTGGGTGTGTGTGCACATTTCCTTGCATATATGTGTAAATGTATATAGAAGCCAGAGGTTAGTTCAGGTGTCTTCTCATATCACCTCCCTCCTTTTTGTTCTCTCTTTATAAACAGGAGGATACTTACTAAGCCTGGAGCCAATCAGTTTGGTTAGGCTGGCTGGCTAGTAAGCTTTATTGACCTGCTTGTCTCTACCTGCCTCAGTATTGAGATTACAGATGTGAGCTACCACACCTAGCTTTGTATGTGGATGCTGAGGATCCAAAGAGCCTGATGGTAGGCTGGCTTACAGACTGAGCTACTTCCCCTCATCCTTGGTCACACCTCCCACTACTCTGCTGGGTGTGAGTTCTTTCATTTTATTTATGTTTATTCTTACCTGACCTAGATTAATCAATTGTGTGGGTTTTGACATTCTCAAAAATAATTCATGGGTTAGAGGTAGAACAGAAGGTATTGACCCAAGTACTGAAGCCTTTAAAGAGTGGAGGTGGTTAACAGAGCATTGCATTGACAGCCAATAGCCAACAATGAGTGATCAAGTTCGACAACTTACAACTAGGGACCAATCCTGGAAAGCAGATTTTAAGATGGACCCTGATGCTGAAGGAGTCTATTGAAGTGTGCTCAGGGAATACACATCAGTGATAAAGAGCAGGAACTAAGTTTGGACAAAAGGATGAATGAAGTCACAATGCAAGGAAGTTGTAGTGAACGCTATTCACCGTTGTCTAATGTAGGATGGCCTCCACTTGGCTGTCTTTGGACATCTTTGCTCTCCTAACATCAACTCACTGATTCCTCTCATGCTTTGCATGATTAATGGTGTATTTTCTTCTCCTTTTGCAACACACACACACACACACACACACACACACACACACACTCACATACTTCCTAATATACCCCAAGAACTTAGAATGGAAGACCTTTTACTTCCTCCAGCCTCTTTATTACCTAATCCATGCTAATGCTTCCAATCAATTGTTTTACTAATAGCAATTCTTTTACTACCCCAGGGGAAAACTTAAGAAAATTACCTTGTAAATCTTCAATTTCCTTCATTTAATGGTGCCTACATTCTTAGGCATTCCATAAAACAATTTTAAATTCCTTGCAGCATAACATCTGTGTAGTAAGACTGCACGCATGTTTGCTCCTGCTCTTGTATGTTCTAATAGGCAGTAGCTGCACATCACGTGACCATTAATTAAGGACCAAATAGAAAGAAGAAAGCACAAATGATGGGTAGAGAGGAGATGGGTACAAGCGGGGGAGCCTAACAGAAGCAGCTTCTATAGTCCAAAGTTCTTCTTTTCCTATTATTAAATAGGAAGGTGAATGTGAGGACAGGAAGTAGATGTTTTACCTTTGATGTGACACCTTTCATTATTTACGAAACTACTGTAGTGATGTTTTATATCTTTGGGATGTTTTCATTTTCTTTTTTCACTCTGAAGTTCCAATAGAGAGAGCCTGTAAAGCAAACTGGCAGTAGATAAACAGTGCAGACACAAAGGTACTAACATACAGAAGCACAAGAGCTGTATAAATTCAGAGAATCCAAGGAGCTCTAGATAGTTGGAGCATTCACGGACACACAGTCAGACAGACACAGACACACGCACGCACACACACACACACATACACACACACACACACACACACACATGCACACGCACACACGCACATGCGCACACACACACACACATGCACATGCACACACGCACACGTGCGCGCGCGCGCGCGCACACACACACACACACACACACACACACACTCTGGTGCTTATCCGTACTTAAGAACAACCATGGAGGCTCTTGCCAGAAGTTATCCTGTGGTGGGAGGAAGAGGACGGAAGAGATTTTATTTTATTACCAAATCTGCTTGAGGGGCTGAAGAGATGGCTGCATGGATAGGAGTGCTGACTGCTCTTGCAGAGGACCCGAGTCCACTTACCAGTTCTCACACAGCATCTCACAACCAGTAACAGTAACTCCAGGTACATGGGTTCCAATGCCCTCTTCTGGATTCTGTTGACAATAAGCCAGCATGTGATGCACTTACAGACAGACAGACAAAACACTCATATACTCTTAAACAATTGCCTGAAAATAATAATCAGGAAGCCAACTATGAGCCTCTGTCTGGGTGGGTGTGGAGGCAGAGCCCTAATCTCCTGTTCTCACTTCTCTCTTCTTTCTTTCTTTCTTTCTTTCTTTCTTTCTTTCTTTCTTTCTTTCTTTCTTTCTTTCTCTCTCTCTCTCTCTCTCTCTCTCTCTCTCTCTCTCTCTCTCTCTCTCTCTCTCTCTCTCTCTCGTGTGTGTGTGTGTGTGTGTGTGTGTGTGTGTGTGTTGAGAAAGTATCACTTTGTAGCCCAAATGGCCTTGAGCATGCCCTGTCTCTCCTCTGGAGTACTGGGTTTGAATCACTACAGCCATCTCCCCAGTTACCTTCCTGTGGAGAGATCTTCCCAGGCTAATAAGGGCCTGCCATATCAGACAAAGCAAGTCTGTGGAACTGACTGTTCACTAGGACTATCGTCCCTCTTAAAACAGGACATATAGGAGAAGGAAGGACAGGGGAATCCATGGCTGATATGTAAAATTAAATCAAATTATAAAATAATTTAAAAAAAGCAAAAAAAAAAAAAAGGACATATTTTCTGGAAGATTTTTCCTGTTCACAGTTCTTCTGAATAGTGACTAGAGAATACGCCACCAAAGAAGTATGTGTGATGGAGGTCAGTTCACCTGGCCCTGACAGATGGATACTAGTAGGTGTGGCAGATACCTTTTGAACAAAGCTGCTCCATTGCACCACTTGGAAAGTTATCTTAGTGCTAGCTTCCCTGTCACCTGCCCCAAGCTGTAATCAGTGCTAGGTCACTGTACTCCTAAAGCCTTCTGTCTCTTCCTGGGAACCAACAGGTGAGTTCAGCTCAGTTCCCGGATGGAGCCTGTGAGGCGGGTTAGCAGCCTGGGTGCTCTGAAGCGCTGAAGTTCTCTCTCGGCAGCAGCAGCTCAGGCAGACTAAAGTGAGAAATCCATTATAATAACACGCTTTCTGAGGAAAGGGGATTACAGGTAATTTTCTTTTATTCCCTAGTAACAAGGTTTTAATACAGTGCTGAGACAGTAGTTGAAAATCAAATACCTCATTGAATTAAAGTGAAAATCAGACAGATTGGCTCACTCCTTTCTCAAGGCTTTGGGAACGTGGAAGTTGGAGATTCTTTTAGTGAGGAGCTTTTTCAACATCAGATTTTCTTCCATATTTAGATTGCACATTTCCTCCCCCAAGGCCTGGTTCAATATGAAGAGTTGCAAATTCCAGGAGATTCATGTGAATAGACTTTTGAAAAATGAACCCTTGAGAATGACCAGGTAGTCTATGAAGCAGATCCCAAAAGAACCCCGGTTTGTATATAATGTGCAATCACAATCACACGTTTATCGTGTCTATCCACAAAATTCTTGATCTGAGGGATGGCTAAGGACACTTAGAAAACTTGAAATGAAGGTAGTACTGTAGTACTTCGGGGTCTGGAGAGATGGTTCAGCCAAAGAGCTACTCTACTCTTCCAGAAGACTGGAGTCCAGTTCCCAGCAACCACATCAGGCTGCTCAAAAAATCCTGAAACTCTGGTTCCAAGGAATCTGACATCTTCCTCTAGCCTTAGAGGGTGGGCTCACACACACACACACACACACACACACACACACACACACACACACACTTCCATACATACATACACACATAAATAAAACCCATAAAACAAAAAATGAAGCTTTTGAACTACCCTACTATCTTACTTTGCTGTTTTGCCAGCTGACTGATGACTGTGGTTGCTGTCAACAAAAGTATGCCTGTCAGGTAACTCTACCTGTGGCCCTGTGTTACTTACACAGAAGGCTTCTTTCTAGATGGTAACAAGAAAACCCATGCTGTTGATCCCCACAGTTGTATAGCCTAATTTTTTTCATATTTGTAAATGCACACCTTGGGTAATCATTTGGTATAGACTGCTTGGTGTAGCAGGAAGAATATTGGCCCATGATCCATATCTAACCCTAGCACATCCAAGGAAAATCACCTAAACTTGGGATGCCTCAAGATTTTCATATTGAGAATTGGAGAGCCTAGGCTTGGCCAGATTATTCAGTACGTAAAGGCATTTGCTATGCAAGCTTGATGATTTCTGTTCAATCCCTGAAATCCATGTAGAGGCATAAGAAAAAAATTGATTGCAAAAAGGTGTCCTCTAACCTCCACACAGCCTCACTGGCACCTTCCAGCCTGTATTAATACACATACACACTTTGTATATACACATAAAATAATGATAAAGGTACAAAGTTAAATAAAACAGAGAACCAGCTCAGAGTTCAGATAAGACTGATGCTCAGGCCACCACAAAAATTCTCCCCCACCTCTCTTTTACACACACACACACACACACACACACACACACACACACACACACTTTCTACACATACATATCACACAATAATAATGAAGTTAAATGTTTAAATCAATGCAGAATGTAGTTTAGCGTTCCAATAAAATTGACACTGTAGATAATCACTGAACTTCTGTCTCACACACACACACACACACACACACACACACACACACACAATTCCCCCTTTGCTAACATTTTCAGCACATAGAGGCCATCAATATATGTCTGATGAAGAAGAAGGATGAAGATGGGCATCTGTATATTGTTAAAGGAAGAGCTTACCTAGAGAGCAAATTCATTACTTTGCAAGTCTTTGTTGTTATTGTACAGGCTTCAATATAGTGTACAAAATTTCAGACCTAGGACAAAGTGTAATGTTGATATACTAACCCCTGGATAAAGGTACAAAAAAGTGTTTAGTGAGATACCCACCTCAAAAACAAACAAACAAACAAACAAGCTGAGGTTTGTAGCATCTCCACAGTTGAAATCACTCAACAATCTGCTGACTAGGCAATTGCTAAAAATCAAGGACAGACTTTCTTTTAGAATAAATATTACTTAGTAGGATATAACCACAACTCCTTCTGCCACACCAGAGAATTGTTGGTGAGTCTCAGTGTTATCAACCATTTCCTTATATGGACTTTGATGAAAGTTATCAGCAGCTAAAAATAAAATTAGAAGGTCTTCAAATTCAATTTAAGTAAATCAAGGTGAACAATATCACCTACCTGCAGAGAACACAGTTAACAATTGACCTCATGTATGTAACAATTGTAATCACAACAAAAAGCAATGGAGTAGATGATATTGACATGATAGTTCAGCTATAGAATGCATGTGATATTACAGCAACAGAAACATATCTTCACTGCTGATGGAACCATAAAGCAACATGATAAAGGCTTCTGGATGCCAAATTTCTCACATATTTCCAAGGGACACAAATGAGGAAAAAGGGTCATCAAAAATATGTAGGCAAATTTTCTTTATTTCTTCTTGTGAGTTCCATAATAATAATAATAATAATAATAATAATAATAATAAAATAGAAGTTGACTGAAGTGGAACTACAGCCAGATGGTGACATGGAAGAGGGAAAGTTCCTCAGCTGGCACTCACTACCACCCAGCCGTGCCAAGACGACAAGGCAGGGAGTAAGTAGCTGGGCAAATAAATAGTGTGTTTTTTCATGTTAAATGTAGTTTTAATCATGGCTGACTTAAAGCACATTACAGCTCAGCAGAAGGTGTTATATAGAAGGATTTGCAAATTGCATTCATTTTGTAATACATGAAGGCATACATTCAAACTTCACCAAACTTGTCTCTCAAACAAGATAATACATATTATTACTAATATTCACACTCAATTTTCCTTAGTCACTAGGGATGGAGAAACAGCTGGGGGATGCCTTTAATCTACCAGATATTACAATAAATCCTAAATCTCAATCTTCAAAATAATTTCATCAGCTTTCCAAACGAGAGTGTAAACATGAGTTATCATCTGTCAGAATAGCTTTCAGTGATCAAGGCTTTGCAATTGATGAAAATTAAGCCATTAAGCACAATTATAATAAAGGAGAATCATTAATGAAAAGGATCCTGAATATCCTGCAGCTGTAATGGTATTTTCTGAAGGACACAGGAGCCTACTTCTTGACTGTCTTAAATCCCTAGGGCTATTTGTTGTTAGATACTGGCATCCCTGGGCTGGACATTAAGGTGATAGAACTGTCGATGTTTCAGTAGCAAAAATCATGAACAGCATAGATGTGAAATAGACTGATACATCTTCTCAAAAGCAATTAAGAATGTTCTAAGTAGATGGTCTTTAGTGTAAAAAGAAGACAAATACTTACACGGGGAGATACAGAGCAGAGGAGTCAAGTGGAGACAGTGCACCATTTTCCACCCTTTACAACTTCTGTGCCTCACCCTTGGATTATCATATTATGAAACAGATCCACTGGAGAGGCTGAGCATTCACTATAAACTCAGCAGCATCCTGATGACTCAGGACTGTAGTCCTTCAAAGGCAAAGACAAGGCAGCATTTGACAGGTCTTTCTAGATCACATAGAATGAGGCAAGGAGCTCAGTCTCCTCCCTTAAACTTCCAAAGAACTAGGAGATCACAATGTCAGGGGTAACTCACAATGCCACAGCTGCCATGGAAAGAGTTGAGTTCCAGCCTAACTAAATGTCACATGAAACTAGAATAAGCAGTCAGAATAATAAGCAACACTTAAACCTGAATACTCAAATCCCACCTGTTATCCCCCACCCTTGTTTCATTGTGTGTTTCTAGGCTATTCTACATTACTATTTATTAGTTACTTTATTTATTGTATATGCATGCAGGTTTGTGTGTGCACACATGTGATGTAAAACATGTGCGGGGGTGAGTTATATGTGCCCATGCATGCCTAGAGGCCAATAAGCATCTTCCTCTACCATTTCCCACTTTATTCATCTGAGACAAAGTCTGCTACTGAACTTTGAGCATGGATGAATTCCAGCAAGCCCCACCTGTCTCCCATCTCCTCCCCTACCCCAATATTGGGGTTGCATGTGAGCCAAGTCACATCCATCTTTTTTGGTGGGTTCTCGGGATGGAACTCAGTTTCTCATGCATATGTAGCAAGTGCTCATATACACTGAGTTATCTCTCCAACCCATGGATCTTCTTTGTGTTGTTGATACAACTGTACTCTAATAGAATATCAATCACTCATTCATTTGGCAAATATGTATTGAATATCCATTTCTGTATTCAATATCAGGGAAATAATGAGACCAAGACATAGTTATTACCCTTGTGTGGTGTTTGGGGTGAGATGGGATTCCTCAGCTCTCAGCTTCCAACCTCGATGATTGCTTTCCACCATGCTTCATTGCTATGATGGTGATAGACTTATTACTTTGGTACTTTAAGCCCTAATGAACTCTTCATTCTGTAAGTTGCCTTAGTCATGGTGTTTTTTTTTCCTCAGCAAGAGACATGAAACTAAAACAGAAGTTAGGATATTTCTATGACATACCTGACTATGTGCCTTTTTGGAAGGTAGTGTAGTACTTTGGAGCTTTAGACTAGAAAAATGGTGGAACATTGTCAGAAGAGCTTATTGGGCCATCCCTGTAGGATCTCGGAAGACATTAGTGCTGAGTGCTTTGCAGACTGTGGAAGCCTGGCTCAAGTGGTTTCAACAAGGAACAATTCAGGAGTCCAGTGTAGGGTAAGGCTATATCTAAACCAGTTCCACTCTTTGCATAATGCTATGGAGGAAAACAAAGGCCTCCATGTTTGCACATAGCAGGTGCTTTTCACCTCACTCCTACTGTCCTGGGGCTATTGTTTATGACTTTCTTTCTATGTCCCTCTATAATTTCACCAATATCCCTCTTTTAGCCTCTACCTGTTAGTCAAGACTTGTTACTCTGTCACATAAAAATTGGTTGGTTGGTCCAGTCATAATCAACTTACAACTTAAACTTACAACATAAGCAACAATCAACCTAAACTTATGTGTTTGGGGAGGAGTAAGCAACATCACTGTGGTGCCTCAAAAGCCAAAGAAAGGCTGAAATATGGCTGGCGTGCAAGTTGCTCACTGGGAAAAGAATGATAGGTGTGAAACCTGAGTGCAATTTGGAAAGAACACGCTGGAAAGAACATAAGAACATCAAGAGTCTCACAGCATCCATCAGAAACTCGTAGGTGCTTTGCATGCTGTACTCAGTACCAGAGTATAAATGTCTTCCTCATCATCTTCCAGTGGTTGTCTTCCTCTAGAACATTCCTCACAGACTATAGAATTCAGAGTTCATTCAGTGTATCGAAATCCCATCCATATTTCAAACATGTAATATATAATATTAAAGGATATTAAATTGATAAAAGGGGATTGCTACTAAGAGAGTAAAAGAGTGTCTTTAAAAGTACAGGCATGCTGGGTGGTGGTGATGCTCGCCTTTGATCCCAGGATTCAGGCAGCAGAGGCAGGCAGACCTTTGTGAGTCCCAGGCCAGTCTCATTTACAAAGCAAGTTCTAGGACAGCCAGAGCTATTACACAGAAAAACCCTGTCTCGAACCACCAAAAAAAATTAAAAATAGTTAAATAAATATAAAACTACAGGCAGAGCAGAGTCACAGAATGCCACTATCTCTAGAACTGAAGGAGAGAACAGAAGAAAAGAACAAACTTGGAAATAGGCTCCTCCAACACAAAGCTGCTGTCCAAATTCTGTAAAAGAGATTCACTGGAGGGCCACAGTGAACCATGCCTGAGATAAAGGAAAGACTCTCTAGTCATCGTCCCATGGATGGCTGTCAAGTCTATGAAGAAGCTATTGGCTGTGACATGTAGGAGATGCTTGCTGTTGCACTGCTGTGGCTGAGGCTCATGGGAAGCAATGACCAGGATCATGGCGAAATTCGTTGGAGAACTACCTTGACGTGTGTCTCCTGAGCCCTTTATTGCAACCACGCTGCTGAAATACAGAGGGTGATGAAACAGAGTTCCAGTGTCACAAAACATGGAATTTAGGGTAGAGTAGAAACTGAATGGCACTTACATGTCTTGTTAACTTGGTTTTCAAGCAGCCCCATGACTTTGGTGATTCTGAGAAAATCAATCTTCATTTTATTTACACTTATAAATAGAAAATGACTTACCCTAGTTACTTGTCCAGTAGTGTGATTTTAGAATATGAAACTGCTTGTGACAATGCATGATAATGCATTAACTATTTTATAATGGTGTGAATATCACATATGGACTTTTAAGAATCATTTGCTAGCTTTATTATTTATTCACTACCTACTATGTACATGTCATTTTATAAAGAATAAAAATTAAAATTGAAAGTACATTTCTCATTGAGTGAATAAAGTAAACTTGTACCAAATTAACAAATGGGACTCAGACACTGATGGGTTTTAGTCAGTCAGTTTGCACACATTGTGTGGCTGTCTTCCAGGAGGCATGTAACTGATGACAGACACAAACTATAAAGCATTCTGGAGTTGCCATGGAGGTCTTGGAGGATCCTTTTAAGCATTAGGATTTGAATGTGGGGCCTTAAAACAGGGAATTTTCTTCAGCAGCTGTATTTGGAGGATGCCAATAAAGAGGCAAAGTTTAGAAAAATCTGAGCTTGGAATTCCAGCAAATTGGAGGAAGTGTTTATCACGTCACTTCGATATCTCTCATCTAATTAGATTCCCCTATCTTCTCTTTCCCTCTTTACCGCTTTCCTACACATTAAGATTGAATAATACTTGCACAATAAAGTTCAGGTTCATCATATTGCTCAATGCCCTGTCAATGCCTTCAAGCCACTGTATGCTGAGTTGGAAATCCTTAACTGTCTAGTTTTCAAATGTCCTTGGTGGTCTCCCACTCTTTCATCTCTTATCTCACAGCTCTCCAGTGCTCAACCCCACTATCTTTTCTCATGTGCCATCATTCATATCCTATCTACCTACCAGCTGGAATACTATGTAATCCTATGGAGGAAGTGCTAGCCGTCTTTCTAAACCCATCTTAGAAATAGTTTTCATCTCCCAGTGAATGAAGTTTCTTCAGTCATGTGCAGATGAGAGTGGCAGGAACTTTTCTTAAACTCCATGGTGGAGCCTAAGCTGTTTTTACATTTCAAAGACACTGAAAATCAGCTATAACAATGTAGTAGGGGTGCAAGAATATAAGCTGTCCAGTGTCAAAGTTTTATCAATAAAATTGATAGCGTATTCAGTGAACAGTGTATTCCCTATTTAGGAAAAAGATCAGCACAAAGCCCACATACAAACCAAACAGAGCAACAGTAACCAAGAAATTGTCTTTTGGACCAGAGAAATAGATAATGCATTCCTGGAGCCTATTTCAGAGAAGACTAGAAGTGAACAGGCACCCCCCTTCACATTACCCTCAAAGATAACCTGGGTTTCCTTATGAAACCTAATAGAGAAAAGTCCAGGAAGATTTATCAACTATCTAGAGCTGTGTGATTACTTATCCCTCTCTACTCCTCCAGGACTTCACTGAACAGTAAATTTGCAGTTGGCATCTGTGCTTGTTCTTCAGGAACAATAAATCGACATTCCCCCCACATCCCATGTTTCAGTTTTATAATGATCGAATGTTGGCAGTCTCTAAGAAGAATGTTTTTATTATCCAAGTGAAAAGTTTATTATGAATATTGAAATGCAATTTGGGTTCCAGATGTGCACACAGGGACAGAGGAAGAGAATGAGGTAGTATGGAAGCCTGTGATCCGGTGCTCACTTCATGGCTCATTCTTTAGAGTTGCCTGTCTGTCAGGATCTGAGAAAGGCAGATTCCAGTGCTGGGAAGCTCTCCTTTTGAAATGAAGACTGTCACAGCACAGCAGAGTCATGTGACTGTGTTCTCTGATGACTTGTTGTGGATGAAACATACTGTATACCTTGTGCTTTCTTTTTTTTCCAGAGAGTTGGATGTATTGAAGTGTTCCTGATTCTTCTTTATAATATGTCAACCTGGCATTTTATTGATGTAGGTAGTAGTGTGATACAATAGCACGTTTGATGTAATTTTATACTACAGTGGGGTTTGAGGACAGAATTGCTCATCTAAGAACCTCGCATCCGCCTTTGTCTCCTTTTTCCTCCGTCTTGCATTTAAAATAGACAACTTAATATAGATTCTTTTGGCATATAACAGCACAGCATATTTAAGTTACCCACGAAGTAACCTTCCTACGTCTGGAGCTGATTAGCCTAAGTAACTTTTAGATGTGACATGAGAAAGCCCTAGCCACTCATTTAAAACAAAATATAACAACCCCTGAAATCATAAGCAAAGGGGCTGATAGCATTTTTACTTTGGCCTATGGGATAATTATTCTCACTCTTAGTTTTACTTATTAGGACTTATTAAGAACCAGAAATGTTATAAAATGTAAATTATACATTAATGTCAATTATAGTGAATAATTCCTTCCATGATTATTGGAAATATCTCTTTTTCTCAGCCATCTGGAAGGTTAAACTCTTCCATGTTAAAAGGCCATAATTAAATTATTTAAGCTCAACTGATTTGTAAAAAAGCTTTAGGTTTACAGTGGTGTGGAAAGTTTCCCTGATCAAACTGTATGCTCACATAGATGGGAACACTTCAAAGCATTGATAGTTAACTGTTTAACAATCAGCTGAAAAGACTGGGCTTTCAAAGTACATGCACAGACATGTATTGTCTCCTGGAGTGGTATCACACAAGTGCAATCGGCTTTTTATGCCTTTGCTCTTCACTGGGGACACCTTTGACTATGAAGACCATTTATCATGGTCACCATTGTCTGGCACTTGAGAGGTCTCACTACCAACTGGAGCAGCAGGAGACTCCGGTTTAGAAGAAGAAACGATTCTAAAAATCATTTTTTAAAGAAGCAGAGCCATTTAAAATTCTTTGTATTTTGACTTGTTCTATATTAGTAACAATGTCACGGCACTATTGTCATGTGCTCTGAATACATACTTATTAAGGGGCAGGCAAGACAGTAGAAGCCAGGACTCTGAAGGTTGGCCTTCTTTTGATTCTTCTGGCAAAGGGCTGAGACTGAAAGACAAGAGAGTAGTTTTAGCTGTGCTTGCCTCCACCACATCTAACATCAGCCAGCTCAGTCCAGGGGAAAACAGTCTGGGACTAGAATGCAATATTCTCCTAAGGTGCATTCTTCCTTCAGCATGGATACCTGGCCTTTCCACAATTATACAATTATCAGAATTTGAGATCCACTTTTTAGAGGCATTTCTACATTACTAGGATTAAATTTTTTATTTTATGTATAGAAGTGTTTGTCTGCATGTATATACGTGTAACACATGTGCACAGTGCACAAGAAGGCCTAAAGAAGGCATCAGACATGTGGGTGCTGGGGACTGAACCCGAGTCCTCTGCAGGAGCAGCGAGCACTCTTAACCACTGAGCCGTCTCTCCAGTCCCAGAATAAAACTGGTTTCTAGCCAGAATATCTGCAGGTCTTCTGCAGGCTTTTGCAAGCTATGTTCCTGATGCCCCTTCATCCTTCTGATAGACTAGCTGGAGGTTTAGGATGGAGTTATGTTTGATCATAAGGTGTCCTTGTCTGAGGTCAACAGAAAGACACATTTCCTTCACTTGAGGAAGCAGAGCTTCAGACTGGATGGACTTAGAAGACAGGCATCTTCATCTCAGTGTTATCTGACATGTTACAAAAGCTGAATTTCTTGGTACATAGAATTCATATCCAAAGTTATGCAATCTGCACCCACTATGTGATAGTTTGGGCTCTTGCTTTATTTCTGTTCTGCACACACAGGTCTAAATCATCCTGATTAGAACAGTGTTAGCTATAGATTTCATCTTACTCCTAGTGTGAACACAACTGACAGGAGCAAAGGCAGTCACCGAATCTACCACTTGACAGAAAAAAGAAAATATCTCATAATACCATATTTGCACTATTACATTTTCTTACAAGACCTTGGAATCCTAAAAAGAAATCACATCTTATGGCCATTTTTTTAAATATAATTTGTATGTGATTGTTATTTTTCTATTTTGCCTTTGGACTCTAGATTTTAAGATGTAAGAAAATACATCAATATTATTCACATCTGTGTATAGCATCATTTTATGTGTAACAAGAAGACTTTCTATTAAATGGAAAGTGCTATTAAAAACGGAAAACTAAAACTGAGAAAGCTCACCCTTCATGGTATGAGCTCTGATGTGAAATAGAGGAAAACATAAATGAGGAAGCAAAGGGAACCTGAGATCTTTGTTCTTGAAGTTACTAAAAATCCATTAAGTTTTTAATAAGGTCATGTTATAAACTCTTGCTTGCAACAGATTGAAGAACTCAGCTAATCTGATAACATTACTCCCTATTCTTTTAACATAGCCAATGCACACTTAAATTTGTTGTTGAATGCAATACTCCTATAAGTTGGTCTTTCCTTCACCGAGATCCAAAAATGAGGTGGATGGTAAGATAATTATAGTTGATGACAGACAAGACATCACTTAGAAACCTGGACACGAGACAAATGTCTACAGATTCCAAACCTGACCAAGCTGCTTTAGGCCTGCTTTCAATTTTTTATGCTGGTTATGTGTGGACAGTAGAGTTAATTGGTCCATAAGACTGTTGTAAAGACAAGCTAGATTAACATGAGCAAAAAATATCCATCATGGTGACTGGTGCAGAGTGAATGCCAACTGCATATTTGTAACTATCATCACAATTCCAGTAGTATTTTTATAATAATTAGACTCTCCCAAAATCTACCAAAATGAGAAATTCACTGAGTTCAGTAAACAATAAAGTTTGCTAAGTTCACTGACATCTCTGAAACTTGTTTCCATTTGGTGCTGAAATCTGACCACCACAAGGACTCCAGGTTTCCCTGCTATCAAATAAGAGTACTTGATCTCCACGGCTTCAGGAATCACGAAGTCTGGAGGTCCTGACTGATTTGTAGTACAAATAATGACTTGTCAATAATCATAGCACAAAAGAAGTACATGACAACAAATCCTGGCACTCACTGAATTTCTTGTGCAGTCATCTTGTCCTGTCTTTATTCTCTGTATTTATTATATGTTTAGATAAGGGCTCATTATTTCCTCCACAGCATCATCTTAGGAAATTTTAAGAACTATAGACTCATCCAGTGCTGGTAGTTGAAGACTAGATAGTTATAATTTTAATTTTCCTTGGTTATGATAAAAGATAAATTAGATATGAAACTTTAGACTCACAAATATAGCATAGATTATAAAATATTTTCTTTAATTTTGCCAAATACAAATAGACTAGATATTGTAACTGTAATTCTTACTTGATAATTGTTCTATTATACGTAATTTTACTATGTTAAAGTTAAAACCTTCCTTTTGATTAGATGGAAAAGGAGAAGTGCTCTGGGATGTCTTTCTATAAGCTGTGAATATATGTTGTTTCCACTAGTTAATAACTAATATGCTTTGGCCTATGACAAGGCAGCTTAGAGGCAGGCAGGAAATTCAAGGAGAGAGACAGGAAAGAGAAATATAGGATAGATTATAAAATCTAGATGCCAGTCTGTCACCCAAGAAACAACATACCAGCAGACCAGTAAGCCACAGACCACATGGCAAAACATAGATTAATAGAAATGAGTTAATTTAAGATATAAGAACTAGCTAGCAAGAGGCCTGCCATAGACCATACAGCTTGTAAATAATATTAAGCCTCTGAGTGATTATTTTATAAGCAGCTGCAGGACCGCGGGGCTGGGAGGGACCGGAGAATCTTCTGGCTAGAGGACTCATTTCTTATGCTGCATCACCAATGACTCTTCCCTCAACTCTGCTTTATACACCCAGTGCCATAGTCAAACCTTAAAACTTGCCATGACAGCTAACTGACCCAATTTAAATGCCAAAATTCCAGAATCCTACATTATGGCTGCCAACTCAAATTTTTCCTCAGCTTTTTTTTTTTTTTTTTTTTTTTTTTTTTAATAAACTGAACTGTGTTCACACCTCAGCCACACAGTCTGTGGTTCCCAGACTGTGTGACTTTCTAATATTCTTGCTACATTCTGACATCTCTCATGCATTATCCTGTGTCCCATGACCCATCTTTAAAATCATTCTGATGTCTCTCTTACTTCTATAATTAAAATTGTTTAGATTTCTTGTGCTTGTCTGATCAAAACAAGATTTATTATTTCAGTCAGAAAAATCTAGTAGCAGTACAAAGAGAATGGTATCATCTTCCATTAACTCCCTTCTCAGCCCATAGCCTCACACTTTATGTCAATTTCCTTCAAAATAAAGAAATGTCCATGCTCCCATAGAAAGTGTCCGTCAACTCTAGCCTTCCACCCGTTCTTTCTTAGTCAAAGATTGGGTTGCTGCAATGATTTCTTTTCTTTTCTACTATCAACTTCCTGATCTCTTAAAACATTTGTAAAATGCGCGCGCACACACACACACACACACACACACACACACACACGCATACAGAGATGAGAGAGACAGAGACAGAGATACCATAAGACACACACACACAGAGAAAGAGTGAGAGAGACAGAGACAGATACTGTAACACACACACACAAAGAGAGACAGATCAATACCGTAAGACACACACACACACAAACACACACACACACACTCACACACACACCATGTGTGTGTGTGTGTGTGTGTGTGAGAGAGAGAGAGAGAGAGAGAGAGAGAGAGAGAGAGAGAGAGAGAGAGAGAGAGAGAGAGAGCTGTTTCTCTCTTTCATTATACTTGTCAGTGACCCTTTTTAACAAAACTCCTTGAGAGGCCAATTCATACTCACTGTCCAATTGCTCAGCTCTTCTCTCATTGTTATCAGTGAGGTTTTGTTACTACAACACAACAGAGCCTCTTTTAGTAAAATCACCAGCAAATCCATGTTATGACAAACTCAGTAATCAATTTTATTTCTTTATCACATTCAGTTCCTCAGTGAGCACTGCACATAACTGATGAGTCATTTTTTTTATCCCCATGCAGTTGATTCTCAAGATACTCTTTGTTGATTTCCTCTTCTGTGTTAATTATATCAAATTAATATTTCTCTATTTCCTTATTGTGTTACCTGAACTACTGCCAGCACCAAACCACTCCCCTTTTCTCTCCCTTGATCACATCCAAAGACAATCTTGTCTATCCTTTATAGTTTTGAACACAGTGTAATTTTATGCAATCCAACCCTTTATCACTATCACTGAACTTTACAACTGAAAATGTGTTCACATTATCTGTAAACAGAATTTGAGATTATTACTCATTATCATGCTCAGATCTGATCCTTCCAGCTCTTCCCTATCTGAACACACAGCACAGCCACACACTCAGTTGCTTAGGCAAAGGCCTAAAGCAGTTTCTTTGACTTCTCACTTGCCTTAATGTTCTTTATCCATTCATTCAGCAAGTTTTGTAGGTTTCTTCATTGAAATATATGGAAATCCAATCATCTCAACATCTCTATTGCCAGAAGCTTAGTTCAAGCAATAATTATCTCCTGCCTGGGATAATTATTAGTTTGATGTATTAGATAATTATTAGATAATGTATTAGTCTTCTAATTGTTCTTCCAATTTCATTCATAGCATATACCTATATTTCCCACTAATCAGAGATACATTACAAAAGAAAACAATGACCATGAAAATGCCCTGTTCTGAGTTCCCGTCTCTGTCACTCATCAACCAAAAGCCTTCAAAGGCTTCCCATCACACAGTGAATAGCACGGGAAATCTTCAGCATTGATCGTTAAAGCCCTGCATTCCAGAGATTCCTAATGATTTATGCTCCCCTACTACCCCACAGAAACCACATGGGTATTGCTGATGCATCTTAATGGGCTAAACCAAACCCCATACCTGAATCTTTATGTGTATACTTCTGACCTATGGGAACTGATTCTTACTTGATCCTCAAGGGACTTGTTCCTTCTTTTCACCATCTCAGCTACACTATCCAAATCCCATCTCTTACAGAAGAAATTTCAAGGTGGCTTTATTTGAAATGTCTCCTGAATTCTCAATCCTGAACAATTAACTTCCTCTGAGCTTTTTTTTTATAGTACTCAACATTAACACAATATCCACATATGCAGACACAAGAACATGCACCCTGCCTTCCCCTCAAATATACTTCTAATTGATTTCTTCCAACAAATTCTTGAAGGAGACTCTTGCTCAATGCTGTAATTGACAGTCTAGAATAATGCCTGACACATTTTAGATACTGATTAAATAATTGTTAACAAAGGACTGGATCAAGGATAAAAAGCAAATTAGATGGTTTTTGGTTTTGTAGAGCAGTACAGTTGATTGAAACAAAATAGACTGCAGAGTAAAATTGTGATTCAATGCAGAGACACTATTCTCATTGAACATTTGGGTATTTTGTTGTTCTTTTAGGAAATGTAAACAAGATAATCTCATTCAATCAGGTTGTTATTCTTTTCTGATACCTTAAGTGTTTCAGAATCACTGACTTTGCCCCATACATACCAAAGCTAAGAATGCATTGCATTAGAGAGGAAGTATCTGGGATCAGCAAGTTTTTGCTAGTATTCCTTCTTCTTAGCATAGGAGGAATCTTTGGGAGTTGAGTCAACACTCAATGTGCTTGAACACCAACTAGACTAGAATGAAACTTCTTGTCAATCTCTTGGATGGTGACTATTAAGTATTTGCTGTATGCTATTAGAGGCAGAGGACAAGAAATAATTCTATAAACAACATCTTTTAACTTTAAAGTTTCTTTTTTTCTTTATTGATTGATTGACTTATTCCTTGTGGTACATACATGCATGTCACAGCATGGATATTGAAAGCAAAGGACTACAAACAGGATTCAGTTCTCTCCTTCTACCACATGGGTCCCAGGAATCAAACTCAATTCATCGGGCTTAGAGGCAAAGGCCTGTATCCACTGAGCCATCTCATCAGCTCATATTTTCTTGAGTGGATGCCCCTGTATCTCTATACCACTAGTCACTAGTCAAGGGTGTGTCCTGTCTATTTGTACATAAAAAAAAAATGTGTTATTTCCCACAAAGTTGCTTCTGTATGACTTTTTAAAGGTCTGAAAAAAGTATGAGACATGATGTGCTGTTTCAATGGAGGATTTTTACATAATTTAGTCCAGAGGAAAATATGTATAGGTATAATATTAGAATGACTTGATATGTTTGTGGGCATGAAGTTGTGCTACCTACAGAAGAGCAAGGAAATACAAGCAGATAGTCTGTTCCTTTCACTTGGACAGTATAAAGAATGCTATTTTAGTAGGTGATAGATGTGAACTTCAGAGGCTGGAATAAAAGGAGGACCTATATTTGCTTCTTGTCTTTTATTTTTAGCGATTTTTCCAAGCCTTCAGGACTTGTTATTTCTCAAGGTTAACGTATTCAAACTAAGCTCCCCATGCAGGATCTGATTTATCGAAGCACACACAGCCTCTTACTGGGTGGAATTGCTCAACCTCTTCTTGTGTACATCTTCAAAGCAAGTGTGGTGGAGCAGAGCAAAGCCAGTGTCTCTTTTGTGAATGTGAGTGCCACCTCTCCTGGCAGAACACTTAGTTCCCAAGATGAATGTGCAGTTGATACAGCAGGGAGCACATTTAAGCTTTTCACCCTCCCACAAAATAACTGAACCACACTGTGATTTTAACTCATATCTACATCTTCTTTAACCAAGGCTTTGTAATAGATTGGCTGTAAATGCTTTTCAGTATCCCATGTGTCAAAGTGGGAACATAATAGTTGCTCATTATTAATGAATTAGACTAGTTGTGCAACTGTATGGTACAACTCAGCTACAAAAAATGTATGTTATTAAAATCACTCTTTATTATAATGCAGTATACTTATGATATGGCTTTTAAAAGTATGGATTTTAAAAAATTAAGATGCATTTGAAAATGTGTTGCTGACAGTAGCTGGTCTGTAGAGATTATCCAACTGCCAGGATGTAATAGGAAGTTGAATGAGAAGTGACCCCCCCCATCCGCCTCCCCAAACACACACCAATAAAACCCAGGTTCATGTATTTGATCACTTGGTCCACAGTTGGCTGCATTATTTGAGAGGATTATGGGACCTTAGGAAATGGACCACTACTTCAAGAGTACATCTTTGGAAATATGTTTTGAAGCTTTATAGATTCACTCACTTCATGTTTTGTGTGTGTGTGTGTGTGTGTGTACATGTGTGTGTGCGTGCATGCGCACTCTTCCAGTGTGCAGACAAAACGTTTTATTTCTATTTGTCACTAGTCTGTCTGAGTAACAACATTTTTCTACATTAGGAACTGAAGCCAGGACCTTGCACAAGCTAGGAAAACGCTACATCTGAACTATATGCTGGGTGTTTTGTTTTGCTTTGCTTTAATTTTAAGACTGATTCTACAGGTCCTGCACCTCATATGAGCAGCACAACAGAGCCAACCCCGTTGGCAGAAGTGTGGACGAAGCAGTCCCGATATTGTAAGCATGGAAGAGCTGTCCCCATTACTCACCTGTCATGTGGTAGCATGGGTGGGAGAGAGATGCCCTTTCTGCACCCCCCGCCCCACATCATTGCCTGAGGCAGGTGAGAGAGCTGGCCCTGTCCCTCATCTGCTGAAGCACTCAGAAGAGTGACCCCTATGCCACGGCTGGGAAACACAGTGGAGCTGGCCCTGAAGGTGTAGGTGTGGGAGATCGGACCCTGAGGACATGAAAGCAGGAGAATTGGCCCTGCTTCTTGCTTATTGCCACAAAGGGTGGACTCGATAAGGCAATGCAGGAGAGCTCACCCTAGTAGCGAGGACATTGGAGAAGAGCTGGTGGGCTTACCAACCCTGCCACATCCCAGGGCCAGAACCAGGGTTGTGGGGCAGCCCACCCCATTATCCATCCCATCTGCGGTCCGCTGGAGCACGTGATGGGACCGGTCTTGTAGACCCTAAGCTGCAGGATCTCTACAACACAGGGCAACAGCATAATAACCAAGAGGAGTTCCAGTGAGGGTCCAGCATGGATAGCGTAGCAGAAACCAGAGGCCTCGAACCAGACCTATGACTCTCTGCAATGAACATTTGTAAATAAAGATATATGGACAAGAGGGTTTACTACGTGACTCACTATGTCATACTACAGCTTCCATGGTGAGATCCCTCCCTTTTTTTTCTTTGATTTTTTTCCCTTTTTCTTTGAAATTTTACTGGGGGGTAGTGGGAATGCAAGGACAGAGGGTGGATATGAAGGGATGGGAAATGAATGGGATCAAGATGCATGGTGTGAAAGACACAAAGAATAAATAAATAGAAAGATTAAAAAAAAAAGAAGAAGAAGACTGGTTCTAAGTTGTCTACATTGGCTGGCCTGAACTTGTCTTCAGTAACAAGTAGGCTTTGAATCTGCAGTCCCGGCCCTCCACCTCCTAAACAGCTGTACACACAGGCCTGTAATACCTGCCTGCTCTAGAGTATATTAACCTTAGCTCTAAACTAATGATATGTTTAAAGATACTTATTACTTATGCTAAATGATACTTTCCTTTCTCTGAGATTCTCAAGCACTAGCCGCGTGCTTGCTCTGTCCTTATGGATTGATAAGTATAAGTGCTAGTAGAAGCAGAAAATCTTAGAAAACATACCGAGTCTGTGATGTAGGTTCAAAACCAGGTGTTTAACAAATGATCAATGCATAATATTTGTGTACTATGCTCTACAATATGTGTTTTCAGGTATGATTTTAACATGTTTGAACATTGTTTCTTATGAAAAGATCCTGTTATGGTAACATGAACTTGTTAGCTTTTGAAACATTTCTGTGTTTTCTGCAGGTCTTTGGAAGCCTTCAGGTCTGCATTTGAACACCATCCTTACATGAACTCCAAAACTCTCACAGACAGTCAAAGGCTCTTAGTTTTATTTACTCTCAGTAGTGAGAAAGCTCTTTTTCTATTCATTGAATTTTTTTTTTTAGTTTTGTAATGTGTAAAATAATGAGTTTAGTTGCAGTACATTCACATCAATATCATTGTAGCATGAATCTTAAAAGGTCTTATTAATAAAAAACAAACCTGGAGCCAGGTATTGGGGTGAATGCTGGAAGATCAGAGAAGCAGAACAAGCCACAGCCACCTCACCTTGCCGATTACTCAGCTGATCCTGTTTTCTCAGACTGGAAGCCTCTGAGTCCTCATCCAGAATGAATCTCAGCTGAATTGTGGCTCAAAAGCATAAAAGCTTAACCAGCCTAGTTCCTGGTTTTCATGCCTTATATACCTTTCTGCTTTCTGCCATCACTTCCTGGGATTAAAGGCGTGAGTCACCATGCCTGGCTATTTCCAGTGTGGCTTTGAACTCACAGAGATCCAGATGGATCTCTGCCTCCAGAAGGCTAGGATTAAAGGTGTGAATATCACCATTTTCTTGCTTCTATGTCTGTCTAGTGGCTGTTCTGTTCTCTGACCCCAGATAAATTTATTAGGGTGCACGATATATTGGGGAACACAATATCACCACATATCATGATAATTTTTTCTAAAGGGCTTCAATCTCAACCATGTGTTTCTTGCAGCCATGGAGGTCAGAAGCCCAGGTGGACTTGATAGTTCCTTTAGTATGTAACATAGTTGGAAGAATCCTAAGGAAAACCTACATTCAAGGTCATGTAAATTGTTAGCAGGAATCAATCTGAGATGGTCTTTACTCTCCCCATCTTCCTTCCCCCTCTCTAGCTGGCTCGATCACTTCTGCCAAATAACTCCCCACTTCGGCTTTCACTCCATAGTATACTTGTAGTTATATATTAATATATTATGTTTATTAAAGAGAAAATTGTATTTTGTAATTCTTCTATCCATCTCAGTATCTTTCTTGTCCTTA
Organism: Peromyscus eremicus; assembly: GCF_949786415.1. NCBI lineage: Eukaryota > Metazoa > Chordata > Mammalia > Rodentia > Cricetidae > Peromyscus > Peromyscus eremicus. The sequence continues at coordinate 118,781,513 of NC_081421.1, read as the reverse complement.
CTCTCTTTAGGTACTTACATCTCCCTTAATGTTCCCCCTTCTACAACACTCACTATTAACTTCTTTCTTTCATTACCTTTTTGGATTAAAATATTATTACATCCTTTCCATCTATTGTATTTCCTTCCTCCTGCCCTCTTCATGCTCCTTTCATGTTTTGTCTCAAATTTGCAGCCTCCTCTTCTTTAACTATTATTTACACACACACACACACACACACACACATACACACACACATCGTCTAGGGATGAGACCTGCGATATTTCTTCCTTCCACATTGACATATCCATTGCTGTTCTTCTTGTAGAACACTCACTTTTAATGATCTAAACTCAAATTGTATACATTCATTTACAAAAAAACCTAGATATATTTCTTAGAATACTTGGCAATCCCCTATTTCAGTCATGCCATGATAGTCAGTTCTTAAAAAACAACTTCACCACATTTTCTTTCATTTTTTTCAAAATATTTTCTCCAAGACATTGGAATCCATTAAAGGTTTCTATATGTTCTTATAAGTGATTAAAAAGTATATGTAGAAAAAAATTATGGTCATCTGAACATTAACCTAGTTATTTTTTTAATATAAAACTAGTGTTTTCTTTGTTTTTGAAGTACCAGTGAATTTATAGAAAATAATTTTTGCACAGATGATGAGTGAAAATATTTGACATCCTGACCTGAAGTTTTTAAGAGCTGTATACAAAGAAGCAAGAATTGTACCCTCACATCATTGACCAACCGTAATTCTCTAAGGCTGCTCTTGGTAAGGCTCAGGAGAAAAATGACTTGTAGTTTACAAACAGGAGGCACTCTCAACTTGACCCACCATCTCCAAAAGATTTCCAACATAAACAGAACCTTAGCAGTCAAAGCTCTAGGGATGGACATCTTAGACTAGTCCCTGTGACATTCCTGGAAAGTCAATTCAGCTGTACCCACCTGGTTCAGGATCAGCCTTGCAGCGTGAGTCCGTCATTTCTTACAGTGGCAGTGTCTTGACAAGAACACCTCTCTTTGGGCTCAACTCCATTGTCAGGAATGTGGTGCAGTCTCTGTCTCGGACTCTGGATCTTGCATCCTTGTTTGAATCTCTAGTCACAGTTTGTATTAATCTGGTCATTTATAGATACTCACGTTTTTTATCTTTTCTTGACTTCCCCTTGGGTAAGAGGATGTAGACATCATCTTCTCAGCACTTATCTTGCCGTCAGCACTCAGCAGGGGGCTTTTCAAATGGTGTGCTTAGTACAAAGATGATATTCATAGATCTCCGTACAAGCTGCCTTCCAAGAACATAAATGGCACATTTAGCATGCATGCAGGCAAATACACAATCAAGTATAACAATCAAGTTGTGCTGGTTTTTTTCATTACTGCTATAAACTGCAATCTAAAACAACATGGACTCATCATCTCACAGTCCTGAAGGTCAGTCATCCTGGTGGACTTGGCTGCTGCTTCTCCTTAAGGTCTAATACAGTCAGAGTCAACAAATCAGCTCATTCTCATTTGGAGGTCCTACAGGAAAATCCACATTCAAGCTCTGCTAAGCTGTGGGCAGGAAACAGTTCCTCGTTGTTGTCAGCCTCAGGTCCTGTCTTCATGCTGGCTGTCAGATGGGGCTTCTTTTAGCTCCTTAAGGCCATTGGCATTTATTGTCTTGTGACCCCACTATCTCCAGCCCATTAAGCATGAGTTTTTTGTGCATAACTCAAATCCCTTGGGCTTTATTTTCCAATATATGGCATCTGTCTTTAACTAGAGAAAATTCTCCGTTTTTCAGTGTTCATGTGCTTAGATAAGGCTTGCCTGAGGAATCCAAAATAACCTAATTTAATTGCTCTTTAGTACTATAAAATAATCTTTCAGTTTTCATTATTCCTAAATAGTTCCTTTTGGTATTAGATGGAAGCTATACACAGGTTTCAGGGTTTTGAATATAGATGAGAATAGGCGTTCTTCATTTGGGGCTTTTGTGTACCTATTCATATTCTACTCCCACGATCCATTTAATTCTTACCTCTCTTAACCTTAAGGATTCCTGAAACCCTTTATCATTTGTCTATTATGTTAGTCAATGTTCTCCAGAGACACAAAATCAATAGACTACACATGGTATGAAGATAATGGATGTTTGGATAGATAGAGACACAGACAGACAGGTGAGAGTGGATTTGTTATACAATTATGGATGCCTGAAAGTTCCACAACAGCCTCTCTGCATACTTGAGAACCTGGGATATCAATAGCATGACTCAATGCAAGTTAAAAGTCTCAGAATTGAGGAACTCAGTAATGAGGCTGAATGTCCATAAACCTAATGGCTGGTAGTTGAAATTTCAGAGTCCAACGACATCTAGCCGAAAGTTCTGTTTTTCAAAAAAAGATTACTCTCCCATCTCTGAGACAGGGATAGAATTTGCCTGTTCTGTGCCATATAGTTGCATCTGGGTCTTGAGCAGACTAAATGGTGCCCACTGCACTAGGGGGTGAACATGGCCCTGTCAGTCTGCTGGACTGCATGCCAATTTCTGGAAAGTTTATCATAAATACCTGCAGGAAAAGTTTTATTGGCTTTCCAATGTTCATTTATGCAATCAAGCTGGTGTTAAAAGTTAACCATGGCACTAATGTTTAATTAGAAGATTGGCAAAGTGTGACCACATGGGTAGATCTTACATCTGGCTTGGAATTTTAGCTCAGCCTAGCCTATAAATTACAATCCCTCTGCCCTTGCTTGCCTGAGATTACCATGGTACTGCCTTGCTTCACCTGGATTTGAACAGTTTATTCCACCCAGGCATAATTTATCCTTCTATCCCAAAGACATACTGGTACTTTGAAAGTTGTTTCCTTCTTTCTTATTCTTGCTCTGTAGGAGCCTTGCCACACCATGATACAGAACACGTTCACTTCATGTTTAATTAACTTGGAGCTTATAACACGTCCTCACCTTAGCAGCTTCAGAGAACAGTTTTTCTGGATTTATAGAAATATTATTTCTCATGCACTTCCTAGAATGTGGATGAGAGATTTACAAGGTGTGATTCCCAGTGGATTTAAGCTACAATTTGTTTCTTAGGTGAAAAAAAAGAGAGAGAGGTATCCGTGATGTGTTTTCCAAAAGAAAACAATGTGCATTTAAGCCAAAACTTCAACATTTGTTCCACTTTTAAAATAGGCAACTATGTCTCAAAAAATAACAATATTTTTAGCTAAAGGCAGAGGTACTAAAACAAATCAATTTCAAATAAAATCATAATCTCAGGATGCATGGTGTGAGTGTGTGTGTATGCACATACGTGAATGCATGGATGGGTGTATAAGTCATGCACATGCAGGTTTATGTGGAGGCCGGGTGTTGATGTTAGGTGTCTTCCTCTGTCACTCCATAATTAGGTTTTGAGGTAGGGTCACTGAAACTAGAGTTCTTTGATGTAGATGTGGCCTGGCTGCCTAGTCATCAAGCCCTGGGCTTGTCTCTGCCTCTCTAGTGCTGGCACGATAGGCATACCACCATGCTCGGCATTTTACACTCGTGCTGGGTATACAAACTCAGGGTCTCACACTTGCACTTTACTGAGACAGTTCTCCATCCCCATAAGCTGTAGCTTATCAAATTCACTTGCAAAGATGGTAGAAGCTATGTAACTTAACAGATGCAGACAGTAAACTCTATGATGCCACTAGGCGCCAGGACTTTAAGCAGCTTCGGCCCTTCCTTAGTATGCCCATTTTTATAAATGACTCCTCAGCCACTCACACAGAATTTTTTTATTTCCTGGTCTCCAAAGACTATTTCATTATCCTACCTTTTCAATGACTTTCCATAAAGGAATACAAGATGTGAATCTGGATTTTAATATGTACCATTTAAAGTAGATATCAATGACACATTAGTCATTCTACCTAGTGCTCTGGGGAGGTGGATGAATGAATAATTACAGGTGACCTTCAGACAAGAGAAGATCTAATCTATCCTTGGAGGCTTCTAACCATGGAGTGTTTTGTCTGATAGGTGGGTAAGCACTGAATCATTAGAATGACGTTTTAGAAATCATTTGAAAATTGAAGCTAAAATAAACCTATTTTTATTTGTCAGGATAATGGGCTAGTATTCTTCAATGTAATACTGAATAGATTTTTCTCTCCTTATTTCAAGGGTTATCACACAGTAGACCTATTTTCCTCAAGAAAGAACAGAGTAGAACTGTCAAAAGCACAAATGTTTAATAATTTTTTTGTAAAGCCAGAAAAAAATGAATGGATTTATATTTTCTTTGCCACGAGTACTCTGGGGGAAAACTCCATTTCAAGTAACTCTAAGTGAATTTTCTTTTTAATGGATCTGTTCAAGGCTGGGGAGAAGGCTCAGGGACTAAAGCACTTGCCCTGTGAGTGTGAGGATTGTGTCTATAATATACAAAGAACCCAGAAAACTAAATATCAAGAATGCAAACAAGCCAATTAAAAATGGATTATGAAAACTGACAGAAAGCTCCCAGAAGAAGAAATTCAAATGGCCTGTAGACACTTTAAAAAGTGTTCAATGTCTGAAGCTATTTAGACATTTCCTCTCACCCTTGTCAGAATGGCCATCAGTATGGATATATACTGAACGACAAATGCAGGCATGAATGTGGGCAAAGGAACTCTTTGTTTGCTGTTGTTGTTTTGTTTTTGTTTGTTTCTTTTGGGTGTTTTGGGTCGGTTGGTTTTTTGTTTGTTTGTTTTGTTTTTGTTGTTTGGTTTTCAAAACAGGGTTTCTCTATGTAGTCCTGGCTGTCCTGGAATTCACTCTGCAGACCAGGATGGCCTCAAACTCAGAGATCCTCCTACCTCTGCCTCCCAAGTGCTGGGATTAAAGGCCACGACCACCAGGCATGGAAAGGAACTCTTATATACTGTTGGTGTGAGTGCAAACTAATGAAGCCATTTTGAAATCAGTGTGGATGTTTCTGAAAAACAAACAAAGAAAAAACATAGAAATAAAGCCACCAGGTGGCCCAGCCGTGCTGCTTCTGGGAATCAGCTCAGGGGAATTTGTATCCTCCTTCCTAGATGCTCGTACCCCATCATCCCTGCTGCTCTATTCACAGTGGCTAGAAAGTGATTTAGCCTACATGTCCCTCAAGATGATAAATGGATAAGGAAAATGTGTACATACACACATTAGAATTTTTTGTCACTAGGAAGAAAATAAATAGTAGAATTTGCAGCTAAGTAGATGAAACTATAAAAATTACCTTGAGTGAGGTAACTCAGACCCAGAAAGACATATACCACATTTCTTTCTCACATTTGAATCATAGCTTTAAATGATTTGTTTTGTATATTTTTACTTGTGTAGAATCCAGGGACTATGAAGGGACTGCATGTGAGGAAAGATTCTAGGAGAGATATAGAACAATGCAGATCAAATTAGAGAAGGGCACTACTAGGGCTAAAAGTATTCAAGCAGGAGTGGAGGTGGAGAAAATTGGGGCAGGGGGCAGGGACAAGAATTAACCAAAAGGAAGGATAGATTAAAAAGTCCACATGGAAACCTCCCACCTTGCAACCAAAATAAAAGCACATAGTAGATCTGAGAACACATGAGATATCGAAGAACAATGGGGTTGAATGTTTAAGCTGGGATGAGAATAGTAGAGTAGAAGAGAATAAGAGTTAGGGGATGTGTAAAGTGTAGTTAGGGGTGTATGAAAAAGCTTTGTGGAAATTCATTAGATTATAATCAAATTATAAAAATACTTTTTTAAAAATGAGTTTGAACATAAGTACCCTACATAGATAGACAATGCTTCCCCAGAGTACATGAGTTACTAAATGAAAATCTCAGTGTCTGGCATGAGATACCTCCTTACTAGTTATTGTCCAGTGAAGTTCCTGAGTCTTCCCAAACAAGCTATCACCATTGCTCTTAGTTGTCACCATACCATAGATAGCAGGCCCTATTGCTGAAGATACCATAGATGTTCCTATGGATAGATCTAACTAAATCCCCAGCCCTAGATGGAGGGAGCTGTAGGCAATCAAAGTCTGCTGAGAGAGGGAGAACCAGTCTTCTCCAGGGATGAGCACCCTGCTAGGTTACATGATCCCAAGTGGTCAGCCCTAAACATATACACATAAGAGCAACAATAAATGGACTAAGCTGGCTGTGTTTGTAACAATAATAACTAAAGAAGAGGAGGTTATGACCTTGATAGTGAATGGAAAGGACATAGGAAGAGTTGGAGGGCAAGAGGAAAGGATGGAAATGATGTAAATACAGTACTCATGTATGCAATTCTCAAAAAAATTAAATAAAAAGTGAAATTGAGAGGAATGTGTTTTGGGGTGGTGTCTGGGGCAGTGAGAGGACAAATCATGGGTCGATATGAACAAAATATGTCATATATACGTGTATGAAATTCTCAAAGAATAAATAAAGCAGCTAATTCACTTATATGTATATCTATATCTATATATATTTATTTATTTAAATTGGTCTGCTCGGTGGAAAGACGACTCAGTGGGTGAAGTGCTTGTCATGCAAGTGTGAAGAACTAAGTTCAAATACCCAGAAACTGTGTAAAGCTCAGATACAGCAGTGGACATCTGCAATCTCAGCACTTGCATGGGAAGATGGAGGCAGAGCGGCAGAACGCCCAGAAGCATGGAGGCCAAGGAGCCAGGCACAGATGGGGCAAACAAGGGGGTTTGTCTCGAATAAAGGGGAAAGTGAAGATCAACACACTGAATTTTCTTCTGACCGCCACATTCATGTCAGGACATACATATGCCTCTCTGTGTGTGTGTGTGTGTGTGTGTGTGTGTGTGTGTACACATAAATAACAACACACACAGGGATGTGTACACACTAAAACATCTATCAAATGACCTGCTAATAACTAGTAATGAACCTCTTCCTGTTGCAAAGCACATTAAATCCGCCCAATTCTTGGAACATAAAGAATGGATGAAAAAATCCTTGCCATCTGTCTTTGTATCACATGGTGCTTTAGACATAGGACAAGTTTAAAATGTTTAAAGTATCTTTCTCAATAGCCTTTGTCTCTACACTAAAGTAGCTGGAAAAGTAAAGCCTCTGTATGATATAGTACAAAGACTCTTATATGTTTCAAGCAAATTACACAAGACAAATAAAACAGCTCAGACAGGGGAAGGATTGATTGCTTATACCAAATGCATATAACCATTTTTGTTATGGTTCTTATTTTTAGAATACACAAAAAGAAAGGTGAGAAAAAAATGCCCCCTAGCTTAGAATATTTTCATCTGTCTCCTAGCCTATTAACACCATTTCTTCTGGCTTTGGACTGTATTCTTATTACTCTGTATGATTTTCTCTAACTATCAAAATAACAAAAGTTCCCACAGTGAGAACCTGCCATTTTTCCCACCCACTCCTCACCCTTGCAGGCAGGGATCACCCTCAGGGCCTCGCCAGCCTCAGGTGTGCTGGCCAAGCACTCTGTCAACAAGCCCCACCTCTAGCCACAGCCTTTCTTCTTTTTCATGCTCATTTCTTTTTACTTGGAAATAAATTAAATACGCACTGAGATATACACAAATTAAATTACAGGTATTTTAAAAGCTGCTTATTTTTCTAATTTTTTGCTTTATCATTTTCCATAATCTTTTAAACTCATGTTTTTTAACACCCTTTTAAATTTTGTTATTCTGTTCTTCAGAAATAATTATTAATATTTCATTTTTATAGTGTCTTCTAGGCCAAATCTGTTTTGTATTTTGAGTAGTTTTAGTAGTTCTAAACAGTCCTTGGGCTTCAGTTTGGCTAGCTTGTGAAAGCTGCATGGTACCAATTATATTCAGCATCTAGCCAATCAATGTAGTGTTGATCTCAAGTTCTTTATTGTAGTAACAGCTGTGTGGAACTAAAGTTCTCCAGAGAGGCCACATCTATATTAAGGGTCCTGTAGATGGCTTGACCTTAGCTGCAATCATATCAGGATCCTGGAAACACACAATGTTGTGAGTTGAGAGTCAAAATTACCTTGGGATCTCCCGGGCTTGTTTTACAGTTTAAATTCACTTTTACCTTTGTACATGACCTAGCATTCTAGAGACTTTTAGGTAAATCTCCTGGAATATATTGTTAAGCTTAGTAGACCTCTGGCCTCCACCCTAAATCGAAGAATGCCACGAGATAGCATCTGAAAGCCACAGAAAAGATTTCCCTACCTTGCTCTCTCCAGCCTACTGCCTCCACTGATGTATTGATTTATAACTATTTTTGTTCTGTGTCTATGAAAGTTCATATGACCTCTTCCAAAATGGGACATGTCACCCAGGATAACTGGAATCTATATGCTCAAGCCATGCTCACTCATATTTAGCTCAGAATAAACTGTTTTCTTTAAAACAGAATTGTCTTCTTACTTCAATTCCTGAAAGCAGGCTTCCATTTAAGAAAAGACATACTTTCAAACACAAGGTCAAGACTATGAGAATTGGATTTCTTTACTAGAAATTGCATCATTTATTAGAGGAAGGGGAACTGTGCTGTGACTCCCGTCTTGGGTTTGTTTAAGCAGTAATATGCAGAATAAATAAGAGCAACAGGTAGAACCATTATCAATTTTTCCTGAATGATGCTTACAAGTAAGCTTTCTTCAAACCATGGACACTCTTGCTCATACACTGATGCATTTGTTCACTTACTCAACAAATATTCATTGAGCTACTAGTATGTGCCAGGGTACTGTGTTGGGCACTAAGACGTTGCTCTGCTATGTAGTAGAATGAGGTGGTGGTGGTGGTAAATGGATCGAGAAGTGAACATGTCTAAACTGTGTGTGTAAAGCAGGAAGAGAGTTGCCTGTGTGGCCCTGAAGCAGATTGCTAATGAGTCAAGAAAGGATGGAGGAAACTAGCTGAGACCCTTCCAACAGTCCCAAACTGGCAGTGACCCTGTCCTCCATAGGGCCTATTGCATCTTCAGTTACAATTGCTTCCTGTGCCAAGTGAGGTTTTGAATTTGACTGACTCTGATAACAAGAACAATTGCAAAATTTGCAGAACACTTTCTATTGGTCAAATGCTGCTCAACAAATTTTATATACACTTGGTCCCCTAACCATTCTGCAATATAGGTACCATTATCATGCTAGTTTTAACAGGAACAAATCAGGGGACAGAAGTCAGTAATTGTGTGAAGTCAGTCATTAGTAACTGGCAGTGACAAGACAATGCTGTTCCCTCTTCCTTCTGGAAGCTCTTTCTAAGTGAGCTTTTGCAATGGAAATTTCAAAATTCATTACCCAGAGGGCAGCCAGAAAAGAAAAAAAGAAGGCCAAACAATGTAAAACAAAGTGGAGTTCTCCTATGTTGGATTTATTGTGGGTATGTTTGTTTAAAAGCTCTTTTTAATGCACTTGTGTTTAGTTTCCATGGAATCCATGAGCCTGTGGAGAACGAAGAGTGCTTTTCTGAGGTCAGGGGCTTAAATCCTTTCAGAGTTTAGACATGGAAGTTAGGGCAAGAGGCAGAATGACTAAAGGGGGAGTGAGCCGCACACATGGCCCAGACATTTAGCACAGAGAATCTATGACTGTAAAAGCTTTCTGAAGGTGCTTCTTGAGTCAGCTGGGTTCTTCATGTATAAAGCCATGAATTCTCCACACCAGGCAGAGTTTGCCTTGTGTGCACCCACTGTGGGCCCTATCTTCCATCAAGCACATCTTGGTGTTATGTACACAGATAAACACACAACTGACCTCAATGCTCATGGGAAATAGACTTCCTGATTCCACTGCATCCTTCCCCCGAGGCTGTTCTTCTTTTTCCTAGTTGTGGAAAGTGAGCATCCTTCAACGTACTTCGTGTTACTTGCAAAGTGGGAAAACTTTGCAAAGCCCTATTAATACACAATGAGACCATTGAATGTTGACCCTCCATTCAGAGGGGCATGTGCTGTGAATGAGAAAGTGTTCACTGCCTAGCTAATGGGCCCATTAGAGCTGTGTTTAATAACTTTTGAAACCAAATCAGCTTTGATATTTTTGGCATATTTGCACCTCTTTTAAAAATTGTTTTGAGGAAGATGTAAATGGAGAATTTATAGATATGTTAATGAGTCAGCATTCTTAAAGCAAATTATATTCATTTCTGAGGAAAGACTGTAAACCACGTCAGCTTATAACTGGCAATATAGCTGGGACTAATCAAGAAATTATCTTATCTTAGTGATACTGCCAACTTTGCTCTACAGAAAACATGAAAGCCAGTTGTCTGAGGGTATTACCACTATTTATAATATTATAATGTGTGTGTGTGTGCGTGTGCGTGTGCGTGTGCATGTGCGTGTGTGTGTGTGCGTGTGTATGCGTGCGTGCACGGAGTTCAGAGGACGATTTGTGGGTGTTCGTTCTATCCTTCCTCCCTGTGGGATCCAGCATCAAACTCAGGTCATAAGACTAAGCAGCAAGCGTCTTTCTTTATCAGCTGAGCCACCTCATTGGTTGAAAAATATTATTTCTTATTTGTTGACATTAAGAAAAGCATGTGATTATATTTTTAAACATAGTTGAAATTAGAATTAGAAAGTCTTCAGAATACCATGAAATACATTGAAACTTACATTTCAATTTAATGTAAATTTAAGATGGTGGGACCATTGAAATTGCATTAGTAAAAAGGGTACTTTTTTTCTCTAATATGACACATTTCAGAAGGAAATTGAGAAGAAATAATTTCAGGGAGATGCAGAAGGAAGACAATATAATGTGTTGAGTTTGCTGATATTCGTCAGTAATTTAAATTGTAATGTAAAGCATTTTTAAGCATGTACCTTTGGTATGCTGAGACAAAGTTTTTGCTGTGAACATTAAAGTTTCATAACGTATAAAGAATATTACATGATGTGTATGTATTTCTGTACAGATGTTTGAACTTAGAGCCCCTCCACACAAGCTAGGTAATTTGCTACAGCTTAAGCTTTTTTTCCATTTTAGTTTGTTTTTGTTACATTAATTTAGTTATTGGGATGTGGGAAGCATGTTTATGGAGTTCAGAGGATACCCTGTAAGAGTTTTGTTTTGTTTTTGTTTCTGTTTTTGTTTTTGTTTTTCTCCTTCCATTATATGGGTCCTGAAACTCTAGCTCAGGTCATCTGACTTTAGCTCTGCGTGCCTTTACATACTTTAGTTTTTGGTGCAGGGTCTCCCTAGGTTTTCTGGGCTGCCTGCTTCCTGCCATTACTTCCTGGGATTAAAAGTGTGTGTCCTAGCCAGGCGGTGGTGGCGCACGCCTTTAATCCCAGCACTCGGGAGGCAGAGCCAGGCGGATCTCTGTGAGTTCGAGGCCAGCCTGGGCTACCAAGTGAGTTCCAGGAAAGGCGCAAAGCCACACAGAGAAACCCTGTCTCAAAAAACCAAAAAAAAAAAAAAGTGTGTGTCCTTCCCAAGCAAAGACATGAGATCGCAAGTACTGGGATTAAAGGTGTGTGCCACTATGTCTGGCTCTGTTCCCAGTGTGGCCTTGAACTCACAGAGATCCAGATGGATCTCTGCCTCCTGAGTGATAGGATTAAAGGTGTGTATGCCACCACTGTCTGGCCACTATGTCTAATCTAGTGGCTGTTCTGTTCTCTGACCCCCAGATATGTTTATTAGGGTACACAGTATATCAACCACAGTTGGAAATTAGACATTCCCTTCTCCAGCTTCCACATGGCAGGACCCAGAATCTCTCTCTGCTGGTCAGTGGCAGGCTTGTTCCAAAGCAGGTTCACAAAACCACTGTTTAGCCAGTGAAGGGCAAGTGAACATTTTCCTATATTTGATATTTTCAATGTTTTTTTTTCATTTTTCTCTATCAAGCCTCAGACTCATTCTTTCTTCTATTTTGCAGACTAAATTTGTTCAGTAATTTCCACAAGAAGCAAGTCCCCAGAAGGAAGATTGTTGACTCTCAAAGGATATTTGGAGGATTTCATGCCATCAGTTTGTTCTTTGACAACCAAGTGTGGATTATGCGAATGGAAACCTAGAAGCCAAAGCCCTTATAGTGCCAGGACATCATGACACACATGTTGCTAAAGAAACTGAGCCAAAATTTGTCTTAAAATTAGCTCAAATAATCATGGGAAAACTAATAATTCAGGAGGTACAAAGTTGTTCTCAAGTTGCCAGGCACAGCAAACGTACTTGTTAGCAGATCTCAACCATCATTAATGGATATTGTAATGGTGACTTTTATTAAGTGGTACTTAAATTGGTCCAAGGGTTGTTTTAAAACAAAAACATGACCATTACCATTTAAATAAATTTCTAGTGTTTTCTTCCTTCAATGATCTTCACAGTATCATTTAAAGGCTGAGATACTGAAACAACAAAGATACATTTTATTAAGATCAAATGACCTTCAGGGTTGGAGTTCATTAAATCAGGTCCCTTCTACAAATCCTGACAGTGCTTTTGGCCTGAAGATGTGCAGACATTTGACCTCAGAGCATCCTGGAAGCTTCATACTAAACAGAGAGTGCTTGCCTTTCTCAGTAATTGGCACTTAGAGTAATAATTGCATCAATCATACTGTCAAGAAACATAGCATTAGACCTAATGGGAAGAAAGCAACTTATTAAGAAAAAATTCCGTTAATAATGTTAATCTTCTCTATTAAGCCCTGAGCATATCAACAGAAATAGCTAATCATATCTGAGGGATGAAAACCTCTCAAATCCATGGTTCTCTTTGCTTCAGTCACATAGTCATGAGGCTCAGTCTTTGGGGATTTGATAATTTAACGATGGTTATTTATTTTGAAATGCAACTTCTCTCTTAAGGAATATGTGATTTAAACAGAAAATTGATAGATTTTAAAGAAGAGGGAAAGAGAGGAAGAAGAGAGGAATGAGGATGTTTGGGAATTATAGGGGGAGGAAAGAGGAAGAGAGGAGGGATGGTAAGAAGAAAAAAGAGGAGGACCTCAGAATTCTCAGCTATAAAGTCATAGACAAAGAAATTTTCAGTTAACATAAGAAAACTAGAGGAATCACTTTAAGAATGCTCAAGTGTCTCACACAATAAACATCATATATGCAGCACTCACCTCCTAATAGGAGGAATAGGTAGCACATACCATCTAGAATATTTTCCTATATCATGTTAAGATGGAAACTATGACTGTAAATGTTTTCTTGATTCACATTTAGGCTTCCAAAGAGATTCCTTGACTCTCTTTTTCTGATAATGTCTCAACTCCCAAGTAAGGGACTTAGGACTCCAGATTTAGTGTGATATCACTTGAGTGGTGAGATGGGATGGGTGGGCATGAGTATACATGATAATCAACCCAGACTGGGTGCATCATCTACCATTGAGCTAGTTGGAGCTTCGATCATTGTTAATTAAGTTTGTTATAATAATTTCCATCAAGTGCACATGATAAAACAAATAGAAACGGAACAGAAGAGAGCAAGCTCTATAGTAGTCAATAAAATCAGCCTGTTCATTACAGACTCATACTGCTAACATTTACTGAGCAACAATCTATCTGTCAATGTTCAAGGTAGCAGACACATAGCAAGGAATAAAAGAGGCGGTTTGAACCCACAGAGCGCTTGTCTCATTTCTAAAAGAAAGTGGTTTGGAAATATGATGGTACCCCTGTGAGTTCACCCTTACTCCCAGAGAATTTGAATTATCCATAGACCTTTCAAGCACATAGCTAAAATCACTCCATGCTTTTTAACCTGAGTAACAGAAGCTTTGGTTTTGTTGCTCTTCATAGTTGGCTATGGTTGAGTGTCAGAAGACCCAGACTTTCATGTGAATCGTGTTAGCCCCCTTTCCTCTCGACATCTGTCTTGCTTTTCAGATCTGTCTAGCAATTCTTCAAACGTACTATCTATTTTCAGTTTGGTCAATAGTAGCCCTGGAGCCTGGTTTGAAGGGGCTTTCTGAGACTCTGTAAACCTGATCTTGTATCTCAGGAGGTCATGCACACCAGGCCTCTGAGAAGTTTGTAACTATGTCCTAGGGATTTTAGCAAAGCTTCCTGTGGGAAGTGAAGAGAGGCCTGGGGAACATTCAGCAAGTGGGGGAGCAGAATGTCAGTCATGAGGTCAGATGTCTGGTTTTAATCCCCAAGAAAGGAGACTAAAACCTTAGCTCTGGTGGAACTGGCTACCAAGCCCTGATGATATCCTGAAATGGAAGGCCCTGAGCAAAAAAAAAAAAAAAAAAAAAAAAAAAAAAGACATGAGTGGCAGAATGGGGCAATGGTTCCCATAGCCCTCTGTCATTTAAAAGAATGGAAATGAAGTCCCAATTCAGACAGGAGGGACCAGATGATAAACAGCTATAGAATAATTTATTTGACTTTTTCACATGGGACAAATGGATTTTCAGTTTGAAATCCATTAAACCCAAAAATCCAGCAACAGAAAAAAAATATAATTTCCCAACTTAATTTTATTAACATTAAATATATTTGCAAAATTTTCTTAAAGGCAGTTTTAAGGAATGTTCCAGTCTAAGCAACGCACTGACAGTTTTGTTAAATCAATGGCTTTTCAAAGTATCTGTGGATAAAAACTTTGAAATAACTTCTAAATCAAGTAGACGGTGAAAATACAAAAAGATATTAATGTTGTCTTTGATTCATTTGAAATTATTTCTGGCTCTTATTACATGATAATGAACACACTTAAGTGAATTATTTCTAACATTTTGGTCAACCACAGTTTATGGTGTCATAAGATGAATCATGCGATTCGTTAGACACTCAACAGCTTTTAAAGAGAAGTGCTCAGAGAGATGACTCAGCTTGAAAAGTATCTGTAAGCACCAGGCTTTAGATTTCCAACACCTACAAAAATGCCAAGTGGGCCCAGTAGCCTTCCTGAAATCCCAGAATGCAGGGGAAGGCAGGACATCTCTTGAGCAAGTTTACCAGCTAGACTCTAGGTAAGCTGTGAGTTAAAGTGAGAGACCCTGCCTCAAAATATGAGGTGGAAAGAAAGTGAGTCAGACACCTAATGTCAACCTCAGCCTTACACACACACACACACACACACACACACACACACACTACCTATACACATATAAATATATAATTATATAATTTAAATAAAAGAGCTACATTGGGAAAGTTGATTTTTATTTGAATGACAAAATTTCCATCTGAAATCTGACATGGTCTAACACTATAGACTATTAGGCATCACTAGAGAAAGGCCAGCTTTTATATACTGCCTGCTGTTTTGCATAGACATATATAAGACAATACATATATCTAAAAGAGTCACACTGAATTAAGTAACAAGAAGCAATGTGCACTAGGATCTTTTTGGCCTACATATCTGCATAAGGGGCATATTTTACCAGTGTTTCTGAATTCTCTGTGAAGCTGGATGATTCATCATCTACTCTCACAATCACTAGCAGGTCCCACAAGTCTTGCTCTGCTCCTCAGGATTTTCTGCATTTTTGCTGTGAGCAAAACTCAGTAAAAGAAACACGACTCTCATTGCATTAGAGACAAGGTTGTCACCATCCTTCTATTTCATATACAGTTGATATTAAAAATAGGGTTTTTCACAAGGTAAGCAACAGGGAAATTACATTTCCTGGATCCAGGTCCCTTCACAATTTCCAAGTGATGAAGCATCAAGAAGTTTGATTTTATGACAATGTGTTTACAGATATATTAAGGGTGGGATGCTCAGCACCGAGAATGGGAACTTAGTTGCTGCATATCAGACAGTTTCTGTTTGTCCAGGGTTGTGTCTCTTGGTGATTTGATGAAAGTAACTCTATTGTTTATTTGCTCATTTTTGATTTAAACTCCTATCTACCCACACAGCAAACCATGTTTAGATGATATTTAAAATATCAAAAGGACACATTAATTAAATGTTAACGGATGAGCGTTCCTGAAAAGATGCCACTCAAACCATAGACTTCCATAAGGCATCATTGTTTTCTACATGGGGAAGCCCCAAGTGGAATATAATATAAATCATAGTAGCTCATCAAACCCACCGACCCCACACACAATTCAACATTTTTCCATTCCTATTCTGAAACTAAAATCCACATCTTCTTCTCTGAGCTGTACTCCTGCTGGCTTGCACTTTGGATGGGAAAACGCTACTGTGGTAGTACTTTTAGTATGTTTTCATACAGTTCTGCTCTGTTGTAATTTTTAACACTTGCCAACACTTAATATACAGGAAATAGTTTGAGGGCTAGTTTGCTAAAAATATAAAAGCCAAGGTCACATGCACTGTAATCTCTTATTGGTAATTTTTCTGATAGAACTTTCTATTCAAAAAAGTAGAGGCAGATTTAAGAGTATGTTAAAGTTTATGATGTTTCTAGAGCCAGATGAGAGCTGTGCTCAATTCCCCAGAGCTAATGCAGACGTTACAGAGACCAAGAATCTATGTTCTTACTTTACCTTATGTTTAGGTTAGTTGACAGTGTACCTCTTTCACAGAATCCCTTGCCTAATTTACACTGTATTGAATCTACATAACTATTCAAGAAAATGGTATCCAAGTACAAAGGTGTCCCCTCCACTTTAAAATTGCACATACTACTTTCCACCTTGCACTACACTTAATTTTGCTAGCCTCATTGAAAGAATTTGAAAAACCACTAGGAAAATGTGTCAGCAAAAGCTATAGCTTGTCCAATTTAGAATTAAAACTTTCATTTGAAGGTCGAGCAGTTTATTTTGAGAGACTGTTGTATTAGGGACTGACTTATGTTGCTGAGTAGGGGTGGGGAGGGATGCTGCAAGCCATTTGAAATGAGTGCACTTACAGTGTTAATCTACAAGCAGGTGAAATGGAAAGAGCTAAAAAGCTAGCCAAGAAAAAGGAGGGTAAGAAATGGGTCTCCTGTATTGAACAGCAGTGCTTTCCGGGGGGCACTCTTTATTCTACTTGGTTCTCATAGTCAGAGTTATGGCTTTCCTTCTGTATAACTAGGAGCAAAATAATTAGCATTGTATGTTGTTCTTTTTCTCTTGAACTAAACAGACCAGAGTTTATATATCTGTATTTTGTTCTCATTGTATAACTTTGGGCAAGGGAGCAAATCTCCTTAATGCTCACATTTCTCATTGGGAAATAGAAGCTAAGACTGTTCACCTTGCAGGGATATTGGGAGCAAGACAAGGAAAATATATGAAGTGCTGAACACATCTGAAAGTCTAATGGAAAGTAACTGTGCCGCTGATCCAGCTGCTGTGAGGATGGGGTTCAACAAAGGGAGGGCTGAGACTAGCCTGAGGTTGGAAGCTTTGTCACAGCCTCTAACTGACAAAATAGAAATGATGATAGTGGCGAAGACTTGCTTCTGGTTCAAAGAATAGATGGAAAAAGATGTAGCCCAGGGCCAAGGGTTACATGCGAACATGTCACCAATACATGCCCAGAAAGCTCAGGAAGAGGGAACCCAGAGGCCCTGGAAGCTGAGTTATGGCTGAGGGCATGGGCAGCCAAGGAGAAGGCTGGCTGGTCCTGAGAAGATGGAGTGAGAGTCAACAGGAAACTAAAGGTCAACAGTGAGATGGAATTACCAGGGTCAGGAAGGCTGCACACTGTGGAGTCAGCAGTCCACTCCTTTTGCCTTCTGTGGAAAACAAAGCTTTATAAAGAGGTGAAGATCATCTCACAAGGTCCCTCTTCTACTCAGCTCCAGTCAGGCTCAACAATCTCACAAGCCCAGCTTTCATCTCTGAGTGCATTCATATAGCCTTTCTGTAACTTCAGGCTTCACACTATACATTTTTACAACTTTTCTCATATAGTCTTTATGAAGTTGACACCGGTTTTATAAAATCTTGACTGAAAGCAATAAAATCAACCCAATATCAGTTAAGCTACATCTAGTACAGTGTCAGGAATAGAACACAGTTGAACACTTATTAATGTGTGTGTGTGTGTTCACACATGTGTGCAATATAACATGTGTGTGAGTGAGAAGGGTCAGAGGATGCCTTGTGGTAGTTAGCTCTCTCCTTCCAATGTGTGAATCTCAGCAATCAAATTCACGTCCTTAGGCTTTACAGCAAGTGCCTTTATTGGGTAAGCCATTGCATCATCCCAAGAACATAACTTGAGTTCTTAATCTAGTGCTTTTAAAAAGAGAACTCTGAGCCTCTCTAACACAATATTCTGTAGTGCTGCCCTTCACTAAATCAACAAAGATACTTATGACACTTTAGTTGGCCACTTCAATTTCTTGTGTGTGTGTGTGTGTGTGTGTGTGTGTGTGTGTGTGTGTGTGTGTGTTTGCAGTTAGAAGTTTCCTAGCTAGAGCTTACATCAACAAGGGCTCAACATGGCCTCTTGTATAACAGGAGATACTCATCAGTATTTGTTACATGATTGAATGAGTTCCAATCACAGACCTAAGAGATTCAGATCTATGAAACCCATAGCAATAACAAGACAGCCTCAAAGACAGAGGAAAGGGAGAAGAGAGCTTGATTATGGAATGGAATCAAACCTGCCTATCCAAAGGTAGATTTCCATCAATGGATTTCTGCAATACTTTGAAGACTGAAGAGGCCTCACCAGAGTTAGGCCTGTGGTAAAGGTGGTAGTGTGGTTCACCATTCTATTTGCTCTTCTTTTATGACATGTCTTAAAGCTGTGAAAGACCTTCCTCAGAAGCCAAGCTGAAGTCATTGAACACCCAGCTATGTGATATGAATTTAAATGGTTTGGTTGGTAAGTGATTTCCTCTTGCCACACAGGTCATGTTGAAATTCAGTTGCCAACATAATGGCTTGACAAGGCAATGCTTCCTCTATGAAGTCTAGGCTTCTGAAGCAGGGTTTTTATGGTGGGATGATGCCTTTTAGGGGGTGTGAATTACCTACCACAGGAGCTCACCTTCCTTTCCTTGCACCTACATGCACATGTGTGCTACTGTTTTTGCCATGACTTGAAATTATGATAGGCCCTCAGGAAGTAGAAAGCAGTACTGTTCTCTTAGAGCTACAGAACATGGAACTAAGTAGACTTCTTTAATAAGATTGCCCAGTCTCATCTGTTCTGTAAAATAGCAGGAAATGGACTGAGATCATTAATGACTAGCTTTTCTTAAGATTACGTTGTTCCAAAGACTATTTTTTTTTTTTTGTGGTGATATTTTGTTTGTGATCTAACAAATAAAGTTTTTCTGAAGATCAGAGTGTGGAGCTAAGGCACTAGTTAGCCATAGAGGCCAGGCAATGGTAGCACACACCTCTAATCCCAGCACTCAGGAGGTAGAAGCAGACCAGTCTTTGTGAGTTCAAGGCCACCTTGGGCTACACAAGATTGATCCAGTCTAAAAGAGAAACAGAGCCAGGCAGTGGTGGCACCTTTGATCGCAGCCCTTGGGATCTCAGGTCTTTAATCGCAGCACTAGAGAGGTAGAGACAGGACGTGATATGGCTGGGCAGAGAGAGCAATATAAGATGGGAGGAGACAGGAGCTCAGCTCCCTTTCAGGCTGAGGATTCAGTAGAGGTAAGAAGTCTCTCTAGTGGCTGGTTGCTTTATTGATCTTTCAGCATTTACCCCAGTATTTGGCTCCAGGTTTTTATTATTAAGACCAATTAGGATTCATGCTACAACATTCTACATTTTCTTAGCTCATGACCAATGACAAAGTACATATAACTTACCTTTAAGACTGTAACATAGAGTATGACAAAGCACACAATCCACTGTTACCATATTTGATTTCCCTACTCAATAATCTCTAAAAGTTCTTTGCTGAAAACATTTGTATAATGTTATATACCAGACCAAAAGTGAACATTAGGACTGCTAGTAAATTTACAAACTCATGTCACTTATTGCCTAGTTAAGATAAATCCATCATAACCAAGATCTTTTCCTTCATAAACCCTCCCCAACTTCAAGGACAAAGACTCTCCTTCTTAAGTCTTCTATAGGGCTTCTTATTCTAGGGACAGAATAAGTGAAGCCCCATGCTAAGCACTCTACAGTACCCGTGTCACTTCATGAAGCATATGTGTGACGTTCACATGTGTGGCCATTACAACTATTGCTCACTAATTTTTATTTCTGAATAAAATTCCACTGTTGTTTTCTCAAAATTTGCAGTTCATTCTCTAAATGCTGAGGTACAGATTGTTTCTAACTAGAAGTTAATAAAAATACAGCTAAAGTGCAAATTCTTATGTGAGATATTTAAAGAATGGATATTTTCATTTCTTGCACATAAATACTTAGTCAAGAAACTCTGAGGTCAATGAATACGTATTTCTTGCATCTTTTTGAGAAACTGTGAAGATATTTTATATTCCTGCCAGCAGTATGTGAGCATTCGATGTTGCATGTCTTGTCGATGTTTGATGTTATTCATCCTTCAATTTTAGCCATTCTGGTAGGTGTTTGGTGGTATATCCCTATAGTTTTCATGTGTATTTGCCTGGTGGCTAATGATGTTGAGGCCTTTTGTGTGATTTTGATGAGACGTATGTCCCCCTTTCAATGTATCCTTTTCCCTTTTAATCTTTTCTTGGTTGTATTACCTCTTTATAAAGGAGTTATAAGAATAATTTATGTATCCTAGAGGCAAATCTTGTGTGTGTGAGTGTGTGTGTGTGTGTGTGTGTGTGTGTGTGTGTGTGTGTGATGTTTAATCTTACTCTGTAGCTTGGTTACTCACTTTTAAAGCATATAATAAAGAGGTAGGTGAGTCTCTGTCAGTTTGAGACCAGCCTGGTCTGTAGGGCAACGTCCAGGACAGGCAGGGCTATACATAGAAACCCTGTGTCAAAAAAGAATTGATAGGCTCATGCCATTTCGGGTTTGCTCTGCTTTGTGTGTGTTTGTGGTTGAAGATGTGAGCCCACAGCTTCTGTTCCAGCCACCATACCTGCTGCCTCTAGTCCACCATCATAGGCCCTTATCCATCTCAACTGGAAACCCAAATAAACTTTTTAAAAAAGCAGGATGATGGTGGCACACACCTTTAATCCTAGCACTCTGGAGGCAGAGGCATATGGATCTCTGGGTTTGAGGCCAGCCTGATCTACAGAGTGAGTTCCAGGATAGCCAAAACTATATAGAGAAACCCTATATTGAAAAATCAAAATCAAAACCAAAAATTAAAAAAAGGCATTTAATGAGTTATACACATTGAAAAAGCACAATTTATTTTTTCTTTATAATTATTTATTTTGTTATTTGCAACTTTCAGATTGAAAAGCTGCTTTCCTCAAGATTTTGTTTCTAAAAGCTTCATAACTGTAGTGTTCTTTCATTTTAGCCCGGATAAATGTTACATTTGTCAATGTCTGCAGGGATGCCCAGTGGGAACTTTTTTTTTACACTGGCTCTTATCAGTTACTCATAGTTTCCCTGACGCTGGCGGCTACTGGATCTGGTTGCTGCCTCCCACCTTTCTGGTATCGAAGTCGAGTTTTAGACAAATGCCGTGTAGGATTTAGGATCTAGTCATGCATTTCTCACCCTTCTAGTTGCAGTGACAAAGAAACTCACCAAGGCAACTAGGGAAGTATTTCCTTCTGCTCAGAATTTTCCTGTCAATCTACTGAGGTTGAGACACCGTGTGGTAAGAGTGGCTCTTGCTGTTGCGGGAGGAGCATGAGGGAGCTCATTTTTGTGACTTGAGGAAGCATAGGGAGAAATGCCACTGTTCATCTAGATTTCCCCTTTTTTAGTCAGCACAGCATCCTAGGCCATGGTCAGGTGCCATATAGAATCAGGGTGAGGATTGTCTTTTCAATTAAAACTCTTTAGAAATGCCCTCACAAACAGACCCCTTTGGTTACCCCTAGGTGACTCTAAATACAGTCCAGTTGATAATGAAGCTTGATTATGGTAATTTATAACAAAAAATCCTCTTTTATCCTTCTATTATGCCCAGACAGTCCATAATCCAGAGTAGCTTCTGGGCATAATAGAAGAGCCAGAGGAATCAGTATACTTAAGGCTATCAACCCTAAGGGTGACACCCAGTGCAAAGAGGGAAGGAGAAACCTGACTTCCTTCCTGGACTCTTGAGGTCTCTGGTGTCAAGCAGAGGAACCGGGACCTAGCCTACCCTGCACTCCTATATCTGCTGCCCTAAATGCCATCCCAGGTCCATTACTGCGCAAGATAATCTTGAGCTCCACAAGAGAATCACTCTTTATTTCTCCCTCTCCCATGGGCAGAACTAAGAATAAAAAGAGTTTTGAGAAAGTCTAAGAAGTAAAATCTGGAGTTGTGAGTAGCAGTCTAGTCATCCTTTGTTTTACATCTAGTATCCACCTATGAGTGAGTACATACCATGTTTGTCTTTCTGAGTCTGGGTTACCTCACTCAGAATGATTTTTTCTAGATCCATCCATTTGCCTGCAAACCTCATGATGTCATTGTTTTTCTCTACTGAGTAGTACTCCATTGTGTATATGTACCACATTTTATTTATCCATTCTTCAGTTGAAGGGCATCTAGGTTGTTTCCAGGTTCTGGCTATTACAAACAATGCTGATATGAACATCGCTGAGCATGTGCCCTTGTGGTATGACTGAGCATTCCTTGGGAATATGCCCAAGAGTGGTACAGCTGGGTCTTGGGAGAGATTGATTCCCAATTTTCTAAAAAAGTGCCATATTGATTTCCAAGGTGGCTGTAAAAGCTTGCATTCCCACCAACAGTGGAGGAGAGTTCCCCTTGCTCCACATCCTCTCCAGCATAAGCTGTCTTCAGTGTTTTTGATCTTAGCCATTCTGACAGGTGTAAGGTGGTATCTCAGAGTTGTTTTGATTTGCATTTCCCTGATGATTAGGGAGGCTACCTAGAAAAGAGGACCCTAAGAAAGACACAGGGATCGCCCGACGTCAGAGAAATGGATGAGATCTACATGAGCAGACTGGACGTGAGGAGGGGTAATGAAGGGCAATGGTCGAGGGAAAGCCCGAACTGATCTACTCTGGTGATCAGATGGCCAAACACCCTAACTGTCGTGATAGAACTCTCATCCAGTGATTGATGGAAGTAGATGCAGAGATCCACGGCCAGGCCCCAGGTGGAGCTCCAGGAGTCCAATTGGCAAGAAAGAGGAGGGATTGTATAAGAGAGAATTGTTGAGACCATGATTGGAAAAGCACAGGAACAAATAGCCAAACTAGTGGAAACACATGAACTATGAACCAATAGCTGAGGAGCCCCCAACTGGATCAGGCCCTCTGGATAAGTGAGATGGTTGATTAGCTTGAACTGTTTGGGAGGCCCCCACGCAGTGGGACTGGGACCTGTCCTTAGTGCATGATCTGGCTGTTTGGAACCTGGGGCCTATGCAGGAACACTTTGCTCAGCCTGGGTGAAGGGAGGAGGGGACTGGACCTGCCTCAACTGAATCTACCAGGCTGAGCTGAATCCCCAGGGGAGTCCTTGCCCTGGAGGAGATGGGAATGAAGGGTGGGCTGAGGGGAGGGTGGGGCGGCGGGAGGAGGGAGGACAGGGGAATCTGTGGCTGATATGTAAAATTAAATTATTAAAAAAAGAAATAAAATCTGTAGATTTCCAGCCACCATAAAAACACAAAAGTTTTCCTAAAACACGACATAAATTTAACTACAAACACAGAAACAATTGGCCAGCATAGAAAGCACCAGGTATTATCTCATTAAACAGTATATGGAGGCAATAGACTTTAATAGACACTGCTGTGTTGATGTGGGTGACTGATAAATAACAGGTGATTATTTAAGGATTTCCCATGCCTTCTCCAAGATTCTTTCCTGCCTGTTTGTATTGTGAACGAAGACAAACTCTTACTAACATACATTCTTACCCTTACTCCTCCCACAAATATAAATCAGAGCATAAAGTGGGAGCCATCTGCCAAAGACCTGAGTAAGCAGATTTCCAAGGTCCACCTTCATCTGTATTCACAGCTCTGGGGCTTCTCAGGGGTTTGAGGTCATGGAGATGCTGACTGGAAAAAACTGGCTGCCTGATGTGGCCAGAAAATATTTGTTGAGACAAAATTATACTATAAAGAGTCCTTTCTATATAAGTACCCCAAATGAGACAAGCCACAAGAATGGACCAATTAAAAACACCCTGGGGGGGAGAGGCTCTCCAGAATGGTGATAGAGCTAGCAAAGTCTTCCCAGGAAAACAACTATGACAGGTAAAATTTAACAATAGCCAATCTCAGGAAATTGTGTTATACAAATGAATGAATACTTATTCAGGAAAATGTATGGAATGTTGTCAAAAAGATGAAAATTCTGTGATACCAACACTGTAACACATTTCCTTTCCTCTTCCACTGAGTGTGGTAGAAGTCTTACTTAGGGTGGACATAGATAAGTTCATGGAGCCTTTAAAGGGTTCATCTTTCTTTTCAATGTAGTGTGGGGTATAGCAAACATAAAGGTATTCTTAGAATATTGGTATTAGAAAGCTTCAAAAATCTGCATCAAAAAATTCTTCTGCAAAGTAGGCAGGCATCTCTTTGATCAGCTGTGGGACAATTTATGTTTCAAAGCATTGTTGGGAAGGACCATCAGCTAGCAGGTAGAGCATAGTAGCATGATGAATGTGTTGCCAGTATGGAAAGGCCAGCTGGATATTCACAGGAAGATGCAGAAGATCTCAGAGAGTCAAAGAACTTAGAAGAAATCAATGTCATCCGTGGAATGTAAAGAGAGCCTCAAGGTGAATACATTTCAAGAACGGGGCTCTGACTGTACACTACAGCTGAAATAGACTTCAATAAATGGGAGCTTAAATGATGTGCAGCAATGAATGAAAGAATAAGAAAGACACAGATGATATAAGTGCAATAGCCATAAGAGCTGAGGACTTCACATGGCAACTTTCCATAATGTAGAGACTAATCAGGCAGAAGATAAACAAGTGTATAGAAGATTTAAATATAAAGCATAAATATAAGTGTAAACTAGCTGACTACAGTCTCCATTCTGCAACAGTAGAATATAGGCTCATTCTAGGCACACATGGATTATTGTGTAGAGTTGTCTGTCTCAGGAAATTTAATTATTGAAATCACAGAAGTACTGTTTTTTGCCCATGTGAGAAAAAAAAATTAGGGAATTCAGAAACAGGAACTTCAAAAATATGTGACATTAATCAATGCATTTCTAAATAACCAGTGGATCAAAGAATAAATTGCAAGAGACACAAGATTTGCAACACAAGATTTGCAACACAAGATTTGCGTTGAATGAAATGAGAGAAACAACAGGCCAGATCACGTGAGGAGGTGAAACAGGGCTGAACGATACAGCTAACAGTTGGAACCATCTTTATTTTTTTTTTATTTTATTTTATGCTTTATTTTTGCTGCATATATTTCACAACTATATACAACAATACTATTTTGTAAATGTTTTACACTTTAATTTTTTTGAATGGGGTGTCTTTTGAGACAGAATCTCGCATAGCTCAGGATGGTCACCTTCAACTCCTTTTTCTTCTGCCAATCACCTGGGGATTATAGGGACACACCAAGCAGGCTCAGTTTTAAAATAGTCTGGAGATCAATCCTTTTTCAGCTTGCTTGTTTCATTATATTATATGTTGAAAGTTGCCGATAACAGTGCAAAGAAAACTAAATTGTGGTTGTATAGTATTTCATTGCATGGTTACATTTGAATTATAGCCATATCTCTTCATTTCTATGTATAAATGGTCCCCCTAGGGCACATACAAATAAATAAAGTTAAATACAAAAGCACTTCTGAGTCATAGATCATGCATAGTTTTGTCTTTGCTGGGTGCTGCCAAATTGCCAACTTTTATCTCCATCAGAATCACTGTTTCTCCAGACATCCCATGTTGGTGTGATTGAGAATAACTTTCTTATGAACATCATACCTGTGCAGTACCCCTCATGCTCCACATGCTCATTCTCCACACTTTATTTTTAAAAATTCAATAACAACTCTTAATTTTAACAAGTAAAATGACCAGCTTCACTTAAAGTTGACAGCCAAATAAAAATATTTGTAAAAGTAGATAAAAAAAAAACCAGAAAGCAACAAATAAATGATTCATTATAGTCAATTGTTACTTGAGCCTGGTGCTAACATTTCAATGTCAACCAGAGTCCTTTACAAGATGACTGGACAGATTGATATCATGTACCACATGAACATAGCCCTTCTTTTTAGACTATGCATAAAAAGCAACCTAGAAGGAGTTATAGACCTCAATGGTACAGCCATAACTGCATATTCCTAAATGAAATTTCAGAGAAAGTTTTAATGACATAGACAGTGATTTCTGGATAACACACTAAAAGTGCAATCAATAAAAAGAAGTAGAGGGAGAAGAGGAGAAGGAGGAGAAGGAGAGAGGGAGGGAGAGAGGAAGGAAGGAAGGGAGGGAGGTAGGGAGGGAGGGAGGAAGGAAGGAAGGAAGGAAGGAAGGAAGGGAGGGAGGGAGGGAGGGAGGGAGGGAGGGGAGGAAGGAAGAAGGAGAAGAAGGAAGGAGGAGAAGGGGGAAGAGAAGAAGAGGAGAAGGAGAAGAGGAGGAGGAGGAAGAGGAAAATAGGTAAGTGGGATTTCAGCAAATCAGGTCACTTTAATCTTTAAAACTCAAGGATGAAATGGTTGTAAATAAAATCTGTAGAATGGGAGAAAATATTTCTCAATCATGTACCTGCTATGTATTAAAGAATTCCTGAACCTCAATAATAAAATGGCAAGTCAACCAAATGAAAAATGAAGAGAATTTTGAATGGCATGTGTCCAAAGATAATGCAAACTGTCAGATACTTGAATAGATGCTTAAAATTCTGGGTCATTAAGGAAATGCAAATAAAACTGAGGTGAAAGACAATTTCTCACAAAGCAAGATGAGAAAATGTGACAGAAAATATGTGAACAAAATGTCCAGGAATAAGAACATTCATATCCTGCTGCTGTAAAGTTTTGTAGACACTTTGGAACATATAGTAGGTCCTCAGAATATTAAACATAGCTTTGTCATATAACCTTAGTACTGTTACTCTTTTGTCTATACTAGAAAAAAAAATGAAAATACACCTGAATGTTCCTTGCAGTGCTATGTGTAATTACTGAAAGGTAAAATGGAAATGAAATTCCACCAACATGCTGAAATATCATTCAGCAGTAAGAAGTTATAAAGTACTGAAGCATGTTACAATATGCTGGAAACCAGAAAATAGTATGAGAAGAAAGAGACCATCCAAGAAAGAAAACATATGGCATAATCCCCTTGATATGAAATATCCAGAATTCATGTATAGACAAATTTAGGCTGAAGCATAAGGATTTTTATGGGAAGGAGTGACTAAATGTTCTAAAATATCATGGAGTGACAACTACAAAATTTTGTGATTATATTTAAACCAGTCAAGTACACACTGAAGAGTTGAATTTTCAAGTCTGTGGCTTATAAAGGTTTACTAGCAACAAAACAAGAAGCATTGAAGGTGCTCTTGTCTAAGACAAACTATGCAAGGTTTTTTGGACAGTGTCTCTGCCATGAAGCCCTTTAGACTCACCATGATGCTAAGCAGTTGGCATTTACCTTTCAAATTAATGCTGTTTAATAAGTACAGAAACTATAAGAAGTAAGTATATTATTATTTCTGCTGTATATATGGCATTACTGAGACGCTTAAAGATTAAAATTATTTGTTAAAATTATATCATCATTAAGTCTCACAAGTTTTTCGGTTTTACATTGATATTATCCTGGCCACTCTGCCTTGTCACCTCAAAGCAGGACATCTAAATCTTTCCTTTACAAGAAAGATTTAATACTATTATACGTTGTGTGCACTGTTCTCCTTTCAAAAAAATTGAAAATTCTATTATTAGTTTTATTATGAAACAAATGTGCTATTTTTCACAAATAGTAAGCTTCAATTCTTAAATAAGCCATAGATTGTTTTTGAACTCTAGCTTTTTGCAAAAGAGATGTGATAAGTGTAAAGCTAAAAAGATTCAGTGTTATATATTATCTTCTTTCAAATAAGACTGTGCCAAACGGCATTGACTTCTAAGTTATATTTATGGAGTCTCCTTCAAATTCTGAGAAGTGATGCATGGAATAAACACACAGATGACACAGAACTCAAGTGAAAAATTATCATTATCAACTAAAGGTAACCAACAAACTAAGAGTGATGATAAATTAATTAGCCTGTATTGCACTCTTCCAAATCCCTGTAGTGATTTGGCTCTTTTTTTAAATGTAAAATTACTCAATTTAGAACTCCACAAAAATAGCATGCATAAAGATTCAACCAGAGATCCAGAAGGGGCTAAAATTATGCAGATCGATGATGTCTTTACAAAAAAATGAATCAGACTCAAGAACTTATGCTTGGTTGAGTTACAGAATCAAGTAGAAAGAAACAGAATTCAAATCTAACTCTGCTGGCCGCGAGCCCAGTGATAGTACTGCTGTCCCCAGGAAGGAAACCTCACTACACTCGGAACATGGATATACTCAACCTTATCCATACTGGATAAAAAGGACAAAACATAGACATTTGAGGTTGTAGGAGAAGGAATGTGTAGTAGTCGATAATGTGGGTTGGTGGGATACCTTGTTAATTTTGTTCCAGCTGCTATTCCAGTATTCAAACACAATTGCCACCTAATTCTTCAGGGACCATCATTTCCTTGGCTGCCAATATGTAGTCCCAAACTACAAAAGTTCATTGTAGTAATAGTATAGATTTTTTTAAAAAAACATACAATTTAGGGGAAGGAATGCTGAAAGAATGCACCATTTACCCCCTGCAAAGTCCCCCAAAATGCTTTAAGTCATTAATGAAACAACCAAGAAACAACTTGATCATGGTGAGTACTGTTTTTGATGTGTTCTCTTTTTTTTTTTTTTTTTGATGTGTTCTTAAATTCAGTTTACAAGCTTTGTATTGATAATTTTGGCACAATTCCTAGGGAGATTGGAAAACAGAATTCTCAACAAAATGCTTGCAAATCAAATTCAAGAGCACATCAAAACCAGCATTCATCATGATCAAGTCAGTCTTATCCCAGAGATGCAGGAATGATTCTACAAAAATAGAGTAAAATTTGTGATTGAGGATAACTTAAAATAATTCAGTTCAGGTCAATTACAAACTCCTTCAAGAAACATGTAAATGGAAAGTAAACATTACATCTGACATTTTGAAAAAAAACAAATTTATTAATTATGAGCATAAAAGAATTCCACGCCAAAGCCATAGAATATGTCTTAAGTAAAATTATAGGAAAATTCCCAATTCTAGAGGCGAGCATGTCCATCCAGGTACAAGAAGTATACAGATCACTAATTAGCACGAGAAAAGAAAGTCCCCATGTAATGTCATTGTAAAGAGCAGGTACTGTTCTTGCAGAGGATTGGAGTTCAGTCCTCAGCCACATGCTGGATGACTCATAACTGCCTATAATGCCAATGTCGGTGGCCTCAGCAGGCATCTGTACTTAAAGGCAAATATGCAAACACACATACATAAATAAAACAATAAGCAATAAATCTTAAAATATCAAAATATTGACACCACCACATTCCAAATAAAACAACTGTTCTATCAAGTGAGAGCAGACACCGGAGAGGTTGTAAGGAAAGTGGAATTCTTTTCCACTCTTGTGGGAGTATAGATTGGAGCTGCCACTATGGAAATCTGTGTAGATGTTCCTCAAAAGTGTAGAAACTGAACCATATGGATCTCTTACATCACTTCTGGGCATATAACTAAAGTCTCTATATGCTACTGCAGAGATATTTGCTCCTCCGTGTTCTTTGCTGCTCTGTTCACAATTGCTAGGAAATGGAATCAGCCTGGATGTCCATTAACAGCTGAATGAATAATGGAAATGTAGCATATATATGTGATATATATATATATATATATATATATATATTATTCCATTGTGTATGGATATAGAGATATATAATTTCATTGTAACTATATAATGGAATTTTCTTCAGCTGTAAAAATAAAATTATGAAATTTTCAAGTAAAAGGATAAAAATGATTTTAAAAAACTATACCAAGTAAAGTAATCCAGTCACAGAAAGACAAATGTCACATGTTCCCTCTCATATGAGGATCCCAGCTTTTAATTTTGAGATTTGTTTTCAACTTGGAGTGCATGATGATGCTAGGGAACTAGAAATGGGCCACAGGAGAGGGCTGTGTCCAAGGCAGGGAGCTAGCAGGGCGTAGTTGATGTTTAAGTAGAGGGGTAATACTGAGAGCAGAAACGGGGAAGGGACTTGGTGACATGGAAGACTAGGGCAAGGGAAGAAAGGATCAACCCAAACAAAAGGCCATATGCACAAGGAGCCATCTGGAAACCTACTACTTTGTAAGTCAATTAAAAATACAAGTTAAAACTAAAACAGTGTTAGAAGAAAGATGTCTTTCATGAGTAGACGATGCTCTTCCTAGAGGGTACTGTTTAATAAACAAAAATCCCAGTCCCAGGTGTTTGGCACCTCCTATGAGTCCTTGGTCAGAAACCCCTGAGAGGCTTCCTGAACAACGAAGACTCTTGCTACTTCTCTTGGTTTCACACATGATGGTTAAGGCCCTATTACTGAAGACATTTGGGCATTTGTTGCCAGATACAGAGACATCAATCTGAAATGGCACTGAAAGTTCTTGGCTAGTACTTACAGTCCTATAAGGTAATAGGAAGTGTACCGGTAAATGAAGGGCATTAGTGAATTTATCCAATATGACCCTTGTGAATTACAATGCCAGCCCTCGAGTTACCGTGCACTCCCTGCACTAGCAGCATGACTGTGGTAATCAACAGGTCTCATTGTATTTGAAGCCCACTTCAAAGGAGAAAATGTACGCCTGGTATTATAGACAATACCCAAAATCCTATGGCTGGGAAGGTCATAGGTCTTATGGGAAATTCATCATTGTTTAGCTAAACGGACATGGTACCAAACTAAATTCTATGTATTCATGTTTATAACCTCAGACAACAATGCTACTCTCATTCTCCAGGAAGCTTCTCTTTTTCGTTGAGAATACTGAATGCAGATGGCTGTTTAAGGTGTAGACAGTACATGAAACTTGAATGCTCAGCACCCAAGACATTCTTTCCCACTCCCTCTGTGACTCAGGGTACATCTCAAAAGAGCGAAAAACATATAAGAACTAGAAAAGTTGGAAATGATTGTGAAGTGTCTTCTTCAGTGCCGTATGACGCAGATACTGCAAATAGGATCTCAGAGCAGAATCAATGAGCCTGCACAGGACTGGGCCTGTCAACAACTAATCAGGTATTGGGAAAGGCTCAAGAGACCCCACACTTCCTCAATGAAATATGAGTTGTTGATGGATTCTGGGGAAGGGATAGACTTTGTCTACAGTCGCATACCCTACTATGAGTCCACCAGACTCTAATGGATAATTTCAAACCCTTGGTCATATAAATGGTCCTGGTCAAAATCAGAAGGTCAGAAAACAAAACAAGAACAGATAAATTGTGGGAAAGGGGCTTGTATGGAGGAAGGTGAAAATGAGAGTGGCAGAGGGAAATAAAGTGAGCGGTGAGAAGAAACAGAATGCATTCTCTGCATGTATGAAATTGTCAAAGAACAATTCAGTCAATCAAAAGGAAACAGAAACAGACTTCTGATTTTTCTTCAGTTATATCAAAGTTTTATAAATCCTGTCATTAAATACACCAGGAAAACACTCATAATATAACAACATTTGTCTTTAAATTTTGAATCAGAGAGAAAATTACAAGTAACTTTTATACTTTAGGCTTTTGTGGCATTAATTTTGGTTGACTTTGGCATTGGTCCCAATTTACAGAATTGACTAGAATTTGACATTGCATGTTTTATTTTCTTTATAGGAATTTCTGATCTTTCTTTCTTTCTTTTTCTTTCTTTCTTTCTTTCTTTCTTTCCTTCCTTCCTTCCTTCCTTCCTTCCTTCCTTCCTTCCTTCATTTATTTTTTCCTTCCTGCCTGCCTGCATGCCTGGCTGACTGCCTTTTTTTCTTTCTTTTGTGGTTTTATAAGACAGAATTTCTCTGTGTAATAGCCTAGCTGTCCTGGAACTTGCTTTGTAGATCAGGCTGCCCTCAAAATCAGAAATAGAGATGCCTATTTCTGCTTCTCCAGAGGATTTCTAATTTTAAATGTACAGTACATCATTTTTTATTGATACTTCGCATTTTCAGATGTATCTTTGTGTATTTTGAATGATTTTCCTTCCTAATTGGGTTAATCTTCTTTTCTTAATTCCAGTATGGCTACCTCATAATCAAAATTTAGTGGTATATACTCTGATATAACCTGCAATCATTTGTTTAATTACTGGGAATGGATGTTGATTTTGGTCTCTAACTTTAAACAAATGGTCTTGGCTCCAATCCCATTGCAAGCTGGTAGATAAATTAAAAAAAAAAACATTTGTAAAGGAAAAATGTATTTGGGATGTTAGAACTATTCTATAGTTGAGGTTTCCTGCTAACATTCCAAATGGGAGAATCATAAGCTATAATTTATTCATTCTCATATCCATAATTTTTATTATCCCTTGTCCAGTCCCTGAAGACCAATATAGTCTCACTATTTCCTGACATGTTCCTCACTTTCATCTTCTTGAATGTTGAGATCAGTAGAATATAGACAGAACACTGATATGATGAAATTTTTCCTTGGATTTCCTTTTTTCTGTTTGTTTGCTTTTTTACATCCCAACCAAAGTCTCCCCCTTCTTCTCCTCCCAGTTCCTCCCACTTTGCCTTTCCTCCTGTTTCTCTTCAGATCTGATAGGCCTCCCATGGATATCAGGCAGCCATGGTATATCAAGCTGCAGTGAGACTATGCACCTCCTGTGAAGGCTAAATGGGGCAATCCAGTAGAAAGAATGGGTCACAAAAGCAGACAATAGTGTCAGAGACAGCCTCTGCTCTCACTGTTAGGAGTCTCATATAAAGACCGAGTTACATAACTGTAACCTATGTGCAGAATGTCTAGGTCAGTCCCACATAGACTCCCTGTCTGTTACTTCAGTCTCTGTGAGCCCCTCTGAGGCCAGGTTAGTTGATGCTATGAGTTTTCTTGTGGTGCTCTTGATCCCACTTGCTCCTACAATCCTCCCTGCCCCTCTTTCACAGGATTCCCCAAGCTCTGGCTAATGTTTGGCTGTGGATTTCTGCATCTGTTTCCATCAGTTGCTGGGTGAAGCCTTTCTGATGAACATTGGGCTAGGCACCTGTCTATCAGTATAGCAGGATATCATTAGGAATCACTTCATTGACATTTTTTTCCATTCATATTTGGTTCTATTCTAGGCCTCTGGGCTATCCAGCCTCTGGGTCCTAGACTTCAGAGATAAGCTCCCTCTCAGGGTAGGGTCTTCACCTGGGCCAGTCATTAGTTGGTCACTCTCACAATTTCTGGCCATTTTTACTATACACATCTTGTAGGCAGGACAAATTTTAGGTAAAAGAGTTTGTGGCTGGGTTGGTGTCCCAGTTCCTCCATTGGAAGTCTTGCTTGATTACAGGATGTAGCCAGTTCAGGCCATGTATCACCTATTGGTAAGAGTCTTAGCTGGCATCACTCTTGTAGAATCTTGGGAGTTTCCATTGCTCTAGGTTTCTAGCTCATCCCAGAGATGCCTCAAGATTTCAGTTGTCTCTCCCAGTACTCTCTCACTCAATCCTCCCACCACCTGATCCCTCCTTTCCAATCCCCATTTCCCTTTCAGCCCCTCTCCTGCATCCACTGGCAATGTCCATTCTATTTTCCCTCCACAGTGAGATACGCATACCCCCCTTGAGCCCTCCTTGTCACTAAGCTTCTCTTGGTCTGTGGGATTATAGCATGGTTCTCCTTTACTTTAAGGCTAATGTCCACTTATGAATGAGTGCATATGATGTTTGTCTTTTTGGGTCTGTGTTACCTCACTCATTATGATCTTTTCTAGTTCCATCTATTTGTCAGCAAATTTCCTGATACCATTGTTTTTGACAGCTGAGGAGTACTCCACTGTATAAATGTACCATATTTTCTTTATCAGTTCTGTGGTTAAAGGACATCTAGGTTTTTTGCAGTTTTTGACTATTACAAAAAAATCTATGAACATAGTTGAGCAAGTGTCCTGTGTTGTGGTGGAGCTTTCTTTGGGTATATGCCCAGGAGTGGTATAGCTGGGTCTTGAAGTAAATCTAGTCCCAATTTTCTGAGAAACCACCATGCCATATTGATTTCTAATGTGGCTGTACAAGATTGCAGTTCCATCAGCAATAGAGGAGTGTTCCCCTTGCTCCACATCCCCTCCAGCATGAGCTGTTACTTGTGTTTTAGATCTCAGCCATTCTGATGGGTGTAAGATAAAAATCTCAGTGTTATTTTGATTTGCATTTCCCTGATGACTAAGGATGTTGAACATTTCTTTAAGTGATTCTTGGGCATTTGAGGTTCCTTTGTTGAGAATTGTCTGTTTAGATCTGTACTCTATTTTATAATTGGATTATTTGGTTTTTTTAAAGTCGAATTTTTTAGATTCTTTATATATTTTGTATATCAGCCCTCTGTCAGATATGGGTTTGATGAAGATCTTTTCTGATTCTGTAGGCTGTTGTTTGTCCTTTTGACAGTGTCCTTTGCCTTACAGAAGCTTTCCCATTTCATGAGGTCCCATTTGTTAATTGTATATCTTTGTGCCTGCATGGTTGGTATTCTGTTTAGGAAGTTGTCTCCTGTGCCATTGTCTTCAAGGCTATTCCCTACTTTCATTTCTATCAGGTTCAGTGTATCTGGTTTTATTTTAAGATCTTTGATCCACTTGGAATTGAGCTTTGTGCAGGGTGATAGACATGGATCTATTTGTATTCTTCTACATGCCAACATCCAGTAAGACAAGTGCCATTTATTCAAGGCTCTTTCTTTTATCCATTGTATAATTTTGGCTTCTTTGTCAAAAATTAAGTGTCCATAGATGTGCAGATTTACTTCTGGGTCTTTGATTCAATCCCAATGATCAATGTGTCTATTTTTATGCCAATCTCATGTAGTTTTCATTATTATTGCTCTGTAGTACAGCTTAAAATCAGGGATAGTAATACCTTTGGAAGTTCTTTCATTGTACAGGACTGTTTCAGCTATCCTGGGTTTTTTGCTTTTTCATATGAAGTTGAGTATTGTTCTTTCAAGGTCTGTAAGAATGGTGATAGAATTTTGATGGAGATTACATTGAATCTGTGGACTGCTTTTGATAGGATGGTCATTTTTACTATGTTAATCTTACCAGTCCATGAGCATGGGAGGTCTTTCCTTCTTCTGACATCTTCTTCAATTTCTTTCCTCAAGGACCTGAAGTTCTTGTCTTACAGGTCTTTCACTTGCTTGGTTAGAGTTACTCCGAGATATTTTGTATTATTTGTGGCTATTGTAAAGGGTGTTGTTTCCTTGATATCTTTCTCAGCTTGTTTGCCATTTGTATATGAGAAGGCTACTGATTTAAAACAAACAAACAAACAAAAACTTGTATCGATATACTTCCCTGAAGGTGTTTATCAGCTGTAGAATTGACTTGGTAGCTTTTTAGGGGTCACATGTCTATACTATCATATCATCTGCAAATAATGATACTTTGATTTCTTCCTTTCTAATTTGTATCACACTGATCTCCTGCAGTTGCCTTGTTGTTCTAGCTAGAACTTCAAGTACTATAGTGAATAGATATGGAGAGAGAAGATAGCTTTTTCCTGTCCCTGATTTTAGTGGAATTTCTTTGAAATTCACTACATTTTCTTTTATGTTGGCTATAGGCTTGCTGTGAATTGCCTTTATTCTGTTTAGTAATGACCCTTAGGCCTTTTCAGCACCTAATAAGATGATTGTGTGTGTGTGTGAGTATGTGTGTGTGTGTGTGTGTGTGTATGTGTGTGTGTTTGTGTTTCAGTTTGTTTATATGGTGGATAACATTGACAGATTTTCATGTGGTAAACCATCCCTGCATATCTGGGATGAAAACTATTTGATCATGGTGGATGATCCTTTTGATGTGTTCTTGGATTCAGTTTGCCAGTATTTTATTGAATATATTGAGGAAAATTGGTTTGTAAGTCTCTTTCTTTGTTGAATCTTTGTGTGTTTTGGGTATCAAGATGACTGTGGCATCATAAAATGAATTTGGCATGTTCCTTGTAGCTAGAGTTTTCCTGCCTGGCCCACAGTCAGGACAAATCTCTCTAACCTGCCAGTCCCACAGCTGCTCAGATCCAACCAAGTAAACACAGAGACTTATATTGGTTACAAACTGTATGGCCGTGGCAGGCTTCTTGCTAACTCTTCCTACAGCTCAAATTAATCCATCTCTATAAATCTATACCTTGCCATGAGGCTCGTGGTTTACTGGCATCTTCACATGCTGCTTGCCATCGTGGCGGCTGGCAGTGTCTCTCTGCCTCAGCCTTCCACTTCCCAGCTTTATTTTCCTCCTTGTCCTGCCTATACTTCCTGCCTAGCCACAGGCCAATCAGTGATTTATTTATTGACCAATCAGCAACACTCTTGATATACAGACCATCCCATAGCAGTTCCTTCTGTTTCTATTTTGTGGACTAGTTTGAGGAGTATTAGTATTAGCTCTTCTTTGAAAGTCTGACAGAATTCTGGGCTAAAATCATCTGACACTGGCCTTTTTTTGTATGGGAGACTTTTATGACTGCCTCTATTTCTTTGAGGGCTATAGAAATATCTAAATTGTCTGATCTTAATTTTACTTTGAGAAGTGGTATCTATTGAGAAAACTGTTCATTTCTTTTGGCTCTCCCAATTTTGTAGAGTACAGGTTTTTTTTTTTGTTTTTTTTTTTTTTGGTTTTTCGAGACAGGGTTTTTCTGTGTAGCTTTGTGCCTTTCCTTGAACT
Organism: Peromyscus eremicus; assembly: GCF_949786415.1. Lineage (NCBI taxonomy): Eukaryota > Metazoa > Chordata > Mammalia > Rodentia > Cricetidae > Peromyscus > Peromyscus eremicus. The sequence continues at coordinate 118,744,613 of NC_081421.1, read as the reverse complement.
CACTCTGTAGGCCAGGCTGGCCTTGAACTCACAGAGATCCACCTGCCTCTGCCTCCCAAGTGCTGGGATTAAAGGCATGTGCCACCACCACCCGGCTGAGTACAGGTTTTCGAAGTATGACCTAAGGATTCTTTGGATTTCCTGAATGTCCGTTTTATGCTCCCCAGCTTTTCATTTATGATTTTGTGAAATTGGACATTTTCACTCTGCTCTTTAGTTAGTTTGGATAAGGGTTTTTCTATCTTATTGATTTTCTTAAAGAACCAACTCTTTGTTTCATCAATTCTTTGTATTGTTCTCTTTGTTTCTATTTTATTGATTTTAGCCCTCAGTTTGATTGTTTCCTGCCTTCTATTCCTCTTGGGTGTGACTGCTTTGTTTTTGTTATAGAGGTTTCAGGTATGCTGTAAAGTCACTGGTATGAGAATTCTCTAATTTCTTTATGCAGGCACGTAGTGATATGAATTTTTCTCTTAATACTGCTTTCATTGTGTCCCATAAGTTTGGATATGTTGTGCACTCATTTTTATTCAATTCTAGGAAGTCTTTTTAATTTCTTTCTTTATTTCTTCCCTGACCCAGTGGTAATTTAGTAGAGAATTATTAATGTTCCATGACTTTGTAGACTTTCTATTGTTGTTGAAATCCAACTTTAATTCATGTTGGTCTGATAAGATACAGGTTTTTTTTTTCTTGTAGCAGTTGATACTTGCTTTGTGACTTAGTATTTGATGAATTTTGGAGATGGTTCCATGAGGTGGTGAGAAGAAAATATATTTTTTGTGGGATATTGGCTTAAGATGTGTTATATTCGTTTATGCTGTGGAATGTTTAATGATGAAAAGATGTCTTACAATCTTTTATGTTGTATTTGTTTAAATCTGTAAAGCTGTTTTACTTTGCCTGTCTAAAATACATTATTGGTCTAATAAAGAGCTGAATGTCCAATAGCTAGGCAGGAGAGAGAAACTATATATATATATATATATATATATATATATATATATATATATATATATAGAGAGAGAGAGAGAGAGAGAGAGAGAGAGAGAAGAGGGGGAGCAAGAAAAGAAGGAGGGGAGGATTCTAGGGGCCCGCCATCATCTAGCCACACAGCCAGACACAGAGTAAGAAAGGAAGAAAGATATATAGAACAAAGAAAGGTAAAAGCCCAGAGGCAAATGGTAGTCAAAGAAAAATGGGATAATTTAAGTTAGAAAATCTAATTAAAAACAAGCCAAGCTTAGGCTGAGCATTCATAAGCAAGAATAATTCTCTGTGTATTTATTTGGGAGATGGGTGTGAGGACCCCAAAGAGTAAAAAACAAAAACAAAAAAAATTAAACTACATGTATTCTTTTGCATTGGGGTGAAATGTTCTGTGGATATATGTTGGGTCCATTTGAGACATAAATTCTGTTAGTTCCATTATTTCTCTGTTTAATTTCTGTCTGGATGACCTGTCCATTGATGAGAGTGGGGTGTTGAAGTCTCCCACCATTTATGGAGTTCAATGTATGACTTAAACTTTAGTAATGTTTCTTTTACAAATGTGGGTACCCTTGCATTTGGGGCATAGATGTTCAGAATTGAGATGTCATCCTGGTGCATTTTTCCTTTTATGAGTATGAAATACACTTGTCCATCTCTTTTCATTAATTTTGGTTTGAAATTTATTTTATTAGGTATTATGATGGCCACACCAGCTTTTATGTTAGGTCCATTTGATCGGAAAATCTTTTTCCAACTCTTTACTCGGAGGTAATGTTTATCCTTGATATTGAGGTGTGTTTCTTGGGTGCAGCAGAAGGATGGATCCTGTTTTTATATACATTCTATTGTTAGCCTGTGTCTTTTTATTGACAAATTGAGTTCATTGATGCTGTGGGATGGTCTGTATGTCAAATGTGTTGCTCTGATTGGACAATAAATAAAACGCTGGTTGGCCAGTAGCCTGGCAGGAAGTGTAGGTGGGACTAACAGAGAAGAGAATTGAGAGAACAGGAAGGCGGAGAGAGACACTGCCAGCCACCGCCATGACAAGGGAGATGTAAGGTACTGGTAAGCCACGAACCATGTGGCAAAGTATAGATTAATAGAAATGGGTTAATTTAAGATAGAAGAAGTACATAACAAGAAGCCTGCCACGGCCATACAGTTTGTAAATAATATAAGCATCTGTGTGTTTATTTTATAAGTGGGCTGTCGGACTGCCAGGGCTTGGCAGGACCCGGGGAGAAAACTCTCTAGCTACACATTGATATTGAGAGATATTAATGACCCCTGAATGTTAATTCCTGTTATTTTGTTAGTGGTGGTGGTGGCAGTGTGTGTGTGTGTGTGTGTGTGTGTGTGTGTGTGTGTGTGTTTCCCTCCTTTGGATTTCACTAGTGTGTGATTATCTATTTCATATATTTTCTTGGGTGTAGTTAATTTCCTTAGGTTGGAGTTTTTCTTCTAGTACTTTCTGTGGGGCTGAATTTGTGGATAGATATTATTTGCATTTGACTTCGTCATGAAATATCTTGTTTTCTCTATCTATGGTAATTGAAAGTTTTGCTGGGTATAGTAGTCTGGACTGGCATCCATGGTCTCTTAGAATCTGCAAGACATCTGTCTAGGACCTTCTGGCTTTTAGAGTCTCTACCGAGAAGTTAGGTGTAATTATTACATGCCTGCTTTTATGTTACTTGGCCCTTTTCCCTTGCAGCTTTTAATATTCTTTCTTTGTGCTCTATATTTAGTGTTTTGAGTATTATGTGGTGTGGGGATTTCTTTTCTGATCTAATTTATTTGGTGTTTTGTAAACTTCTTGAGCATGTCCTTCCTTAGGTTAGAGAATTTTTTTTCTATGATTTGTTAAACATATTTTCTGGGTTTTTGAGCTGAGATTCCTCTCTTTCTATTCTTATTATTCTTAGGTTTTGTCTTTTCATAGTGTCCCAGATTTCTTGGATGTTTTGTGTTAAGAGTTTTTTAGATTTAACATTTTCTCTGACTGATTAATCTATTTCTTCTACAGCATCTTTGACACCTGAGACTCTCTCCTCCATCTCTTACGTTCTGTTGGTGATATTCGTGTTTATACTTCTTGCGCACTTACCCAGACTTTCTATTTCCTGAATTTCCTCAGTTTGCTATTCCCTTGGTTTTCTTTATTGCTTCTGTTTCAATTTCATGTTCTGAATAATTTCCTTCAACTGTTTGTTTTGGGTTGGCTTTCTTGGCATTCTTTAAGGGAATTGTTAATTTCTTTTAATTTTTTTGATTGCCTTTTCCTTTCCTTGGATTTCTAAGCACAAATTTATACTCAGTAATACAGTTTATAGCATGCAATATTGGCTTGTTTGTGTGTATATTACATGTATATGATTTACAGACATCTCATTTTAATAAGTAATTTCTGTTCATTAAAGTCTAAAAAATACAGAAATATATTTTAGTCACATGTGTTTTCTATAATTTATTATTAACAAATTTTAGTGCTTTTATTTACTTCCCCCAATATCTGAATAGCCTAATAATAGCCTAATATCTGAAATAAATTTTATAAATCTATTCTTCATGCCAATCACAACTGGAATTGTGGTATCTGCCACAAATGGAATTATATAGAGGCCACCTTGTAGCACAACAGCCAATTATCATGGTGATAAGTCTAAAGGTAGCATAGTCTTGATCTTTATGAATTTGGAGTGGTATGTTCAGTTTAGACAGATTAATTAAAACAACCAGGTACACGTTGTTATCATATTTGATTCACATCTTCCAGTATTAAGGTTGCATTAGGTTTATAAAATGAGGAATTAATACAGAGAGGTGCTAATTAAATGTAAATAAAAGGCATTATGAACTTCTCCATGGAACTCAAATGGTATTATTATATTAAATAAAAATGATGTCAATCAGATGCTCAGGTGCATGACTTCTCTAAATGTTCAACTTTAGGGTTTCGGAGAAGTATTATTGACTCGATAAATTTAATTACAGACTCATAAAAGGCGCTACTGACCATTCTCTTGACTAGTTTGGAGTACACAGCACTCCAGTCACTCATTTTTACAAAACAAAGGTTTATTTTTATCAACAAAGTGACTCTCAAGCTTCTCACTTGTCCAATGAACTTCCTAGAGTTACTGCAATGGGGGCACTCTTCCAGGAAGGAGATCCATGTTCAGTTCAATTTTCAAACACATACTCTGAAATATGTTCATACTCTCTTTTTCCATTTAATTTTCTTGGAGCATGTTTAAGTGTCTATAAGTATTAAAAAATACATGATAAAAGTTCTTTTCTCCTACAAAAAGGAGAGGAGAATTTTAGTCCTCAAAAATGAGTACTTTTGAAAAATATTCTTGAAATATTGTGATTAATAATAAATCATTATCATGAGCTGAATAATGTTGTAACTTATTTCTATTCTCCAGAAAGGTCAGAAATTGCAGTTATAATATTCTCCTTTGATTTCAGCAGCTCTGTATTGTTGATTCTGAGCCTGCAATGCATTTGTTTGATCAGAATGCTGGATGAACTGGAGATGTTTATATTGTTTGCTGAGGCATCTAAGGAACCAAATGTTGAAATATCTTGTGATTTCTCTAAGGGAAACCAAGACCATACTTAGACAATGGTGTGAGCCAAGTTAGAGAGTTGTAACTCAGTCAGGTAACTTTCACATTTTCTTACACTTGAACAGGTTACTCTGAGTCATATTGTTTTGAATATAGCCATCAAAATACCACCTGCTAAAATTGTAAGTTTTTAACAAATGCTCACCATTTTGAATGAAATTCAGAAGAGACAAAGTTAATTGACCACTCATGGGGTGAAATTTTACAACAAAAATGAAAAAAAAATGAAATAATGGTTCATTAGAAAACTCTTAACATATGAAGCCAAAACCTGCTCTACAATACTATGATGCAATCTTATATTTGCACTGTGGCTATATCCCCCCCCCCCGAAAGTGGAACTAATTGCCTATATTTAGTTTCTCCAGAGGTTTTCTACCTGAAATAATATCATGTCTTGTTATTGAAACAATACATCGAAAGACAACAAATCCAAAGCCAATTCTCTGTATACTTTCAGGTTGGAATTTCTGTTACATTAACCTATTCTTTGAAAGGTTACAAGAGGTGGTATTTTGCCTTTAATATTACTCTACTGGCATGAATTTAGTAGGCTAAATGCACCAATAAAAGAATCTGTGCGTGTTCTCTTTGGTACAAACTCTGAAGGATTAGTCTCAGTGAAGTAAGCTAACCAACTCTTATCTCTTACAGGTTTTCAAGGCATTAGTCAGTTGGATTTTAAGCCAAATAAAACTATTAATACCATGTCTCTCTGTCCAGGGTTGGTGATTTTAGCTGAGTCTATGGCAAGGGGAGGCTAGGTACTCTGTTTTTCCAGATCTTGTTTCTTTCTGAAACCCATTAATGACAGCTTCAACCAATGAAGATATTGCTCATTGAGTTGTACTTTCAAATTCTGGTACTTTTCAGACATAGTCGTATTTTTTTAAAACAAAGTTTTTATGCATGTGTTTATCATGGAAACCACTATTTATATATCAGTTAAATCTAGGCAACACATTTGTTTCTGCTACTCATGATTAGGGTAATTTTCAGTGCATTGACTTATGAAACAATAATACTTGAGGATACTTTTTGCACATGTCTGTAAATCTCTACAAGGAAGAAGATAGGAAAGAAAAGTGTGGAGATTCTGACTCTGCCTAAGATATGGTGGCTAGGTTTGCAAAGGCCAGATTAGGCAAGGGTCATATGACCAACAGGGCTGTTTTGCAACAACCCAGAGATTATAGGAAGGTGTTAGGAGACAGAGAAAACATAATTCTTTTTCATTTTGTATATCTTTAGTGGACATAAGTTTAGATATTATTAAACTATAGAAATCTATTGTTAATTTATATGAAACTATTATTAAACTATAGGAGTCACTTATATCACTTTTCACTATTTGACTCTACACAAACAAGTGCCTTTGCTGCTTAGACAGATCGCACAGGGAAGGTTGGAGAATACACGGATATTCTGGTGAGTCATGAAATTCTAATTAGCAGTACAGTGAGATCATAGCACCACTTGAAATCCTCAGAACAACATGCCTTCTCCCAAAGCCTGGAATGCTGTTCCACTCCATGAGTCTTTTCTATGTGTTTAGGTGTTATGATTCCTCTTCCCACACAAATAATATTTTTTTTAAAAAAAGGCTGCCAGTCATTCATTTCATCCTTTCCTAATTACATGGGGTATATTGTGTTTTACTAGTACTTTGGCTAACAGGGATTCTTTGCCAGAATGAATTAGATGTTAGGAACAAGGAATGGAATATTTGAGATTATGTTACTCAATTCACTATATTTAAGGTAAGTTATTTTTTTAACTCACATTTATTAAAATTCAAGAACTTTTAAAACATTCTTTGTAATTTCATTACAAAACATGAAAAAAGTCAACTGACAATAAAAGCTAATGTTTTAAACAGAAGATAGACACAAAAACATTTCCAGGTCAGATTCATCGATTATTGTTAAGGGTGCTTGCAGCCAAGGCTGTTGGCCCCGTTTCAATCCCTGGAACCAACATGGCAGAGAGAACCAACTTCTGTAAGTTGTCCCCTGAATTATACACGCACATGCCATGCCATTTTTGTACTAGTGTGCACACACACAGTAAAAATAAAGGAAAATAATATTTCACTTACTGTGATTGTGAACTTCCTTTGAGGGGCAGGTTGGCAGGCAAAAGGTTGCAACAGTGATATTAACTACTATCTAAGTCATCATGATATATTACCTGTATAACACAAAAATCACCTTTCTTAAGACTAATTGAAGATATCTTTTTAGCAGTTGAAAACCTATCCATGTTGAAAACTTGTTAAATAGTGAAATAAGAATCTAAATATTGATAAAACATTAACCAAGGGTCTTGATTCTCTAAACTCAGTGAAATATCTCCACAGTGAGTTTTTAATCTCATCTGCTTTTTAATATTTTCTGTTTTGAAATTGTTTTTTGACATATAATAATTGTATAAATTTATGGACTAAGTATGATCTTTCTATATGTGTATAGAGTATATCACGATCATAGTAAAGTTATTAGCCTGAATTAACTCAGGAATTTATAACTTTTTTAGGTTGAAATACTCAAAATCACATATTTTAGTTATTTAAAATAGATAATTACTTCTTAATACACTATTCTCCTCTGAGTTTTAAAAATCTCTCTCACTTTTCCTCTCTGTTAGTACTTCTAAATATTTTCTTTATTATTTCTTAAATTGCAAGAGATATATATCAAGATTAAAAACACAAAAAGTTTGAATTTTAGAAGAGATGGATTTGAAATGGTTTATAAAGCTGGCATGTTTCTATGTAAGTTGTGGCTCACATTAAACATATCACATTCAAAGGAATTAGTTACACTGAAATACAGAGTAGCATTTGTAGATTAAGGTTAAGAAAGGATTGTATAATAAGTAACACAAAGAAAAAGCATAAATATTTAAACTAGTAAAATGAATGAGTTTTAAAAGGATGATTTAATTTTGTAAAATTTGCTATATAGTAGCATGATGGAAAAAGTAGATGTGATGGTCACATTAACCAGCACAGGTCCCTACTCTTTCCTTCTCTAGATTGGGAATGGTTGGGAAATTGTTTAATTTTAATCAACCTCAGTTTGCTTATCTGAACAACTGTCACAAGCACATTTTTACATTCACATCCCCCGATTATTTTGAGGATGGAACGAGATAAGAAGTGGAAAGCACCAAGAACATGGCTTACTTACTTACTACCTGTGACCTAAGGTTACTCACCTATGATCTTATTCATCTATTTACAAAAGGAGTTTGGAAAGCTCATAATAATGAATTCCAAGAGTACAGCTACAAATGAAATTGAGTAGAAAAATGTATATAATTGCAAAGGAATAAACACTTTTAGGAGAGTCAAAAGAAAAATTCAGGGTCTTCAATTCAATTCCATTGGTCCACATGTTGGTTTTTATGCCAGTACCAAGCTCTTTTTATTACTATAGCTCTATAGTAGAGCTTGAAGTCAGGGATCATGATGCCTCCAGAGCTTGATTTATTGTACAAGATTCTTTTGGCTATCCTGGGTTTTTTGTTTTTCCATATGAAGTTGAGTATTATTCTTTCCAGGTCTGTGAAGAATTGTGTTGGTAATTTGATGGGGATTGCATTGAATCTGTATATTGCTTTTGATATCATTGCCATTTTTACTATGTTAATCCTGCCTATCCATGAGCATGGGAGATCTTTCCATTTTCTGACATCTTCTTCAATTTCTTTTTTCAAGGGCTTAAAGTTCTTGTAATACAGGTCCTTCTCTTGCTTAGTTAGAGTTACCCCAAGGTATTTTATATCATTTGTGTCTGTGGAAAGGGTGATGTATCTCTGATTTCCTTCTCAGCCTGTTTGTCAATTGTATATAGGAGGGCTACTGATTTTTTTTGAGTTAATCTTGTAACCTGCTACATTGCTGAAGGTGTTTATAAGCTGTATGAGTTCCTTGGTCGAATTTTTTGGGTCACTTATGTATACTATCATGTCATCTGCAAATAGCAAAAGCTTGACTTCTTCCTTTCCAATTTGTATCCCCTTGATCTTCTTATGTTGTCTTATTGTTCTGGCTAGAACTGCAAGTACTATATTGAATAAGTATGGGGAGAGTGGACAGTCTTGCCTTGTTCCTAATTTTAGTGGAATTGCTTTGAGTTTCCATTTACTTTGATGTTGGCTGTTGGCTGTGGTGGTATTGTGTTCCCCAAAATATTGTGTACCCTAATAAACTTATCTGGGGTCAGAGAACAGAAAAGCCACTAGATACTTAGGACAGGCAGTGGTAGCACACGCCTTTAATCCTAGCATTCCAGAGGCAGAAATCCTTGTGTTCAAGGATACAGCCAAGCATGGTGACTCACGCCTTTAATCCCAGAAAGCGAGCCTTTAATCCCAGGGAGTGGTGGTAGAAAGCAGAAAGGTATATAAGGCGTGAGTACCAGAAACTGCAAGCATTTGTCTGGTTAAGCTTTTGGGTTTTGAGCAGCACAGTTCAGCTGAGAGCCATTTGAATATGAGGACACAGAGGATTCCAGTCTGAGGAAACAAGATCAGCTGAGAAGTTAGCCAGGTGAGGTTAGCTGTGGCTTGTTCTACTTCTCTGATATTCAAGCATTCACCCCAGTAACTGGCTCCAGGTTTGATTTTATTAATAAAATCTGTTAAGATTCCTGCTACAGGGCCGGGCAGTGGTGGCGCCCGCCTTTAATCCCAGCACTCGGGAGGCAGAGGCAGGATCTCTGTGAGTTCGAGGCCAGCCTGGACTACCAAGTGAGTTCCAGGAAAGACACAAAGCTACACAGAGAAACCCTGTCTCAAAAAACCAAAAAAAAAAAAAAAAAAAAAAAAAAGATTCCTGCTATAGTTGGCTTGCTGTAAATTGCCTTTATTATGTTTAGGTATGTTCCCTGTCTTCCTGATCTCTCCAAGACCTTTATCATGAAGGGGTGTTCGGTTTTGTCAAATGCCTTTTCAGCATCTAGTGAGATGATCATGTGGTTTTTTTTCTTTCAGTTTTTTTATATGGTGTATTACATTGACAGACTTTCATATGTTGAACGACCCTTGCATCTCTGGGATGAAGCCTACTTGATCATGGTGGATAATTGTTTTGATGTGTTCTTGGAGTCTGTTTGACAGTATTTTATTGAGTATTTTTACATCAATGTTCATGAGGGAGATTGGTCTATAGTTCTCTTTCTTTGTTGCATCTTTGTTTGGCTTGGGAATCAGGGTAATTGTAGCCTCATAGAAGGAGTTTGGTAATGTTCCTTCTGTTTCTATTGTGTGGAACAATTTAAAGAGTATTGGTATTAACTCTTCTTTGAAGATCTGGTAGAGTTCTGTGCTGAAATCATCTGGTCCTGGGCTTTTTTTGGTTGGGAGACTTTTAATGAATGATTCTATTTCCTTAGGGATTATTGTACTATTTAAATAGTTTATCTGGTCTTGATTTAACTTAGGTATGTGGTACCTATCCAGAAAATTATCCATTTCTTTTAGATTTTCCAGTTTTGTGGAATAGAGGTTTTTGAAGTATGACCTGATGATTCTCTGGATTTCCTCAGTGTTAGTTGTTATGTCTCCCTTTTCATTTCTGATTTTGTTAATTTGGATGCTCTCTCTCTCTGCCTTTTGGTTAGTTTGGATAAGGTCTTGTCTATCTTATTGATTTTCTCAAAGAACCAACTCTTTGTTTCATTAATTCTTTGTATTGTTCCCTTTGTTTCTATTTTATTAATTTCAGCTCTCAATTTCATTATATCCTGGCATCTATTTCTTCTGCGTGACTTTGCTTCTTCTTGTTCTAGAGCTTTCAGGTGTGCTGTTAAGTCACTAGTGTGAGATTTCTCCAACTTCTTTATGTGGGCATTTAGTGCTATGAATTTCTCTCTTAGCACTGCTTTCATATGTCCTATAAGTTTGGGTATGTGGTATATTCATTTTCATTGATCTCTAGGAAGTCTTTAATTTCTTTCTTTATTTGTTCCTTGACCCATTGGTGATTCAGTTGGGTATTATTCAGTTTCCATGAAATTGTAGGTTTTCTGTAGTTTTTGTTGTTGTTGAAATCTAACTTTAAACCATGGTAGTCTGATAGAATACAGGAGGTTATTCCAATTTTTTTGTATCTGTTGAGATTTGCTTTGTGGCCAAGTATGTGGTCGATTTTAGAGAAGGTTCCATGGGGTGCTGAGAAGGTATATTCTTTTTTGTTAGGATGGAATGTTCTGTAAATATTGTTTGAGTCATAACATCAGTTAAGTCCTTTATTTCTCTGTTAAGTTTTGATTTGGCAGATCTATCCAGGGGTGAGAGTGGGGTGTTAAAGTCTCCCACTATTAATGTGTGGGGTTTTATATGTGGTTTAAGCTTTAGTAATGCTTCTTTTACATATGTGGGTGCCCTTGTATTTGGGGCATAAATGTTCAGAATTGAAACTTCATCTTGGTGGATCTTTCCTGTGATTAGTGTGTAATGCCCTTCTTGATCTCTTTTGATTGATTTTAGTTTGAAGTCTATCTTGCTGGAGATAGGATGGCTACACCAGTTTGCTTCCTAAGACCATTTGATCAGAAAGACTTTTCCCAGCCTTTTATTCTTAGGTAGTGTCTATCTTTGAATTTGAGGTGTGTTTCTTGTATGCAGCAGAAAGATGGGTCCTGCTTTCATATACATTCTGTTAGCCTGTGTCTTTTTATAGGTGAATTAAGTCCATTGATATTAAGGTATATTAATGAACAGTGATTGTTCATTCCTGTTATCTTTTGGTGGTAGTGTGTGTGTACTTATCTTCTTTGGAGTTTACTGCTGTGGTGTTATCTATTGCCTGTGTTTTTGTGGACTTCCTTAGGTTGGAATTTTCCTTCTAGTGCTTTCTGTAGGGCTGGGTTTGTGGATAAATATTGCTTAAATATGGTTTTGTCTTGGAATGTCTTGTTCACTCCATCTATGATGACTGAAAGCTTTGCTGAGTATGTTAGTCTAGGCTGGTATCCATGTTCTCATAGTGTCTGCATTACATCTGTCCAGGCCCTTCTGGCTTTCAAAGTCTCCATTGAGAAATCAGGTGTTATTCTGATGGGTTTGCCTTTAAAAGTCACTTGGCCTATAGGAAGAAGCAAAGTGCTAGAGAGGTCCCCAGAAATCCACAAAGATACCTCCACAATAGACTACTGGCAATGGTCAAGAGAGTACCTGAGCTGACCTATTCTGGTGATTGGATGGCCAAACACCCTAACTGTCATGAAGAAACTCTCATCCAGTGACTGACGGAAGTAGATGCAGAGATCCATGGCCAGGCCCCAGGTGGAGCTCCAGGAGTCCAATTGGCAAGAGAGAGGCGGGATTATATGAGCAAGAGATATTGAGACCATGATTGGAAAAAGCACAGGAACAAGTAGCCAAACTAGTGGAGACACATGAACTATGAACCAATAGCTAAGGAGCCCCCATAGAACTGGACCAGGCCCCCTGGATAAGTGAGACAGTTGATTAGCTGGAACTGTTTAGGAGGCCCGCAGGCAGTAGGACCGGGACCTGTCCTTAGTGCATGATCTGGCTTTTTGGAACCTAGGGCCTATGCTGAGACACTTTGCTCAGCTTGGGTAAAGGGAGAAGGGGACTGGACCTGCCTCAGCTGAATCTACCAGGCTGAGCTAAATCCCCAGAGGAATCTTTGCCTTGGAGGAGGTGGGAATGGGGGGTGGATTGGGGGAAAGATGGGAGGGGGGAGAAGGGAGAACAGGGGAATCCGTGGCTGATATGTAAAATTAAATTAATTATAAAATTTTAAAAAAAGAAAAATTCAAAATCAGGACCTTTTAAAAAAAAGATAAACCTGGATTTTATTTTCTGAGTAAGAGAGTGACTGATGTTACCAAATTGTTTAAGGAAGACGGAAACTACCAGGCGATGTTTTGTTAGATAACTCTGCACACTGGCTGTTAATGACGGCTTGACTCTGAGACTAGTCAACTCGACTTAGTGAGATCATATTCGTGGACGTATCTGTCTTTCCTTTCCTTTTCAGTTTCTGCTCTTCCTGTTTTCAAGGCTACTGCACCTTACCGAACAAACAAACAAACAAAAAAAAAAAACAAAAAAAAAAACATAATTACCTCATGATAAGGAGTTAGTGCTACAGAAAGAAAAGAAGAAGAAAATGATTTCCCTGTGATGGCTGTCACTCACTAACTTCATTTTAAAAGAGCCCAAGTTGAATCCCAGTTTCAGTACTCATGACTTCCGCAGACTCCAGCAAGGTGCCCATCTCTGCTCTTCTGTTTGTTCAGCTGTGAAATGGGGACATATTCCTCAATCTTCAGGTTATTTAGAAGCAAACATTAGAGGGTGGGAAAGGAAAGTGAAGAAAGACGAGAGAGAGGGAGGTGTGGTCTAGAACAGAACAGTTTGGTGACGTTACTCTCAGGTTAAAAAAGTGACTCAGAAATTTTAGGATTTATAGCTCAAGCAAGGGACTATGATTTCAAACTTCCTACTGCATAGACTGGTTATATCTAAAGCTATCTCTGCTGGTATACTGCTGCATCGCCTTTTACTCTGTCCAACATTTAGTGAGGGGGGCTTTAATGATCTCTACAGCAGAAGACAGAAGAAAGACAATGCATACAACTGTGCATAATGAAGAGATGATTCCCACTGGGATGGAATGAAGGGTATTGTTAGGCTACAATCCTTGAGGGACTAACATGCCTGCAGGACTTCCTTACCATGTGATAATATTATCTACATTTATTTCATCTAATTTTATCCTTTTGTAATGTTTGAGGTATATTTTTTGTTGAGATATTTACTTCCTTAATTTTTCTATTTAAAACTCAAGCTTGATGAGATGGTTGGTCTGAATTGTACGGTTGAAAGGATTTAGAATCAACCTAGGGAATGCTTGTTTGGTCCTATCTGTGAGGAAACTTCCAAAAAATATTAACTGAAGGCTGAGATGTACCCTCAAAATTGTCGGCACTTTGCAATTTGCTCCTTTGGAATAATGTTGGCTGGCTTCCTGCTTTTCTTCCTGAATGCATGCCTCTAGTGCAGCTGATGTCAACTACTGCTGCCATCAAACTCCAGCTTCAACTGCTGAATTGAAGACCAGCAGCTCACCAGGGAGCTCCAAGCCTCCAACAACCATTTGGAACTTCTAAAAAATTCAGTTATGTGGACTGTACAGCTGTCAGGCTCTAACCCACTTCCACACAGCCATATCATAATGCCCAGGCCCTATCATGTAAGGCAATAAAAAAAAATTCTTATTACTTCTCTCTCTCTCTCTCTCTCTCTCTCTCTCTCTCTCTCTCTCTCTCTCTCTCTCTCTCTCTCCTCCAGAGAACACTGACTAATATACTGGGTAGTAAAATAAACGAATCAGGGGAAAGCCTTTTTTTTCTAAGAAGTATCAACTGGGGCAGATAATAAGAACTGCTAGTAACTCAGGGACTTTTAAATGAATATTGACCAAAAAATGATCTTATAAGAGAGCTATGTGACCCTTGGATGAGGTAGGACATCCATGAATAGAGAGACAAAAAGAACTCAATAGTGATAGGCAGCTGCAGCCTGGGGCTGACTAAAAATGATACTCCTAATACAGACTGTGTTTGTATTGAGGAACACTGGAGAAGACATTCTGTTTTCAAAATGGTCTCCAGTGAGTGTGGCAGACATCACTCAGAACAAATATTTGTGTTATTGGAATAATGGACATTCAGCCAGTGAGAGCAAGTAGTTGCTATACCCGAGTACAGAGTAGACAATGGCGTCTTTTTTTCTTTCTTATGAATGCATGGCTGTAGCTTGGCTTATTTCAAGCCAGATATTTTAAATTTATCCCATCTACCCTTTATCTCTGGGATTTTTACCCCTCTTTATTCTATATATCTTGCTTAATCCGTGACTGGCTGTGTGGCTGGGTGGTTGGCCCCTGGCGTCCTCCTCTGTTTCTCTCTCCTCCTTCTTCCTCCCTCTTTCTCCTATGTATTCTGTCTGCCTAGCAGTCTCACCCACTTCTCTCTCCTACCTAGCTATTGAACATTCAGCTCTTTATTAGACCATCAGGTATTTTAGACGGGCAAAGTGACACAGCCTTACAGAGTTAAATGCAACCTAAAAGAATGCAACACATCTTTGCGTCGTTAAACAAATATTCCACAGCATAAACAAATATAACATATCCCAACCAATATTCCACAACACTATATAAATTCGTTTACATATTCCTAAATATATAAATATATTCTCCTCAATCCATACACTGTTACTTGTATGTGTATGTTTTCAGAGCTGTCCATTTGGTGTGTTCTTCCTTGAGGAAAACTTTTCTAGCTCTCAATGTTCCTTAATTACCCAGTTCTTGTTTACACTTAAGGCTTCACAGTTATTCTTCTGTTCACTTTGACATGTCTATTGCTGTTTTTTTCGATGTTCAGTTCATATTGATATAGTCATGTTAGTGGGACTTCGTGGATATAGCGTCTGACTTTCCTAGAAGACACAACATCACTGGTCTGACTTTCTGAAATGATCTCAGCCTGTAACAAAGTAAAGATTCTGTGGTGAAGGGTGAGGAATATATCTTCCATGGGCATATGGACACATGTTTAGGATATAATTGAGGATTGTGCTGTCTTAGAAAGTGGTGACTGTAGATTCTCCTTCAAGATCCATGACTTCACCAGCCTTAGGTAGTTGGCTAGGTTTCCAGTACCCTGTCATGAAGGGAGCCTCAGAGCTTACCCTGTCTATTCTGTGAGACTGAGGAGCATCTGAGGCCAAGGAAATTGAGCCAGCCCAACTGTTTTCCATCTGTGCTCCACGTACCATGAGATTCCAGGGGAAGTAATGCTATGAACTCGTTCACTATAAATTGGTCAGTAAAACTTCAGTGAAAATTATTAAAGCTTACTTCAAAAAATGTGCTTTTCATATGTTACCTACAAGTCAGAGTTCAAAGATGTTAGGGAGATGGGTTTCAATTCCTGTCTCCATTTCACTTCTTTTTTAACTTTGTAACTATTTAAAAAAAAAGTCACCTCAGCATTCCCTAATCCCACCTCCCCATCAACCAAAAATAACATTCTGTTACCAACTTATTGAAAGAATAACATAACATAGCTCTTCATCTACCATGTCCAGTCTATTAAATATAAGTGATATAATCATATTTTAAAGAGAAATTTCTTATTTAAAAGTATTTTTCTAAAGCAGAAACTTTTTCTTGCTCAACACAATGCTCTTTACATGAAATTCTTCTGGTGTTTTAGTGTCCTCTTTCCCCTGTATATCTTTCATCTCACTAGAAAGTAACAAAATTGGGTTGATATGTGGGCAATAGTGGGAGGAAACTTGTAGCTTTTGTTTATTGCAACTTGTGATTAGCTAAAAGTAAGAATAGTTATCCAAGTTGCAATATAAGCTCTCCATACAGTTATTTATCTTGTCATTTACAATAAGAAATTCACCTGTTCGGTGTAATATCTGCTAAATGAAGGAGACAATTATGAGATGTGATTTCCTAGCCACTCAATATTGACCTAAAAAACAATGACCTCCCCCCAAAACACAAAAAAAAACCAGTAAACTTTTAGAGTATTTCTTATAGTTTTTGTATTTTCTGAATCCAAGTGGACCCTTTCATAATTTATATAAATAACAGCTCTCAAATGATAAAAAGGAGAAACATCTAATCTCTTCCTAGAATATCACCTTTAATTTCGCCTTTATTCATAGTCTGCTTGGAATCTTCTTTTGTTGCTATGGAAAACCCTCACACAAGGTCCTTATTCTCTGGCTTTGATTTCCCATAATTTATAAAACACACACAACAAAGTCATCACTGTAACACATAATCACATGTACATCGTTTATTTGAAAATCTCCATTTTGACATACAAAATTTGACGTAGAGTTCAATTTTTATATTTGAAATGTGGAAATTCCTCTTCCATGTTTCTCCACATCAACAAAACAGGCATTATAAAACCACGTTATCATATGACTCCTTTAATTTTTCATTCTCCATTCAACTGTGTACATAGCCATGATTCCAATTTTGCAGGCTTCATTGATTGCTTAATAGCTCTTACCAGCAGTGAGAGGCCAGTCAGACTCTTGTGACCAGCATTGTAGAAATGGAAGTCTTTAGAAGAGAACTCTCTTCAGTGCTCCCACATCTGGGATTCAGATTAGGGTGTAAGGGTAGGTCACCTAGAGGTATGTGTACCACAGGGATGCCACTTGCAGTGTCCAAAGTTCTCTGTGCCATTCAATGGCTCCTCTTTTCCTACAAGAAAAAGGACATGGTTCCTAAGACATTTTTATTAATTTCTTCATAAAATGTCACCAGTTCAACTTTTGCACCTTTTAATTCTGTTTCAGGCACTTAAGTGCTCTGAAAATCCTTGTGAATATAGTTCATAAGAAAAGTAAGTTTAAAAATTATGTCCCCATAGAACTCATCTTAGTGGCTATATGGTTAATGTCCAAGCAACTATGTAGAATGAACCCTGGTGATAAATGCTGTAATAAATATCCCTGGAGGCTGAAAGTGACTGTGGATTCAATTTGGATCCTGGGGTATTAGGTGATATTGTCAGGGATGGCCTTATGGATTACATAAGAACTGAGTATGGAAGTAGAAAGGAAATGAGATGCATGACTATCTTAGGAAGAGTGCACCAGGCAAAAGAAGCAGTTCTGAGGAGAAAGGTTATTTGAAGCATCCCAAACACAAACAGGCAACCTGTGTTGACAGGACTGATGTCCAAAGCTGTGTAGTCAGGTTATAGGCAGTGTGAAGAGGTGGATATTTTGCAGGGCCTGGGAGATTACTTTTAGGACTCTGATTTTATTAAGAGATATTATTGTTTTATATGATTATTGTTATTTGACTTTATTCTGTGGCATTTATTCTCTGATTTCATCAAGAGGGTCATTGGGAAATTATGAATGCTTTTGTGATGGCTTTGAATGAGACTTTGTAAGGACCTCTCTGGCACCTCTCTCATAATAGAATGTAGAATGTTGAGAGCATATCAAATCCATACCAAAGATCTGAGGGCAGAGTTGATGGTAGAAAAGTAGCCTGGATTGACAAAAGATCCAGCATGTTACTGAGTTGCTTGGTGTCTTTGGTGGGATGCATTATGAAAGTCTAAATATTGCTCATCCCCAAATTCTGACTGAGGTACACTCTTCTCTCAATACTGAAATTAAAGGCTGTCTCTTCTATGGTTTTCTAGGTGCTACAAGCTTAACCAGGCTCCATTAGTCCTTATTGCACAGTCTATTACATACAACAGTGAGTTGTGCTGACTTGTTTATGTGTCTGTCTACCTGGATAGAAGATCAGATACATCAAATGCAGTGCTGATTTTATAGAAACTTTTTCCTGTCTTAAGAAAGTCAGATGTGCTACTGGAGGCAGTAATGTGCAGCCACAATCCCAATTACTTACGTGGCTGAGACAGAGTTAACTTGAACCCAGGAGTTAGAGGACTGCTGAAGCACAAGGCAGTATAACAAGATTCCATCTCAATAAACAAAACAAGTACATACACACACACACACACACACACACACACACACACACACACACACAAAGAAAGAGAGAGAGATGAACTTAAAAATATGTGTATATACAAGCATTAAGAACTCCATATGTGCCTACCAAATGAATTAATACCTTATAATATAGGATGGGAAATATTTGAAGTAACTTTTCCTTGTCTGTGATTAAAAAAAAAGAATCACATTCTCTAGGGAAGGGATGTCTAACCTCATTCTCAGAAATTTAGAACACACCGTAATGAGGATGTCTGTCATCTTACCAGACTACAGAATAGATTTCATGTCCCTCCTTGTAGGTCACAATAAAAATGTAATTCTACAGGTAAGGGAATATGTCATTTTGTAAAAATTCATGGGAGTTTCTAGTTGAGTGCCCTGTGTGCATGCAGAGTGAAGTAAATGTCTCTTTTTTCTATGCTAAGGCCTTGGAAGGGAGATGAATGGGGTGAGAAGCAGAACACACTGAACCATCTCCAAAGGCTTCTCTCCAGGTTTCCAGATGGAGGAGATGATGTAGCTCCTGATAAATACGATGACCAGAATTTCTAAACTGTGTGTCCATACACTCATAGTTGTGGGTGTCAGGGTAGGTGGACGTGCATCAAACACATGTGTGAGACAATAGTGGACTTCTGCTGGTTGACGCAGGGTCTTTTGTTGCCTGCTCTTGGCTACACCAGGCTAGCTGGCTCACAAGCACTTCTGAGTCCTCTTACCTAGCCATAGGAGTACTGGGATGACAGACTCCATTACTGTGTCATTTTCCGTGGGACTGGGGAATCTGAACTTAGTTTCTTATTCTTAAAATGCCAGGCTCTTTACCCCATGAGCTATCTCTACAGCCATGTTTTTGTTTTTATTTTCTGTTTGCTATAACACTAAGACAACTCTGAGTAAATCAGAGAAGTGCTACAGCATTTGGCTAACATTCCACAGGGTCTCTGGGTCACTTCATAATAATACACCAAGTGGACCAGAGGAGACTAGAGGAACTCATAACTGGGGAATGATTACACTAATAGATAGATAGATAGATAGATAGATAGATAGATAGATAGATAGATAGATAGATAGATAGATCACTATCAGAAGGAGTGACAGTAGTCACTGTCTGTCTCGCCTTCAACTCTCTAGATATTTCAAGGACATGACTGACAGAAAACTTCTTGTGATATGAATGAGGCAAAAATCTGAAGAAGTTAGTTACTAAGGCTCTGAGAAAGAGCATTCAGGACTGGGAGGAAGGGAATGAATTTTTGAAAACTATTGTGGGTAGGTACATGGTCCTATTTTGAGTTGTGTTTTTCTAGACCCAGGAGCAAAGCAGCAGAAGTGGATGGTGTGAGAGAATTTTTAAGAAAAACATTTAGGAGCATTTCAACTATAAGTTTGTTGAGGAGCCCAGATTGTCATCTAACTACTAAGTTCATCTTAGATTGCAGAACAGAAATGGATGATCCAAGAAGAGAAGTAAAGTTTGCCCTGGACCAGGGACTAAGAGAGACTATATTTGCAGTACTGTGTTTCATTAGGTAGCATATGTTCAAAGCAGAACACACCCAGACAGGATAGGCTCTTTTTCTTCCTAGAAGAAAGAAACTCAAGACTGGGCTACCTGGGAAGCTGTGGACGAAAGCTTAATGGGAAAGAGAATTGAGCACCATATATGGGGAGAAAACAGAGATTCTGGAAGGATAGTTCAAGCAGAAGATGGACAACTGGGTAGGAAAAGAGTGGGTGAATAACACAAATGTCTTAAAATATTTCTAATTTTGCAGGTGGCCTGTGAAGGAGTTGTAAAAGGAGAGTGTCAAAAGCAATTTGTTTTCTTTTCTTTTCTTTTCTTTTCTTTTCTTTTCTTTTCTTTTCTTTTCTTTTCTTTTCTTTTCTTTTGGAGCTTGAATTTTCTCACCATAGCAGAGGAGTGAAAACAGAAAAGATCTCCTTGGGTACAGGGTGTATCTAGGTTTCCTTCTGTCCCTCGAGTTTTATACTGTTGTTATTTTATTGTAAGATGAATTTGTTATTAGCCATAGGAGTGCATTATCATTAAATGTGGAAAATACTAATAATTAAAATAATGCAAAAGATAATAAATATTCATACTAGTTTGCCACAGCAATCTTCTGAGACAAGTAGATAAGACACTCAAGGCTTAATGAGTTAAATTTCTATCTAATTTCATCTCTGGCCATTCATAAACAGTTTTAAATATGAAACTTGTTTCTTTGCCTTCAAGACATACAGGTTCATTTTCCTCTTAAAGTTTTTGGAAATCGCTGAGTAATCCTTAACTAAGAACAATAAAATTTAACACATCCACTACACAAACAGTATGCTAGAGTACTAGAAACTTCTCCAAGTGCTTTTTATATATGCCATACAACAAACCTATTTTATAGATGAAGAAACTGAGACATACAAAGTACCTTGATCATGGTAAAATTTGCTTATGGAATAGTTGAAATCCATCTTGCTCTATTGCTCACATGCACAACCTCCAATGGATAGTACTACTCAATTAAAAGAAGAACGGAAAAGTTCAGTGTTGTTATTATTAGAGCAATGTTATAGAGAACAGCACAGTAAGTGAAAGCATCTAAAGCTCTTCTACGGTTGTCAGGGATTCAACTTGCCTATTCTTTTTAACCTTTAAGCATCCAAAACAACCTAGCACCCATCTACTACTGAGTTTTAAACAATAAATTCAGAAGACTGAGCTGTGACAGTGATTAATCTGTTTTACGGTGGCTAACTATAGTGACTCAAACTGTTTACATAGTTGAGTTAACTTTATGGCTTCAACAAACATGTTGGGTTACCTCTCAAAAGGGTACCTGAACATTTACACACTGTTAAAGCTCACAAATGTGATCGCTTTTATGCAAAGAGCAAAACCAGTGCAGTCAGAAACTGGCAGAACTTCAGATGACAGAATAAGTCTCTGGGATTAACTATTTCCATTTCCACAGCTTCAAATTGATGAGGTTAATTTGGGGGCGAGCATCATTCATGGAAACTTCTTCAGGGACTAGCTATCTGGACTTGCTCCAAGCATCATGAAGAATTGCCCAGGAGAGTCTGGCAGTGAGTCAGGATACTGACCTGCCATCCTTCTACAACTAGCAGCCATGGTGTTTAGCCATCAAAGCTGCCAAGTTAATTACAGCATGCCCACATCTAAGAACTGTACAAATATCCATCAGATTCCATGTTGAACTTTGTTTGTGGTCTAGTAATGTCAAGGGCCTTTGAAAACTTCTGCTGGCAATCAAAAGCCACTCTCCTTTCCCCATTATAAATAAAGCCCAGAGAAGCACTTCAAAACTGCAAACCTAAGACGCTAGAAAAAGTCCTTCCCTGTTCTCAGAGGTGCCTGCTGCCTGCCACTGACTACCAAGTTCAGGCAGGTCTCCCGAGTACCCTGAACATGTTTCCTGTTCCCGCGAACTTGATTTGGAAATAATTAAACAGAGAGAGGCAGGAGACCACAGTGCCTCTTGCTGAGTTAAAAGTTCACTTTTTAGAATAAAGATTTCATTAAGACCATAGAGTTTGGATATAGAACTGTCACTTTAAAGCGTTCTTGCTTGAGTGCTTCCTCTCCGATGGGCCTGTGAAAGGCTTCTGAGCCGCAGCAGAAGAGGAACCGAGCCACCCTAGGCATATTTTACAGTGACAGGTCTGAATATTTAGTGTGAATGGAATCACTGTATCCTAAACCCCAAAGTAAATGTGGGAGCCGAGATGAGGTATTCTGTCAGTCTAAGCTTTCAAATAAAATTGTCACAGGGAATTGCCTGGAATAGCCAAACCTAATTGCAGAAAAGGACTGTAGCAAGACCAGGGAGGTATGAAGTGAGTCATTTATATTCCATGAATCATTGGTCATCAGAGATTATCTATGAAATATTCAAAGTCCAAAGTTAAATTGCCCAGGATTGATTTGGCATGGAAATAGACTGCTATTTGTTTTATTTGATTCATATATATGTATATGAATATATGTATATGAAATATGTCAATGAAACTCTAAGCTGTAGATGGCTTAGTTTCTTTATTGAATTTGCCAAAAAAAAATGGTACGTAGAGAAAATATAAGACCTCCTTTAGTTTGTACATGGTTTTCTTGTAGGTGGTCACACATTCCTTATGACTGAAGGACCAACTTAAGACATAGTTGATGTTATTTCAGGTTGCCCATTAAGTGCACTTGTTGCATGGAGGAGAGGTTATAGCAGCCAATCTCACACCCCCACGCCCTAAGATCCTGTATCTTAATATTACATATGTGATATGTGTTTGATCGACATATGTGCAACCTTTCCTGTATTTATAACAAAGGAGAAAGGAACTTTGAAAACTGTCTTTGTGTAATAAAAATCATTTGCATGTGTGAAAAGGGAAAAGGAAAATTTTAGTAATGATGTAGAAATACTAAAAGGCGGGGCTGGAGAGATGGCTCAGAGGTTAAGAGCACTGACTGCTCTTCCAGAGGTCCTGAGTTCAATTCCCAGCAACCACATGGTGGCTCACAACCATCTGTAATGAGATCTGGTACCCTCTTCTGGCCTGCAGTCATACATGCTGTATACATAGTAAATAGTAAATAAATAAATCTTTAAAAAAAAAAAAAAAAAAAAAGAAATACTAAAAGGCTAGAAGATGGACATAGATATAGAAACAGTTTACATGTCCATGTTTAAGGGTATGCTGTTTCTTCAATTACTAAAAATAGAAGCAATATTTGACTACACTGTTGTTTGAATTCTTTCTATATTTTGGCTATTAACCCTGTAGCAGATAACGAGTTTGCAGTGTTTTCTCCCATTTTTCTCCCTGGCCATGTTGTTTTCCTTTGCCCTGCAAGAGCTTTGTAGTTTATTATAATCCTACTTGTCAACGTTTGCTTTTTCAGTCTCTACTTTTGTGGTCATACTAACATTTTTTTCTAGATCAGTGTCCTGAAACATACCACAGTCATTTTAAACTAGAGACATCACCTATGATAAATGTCAAATAAAGTTTTCTACAAATCAGCTTCCCCTGTGGCCATTTCTTTCCTGGTAAATGCTGACACCAACATCCAAAGCCTTGTTTGGAGTCTGCCGGCTTCCTTCCTTGTTTCACATGCCACATCAGGACCACCAGAATATCCTGTGCACTTCATCTTCTGACATCTGTTAGGAGACTACAAACTCCATCACACTATGTTGATATTATCTTTACTTTCTCACCTGCATCTATCCACTTTCTTCCTAAGTCATCATCTTTCTCATTCAACACTTGCATCCTTATACTTCACCATCCCAGCAGTACAAACCACGTTAGACCTAATGCCACATGCTCTTCCTCATCTAATAGCCTCTGAATGTTCCTTGATTGAAAGGGGATGCATATCCTCCCTCAAACCAACAAACTATATAATCTGGCATATTTGACCCCCACCTCCTACTGACCTCTGTTTTTGCACATTTGCTTTTACCAGAATTGGAGGTGGGTCTCTGTTTTAGGAATTTTGAACTTACTCTTCTTCTAAGCATGTATTCTCTACATAGCCAGATGTTTGGCTCCTCACTAGATTTAGATATTTACTCAAAGTTGAGTTTCTCGATGAGGTCAATCCTGGAAACCTAATTTACAGTTTTAGCTGCAATTCCTTCAATATTTTCTGTTCTCTTTACTAGAATTTAAATTCTTTAGGCTTAGGGAGTATAGTCTATTTTGCTCACTATGGTCTTCCAAGTGTTCATGATAGTTTTGGGCACACTGAGGCCTTAAGAATGTGAAGTGAATGTTAAGAAAACTGTAAAAAGACACCTTTTTTTTTTTTTTTGGTTTTTGAGACAGGGTTTCTCTGTGTAGCTTTGTGCCTTTCATGGAACACACTCTGTAGACCAGGCTGGCCTTGAACTCACAGAGATCCACCTGGCTCTGCCTCCCGAGTGCTGGGATTAAAGGCGTGTGCCACCACCGCCCGATAGAAGAAGACACATATTAATGAATCTATATATTAGAAAACAATTTCTGCAAATAATATCTAATAGCCAATAGATTTCCAAATGAATTGCATGTTTTTCTCTTCAGTGTAGAAAGAGCACTCATAAGGTAAGGCTCTACAGTGACCCTCTCATTTTCTTCTCAATACAATTATATGGCATTAAGAAGAGATCGCCAACCATGTCTGTTTTACTGGGTCATATAGTATGCATTACAGTGAGACTATCAATCTTGATAAGAAACTTTTAACTTTCACACTGAGGAGACCATACATACTTCTTACTATTTTTATCTTCCTCCAATCAACACAACAGCTCATATGGTCTCCTGTCTTATGATATTACACCATTCTAAAATGTTTACTTTGTTTCTGCTTCTGAACCACAAAAATGATGACACTATTTGTATTTATTTTTAAATCTCATGTAAGATTTTTGCTTCAGTTTGTTTTAATATTGAGATCGATATTTATTTGGCTGGAGTGTTTCTTTCAATATCTGTACCATTTCATGAGAATAATGGAAATAATTCTAAATCTGCATATAAGTAGTGCTTTGTTTAAAACAACACATTACATTTAAAGCATTAGATATCCGTGTTTTTAAAATCATATTAAAAAAACTTTTTCTCAAAAAGTCAGAAAAACATTGTTTCAACTATATTTCCCTCCTGCATATGCATATTGTAGAATTATCACTAACACCTTATCCACAATATTGTATTAATTATACTCTTATGGTTCAGTTATACATTATATTGACAATGGTTTCCAGTAGAGGAAAATTGCATATATGGACCACATGCGGTGGATAAATGGACAAGAGAAAGCTGCTACACATTTTAAAATACAGGACAAAGTGCCCACAGTCTAAACTCTCCACAATCTCAGCAGTAAAGATCATTGGTGGAAGGTTCGCATACTCTTTAGTTAGACAACTTTTCACGATGGAGGTAGGGAAGCTGTGACATTTGAATAAAGTTTTACATTTTGAACAAGTAATAAAAATAAATTAAAGGTTACATTTCTGGAGTAGTGATTGATAACAAGCACTCAGATTAACTGCATTTTATAGGTTAGATAAGCAGTTTAAATTAAGAATTGACCTATGCAAATACTGGGTCTTGAAAAGAATTGAAAGTTAATCGCTTTTCTTTGCAACTCCAAGAAACCTGGTGGGATTTCTATTTCTAGAGATTCAAGAATCAGAAGGATGTGTTTTGCAGAGCCATCATATGGAACTGGGTTTGACGACGTGTTTTCTTGGAGACGTGCTGCTGTTATGACGACTAAAGTGTTCCCTTGGATTTTGCAGCGTGTTTAAAATATAGTTTATTACAATCAATTATATTGCAAGACACCACAGCTAGTCCCTGAGGATGAGTCCGTGAAATATACCCTTCTGCCTACAGATCCTCCACAATTAACAGTTCCTCCTGAGAATCACCTGGTTACTCAATTAAGAGCTCTATGGAGCTCCCGTAACTGAGAATGACTTTTACCTTTCTTGGCACACATTTTCGGTTGCTTTTGCTTATATGGCTATTCAACTGAACTCATATTGGCAATAAAACATCCCATAATTTAAAAAGAGGTGACCATAGTGGAATTAATAAGCATTCCTGTATAAATTATATGTCTAAAATATGTGAAAAATATTACTTTTCAACTAGTCTCTCATAATACCTCAAATAGGCCTCCAAATTTTGCTTATCTTTCACAGTTTTGCAGAATTTATATCTTAATATGAATACTGATTTTTCAAACATTTAATGAATTTTCTTCCTAGCTTTATTTGTAAGTTTAATTAGCATAGTTGGACATTCAATGCAGTTAGATTTCCTAAAAAATAACTCTCTCCCCAAAATTCATTCCTCACAAATGAATAAAGAGCTGAGAATTCTACAGAGATACTACAATGAAATTATTTTATTGTGGAAAATAGGAAATATTCCAAATTAATAATGGATTTTTGTATATATTTAAGGTTTTCAGAATGATTTTTATATACTTACACATAGTAAAACTTTACTGTAGTCAAATAAATTAATATGGTTATCATCTAATAGATGTGCCTTTTTGTGATAAAAGAAATTAAATGGATTAGTTTCTTACTAAATATCGAGCATACAAAATATTATTTTTAATTAGAATCCTCATGTTAAATATCCAATCTTTATATTTATTCATTCTCCATATTAAAAATTTAGTATTATTTCCAACTTCAATGTGTGTCGGAAAAGAGAATATTCTTCAGTTTTCTCTTTTAATTCCACATTTCAGGAGAGATACTCACTTATTTATATATGATATTTGTATTTGATATGGCAAAGAAGGTAATAGCCTTAATTTTATTTAAAATATACCATAGTTAGTTTTTTAAGAATGATGGAATAAATGTAAGTCTGTGCACTAGCTGCTCTCCTCAAGATTAGATAAAATACTGAAAGGCTTGAGGGCCTCCAAATCTTCATGGCAGGGAAATCACGGCCGAATTCATGACTGCTCAGGGACTGGGTGCAGAAGGCTACTTGTTTTCATCTTGGCAAAACAGAAAAGAGATAGTTAGACCACAGGTAGAGCTCTCCTACAATCTTCAAAGGTGGCTCCCATGCTCTAGTCAACCGCTAAACATCATGTTCTCAAGTTCCCCAAACAGCTCTATCACCTGGTGACCAAATGTTCAAACACAAGAGACTGTAGGGGACATTTTATGTTGAAACCACAGCAGCCTGATATTTGCAGCTTTTCTTCAATCATTGTATAGAAAATACATTCTGTTTTAAAAACAATCTCATTAATGGCCAAGTTGAGAGTAATTCCTAAACTCGTTGTTATTCATACACATTTTTTAGTCATAACATAATTCCTAAAATTGAAATCATCTTTAAGGTCAGCATCTAGAGAACCAGACATTCACTTATATTGCTCTAATTACTTAATCATTTACATAGTTTAAGGGTGTACCTTACCTAGAGTAGAAAAATTAAGAACATGATTCCCAGTGAGACTCTTGCAACATGTATCTTTCTTAACACCTACTTTCTTACCTCACCTTCACAGTATAGTGGTAAAGAGAATATAGTTCCAGAACACATTATAATAGTCCCTAAAATAGATAGTTATGTGGAATTAGCTTTTAAATGTTCCATATTTGCAAATATATGATAACAGTTATTTTTGTAAGTCCTTAGCCATGTGTTTCAAGAAGGATTACAAATAATAATGAAAATGTCTGTAAAGAATATAAGCAGTGTTCACAGTAAATTAACATTCTAGTACAGTGTAGAGTTGTGAGAAACACTGTCTAATCTTAAAAAATAATAAAGCCTTAGAAAATGGCTAACTTTTAATATAATGTTAATTTTACATATTAAAAACTAAGAACTCCATACATGTTATTCCTATTAGTATACAATATATACTTTTCTAAAATTTAATTTTATATAATATTCTACACCAAGGTAATTGCTTACCAATCAACACATGTTTTTTTCTTCTTACAGTTTTATGATTTCATTTCTCTTTTACTAAGTTTACTAATTTTCTCCTAATTGACATTGGGTTTGTGTATATTTGTTCATCAAAAAACTAATATACACAATATCTTTATATATGCAATCATATTCAAATTTTATGTAGCTGTTTTTTTATGTTCCTCCACAACTAAAAAATGTATACACATTTTTGCCTTCTTCTGTAGATAAAGAAATGAGACTTAAATAATTATGACTCTTATTCACATACATATATCTAATAGAGTAGAAATAGTTCATTTACTTCCAAGCTGTCTCACTCAAAAAAGAAAACTCTTGTACTGGAAAGCCAAATAAAACTCAAACCAAAACAGTAAAAGCATAATGGCTTCATGGTCACTAAAAATGACAAACACTATTATTAGTGATAATATAACATCTAAGGTATGTTAACTATCTCACAAGTACTCATAGTATATCCAGAAATCTATGTGTGATTATCAGAAGCCCAACTTAGTGTTGGTACATAATAAATATACTTAATAAATACTGATGAAAGAAGGTGTGCATAAATATATGATCAAATATACAAAAACATTAGTCTTCAGTGACTTATGATAATGAAATATTCATGTTGGAGAAACACTTATCAGAAAAGAAGCATTATTTAGAAGGATTCTAATCTCATTTAGAACTCCTATGCTTTCTCCTGGGAAGATGTTTCTAGTTATATTTCTAGGACTTAAAGTCTTCAAATAATTTGTTAATAAGTTTTGGAGTACAGTATCTGTTGCTATTGGAACCTAATCTACATGAATAATTTAATTTTAGTAATTTTCTGCTCTGGAATACAAAAAAATAATTTGATTAATTCAGCCTCCATTCATTAAATAGACATACTCACATCACTGGAAGAACATCTGTTGTGTTTGGAAACATATATGGCTTTCTGCTATGACAACTGCCAGGGATGCCATATTCAAAGGCTTGATGATCTGCTACCGAATTTTTAAAAAGTACAAGCATGCTAGAGAAAGATGTCAAAATTTCCCAGAAGAGGCAGATGTGACGGAATAGCTTAAGTGTACTGTCATGAACTTTAATGCAAACGAGAAAACTCATGAATTGGAATGAAGGAACACTTCTTTAAGGATGCAAATTAAAAAGGAAACTTCAAAATAATGAAATCCGCCACTTTTTTTTCTCCACAGAGAAATTCTTTTCCAGTTTGAAAACAATGATATGGGGGGGAAGCTATTTGATGTAGAAACGAGTATTGCAAACTCCCCAAGACATGTCTATTGATATTTTAATAACCTTGTAGAAAAAGTTGTGTAATTAACCAAACTCATTTTATGTAATTAAATATTCAGTAAATTAGAGCACATTATGAAAGAAAAAGTTATTTTTTCAAAAACATTGTAGAAATAATTTTCATTGTTTGATTTTTTTTCCATAGAGTGAAATAATTTCCTTGTGCGAATACATGTGTGTCAGAGAAAATAGTGGTCAGATGTGTTAGGTGATCAGGATCATACATGTTAAATACCCAGAGAAATGACCCAAATTAAACTTTTAACATTATTAAGAGTCATTAAAAATGCAAAGATATTATGTGTGTTTTATTGGCAGTTTAGAAATTACAAGTATTACAAAGAAGAAAAA
This sequence comes from Peromyscus eremicus, assembly GCF_949786415.1. Classification (NCBI taxonomy): domain Eukaryota; kingdom Metazoa; phylum Chordata; class Mammalia; order Rodentia; family Cricetidae; genus Peromyscus; species Peromyscus eremicus. The sequence continues at coordinate 118,715,271 of NC_081421.1, read as the reverse complement.
ACCTGATAATCTGTAACCCCTCTTTAGTAACTGTTATACACACACACACACACACACACACACACACACACACATATATGCATACATATAGATATGCACAGAGTGTATGTGTATGTGTTATTTCAGTAGAATGCTATGCATAGTTGCATAATGAATATCAAGGATCATTTCATGATTAGCATAATTTTAACACATTTTTATCATGAATCATTTTTTATCATCTTTAAATTTTTCTTTCAGTGTGTGTGTGTGTATGTGTGTGTGTGTGTGTGTGTGTGTGTGTGTGTGTGTGTGTGTGTGTGTTGCATGTGTGTGTCCTCTCTGGTGGGCATGCAGAGAACACAGGACAAGCTTGACTTTCCGTCTATTCTGTAGGTTGAGGGATTGAGCTCAGGGCAGCCTGCTTAGTCTCTGCTATGCTCCACAAGAGCTTTTACCTATATACTGATCACAGTGGTCCTTTGTGAGTCAATTCCCATGCTCCTGGGGGTAAATAACTAGAAGGGATTTGGAAAATGAAAATTAGAAAATATATACATGGGGAGGAGGATGGAGAGGGTGGAGCAGCCACTAGTGTTGGCCTTGGTATTTTTAACCTGTTTCTGGCAAACTCGAAGCACTCACTTCTGTCCATTCTTTACTCTGGAACAACTCTTTCTTTGCCAGTAATTTTTATCCTCGTGTCCATCTGACCATCCATGCCCACACTTCCTTAAATACCTCTTCAAATGGCAATTCAAAAATCAACTCAACATTTGCCACGAGCAAGGAGGAGGCCCATCAGTGCAGTTCTCCACAGGGCCCCTTAGATATTCTCTCTTTCAGGTTGTAGAGTTTGAAAAGCTCTGCTTGTAAAAATGTAACTATTGTTGAGTGCTGGCACAATCTGGAGCTTGGTTATGCTTTCTTGTTTATTTTTAAACCCAAGAAGCATGGCAGTTCATTCAGATTTGCTCTGGACCACAGACTGAAGGCCAACAAGATGACCTTAGGAGAAAAGCTTGTTTGAATTCTTACTTGTCTAAGTGGAGAGTAATAATGTTGGCAACAATCCTTTAGTGTCTTTTGAAAGAATCAAATGAGAAAATACATTTTTAAAGCTTGATAAATAATAAACACTCAATAAATATTAGTTTCTTCAATTTACTATGTAGGAGGGAATTGGCAAGATCAGTTAGATTTATCTTTACTAATGTAAAAAAAATCAACAGAAAATCAAGTTGCAGTGCCACCTGGTATTCATAATAGTTAAACACTATCACAGTAAGTAGACATACATGTAGATGTGATATGCAAATAAATGATGAACAATAAAATAGAGAACTCTTACGGAATTATGGAACAAATAGTATTAATATGAGTGGACTTGAGTAGGCAGAGAAATAAAACATGTAGAGGGAAGGTAGAAACAAAGAAAGTGGGGTAGGGAAGGTACCTCAGTGAGTAAAATCATTTGCTGCCAAGCCTGAAGAACTGAGTTCAATCCCTGAGATCCATATCCTGAAAGGAGAGAATCAGCTCCTTCAAGCTGACCTCCAAAGTGTGGTAAGCATATGTCTACCTACATGAACACAAACATATACACACAAAATAAATAAATGTATATCTTCTCAATCTGTTTTTAAAATAACTCTAATATGAGGGAAATATCCCCTTTGACATTACAAAGGCAATCCTTCTCAAAAGTTGAAATACAAGATAAGTACATTAAATATACAAAAAAAAAAAAAGAGAAATACCGAGTATATGAGAGTCTGACTTCTGGAAGTTTCTGGTGCTTGTTTTGAACAGAAAGGATAAACAGACCTCATGAATAGAAGGAGTATGTATAACTGCTGAGCTCCTGAGTGTTTGGAGGTCTTCTGGGTATTTTTTATGATAACTTATGCATCCATTAGAGCATCAATATGCATTTGAAGTCATGGAAATAAAGTTCAGTGAGGTGAATTCACATATACATGATATGCCTCCAAAACAATGGACCTAAATATGACTGAAGCCTTGAGCAGCACACCTGCCTCTTGCTACCTAAGCATCCCAAGTATTGGGAGCTTTGTAATCTATCATTAGGACTGGTAGAGATTTGGATCCAATGACTCAGTGAGTAAAGTCTATTATGTTATTCAGCCATAATGGAGTGAAATTGTCATTGCAAGAAAATTCTGCAAATGGATATCTTCATGTTTGGGTTATGTAGTTCACAATGTTTGCAAAAGCAAATCCATATTTAAAACAACACACAGGTACATTTATTACCTAATGTACACACAAAACAAGGCACCCAGAGAGGATGCCATAACCTTTAAAATGAACTAGTTTCTTCTTGTTTTTCTTTCATCCTGTTCTTGTTGCTGTTGTTGTTGTTACTGTTGCTGTTGTTGTTGTTGTTACTAATGCTGTTGTTGTTTTTACTGTTGCTGTTTTTGTTGTTGTCCTTCATTTTCCTCTTATTCTTATTCTTATTATTATACTTCTTCTGATATAGGAACTATTGTTTGCCTTTCCTAAATTTGAGTTTGAATGTGATTAATCACAAGTCCATGTTTAAAGCCTAATTTGAATCTTTGTAAGGCTGTGACATCTAAATCCAGTTTGTTTCATGTGGCTCTCATAGCACATGAGAGGGTATTTCTAAAATCTGGGTGAAACTGGGAAAGATGCATCTTTAAGAATAATATCTTCTGGTAACATCAGAAGGTACATCCGTAGTGTCTCACCAGGACTACCTAAATAGGAGCTGAACAAGGACACCACCAATAGACATGCCACAGTGAATAGGGCCAGCCAGCCGGGGCTCAACCCTGCACTAAGAACTGTGGGCAACTAAGGAATGCTGAAGAGCACAACTGCTTATACAAAATCAAATGGTCAGCCTTGAAAATATACATACTCCTGGAGTTCCACCTGGGGCTTGGCCATGGATCTCTGCATCTACTTCCATCAGTCACTGGATGAGAGTTTCTTCATGACAGTTAGGGTGTTTGGCCATCCAATCACCAGAATAGGTCAGCTCAGGTACTCTCTAGACCACTGCCAGTAGTCTATTGTGGAGGTATCTTTGTGGATTTCTGGGGACCTCTCTAGCACTCTGCTTCTTCCTATTCCCCTGAGGTCTTCATTTATCATGGTATCTCTTTCTTTGTTCTCCTACTCTGTTCCTGATCCAACTGGGACCTCCCGCTCCCCCAAGTTCTCTTTCCCCTGACCCTTGCCCCCCATTACCTCCCCACCCCCAGTTTGTTCATGTAGATCTTATCCATTTCTCTGTCATTGGGTGATCCCTGTGTCTTTCTCAGGGTCCTCTTTACTCCAGGAGTCCAATCGGTGAGAGAGAGGAGGGATTATATGAGCAAGAGATATTGAGACCATGATTGGAAAAAGCACAGGAACAAATAGCCAAACTAGTGGAAACACATGAACTGTGAACCAATAGCTAAGGAGCCCCCACAGAACTGGACCAGGCCCTCTGGATAAGTGAGACAGTTGATTAGCTGGAACTGTTTAGGAGGCCCCCAGGCAGTAGGACTGGGACCTGTCCTTAGTGCATGAGCTGGGTTTTTGGAACCTAGGGCCTATGCTGAGACACTTTGCTCAGCCTTGGTGTAGGGAGGAGGGGACTGGACACGCCTCATCTGAATCTACCAGGCTGGGCTGACTCCCCAAGGGTGACCTTGCCTTGGAGGAGGTGAGAATGGGAGGTGGATTGGTGGGGAGGAAGGCTGGGAAGTGCGAGGAGGAAGAACAGGGGAATCCATGGCTGATATGTAAAATTAAATTAATTATAAAATAGAATGTTTAAAAAAAGAAAATATACATACAAGTAATATTATACAGACTTAGCAGGCTGTATTTAGGAATATATATGTGCACATATATGCTAATACATATGTGTGTGCATGTACATATATGAATATAACAATTTGTGAAAAAGAAGGCCATACATTTGAAAGAGAGCAAGGAGGGCTACCTAGGAGAGTTTGTAGAGAGGAAAGAAAAATGAGAAATGATGTGATTGTATCACAACTTTGAAAATAAAATTTTTAAAAATTAACTTTCCATTTGCTTTTGACAAGGCATCGTGGACTGGTTTGGGGGACCACGCCTTTAATCCCAGCATTTGGAAAGGAGATACAGGTGGACCTGAGTTTATCCTGGTCTACACAGCAGTTTCTAGACCAGCCAGAGTCAGTAAGACCCTGTCTTTAAAAAGAACAACCACAACCAGTTTTAAAAATGTGTGTGTATGTGTTTCTCTTTGGTAGAAACGAGTTCTTATAGAAGATTCAATAATAGTCAATAAAAGATTTCATTTGGTAAAATTTTACTAAAATTGGCTTACTAATTCTCTTTTTAGCCAATTAAATTATTTGGATATGAGCTTTAATAGGAAATATATCCCTTTCCTTTACAAAGCCATATGCTGTGAATAACGTCTAAGCTTTCTCCATGTTCTCTTTGTAGCATGCATTTCTCACTTCACCGTTAATATGTCACCTTTCTCTAGAACAGAGTATTTACATAAAGAACAAATATTTGCTGGAAATATGTACTTGTAAGCCACTTAAAAACGATTTTAGAAAGTTTATGCAAAATAAAAATATTCAGTAACTATTTCAAGACTTTCTATTAAGGAAAATATTAAACTTTCATAAAAGCTGGGACAGTGTTTAAAACCCATTACTGTATCAGTCACCAAATTTTCAAATACATATATATAAGTATATATATAGCTATTCTTTAGATTTAAATAATTTAATGAATCCTGGGTATCATGTCATCTATAAATATTTAAAGATGTATACCTAATAGATAAATAAGAGAACCATAGTTTCTCTCAGACTTAACATAATTAATGCCAATCATTTGAATACTTTGCTCTGTTGGGGTATACTTTACATATAATTTGGCCGGTTTTAAGTGTGCAACTGAATGGTGCTTTTTTAAATGTATTTTGAATTAACTTTAATATTTACAAAAAAAAATTCCAGACAATACAGAGAATTCTCTTACATTCTTTGGCTCTTTCCAATATCAATGTCTCATAACCAGAGGACATTTATGACAACTGAGCGTCACACTAGCATTGCATCAATGACAGTGTTCTCCAGATTTCAACAGCCCTTTCGCTTCCTTTTCCACACTGGAGCAGTCTCTGCACTGCACTTTAATCAGCCCGTCCCCAGTCAGCAAGCTCCGCAGCCTCTCCTTGCCTCCTTGCACAGCTGCAGCGGTTTTGATGAAAGCAAGTCAGTTACCTTGTAGAATATTCCCCTTTTTGAATTATCCTCACATTTCCCTGTGATTTGACAGAACAATCTAGAGTTGGATGAGGAATATTATCAGGGACCACCATCACTACTGGTATGTCCTAACGGGACTAAAGGATGCCAGCATGTATTATTATTCATGACCTCGGACATTTGCTTCAGATGACATTTGCCAGCTTCTTACACTATAAAGTCACTGTGGTGATGAATTTTATTAAATGCATTTTTGGCACCTTTAGAGGTGATTTTTCCCCTTACTTTATTAAATGATGAATTATATTAATGAATTTCTTAATGTTTAACCACTTTGATATCTCTGAAATAAACTTCACTGGGTCATGATTCAATGGTCCCTTTTAAATATTTTACTGTGAGGTAACTGGAGAATGTTGGTACAGTAGATTTTCAAGGTCACTCCCATTTTGTTAGAAAACACTGTACTAACAGTTTAATCTGGAATCCGCTTAACAAAGCACTACCCATACTGCAATCACATAAATAACACCCAGCCCCACTGCAGCTCCACCACTGTCAAACTCTCTTCCTTCAAGTCCCCTGATGTTAAATACTATCAGATCCAAAGACTGGATTAGCAGGGTGGAGGTCATCTTTCTGTTCAATATTAGTGATACTTAATCCAATTACATCCATCTCCACTAACAGCTCTTATTGAACTTGGCTGCTCAGCATCTGTACCACATAAGTTTTACAATCTTTATTGCTTTCTAGGTCTCTTCTACACAGAGGTGTGGTACCAGTTAAAAAATACCTCCCATCCATGGTCTGCTTCACTGAGTCTTCCTTGCTCTATAATTCCAAGTCCAATCATTGCTGCGTTTGGCAAATCTACACAACCAATAAATACATCTCCACAATTATCTAATTATTCATTCATTCATTCATTCATTCATTCATTTATTCATTTTACTGTTGTCCAAGTTTCCTCACCAGATCACAGGTTCATTAGACCACCAGATTGGTGTTTTCTTCGTCATATCACAGGCAGCCCATAACATTATTGTACATCATAAAAACTAACTATTTAATGGGTGCTCAGTGGAACTGAATCAAACTTGACACTTTCTAAAAGATTGTACTTGATTTTATTTGATATGACACAGTTTTTATGAAACTACCAATTAACTGGGAAAAAAAAGACCCTCAGATCAGAAACGTTTCTACCATTCTTTTCACTGAATGTTTGCCTTTAATTGATGGATTTAAAGCCTTCCTTTAGTAGGTTGTTTGCTCCGGAGAAGCCAAATCCCTTGACAGCAAAATTTCTTTTAATTTCACTTTGAGTTAGGAGAAATAAAAAAGCCCTTTATTTATGAACCTTACAAAACATTCTTATATCGTCTGATGCACAAATATTGATCCAGGAAGGTGTTACCTCCTGTGGTTACCCTGTGGGTTTCCACTTTGAATTGCCAAGGAAGGCTCACTAGATAGAAAGGGAATGTCATGTCATCTGTCCTTTGCTGATTCTTAGCTGTGAAAGTCATGTGGTTTTTTTTTTTAAGCTAACAATAACATCTGCAGAATCTAATGTCAGAAAAAGAGAAAAAGGCAGCATAGTTTGAAAAACAGTTATTACTGATTTCATTCTTTGACAATTTCCTTCATGTACATAGTACTTTCTGATTACTATAAAACAACACCATCTCTAATACCCTGGCCTCTATTTCTGCACCAGCATTTCATCCTTTTTTCATATCCATGTCTTTTTTTGAGATTCCCTGAATTTAATCAATATCATCTGTATGACCATTGATTTAGGACTGACTATCCCTGGGAGTCTGTGGGGTTCCTCCTAGTACACAACTAGAGACAATGATTGTTCCTTCCCTAGAAGCCACCAGTAGCAAATAACTTAACAGGGAGAAATAAGGCTCCATCAGGCTCTTTGCAATCCATAGTTGATTTTTGATAGGCTCCATTTTATGTAGGCCTATTACAGACACTGAGGACTTCTGTACTGCCATGACTCATTGGCTGTGCCATGAGCCGAGGATAGCATTTCACACCCTTACTCCCTGTCTCCTATCTTTTACATTCATCTGCTCCCTCTCCTTCAGTGCATGGTTTAACTGTCCTGTTCAGAGAGTAACTTTAAATTATTCTCAGCCACACTGTGTCCTTACCTGCATCAAAGTTCATCTCAAAAAGAAGTGTCTCTCACTAAGTTGGGAATAGCATTTGTGCACTGGCATAAGCATAAATATTTAGAAGGCAGCTTGGCTCTATGACAGCTAATCAGCAGTAGTAAGTTCATCTCTAGGATCCAAGACCTCCTCCACCTCCTCAGCCATAGACTTTTGACCAGGAGTGAATTCCCTGATGTAGAGCAGGCCTTGAATCCAAAGTCCAGTTGGCTAATCCCATGACAGCCATATCACTCACTACTGCACCACTGAACACGTCTTGCTTGGTAGGTCGATATTGTTGTACCTAGAATTCATAGATAGGTATGTTTTAAAAGTAAATTACATGGGAAATACTCTGTATGTCTAGATGCTGCTGTTCCTGGAAGCCAAGACATAAAATCCAAACCCTAGTATAAGTTGTGAGATACCACCTTATGAATTATTGGTCAGGGAGATCAAGAAAACAATCCAGGCTCTTGCCATACTTCTCAGTTGCCCACTAAAACTGGTTGAAAAGACCCTACTGTTGAAAACACCATACAACTAGGTTAAAAATATAGAGAAATCAAAGTGGAACTGAACTCGAAGCTCCCTCCTGGATGATCAGCCTCTATGCTGCCTGAAATGCCTATTCAGACTGCTGGGAGAAAAAGGCATAGGAGATCTTGGAAAGCACTTCTAATTAATACAAAGTTAATTAATTAATCTTAAATCTTTAGAAATTAAGATATTTTTTAAATATATAGGTAGGTTTAGTCTAGCAGCTTTATTCCATTGTCTCTTAGTAACCACTGCTCCTTCCTCAACATTAAAAAAAAATTCAAAGACAAAATAATAACATACAGTATCCAGACTCTCTGTGTATTTTCCATCTTTAAGTGGCTTTTTTATATTACTTTACTCCCTTTTTAAGAACTTTATTATTTTAAAACTATATTTTTTAATCTAAGACAAATATACTCTTTCTCTTCTCTTTCCCAAGGCTTTGTACATTTTAAAACTTTCTGTAACCTGTTTAGAGTTTTTTTTCCTCTGTCTGAATCTGTCTTTACTGCATATCTGTAATCTTTTTCTGTCTGTATGAGCAAGTCTCCAAACCCACCACGCAGCAAGATGGTGGAGTTTGCTCTGGTAGCTTAATTCCACTGGCAGTGGCTGGAAGAAGCCTCTCTATACTGCAACCCCCTGTGAGAGATTGCAGGAACCCGCCATATGGCTTAGCTCAGGGTGTGCTGGCAGTTGCCAGGAGACGTGTCTCTGTAGTGTGGCTGGCATGAGAGACACAAGACTAGGAAATCTCATCTGGCTCTGTTTCTGTGCATTTAGAACCTTTTCTTAAAGCTTACTCAGGCTTTGTGTAGATGTACGTGTTTTATCTCAATGTCCTAAGTCAACCCATATTCGTTATTCATGGTCGGTCATGTGGTGGTATCTTTGCTAACATGGCAAGTTTATCTCCTGCTTCCTGTGCATCTGGCTGGTGACTCCAGACTCCACCCTGCTTCCTCTCAGCATTCTTAGTTGGGCTTTCTTGCCTAAGCTTCCCTTGTTCAGCTATTGGCCAGTCAGCTTGTTTATTAAACCAATCACAGCAACATATATTCACACAGTGTAAAGGAATATTCCACAGCAGGGATTTTAAGACACTGAGAGAAAAATTTAAGAAACATCTCAATTATTTTTATAAAAAACTTAAATAGGATAACTTCATGCTAGCATAAACTAATACAATTCAGTAATCTGAATCATTGAAATGTGAATTCTACACATAATCTCAAAACTCTGATTGCATAAAACAGTTAATAGAGTAAAGAATATTGATCCAATAGTTTGACAGTAGACAACAATATAATATGCCTGTCCTCCCATATCCTAAATTTCTCCTAATTATTAGTAAATTAACTAGCATATCCTCCCTTATTCCCAATTATAAGGCCTGGACAGTAGAAGAAAACTGTAGGGAACAAATGCTAATGCATTTAGGAGAAAATGTTCCTGAAAAGGGGAATATCTGCTTTCAGAAGGGTGAAAGCTCAATGGAAGATAAAATGTAGCTTTAATAATTAGTGTTAATAGACATCTGTATTGTCACAGCTGTATCTGCATCCAGTCTATCCTTAATGCCACATCTAGGACCTCTGAAAGCCCCAATGTACTTGTAAGGAAATTAAAATTAAATTGCAAATAATTTGGATTAGGGAGATGGCTCAACAGTTAAAAGTACTTACTGCCCTTCAGAGGACCTGGCTTTAGTTTCCAACACCAGCATCATGGCTCATAGCTTCTTTTAACTCTAGTTCTGGGTTATCCAACACCCCTTGTTGACCTCCTTGTTCTCCATACATAAATAAACACATTGAAAACTGAAAAGGTGAATATCATTAGAATCGTGGCAAATACATTTAGCATGGGGGTATCAAACAGTTTTGACTTCACAGCTCTGTAGAAAAAAGTGAGAAAAATAGCCAAGTATCCTCAGAAACAGTAGACCAAAGTCTTTCCAGACATTTGTTGTAATAACTTTCTCTTTTACTTCCAGTTTACAAACCACAATTATGCAATTTATGATTACTTTTTGAAAGGATTAAACCTAATATAGATAGTTTTGACTGCCTTTTTTCCTCTAGAGTTTCTAATCTATGTATGCAGCCAAAGAAAAAAATGCATGTACTTCTGTACTCTACGTCTTAGTCAGGGTTTCTGCTGCTAAGATAAAATGCCATGACCAAAATAAACTTGAGGAGGAAAGGGTTTATTATTTCATCTTACACTTTCACACCACAGTCCAAATTCAGGGCAGGAACCTAGAGGCAGGAGATGATACACAGGCTAAGAGGTGCTGCTTACTGGCTTGGCTTCTTCCTTATGGCTTGTTCATCCTCTTTTATTATAGCATCCAGGGCCACTTATCCAGTGGTAGCACTATATACAATGAGCTGGGACCTCCTACATTAATCAGTAGTTAAGAAAATACATTACTGATTTCCCCATAGACAAATCTTACAGAGGCATCTTCTCAATTGAGAGTCCTCCTTTCCAAATGACTCTAGCTTATCTCAAGTTGACAGAAAACTAGCCAGGACACTAATATGTACTTATTTAAGGTTGGTAGAGTAATTTTCACATTTCAAAGAGTATACACCTTACAATGGAAGCTAAAAAAAAAAAAAAACAACAACTGTGATAAATTGGTTTGTCAATTCATATCATCCAGTCTGTCTTAGTTACTTTTTCTATCACTATGAAAAGATACCATGGACACAGCAACTTATAAAAGAAAGCATTTAATTGAGGCCTTGCTTATAGTTTCAGAAGGTGAGTCTATTACCATCATGGTGGGGAGCATGGCATCAGGCAGGCATGGCACTGCTACAGTAGCTGAGAGCTTATATCTTTTCCACAAACCCAAGGCAGAGAGAGAGAGACTGGGCCTGGTTTGTGTTTTAAAACTTCAAAGCCCACCCCCAGCGACACACCTCCTCAGTGAAGTCACAACTCCTAATCCTTCCCAAACAGTTCCACCAACTGGGAACCAACATTCAAATACATAAGCCTATGCGGGCCATTCTCATGCAAAACCACTACACACTCCTAAAATGCAGTAATCATTTTGTGATTTATCTAGGTTTTCTTTTCATATATTTCCATTTTAGTTTCCAACTAGCCAATAAATAATGGCATGGTTTGTATTTGTCTGGGACAGGGAATAACAATACAGTCAAAGCCTAAAATTTTGTATATGGTAATATCAGTAAGTATTTAAGCATACTAATATATCAATAGAAGTACATTATTTGTCCTAAGTGTGAGCTCCTTTAATAGACTTTGCCTATTTCATCTACTATTATATATGAGGTAACGTCCTGCACAAAATTGCTGTGCATTGAGTACAATAATGACAAATTAGATGCTTCTTTAATAACTAAACTTGTTTTCTAATTTTTCACTTTAATTTTTTTAATATAAATAACATGAATAAATTTGAAATAGTGTCTTAATATGGACTTGTTATGAGAAGATACTTTAAAAGATACCTAGGTCTCAACTCAAAACTCTCTCTACCATAATTTTGACAAAAGGTTAACCATCTTCCTGTTGAGAACTAAGGAATGGGGAACCCACCTTACATAAAGAAACTGAAATTAACCAAGATGATAGTTTGTGGCCTTATCATGTACCAGAGATTGACCTTCAGTTTTATAATGTTGGGGATTGAACTCTTAAGAGATCTGTGCATAAGCAAGTACTCTGTAACCTCACTCTATAACCCCAGCCAATTTTTCCTTGTTTCTTGAAATATTTCTTCTATTTTTTCTTCCACATCATTTCATTCACCTCTTTCCACTTTATAATATGGTTAACCATCCTTAGACAAAAGAATTATCTTCTCAAAGTGGAATCCAGGACCCATCACCTCTCCTTCACACTTTAATAAATTTTAACAAGCATTGTTATGGGTTTTCCCCCTAAAGTAACCCTTTTCCTGCATGGTCAAGAAGTTACTGCATACAAATTGGATTCCAAAAACCACAACATGTTCAGCAAATACCTTGTCACTAATGGGTTTCAAATACCATTGTCCCTAAATTTGCTGGTCTGTTAACAACTGAAGAACAGAACACATACTGGTCTGTACAGTTCCTTCATTTATTCACATTCTCACAGGCATCAGTGAGTGGAAATATGAAGCAAGAACAGAAGTCTGATTCATCTCACACTGTAAAAGTTGTTTTATTTTACCATGTATTTTGGGCAAGATTCTTCTTTGCCCTTGGGAATGTTATACCCATGTGTTTGGCATTTTTCATATGCACACAGCATGGTACTATCAATATTTACCTTCATCTCAAAATGGCTCAAAGTTGGAGCTTCAAATGTTTTCCAGGGCTTGCTCATAACAGTCTTAGTCAATCATACACAATGAGATTGCAATAAATGATTTAAGACTATGTTAATTGTATTTTGGGAGAGCAGATGAGGCTGTGACATAGCTGACACCAGTGTTTTCATTTAGTCTTTTTTGGCTTTGAGTGCTACAAAGTGTATTTTCTTAACTTTCCAAATGCAATTAAATGAATTGTCTGCTACTCAATTAGTCAGCCAGAGTCAAATGCTATGAACAGTCTGTTTGGGGTCCATTGCTCATAATTAGGGCTTACCTCTACCCAATGATTAGCAGAGAGAGAGAGAGTACACAATGATGTTTTTTTTCCATTAAAAGCAAACAAGCAAAAAAAATGAAACAATCTGAAAACAGAATCATTTCATGGTAGAATTATATAAGATCAAATTCATTATTCAAAAGATAACAAAATACTTTCTAATATCCATAGCTGGTCTAATAGCGTTTATTTTATCTAGCAACATCAGCTTGACAAATTGTGTAGGTACAATATTAGCAAATGATCATTGTTTTCTGCCTATCTGTTCATAGGCAACTGGGTGCTTCTTTCAGGCACTGAACTTTAATATTTACTAATGAAAACACAAGACTGCAATCTTGGTCATGTTTTAAAAACAACTTAGTATAATCTTTGTATTGAGCTTAAGTATAATTCAATGCCAGCTATGCTTTCAAAGGTGAGGTGTTTAAGATAGTTCACTATATTAAAACAAGCAGAATCATTTTTTTAGGAGGAAAATCCAAAACAATCTTTTTATTTTACAAAATCTAAGTGGTTTGTGATGTCATTAGATGAGAATAAACTCTCCTCTCATCTAAGCAATAGATGATAATCATATTCTTTAAAACTACTACAGTCTCCCATAACAGTGTCACCGTGCATTTAACTGGTGCTGTTTTAGTGCACTGTCTGATAATGAACTAGTCAATAAGTTGAGCATAATAAGGAGTATAAATTTCAATATACATTTCAGTACAAATCTTCAATATAAGAGAACCATTTTGATACCCTTCATAGATTTTCATAAGCCATGAAAAACAGCATAATTCCAAGATAATAAGATGGAAGTATTGCCAAAGACATGCTGAAGCTGGATGTGTTATTTCTGGAAATTGATTATTACTCTGGAGCCAAATAGAGCTGGGATTTGTGTGTGTACCCAGCATATCATGAACTGGAAATTTAGCCAATCTATAGTTTATTTGATCAGGCTAGACAACTAATCTAGAAAATGCAGGTTCTTTAGCGTCTCATTTAGCCTGACTGTCTGCTCTGATCCCATTATAGGAGAACTGCCAAGTCTGGGCCTCATCTGGGCTCTGAAGACAGTCCTAAGAAAAATGTATGGGAGTTATTTTGTTGTGAGTTTTTAATCTTTTAAGTTTTCTACTGAAACTTGTTTCATTAAAGTGGAAGAAACCTGTCAGAGCTGCCTCTGCTGTTTGCTTTATTCTCTTAGGGTTGGTGATCTGCTTTATGTACAGAATTTCCCCCATGACGGTTTAGTGTGCTTTCCAAGCCATACGTTTTTCTGGCCATGTTTTGAATCTGTGATGACATTGTTTTTGTTAAACTTGACATCCAATGTATGTTTTAGATTAGTTTGATTCTCAATTTAAGGTAATATTTAATAATAGCCTGAGACTGTGAAAGTTTTTCCACCACTCATATGTAGAATATTTACTAGAGATGCCAATTTATGCCACAAAAAATGCTATTATGCCTTCAGTATCTGCTAATTTGTTCTTTAAAATGTGAATGTTTTGACTGGAGGCAGAATCTGTCCTTTTCCTTAGCAAAAAGCTATTTTAAAATTTTACCTTTGATCAAATTCACAAATACTTTAAAAATGGATCAAATTTTGTATGGTAATGCTATTCTTAGGAATATAAATGTGATCTTTCATTGTGTGACATTTTCTTCGGGAGTAGAACGTTATGACACAACAAATGGAACTTTTTGGGCTTCTTGACTCCTTTATACTCATTTGTTTTCTAGTGTTCAAGATCTGAATAGAAACTAAGCTTGCTGTGTTTGGGTACAGTTTCTCTAAGAACAGATGCTGGCTTTTCAGAAGATAGAAGCTCATGAGTTATGACTATCAGAATTCTTAGTTGTTAGCATGTTTAAAATCAATAATAGTTTGAATAATTATTTTACAATCTGTAACTCTTTAGGAGAAAGTAAGCTGGAATGGAGAGAGACTCACCTAATATGATTAATACAAGGTCACACAGGGAGGCAAAAACATGTATTTTAGCCGGGCGGTGGTGGCGCACGCCTTTAATCCCAGCACTCGGGAGGCAGAGCCAGGCGGATCTCTGTGAGTTCGAGGCCAGCCTGGGCTACCAAGTGAGTTCCAGGAAAGGCGCAAAGCTACACAGAGAAACCCTGTCTCGAAAAACCAAAAAAAAAAAAAAAAAAAAAAACATGTATTTTGTGTTCTTAACAGCTTACTAATTTTAATGAGCCTTCTCAATAGCTATGATGGATTGATTACACATAGTAAACACTTAATAACTCTAGAAAACTGTCTCAAATCTTGGAATTTGGGGTGAAACACAATGGAGTTCATGCATGGTCTCTAGTTTCAGTAAATGTTAAGCCAGGGGGTAAAGGAAACTGCACCAGGGTATTTTTACATTTACAAAGCACAACCTAAACTTTCGTAGAATGCTAGACCCTGCACTGAAGATTAAGTATGAAAAATGGGTGAGGGAGAGTATGTTTTCTGTGCTTACAGAGTGAAGTCTAGTCGAAGAAATCATCACATAACAAGTATAAGTGAAGGAAGAAGGAGCATAATAAAAGGAGTTGAAAGAGACGAAAAGTGAAATGGCATCCTTGAAAATAGCATTTGGTTTATTTGAATTAAAATTCTATTTTATGTAATGGTGAACTTCCTGGTGGAGGACTCTGTCCTCAAAGTGTTTTATATTATCTATTGGCCCAGCATGAGTTCATACTAGCTTTGCCTGCCTTTGGCAGTTGCAATGATAACTCTGAGTCACTCCAATTCCAAATTTAGAAATATTCTGTAAACTGTAAACTTGCCACTACAAGTAAGTGATAGTCATGTCACACTTGCTCTAGTCAGTGGCTCACTTTGACCCCTGAACCTCCAGATCAAACTTTAATGAATAAAGAAATTCCCAACTCAGAGAAAATCTTCCCAATTCATACAACAAAGAACTTTGTCATTTCCAGATAGTCGTTATTTGGAATGTTGCTAAGTTGAATATCCTATAATTGTCAAAGAACACTTACTAAGATGTGGCCCAAACCAAACACTGTGTATTGTGAGGTATTTATATGATAAATTATGAGAAAAACAAAGCTCAAAGAAGTGTTAAGTAATTTCACTAAGTTACTATTTCTGAAGAGTTCATTTCATTTTTAGATTTTTTCCAATTCATTTCACCTTTAACCTCTATGAAAATCTAAGCTCTTATGTTTGAAGATACTACAAACCCTTCTTTTCTTCCATATCCCTGTACCAGAGAACATCTACTTCTCTCGCATGGTAGAAAAAAAACAAATCACTAAATCAAACCCAGGTTCACTAAATCTGATTTCAGACATCTGAAACTTAGTCTGGAGAGACTTCACCCCTTTGACTCCAAAGTGTGGGTGTGGCATTGTGATTGTAGTTTTGATGTCAAAGCAGCACAATGAGATAGTAAGTGATCAACTAATATTGCAAGACCTCCCTGTTGTAAGTGAGGCCTTCCTGTTGGGGTTCAGTTCACAGTGCTGTAAGATGGATGTAGTGAGTTAGAGAACTGAGATTGCCATTCACTTAATGCAGTGTTTCAGAGTTCAGGAGATGGTGATGCTGTTATTTTCCTTGGTGTAAAGTAGGTATTAAGAGTTTTCTCCACAAAACATAAATTAACAAATGGGTACAGTCATCTGTGATGATTAGCAAAGCTATAATGTTCTATGTTGACCACAAAACTTATTTCACTAAAGCTATAAAAGTAACAAAAGAATTTATACATTTGCAAGAGAAGTGGATATGTGTTGTCTCATTATCTAGAGATGCGTGAATGTCATTGAAGCTTGGCTAATATTTTTATCCAATCACAGGGGAGCCTTCTCCAGACAATGCTCTCTAATGTAGAATGAAACCATTCCCATTGCTTTGGCTTTTCTTTGAAACTCTTCTTTCCTCCATCAGCCCCTTTAAAAGGCTAGTCAGGAAAAAGAAATTGAGATGATTTTTTCTCTTGGTAGTTACCAGAGACAAGCATGGACCAGCCATTTTGTAAACTGTCTGTGAGCAGAGTGCCTGTTCTAAAACCAGCATCAATTCCATGAATCTTAGGGATAGGAACCACAGTCCCAGGCTGACAAGGAAGGCCTCCAAGAGGTCGATCTATGCTGTAAAGGATAGCCCTAAAAATCAATATACGATGTATAATCCTGCAGCTCCTATACTTAACACTGTCCTCCATTGTACTTTATAACCCAGATGAGCAAACTGAGGAATTCTTGTTTCTAGGGATTTGCTTCTGAAGACACCCCTCTGGGACAGCATTACAGATAACGGCAGGCAGCTCATTATGAACCTGCACTGAATGAGTGTTGTGATCACATTTACACCTTAGTGCTCTCAAAACAGTGACTGTAGAATCCATGATGTGAAGTTCACTTAAATTGTTTTGTTATACTAAAGGCCAAGGGTGATAATACCACTCATTTCTCAAACAACAGTAAGTAGAAAAAGAAAATCTGCTTCAAAGCCTGATGGAAGACAGGTTAAATTACCACTAAATACATTTATTATTCCATGTTGGACAAAGTCATTTCCAGAAATTTTGTTGAAAAAGACACAATTTTCCTCCTGTCTTCAGTGGAGATGGTCATTACTTCTCCTGTTCTGAAAATACTAAAGAAAAGAGGAAAATTCATAAATTGCTCAAATGGCAGTGTAGAGTTTCATGTTTTCAGTAACATAAGAGCCGAAGGAAAAATCATAAAATCATCGCACAGCACAATCAATGTTACAGAAGCCTCAGCATTACCTTTTAAATGCCCTAAACTGGAATATAAGCACGTATATGCTACTGGACTGGAGGTCCCTTGTGTTATCCGAAAACACATTTACAGTGAAATTTTCCCAGGACTGACTGGGGAAGAAAACAAAGCAAAGAAACTTCCTGGCTAAGAACAAGTGCCAATTGGGTTATGATATCAAGAATGAGGAGTGATTGCCTAAACAGCAGCTTTGACAGTTATGGGAGACGAATCCAGACTAGGGCTGCTTTGAGTTGTTGCTAAAATTCCACTGAATTGGTGCTTTCTTATGTCTCTGTTAATGCAGATGCCACTCGTTTACGGCATATCTAAACTGTCAGTGTCACGCTATCCCAAATGCCTTAAACATGGCTCTGAAGAAGCCGTTATCCAGTAAATGGACAAATAAAAAATAATTCAATGAATGTCTCTTATTTTCTACTAAGACAACGTTTCAGACTCTATTGTGTTGTTCTGATGAGTTCTTTTCTTCATGGAACATGTTTTGAATGTTTTGCTCTCTTAAGTGGCAAAAAAGGCCCATATTTGGTTTTTTGTTTTGTTTCTGAAGTGTTCACATGTTGAACATCTGGATGCCACAGTATCAAAGACAGTCAACACAGTAAGTCAATAGGCACTTTCTGCTTGTAACCAAACGAAAGCCATGCTTGCTTTTTATCGAGCTGTGTCTAAACTTGGTGAAGAGAATCAGTTTCTGATCAATAAATAACAAATCAGATGTTTCATAAATCAGGCCTGTCAAAGTCACATAGAGCCCCAAGCCAGAGCTTTCCTCTGTGGTTGTTTTGGCCCTAGTAGCATCTGGTTAATAAAAAAGGCTTCTTGTGCTTTTGACAGTTGTTTGGATAGTCTATTCAGCACTGCTCAAGTTTTACTAGCTTTTTAAACTTATTATTCCTCCCCTACACACACACACACACACACACACACACACAGACCTTTCTTCCTGCCTCAAAACTTAGAACAGAAATTGTCAGTTTACATGAAGATGAAAAAACTGGAGATGAAGAATAAATACATGCAAATGGTAGTCAGCTGACCATTTAATTTTTCCTTATGTTAGGTATTTGATACAATTATTGTATTCTTTTTAACTGCATAGAGTTTCTACTTACCTCTGAAATTATTGATACAAATCAAAGGCAATAATTTATCAATCCATCTTATTTCATTCCTTTATGTTTGTTGTTCATTGATAAATAATTACTATAAAAGCTGTCATTTCGTAACTTTCTTTCAAGTCACTACAATTGATTGTCAATATTAAATTCACTGGATACAGACTGGTTGTGCATTCTCAAGGCCTTTGTTATGAACCCTGACATCACAAAACATAAAAATAAACTCCTATGCAGATGCTAACTTGAAATGTTTGTATGTCTATACATAAGAGGCTGTGATGTAGAAGTACACAGTAGAAAACTAGATAAAATACCACAAGAGGGGAAGAGAGAGGGCAACGATCATAGTCACATGTGACACAAAACTGGAAATCAGGCTATGGGGTGGGAGAGTCCAAGAGGAGTGGGGATTGGAAAGAAGTGGCATGGGGAGAAACAACAATAACCAATTCTATTTGGAATATGCCTTTATGAAAACTAATTCTCTGTAAGTTAGTAATAAATTATTAAAATAAATGAATACAATATTTTAAAACAATACTCTTTAACTTTGTCTATAAATCTTTTCAAATTGTTGTGGTTATTACACTTTGGAAGATGAATAACAAAAGGTGAAATTTTTGCTCAACCTTCTGCATGTAGTATCAAAACCCAGAACGTCAAATTTTGGAGTTTCCACTGTTAGTGTCTGCATATACTGTTTCTACCTGTTTAAAAATCTCTTCTCTCCCATTCTTTCCATCCCAAACCACTGTTTCCTCCAATGTTCAGATCATTTTTCCTTTACTAAAGGATTCTTCTGTTTCTAGGTCCATGCATATGACAGACGCCCAACTACCTCTTTTTTGCTTTGGAGGAGTTCCTTACTTTGTTCACACATGATTTCAAGCATTCTTCCTTGAAAGTTCTGTGTAAACAGGAGCATAGCAGTGGCACAGGAAGGTGCAATGATTTATGATGAACATTGATGTGACAGTTGTTGTTTATGTTACTATTATGTAAGAGCCTGGATATAATGAATAGTTTGTTTGCCTGTGCGGTTTCTAAAACATTTAGTGTTTTCCTCATGCACTAGACTTTCCAAGTATTTCTGAATTAGAGTCATACTAATGAGTTATTTAAAAGCCATATCCAACATTAATTCAGTGACAGGGAATGAATTTTGTGGAGTGTACTCCTTCATTGCTAAATTTCATTTGTGAGTGGGTAATATGATTTTCCATGACTTAAGATGAGATCAGCTTTTTCCCTTTTGAAGTAACTGCAAACATTTAAGTTTCATATTCAAACATTTTAGGGTCCACAGTTGAATGTGTGCTTCCTGGCTGTATTTAAATCTCTTACAAATACACCAAAAGAGAACAGGCTCATTCCAGCATACCTGTCTTCTCTTTCTTTCTCTTTCTCTCTGATATCTCACTTAATTTCTCCCCCAAGTCCTCCCTTATAAAACTTGCTACCCAGAATTCAATGGCAAGCAAAGCATTGCTGTTTATACTTGGCAATGCAGTATCATAGCAGTTAAGCCACAAATCACTTCAGATTGCTATGTCAACAAGTTATTTAAACTTTTGTACCTTCTCCTTCAAATGCAAAGTGACAATACTTATCTAATAGACTTGTATTGAGAATTAAGCAAACTAATGCTTTCAAAGTATTCACACCTAAACCTGACAGGTTGTGTTATGATAGTGTTTGCTAAATGAATAAATAGCATTGCATTTGTATTGCGAATTTACTTAAAGCCTTCTACACACTTAGAAACTTTAACTTCATAACACCACAGCGTAGTTACATAGCCTTACAAAGTAAGGGATGAAGCATAAACCCAAGAGATAACTGATACTGGCTTTTTCACTGTCATTCCCTCACTGAAATAGTCCTACTGTACAATTAAAGAGCCATTTCCTGAAGATATGGGGAATCATTTTGCTTGATAGCTGTACCCAGCCATTTACACCAAAACACGCTGTTAAGTGTGATTAGCCTACCTTTCTGTACTTCAGAGTTGTTATAGACGTGAATCTCAATTCACCCAATGTGTCCTTTTGGAGCAGAGGCTTGGAAGGGCTTTGGGATTAAAGTCATGCATTGTATGAAATCTGGCGAGCCACTAATTGCACATGGCACAAGCTGCTTGTCTTGTTAGCTTCCTGGTTTGGGCATCATTGTGGCTGTCTTTTTTCTCTTGAATTTAATCCATCTGTGGAGACAATACAGCACAACTATTTCCTACTACTTATCGAATTCCTTGAACTTAATTTACTCCTTATTAAATTTGGCTTCTGCCTCATCCACTCCATTTATTGACTCTCCATGTAATAAGTCATTTTAAGCCAAATCATATTCACTATGTTTAGATAATCAAAACTGATAGTTTCCCTCTTTTAAGTCATAGAAGTTTTCAGTTATTTTTTTTTTAATTTGGAAAACTTTGGGGTTAAAGCTAATCCCAAAGGCATTCACAGAGCAATTTCACACAAATGACTCCTGTCAGGTGCATAAATATGCACTTTCTTCATCCAGCTCAGTGTGCTGAGGCCCATTTTTCCCATCACTTACACTGATGCATTTTTACTGAGCTAGTTTGTTGGCTATATCTTCATTCACCTAAGGACTGAAATTTCCCCCTCAAATATCTGGATTAGTATTTGTCAGAGAACACTTACTATTATTTATCTGCCTCAAATTATTATATATTTCATATACACCTAATAATTTTAAGGGCTGAGAAGATAGTTCAGGATTTAAGAGCTCTTGGTAATCTTCCAGGAGACCTGGGTTCAGTTCTCAGAGCCACATGGTAGCTCATAAACTCCTATAACTCCAGTTCCAGGAAATTGGATGTTTTCTTCTGGCCTCTGTGGGTGACTGTACACACACACTACACATACATACAGTCAGGCACACATATACATATGCATAAAATAATACATACGCATTTATTGAAGAATTTTAAAAATTAAAACATTAGTGTATTTGAATCCACAAAGAAATGTATATATCATATCTTAGTCATTTTCAGGCATGATATATTTGATGTTTATAAAACAAAAACATTTTAAAAAGTTAAAGGGTAAAAACCAATAAAATGCTACAAGTAATGTTATTCTTTGAGAGTGTAAACAAATTATATGTTAGATTAGAACTGCACATCAAAACAGAAGAGTCCAAGATTTCTAAGTGTGTACTCTTTTAGGATGTTTTAGGAGTGGGTATTTAGTTTTAAACATTGTAACTTCCTTTCCTGATATTTCATTTTTTTTATACATCCCTCTTGCTGATTTTTCTCTATACCTGAAGTCTCTGGATCTACCTTATTTCTATTGTCATTTTAGAAATCTTTAAAAATATTTAATACTTACACTTTGAAAATGTCATACATGATGACAATGTATTTAATTACAAGCACCCCCTCATTACTTCCCTTCAACTGCCTTCCAGACCCTGTAACCTGTCTCCCTGCTGATTTCATATGTGTCTGTTGGTATATGGGTAGGTACCTGTGAATGCAGGTGTCCACAGAATCCAGAAGACGATGTTAAACCCTTAGAGTTAGAGTTATAGACAGGTGTTAGCTGCCAGATGTGGGTTCTAGGAATTGAAGTTTGGTCCTCTATAAGAGTAGTGAGTACTCTAGCCACTGAATGATTTCTCCATCCCAGATTATCTTACTAAATCTATGAGTCAATTAGTGATGACTCCATCCACCAGGATATGAGTAAACTGCCAGCATCTACATCCCCAAAGAAAAGTGACTCTCCTTTTATCAACAAGTAACTGCACTAGCTTTCCAGCTACGGAGTGGGGCCTCAGAAGCCCCTTCCCATCCATGCTGAAAGTTTCACTAGGCTTAATCTTCTACAGATCTTGTGAAGGCAACCACATCTTCTGTGAGTTGATGTGTGCGTCAACCATGGCACTTTGAGAAGATAGCATTTTACAGTCCTCTACTCATCATCAAGCTCTTATATTCTTTTCGTCCCCTTTAAAAGATCTTCCTTGGACCTTGGATTAAGAGAGTGTGGTACTTTTAATTGGGATGGCCCCCATAGATGTGCATGAATGCTTGGCCCATATGGAATAACATTATTATGAGGGGTGGCTTTATTGAAGTAGGTGTGACCTTTTTGGAGGAAGTGTGTCACTGTGGGGGTCGGCTTTGAACTCTCATATGCTCAAGCTATGCCCTGTGTGCTCAACAGTCTCCTTCTGTTTCCTGAGGATTAAGATGTAGAACTCTTGGTGCCTTCTACAGCAGCCTGTCTGTCACCATGCTCCTGCCATGATGATAATGGACTAAACCTCTGAAATGTAAGCCAGCCTCATCTAAATAAGAGTTGCTTATTCTTCACAGCAATAGAAACCCCAACTAACACAGAGTTAATGTCAATGACCCATCGTTAGTGGAGTAATCTGTAACTTATTCTCACCACTTTGACTGGTTGTGGGTCTCTTGTATTAGTTATTATTCACTGAGAAAGAAGCTTCTATGACAAACAAATGGAAAATAATATAAATATTTGGAGGGCCAAATACCACCAGTATATTCTCCCCCTAGGGCCTATGAGCTCTCTAGTCATGGGTCTTTAAGCATGTTTTTATAGTACCATACATGAAATTCCTCTTGTGGAACAGGCCTTGAATCCAATTATAAAGTGGTTGATTACCCCTATAACTCGATTTAGAGAATATTGGCATCCTGACAATACTAAGTTCTTAGATTCAGGAAAATGGGATGAGTTTTCTGAGTAGCCTTGTTGGTTTCTTTCAACATGTTTTGTAGTTTTTACTGAACTCACGAATGCTACTGTAAATGATAGTTTCCTTAGTCTTTTATTGAAACTGTTCAGCGCAAGCATATACCATCAGTTCTATGTAGTGATCTCATGTCTTTCCTGTGCTGAATGTGTTTTGGTTCTTTCCTTTGACTTTCCACACAAATGACTTCTTCTGAAAAGGAAGATGGTTTTGCATCTTCATAAAATGAATGCCTTGTATTGCTTGTATCTCTTGTAATTTCCCCAACTGGAACTTGCAGTCTGATGTCACATTAAAGTGACAAAAAGCAGATGTCCTCATCTAGTCCCCAAACCTAAAGGCAAAGAATCCAGTCATTACCACAAAGTATGATGTCAACTGCATATTTCCCACATCTTTTACTAATTGGAAAGTTTCATTTCTTCTCCTATATTGTTGAATATTTTTTATAATAAAAAGGCATCTGATAGTTTCAAATCTTTTCTCAGTATTTACTGAGATGATAAAACAGTTTTTAATACCATTGTAGATTATTTTCTTAGGATTGTTGCAGCAAATTCCTATGAATTTACCTTTTGGGTTGAGACAATAAAAATTTCCAAGTTTTTAAAGCCAAGGTAAAAAAAAAAAAAAAAAAAAAAAAAAAAAAAACCTAGGTGTCAGGGGAAATATACATCCTCCAAATGTTCTAAGGAGGAAAGACTCCTTGTGTAATTCTTCCAGCTCCTGAAAGTCCAGTTGTCCTATACCTTGTGGCTACATGATTCCAATATCTGACTCTGTGGCCCTGGGTTTATATTCTCCCTTCCTTCTTTCCCCTCTCTTCTGTGCCTCAATTCTTACTCTTTATCCACAAGAACACTTATTACTAGATTTAGAGGCCATCCAGTTAATCCACTAAATTCTTAATTCAATATCCTTTACTTATATCTGCAGAAACACCTTCCAAATGTGGTTGCATTCACAGGTTTCATATGTACAAATATTGAACCCATTGCATGCGGAATGATACATTTATGGATACTTGAATGTTAGAGTAACTTTCATGTTTCCAGCCCTGATTTGAACCTTGTGATTTGGTAGATTATATTAATATTATTCACATATATTTTTGAGAAATTTTGTATACGTAATCATGGAAAAATTATTTGTGAATAGTCAGGATTTTTTTGTGTGTAATATATTTGTATGGTTTGAGTATAAAATATTGATTGAATAAAACGAATTGAGAAGCAGTCCCTCTCTTCCTCCAAACAACTATGTGAAGAATAATTATTAAGTTATTTTATCTTAATGTTTGATAGAATTATTATCCAGAGTTTTGGGCCTTACATTCCCTGTGTGTTTGCTTATTTATTTATATGGGCTGAGGTTGAAACTAAAAACATGTTAAACAAGAGATCTACCCCCGACCTACATCTCCAGGCCTGGTGCTGATTTGTTGAGTTTCTCTGTCTTCTTACTTGGTTTAATGGGTGAGCAAAGAAACTTTTAGTATTTATTTGTTTTTCTCTCACCTGGGTTAACTCTTGATTTAATATTAGCTATTTTCTTCATCCTGAGCAGTCTTTTTTAACCAGTTTCTAAGGTGGAGGTTTATCTTATTAGCATAAGGCATGTCTATTTTAATGTAAGTGTTCACAGCTCTATTTTCACCAATAAATATTAACAGTAGCATCCCTTAGTTTAATTAGTTTTATATTTTTATGTGAACGTCTTTTCAAATTTTTTGTGATTTATTCTGTGACTTGCTGGTTATTTAGGAGACTATTATTTAACTTCTATCTCACTGCAACTTCCTAAATTGTCCCATTATTGATTTCTTATTTAATTTCACTGTTTTTAGAAAAAGGCACCTTGAATGATTTCAATCTTTCTTGGTCTATGAAAGGTGCTTTTATGGCAGACCACATTATTATCCTGAACCATTTTCCCACATGCATTTAAGATGGAATGTTCTCCTTTAGCTTAGAATCAATAGATACTTGTTAGTTCTGGGTGATGTCTCCATCTTTGCTGAGCTTCTGCCTAATTCTAGACTTTTGAAAGTGCAGGGTCTAGGTCTTCAGCAGTTGTCATTGAATTGTCTATTTCTTTTAGCAGTGTAGTCATTTCTCACTTGAAGCAGTTTCAGGTCTGATTTTAACCTGCATTTTTTTTGGTGAATTACCCATTGATTAACATATAATATATTAACATATACATTAACATAATAACATATAATATATTTACATATGTTAACCTAATTATGTGCACATGCATGAGATGTTATGAAATATATATGTGGATGACATGATTGATCCCTGTCTTATCAATGCCTGTGTTAGTAATTATTTAGGCTCTTGTTACTAATTTCCACAGTCCAGCTCTGAGGTTAGTGTGTGTGTGGTGTATCTTTTTCTAATCTTTGCTTTTATCCTCTCTTTTCCTTAATGTGAAAAGCAATATCTATTTGTTCATTTTTTGTTTTTGTTCATTTTTCAAATCTGTTTTAATGTACCTTTGATACATTTATATTTAGTATAATTTCTCATGGTAGGCTTCATATACACAGTTTTCTGTTTGCTCTCCACACCTGTTATGTCTGTTCTCCATTCCTTACTTTCTGTCAACAAGTCATTGTCTGGTATATAACTTTAACTACATTTTTGTATCTTTAGACTGTATTAATTTCCTAAATGGTTGACTAAGAACTAAATTAGTGTCTTAAACTCAAGACAATCTACTTTCAATTAGTACTGACTGGCAGTAGCACACAGAAGCTCTGTTTACACCTTTGTGCTGAAATAGTAATATAAATAACAAATGTATGTATTATAAACTCATAAGCATAGGTTTATAAATGTTGTGAACTTGATTTTCAAAGCATAAGAAGAGAAGTACAAACAAATAAATATATTTGTGCTACCATTCAGTTCTACAGGTGTAGTTAACTTTACTGAGTCCTTTATTTGGAGGATAAATTTGCAGTCTTGTACCTTTTCTATCCAGCCTACATGGCTCCTCTGAGTATTTCTCATCATGTGAGTCTGCTAGCTACAGCCCTGTCCTCTGATGCTACAGACGGAATTCCTAGCTGACAATTTTTCATTTGCTTCATTGTGAATCTGTCACCCTCTTTTGTTTGCCTGCCTATCTTAAAGTGAGAACTCAACTGTTACTCTGACTGAATAGTCTTTGTCTTGTTTTTCAACCTTCATGGTTCTCCACCTTTGACAACAGCAGTTTCCCCAAGATGTGTAAAACTAAACCACTTAGGTTTACACTATTCTGGATTTGTTGAGTGAGTTTTTAAGGGTATCAATTTTAACTCTGATTTTTAAGAATCAGATTTGTGAAGTAGGATGTCTAACATTTGTTTAGTTGATTATGCATTTTCCTCTAGT
Organism: Peromyscus eremicus; assembly: GCF_949786415.1. NCBI lineage: Eukaryota > Metazoa > Chordata > Mammalia > Rodentia > Cricetidae > Peromyscus > Peromyscus eremicus. Next base: position 118,688,645 of record NC_081421.1, on the reverse strand, counting down.
ATCTCTATTTGGTCCTTCATAGTTTCCATTCATTCATGGATATGCTATTTATGGCTGATATTAAAATTTCCTCACATTTAATTTTCCCTTTGATCATATTTAATGTCTCTCCTGTATCAAGTTCAGCACCTGGAACCTGAACCAATTTGGAAATGCTTCCTTGACTGAATGGACTGTATTTTCTTGTTTATGTATTATTTTCATGGTTTTGATGAAAAACTTAATATTTTATTTCTTTGTTTCCTTTTACTTGGACTGAGAGTCAGACCTAGGACATGCTAAGACAGCTCTCTACCACTGAGCACCATGCCTGGACAAAAAGCCTGAGTATTTCAGACATGAACTCCATCACATGATAAATACAGAAGTCATCATCCCCTCTGCCTTGTGGTTCTGTGTTGTCACTGTTTGATGTCTATTACTCTCTTGGGTTAAGTTTGTGTTCCCTGTAGTATGTAGCCACCAGTATCTCTCTGTGGTTATCATCGGGATCAGTGCGTTTATTGGTCATATTTCCCTAGCTGTCTTTCACTTCAGATTGAAGAGTCTATCTGGGGTCTAGCACAGCACAGAGGGACACTATAACCTCACATTTTCCTTTACATGTTGCATCGGGAAAGTCTCCATCAGCCAGTGGCTAAAGACTGTGGTTGTCTCTGCCCTCTCCTGGGCATGTGCTCAGCTGTGCATATGTTCATGTCCTTATGCCACCCTGGGACTGTCAGCTTTCAAAGCCCTACAGTCTTCTTGTATACTCCAGATCTTCCTTTAAATTTTTTATCCAGGCTGCTGTTTACCTGAACTGGTATTGCAGCCTTAGGCGGCTGTAATGTTCAAGGCTTTCTGCTGAATGTTTTCTACAAACACTCTGGGGATAGGTCTTTTCCTGCAGAGGGAGTTCCCAGACAGACCGGATAATGACACGATCCTATGAACAGGTTTTTCCCGGGAGCTAACAGGTCAATAGTGCCTGTGCTCTACAGATGGGCCTTTCTCGGACTTGGACCTGGTTTGTCCTTCCTATATTTGCATACCTTCTGGATTCCACGTATACTACGATTTCAAGTCTGCTGGTTGCAAAGATTCTGTAGAGCTAAGGATAAAGGTAAGGCAAAGTTCAAATAACATAAACACAATTACAATTATGAGAGTAATTTTTTTTCTTGAAGAAGCAGTCCTATTTTTCAGGGCTTTTGCTAATTTCTGGAATTTCTAAAATTTACCTTTAACAGATTTTACTGTTTTATTGTTTTGTGGGTCGGGGTATGGGAGGGCAGGGGCTGTGGGATGATTTACCGACCATATTCCACTATCCCAAAAGTGCTGTACACTACTGATGTTTTAATAACTCTAAGGACTTCTGTTTAATTAAATTGGCCACACTCTGAACACCCTGCATTGAAAAGCACTTGTTCAGAAATGGACAGTACAGACAGGCAATAAGAGCACAGTCACAGCCTTTAGCAAATGCCAGCATTCATCTAACTAGTTAAAATACAGTGAAGGATGCCAGAGTGGTGACACACCCTGTAGTTCCAGCTGCTCGAGAAGGACCTACAAGTCAAGGCCAGTTTAGACAACAGTAGCAAGACCCCCACACACACACACAAATATTCGTGTGTGTACGTAGACATGTATACGTGTATCTGATTGACACAAGTGCTAGCTAGTGGCACAAGGTAGCAGATTCCTAGTTGGACATAGATGTGTGAATGCACAAGCGTCATCAAGCACATCTAACCATCGAGTATGTCTAAGCTGACCAAGGTGGATGCTGAAATAGTTTCCTCCATGCTAGCTTCTTCAGGGTGGAAGGCAACCATGTTCCAAGATGTAGAGGGTGACAGGTGTCACAAAAGAACCAGGGGGAATTATCTCCTTATGGCTATGACTTGGATATTAAAGACCTACAAAGTCTTAAGAATAGATGTGCTTCATATGGGACTTTGTAACTACAGGCGTTCTGGGCACATATGCATTCATTTCTGTAGCCAGTCATTCGATTTCCCCTCACATAGCCATGGCTCTGCTTTGTAACACAACAGTCACTGAGCAGCCCAGAGAACACCGGGTGGTAAAGAAGCAATTTTCAATGGAAATCACAAAGGTATTTTGTTTCAAAATAAGGGAATGAGGTTTTGCCAAGTAGGCTGGAGTTCCAGGCTGATGCTATTATTCTTAGATATAACATTGGAATATTTTGCCAGGAGAAATATTCAAGACACAGGTATTAGTTATATCAAAATGATGTAAAACTGCATTTCAACTAATATTGATCCTGCTGCAGCCTAATGTGCTGTATTCCTGGAATCACCCAGCCTTTTAGGCCTTTACAAGCTTCCTTTCCACAAAAAAATCTATTTTTAAAGCAATTATTTCCTAAATAAAATGCTATCTTGTAAAGGTTTTTTTTCAATAGCCAGATAAGGTCTGTTCCCATATATATTTTGAAGGAGATAAAAACCCAACATAAACCCAAAATTCATAAAAATGAATAATCAAACCCAACCAGTTCTTTGTGCTCTACTGCTAAATTCTACGCTACCTTTGCTAAAAATGTCTATCTTTACTAATCATGTCTTCTTTAATAATGAATTTTATTTTAATTACACCATAGCTTGTTATTAATGATATTTGTGGTAGTAGTATTTAGTTTTTTAGCCTTTAAAAACTCAAATTTGTTGAGATTCTGTAACTGATTCCTTTCTTATATACGGCGTAACTGCTGGTTGGCTTCAAATCATCCTGGCGTATCTTTTTTAGGTTTAAATCTAGTTCTCTCACAAATAAAACCTAGTAAATATATATTTGTCTTTGAAAGTCGTGTTTATTGGTTTGACTAGTATTAAAACTGAAACGATCTCAAGGCTTAAATATGTTTTAGCTTGACAAAGTTGGGAAACTTTTCATAAAACTGTGTTTGGATGATTAAGAATAGACGAGGCTTTGTGATCCTCAGTCTGCATTACACTACAGATGATTTCAAAGCTTCAGGTGTGGGTAGGAGAGATGGCTCAGCAATTAAAACACTTGAAACTTTTGAAGAGGACCAGGATTTGGTTCCCAGAATCCACAAAACAACTTTTAACTGCCTGAAACACCTGTTCTAGAAGATCCACTGCCCTCTTCTGGCCCCTGTGGGTACCGCATGCACATGAGTGCAGGCATACATGTATATAAAACATTCACATACAAAAAACAAAAATAAGTAACTCTTTTAAGAGAAAAAAGATTCAGAGGCTGAGCAGACAACTTGGACTACATTGTTACTGCAGCTCACATTCACATGTCAGTTTCAGAGCTGTCAGAGCACGACTTCCATAGCGAAAGGGATTTGGCAGGTTTGCTCACAGTGAAGACACGTGACATTGCTCTTGAGTATCAGGAAAGGTACTGGGCTCTGCTGATACCCACATCTTAGCTCGTTAGATCTGTGTATGAATTTCTCTTTGATACTATAGGTTTGGGGTGAATTTTTATACCTGCAATAGAATGCTAATACCACAGACTGGCTTTATCAGTAGGACAGAAATGTTTATTCCATTTGTTCCAGATTTCATTCAGTTTTGTCTCTGAGCAATATCCATTTGAAATCTAGTTTCAAAATAACACAGAATAAGCATAGTTACTGCTGTTACGGCTGTCAATTACAGAAGTGTTTAAGGAAGGTTTCTCCTTCCCGCTCACAAAAAAAAAAGGAAGAAAGAAAGAAAAGAAAATGAAAAGACAAACGGATCAGGGTAGAAACAACAGTAACATAATCTCAGAAGTCGTGGGTAAAGCGAAGGACGATGCACATCTTCTGCTCTGCTCCAGGCCTTTGTGGACCGTTCTGCTGAGCCAAGAGCAAACGGCCTTTGCTGAAGGAGGCTTTGGCTTGCAGTACAGCTTGTGGCAAGCCTGCCACCTAATTCTGTGTCTGCCACTGAGGTCCCGAGAGCCACACATGTCTTGCTTTGAACTCTGGATTCAGAGTGTGGTCCACAGGTGAACAAGGTCAGAGTGCTGTTCTTAGCATTTAAGAGGTGACATTTCCAAATGCTTGAGAATAAGGGTCATTTTCTATAAAGGGCTAATTTGTGCATTTAAAATTAAAATGTTCCCATTTTAATGAGAATTCATTTCTTTTCATGAAGATGTACAAAGAGAGTAATAAGAAATTTAAATGCTCCCAAATCTCCTAACCTAGGGTGTCCCCTTTTCTCCTCGCTTAAGAAGGGCACTGAACAGGACTGTATTGATGCTGTCCTAAGTGGATAGCTGTATGGCACTTCATGCCAAGCTATCGGACCACTTCAGTCTCTTTTGATCTGTTTTTCCACCTTTCCTGTAACCTTTGTGAACCATTGAATGATGCGTGGAAATTGAGTTCATCTCAGAATCAATGCATAGAGTCTGCCATGTGATCGCTCTATGCCATAGAAAAAGAAGCCTCAAAATAACACCAAACAGCTGTATGTATTTAGGAATTTTTAGGTTGAAGTCTATTTTTATTAAAAATAGAATGTGACTAAAAATTGTATGGAGCCTTAACTTTTCAAATGTTGTAAAAACAAGGCAGCTTGCACTGTTTTTTATTTCCCTACAATATTTCACATACCACAGGTTAGTTTTCACCAACAGCTCAAATCTTTATAAATATCTATGTCCACATATCACTTCTGGTCCCTTTGTAGGAAGGTGATGAAAGTGAAGCACTATTTAATATTAAGCTTGCATAGTGAGTTGGAGGACTCTGTCTAAAGTGATCTGTATATTAACTCATCTTCTCAGTTATGAAGCTCTTTTGTTACAGAGAAATCTATTTTAAAAATGGGTATTTGGTTGCTCATCTTTGAACTTTATTGACTTTTTATTATCTTTGCTCGATAGATCAAGTCATCACTAAAACAGCATTCATAAACCAACTTAAGGGGGCAGGAGAAGCACAAGTGGCCTTCTGACATGAGGAGAATAGACAGTATGTGCTGCTCATTTTCAAAGAACCAACTATTTAAGATTAAAACATTGCCTATTCTTCCTCCTCCCTCATTCTTCAAGTCTTCTGTCCAAGATCTGAACACTGAACACAGGCAAACCCCATCACAGCATGCATACCTAGTCCTGTGGCTATGATCCCTGGATTTAATGTTCTCCCTCTACAGACAATGAGAGTTTGGGTCCACTCAAGCAGAAAACCAATGTTCAGATGTATTTGTTTTCAAAGAGTTGTTCAATTTGTTTCAAAGAATGAATGTGGTGATATTTTATTTGTGCTGAAATGTGATATTTTATTTGTATGTTAATAAAAAACGATTGCTTGGAGATCAGAGGTCACATAGCGAGCCATAGACAGAAGTCAGGCAGTGGTAGCACATGCCCTTAATCTGGTCACACAGCAAGCAAAGTCTCTGTGTGGTCAAAGACACAGCTAAGCGTGGTGACAAGCGCCTTTAATCCCAGTACCAACCATAGAGACCTGGAGGCCTGTACAGACAGGCAGCTATGAGGAAGTCATGTGACTGGGCTTAGAGTCAATGAGAAGGCAGAACAGGAAGGCAATCAAAGTGCAGTTTAGACAGAAAGAAGCTCTCTGGGAAAGCTACAGCGTGGTGATAAGTTAAGGCTAGTTATGGCTATTCACTATTTCTCTGATCTCTTAGGATATTACCTCTGTATTTGGCTCTGTGTTTCTTATTTAATAAGACTGTTTAGAAATTCATCTACAAATGAACTTTATTTGAGTGTTCATAGAACATTTGATCTAGTGGTGAGATTTTAACCACATTTCCCCAGAAGCATACATAATTGTTCTTATGGTTTGAATGTGCACCCCAAAAGTGTAAACTAGAAATTTGGATCCCAAAGCATTGGTGTTGGGGAAGCTTCTCAGAAGGAATCCCTTTTTGGAGTGAATTAAAGCAGCCTCCTCAAGAATGGGATATCTCTTGCAGGAGTGACTTCTTTATACAAATGAGCTATTTTCCTCCTGCACCATGCTATCTGTAATGAAACATGGGGGTCCTTGGCAGACCCTAATGCTATGTTTCTGAACTTGCTAGAATTGTGAGACAAAAAAAATAAACATCATGATTTTATAAAATTCCCACTTTGTAGTATTAACTAATAGCAATAATAAAGAGAATAAGATACCATACAACTTTAATTTTATGTATTTATGGCACACTTTTGTTTTATTTTTGTCTTTTTCTGTTTATTACTGAGAGGAGGTGACATATTGATATTAGGAGCAAGAGAAGTTGTAAATATCACCATGGTTTTGCTTGTTCGTGTTAGTATTTTATTATATTTGGGTTATAAATAGTTACCTCCTCTCCATTTGCCCCAGTACAGTTTGGTAATCTTGCCATGATAAGCAGACTAGATTTTTGAAGCAGAGTTTTGAAACTGAAATCCTTCAATAGTTGGATTTAAATAAAAATCTTGAAGGATGACATTTTTCTCCATTGCTCTTATCTAAGCCTAGCTTCTTCAAGAAGCTATCCTAAAAAAATGGTTTTGTGTCTATTTATTCCATGCTCATGTTTGTCTTTAGAGAAGCATCCATGTTTTAGACAGTTGGGACAGAAGGTACATGGTTTTTAGATTTCTTACAGAAGGCACCCATTGGTTACACAGAAGACCTAGAGAGGGCAGGGCAAGGAGTATTCTCTAAATTTACTGTGTTTTAATTTATGAGAAAAGCAAATCTTAAAGTTTACAAAGGAGTATAATAAAAAACAAAATTGTTTCATACTTATTAGACAACATCAAACCTGAAATTCTAGCAAGTCATAGAATATTATGGAAGAAATGCTAGGTCAATTTTAAATGGTTTAGTCACACAACATATGGTGTTTTATTGGTCTCTTTACTGCACACAACACAGTTAATATTTTATGATGTTAGAGTAAGCTAATGGGCAAAATTTCAAGGAATGGTGTGAGTGTTGGTACCCAAACACATTCATTATCAAAGTTGGAAATGTTACTGGATGTGAAGGAATGGAGTCAATGCAATCCACATTTCAACACTGGATGTTGACCCAAGGAGATTTCCAATTAATAAAAGAATAAACAAATTTATTCTGAATGTGCTTATTCTGTCTTAAATTGTGAAAACTCATTTTAGGAAACAAAGTTACCACCTTCACCAGCTTCTCCTTGACCAGCTATTACGATGTCACTATAATTATATTCTCATTTATTTGAGGTTAAATGCCACTGAACGAAGGTGTGCAGCGAAAGAGTTAGCTCTCAATGCCATGTCACAATCTGCCTTGGCACTGTAGCAGGGACTCGACGGGTCGTTATTTCCCAAATGCTTTTCAAATCAAGCTCAGAAAGTAACAACTGAAGCCACAGAAGACTTTGAAAGATGTTCTTGGCAGTGGGTAGAGTTGCAGATGATACGTTTGGGTAAGGATCTATCTACCCCATGACATGGATCAAAACTGATCCCAATCAGATGGAATGCTCAGGTGAAGGGAGATATTTTTAGTCTGAATTCTGTGTGCAATTATATCAATTCTCAGTTTCTCTTGAGGGCAATGTTCTGATGATTATGACTATATTGTTAAGGTAAGAAGTTGAGACCGAGACCTAGTGTAGTGTTATGATTATGTGGTGGAATTTAGTTCGGGCTGCTAGAAATAGAAACCTAAGTTTAGTATTTTACTTATAAAAGACTTCAGACTAAAAGTACAAAAGCAGCCCTTTGCCTTCTTACTAAATATTCAAACCTGATTCAGAGATACTACACATAGATGTCATATATATATATATATATATATATATATATATATATATATATGCACACAGAGTTTTCTATCACTCTAATAAATATGCAAATGAGAATGCTCTCACTTCTGCATTTGACTGTCAGTGAATCTGAAAATGTTCCCACGTGCTTAGACTAACCTATTGCTAATTCCAATAACTCTTGGCGTGGTCTAGAGTGAGCACTGCAGTCATTTCGTCTCTGTCACTTCTTTGGGGCAGTTGTATTGCTGAAACTGAAAGACAGCCTCGTTTTAGACCCTGATTTGATATGAAAAATGTAAATGTGTGTTGCAGAAGAAAGTCAAAGCTAGCAGAATCTTCCCAGTGCCCTGTCATGTTCTTGCTGATGCTATGGGGCCTACTACATTACAGTATTGCTGTCTGGGGATGATCATTTAACATCTAAGAGAAGCTGGAGCATTCCCAGTGCCACCCCCAACCCTGAAAATATGATCCTAACAACTCTATCACCTTTAACTAAGAACACAAACCTTGAGACATTATCTGAAGAGCATTGACTATACATGATATGCTACGTATCAATGATCTATTTGCTTTCAGTTTTATTGTCATGATCCATGTCAGATCAAGCAACATCTAGATCTTTGTTCTTTATACATTTTCCCCTATGATTAGGAATGTTCTTTAACATTTCCTCTGTGTTTTCTAAGAAATACACACATATCCCAATTTTCCATCTGACTAGAATGTTGAACATACTGAAGACGATGCCTATGGAGAAGACATTTAGCAAGAACATGGGTATGAATGTACTTCCTCATTGGATAATTTCTCATCACCTAAAATATACACTAGCTAGACTTAGACACAGGCAGTACCAACAGCCTATTGTTCTCCCCTCTTCCCCACATAGGTTCCTCAACTGATAGCTCATCTCTGATTTAAGCAGTGGCTGAATCCTCTGCGTGGAAGAGGCAACAGACAAGAACTGATAGTGAAACCCCCTTCCTGACTCACACAGATTACCTAAGGGTCAAATAGTAGAGCCCGTTCTAGAAAGCACTCTAAGTGGCCTGTCAAACACTTCTAGAAATATACAGTGTGATTCATGACAAGAACTTTGTTAAATAGAACTTTCTCCATCTCTACGTTTCAGATATTATCTTAGCACCAAATTAATATTTTTAACACTTTATAAATTGGCTCAGGGAAGCAGCTGTCCAAACGTTTTTCTCTTAATTAGCCTGTGGCAATATCACAAAGCAAGAAAAGCAAGAGTTTTAAGGTCAGATACTTGATTGAAAGAGCAAATTCTGCCCCAAACAGCTGACCAATCAGAAAATTTCCAGACCATGTGTGGTGTCATCATGATACTTATGGAGAAATTCTCAGCAAGGTTACATGACTTGGCAAGTAATGAGTAAGAATAAGTAATGTGTGCCGTGTTTGATTTGAATAGAAAATTAAGAATCTTTAGATTATGTGAGGCCCAGTTTGAAAACCAGGAGCTGCTTGGGAGAAATGCCAGGCATTAAAATGAGGATCTGAAATAAGTACTTAGGGTTGGTAGAATGATAATTTTGATGGAGAAAGCTAAAGAACATAAGATAACAGAAGGATCTGCAGTTACAGGCAGCTGTGTGCCATCCAGTATGGGTGCTGAAGACCACCTCTTACAGTCTACAAGTGTAGCAGGTACTGTAGATTGCTGAGCCATTTCTGAAACAAGCTAAAAGTCGGATAGCAAGACTTTTAAAAACTCATTATAAAACAAACAATTTAATTAGAACATGGGCAAAAGACTTGGGCAGATATGTTTTTAAAAGATGGCAAATAAGCTTATAAAAATAGTTCTTGTGAAGTGTGATCCTCATTATTAGCCATGACGGTTAAAATGTTTCTTAAGGACAACTACTTAATTATTGATGTAGAGTAACTGGATCACTTATTCAATTCTGCGGAAATGAAAATGTCATTTGTTGAACTGGGTGATGGTGGCCCACACCTTTAATCTCAGCACTTGGGAGGCAGAGGCAGGCAGATCTCTGTGAGTTCAAGGCCAGCCTGAGCTACAGAATAAATTTCAGGAAAGATGCAAAGCTACACAGAGAAACCCTGTCTCAAAAAACAAAAACATAAACAAAACAACAACAAAAATGTCATTTGTTAACTTTAGAACATCTTGGCAGCACCTGTAAAATTAAAGATAAAACTACAATATAACTTAACAACCGTGCACCTGAACATTGACTCTGGAGAAATGAAAATTTACATCCATATAAAAACCTCTACACAAATGTTTATAGACTCTTAACAGTAGCCAAACAGATAATAATCCAGATACTACTTTGGAAATTGTGAGTGGATTAAACAGGCTGAACTGTCTGTGTCATAGAATAGAGCTCAGCAATAACCATGAATGAACTCGATACAAACAACTGTCTAGATTAATTTCTAGACAATGATGATAAGGAAGGAAGCCTACTCTAAAATGTTACATTCAGTGAGATTGTTACCACCAGGGGTTAAGGAGAGGGTGGAAGTAGCTATAACTACGAAAGGGCAACAGTAAAAAATTCTTTTGATAATAATAATATTCTGTACCCTGATTGTATCAGTATTAATATCCTGGACAAGATGTTGTACTATAGTGGTATAAGATATTTCCATTGAAGGAAAATGCACAAATGAAGTAGAGAGTTTCTCTGCTTGTATCTTAGAATTGCATGTGAATCTATGGTTGTGGCACAATGGAAAACTTAATTTTAAAAATGGGCATGAGCTGGGCGGTGGTGGCGCACGCCTTTAATCTCAGCACTTGGGAGGCAGAGCCAGGTGGATCTCTGTGAGTTTGAGGCCAGCCTGGGCTACCAAGTGAGTTCCAGGAGAGGCACAAAGCTAAACAGAGAAACCCTGTCTTGAGAAAAAAAAAAGGGGGGGCATGAAATGGATATATTTTCTTCAGACTTAATATTCACATGGCACTTCTGTGAGAAGAGAAATGTGTTAAGCACACTGTATCAATTAACTCACTTGGTCCTCAAAATAGTTCACTGAGGATGGTGTCTGTTGTCCCTTCCGTGTATATGTGAAGAATTGAAGCTTAAGCAAATTATCTGAAGCCCATGTGTTATGTAAAAGGAATAGTTTTATTTCATTTCTAAGATGAAAACGTGGAGAGAAAGATAGAACAACTCGCCATCTGGTTTCAGTAACTGTCAATTCACGATTTTTGTTTTGTCCAAATCTTTATACTCTCCCCACCTTTGGTTTATTTTCAGCAAATATTCCATATCCTATCTTTTAACTGTATTTCAGAATCTATTCTTTGAGATAAGGACTATTTTAAAAACATAACCTTTTAGCCTGGCCCCACCTATAAAAAAATAAATAATAATGCTTCATTATTATCTAATAAACTGAGAAGATGTTTTAACCAAGGCCACATGATTCCACAGTGACGTTTTTACCCAATAAGTCAAACACAGACCTAGTACCTCCTAACCATCCTCAGCTAGAAAGTAAATGCCCAGTATAAACACAGAAGACTATAGTATAGCATTGCCTTATGTTGAAACAAGATTAATTTCTGTCATTTTGCTGATAGCCAGGGTAGAATGCTGAATTAAAACAGAGTCCTACTTGGAAATGTTGTGATATTTTGATTGTGCTTTTAACAAATAAAGCTTGCCTGAAGATCAGAGGGTAGAGCTAGCCATTAGTTAACCATAGAGGTTGGGAGGTCTGTACAGATGGACAAGAAATGATATAGCTGAGTGGAGAGAGGAAGTGATGAGGCAGAGACAAGACAGGAGCTCAGCCTCTTTTGGGCTGAGGATTTCATAGAGGTAAGAACTAGTGGCTGGCTGCTCTGCTTCTCTGATCTTTAAACTTTCACTCCCTAGTATCTGGCTCTGGGTTTTTATTATTAACACCAATTAGAATTTGCACTACATTTGGTGCCCCAACTTTAGAGCATGAAATTCACGAAAAAAACCACTTGCCTGTGGTTTTGCAGCCACCAGCATAGGCCAGAGCTACACATGGCCTGAGTCACCATCCCACGGGCTAGGTTCTCCTCTCCTTTTTCCCTAAGCCTCTGAGTGGGTCTGGGATTTTTCTGTTAGAGCCTCTCTGCAGCAGACTCCACAGGCATTTGGGCTCCAAGCACCGCAGGAGTTAGCCACTTACACAAGTTCCACCATGCAGATGGCTGGCTCCGGCTTCTTTTCTCCCAGCGGGTTCTGGGCTTTCCTTGGATCTGCTCCTAAGGCTGCTGCCAAACTAATAATTCAAGGTAGCTGCCTTGAAACCTACTTGGGATTCTACTGTTCTATGCAGCCACAGTCCATTTCCCCTTTCATCATCATGGGGGAATATGTAGGGATAATCAACTAAACCAGGATTGACATAATGTTAATTATCATTTTGATAATCTTTATTGTCAGTTTGATAATTCTTGGTTTATCTATAAAATGGTTGGTTGATATGAGTGCCAAGACCAAGCCTTAGATAAACTTATTAATACAGATCATAGAGATATTCAGACCCAGACAGAGGAATTTAAAGGAGAATCAATTTTAGCATTGCATTACAAGGTTAGAGAGTAACAGAATAAGGTTTTCAAACAACCAACTACAATTTAGCCAGTGGCCTTACAGGAGCTGCCAAATGATAGATATCTCCAAGGCTGTGCAAAAGCTGAATGGACTCCTGGGCAAATGTTAGATTTAAGGAGATTCAAGGAAGTGATAGTCTCATATGACATGCATTCACCTTCTGTGAAACAGATGTTAAACTTGTTCAACTTGTAAAAGAATTATCCCTTAACACTGAAGAGATTTGTATATAGTAGTCTTGGAAGTTGGTCATCAGTTACAATGGAGGACCTGGTGGAAAGATGAGGATAAGACCATTGAACAATGAAGTAGGGCTGGAGGTATGGAAATCTCCCAAGAATAACTTCTTGGAGATTATGCTAGTGTAGAAAGGCAAGCTCTATGTAATGAACACACCCTATCTTTATGCTATACAGCAGCTTTGAGTGCTTGGGACAGAATTGAAGAAGTAGAAAAAAAATTAAGTCATTTACTAAAGTGATAAAGGGTCCAAAAGAAACCCTCACTGGTTTCTTACAAAGATTGATGTCAGCAGTAAGTATAATAATACCAAATCCAGAAGCCAGACAAATAATAATTGAATCTCTGTCTATTGAAAATGCTAATGCACAATGCAAAAGGGTAATTAGGCATTTAAAGGCAAGATCAGCACCCTTGGAAGAATGGACCCGAAATGCAATCAATATTGAATCTCTTGACCATGATGATGCTTTGATAGGAAAGGTGATTTCTAGAGGTTTAAAGAAAAATCAAAGTGTCAGGTGTTTCAATTGTGGCAAACAAGGTCACCTAAAAAGAGACTGTAAACAGGGCACTCCTAGAAACAATGTTTTTTTCTAAGAATAACCCAAAGAGAATTCCCCTCCATTCTGATGTTTTCAGAAGGTATGACAAAGACAGACATTGAACTAATGAATGTAGATCAACAAAGAACAGATAAGGTAACACTTTGCCATGGGGAAACACAAGCCCCCATGTCAAATTCAGTCCAGTCCTTTCCTGCCATCATGGAAGAAACTCCTTCTCAGAGCAATTAAAGAACCTAATACCTATTGTTAAAAAGAAAACAAAAACAAAAACAAAAATAAAAAACAAAAAACATACTGCTCTGGATGATAGAACAGCTATAGAAGAGAGAACAAAAAATTTAGGAGAAACCGTGAAGCAGATATTTTGGCAAATTTCTATAAATGAACAAAGATCAAAATTAAAAACACAAATAAATGATGTCATCATTGGAGCTCTTGTAGACACAGGTACAGATGTAACAATAATTGCACCAGAATCTAAGCATCCAAATTGACCTCTTCGTGGGGGTAAATAGTCATCTATTAGGGATTGAAACTTTATCTCATGTAAAACAGAGCATATGATGGATTGAATGTATATGGCCAGAAGGACAGAGAGGAAAATTAAAGCCATAAGTGGCTAACATAGCAATGAAGTTATGGGGACATGATTTGTTACAACAGTGGAATACTCAGATTAACATTCTTCCAATATCATAAACTAACCATAAATTAACATACGTCTGGGAAAAGTATTAGAAGGTATTATAAAGAATAGCCATTCAGGTTGTTCAAAAACAGGGCACAACAGCTGCTGATCTTTCAAAGGCACCAACAGCCCTACCTTTAAAATGATTAATAGACAAACCTGTATGAGTTGAGCAACAGCCTTTAACATCAGAGAAACTACAGGCTTTAGAACAACTGGTATAGGAGCAGCTAAATGCTCAGCCCATTGAAGAATCAACTAGCCCTTCGAATTCTCCTGTATTTGTTATTAAAAAGGAATCTGGAAAATGGAGAGTGGTAACAGACCTAAGAGATGTTAATAAAGTGATTCAGCCAATGGGCTCTGTATAGTCTGGAATTCCTTTGCATTCTCTGTTACCTAAAAGATGGCCTCTTTTAGTTATCAATTTAAAAGACTGTTTCTTCACTATATCTTTACAAGAAAAAGACAGAGAAAAATTTGCCTTCATGGTGCCCTGTAGCTGGAAGGTTTCTCAAGTCCTGCCCAGTCCCATGGTCCCACATTCCTCCAGTCCCACCCAGCACCCCATGGTCATGTGGCTGCTTATAAAATAATCACTCAGAGGCTTAATATTAATTATGAACTATATGGCCTATGGCAAGATTCACTCTAGCTAGCTCTTACAACTTAACCCATTTCTATTAATCTATATTTTGCCACATGGCCATGGCTTACCAGTACTTTCACATCTTGCTTCTCCTGGCTGCAGCTGGCATCTATCTAGACTCTGCCTTTCTCCTTCCTGTCTCTCTCCTTGGATTTTCCACCTGCCTCCAAGCTGCCTTGCTATAGGCCAAAGCAGCTTATTTATTAACCAATGGGAACAGCACATATTCACAATATACAGAAAGACATCCCCCAGCAGTGCCCACTTATAATAATCCTCAGCCTGTTAAGAGATATCAATGGAAGATTCTCCCACAGGGAATGTTAAACAGTCCCACCCTGTGCCAATATTTTGTAAGTCAGCCATTGGAAATGATACGTAAGCAATTTCCTCAATCTATAGTTTACCATTACATGGATGATATTTTACTGAAGGATTCAAATGTAGATACTTTAGAAAGAATGTTTGAAGAAGGTACAAATTAGGAAAGATCTATTGTGGACTCTTACTGCCTTTCAAAGATTGCTAGGAGACATTTCTAATCTACAGCCCACTACTGAGGTAATGGGTAATGATGAACTGAGTAATGTATTCAAAACCTTAAATGGTGGCAAGGACTTAAATAGTTCAAGAGACTTATCAGCTAAAGCTGAGAAAGAATTGGCTTTAGTGGAAAAGAAGTTTTAGGGGGCATATGTGGATCATTTAGATCTAGAGCTTGACTGCATTCTGGTTATTTTACCCTCTATGCATTCTCCTACAAGAATGTTAAAACAGGGTGTAGATATTATCTTAGAATGGATCTTTTTACCAAACAAACAAAGTAAAAAATTAAAAATTTATGGGGAAAAGGTATCTGAGTTGATTCTAAAAGGAAAATTGAGACTTTGTCAATTAGTAGGAATAGATCCAGAAGAAATTACAGCACCTTTTATTAATGATGAAATTAACAAATTATGGGCAGAAAGTAAACCTTGGCAAAGAGCTTGAAGTAATTTTTGGGAGGGATTAACAACAAATATTCCCAAAGCAATAGAATTCAATTTATAAAGAGAACTAACTGGATCCTTCCTCACATTGTACAGGAAACACCAATATATGGAGCCCCTACATTTTATACTGGCACAAATAAATCAGGAAAGTCAGGTTACACATGAGAAATTTTAAGTAAAGTGGCTTAAAGCCCTTATCATTCTATCCAAAAGTCAAAATTATATTATGCTATTTTCATGGTATTAATGGATTTTACAGAACCTCTTGACATAGTTACTAATTTGCAATATGCAGAAAGAGTTGTTTTGCATATTGAAACTGCTGAATTTATACCAGATGATACAGAATTGACTTTATTATTTATTCAGTTACAAGAAATAATCAGAAAAAGAAATCATCTCTTATATACAACACACATTTGATCACATACAGGTCTGCCAGGCCCTCTAGCACAAGATAATGAAGAAATTAATCAACAATTGATAGGAAATGTGTTGAAGGCCTCAAAGTTTCATAAAAAAATATGTAGTCAATAGCAAGGGTTTGAAAAATGATTTTTTCATCATTTGACAAAAAGCCAGGGAAATTATAAGGAAATATCCTACTTGTTCTTTATATAACCAAACTCCACTACCTACAGAAAGTAATCCAAAGGGTACTCAAAGGAATGAAATCTGGCAGATGGATGTGTTCCATTTTTTAGAATTTAAAAAATTAAAATATGTACACAACACCATTGATTTTTTTTCTAGAAGTTATGGCCATCATGGTTATACCCATACAAATTAAGGCTGACAATGCTCCAGCATATGTCTCTAGTAAAATGAAACAATTTTTTTGCTTATTACAATATAAAACACATTACAGGGATACCACACAATCCTACAGGCCAAGCAGCTATAGAAAGATCAAGGAGAAATTGTAGCATGAATCTTAAAAAGTTCTTATTAATAAAAGCAAACCTGAGCCAAGTATTGGGGTGAACTGGAAGATCAGAGAACCAGAACAAGCCACAGCTACCTTACCTTGCTGGATCCTCAGCTGGTCTGTGCTGCTCCAAAGCCTGAAAGCTTAACCAGCCAAGTGCTTCTAGTTTCTGGTCCTCACACCTTGTATACCTTTCTGCTTTCTATCACCATTCCCTGGGATTAAAGGCTGCTTTCTGGGATTAAAGGAGTGAGTCACCATGCTTGGCTATATCCTTGAACAGATGGATTTCTGCCTCTGGAATGCTAGGATTAAAGGTGTGTGCTACCACTGCCTAACCTTTATGTTTAATATTGTGGCTTTTCTGTCTCTGACCCCAGATAAGTTTATTAGGGTACACAATATTTCAGGGAACACAATACCACCACAAGAACTCTAAAAGATATGCCTAATAAACAGAAGGGTGTAATAAGGACCCTCCAGGAATAGACTGCATTATGCTGTATTAATGTTGAATTTTCTAAATGCTTTTTTTCTAATTTTGAAAGGAATGAGAGCTGTGGCAAGACATTGGATATTAGAAAAAACTACAGAATTATATCAGCCTGTGTACTTTAAAGATGTGTTGACCTCAGAATGGAAAATAGGGTATGTGTTACATTGTGGAAGGGGTTTTGCTTTTGTTTCCAATGGAGAAAAAAAGCTATAGATGCCATCAAATTGATAAGGGTTCAATTTGAACAAGAGACCTCTTAATTAGAAGAAGTGATAGTTCAGCAAACAATGTGACCATTTAATCTTAACTAACTTATACAACTACAAATGCTTCTCATTTGATCAGATATAACTTGTCAAAGGTGAACCTCCACAAAATTAGGATTGAGAAATGGTATTGTTTTTGTCTTTTCAGGAGAATGAAGGCATCTAGCTAAGAAATCTGAGGGCCACTGAACAAATGAGACATCTGAAGAAAAAGGATGAATCATCCAAAGATGATGTTCCAAGGAAAAGAGTAAACTGGCCTATTGGTATATCACATCTCCAACAGGATAAAATTTCATAAATCTTCCCAAATGTTTGTTTCTGCTCTTCTTTATAGACGCATAAGGCAAATGGCCTTTATGTAGTCCCAGTTCAATTGAAAATTAAAGCTGGAGGTGGAGTGTGGCTGTCCACTTCTCTAAACCCAAGCATGCTTGTTAAAGTAAAATCCAAAATCTCTGTCTCATGTCAGAAGAGCCACCTGATATGGGACAGAAGAAAAACCAAAATTTAGGGACTATTTTATTGCCACTAATCTCATAATCTTTTGGTTTTGTGTTAAATTTTTAACAGGTTTTCTTAAGGTATAAATATTATCTCAAAATTTATAAGATTAATATACATATAGATATTAAACTTTTTGTCATGATATTAATGGTCATATAAATTACTAACTAATTCTAGAAAAAGGCTTCATCTAGCTTCCTGTACATGATTTTAGGTTTGAGTCTCTATCAGGTAACTAGGTAAATATTGATCCTTTGACCTCTTTGAGGTATGTTTCATACAACATTTTAAATGTTTAAGTTATCTACAGTGAACCATGACCATGCCTAACAGTGACCTTTGAAGTCTCCAAAAGGCTGATGGGGCCCTACAACAACGATTCCACCAGGACTATGATAACACCACTAAGCTAAAAAACAACACCTAAAGATTGGCTTTGGACTACAAAATGGACAATTTCAAGTTGGCTAATTGAGATATAATCCAGCCTCACAGATACTCTAGCCAGGACTTGAGACAAGCCCTGCAGTTTCCAAATACAGAGAAACTAGACAACAAATGAGACAGAAACCTCTCCCAGGACTTGACAGTTAACCCCAATTTTTTCTTTTCAGGGTCCCCTAAAGATGCTGTTGCCACCACACAGCAGGAAATAAATTTAAGAACATGATATCCATATTCCCAAGAGTTGTAGTGGGTGGTTTTTGGTCTTTCATTGGGTTATTTGTCATTGTTTAAGAATGCTGGTTACAAGGTGTTATTGGTAATGGACAGGGAAAAAGGGTGAACAAAGGAGTTTAGATTCAGGGTTCTTGTTTTGAAAAGAAAAAAAGGGAGTATGATAGGATAGGATATAAGGGTAGATTATTGAATCTACTCTAAAAGCAAAAGGCAGATGTAGAAATAGGATAAAAAGGTAGATTATTGAATCTACTTTTAAACAAAAAAGCAACTACTAGTTTTAAATATTTTACACTTATATGGATTTTTGTATATTGATACAAATTGAGATTATTTTTGTTGGAACATACTGTACATACATTTCTAATCTTTTTTTTTCTTTTTTTTTTTGGTTTTTTGAGACAGGGTTTCTCTGTGTACTTTTGGTGCCTGTCCTGGATCTCGTTCTGTAGATCAGGATGGCCTCAAATCACAGAGGTCTGCCTAGCTCTTCCTCCTGGGTGCTGGGATTAAAGGCATGTGCCACCATCACCCAGCTCATTTATAATCTTGTTCAAGGTATTGTACCTATACAACTCATTAACAATGTAATGCAAATTTCTAGTTCTTGGAAGTTATTATTACAAACTATTTAGGATAATAAAGAAATGCAGGTTAGTAGTTAGTCACCTATTACAATCCATTTGTAATCATATTAAGTATGTTTTCAATGTCAAACAGATATAATTTAGATAGGTCATTTTCTAACACTTCAGAGGTCTACAGAACATGGCATTTAAGATATTATAATAACAAAGGTTCTTTTTTTATGACAATGAGACATGTCTGCTCTTGGCTGCATCAATCTACTTTGGAGAAGATGATGGGCATTGAAGAAACTCCACATGGAGTTTACTTTCCTTGTGGCAAAAGTAAGCCACTGGGCAAGAAAGTGCTCAGAAGGGTAAAAATGCAGACAAACTTTGTAGATGACAGAATCCTAGAGGTTTCAGACTTGGTGTAGTGTATGAGTGCTGCAGTGATCAAACCCAGAATCCTGCATGCCTGGCAAATATTCCAACACTGAGCCAAAGCCCCTATATTTGAAGTATATTTTAAAAAAGAAAGAATGAATGAGAGAGAAAGAAAGACAGAAAGAAAAAGAGAAAGAAAGAAAAAGAAAGGAAAAGAAAAAAGAAAAGAACTGAGAAGCAACACTAAAAACCATTAAAATACAATTCAAAGTGGGGATTGGTAGCTAAGATTTAGATCTGGATTAATTGAGCTACCTATGTCTAGGTACTCCCTACAGTAAAATAATAAATATCTAGTTCTATTAAAGCCAAGCTATGCATTCTCTGTCTAGTTAAACTTCCAATAAAATAAAATTTCTAAGTAGTTGAAAAACAGATGTGATTGGTGTAACATGCACAAACTTAAAACTCACATCTTAGTATTTGCAACTCATTACTTTGGACAAAGGACAGTGCTGTCAATTCATGTAGTAAAGCAGGTAGTTACCTTTTAGGTAATGTTCCATCTGGGCAAGTAAATGCCATTGGGGTTTTATCAACGTAACTGAGATTTCCTTTTCTAAGGAACTCCGAGGATATAATACACTGCTAATTGCTTTGATTATGACTTACCTCACCTCTAATCTCCATGACCCTTCCAGAGTCCGTTTCTGACTTAATGAGCCATACTAGTAAAGTTTACACTGTCCTTTTGATAAGACTTTCTGAGATGTCCTTATGAATTAAGATATTTTTGTTCAAACTATGTTCCTTTCTACTACGTGAGGTTGAAAACTTGGAACCTTTCTCTTAAACTTTGCCATCTATTTGTATAATTATGCTTTAAACTATGTTTATGTCTCTGGGCAATTAAAACTTTCAAATATTAAGATTTCTTTTTTCTGTGTTAATTTTCTTTGCACTTAACTGCTAATATTATCAAGATCTAGAACTCAGTGACTACCAGACTACCAGTTCAAATGGTGACCAGAAATAAAATTTGAAATTTTAGTCTCATGCCTGAAAAAAAACTAAAATCAAGAGAAATACATAAAACAAGACTCAAGCAATTGATATCAAGCATGTCTTTTGCAAGACAGTTTCCCATGTGAAATGGGAAAACTGATGTAATGAGACCAGTGGTTTCCCAGCTTACTGCCTAGAGAAAGTTTCCAGGCTGTGGTGGAAGAGGAGGACAGTCATGTAGGCTTCCTGGGTGGAGAGACAGAAAAGGGAGAGGAGAACAGCTCCACCACAGAACAGAGATCCCAGAGGGGTCACCATACAGAGATGGCACTCTAGAGTCTACAGAGGGTTGCTGTGAACACTAAGGACAACTTTGTAAAGAAACTATGCCAACATGGTAAACAAATCTCCTTCAAAAATGTATTGAAAAATATTATCTCCAATGCATACACGAAGCCAGGAACACTGTCAGTTCCCAGCAATTATACAGAAAGTCTCATAATGCAAGACACAGTAATAAGAATAAAAAGAGTCTTAGACTGGAAGCTTCATTTTAACCATGAATGTGGTTTGGTCCCACCTAATAAAACTTAAAAGAAGTATCATTGATTCGAAGAAGCCTAACTACATCTCAGAAGAAAGCTCTAGAATATGAATGAAGCACATGATGAACACAAGCAATACAAAGTCCAGAGTGCTTGGCATGGGATTACAGGTGGATAGAAATGTCAAGACACAAGACCATACTCTCCCAGAAGAACAGTCGGTTATTAAAACATAGAACAGCTTTAAGTGATGGGTGCTTATGTATATGCTTGTGTATTTGTGACTCTCTAGACGAGAACAAGTTTATTGGAGGAGCAATAGAACTCAGATTTTTTTTGCCAGATTAGAAAAAAAATTACAAGCTCACAGATCAAAGAAGCACCCCACCAAAACTGCAAAAGCACAAGAACAGGAGGCTTACATTAAAACACATTATAACTAAATTGTTTTAAATGCATGTGCAAAGAGAAATCTTAATTCTCAAAGTAGATATGCAAAATTTTTAGTTATACAAATATAAGAATTACAGCAAATGTATTTTCTAACATAATTCAAGCTTGTAGAGAGAGTGAAGAATATCCTCTAGTAACTGAATTAAAACAAAACAAAGAAAATCTTACCAAACCTCCATCTTAAACTCTCTTTAAGCAAATTTTTTTTCCAAAAAGTAAAGTATAAAGATCCTTAGACACACCAAATTTCACCACCTGCCAGTCTCTAACCTCCAGTTAATATTGTTGCTCTCTGCTCCTTTCTTCTTGTCCAAATAGGGCTATGCCATTAAGTTCACTAACCTTGTAGGCCACTTCAAGAATGTGGCATGGTAGTCTGAAAAAACATTGTTCTCTTGTAGGCTGATTATTGTTATGAGCATCAAACAGAAACCCTACTTCCTACAGAAATTGAAACCAGGTATAATGCTCATCGTCTCAACCCTTCCCTATAATTGTTTATTAATCCCCTGATCTCAGTCACTGTATACTGCTTTCTGCTCTTTAACAGAAATAAGGCCACTCAGTTTTCTCTTATTTTCCTGAATGATGGCAGTGTAGTTTTTAGTGATTAATGCAGAAAATCACAAATGGTCAAAGTAGAGAAAATGACTCTGGAGAGTTGAGCCATAAATGGGACATCTGTGTAGCACGAATCTTAAAAGGTTTTAATAATAATAATAATAATAATAATAATAATAATAATAATAAACCTTCAGATATTGGAGTGAGAGCTGAAAGAT
Organism: Peromyscus eremicus; assembly: GCF_949786415.1. Classification (NCBI taxonomy): domain Eukaryota; kingdom Metazoa; phylum Chordata; class Mammalia; order Rodentia; family Cricetidae; genus Peromyscus; species Peromyscus eremicus. Next base: position 118,666,551 of record NC_081421.1, on the reverse strand, counting down.
CAGAGAAACAGAGCAAGCTACAGCCAACCTCACCTCGCCAACTCCTCAGCCGATCCTGTTTCCACGACTCCTCAGACTGAAAGCCTCTGAGTCCTCACCCCTGAGGGTCTCAGTTGAACTGCTGCTTAGTTCCTGTCTTCTCACACCTTATATACCATTCTCCACCCAGCCATGTCACTTCCTGGGATTAAAAGCATGTGTGCTTTCCAAGCAAAGACATGAGATCTCAAGTGCTGGGATTAAAGGTATATACCATCAGGGCCAGGTGGCAGTGGCACACACCTTTAATCCCAGCACTTGGGAGGCAGAGGCAGGCAGATCTCTGTGAGTTCGAGGCCAGCCTGATCTACAGAGTGAGATCCAGGACAGACACCAAAACTACACAGAGAAACCCTGTCTCAAAAAACAAAACAGACAAACAAACAAATAAAAGGTGTATGCCATCATGCCTGGCTCTATTCCCAGTGTGGCCTTGAACACACAGAAATCCAGATAAATCTCTGCCTCCCAAGTGATAGGATTAAAGGTGTGTACCACCACTGTCTGGCCTCTATGCCTAATCTAGTGTCTGCTGATACCTAGATAAATTTATTAAGCTACACAATATATCACCACACATCTACATCACACCCTCCTCTCTAAGCCTCAGCAACCATCATGAAAGATGGAATGAAAAGATTCTAAGAGCCAGGGGTCAGACATAAGTGGAACAAAGCAGTGTCTCCCGGGTGTGACAGGACCACTGAGCTCAGGACCTCACTGACACTGTAGTTACGTGCACAAGCATGCGCAATATCAAACTTGTCAACATTGTAGCAGGAAGATGACAGAGGCTTGTGAGTCTCACAACTACCTGATGAGCTATTTACAGGTGATGGCTTCTGGGGTAGGGAGAGTCAGTTTTTTTAAGGGTATGGCTTGTCGTAAGTCTACCACATGCAAGTACGTAGTAGCTCTATAGCCATACTCAGGAGCAACATGAATTGAAATCAGTAAATAAAAAACAAGAGGCATGAAGTTGGAAGGGGCAGGAATGAGTTAGGAAAAGAAGTCGAGATATAAATATGATCAAAATACATTCTGTGGAATTTTCAAGAATTAATAAAAGTACTTATTAAAATGGTGGTGGGTCAATACATGCACACTTGCTTCCTCTGTCCCTGCTTAGGGCTGGATGTGAAGCCTTCTGAAGCTGCTGCCACTGTGACTTCTCCACTAGCATGGACTGTGGCCTGAAACAAACCTTTCTCCCTTCAGCTGCTTTTGCCAGGGTTTCCAGCAGCAAGAAATAAAACCACAACCTTGTTCCCACCCCCACCCCCAATCCATGCCTCCTCCACTCCTGTTCAGGAAAGGGCAGGTCTCCCATGAGTATCAACAAAACATGACATATCAAGTTGCAGTAAAACTAAGCACCTCGCCAAGTATTAAGGCTGGGCAAGGTGACCCAGCATAGGGAATAGGGTCCCAAAAGCCAATAAAAGAGTCAGAGACAGCCCCTGTTCCCACTGTTAGGAGTCCCACAAAAAGACCAAGCTACTCAACTGTCACATATATGCAGAATGCCTAGGTCAGTCCCATGCAGGCCCTGGTTGTTGGTTCAGGCAATTAATGTTTTTAAATTAAAGTGTATAATTGCAGTGTGTGTGCGTGTGTGTATGTGTAAATATATCACTGTGTAGTGATTGAAATAGTATGTATGCTAAGTTAATACATCTTATATCTGACAAAAATCTCAGAAGCTCTGTGTATTCATGTCTAAAATTAAAACAAAGTCACAATTGGCACTTCAATATTTTCTAATGTCTTTGAATATAAATTTAAAAAAATCTTAATTGATAACTATAAATATGAATCTTCCTCTAATCCATTTTCCAAACTTTCCTGAAAAACACATATCTTTATTTTATACCTGATTCAAAAGATATGCATCATGTTTTTATTTTAATTATAATAATTCTGTTATATTATCTTTTGGATTTTTATGTAGCTCTTTAATGCCTGCTATCCCATTAGATTGATGTAGTGCTTCATGCATAATTACTGTCATTATTATGTGGCCATTCCGAAAGCCACACCAACTTTATATCCGTAAATGTTCAATAAATATATTTCATATAGTAAATGGCTCAAACAACAGAAAAGCATATTTTTAGTAACAGGAACAATAACACATATGTTTTGGATTTTTGATATTTTGACACTTAGAAGACATTTTGACATCTAGAAGACTTATTGTAATTCAAAAGAATGAAGTAAAAGCTCCTAAATCCTGATCCATGGGTAAAGCATCCAAGTTTTAATACTGCATACACTGTAGACACTAAAATACAGCTGTGCTAAGGGTAAATGCACTGAAATCACAGAACTGAGACTTTAATTTGGATTAGAAAGACTGGTCTCTGAGAACAAAGGCTTCAGCTGGAAGACAGCACATCAGCTCTGGTCACACCTGGCCTGTGCTTGAAGCCAAAGAAGGTTTAAGGCAGTGTGGGGCGCAGTGTGGGGCCCAGTTCCAGCACTCAGAACATCAGTGTTCACTTGATAAACCATGAGGGGCCATATGCAAATCAGTAGAAGAGGTCTCTAACAATTTAAGACAATTTTAAGCAACACAAACATCAATAAATATGTATGTGTGCCACAACTTCTTTATCCATTTCTCTGTTGACAGACACATAGCTTATTTTCTATATTATGAATAATGTCACAAACATTGGTGTACAAGTATATCTAGGATATGTTAACTCGATGTCCTTCAGGGGAACAACCAGGACTAGTATAGTTGTGTCACAGAGTAGATAAATCTTCAGATTTTGTAAGAGTCTTCACACTGATTTCCATGGTAACTGGCCTAGAAACAAACTGTTTATGGGAACAAATGAGACCAACTGGAGAGGGGAAGGATGAAAAGGGGCTGGGCATCAGGGTACGGAAAACAATATGCTCAAAGCACATTCTATACTAATGTAAAAATGTCCTCACTTAACCTAGAGGCACGTACAATGAAAGTTAAAATAGTCTAGGCATTGACTGAGGCTTTAAGAATTGCGTGATGACAAGTCTTTTAATTCAGGATAGTGCAAGCAGGTGATGCTGTGATCCTCCTAAGGTGCTGCACTGGCCATCAGGGGGCTGCACTGGCCATCAGGGTGCAGTTTTCCAATCTCCCTTTGAGGGAGAGTGCTGTGAGGACTGAAGTTTGCTGCTGCTTCCAGCTGCCACATCTACAAGCCTTGACGTTTATTGCAAGGTTCACATGAAGCTGGTGTTGTTCCTCACTAGTTTTACATGTGAAGAATTAAATAGTAAGGTGCTAGAACCAGACATTTTCTTCCATCAACGGTCGCCGCAGCTGGAAGTCTTGCCCGCCCCTCCCACCCCCTGCTCTGGAAAATGCTTCCTCTGAGCTGTGTTCAGTCTAGTAGGCTTTTTCCTCGAATTCTTTCCCTCCCAGGTTAGTAACTCTTGTCCTGTGAGTTCTCTTTCCTATCTGCTTCTTCCAGGACACAACCAGAAACACAAGGTTTCAAAATCTAATACATGAGTTGGGAGTATGCAAATTTATATTAGGAAGTAATTGAAAAGAATTTATTGTCCAGTGAGGCAGTGAGAATGTTTTTTGTTTTGTTGTTTGTTTGGTTTTATTTTGTTGAAAGAAATAAAAACAAAAGCAGCGTCTGGTGTCCTGCACAGACAGATGGATCCACAGGAACAGAGGGACAGAGCTGAGTTAGCCACTGAATGGCATGGAAAATACCATAGGAAAGGTAGCCTCAGGATTGTCACAGAGAGTAGGAGGGAGGCCTCATGTTGAGACCACTGAGAGAAACAAATTCTGACACTGAACCTTCAGTCCTCACTCTCACCCCTATGAAAATATTAGTGAGCCAAGCATGATCTCTGTAACTCAATATATGCTGTAGCCCACCACTTTCCCCGTAATGACAATACTGTAAAAAGAAAGTTGAGCTGAATTAAGTTGAACTTTTACAAACCAAAACGCTGAAGTCAAATTAATCTTGTTTGACCCAGCAGTCTTATAGTCATAATAAAATATGTTGTGTCAGTTTTTAGTATTGAATGCTCGTTGAGAAAAATATATAATTATATGACTAATAATCACAATAATTAAATAACAGAATAAATGTAATCTTGCACTTAAAGTAAAAGTACAAATTTTAGAATTTCTGAATCGACACTGAAAGGCACCAGCCAAGCCCTTCGTATTTTTTTTCTGTTTATGTAGCTTAAGAGGAAATAAGTGGGATATACTTAAAGGTGTAAAGGAAACCAGCTGTAGAACAAAACAAGGGTGACTTCACAATATTACTCCAAGGCAAGGAGGATTAAGCCAAGTTCACACCTATATAGAAGGAAACCAAATTACGTGCAATAGATCACTTAGAAGAGTGGTTCTCAGCCTGTGCGTTGCAACCCCTTTGGGGGGGGGGGTCATATATCAGATATCCTGCATATCAGATATTTACATTTAAATTGATAACAGCAGCAAAATTACAGTTATGAAGCAACAATGAAATAATTTTATGCTTGGGGGTCGCCACAACATGAGCAACTGTCTGAAAGCATCATAATATTAGGAAGGTTGAGAACCAATGATGTAAGAGGAGATATGAGAATATTACTTTAGTTGTTGTGTTTCACAATAGGGTGATAATTCCAGAAAAGACATGGGTTAGTGGTTCAAGATTTGGTGCTGTTTCGTTTGTATAGACAAGTTTTACTTTTCACAACTGTTGAGACTCAAAACAATCATCCTATATGCTGAAATTGTGCCACTTTCAATATTTATTCAATGGGAAAATTAAGAGAATGATATGATACTTAAAAAACTGTTGAAAACATTAAAATATTAGATAATAAACATACAGAAAATTAAACATATAAGAGAAAAACTAGTACATATTTAATAATACTGTCATTGAAAACATTAAAAATACTGAAAGTCAGTGCTTTATTTTTCTGTATCAGAGTCACAGCAACAGTTGTCTAAGGATCCAGGGGATGTTGCAGAGCACTTGCCATGCAAGAAGAGGACCTGAATTTAAATCCTCAGCATCCTCATAGAAGGAAGGCATGTCTGTGGATGCCTCAGCATCGGGAGGCAACGACAGGTAAATTTCAGAGAGCTTTCTGGCCAGCCAGCCTAGCCTAAAGACCCAGCTTCAGGCTCAGTGTGATGCCTTGTCCCAAAGACAAGAAGCTCAAGAGCAATGGAGAAAGACACTCGACATCCTCCCATGACCTCCACATGTGCATGCACTGGTGTGCACTCCTGCACACTTATGACCATATAGTACACATGTACACACAGAGTAACATAAACATACACACAGAGACACACACAGACACACACACACACAATCATACACATGTACACATACGTATCAGAGGGAGAGTTGCTTAAGGCTTGGCATGGAAGTCAGTATTAGAATAGTTGTCTAATATGTCTAGGGTTCTGTATTGCATCCATAGAACCATTAAAAGAAGAAGCTGGTGAGACTAAGTTGTGTGACTAATACTTGTCCCTGCCCTCTGGATAACATATAACACATAGCAAAATGATTTTTGTGCCTGGGAAAACTGTTATACTCCTTTGGAAATCTGAGTCGGTTCCAACTATTCTAGCATAAAGCTCTATGTGCTGCTGTCACCATGGAATATTTCTGTGAGTTTGCCATTCTACATGGTTTTGCTTGGGTCTTTCACTTGATATGGACATCTTTTCTGTCAAAATCATTTGTTCTCATTCATTTCAATAAATTTGTCTTCACTAAATTCCCCTGGGTAAGTGGCCAGACTCTCAAGTGGACATACTGTCAACATAGCAATTCTTCTGTACCTCCATTTATTTATAATTTGAATGTCACTATCCACATTTATCACTTTTACTTTCTTTTTGGTGCATTTATCATTTTTCTTTTTTTGAAATGTCTTTTCTTTTTGGTGAAAGGTCTCATGGGTTTATCACTGAAAGGTAAGAGGCAGCATATCAAAAGGTTTTACCCTATGCATGGGACCTGAATAACAGATGGACAGAAATCAGTCACTGACAGATTTTGAAAGAAGTAATTAATGTCATTGGTTAATCATCTCAATGTGTATTGTTTATAAATGCAGCTATATGTGGACTGAAGAGCAGAAGACAGCTTGGTATCTTGTGCAGTTATTCAGTTAAAATACGATAGCAACTGAAATAAGAACCATGTTGAGAGATTGACTTTATGAAAGTGTACATTAGCAACTGAAGTTCACCTGTTGTGAACACGCAAAATGAAAATGGTCTCACGGTCAGAACATTTGTTAATTTCCATTTTCAATTCCATGTTCGTTTACTTATTTTTACTCACATGTTGTCTATGTGCTGTAGATGAATTTCTAAACAGTCTTATTAAATAAGAAACACAGAGCCAAATACAGAGATAAATAGCCAAAGAGATCAGAGAGTCATGACTACCTTATCTTACCACCTCGCCACCATCACTTCCCCAGAGAGAGAGTTTCTTCCTGTCTGACTTGTCTTTTTAATTGCCTTTCTGTTCTGCCTTCTCATTGGCTCTAAACCCAAACAACATGACTTCTTCATCACTGCCTGTCTATACAGACCTCTAGGTCTCTATGGTTGGTACTGAGATTAAAGGTTTGTGTCACCATGCTTGGCTGTGTCCTTGACCACACAGAGACTCTGCCTGCCATGTGATTAGATTAAGGGCGTGTGCTATCACCACCTGTCTGTGCTAATGGGTTGCTAAGACCTCCGATCTCTAGGAAAACTTTATTTATTAACATACAAATAAAATCACATTTCAGCACAAATAAAATATCACCATAATGTGCTGTCAGGACAAGGAATATGTTTTCACACTGATACATGCCTGGCACATTTGTATGTGATGCAAATCCAGTAAATCTTACCTAATTTAATGAGCAAATGGGAAAAACGCACCCTATGGTCTCAGATGAGAAACTGCCCAAGGGGCTGACTTTTCTTGAACACAACACAAAAATATGTTAGATAAGAAAGAGACTTCCTGAGATAAATTACCAGGATGAAAGTTATTGCCTGCTTGGAGATCCTAGCTTTGACATTTCATAACTGTGCAAATAATTTAACTCTTTTGTGTCTCCATTTGCTCATCTGACCAAATAAGGAAAACTACAGGGTAGCATGACATGTATATCAAAAGAGTTAATAAATAAAAAAGGGTTTGACAATATAAAGTGTCCAGTATAAATGACTGTGAGTGCTCAGCTATGAAAGAAGCATTTATAACCTCCTCCAATGCAAAGCTCAGGGACACAGGAAGATGGGAAGGAAAGACCGTAAGAGCCAGAAAGTGGGAAACAGAATTCTGAAATGCTGCCTTCTAGATACGCCATGGCTCTTGCGCATATTAACTCATAGTACCTGTGAGTATGTACACAAGACCTCACAAGTAGCCCAAACTTGAGTATGTATAGGGAGGGACTTCTGAAAATGAAATTGAAAGGAAGCTGGGGACCATTAGAGAGAACTGAAGGGAGGTAGTGTAGATGGAAATGATTAAAAACATTACATAAATTTAAGAAATCAAATATATAAAAATTTATTTAAAAATATTTAAAGATTTTGTTTTTGTGTGCATGAGGCTTTTGCCTGCAAGGGTGTATGTGTACCACATGTGTGCCAGTTGTCCAGGGGGGCCAGAAGAGTACATTATATACCCTAGAACTGGAGTTAAGAATGTTACTGTAGCACGAATCTTAAAAGTTCTTATTAATAAAAACAAACCCGGGGTGAATGCTAGAAGATCATAGAGACAGAACAGGCCACAGCTACCTCACCTCTCTAATTCCTCAGCTGATCCTGTTTCCTCAGACTGGAAGCTCCTGAGTCCTCATCCAAATGAATCTCAGCTGAACTGCACTGCTCAAAGCCTAAAAGCTTAACCAGCCAAATGCTTCTAGTTTCTGGTCTTCACGCCTTATATACCTTCCTGGTTTCTGCCATCACTTCCTGGGATTAAAGGCTCACTTTCTGGGATTAAAGGCGTGAGTCACCATGCCTAGCTGTTTCCAATGTGGCCTTGAACTCACAGAGATCCAGAGGGATTTCTGCCTCTGGAAAGCTAAGATTAAAGGCATGAGTGCCACCATTTTCTAGCCTCTGTATCAAGTGGCTATTCCGTTCTCTGACCCCAGAAAAGTTTATTTGGGTGCACAATATTTTGGGGAACAGAATACCACCACAGTTATGAGCCATTGTGTTCTTGCTCAGGACCGAACCACATCCTTTGCAAGAGCAGAAAGTGTTCTTAACAGCTGAGCATCTCTTTAAACCCTCCAACATATACAAAATTTGAACAATATCTTAGAAAAAAAAAAGATGTTGAGGAGGCCAAAAAAGTAACCATTGTAGAAATGTTAGTCATTATATTGGAGGAGACTGGGTCACTAAGATAAGAGGCCACTGCAACCAATAGGCAACCACATTACCACACACAATATGGCTACTGAGAATTAATAAAGATGTTAAAAAAAAGATGATGCACCTGGAATATTAATTTGCCTTTAGTGCAATGGAAATGGGAGGTATTTGTTGCACATAGTTACATCATCTTAGAAACTGGCATCTAGCTCTGAGTCAATAATCTTGCATGTCTTTAAAAGCTCTTCATGGGAAAGGAGTAATTCATTTCTTTTTTGGTAATGTCAATTATTTCTGCAGCTTTTAGGAAAGTGGCAAAGAACATGTCTCTGTCCTCTTTTTCTTTTTTCCTAAAGAGAAGGAAACAAATGTCAAGCTTCAGTTTTAATTAAGCAATTAACTAAAATGTTATATAGAAAAGACAAGAAAAAAACGTCAATTGTGTAATTTAATTTTAATTGAATGAAATAAGTTAGTGGAGGCAAGCTTCTGCTCCACGAGTCCTTTCACAGGATGCAGAATAGATTTTGACAGTAGTGACAGAGGTAACATCAAGACTAATTCCATTTAATTAGCAGTGCCCAACCCTTCTGAACAGAATAGCGATACTCTTATTAAATAATACCAAAAGTGCAATAGATTTTGGCCTAAAGTAATGAAGATGTGACCTCTACAAACAAACATTTCCCCTATGTGTCCTTCATACATTCAGAAAGCTGTGTTTAAAACTATCCCCTGTTATTTCAGTTATTCTGAGAGGGAAGCATCAGCTAGCTCTCCTATGTGCAGGGAAACAGGCACACACCAGAAAGAGTAAGCATATGTCAGCTCTGAGCCAAGTTGTCAGCACACCACTTATCTATTATTTCACTTTTAGATAAAGTTTTTTATTGACATGTCCTATAGGCTAAGTGAAGAGATCACTGGGTTTGCAAAAATTCAATACATATTAGAAATTAGTGTCAAGGGAAGAACTAAAACAACATGGCTGCCCAGTCAGCATCACTCCCTTTGAAAAGGCAACTATGATTCCCACATCAAGAAGTATGGATTATATGAATTTCAAAAGTGAGCAATACTAAATAAAACTGGAAGTGTATGATTTAGAATCTCTCTATCTCTCTCTTCCTCTCTCTCTCTCCCTCTGCCCAACATTTGGTTATAAGAGTTCTCTACCTTCTTCTTGGATTCAAACTGATACACTGCTCCATTCTGTTGTAGTTACAAGCCACTATATATTTATTTGATTTTAATACAGGTGGATAGTTGCTTACTTCACATTTTTGGTGACGTTAGGAATAGCACAGCCATGGAGAGTTTCAGGCATCCTATTTCCTGAAGAAATGAGTGAGTTTCTGAAGAGTACAGAATGGTAGTATGACTATTGACAGTGCATAAATGTATGTCGCATTGAAGCTTGCTGAATTTTCACTCACAGCGAATGTAAGTTTAGTTGGTACAGATTTTTGTCAACACTTAAATCAAATGTTTTATTCTGGCTGTTCTCCTAGATATGTATACACATTCATCATGGTCTTAATTCTCTTAATAATGGTGGTAAGAACTCTTTTCATGGTCACTCTCCTTGTGGATTTTATTTTGGAAAACATTTATTTTAATTCATTAGCCATTTTGTCTAGGCATAGTATTGTTACATGAGCTTCAGATGCTTGTATATGTTGGGTGTCATCTCTTCTCAGATGTATGCTATCTACTTTCTGATATTTAGCTAATGCCTCCTAAACAGCATGCCTTTCTGGACAAAGATTCCTAGGTACTCACACAAAGTGGCCAACATAACTTCTCTACCTGTGATTTTGCTATTGAGAAGGTAAAGATATTTCCTACATAGTACTTAATTCTACAGCGACACGTGTTATCAAATTTTAGAGTCATCAGTTTTATTTATTTATTTTTAATAATGTTTGCACGCTGTCTGTAACGGTGGAGCTGACTGGATTTAGAAGTACCTAGTGAATCAGTAAGACACTTCCAGATGTGACCTCTGCAGAAAGGATTAACTAAGTGGGAAAGACCAGCTGTAAATGTGTGAGATATTCTCCCACACTTGGGAACCAAAAGTAACGAAAGGAAGGGGTAAGTCAGCTACAGTAGACATTCTCCTACACCCTGGCCACCATGGGATAAACTGCTCTGCTTTGCCACTCTCTGTCATAAGGAACTAAAACCAAGAACCAAAATAAATCTTTCCTTCCTTAAGTTGTTTTGTGTCAGAGCAACAAACACAAAAACCTAACTAGTATGCCTGCAGGCAGAGCTGGCCTTTGTTTCTTTCTGGAAACTTTATTTGAGTGTATACCTGAAGTTGATCATGTGTGTGTGTGTGTGTGTGTGTGTGTGTGTGTGTGTGTGTGTGTGTGTGGTATTATATATGTCTGGCCCACAGAATCAACTAAGCAAGCCTCACGTGGGCTCACGGAGACTGAAGCAGCAAACATGGGGCCCGCATGGGTCTGCACCAGTCCTCTGCATGTATGCTATGGCTATTAACTTGGTGTTTTTGCAGGACTCCTAACAGTTGGAGCAGATGTGTCTCTGACTCCTTTGCCTGCTCTTGGGACTCCTTTCCTCCTATGGTATTGCCTTGTCCAGCCATATTATGAGGTTTTTGCTTTGTTTTATTATATCTTGTTCTGTCCTACTTGGTTGTTGTCTCTTAGAGGTCTCTCTTTCTAAAGATGACACAGCAGGGGAGGGATTTGCTGGAGAGGTGAGCTTGTGTGGGGAGCTGGGAGGAGTAGACTGTGCTTGGGATGTATTATACAAGAGAAGATTCTATTTTCAAAATTTTTTTTAAATTTCCTGTTCAAATATAGAAAGTAGGAGAAGAAATGAGGAGTGTGTGTGTGTGTGTGTGTGTGTGTGTGTGTGTGTGTATTATAGTCAATTTTTAAATGAAAGACTAGTCTTTAAGGGAATAGAGTATTCATTCTGTTCATGAAAACTCACAAGAAGAACACAACAGGCAGTCAGAAGTGAACAGGTATTGCAAGATGAGCTGGAAGAAATACACACATTTATTGAAGCTTTGAAAATACATAGGTCACACAGAATGGACATGTCATATGAACATTCTTTTCTTAGATTCTTCCACTGGGAATGATTATGTTAATTAAAATTCTCTAAGTACTATAAAATAAGATCATCAGGTTTTCCACCTATTTTAACTATACCAATAACATCACCACACAGAATTTTTAGTTTCTTCCATATAAGTTTTTTAAATATGCTTCATCTTCCCTCTTAATTAATTCCCATTTTGTATTCTTTAAGAAAAGATCTTTTCCTTTGTAAAGATCCACCAATAGAATCTACAAGCCACCATTAGAATCCACATCAGCTAGTTACAGTGAACAACCTTAAGTTCACTGTGACTTTTGACAAAGCTCATGGCTTCAAGACACCATACTCTCTTGAATTTCCTTGTATGCCATTCTTCTTCACTTTTTCTTCACTTTCTCTGTCTAATTCCTTCAGTTCTTCCTGCTCTTTCAATAATATTGGAACACCCAGTACTTGACTAAGGTTTGAAAGAGCAATAAGCACTCTTAACTGCTGGGTCATCCCTCCAGCCCTACCATTAATCTTCTAGTTCTACAGAAGCCAGTGCTTTAGATAGCTTTTGTTTCTTGGATTCTCAAACAGCCACCTAAACATGCTTTTGTTCTTATGTTTAGCTTGATGAATCTCTAATGTACAAACTGTTCAGGATGACTTATCATTATGTTAATTAGGAAATTCTTTCAGACTTTGAGCACATTAGCCTCCTTCAAGTACTGTGTCATCTTTAGGACAGAGGCAGAAATAGATAGGTGTATAATTATGATTTTAACATACTTGACAAATAGATGAGTATATTTGCTTAAAATTATCATTTCCTATATAACATCTTATATATTTTAACTAATTTTCTGTGGTTTATAATATAGGCACAGAAAAATATAACAATGTATTCAACATTTAGAGGAAATAGTGCCATTGGAATTTTTATTGTAACATAGTAGGTGATATCATCTTATTTCATAACACACAATCAAATTATAGATGGTATGTAGGTTGAGATTTCATAATCTATTGTTACAATTTGCTATAGGCTTATCATTCAGGGTGGCTTTTTGAAAGACTTTTATTAAAGTTTTGTGTTGAATTTTATTACTTGCAGTTAAGAACTTATGCATTTGTCATCACTACAAATTTCATTTCATTAAATTAAATATCTGTATTAAAATAATTTATATCATGACTAACTACCCCAAGAAGAACAAGGGAATATGATAGAAGATGTAGTCTCTTTCATCTTAGTGAATCACAATAGTGATTATTCAGAAGGAATTTAAGATAAATCATAGGGCTATTCATTAAATCTTTTTTAACAAAGAAAGTTAGCAGAAGAGTTGTCATCTTTGTGAGATACTTGGTTATCTATTGTGAATTCAAGATGACAATGGCACCCAAATGAAATACTGTTGTAGGACATAAAAAATTAAAGGTGTTGGGATCAAGTTTAATTGACTGGTTCTTGTCACAAAGTATTGAGTGAATGATGCTGTTGTTTCTTAAATAGTACTGTGTAATAGAGTTGAGAAGAATGAGGTATGCATCAGGAGATAATCATAGATTCAATAATTAGAGTCTATTTCTGCTTCTGATATGGAGTACTCATTAAGTAAAATGTAATACTTTTCTTTCAAACTCTTGTCTCCATTTACAAGATTTTAAGAACCAGGGAGAAGTTTAAGCTCTGAGGAAGACCTTCAACAACAGGGTCCACAGACCACTGGAAGCACAAGTTACTCCAGATTTGGAAAACAATGTTACAAGGTGCGTCTGAAATCCTATTCAACTAGAAAACAAGAGAATTTTCCATAACATCTAGAGTTTTTTTCCAAATATCTTAAAAGCCAAGATCAATCAGTTTGATTATCAAAGATTGGTGACTGTCAAAGGTAAGGAGGACTGCAGTTGATTTAAATTCACAAACTAGGGAAACAAAATATTCCTGTTTATTATAATAGAAGAAAGAAAAAATTTTCCTTTGTTTACATTTCTTTCTGTCTTCAGGAATCAAATCATTCTACAAACTGGATATTGAATTGAAATTAAGCACAGTAACTGTTTCTATTTTTTTTTAAGTTTAATGTAAATGAACTGGAAAAGAAAGCTGTTTTCTAGCAAGGAGTTCTGTATGGAAGAAATGAAGGAATGAGTATAGATTCTAGGCCCTCATCAGTGGCTCCCAACTTGATCATGAATGAAGAACGTTTGAACAGCTACTAGGCAAGAGTCTTCCATCATAATAATACAGGAGATAGAACACCTTTATTATTTCAGTTGGGACAGAAGAGGGTGAACAGGTACTTCTGATCCTTCTTACCACTGTATCATCTATATCTAGAATGTTTTTTATATAATTGGCACCAAATGGATATCTGGTTGAATGGAAAGAGTGAGCATTGTCAGAACTATAACACATAATCTTGCACTTGTTTTCACTGATGGCTTAATTTAATCAGAAGAGTTAATACAAAAACATTAAAAACCTTATAAAAATAGAAGCCCTAAATGGAATTCTTGTAACTGATGAAGGCTTCCACACCTAGTCTTAACACCTCAATGAAATGGATAGTGCTTAAACCAGTATTCTCACATCATTGCCACTTAACATATTACACTATTAGAGAGATATGTTAGTTACATCTTCCATCTCCTCATTGGGGACTCTCATCCCGATGCCCTGGGAGAAGTATGATTGCCCCCAAAGCATTCCTTTTTTGCAGTGTTTTGTTGAATTTGAATTAAGATTCTCTAAAGTAAATTGGAAAGTTGCTCAGAGTTGACTTCAGGCATCATAAGAACCCTAAAGCTTCCAAGGGACTTAGTAAAATCTAAAACCTCAATATCTCCTGAAGGAAAACCACATGTCAGACATATTATTCTGTGTTGTTGTGGGTTTTTTTCTTTCTGATTTTATTTGAAATAAAAAAGAAACACATCCTAAATAGTTGAGGTTGATTTTCTCTGATAATAATTCTAGAAACAAGAAAAGCAGCATTAAGATGTCTAGCATAATTAAAGTACCATAAAATTTTGAAGATACAATATTTACATTTCATTTTTGGTGCATATTTTTGTATGGTCTGTATCATGTTTGCCTATGAAAATAATCTTTGATGCTGTTGCTAAGGGTATCAAAGAATTAAATGACTAAATTTCATATTGCTACATTGTAGACATAGTTCCTGTTTTCATGATTCATGCTTCTCTCTACACTGTTTTGATAAAATGTTTGTGTGTGCTAACACTATAGACAACACTTCAATTGTTTGAATACAAAGGTGGCTTTCCATCCTTTGTTTTCCTAAAGTAAAATCATATATATATATATATATATATATATATATATATATATATATGATAAAATGATTATGCTGAACGGAAATGTCCAAAAAGTATATTTAGTTAGTTCTCATTTAATACAAGTCTCATAGGTCATTACATTATAAGCAAGAAGAATGCAAAATGATAAAGAAGTGTTTCCCTTGACTGTGAATTGCTAAATGCCAGACCAATAAGTTCAGCCAGCATGGCTGCCTCTATATCCCTTCTGTCATATCACACATCATGATAATTTCGTGATACTATGTAAACAAGTTAGATGTGAGGGAAACAAGGAAAACCACAGCTCTATGTTGGAAGCTATGTTCTCTAGTAAGGAGTTTTATCAAGGGAACAAAGGACACTGACACCGTATTTCAGCAGCGATGTCCACTGGGGGTGAAAATTTTCCTTTGGTTAAACATCGTGAAAACAAGAGATGGATGATTCCTGTTCTGTCTGAAACCAATGTACCAGGACACCTTCTCAATTGCCACAAATATATATCAGTGAAAGATCTTCATCCTTAAAAGACTTGTTCCATGGGATTTTCAAGAGAGTCATGGGAATAGTCTAAAGGGGATCTAGTCTCCCATGGTTTTGGAGGGAATAGCAGTCATCTGTAACATGCAGACATGTTACCCACCTCATAAATATTCATAAAACCACAGACCTGGCCAGGCAGTGGTGGCATACGCCTTTAATCCCAGCACTCGGGAGGCAGAGGCAGGTGGATCTTTTTGAGTTCGAGGCCAGCCTGGTCTACAAAGCGAGATCCAGGAAAGGCCCAAAGCTATGCAGAGAAACCCTGTCTCGAAAAAAAAAAAAAAAAAAAAAAAAAAAAAAAAAAAAAAAAACGAAAAACAAAAACAAAAACAAAAACAAAAAAACAAAAACAAAACAAAAAAAACCCAAAACCCACAGACCTGCCATACTGCTGCACTGCCTTGCTCGACAGTTAGCTTCAAATGCTATTTAGTATGCTTACTTTGCTTTATTAAATAAACTTCTATTTAAACTGTTTGTTTTCTAGACTGAATTCTTCCTTGCAAGGAGACAAGGCCACAGGAAAAACCTTTAACCAGGTAACACATGGACAAAAGACAGCTTGTAATGATCCTAAATTCCTCGTTTGTGCCAGACATTGTCTTGATACGTACGTGCTAGTCGGACAGTCAAGACTGTGGATCATTGCTCTGCTTTCTTGGCCTTGTAGCGTAATATCACATTAATGTTCCTTTCCTGACCGAGCAAAGGGACTATTATTTCACACTCAGTACTCTCTACCACAGTGTCTGCTTTGTTGATAGCACTTTCCACTCTTGTGTGTCCATTGTCTTTCCACTCCACTGAGAGTTCCACAAAGGAGGAGCCATTATCATATAAACTGTGAAGGAAAGACCACATGGCTCTTCAAATTGTTTCTAAAAGAACTGAAAAAAAATATTTCTGCTATGTGTTAAATATTTTAGGTCTACAATCCATGGAATTTACATAAATATTTCTTTTTAAATATCAAATATTAGAAAGACTATAGCCTGTATTCTTCTTGTTTTAATTTAAAGGCAATATCCATGCCTTTCATTTAAATCTTCATAAATGCTTAGTGAAAGATTTAATATTTTATTATAAATGAATTAATGAATAGCTGAGGACAAAGGCTATGAATGAGGCTTTAAAAAAAAACCATGAACTTAGGAACTCAGGAATAATCTCAAATTTGATCTGTGACATTTGATAGTTATTGCTTGTGATGGTGTGCACAGGAGCTGCTGAATGTCCCATTCCTTGTACGTATACAATTCAATAAAGCAGATGGACTGTGTATGGACTCTTGGTTATGTACTAATAACACTTAGTTTATTTGTACTAGTCAGACAATTACATCTCAAGCATGATTCTGAGTAGGTTCACTTAGAAAATTCAAACTTTAGCAAAAGACCAAGTAGAATGGAGTCCATTGCTTTCTTAGGCCTGCTGCCTGGTTTTCCTGAGTTTCCCTTCCTAAGCTTCATTAGCACTGCTGCCTTGCCTTTATTAAGAACATTACCTGATTTCTTTTAGGCCAGATGCCTCATTTCTTTTGGACCCTGGCACATGCAGCCATACTTACCTTAAAGGACAGTCCATTGGTTGTTCATTGTCTTCCCTAAATACATGATAACTAGTGCTAATAAGTTTCTTAGGCCGGATGAGAGAAGCTGCAGAAGAGATTTTCCCAATGAGAGCATTTGTGTAACCTAGGATTCAACCAGCCACCCCCATCTATTAGAATTCATCATTTCCCCCAATCTATTAAAATTTATCAGTTCCCCCCATCTATTAGAATTCATCAGTTCTTCGTAGTTTGAAGCTGTGGTAATATTACCTTTTCAAATCAGTCATAACATACCAAACACCCTTGCAGCAGTATGAATAAAGAAAAATGGATGTCATTAATTTTAATTCATTTGAGTTGGAACAAAAATAATTTGAATGATGCTATTAGGTTAATTAAATATTTTATTTTCTATTATGTTTATTTATTATACATTGGGAAAGCAGTGATCTTTGTCACAATGTCTCTTTTGTAATTACAAGGGAGAAAATAGTTTAATGTCCTTAATTTATTCACATGAAAAGTAGATTATAGATCCAAGTCATTTCAAAATAACTCCTATGTATGTATATATAAACAATTTTATATACAAACTTTCGTTTTTCTAGCATAACTTATATAAATAGCCAACAGAAATAAGTTTTCATTTAATATAAGAAAAATCTTTGTACATTCTTATATTGATTTAAGTACAATTTATCAGATTTAAACACGAAAAACTGTTCTTTGAAGATATCAAAGACAGCAAGTGGTTTCTACAAGCAATATACTATATACTTATATTGACAAACAACTTTGGTGCCCTATAATCAAATTTATTTTATAAGTATATTTATATTAACCTGTGAGTATTAATGATGTCATAATGTGCAAAACAATATTGGCACACAAAAAATGACTCAAATTTTAAAAAACATTTTCAAATTGCTTGCAGTTATTGACTTTGTAATAAAATTAAATAATATCCAAACTTGTTTACTTGAATATATGGAAAATATTATTCATTAATATCAAGAAGACATTATGATTTTCTTGATAATCTGAGATTCTACTTTGCATGAAATTTTATATATCCCAAGCATAAATGTTTTTCATTTACTTAGAAATGTGCAAAATGCATTGAAATTACTATAGATTGTAATCAGGACAGTTTACAGACAAATCAGGACAAATTCATTATCATAACATTTGGTTCTGAATCAATAAAAGTCTCTGATTCCTGGTGAACAGACTTTTAAATAATTCTCTATTTTAATTCAAGAAATATGGTAAGATGCCATTTTTTAATTTCCATTGATGTCTCACATGTTATTAATCAGTCAGCTGCCTAGACATGCTGAGCATGGGATACTACATTCACCTGGTCAGATCTGGAGGCCCGGGCTCCATTTGAAGACCCCTACCTCACCCACCGGTAATTCTGCCCCTAGACCTCAAGAGCTTTGATCTTCAATGTGTGACTTTATTAGTCATTTACATCTGGGAAGCTGACAGACAAAATCATTTTTTCTTGACAGTTGTGTTTAGACAAGCTGTTCATTAAACACTTGGCCTAGGAGTTACGACAGACATATTGGTTCAAAAGACGTATTTTGATGAAACATTTTGTTGGCTATATTCATGCATTACCAGTGGCCGCATGCCTTGATTTATTCCTTGTCAAAATATTTTCTTGCCAACATGTAGTCACAGACTTCTCTGGATTAAGTCATATTTAAGCACTGTAGAAAAATAAGCACTCCACCTAAAGATCTTGTTGGGAGAACAAGTGCTAGAAGGGGGGTAATCGCCTACTGACACTGAGTTTGACACTCATATTGAAGGCCATAGTGTATGTTTCATGCACGTGTTGATTTAAAAGAAAGAGTCTGGGATGATAAGACCCTTTCATTCACCTAAAGATAGCTTGAAGATACCAAACTGCATTCCTGAAAAATTCCTTTATCCTACATGGGCAGATGCAACAAGACTCGCTTGCTTTTAGAAAAGTCTGTTGCCTTGAGACTAGATCTCCATTTCTTTATTTTTCTTATTCTGTAACTTTATAGCAGATAAACGTTGTTTTGTGAAATTTAGCCTTTGATTTCAAAGTGATTTGATAGAGAAAAAAATTGGCATTAAAGTTTAAGAGCAAAGACACTTTTCACACTGTTTAATTTTAATAATGTGGCTCTTGTTAAGACAAATTCCCATTGTCTAAGAAGACTCTTTATGTTAGCCACCCATCTTTAAATATTGGCGAAGACTTTTGTTACTTAAAGGTGTTGGTTTGTGACAGTCAACTATCAAAATCAAAGTAAATGAAGTGGTTGAAATCCCAACTGGCTGAGTGATCTGAGGACCCAAAATGCCCATGCTAAGTGTAATTGTAAAAGGGAATGCTTCTTTATTTACTTCAAAATGTCAGAATTCATGATCATCATACAAGAGCTTTACAGGTATTTCTGACTCTCAAAGAGTATTTTTAGTTGTATATGTAAAGATGTGTATTTTAAGAAAAAGACAAAAAGAAGAAATAGGAAAAAGAAAAATAGAATTCAAGAGGCACTTCCATGCTTAGGCATCCAGAGGTAGTAAATGGGTAGCAGTTGGAGCAAAAGCATTTCTCTTTAGTCTTCTTAGCATGAAGAAATATAATGCCACTCTTCCATTAAGATTATGCTTCTCTGACTTTGAAAGTTGGATGGTTTCATAGTTGCTGCTATTGGAGAGCCTTGAGATATTGATGGAAGTAAATAATTCCATTTTATTTTCTTAAATGTCATTTATCATGCAATGAATAGAATAAATGTAGAGTAAGCTGCCCATCCCCTCTAACCCTTTACCTAAGATGAAACTTCCATTCTTGAAACATGGTTATACATCAAATCTACCATCAGCCCTTTTTCTATTCCATATTGTGCTCTGGTGCCTCCATTTCCCATCATACCTAAATGGAGATTTTCCCTGATACTTCCGGGTCATTGTTGTCCCTAATTTTTACCAACACTCAATACTCTCTCTGTATCCTCAGGTTGCCTTTACATCATTCAGTACATAACCAAAAGCTCTATTCATGGGTCCTTAGTAACCTCTAGTCAACTTCCTTCTGTTAAAAATTAGAAGAAGCTTCTTCCTATTCTCATGTGGTCTTCATTTACCATGGTCTCCTATTCCTTGTTCTCCCTCTCTGTTCTTGATCCAGCTGGGATCTCCTGCTCCCCCAAGCTCTCTTTCCCTCGACCTTCACCCTTCATTACCCCCACTCATGTCCAGGCTGTTCATGTAGATCTCTTCCATTTCTCCATCATTGGGCGATCCCCTTGTCTTTCTTGGGGTCCTGTTTTCCAGGTAGCCTCCCTGGTGATGTGAGTAGCAGTCCAGTCGTCCATGTTCCACATCTAGTATCCTCCTATGAGTGAGTACATACCACGTTTGTCTTTCTGAGTCTGGGTTACCTCACTCAAGATAATTATTTTCTAGATCCATCCATTTGTCTGCAAACCTCATGGTGTCATTGTTTTTCTCTGCTGACTAGTATTCCATTGTGTATATGTACCACATTTTATTTATCCATTCTTCAGTTGAAGGGCATCTAGGTTGTTTCCAGGTTCTGGCTATTACAAACAATGCTGATGTGAACATAGCTGAGCAAGTGCCCTTGTGGTATGATTGAGCATTCCTTGGGTATATGCCCGTGTGGTATAGCTGGATCTTGGGGGAGACTGATTCCATTTTCTAAGAAAGCGCCATATTGATTTCCAAAGTGGTTGTACAAGCTTGCATTCCCATCAGCAGTGGAGGAGAGTTCCCCTAGCTCTACATCCTCTCCAGTATAAGGTGTCTTCAGTGTTTTTGATCTTAGCCATTCTGACAGGCTTGTAAGGTGGTATCTCGGAGTTGTTTTGATTTGCATTTCCCTAATAATTAGGGATGTTGAACAATTCCTTAAATGTCTTGCAGCCATTTGAGTTTCCTCTGTTGAGAATTCTCTGTTTAGTTCTATAGCCCATTTCTTTATTGGACTGTTGGGCATTTTGATGTCTAATTTCTTGAGTTCCTTATATATTCTGGATATCAGTCCTCTGTCAGATGTGGGGTTGGTGAAGACCTTTTCCCATTCTGTAGGCTGTCGCTTTGCTTTGTTGACCGTATCCTTTGCTCTACAAAAACTTCTCAGTTTCAAGAGGTCCCATTGATTGATTGTTTCTCTCAGTGTCTGAGCTACTGGTGTTATATTTAGGAAGTGATCTCCTATGCCAATGCGTTCAAGACTACTTCCTACTTTCTCTTCTAGCAGGTTCAGAGTAGCTGGATTTATGTTGAGGTCTTTGATCCACTTGGACTTAAGTTTTGTGCACAGTGAGAGATATGGATCTATTTGCAGCCTTCTACATGTTGATATCCAGTAATTCCAGCACCATTTGTTGAAGATGTTTTCTTTTTTCCATTGTACACTTTTGGCTTCTTTGTCAAAAATTATATGTTCATAGGTGTGCAGATTAATATCAGGGTCTTCAATTCGATTCCATTGGTCCACATGTCGGTTTTTATGCCAGTACAAACCTGTTTTTATTACTGTAGCTCTATAGTAGAGCTTGAAGTCAGGGATCGTGATGCCTCCAGAGGTTGTTTTATTGTACAGGATTCTTTTGGCTATCCTGGGTTTTTTTGTTTTTCCATATTAAGTTGAGTATTATTCTTTCCAGGTCTGTGAAGAATTGTGTTGGTATTTTGATGGGGATTGCATTGAATCTGTAGATTGCTTTTGGTAAAATTGCCATTTTTACTATGTTAGTCGTGCCTATCCATGGAGACCATGGTAAATGAAGACCACATGAGAATAGGAAGAAGCAAAGTGCTAGAGAGGCCCACAGAAATCCACAAAGATACCTTCACAACAGACTGCTGGCAATGGTTGAGAGACAGCCCGAACTGACCTACTCTGTTGATGGGATGGCCAAACACCCTAATTGTTGTACTAGAAACCCCATCCAATGACTGAGGGAACTGGATGCAGAGATCCATGGCTAGGCCCCTGGTGGAGCTTCGGGAGTCCAATCAGCAAGAAAGAGGAGGGTTTATATGAGCAAGATTTGTTGAGACCAAGGTTGGATAAAGCACAGGGACAAATAGCCAAACGAATGGAAACACATGAACTGTGAACCAATGGCTGAGGGGCCCCCAAATGGATCAGGCCCTCTGAATAGGTAGGTGAGACAGTTGATTGGCTTGATCTCTTTGGGAGGCATCCAAGCAGTAGGACTGGGTCCTGTGCTCAGCGAGTGAGTTGGCTGTTTGAAACCTGGGGCTTATGCAGGGATGCTTGGCTCAGCCTGGGAGGAGGGGACTGGACCTGCCTGGACTGAGTCTACCAGATTGATCTCAATCCTCAGGGGAGGCTTTGCCCTGGAGGAAGTGGAAATGGGCATTGGGCTGGGGAGAAGGGGAGGGGAGCGGGAGGGGGGAGAACAAGGGAATCCATGGCTGATATGTAGAACTAAATTATATTGTAAAATAAAAAAAAATTAGAAGAAGCAAAGAAATACTCCATGGAAAAAAAAGTAACCCAGTAACCACACAGTTCCTCTGTTCTTCTAACTCCCTTTAAGCCTGTTTCCCCTCTCCAACAAGAGTGAAATCATAGCTACCAGAAATCCCTACTCCATCTCTAAATGATGATTTTGTTGTGTTCCATAGCATCTTAACTTACAAAGAGGAAGGGTTTTGTCTTGGTTTAACCTGGTAGTAGCTCCTGAATCCTGCTTTCTACATTTATTTTGTGCTCCCTTAGGGACCTTTGTCCATTTTTCTTTTTTGTGTATATCTTCTCCATGATCTATTGATGATTTTCACAGCATTTCATGGGCTTCTGACTGATTCACACTTGTTCTTCGTAACTTTCGGAATAATTCTCAAATTCCCTTTTCAATTTCATCCAGAGCTGTTTGGAAATGTTGACAGAAGTTTTGGCACAGGCACAATAGTCATTCAACAATAACCTCAAATCCAACAATTATTTGTTGGCCCTTCTGCCAGACTGGGGTACAGATGCTGGACAAACAACAAGTAACTGGGAAGATGGTCTGCTGTAAGGGAGCCACAGACAAGTCAGCAGACACTACTGAAATGTATAAACATGATATAGAAAAGGATTAACATGTTGTTTCTTATGTTTCTAAGAAAAGCTTTCTTTTGTTTTGATAGTGTGAACTGAACCCAGAATGTCTTACATACAAAGTTTATGATTTTCACTAATATACACTCCCAGCACACAGAAGAAATGCTTACTGGTAATGAATAATTCTTTAACCAGGTAAAATTATACCTAGAGTGGGATGTTAGCTTGCTGAAATCTTTTTCTAAAATCTTGAACTATTAAGTCCACAGTACAATCCTATATCACCATCCAACAAAGGACCTCCTCCAGACAGTCCAATCATGACAATGTCAGTGATTAAAAAAACAAGAACAAAAACAAAAACAAACAAACAAAAAAAAACCCCTTGATTTCCTAAACTTCAGAATACTACATTAAGGATGCTGTGTTATACAGTTTGACCAGTTAAAACTGAATTTATTTAAGGAAAAAAAAGGTGAGCATTTATAAATTTGAATATAGAATATTTTACAGTTTTGCAAATTAGTGTGGTCTTCATATATTTGTCATCAAAAGTATATACAATCGTCCCACCTTTCCTTATTTAATATGCAATTCAAAACGTTTTGATAGCATTTTAAGGACTTAAATGCATTTATTTTAAGACAAGCACTCTTGAATCAATATCTTTAGCCATGTATGGCTTAAACATGGCTCTATAACGACTTGATTCATGGCCTTCCATACATTCCATCAAATCTCTTCACTGTGGTAGGCTTAAGTTACAATTTTAATATTGTCTTTTGACTGTGCTTTTTTGCTATTTTATTAAAAGAAAAAAATGCAAGAAAAATATGTCATTGAGATTGATGGTAATGGCCAGCTGTTACAATCTCAATGGAAGTATTAGAGACCCTGCCTAAGGTGCACTGAAGAGTGCCAAGCCTCATAGCAACTCAGCTCATCCTACAAAGCACCACGGCCTGGAGTGAAAGCTGCAATTTAAAAGTCTCCCAGAGACCCATTATTTGCAAATCATTGACACAACAAACTGTAACAACCCTGGTCCTCCTTGTCAATGCATGCTTGGGGAGCTTTTCATCCCCCGAACCTTGCATGCTCAATAAGTTTTCATACTAAAAATCCTTATGAAATTTCTGAAGAAAATGAACAACTGCGCATGGACCAGAATCTACTCTCAACATTAAAAGAAAGGAAATTAAAATTGATTAGACCGGTTCGTGGTAGCATAGATGAGAAAGAACCCTCAAAAGTCCAAAGTTAGTTTTCATGTTTCCATATTGTTTAAAATAAAGCCAACTGGTTATTCAATTTTCTGGCAATAAAAAGCTTTGGAAGCCTCCCTGTTGGCACCCCTTCTCCTTCCTTCCTGCTAAGATCTTAAAATCAAACTAATGGCTTTCTCTCTAAACTCGAAGAGAGGGAAATACCACTCTGGAGTGCTCCAGCCTTGCTGCCAAGTTTAACCACATAGAGAATTTTCATTGCCGAGACGCTGACTTTTAAAACAGAGGATTGATGGTGTCAACAAAGAAGCAGGTTGTGCTGTCAGTAGTCACTGCAGGGGTGCTGTTCCTCAAAGAAGCACATGTGTATGTTCGAGCCACTAATATGTTCATACATGGTACAGTATCCTTGTGGAAAGGTAACTTGGTGGATTCTTACTTGATGGGTAGAGTTGATATTGTTCATAAATGTGATAACACTAAGAAGCCTGTCCAATTTTTAGAAGAAAAAAAAATACAGAAACAAAAAACATAGTCTCTAGGATGACAGGAGAGCAAAGGCATCTGAGACATGGAACTAGAATATAAGGACATAGCTAGAACAAGGAGAATATGCTGGATTACTGGGAGTGGAGATACTGTTGGAAAAGTTGGAAAAGGTCAAGATATGTAGCCAAATGATTGTGACAAAAGCCAAAATGCTAAAGAAGACTACCCCAGAATATATATAATCTTATATGGTTTTATCTGGTTAGATGATTTGGAATGTAGTGGGTACCTGTTCCACTTATGACCTTGAGGTACCAGCTGCAAGGGCATGGCCTCAGGGCTAGCTTAAGATCGATGGGGCCTCCCTCTCTTCTCTCCCTCCTAGCAGCTGACGGCCAGATGCATTTATCTGGGTGCTGGGAATTGAACTCGGGTCCTCTGGAACATCAGTGAGTGCTCTTAACCGCTGAGCCATGTCTCTCCTCTCTTACAGGATATGGTACAGAAATGTATGGTATAGATAGGATGGGATATTAAGGTAGATTATTGTATCTACTTGTAAACTAATTTAGTAAATTATCTATAGATAGAGATTCTTCAGACACTTCTTGAATCTACTATGGGTCAGTATTGTTATACAGCTATGGAAATGGACTTAATCCCTCAATAATTGCCTTAGCTATTAGTCATCACCCTGTGTTAAAACCTATAAAACATTGAAACTATGAGAAAAAGGAACACCAAGCAGCAAAACTATATTCCTGTATTCTCTTATTTTAAAATTATTTTAAACATTTTAAAATAAACTATTTTGATATACATACCATAATTCATGTTAGTATGATGGTTACTGTTTCAACTTATTCTACACCTGTTATTTATCTTATGTGTGCAATCACTTCTTAATTTATGACTTAGATATCTGAAGATTGCATACATGTATATTATGTATTCTGGCCACCCATTTCCCCACCCTCTTATGTTTCTGCTACCCCTATCAATCCTTTCTTTTCCCTACCTGTCTCTTTCTTATATTCATATCCTGTGTTTTATTTTGTGAGCCATTCAGCTTAATGAGGCTCACCTATGTCATGGTTGGTTTGTGACTACCCATTGGTGCCTGGTAAGGTCACCAGTGAGTACAGAATTGAAGGCAACGATTCACATTTCCTTGAATCTTGTCAGTAGGAAATAGTTCAGCAATGAGGGGGTAGGTCACATAATTTGCTTTTAAAATTGGAACAATGTATATTTTTATTTTATTTTTATTTTAGCTTTTATTTTATGTGTTTGTTTGTTTGCTGAATGTTTGGCTGTGTACCACATACATACAGTGCCCATGGAAGCCAAAAAAGGACATTATATCCTCTATATATATATTGCATATATCTTGAACTGATTTGTGGGTATTAAAAATGAACCCAGGTCCCATACAAGACCAGCAAACATTCATACCCAGTAAGCTCTTTTTCCAGCTCTTCAAAATTTACTTTAAAGAAAAAATCCATTCCTGTGTCACGTTCCAACTTCTAAAAAAGAAAGAAAAAAAACCTGAAAGGTAGGTCTTACTGTCCATACTTTAGAGAAAGATGCCTCAGTTCTCATTAAATATTGCATGCATACTTAAATTTCTCATGCCTGGATTTCTCCAGTGGGATATGAAAAGATAAATATATAGACTTCATATCTACAACTATGTATTATGTACGTGATATAGTGCCTTAGTTTCAAGACTGTTTTATCTTCCAGAGCACATTTGGTGGTACCTGGAGTAATGTTTGTCTCTGTTCCCTACAGGGAGGGAGGATGTGCATAGCAGTTAAAGGCGAGAGCCTGAGTCTTCTGCTAAACCACCATCAGGCAAGAGATAGCTTCTCCCCAGAATGACATTTGTGGCGAGGTCTCTGTAGTACTGAGGTTGGGACACCTTAGAAATGGTGAAGATTGAGTTCACATAGCATCGAATTATCTATAGTCACAGATATAAATGCCGTGGATTTATACCTCCATGAAGTCTACATCAAGGTATTATTTTAAGTTACTCTGAAAACAGAGCCAACCTCACAGTAAGCTTATTTGACTGCTCTTTTGGAAGAATCTGCTTTCTCTTTGTTCTGTTTCATTAATTTCTACTCATAACTTCAGCATCTCTTTGCTATCCCAATGATTATTCTGCTCTTCTACTGTTCCAAATGGACACTAAAGTATTTTTGCGCATATTTAATAAATGAAAAGTTATGAAATCCTTATTTTAAAATGTCCATATATTTTAGGACTATATTTTAGGACATCCTTCAGTGCTTTTGTCAAATAATATATCATTTATATTTCCCATTTAAACTGATAAGTTGTGAAAGTGTGCATTTTAAATTTTCCTAAACTATGATTTCAAAGATGCAATAGTTTCTTACTAATTTCTTGCTTTAATTGACTGTAATAAAGTAGGATATCTAGATGACAACTATTTCATTAATAACAGCATCATAAGTTAATTTTCCCAAGTGTTCAGAAATAGCTAAGAATAGTTCTTAAATGCAAAGTTTTGTGGATATACACCTATTAATATTCTACTAAGTTTATTAACTGGTTGGTCAAATTCCTCATATCTGTTCACATTTAACTTATGCATTATAATATTGTACATTAAATTTGTGTGTTGGTGGATTTCTTCTTTGAATTTTCTATTTGTTCCTGCTGTATAAAATTCAGATGATATGATTAAGGTACATTGAGACTTCAATATTTGTTTAGATTTTACTTTAATTGCTATGTAGTATACTTCTGCCGTCATCCAGATAGGAGCCCTTCAGAATCCAAATATTGCTAATGTGATGGTCTTAGGAGGTTGGCTCTTTAAAAGTTTATTGGACCACGGAGATATTTCTGCTGTAATGGCATTAATGATATGGCAATTTTCTTCTCAACAGTTTGTAAAGTAATTTATATCTTTTACTTTTATACCCTTTACTTTTGCTCTTTGGGTACAGCTTTTCCTTTTTAGATGGAAATAAAATATAGCATAGTGTCCTGTTTTATGTTTTAACTAACCAGATAATCTGGGGCTTAATATGTATATCCATATGTTATCTCAGTTAAATAATACTAAGTTGTTGGTGAACAGATTTTCTTTGTTACTTTTTGTTTCTTTCTACTTGCTTGACACTAGCATTGTATCTCTAATACATTGCATCATCTAGGAAAATGTATCTCCTACATTGTATATTGTGTTTAGTGCCTTGTATCTCCTAGTGTACTCTATATCCTACTACTGTGTCTCTTACTACGTTGTATCTCCTAGTACACTGCCTCTTTAGTGCATCCTATCTTCTACAACAGTGCTTCCCAAACATTCCTACTGCTGAGACCCTTTAATACAGTTCCTCACATTAAGGTGAGCCTCAACAGTACAATTATTTTGAAACTACTTCATATCTGTAATTTTGCTGCTGTTGTGAATCATAATGTAAGTCTAGTAAGCAGGATATCTGATGTTACTCCAAAGGGATGGCAACCCATGGGTTGAGCATCATTGCTCTAGTATATAACTTAAATTTTACACAGTGAAGTTTTCACAGAATGTAAATTCATGCTCACTACACATGCAGCACTAGTCAGGTTAGCAGGAGGCTTGACTCAACTGCTGGTCCAAAAGTTTTCCTTTGATTTCAGTTCCCAAAGTTCCTAGCATTTCTACAGAGCTGTAATGGGAAGCCATAACATAGCCCATAGCTTCAGGTTTCAAGTCGTGCTTCTTTGTCAGACATGATGCTTTATTGAGTCCCAGTACTTAGTATATGCCAGGTTTTCTATATAATTCTGAACTTTAAAATGAGGAGACATATAGTGCTAGCCTCCAACTCTGAGTTTTGTTTCTACTGTATCTGTGATTGTGGGAGGGTACATCAAATGGAGTGAATTCTTTATACCATTTTGCTCAACTTACCTTTTAGTTTTCTTTTTTGTTTAGTATACCTAAGTCAGCTTGATGATCTTCTGGTAAAAGCAATTTTCTTTAGTTTTATACAGAACATGTTGACCGATAAAGGTTGAGGCCAAGACACTTAACGAAATAACTGTTCAGGAATCATGTGGGTTCTGATAGCAGCCATGGAGGAGATGGGAACACTTGGGTAGCTATTACAGCAGTAGAGTGATGAGCAATTGCCTCTGGGGGGGGGAAGGAGAAGAAATAGTGGGGGATGCAGCAATCCTCTGCTGAAGGGAGAAGTCAATCAATAGATTATTTAGAATCAAGGTGAGAATGTGGCTGTAGACAGCAGAAAATAATTTTCTTTCCTTTTAAAGTAATTTTACACGTCACACTGATGCGACGTTATGTCCACTTTGAGAAAATAACCGTTGTTCCCGAACTGCTGGGGTCTGTGAATCATTTTGGCATGCTTTGTTTTATTTGTTAGGTTGCTTGTGCATGTGATTTTATTTAAAATAAATATGAACAATCTTTGACTTACTAAAAAAAATCACATATGCAAATATAGTACCCAAATTTAAATAAATATACTCTTTCAAGTATTTAGAAAGTGGGGTAAGAACTGGGAGGAAGAAAGCTTAAGAAAACTCTACAGATGAAGGGTATAGATATTATCAATTTTTCAGCCTAAGAAGGTTTTCCACATTTAGGGCTTTTAGTTTAGTATTGAGTTGAAATAACAATGAAAAAGTAAATCATATTAGAGTGTAAGATATTTGAAAACTTTTCCCATGATTAAAACCATGTTTTCGTCACAAAAGACAGCAAACCGATCGATCACCTCAGAGGAATCTGTTTTTTATTAATGGGACAGGTTGGCTCTGGCTTGCTATCTACAGCTGCTCCCACAGGTAGGAGGGTTTTCCATTTCTGGACAATAACACATTCAGACGGCGTGTTGAGTGGCAACAGCACAGGAATGATAGAAAACTGCCACCAATCCATGGCAAGCTGGACCCAACGTGACAGCAGTAGCCTGGCTGTCATAGCAGGCGTTACTAAGATTCTTTTCTGTAAATGTCAAATGAGTTTTAGTTCCCCTGGTTTCATGGTCTCTATTACAACCAGTCCATGCTGTCATTGTAGCAAGAAAGCAGCCATACGCAAAACATAAGCAGAAAGGTAAGGTTGAGTTCCAGCAAAACAAAGAGATAGCAGCTGTGTGGGCTATTCTTAGTGGTTCCTTGTCTTATGTTGCCAATGGATTGCACAGTAAAGTATCATGTTTCTTCAGAATATCTGATAGCTTTTGAATAATATGATGAAATCCTTGGGGAAGATAATTTCATAAAGAAATGAAGTCAATATAGTTCCTGAGTTTGGAGATTCAAGAGCCTTTTGCTGACATTGGTCCATCCCTGGGCTGTATCCTATCACCACGGAGAGAAGGGCAAGGATGACTTTAGAAACAGGCTATGATGACACTTGGAACTAGGAGAGAAGACAACCTTGGAGAAGACTCAGACCACACGCAAACCACAGACAGCAGATCAATTTGCCACTTATTGGTTATGCAATGATACCTTCTGAAGTTCATAAACCCAAAAGCTGGCAAAACAGAGATGAAAACCCAGATTTTCTGCCTTCTAAATAAATACTAGCACATGACCATGACATAATATATAAATTGTTTTCAATTTGAGAAAGAACTGGAAACTAATCACTCATGCTCAGTCGAACGATGGCCTTGCAAACTTTAAAATATTACATTTGCCGCTATCTATTTAAAAATGTTCTGTTCTCCAAATTTGTAGAGCTCGGAGTAATGTGGAAACACAAGAAATTCCTAGTGCACCGAAGTGAGCATGAAGAAATGCCGAGGACATAGGTCCAAAGTGACCACACTGTCCTTAAATCTCATGATAGACCTATCTAGATATCCCAAACACACAGAATGATTGCCACCTATATCTTTTGTCCTTTCTACCTCGCATATTTTATATTTATCTTAGTAGGGAATCAATATAACTGTTCAAAAAATTTCAGTCTATGACAACACAGTAGGCTGACAAGGAATGACACAGATTAATCTTAGTAATAACCACTTCACTGCAAGTTGCTGAATCCAAATATTTTGACCTGAAAACATAAGCAAATATCTAATATGTCAGCTTTGTTACCCAAGCATCAAAGTCCAGGCAAAGTCCAGGAAATCCAACAGAAAATTGTACCTCATGTCTGTGACATGACCCACCACAATGTCTAGGTTGTTTTATAATACTTTCTGGTGTCACCAAACCCAAGCATATAACACATTTTGTAAGACCATGGTAGAATACTGGAAACACAATTTTGTTTTCATACATTTGCTGCTGTGCAATTTAAAAAGAGATACACGACCCAATATTCACACATTATTATAAAAACAGACACAAGTGGAGAAAATTCCCTGTATATAATGTGGAGATTATATTTTTTTCTAGAAAAAAAATAAAATGACAAATCATGGTTAAAAAATATTGGGGAAAATTTGCTCTAAATAGAAGTCCAAGAAGCTAGAAATTTTTTAAATTTAATAATCTTATTTAGAAAATGTAAACTTTGTTCTTTTTTATTTAACTCTGTCAAATGAAAATACCACCCATATAATTATTAGGTTTCTACTTCATTTGATATCACGTGAATTTTTATATTGTAAAATTCCTGCTTTAAAAAGAAGTAGAACATAAGTTCAGTTGATTAGATAATTTAGGTCTGACTAGTTAGAAAACCAAAACCAAAACCATTTTTCAAATGACTTGGTTTCCTTTAGTGGTTGCCACAACCCCTTTGGGAGATGGCATGTCATAGAAATAGAACATGAGCTTTTTGCTTCCAGATCTACACACCTATCATACAAAGGACATAAAGTGAAGCAGACTATAGCAATACAGATGTCATGAAACTACTCAAACATTTTACTGTTATTTGGTAATATTCCAGTTAACACATTTTGAGGTAGTTGGTGAGTCTCTCTCCTTCTTCCTCTTCTCAAACAACACAAAGATAATGTAACTGTCTGTATCATGCAACTTTTATTAAGCTGATTTATTGGTTCAATAATCAGATCAACAGATAAGAAGCATAAATATTTGTAACAAAGGAGTTTGTGTACAGTGTTGAAAATCTACAACTTGTTAAATTCACACTTGCTCTTTACCTTTTTAAACAAACATTTATAATCATTATTTTATACAGATATAAATATGTAAATACAACATCAGAGTTCAGTGGTCCTTCAGCAACTTCCATTTAGATGTTAATAATTATTGTGGTTATTGTTATTAAGGTGCATTAGCTTAATTTCTCAGTCTTAAATGAAAGCTAGATGTTCTCACAGAAGTGTGCCTTAGCCAACCACTGAGTAGAGCTCCACAAGGTCAGCTGCTTTCATTTTAGTTAAGTGCATCTTCCCATCTCTTTCTTGGTTGTTCCTGCTTTCTGCCAACTGGGTGATAGACATCATCTCAATAGTAGCAGCAGATGGCCCTCCATGACTGTGCAGCAGAGAGCAAGGGTCCCTGGAATGTGAAAAGTAAGGAAAAGTAAGGAAGTCTTAACCTGATTATGTGAAGGACTACACGGAAGCAGAAAAATAGAATTGTCCTCTTGAAGTTAGGCCCTAGCTTAGTTTACATATATATGTATGTGCATGCGTGCGTGCGTGCGTGCGTGTGTGCGTGTGTGCGTGAGTGTGTGTGTGTGTATGTGTGTGTTATCAAATAACATACTTGTGTGAACCCATAATAAAAACATTCCTCCTGATGTTGTATAAACTTGAGTATTCTCTGAGCACTGTGATCACCAACAATAAGTCTAATAATGTTCTTGTTGGGGTTCCAGAAAGTTAGATGAACCTTGATGCTACTGGGAGAGAAGATGCCATATTTGTTAGTGTGCTTGAGTTCTCTTAAAGACTGTGTCTTCTCTTAGTTTGGAATCCCTGCCATCTTTTGCCATTCTGTTGAAGCCTTCTTCTTGGCATAACTGCATTTTTTATCTATTTTTTAATCTGTCTCCTGCCCTTTGTTTTCAAATTGTTTCTCCTTCAGTCCCACTCTGAATATAAATTATGGCTGCCTTCTGGGTGGTTCCACAGCACTGTGTATTTCCTATAAGGCAGCAATGAGTAAAAACAGTGAAACTGCCTATTGATGCTCATGAGAGGAACCCTCTGAAAGCTACAGACTGCACTGAGTAAGTGAAAGATGGATGTTACTGGAAAAATTAATGAATGCCTGCCACCATATCAGAAGATAAAAGAACAAATTCCTCACTGAATGCTCTGATTTTACCTTTGCAACCTTCTTTATCTATCTTTTGGAATAGAACTCTGAAGCTGTTTTGGTTTTTCCATTTTGTTTTAACTGGAGTGCATCTTTTTCTCAAATGGTAAAATATCATTTTATGATTTATTTGATTAACTAACGTATCTTCATATTTTACTAAAAATTAAGAGATAAAGTGAAAATTTTAAAACTTTATGTGTTTTGTGTATGTGAGTGTTTTGTCTGCATATATTTCTGTGCACCTATTGAATGCCTGGTACATACATAGGCCAGACAAATGTTTTTGTTATCTTAGGACTGGAGATACAGATGGTTTTGAACATGGGAGTTGAACCATGGATCTTTTGGAGGAGCAGTCAGTGTTCTAAACTGTGGAGCTGTCTCTCTAGCCTGAAAGTGAAAATGTAATGGCTAATACTAGATTTCTAACCAGAGGCTGATACATGAGTAGTATAAATGACATTTGCTCTGATTCTCAAAAAATATTGACACAATGTGACAGAGCACATGAGGAAATAAAGGAAATGCCCTTATTACTGGAAAGACAGAATTCATTGCCTTAAACTTCCCTGATCCTGAATTCTGTTGGGGAGCTCTTAGAAAAGATGATTTGCCAAGGCCAGTGCACCACACAGTGGGCAATACCATCTATTGTGTTATGGAGAAAGAGTGGGAATTAAGTTTTTACAATCAATACTTGCAGTTACATTTGATAAGGTGGAAAGTACAACAATGAAACTCAGTGAAAGCAGCTGGGGCGTGTTGTCAATCTGATCAAAGAAGCAGGTTTGGTTGTCATGAAGAAGTACAGGAGTGGTAGGAGGCTTGGAAAACTCCCCCATAAGCTTACCTTGGGGAAAGTGTTACTCAGTCACAGAATGTTTGGTTTAAGAGTTTCCAGGAAGGACAAAAGGACTAAAGTCATTTTCTTAATAGATTTTTAAAGATAAAATCCCAACTTTAAAAAAAATAGTATCAGTGTTATCATTTTACGCAACTTAAGCTTTTTTCACATTACTTTTATCATGATGAAGAAATATTGACCTCCCTCAATGCATATCTATCAGAAATACATTATGATAGAACAACATTTGTTTCCTTCACACTGGAAGCTTTGGGTGGCAGGCAGCACTGGAATATATCCTATATAAAACTTTGAATTGTCAGACTGTTTTAACCCTATGACTGGCAAAGCATCTCAGGGATGTCAATCCTCCACCAAAATCAGGGGAATCTCCAGTCAGGACCCTAAACGATACTTGAAAGAATTGCATCCAATCACCAGGTGAAGGAACACACCTGCACACAGGTGCACAGGACTGCCCTAGAGTGGGGTAGACAATGACCACATCACTGACGGGGAAGTCCAGCAGAGAGGCCTACCTTGGCATTGCTGTTGTTACTGGAAACTTCGGGGTCACCTTATGTCACAGGGAACATTTGGGGCTCACTCTTTTGAGTGCTCGTTCTTATTAATAAAAGTTTTTAAAAGAGAATAAAAAGGAATCCCAAGGATGATTTTATAGAATTCAAGGAAGGAACAATAGGGAAGACAAGCTGTAACTCTTGGCAATTGCTCATCGGAGGGAAATAGAAGACATAAAATCCTGACTTTCATAAACAGCCACACGGCGGAAGGGAGCTTCAGAGAAAAACCGAGGGACTCCAGAATATCAGGGAAAGTATGGTCAGATGTCTATAAGAGATCAAAATGTAAACTTAGGCTGTTTTGAGTTACCCAGAAAGTAGGCTGACTTCTCAATTACATGACAGGGGCTCTGTAAGCAACTGCATTCAGGGGCATTTCTGGGAATATAAGAGCATTATCTCATTAGGGAGATAATTATTCCTCCCATCTCCTTAGAATGGCTTTAAGTGAATCATCCTTCCTGAGGGGTGGACTTACGGCCAGGTGGTTCCCTGACCAATCCAACTGGATTAACTCTCAAGATGAGAGAAAGTATTGTGTAAAGTTTTAATCTTTGGAACTGATCAGTTCACTAGGGCCAGAGGTAGATTCCATTCTTTTGACCAAAAGAAACAGTCTCTTAATGGGCTCCACCAGATCTGTGATAGCCTCCATGACTTACACAACTCTGTAATATTCCTTCTTCAAGAGTTGAGACCCTAAAGTCATTCAGGAGGTAAGCTGAAATTGAGGAACATAGAGACTGGTTCCGAAGCTTTTCACCAGAAGGGATCAGTGTCTGAAATGGAGTTTTGATTACACCCTCATGAATAGTAGTATAAATAAGTTTCCATCTAGGAGAAGAAAAATAAGAAATCAGAGCCCATTCCTGGTGAGGACAGTTATAGCTTCTGGCCAACGAAAAGCGTGAGACTCTGCTTTTTCAAGACCCTCTTACCTAAATTGTCTAGCCCATTTCTCTCGCCCATCCTTACCACTATGCTCCCTTCTGCAAGCCGACAGGCACTTCCTGGCCACAGAGTTCTTAAGACTATACCTACCTAGTTCCCAATGAGGAGACAGTGCTGTCGACCCAGAGACACATTTGTCTCTGTTTCAGTCTGGCAGATAAATGGTGACTGATGACCTTCTCGGTGCAGACTCCCCTTAGTGGACAAGGTACCAGCAAGCTTGGTCCATTAGCAGAAGCGGAAGACCTTTGGTCATCCCACTAAAAGGATAAATGACCCCTAACTCTAATACCACTAATTATATTCCTGATGCTCAAATAAAATCACTTGCCCTGTAAAAGAGGCAAAGATTTTCTGCCATTTTGTGAGCATTTGAGCTGTATAATAGCAGTAAATCCAGGACTGCAGTTTGCAAGGTACATCTTAGTATCTAATGGATTCCATACATCATAGTTACCATTTCAATGGTGATAGGGATGTAGAGTAAATATCAATCTCTCTGTTCAATTAGTCTAAACAGAATTGTTTCCAGAAAGCGAACGAGTTTTTATACAGCTGTCTCACCCTGTGTCAAAAGCAAAGGCACAAGCAAAATCTATAATGATGGACTTGGCACTGTTTCAGATGTGACCCCTTTCATCTTTTAATTCTGGGAGAGTGGCAGGAGGTTTAGAGCAAAGATATTTGTATTTAAGTCAAGTAGTAAAAGTACTCCAGGCACAGAAAACCTAAGCAAAGGCCTTGTCCAGCTAACTGGATGGTGTTCAGAGCAAAGTTCATTGGGGGCAGGAGAGATCGCTCAACAATTGACACTCCTGTTTTTTCAGAGGACCCAGGTTCAATTCCTAGTACCCTCATTATGTGGCTCACAATCTGGAGCCTGGTTCCAGAGGATCCAATGCACTCTTCTAGGCTCCATGGGCACCTGTACACAGGGACATACATACATACATACACATAAGTAATACAAACAAATCCCCAAAATAAAATGGGCATGTGGTACATTCTTTTAAACTCAGCAATCTGAAGACAGAGGCAGAGATATTTCTGAGTTCCAGGCCAGCCTAGGCTACATAATGAGACCCTTTATCAATGAATAAAATAAAATAAAAGTAAAGAAAGGTCAACAAACACTTTTTTAAAAATTCTTAGTAGTTTATGGAGGGTCTGTAATGCATTTTGACATGTATGCTTCTGCCCCAAATGGAACATGAACATTGATTACATAGCTCAATAATCCAGAAGCTGTCGGTGGCAGTGGGCACAGGTAGAAAACACTTTTGAGGAAGAGGGTAGGCAGGCAGCTAAATATGTGTATCAATTATTAATGTTTCTAAAAAAAATACAAAGTTTCCAGGCTGTAGCATGAGCTTAAGAAACGATGTTCTTCTTGCTCTAACAACTTAACAAACAAGGAACTTAGTAACACAGTTGTGTTACCCTATAGCTGCAGGGACCAGAAGTCCACTCTGCTCAGATAAAAATAAAATGCAAGGCTACATTTTTTCAGCTTCTGTATTTTGTGGCCACAGTCCTCCATCTCCAAATCCAATGACATCTGGCTGAGGTCTTAACACTCTGTTATTCCCGATTCTTCCTTCTTCTAGTCACAAGGACCAAAGCTACTTATATCAGTCCACCTGAATCTTCAGTATTGCCACCTCTTGATCAGCTGATGGCCAAACTACCATCTGTAGCCTTATTCCATTAAACTAGTAAATTCACAGTCTAGGCTGTGGAATATAGAACTCTGTGAAAGGAGAGAATAATTTTTCTACATGTCACATATCTTACCTGTTATTCTTTGTTCCATAAAATCTTTGGTTGGTTCATTCCTTCCAGTAGAACACCGCATAGCCTCTTGCCTGGCACTCTGCTTGTAACTGTTCTTCTGACCCCATATAGCCTAGGTCCATGTGCAGCAGACCCTCATTTACACAGATGTGATTTCATGCCTTCTTCTCTTATTTTGCAGAAGAGATAACCCTTCTGCAACCTCAAAAGAAGCTGAAGCACAATCTTCCCCAGTATCATTTTTGTTCCATTTCATTCCCATATTTATCCAAAATATCATTTATTCACATAAATTTTGCCAGCATCACTTACACGACCATTCATCCCCCAAGCAGAGATCTTGTAGATGACACCAGCTCTCTAGATTTCATTCCCACATGTCCTGCACATCCTATGGGTCTTCATGAAACTATTTTCATAGTAAGGAGACGGGATCTTTGAAAAGGAAAAGAATTTGTTTCTAGTATCTGGACCAAACCCATGAAGCAGCACATCAGACATCCAAAGACCGTCCTTTCTCATTTGTACCCCATGTCAAGCTAAATGCCTAACCACAGTGCCTCGTTATCCATTTTCCCAAACACAACACATCTCTCAGTTGTGAGAGACAACACAGTTCATTGCTAAGCAGAATAATAAATCTAGATGAGCTGGAACAGATTGCCCAGAGGATGCAGAGGAATAAGATAGCCAGGGAAGGGACAGAATGACAAAGGAATGTGAGTAAAGGGCCATAGTGGAAATTATCAAGCAAAGGTTAGACAGAAATGCACGTGCTTATATATCTCATTTCATGGGGATCTAGGCCAAAGTCTTAAGCAGGAGTGTACATCACCAAATGTTTTATGTTCCCCAGATGGACATTCTAATACTTAAATACTTACACCTTATTTAAGAAATTCTTTTTAAAGAACAGTTCTTATCTATCCTGGAATATAGATTTTTAAAGTGTATTTGATTTTTTGAAGTGAATTTGAAGAAAAAGGATGTGAGTCTAGAATGTTTACATTTATATTCTGACAAAATACAATCATATATCCTTAGAACTTTAAGTCTGTCAACGTGGTATAAGATGAAAAGAGTGTGATAAAGTGAAAATCTGAAGCTAGATTCAAAGTTGATTATAAATTTCAAGACACATCAAACTGACCCTGGGACCATACATGGACAGGGCCTGGATGACTGGGCAAGCAATATGACTGGAAAACTGAGTTTTCACTGCTTTTTAAAAAATATTATTAGACAAAAATAAAATGAAAAATAAAAAATATACACTAAAACCTTACAGCATTCATCCTACCCCCTAACTACGTAGAATTCACATTTGGAGTTCAAATAAATGGGTTTAAATTCCATGTCTTATCATCTAATAGCTATTTGAACTTGGGAACTGACCCAGCCTGTTTTGGAGAAAGGTAACAATAACAGGGTAGGATTTGGGGAGGATTAAAGACAGTAAGATAAGCACAGTATTCAAAGAGTTCCTGACACACACTCAGGATGTTTTAACATTAACTTTTATTTATTGTTCCTAATTATGAAAAGAATAACTCACCCTTTATGTGACTTGCTTGCCATTTCACAGCTAGGGTATATCAGAGAATGAATGTCTCTGACTATAATTCTTTCCATAATATTAACACCATAAAGCAGTTCACAGTAAAACTCATCCTTTCAAAATAGGAGGCCAGGAGAAGGAAGCCTCAATTGAACATTTGAACAGAGGCTCCAAGGCACACGATTTAACTCTATGCAAGTCTTTACTCATTCTGTCTATCCACATGTATCAATGAGTGTCTGCCTTGTGCAAGACTCTCCACCAGGCAGTTTTCAAGTCTAAAAGATATAATGATAAAGTGTGTGTAATCCATATGGAACTAGATATTTTAGCTACTTGGGATAAAAAGTTTTGTGAGCCACCTTATGAAGGGTCTAGATAGCCAAGGGCAGGAAAGCAACATTTAACTGGACTAGTCAAGGCATTAATCATCCAGGATGGGCATGTGGGCTCTGGCAGGACAGATATAACTGAAGTAGGAAATATCTGGATGGGAGAGCATTCTAATGGGAACATGCTAATAAACTATCCATAGTGTATAAAAAGTAAATAAATTAGAATAGCAGGAATATCACCTTACATTAATATATATAATATTAATATATAAAGATGCTCCTACACCTGAAATACATCACTTACACAATTGAAATATATCTACTGTTTTTATTATCAGTGGCCTCATGATCAATAATTTCTATTTTAAGCCATCTTTTCAGTATCTTTAAAGAATGGCTTTAAAGT
Source organism: Peromyscus eremicus (assembly GCF_949786415.1). Lineage (NCBI taxonomy): Eukaryota > Metazoa > Chordata > Mammalia > Rodentia > Cricetidae > Peromyscus > Peromyscus eremicus. Next base: position 118,627,083 of record NC_081421.1, on the reverse strand, counting down.
TTTCTGAATTAGATTAAATGGGATGATAATGTAAATTTTACTTCAGCTGTAAGCACTCATATGCTCTTACACCATTTTTACGATTATCTAGAATGTATATAAAATGTCTACTATTCATTTGTGAGAAGTGATCTTACATAGCTATTTTTTTTCAGTGAGATCAAATACAACTATGAGAGCTCATCTAGGAACAACTATATGTTTTTACCCTTTTTAAAAATGTATTTTATCTCTATTAACTGTTTTTTCTTTGTCAAATTAGCATTGGTGAAGGTTATCCCACACCATTGTTTAAAAAAAATTTCATTGAAAGTCTATACATTCAAAAAAAGAAAAAAAGAAAAGTCCATAAATTGTATGACAGACGATGAAAAGATTTAATCCTCAGGAGCCCTTGTTGAAATTTTCAGTAGTGAAAAGTGCTTGTGGTTTGAGATAAATTATAACAAAACATTCGTCTCTAAATTTTTGAAACTTGTTTTTCAAGCTAAATAATTAAAACAAAACAGCTTAACTGTTTACTACCTCCAGCTGATTGGCTCCTCTTTGACAACTTTCTGTCTACTGAGGTTAAGATAAAGACTTGCCCCACCTACCACATGGGAATAAGCATCAGGGTCAGAGATTTGTGCAGGCAAATGCAACTTAAAATGTGAGAAGTCCTACTGCAGTATCATGAAGAACTCAGTGTGGAAATAATAGAGAATGGCACAGCATGAGAGGCTTCTCTGAGCAGAGGCATTTCCAAAAGTACCAGCTACTGCCTCATGGGGCAGCCCCACAGCCTCCAAGGCTCTTCTGAAAGGGCCTGTTTAAACAAAGGGAGTTCAAACTCTTGCTCAACTTTCACAGGGTGCAGACATAAAGGAGCTTCACAGTACATAAAACAGCACTCAATTGAAGTATCCAGTATGGATTACCTATATATTTATAACATTTTCTACTGCATTGGTGTTAGTAAGCTATTGTTGGATGAGGGAGGGAAAAAGGAAGGGAGAGAGGGAGATGGGACAGTGAGTTGAAAATATCAATATAATATTACCATTTGTTTCAAACTTAAAAGTTGATAGGCAACTAGAAATTCTTATTGAGACTATTTGGAGAAAATAATGAAGAACTAATGTTTTATTGATGTTTTGTTTTTGATTTTTTGTATAAAGAACAAACAAAAATGTGTCTCTGTGAATGCTGATGAAATTGGATCTTCTGTGATTAGTTATTTGCCTACAATCATATGTCTCTTCACAAGAAACTTCTAAGTTGCTATGATCAAAATTCCCATTACAAAATGGAGTCTTTAAATTATAGAAGGCTTTCACAAATGGGAAAAAAAGCCAATATTATGGATTCTGAAAAACAGCCCTGTCCAGCTGATGAAGAGTGGAGGAGCACCACCTGATTAATGCAGAACTGACGAGCCTTGCTTCAGAGATGAAAGATCAAAATGGAACTGTGAGTGAATGTGGGGAACCGATTCCTCTAATGAATTATTTGTATGCAGCTTTAATTTTACACTACTTAAAAATTAGTTTTAAAAGGCAGTAGGACATATGAATTATTCATTTTTACAATTACTTGGATAAGTGTTTTTTTAATGTATATTATTGGGAGGGGTACACATATGGAGGAGAGGACAACTTGCAGGAGTCAGTTCTCTCCCTCCACCATGTGGGTCCCAGAGCTGGAACTCATGCCCTTGGGCTTGGCAATAAATGCCTTTTCCTGCCAAACAATGTTCTTGGCTCTGAACTAAATGTTTTTGCCAAAACTTTAAAATATTCTACAGCTAAAGCGAAACGCGTTGAAGGAGCACATTGAAAGGAGCATTTTGTCAAAACACTGCATTTGCCTCATTGTCATCGTGGGTCGGCAGCTCACTCAGAAAGTTAGGGCAATCTGGAAAAAGGAGATTCAACCGTTTGAACTAAAGACTGTTCACATTAGACAACGTGGGATCTTGTGCAATCATAAGCAGATTGATTCCAGAGCACACGCACAGTATTAATTTTAAAATAGTTCAAAATATAGTAGTATAAACATTACAATTTGGAACAGAAACGTGGTAATGCTCTCCTACAGTGAGTGCTCATTCTCTACCATGTCCCCTTTCCAGGAATAGCACCCCAAACATGAAACAGTCTGACGGTGCCGAAAACTATAAGGAAAGACTATGATGGAGCAAGAGACACCTAAATCCAGGCTCTGGGTCCCAAGCTTGGTCTCTTTCTCTGCTAGCCCTGTTCTCCTATTCTATAAAACAGAAATAATAACCATGCAGGACTTTTATCAGAATCAGAGAGAACATACCATGTTCATTGATTCCAAATCTGGAGTTGCTTCCCTATCTTAAGAAGTGAGAATGTGGGAGTTAATAAAATAATCACGTTTAAGATTCTTGACACACAGAAGCACTCACACAATGTGACTGGCTTTTTTATTTTTGTTCCATGCCCTTTTATCCTCATCTGGTAACATCGTATACTTCCAACATAACCCATACAATGGAGATTTTCAAATGTGAAAATGTTAAGTTGCAGTCTTCACCTGAATTCCAACATACAGAATAATCTTCCTTAGCTAGGTATCATGGGGATGGGCAAGCCTTCTAGAAGGGGAAGGTGATAAAAAGCACTTCTCTGTAGGCATATGCGATCATTGCATACAAGCTACAGGGTGCACTTATCTAGCAGGGTTGAAAAAATGCTGGAAAATAATCTCTTTGAAAACCAACAAACCTGGATTTACAGGTATTCAATCCATTAGTTGATTTACAAATTTCCTTGTATTTTTTTTCTTTCTGAACCTCCATTTTTAGTTTCTCATTTTTAAAATGGAAATGCTGAGAAACTCAGCACGAATATAAGCCAATTATTCTGTCAGAAGTACGTACGTTCTTATATGTGAAATATGTATATAACATCTATAGTGTACTATGTGATCAAATGCACATATGTGACTGCACGTGTGTTTCATTGAGCACTGTGCACAAACCAGGCACTCTTCCAGGTTCTAGATTCACAAAGGGTGTATTTCAAGTTCCTGGCTTTGTGTCGATCCTGGGCCTTGCTCCAACACCATTTTCTCATCTGTGCACTCAAGAGAAGCAAGTTCTTGTCTCAAAAGAGTTCTGAGAGTTAAAATAATTTGGTATTAGAAAGTGCTTGTCAGAGTGGCCAGCAAGGAGTGATAGTTGCCTTTATGGTTACCTTTTTTCATATGATACTACATAGTTTTAATGACTTAAGGTCTGGATTGATTAATGAGCTAAAATTCCAGGTCTACCACCTACGAGCAGAGGGACCACCTATCCACTACAGAAATAGGACCGACTTCATATTAGCTATGAGGAGCAAGTGCTATGCTATTGTTCAGTATCCAGTGTCTTGCACACCATATACCCTATATAAGCAGTTGTCAAGCCAAATTAGTAAAATAGTACTTCCATTTATACGAAGTCCTATCCAGGGGTGTCCAGCTTTTGACAATCCAACATGACAACACCATCTACAGATGTGTTAGACCATGTTCACAGACATCCTGAGACCCATAGGTTAGATACACCTCTGCCTAGATCAAGAAAAATCTGTCTCTGCTATTGGAAATGACAGAGAAGAGAATTTGTTCAAAGAGGTGGGAGGACAGTTTGGGGATCAAGATGATTATTTTTGTATCATAATGAAAATGGTGTTTCCCTAAACTCACACACTTAAAAATGGGTACAATTTACGAGTCTGCTCTTCTTCAACAAAGGGGGACCAAAAGCTACTGATGAAAAAGCTAGTTTATGCAGGGCTTAGGCTAAAACTGAAATTGCAGGGATAAACAACAGAATCGTGCAAAAGATCTGTCAGGAGGCCATGCTTTGGATACAGTTTTCCAGTGTGTTGTTAAGAGCCACGACTTTAAAATTTCATGCAGCTGAGTGCTTTCTGAGGGAAGTCTTAGGTATGTGATAAAGGAATAAACACTCACCACAGGACAGATGAAGCAAATGAAAAATGTGCCCCAGCTTATCACATAATGCTCCCCAATGTTACTTTCTTCTTTTGTGAATTATGGAAACTCCTGTGACCATGGACCTCTAAACTTCTGTGAGTCAGAAATACCAGAGTGGGCCTGTGAGTTAGAAAACCTCAGTAATTACCTGGGGACAGAGCTTGAGGGCTTTCATCCCTTGTATTTTCCTTACTAATAAAAATCAACATAAAAAATGAGTAAATTTTTTAATCATCACCTAGAAAAACTACAGTGTTAAAAGCTTAATTTGTGAATTGGTACTTTCTAAATTCTTTCTTAAAACTGCTATTGTCTATGAATATGATGTCTGATTCACTGAGGTTTAATTTGCTTTGGGGGTCTTAAAAAAATAAAGCGCACAGCAGTACCATTAGATTCCTCAAATTCCATTTGATGTAACACTCATTATCAAAAGGTTAATGCCAGAAATAAAGTGAGCCTCACATGCCATTACTGTGTGTTTGAGTGATGGGAGGTGAGCTGGCACTCTTGCTGAGGACAACTTTGGTTGAAAAACTGTTGGAAAAAAGCAAACAGCCCAATTTACAGAGGCTAATTATGAACCTTCTTTGTTATCATTTTCCTTCACTATCACATGGTGTATATTTATATGATTACAAGACAACAGGAAAATTTTTTGAAATCTGTTCATGGTATGTAAAGACACACACACACACACACACACACACACACACACACACACACACTTTGCTCTACTTCAACTTAAAAGCTTTTGTTCACCTCTGCTTACAAATGAGCCTCTTTAAAATCATGTAGCACACATTTTTGCACATGTATTTGAGACAATTATGAAAAACAAGTCCCTTGGTATGCCATTACAATGCATTTTACTATTGTGTAAGATAAACAGGAATGTAAGGAGGGTACAGAGTTTTGTCTGAGATGATAAGTACATAGTGAACCCGCTCCAATCTTTCCTATTACCTCATTAATATTTGTGTAGATACAATAGGCAGAGTATGCCCTGTGCAACATCTGTTTGTTGAACGAGGTTTTCACTGAATCACAATCAGCCACTGAAAGCTGCAACAAAGAAAATTATGAGCTGATAGCTTCTAAAGCTCTCATTTTTTTATTTGGCTGTTGTTTTCTAACAGTGAATATGCTTTTAGAAAGTAGAAATGAAAGAAACATTAAAAGCGAGTCACACTGTCATCTCCCAGGTGTGTATGTCACAGACTCTGAGAAGGGGAGCATCATTTTCATACTGGGTAGTGAAGCAACTGCTTACATGATCAATAAAAGAACATTACCTTAAATCATAGCATGAATTCCCAATATCATACATAAAATCAATAAAACACACAAAGAACAGGGCTGAAAATTTCCGCTAAAATGCTGCCTGCTGCTTTGGAAAATAATATTTAGTAGGTTGGGTTTTTGTTGTTGTTGTTTTACTAATTATGATCTCAGTGGCAGTTTATTCCGCAGTAAATCTGCTGGTGTGAGATTAAACCTGCTATTGAACAGAGTTTTGAATCTACTGCGAGGCACTCATCACGGCTGGAGAGTGAACATTGCTGTTATCTCATTTAAAAGTTGGCCAGCAAAGCAGCCCATTTGTTTAAAATGCAATTAAGCTGGTGTCTTGAAGAGAAATTAGCAAGGAGTAGTTCATTTTGGAGGCATAAGAGGTCTGTTCGTAGACACATTAATCCTGTGATTTGGGACGTCGGTGCAATTTGGGACTGTCTTTTGAAAGGCTGTTCTGAAGCACACAAGCACAAAAGGGGAAAGCTGGGTAAGGAGAGGGGACAGGTCTGTTCTTGATCAAGAGGAATGCTGTCCACCTGCCTACACCCTGGACCGTCAGCACAGCCTCCAGTTTTCTAAGAATGAATTTAAGGAAGGCAGCTGTGGAGCTGAATAAAAAGGTCAGCCATTTTTCATGTAACTGTACCTACCGTACAACCTGCTTTTAGAAGAAAATAGATAGTAATTTCATTGCTGGGTAATTGTTTTAGAAAACATTTAGTATTGAAACAGTTTTAATTTCACGATGTGATGATTACTATGAAAACAATGGGTGAATATTTGTCATGGAATTTCCCAGAGCATCAGTTACATGATGCATGAAAGGTTTTTTTTTCCTTTCTAATGAACGAGTATATTTCTGGGTCTCATTTAAGAATGCTATTTCTAATTACACACACACACACAAATACTTATGGATATATTCCAAATATAACATTTTACAAAAACCAAGATTATATTTTGCAAAAAGCAAAAGGAAGCTTCTCAATGTGAAACATCTCCTCAGGTAGGAATGGCAATAAACTACAGGATAAGATTGCAAAGGGAAGCAGAGGTTGCAGAAAATGACCTATGTGCTGCCAGCGAGAAACAATTGAAATTATGGTAATGGTTCACAGAAACAACACATTTCCTTTTCATGTCCTTAGTACCGTGTGTACATCCTCACTTCTGACTTTTCCTGAAGCGACTGTCCTTATGGAAATTGGTGTGCTGCAAAAATTAAACACGTCCTATTTCTCCTTCCTCAGTATTTTGGTCTGTCCTCCCAAAGGCAGTGGAGTGAAGAGCTCTTTGGAAGGCTTCCGTCCTATATATGCAGAGGAAACTCAGCTCTAACATGGCCGTACTGCAGAACCTTGAGTGGATTCAGAGATGTATAGCTTGCAGATTAACTCTGTAAGAGCCTGAATTATTATTTTATATCATTTTTGCTCCAAATCTTTGGAAAATACACCCTTTCATAGCTTGTCGTGTTTATGATATAACTAATTTTATTTCATTCTTGCTATTGAATCAGGGGTATCATCATCAACTTTCGTTTTTCATTTGAATTGGAACACACACACACACACACACACACACACACAAGCAGAAACAGCTTGCATTTGCAAGGGTCTGGGTAGAAGTGCTCTGGGCAAATTTAATAAAATCCTATTCAAGAGGCCAGCTCTATATAATCATTTCGACACTATTTTATTCAAATGATCGACTAAGCAGTCTCAGCTCCTTGAAGGCAGGAATACCCTGTATTCATCTGTGTCAGCTTCACTCTAGCCAGGACTCGTAGACTGTATTCAACACAGTGAATGATGTTTTTGAACTACGAGAGAGTGGGGTCCTCTTCTCTCCACCCACATCCAGTTCTAATTAATGACAACCTCTAATTGTCACTAGACTTTGCAATTCTGTTCCCAACACACAGCTTATGAATCTACTGTTTCTGGGCTGTGAGCAGACAGCTCATTTCTTTAATAGCATGGCAAGAGAAGGGCTTGCTACCCACCTCCCCTTAGTTTATGTCTCACTATGATAGAAACCTCAAGGAAGGCTTTTTTTCTCCTTAATTCAAACTAACTTTGATCATAAATCTTCTGCAGGATTGAAAGTATATTTTTCAAAATTACATCATGTCTTTGACTGTGAGGGTTTTTTTTTTCTTATTTTTATTTAAAGCAACAATAAAACTAGGGCTGGAGAGCGACTCGGTGGTTAAGAACACTTGTTGCTCTTCCAGAGGACCTTGGTTCAGTTCTCAGCACCCATGTGGTGGGACACAGTTGTCTGTAACTACAGTTCCGGGGAATTCAATGCCCTCCTCAGCCTTCGCCGGCACTGTACACATGTGATGCACAGACATATGTGCTGGGAAAACCGCCATACATGCAAAATGAAGATAAACAAGTATATCTTTTAAATTAATAGACAGTTGTTAATCTCTCTTAATTTTATTCTCTTTCCTACTGCCCACCCCCTCCTCCTTCCCCTCCCTCTCCCCTCCCTTTCTCAACCCCCTCTTCCTCTCCCTCTCCTGTCCCTCCCTTATCCCTCTTCTCTCTGTGTTTCTCTTTTGGCACATTACTTAATTGAGTCTGTAACCACATTCTTGGCTATTCATGTTCTTTACATACTCAAAGTATTAATTCAGACATATGTCTTAAATATTTAATATTTAGTTTAGTTTCATTTTTTTATGGCTTAATTCAGTTTGCTTTTAGAAGTTCAAAGCTTTCAGTTAATACATGGTTCAATCTGCATATCTTCCCATTTAGATTTTCTTTATCATAAAGATGTCAAAATTATTTACAAACATTATCTTCTATTTCCTCATGGTTAGAATTTTTATATTTAACTTTGGTTTCATTTTGGAGCTTATTTTCATGAATGTCTTGGGATCAAAATCTGGATGGATTTTCATCTTAATAACCAAACAGTAGCTACAGTTCTTTGTGACATCATCTCTTTCCTCCCTCCAGGTGTGCTTTACCTCCTTTGCCATCAGAATTTGTTACTGAAGACACCCAGGAGCCAGTTATTTGGATGGCATACAGATTGTGACATTTGGAAGACATAGGGACATACACTCGAAACATTGGCTTCTGTGGACTTTGTTGTAGGATACTGACCTGCCACACATACTTTTTACATGGTTTTACTAATATCAAGGCAATTTTATACACAATGAAATGAAAATGGGATACCCATGCAATAAAGTATCATTAAAAATGAAGGTTAGTGAATAGCCGGAAAACGTGAAGTTATGTCCAAAAATATCTTAAAAGTCATGTTTTCAGTCTGTATTTTAGAACACTTGTTTTCAGAGAAGTTCAATTGCCAGATATCCCACAAAATAGAGAGAGCTATTTATGATATATTTAACAAAGTCTTGTGCCTGAAAGTCAGTGAGATAAAGGTAGAACACTCTAAAGAAAGAGGAAGAAAGGTAGAATCTATGCTTTGAGAAAGACATGCAGAGGGAAAAGGAGTGAAGTGCCACTGGCCACTGGAGAAATGAATACTGAATGCCACTAACTGACACCAGAATGTCAAAAAATAAAGCGAGTGGCAAGTGTGTCTGGAGACTGAGGAGGGCTTTAGGAATCTGTGAATCCCATCTCCTGCTGCGGAGTACAGATTAGTGTGATCGATTGTTTGGAAGCTGAATGGAGACATCTATGGCACTGTCCAACACAAAATTTATCCTAGGACCCAGAAATTAGACTCCTTGGCAAATGCTCAAAATCCATGCATTTTCTTCATCACCAAATGTCACGTGCTAGAACAATCAAAGATCTTTATGGTAGCCTTACATTCAAAGCAGCCAGGATGTCTATCAGCATCCCAATAATAAGTTCATCACAATGTAGCAAGGAATACAACAGCACATAGTAACAGGTCTAAAAGTTAGTGACTATTAGAATCATGTGGATGGCTGTGGGCTGCAGTGCCTCCTAAGGCTGGCACCCCTACATTGAATGAGGGGTTACAAAGGGAGAAACATAGCAAGTTATCTACCCGGCATGAAGCCTTCAGATATTAAGTCCCAAAGGCCTAAGGGAGGCTTTCTAATTTATGTTTAGAGTCATTGACACAGGGCAGCTAGGTAGAAATGCATTCATACAAAGGGTCTGACAGGAGTGAGAGGGGGGGAAAGAATACCAGAAAAGCCTAAGGAGTCTCTCTCAGATTCTCTAAAGCATCCTTCCTCTAGGCAAGGGGCAAAACCTCTCTGGAAAGAGGATATCATGGCCTTCTATCACACAAAATAGGCCAAGAAATTCTGTTATGGTCAACTCATTCATAAAGAGACAGAGAAAATGAAATAATATTCCTACTTCTATGATCCACCTTCAAGAATAGGAAATTCTGGTTTCTCTGGAACTCAGAGAAAAAAGATAATAGGCCAATGATAGACCTCAAGGTCCTTCAAATGCTCTTCAACTTAAAACATATATGTTTCGGGATACCGAGGTTCAACAAGCTTAAATACAGCCCATAGATTGCACTTCTGCATGGCAAACATTAGGTGTTTGCATTTCTAGAAACTCCTATGGTGCTGACGCTGATGGTCTGGAGATCCTATGAGACTCTGAACATCCACAGTGAGAACAGACATCAAAAGCTGCCAACCCACATGGACTACTATCTTATTTTGCTTTCTCTTGCTAAGCTATGACCAAAAGCAACTTGGAGAGTGAAGAATTTATTTGCTTACATATTATCATCACAGTCCATTAGTAAAGGAAATCAGGGCAGGAAGCTGAAGCTGTGAACTGAAGCAGAGACCATGGAGGGACACTGCATACCTGTTTCCTCCCCTCAGCTTGTTCAATTATCTTCCTTATGTATTTCTGGACCCCCTGCCCAAGAAGAGTACCAACAATAGTGAGCTGTGCCCTTTCACAAGAAACTGCCGCACAGAAGAGACTACAGGCCAATCTGATGGGGCACTGTCTGAACTGAGATACCCATTGCTTGGATGACCACAGCAAGTGTCAAGTTCATCAACACGATGACTCTTAGAAAGTCGAGGTTGAACAGAAGCCAGACACTGACATGAAGGGGAAAGGAAGGCAAAGAGAAATTCCTGTTATTACAATCACAGTGCTGGGCTTTACACAGGAAGAGGAGCGGTGTGGAAGGCCAAATGAATCCATCATAAGTAATGACCCTCATGTATTTCTTACGCATAAATAATATATATATATGTTTATGTACATATTATGTATACATATGGATAAGTTATGCACAAGACCTAAACAACTCAAACTAGAAAACAATTTAACATAGAAAGGGGAGGTGGGCATCAAATCTCAGTGCTAGCTAAGGACTTATTGACGATTGATAGCTGCAGGGAGAGAGAGATTCACTGTTCTTTAAGAGTGCAGCCCCTTGTGTGTCGACCAGTAAATACCACAGAGTTTATGGGTAGCACAAATTGGACTTGACAGGTTTTAAAAAAGAAGAAGACAGACACAGTTAGTTGGATGAGAAGGAAAAAAGGACATTGAAGGTGTGGGGGAGGGGTATGGTCAAAATACTTGAAAGATGAAAAAAGGAGGATTAAAAATTAAATTGAAGGGCAGTGGTGGAGCACTTGGGAGGCAGAGGCAGGTGGATCTCTGACTTTGACTACAGAGATATGGACTACAGATCACAAAGTGAGTTCCAGGATAGACAGGGCTACACAGAAAACTCTGTCTCAAAACAACAACCCCCCCACCAAAAAAAGGCCAAAATTTAAATCAAAACAAAAGAAGTCTAACTATTAAACACAGGACTAATGAAATGGTTCAACAGATGAAATACCTGTACCCAAGCCCCATGCCCTTAGTCAAGTGACTGCCACAAGCTATCTCCTGACTTCCACACATGGATTGTAACAAGCAAATGCCATTTCAACCATTGGATGTGAACTGAGAACAGCACTGATTCTTCCTACTGCAGCTCTGATGACATGAAAGCCTTTCCATCTGCATCCACAGATCCAAGGACAAGGTGGCCTGAGGTCTGCATCCTCAATACATGGAGCCTTCCAGCGTTCCAAGCTGCTGCACTCTCAGGACATGCCAGGTGGCAGCCTCCTACAGCAGGTTTAGGAGGGAAAGAATAACTGAAGGAAATCAGGAAGGAAGCAGGGAAGCGGGTGAATTATTCCAAGAGTAAAGAAAAGGAAAATAGCTCCTTGCGTAAGAAGGAGACAGCAAAGTCCTTCTCCATCAACATTAGTGTCCACAAAGCTTACCTTGATGCCTTTTTCCAGGACTGGAAACACTTTCCTGTTGCTCCAAACTATGTTCTGAATCGGATTGTTAAAAGGAGTTTCTGGTCCCTTACACTCAGCTGCTGCTATTGTTTGCCTGGCAAGGTCATTTTTCTTCAAAGGCAGGCTAACAAGATCAAAGTGGAGTCTTAACAAGGTTAAAGTGGCTTTTCTAGGAGGGGAGGAAGCCCTTCCCTGAAGCCCCTAAGTGCTCTGTCCCACTCCCTCTGTGCTTTGGGCTTTTCCCTGGCCTGAAGTCTACCGGCTTCCCGCTCCTGGGACTCAGCAGGGTTACCTCAGTCTCAGCATCCTTTTTGCTCCTTTCATTTTTATTTCTTCAAAGATGGCCTCATCAGACCCAGGAGTTGTCACCTATGAAAGGAGAGAGTTACCTGGATGTGTGAAACTTTAAAATCACAGGGTTTGATCCAGAGGGTGGTGCCTCATGCCCTTGGGGAGTAGAGAAGGTCAAGATTTGGAGTCTAAGGCCAGATTCTACTATGGGGCAAAGTTCAAGGCCAGCCAGATATACATAAGACCCTGTCTCAAAACTAAGCAAACAAACATTAAAACAGAAAAATAAATATGGGAAAGCAGAGAAAAAACAAATTGGGGTAAAAATCTTAAAGTATCAAATAGAGGAGTAAAATTCCTGAATGTGGCTACTTCCCACATTGCTCATTTTCCTGCACCTATTGCTCAAATTAGAGATGAGGGTTATCACACTTATGTGTAAAAATATTCTTTCTTTCAGTGTCCAAAATGCTCTTTCAGTTGCTGAAAGGAAAGTGAATAAAGGGGAAGCATAAAATGAATAATAATTGTAACTATCAATTTTTTATGCTGAGGCTCAGAAATCCACTATGAAGAATCACCAAAACAAGACAGGAATATGAGTAAATTTTCTTTGAATGCACAGCTGTAGCGTGGGTCACTTTTCCCTCTGAGATAAACACTTTAAGGTAGGGAGGGTTCGTTCATTTCAGCTTTCCGAGGTGTCAGTCCATTCCTATGACCCTGTGGTGAGGGACAACACCCTGGTGCCAGATGCACACAGTGAAGGAAGCCACTTACTTCATGATGTCCAGGAAGCAAACACAACAGGAATCCAGAGAAAAAGGCATGATTCCGTAACAGCTCATTCATCCATGAACTCATTATGGGTTGATCCAGTGTTACCATTACCACCCTCGTGATCCAATTATCTATTTTTATTTCAACTTATTGATTCTTTGTAGATTTCACATCATGCATTCTGATCCCACTTACTGCTCCATCCCCTTGCATCCGCCCTCTGCCCTTGCAAGCTCCTGCCCAAAACAAAACCAAATTTAAGGAAAATCCAAAAACAAAACAAAACAAACAACAAAAAAGAAAGAGAGAGAGAGAGAGAGAGAGAGAGAGAGAGAGAGAGAGAGAGAGAGAGAGAGAGAGTCTTGTTGCAGAAGCTGTAGTGTGGCCCACTGAGTCACACAGTTTACTCTTCAGTCCATTCATCTTTACTTTCAAATGTTCATTGTCACAAGTGGTTGGTCTGGTTTGAGGCCTCTGGCTTCTGCTACACCACCTATGATGAGCTCTGACTGGGGCTCCTTTTAGATATCCTGTTGTTGTCCTATGTCCCGGACATTCTACAGTTTTGGATGTGTAGGTTCATCCCCTTCACATGCTCCAACAGTTCATAGATGATGTCTCACTTTCCCAACATGCCTAAAATGTTCAAGGCCTTCCCATCTCCACTTATTCCTCAATTCAAAAATAGGTCTCGAGTCCCATTGTGCACTCTCTAATAGCATAATGAGGTTCATCATTACATAAAGTTTTGTTTTAATTTTTTACATATCTATCCCATGACTCTCAATGATTAAACTCTATGTTTCACAAGGTCCAGTACTATGTCTATGGTCAGCATTGTAAGATTGGTCACAAAGATTAATACACAACACAGATTCACTTAAAATTTGCTGAAAGAATGAGCAAGAGTTTATGAGATTGTTCAGAGGGTAAAGGTACTTGATGGTGGGCTTGACTACTTGAGTTAGACCCCAGGAACCACCTGATATAGAGAACAGACTGCTGCAAGCAGTTCTCTGCCTTCAGTAAGAGGTCTGTAATACCCATGCACACAAACAAAATAAACATAATAAAGTGGAGTGTGTGATGTGCAAAATACTGTTCCCACAACAGTACTGTAGTTAAATGCAGAGTAGGTATTTACACTTGAACGTTCTTCAATGCCAACCTGCCAAGTTTCATTTTTTTCCTTTTATTGAAAATAGATTTTTTTCCCCTTATATAATGTATCCTGATTACAGTTTGCCCTCCCTCTACTCCTCCCAGTTCCTCCCTAAATCCCTTTCCATCCAGATCCACTCCTATTCTATTTCTCATAAGAAAAGAACAGGCTTCTAAGAGATTATAATAAAAATATACAATAATAAAAATAAAATAATAACAACAAAATAAACTATAGTAAGATAAAACAAAAACCATTTAATCAAAGTTGAACAGGACAAACCAACACAAGAAAAATAGCCCAAGAGAAGGCATAAGAATCAGAGACCCACTCATTTGCTGACTCAGGAATCCCATTTAAAAACTCAGCTGGAAGCCATAACATACATGCAGAGGACATGGTATAGCCTGGTGCATGTTGCTGTAGTCCCTGTGAGTTTGTATGAGCTTTGCTCATGTTGATTGAGAATTCTTTGTGTTCCTGGTGTCCTCCCTCCCATGCAGCTCTTATGCTCTTTCCAGCTCCTCTTCTGAAGAGGTTCCTGGAACTCTAATGGGAGGGATTTGATGGAAACATCCCATTCAGGGATGAGTGTTTCAAGTCTTTCATTCTCTATGTAATGTCTTGCTTGGGTCTCTGTATTTGTTCCCATCTGGTGTAGGAGGAAGCTTCTTTGATGATGGCTGTTAACAAGGTACTAATCTATGAAAATAGCAGAATATCATGGCGAGTCATTTTATCACTGTGTTGTTTTCTTTTCTTTAGACCAGTAAATAGTATTTGGTTTTACCATAGGTCATTGGGTTATCTAATCTCTGATTCTTGGTCACTGAAGCAGCACTGGGTATGGGTTCCATCTCATTAAGTAGGTCTCAAATAAATAAACCATTGGTTAGTTATCCTCACAAGCTTTGTGTGACCATTCCCATAGTGTATCTTGCAGGCAGGACACCACTGTAGATTAAAGGGGTTATAGCTGGATTGCTAGTTTATGTTTCCCTTTTGGTAGTATGTGAAATACCTTCTTGTACCAAAGACCCCTAGCACATAGGAGTGGAGGCTCTATGTAAGCACCAACTCAACTTCTCCATGTTCAATGAGTTGTGGAGGGGTTGTCTTCAGCAGTGTTGCCTTGCTGTCAACTTATGGAGAGCAACCCCTTGTCTTGGCAACAGCCTGGGTAGTTTTGGGATTCCCATGGAACCTTTTTGACCAAAAACTCAATCAAATGTAACCCAATCCTTGTACTGAAAGCTTCATTTGGTGACAAGAGAATTATTTGACAATTAGATTTAAATCACCTTCATAAATGTGTGTATTTTAGGAAGTTTATACTCTACTAGGTTTCCTTACTGCCCCTCAAATGCCCCCTTATTTTCAGCTTCCTCTCCCCATATTTCCTCACTCAATTCACTCTCCCCTACCCCATCCTACTTAATTCCCCCATCCTAACACCCCGCATTCATCTATAACTACCTATTCTATTCCCCTTTCCTAATGAGTTCTATCTGTTCCTGCTAGTCAGTTACTCTATGCCTATTCTCTGTGGTTCTATGGATTGTAGCTTGGTTATCAATGACTTAAGAGCTGATATTCACAGAGAAGCTGATACATACCATATTTGTCTTTCTGGGTCTGGCTTACCTCACTCAGGATGATATTTTTTTCTAGTTTCATCCATTTGCCTGAAAATTTCATGATGTCAATAAAAAAATAGCTGAGTACTACTGAATGGTGAAAATGTACCACATTTTCTTTATCCATTCTTATATTGAGGGGCATCTAGGTTGTTTCCAATTTCTGATATTATGAATTGGGTAGCAGTAAACATGGTTAAGCAAGTCTTTGTAGTAGGATGAGTATCCTTTGGGTATATGCCCAAGAGTGGTACATCTGGATCTTAAGGTAGATTGATTTTTATCACCCTGAGGACTTGACACACTGATTTTCACAGTGCCTGTAGAAGTTTATTCTCCACCAACAAAGGGATGAGTATTCTTCTTACTCTACATCTTCATCACTATGAGTTGTCACTTGTTCTGTTGATCTTGGCCATTCTGACAGGTTTCAGATGAAATCTCAAAGTAGGTTTGATCTTGATTTGCATTTCCCCGATGGCTAAATATGTTGAACATTTGAGTGTTTCTCAGCCATTTGAATTTCATGTATTGAGAATTCTGTTTATATCTGTTCCTTATTTTTCGTTTGGTTATTTGTTTTCTTGATACATAGTTTCTTGTGTTCTTTATATATTTTGGACATTAGCTCTATTAAATGTGGAGTTGGTAAAAAATACTTTCTTATTCTGTAGACTGATGGTTCCCCAAATGATGGTGTCTTTTGCCTTAGAGAAGCTTTCCAATTTCACGAGTTCATATTTATTAATTGTTCATCTTCATGCCTGTGCTAATGGTGTTCTGTTCTGAAAATCATTTCCTGTGCAAATGAGTTCAAGGCTATTTCCCACTTTCTCATTTATCATGTTTTGTGTATCTAGTTTTAGCTATTCTGGGTAATGTTCTTTTGTGTCTATTTTGTGGAATAATTTGAGGAGTATTGGCATTAACTCTTCTTTGAAATTCATGTAGAATTTTGTGCTAAAAGTCCTCTGTCAATGGGCATTTCTTGATTGGGAGACTTTTAATGACTGCTTCCATTTCAGTAAGTGTTATAGTTCTTTTGAAATTGCTTCTCTATTATCTATTTAACTTTGATTAAGAGGTATGTATTGAGAAATTATCTATTTCTTATATAGTTTCCAAATTTGTGGAATACAGGTATTTAAAGTATTCCCTTATGGTTCTCTGGATTTCCTCAATGTCTGTTGTTATGTTCACCTTTTCATTTCTAATTTTGTCAATTTGGATCTTCTTCCTCGGCCTTTTACTTAATTTGGGTGAATGTTTGTAAATTTTATTTTCTCAAAAAACTCTTCGTTTCATTGATTCTTTGTACTTTTTTGTTTGATTTTTTGATTCTATTTTATTGATTTCAGCCCTGAGTTTGATAATTCTTGCCAACTACTCCTTTTGGGTGTGATGTCCTCTATTTGTTCCAGAGTTTCCATGTGTGCTGTTAAGTTACTAGTATGAGATATTTCCATTTTTTTTAATGAAGGCACTTAATGCTATGGACCTGCTTCTGAGAACTACCTTCATTGTGTCTCATAAGTATAGCTATGTTGTGTATTCATTTTTATTCAATTCTAGAAAGGCTTGGATTTCTTTCTTAACTCATTTTTTTATTCAGTAGACAGTTGTTTGGTTTCCATGAGCTTGTAAGTTTTCTGTTGTTGTTATCTAGCTTTAGTCAGTGGTAATCAGATAGGATGCAGAGTGTTATTTTAATTTTCTTGTATCTGTTATGACTTGCTTTGGGTCCATGTACATGGTCAATTTCAGAGAAAATTCTATGACACCAGTTCTCAACCTGTGGGTCAAAACACCTTTCAGGGTCTAAAGATGCTTTTACAGGGGTCATATAAGACTCTCTGTATATCAGATATTTACATTAACCAGTTATAAAGTAGCAACAAAAATATTTTATAGTTGGGGATCACCACAATATGAGAGCTTCATTAAGCACTCAAAGCATTAAGAAGGTTAAGAATCACTGTTCTATGAGGTGCTGAGAAGAAGGTATATTTCTTAATGTTTGAGTGAAATGTTCTATAACTATTTGTTAGGTCTATTTCATTTATAACTTCAATTGGCTGCAACATTTCTGTTCAGTTTTTGTCTGAATGACCTGTCTATTGATGAGAGTGGGGTAGTGAAGCCTCCCACTATCAATATATGAATGTCAATATGTGATTTATGCTGCACTTCTGTTTCTTTTACAAATTTGGATGCCCTTGTTTTGGGCTATGGATGTTAAGAATTGCAATGTCTTCTTGAGGGTTTTTCATTAGGTGAGTATGGAGTATCTGTCCCTATCTCTTTTGTTTAGTTTTGGTTTGAAGTCTATTTTGTTAGATATTAAAATAGCTACTGCTGTGGATGACTGATAAATAAAATGCTGATTGGCCAGGCAAGAAGTATAGCCGGGACAAGGAAGGAGGAGAATTCTGGGAAGTGGAAGGCTGAGGCAGAGAGACACTGCCAGCCACCGTGATGAGAAGCAACATGTAAAGATATCAGTAAGCCACAAGCCAAGTGGCAACTTATACTTTAATAGAAATGGGTTAATTTAAGATATAAGAACAGCTAGCAAGAAGCCTGCCATGGCCATACAGTTTATAAGTAATATAAGGGTCTGAGGGCCATGGGAGCCGGGCAGGAACAGGATAAGTACAGCTACAAATGGCACCCAATGAGTTGGCAAGAGTTTCCACCTAAAACCTGAGAAAGAAGATTCTGAAACAGAGCTAAAAACAGCTTTCTAGTTGTCTCTCTCAAGTTAGCGGCAGCCTGTGGGTTTGAGCTCCTCTATGGCGGGTTCGTGGCGTGCGGGTTTGACCTACGCCACGTTACACAGAGGTGTCTCTAAGTTGCACACTATGTTATGTGGTGGATATAGTTTTTGCTAGTTAAAAAAAAAAAAAAAAGAGGTTTCTGGGCTACATGCTGCTTGGATAGAAATATAGACCCACTGCCTCCCAGAGTCAGCACACACTACATTAGCTTGCTTCTTAGGCCCATTTGCTTCGAATAGCTTTTTTCAACCTTTTACCCTGAGATGATGTCTACCCTTGATGTTAAAGTGTATTTCTTGATTGCAACAAAGGGACAGATCATGTTTTTGATCCATTTTGTTAGTCTGAGTCTATTTATTGGAGAATTAAGACTAGTTTTTGAGAAATAGCAATGACAAGTGTTTGTTAAGTCCTGTCTTTTTTCTGTTATTGTTGTTGTCATTGGTGGTAGTAGTGGCAGTGTGTGTGTGTCTGAATCTGTTTTTTGTTTGTTTGTTTTTGGAGGTGGTTAACCTCTTTAGGCTGGAGTTTTCCTTCTAGCACCTTCAGCAGGGCTGAATTTGTAAACAGATATTGATTAAATATGGATTTATCATGGAATGTCTTGTTTTCTCTATCTCTGGTGAAAGTTTGGCTAGGTATAGAAGGCTGGGCTGGCATCTGTGATTTCTTAGACTCTGTCTCACATCTGTATAGGCCCTTCTGTTTTAGAGTCTCCATTTAGAAGTCACATGTAATTCTAATAGTTCTGCCTTTATATGTTACATGTTCTTTTTCCCTTGCAGTTTTAATACTCTTTGTTCTGTATATTTAGTGTTTTCATTATTATCTGTTGAGCAGACTTTCTCTTCTGGTCCAGTCTATTTGGTGTTCTGTATGCTTCTTGTACCTTTATAGGCACCTGCTTCTTTAGCTTAGGGAAATTATCTTCTAAGATTTTGTTGGCAATATTTTCTGTGCTTTTGACCTGGGTTTCGTTTCCTACCTCTATACTCCTATCATTCTAAGATTTCATCTTTTCACAGTGGCCCAGATTTCCTGCATATTTTCTGCCACAAGTTTCTTAGATTTAACATTTCCTTTGACAAAGGTATTCATTTATTTTATTGTATCTTCAATGCCTGAGATTCTCGCTTCCATCTCTTGGTTTCTGTAGGTGAAGCTTGCCTCTGTGTTTCTTGTTCCAGTTACTAAATTCTTCATTCCCAGTTCACCTTCAGTTGGGTTTTCTGTATTATTATTTCCATTTTTAGGTCTTAAAAAGTTTATTCATTTTCTTCCACTGTCTGTTTTTTTTTCATAGATTTTTTCATAGGATTTATTTGTTTCCTCTTTAACACAATCTATTGTATCCATGAAGAACATTTTAATGTATTTTTCTTGTGCTTTAAATATGTTGAAATACTCAGGGCAAGTTGTGCTAGGGTTGCTGGTGAAAATATACTGTACAGGCTGCTATTGTGTTTTTACACTGGCATCTAGGCATCTGGATTTGGGATACTGTAAATGTACAAGCTGATGTCTGGTCTTCTCTTGGTTTGATGGGTGTCTTGTTCCTAGGTTCCTGATGCCATCTCTCTGATTTTTAGGAGAATTTGGTACCTGTGTATTGCCTGGTAGGAATGCTATTGGGAGCTCTGATAGCTGTGGCCATGGGGATTCCAGCCAAAATGTGTTTTGGGGACATTAGGAAGCTGATACTTAGGAGTAGAGATGGCTGGGGAAGGGCTTGGGGATTCTGCAGGAAAGAGGAAAGCAGGGTGTTCTTCCAGGGTCAACTTAGTCCTCTAGTAATGAGGACAGAGAGGAGAAACCATAGCAGAAGTTCTGCTAAACAGCTGGGGAGGAGACTGGGAGGTTGGACATGGGGGAATGGAGTGAGTGGTGAAGCACTACAATATCCCGACCTGCTTCTCTGGCTACAAAGGCCTGTATGTTCATGTGGACTGCCTACTGGAGGTGGAGGGTGAGAAAAAGCAGAGTGGGAGAAAGGAGGTGAAGACAGGAAGATTGTTATAGTCCACTGTATATAAGGGTAGAGGGAAGGGGTGGTCTGCTAGAAACCTGGGAATGTGACTCCAGGATTGGACTTGGAGGAATGGAGGAAGATGTGAAGATTTACAGTTAGCCTGCATAAACACTGGTCACAGAGACCCATGGAATTCCAGGGAGCAACTGCTGGAGTTTAAGGGCTGGGTCAAATCCATGGGTGGGAAGAAGGAAGTTTGGAGGGGAAGATCTCTGTGATCCACTGGAGAAGGAGGCAGGAAAGGCCTATGGCTTCCCAGGGACTTCCAGGTGGATTTAGGGCCTGGGAGAAATCAATGAGTCAGAGGATGGAGGTGAGGGATGAAAATCTGATGGACATACTCAGATGGGATGGGGTGAGGGTGGAGGCAGAGGGAGGCTACAGCATGTACTCTGCTGCAGATCTAAATATGACACAGGAGATTGAATTTGGAGACTGTGGGAGAGGTGAAGTATGGAGGTTATTCAACCTGGTTCCCTCAAAATCTTGCTGATTTTGAGTGGCTACTAAATAGTTATTATAAAGTAATAATCAATGAGTTGGAAGAGGGAGGTGAGGGGAGAAGATCTGTGGGATCTACTGGAGATGAGACAGGATTGGGGAGGTTGGAGGGAGGAGGCAGCAGATGAGTTAGGACAGGTTTGTGAATGAAACAGGGGCGGTGGATCTGGAGGATCGGAGGTAGAGGTGAAGATCTGCAGGCAGCCTCCCTCCTTAACTGGCAGGAGTGGCCTATGGGATCCCTGAGAGTTCCTAGTGGATTTGGGGGCTGAGATATATCAATGAATTAGAGGAAGGAGTTGAGGGCTGAAGATCTGTGAGATGTACTGGATATGGAGCAGGATGTGGGCCTAGAGGTCTTAGCAGATGTTGGAGTGCAGAACTGTGGATGAAACTGAGGAACTGGATCTCAAGGATCGGAGGTAAGGTGAAGATCTGTAGGAAGTCTATCAATCTGTAGGCAGGCTATCTGCTTCGATTGCAGCAATGGCCTATGGGTTTTCAAGGAGTTCCTGGTATATTTGGGGAATAGGACAAATCCCTGAATTGGAGGAGGGAGGTGATGGGGGGAGATCTGTGGGATATACTGGAGAAGGGTGGGGGGAGGGCAGCTGTAGCTGCTGTTCTGCTGCAGATCTATGTATGATACTGGGGGATTGGATCTCAAGGAGCACAGTTAGAGGCTTATATCTGTATTCATCCTACGTGCTTCACCAGCATGAGTCGCCTATGGGTTCCCACGGAGTTCTTGGTAGATTTGTGGGCTAGGACAAATCAATGATTTGGAGGACATAGTTAAGGAGTGCAGATGTGAGTTGGATGTGGGGGATAGTGGGACTCAGCAGCAAATGTTCTACTGCAGATCTGTGGAAGAAACTGGGGGACCAGATCTCCAGGATCAGCAGTAGAGGTGAAGATCTGCTGGCAGCCTATCTAAATCAATGGCAGGAATGGCCTATGGCTTCCCAGGGAGTTCCTGGTCAATTTGGGGGCTGAGACAAATCAATGAGTTGGAGGAGGGAGATGATGGGGAAGATCTGTGGAGTCTACTGGAGATGGGAGCAGGGTGGTGGGGTAGAGGGTGGCTGTAGCAGGTGTTATACTGCAGATCTTTGTACAGAACTGGGGAATTGGATCTGCAAGACCCGAGGTAGAGGTTAATGTCGGTATTGATCCTATGTGCTTCGCTGACATGAGTGTCCTATGAGCTCCCAGGGCATATGGGGCCTATGAAAAATGAATGAGTTTAAGGAGGGAGTTGAGGGGTAAAGATCTGTGGGGTCTACTGGAGATGGCAGCAGGGTGTTGGGGTAGACGGTCTCTGCAGCAGATATTCTGCTTCAGAGATGTAAATGAAACCAGGGGTCGATCTCGAGGACCAGAGGTAGAGTTGAAGATTTGTAGGCAACCTATCTGCATCAATAGCAGGAGTAGCCTCTGCGTTCAGAGGGAGTTCCTGGTAGATTTTGGGGCTGGGACAAATCAATGAGTCATAGATTAGAGGTGAGGGATGAAGATCTGTGTGACCTACTGGAGATGTGAGAAAGGTGTTGGGGGGGAAGGGAGGCTGCACCAGGTGTTGTACTTGAGATCTGTAGATGAAACTGGAGGATTGGATGTCAAGGATCCTACCTGCTTCACTGACAGGAGTGGCCTATGTGCTCATAGGGAGTTCCTGGTGGATTTTTGGACTGGGACCAGTCAATGAGTCAGAAGATGGATGTGAGGGAAGAAGATCTGTGGGATCTACTGGAGATGATTTTGGAGTGCAGGGGTCACAGTTTGGCTGCAGCAGATGTTGTCTGCAGATCTGTAGATGAAACTGGAAAACAGGATCTGGAGGATCAGAGGCAGAGGTTTCTTCCTACCCGCTTCACAGGCGGGAGTGATCAATGGGTTCGAAAGAGTTCCTGGTTGAGTTGGGGACTGGGTACATCAATGAGTTGGAGGAGGGAGGTGAGAAGTGGAACTCTGTTGGGTCTAAGGGAGATGGAATCATGGTGAGGGTGGAGGTAGAGGGAGGCTGCTGCAGGTATTCTACTGCAGAACTGTGGATGAAACTGGGGGATTGGATGTGGAGAAGCTGAGGGAGAGGGAAAGTATTGCAATTAACATACCAGCTTTCCTGGCAGGATGCCTTGTGAGCGTCTATGGTACAACTTTATAGTAACTATTTAGTAGCCACTCAAAATCAGCAAGGTGAAATAAATTTAAAAAAAGCATAAAAACAAAAAAAATTCTCAACAACAAACCTTCCTGCTTTTCAATCTTTTTCCCAGAAATAATCATCATAACCAATCATCAAACCAAGGAACACTGGAGTTTGCATATTTTTAAACCAACTAACAGTAGAATGCTGCCAACAAGAATCAGTCTGGGCTCTTAGGAGCAGAGCAACAATGAACACAGATGAGCTAGCATCTCTGTAATAGAATGTAGCATCCATTGGGTATATTCCTGAGAGTGATATGTTTGGATCTCTTGATAGTTTGAGTTTCAGTTTCTTGAGGAACATCCATAGTGATATTCATAAGGGCTGTATGAACACTAAAGGCCTTTTGAAAAGCGATGGAAACCTACTACTGTGGATGTTTCCTGAGTGTATGCTTGTATCAAAGGAGTTTAAATGGAGTCACCATATAATGGGGAAATAATGCCCCAACTAAACATCTTATGCAGACAAACATAATCTCCATTGCAAGTAAACAGGTTACATCTTATTGACTCATGGGCCAAAGGAGTCTCAAAAACCACTTATAACATCAGAGACTATAGTCAAGGCGATTTGGTACCCTCCACAACCTGACTGTAAGCCTCTATTGCTAAACACATGACTGTCACATGTCATCCGACACGGAAAAACATCAAACCAGTGCTCAGCTCTGAGCTTTAGTCCTACCTACAAGCATTCATGGTGCTAAAAGTTGCTTTGCTCACTATCAGGGGAGAAAGTTAATCATATCAATATCACATAGCTACAAACCCTGAGACCTACAAGAGTAACTTGCCTGCAAGATATACTAATACTGTGATGGCACAAATGTTATGGAAATAACCAGCTACTTTTGGGGTGGGATTTAAGACTCATTGCATGAGATGGAACCCGTACCTAACACTGTTTTTTTTAAATAAATTTTTTTATTAAGAGATTTTCTGTTCATTTTATATACCAACCACAGATTCCCCTGTCCTCCCTCCTCCTGCCCCCCAGCCTTAATCCCCAGCCCACCCCCCATTCCCACCTCCTTCAAGGCAAGGTCTCCCATAGGGAGTCAGCAGAGCCTGGTACATTCAGTTGAGGCAGGTCCAAGCCCCTCCTCCCTGCACCAAGGCTGCGCAAAGTGTCCCACCATAGGCACTAGGTTACAAAAAGCCAGCTCATGCACTAGAGGCAGGTTCTGATCCCACTGCCTGGGGGCCCCCTAAACAGTTCAAGCCAAACAACTGTCTCTTCAATCCAGAGGGCCCAGTCCAGTACCATGGGGGTTCCTCAGCTATTGGTCCATGACTGCAACCCACAGCTCCAGGGAGGCTAGCTAGGAAGGAGGACACTAGGAAGGACACATTGATTGCCCAGTGATGGAGAAATGGATGAGATCTACATGAGCAAACTGGGGGTGAGGGGAGGGTAATGGAGGGCAAGGGATGGGGGATGAGAATATAGGGGAACAGGAGGTTTGACCTGAAACAGGGACAGAGTAAAAGAGCAAGAAAAGAGATACCATAATAAATGAAGACATCATTGGAATAGGGAGAAGCAGAGAGGAGTCGGTCAAGCCAGGCCTATAAGCTCCAAGCTACAACAAGGAAGGGCACATAGAAATGTGTCTGCAATGGGAGTTTCCTGATGATAGTTTATAGAGATGGCCTCCCCACCAAAAGGGACTGTAATCCCGCTAAGTATGAGCCAGGATTAAAAAAACTTTTTTTCTTAATTTACTTTTGGTATTTGATCAGAGCAGTGTTAAAAGTCAGAAATAGAGAAGGCATTTCATACAAAACCAGAGTCCAAAGCCATGAAACACATTGTACTCTGGCTAGTTCAGGGTCATCTAAATTGAAAAGGTGCTAGTATGGTTTCCAAGCACTGGACCTCTAGCAACCAAGACTGCAGTTTGCTGGCTTCTGAAGATTTCAGAGACTGAAAAAAAGTTTATTGACCATAGCACTGGTAAGCTAGCTACATTACAGGTAAGAGAATGGCGTCACATACTGTAAGGATGTGGAGTCATGCACAGCTAAGCACCAAGGTTCAGTTGCTTTGGTGAAATGTGGTATTGAGCACTTGCTATCACCCTGCTCAAGGAAGCTGTTGGAGGGATCTATGTCACAGATAGATCCCTCAGCCAAAACACAATTATTTCCATTAGCCCAAATCACAATTATTGGAATCTGGAGGAGCAGGCAATCCCAAATGAGTGTTGTTGGAATTTTTGCCAATTCTGAGAGGTGCTGAGAGCCAAAGTCTGCCTGTACTTCCATGTTGTACACTCCTGTTACACCAGGTTGCCCCAGGGAATCAAGACATTTCTTGAGACTGGGAAAACCTAGGCCAAGTGGTTTTGGTTTTGTTCTAGCAGAATAATTACAGCCAAAATTAGTCCAGTTTATTCTACCACTAAAACAGAGCTGGGGAATGCATTCAGGCCAAATGGCTACAGGCTGAAAAACAAAACAAAACAAAACAAACAAACAAACAAACAAACAAAACCAAGAAACAGAAATCAAAGTGAAGTTTAGCAGTGACTATTACTACAGGAATTTAGGGGAGGAGAGTGCTTAATTTCATCAAGGCTTTGATATTAGAAATTAATAGCTAAACTGAGGCTAATAGTAATGTTATAATATTTTAATGAAGACTATCATTGTGTTAAAAATATTCACATTACTTTCAGGGTAAAGATAACAGATAATCTCTGGATTGGTCTCCTTGGAGCACCCCCACTTCTGGCTTCCTTTTCCTCTACACAAAAGTCAGAATGAGCTCTTCAAATGTGAAAATCCCAGATTGCTCAAAGGAAGAGTCTACAGACCTCTGCAGGAGCTGCATGACTGTGTCCCACACCCTGAAACCTCATCACCTCTCCTTGGTTCTCTGTATTGCTGAAGCCACACTTAAGACATTTCACCGTTGTCTCTCAGCACCCCATTTTCACTTCACAGCACAGCCTTCGCACTAACCTTTCCTTCTGCCTGTTCTTCCTCTTTTTTTTTTTTTTTTTTTTTTTTTTTTTTTTTTTTTTTTTTTGGTATTTGGTACTTGAAAGGTACTGTTCTGGTTTTCACCTCAAAGCACCTGGCCATTCTTCTCTCTCTGGCTTTGCTTCTTCAGTTTCTTCCTTTTATCCTTTAAGGTTTACTGTAAATGAAAACCTGTTAGACTGTCTTTCTGACCAGCTCCCGTGTATTCAACATAATGTCTTAGGTTTTTTTATTTTGTTTTTGTTTTTTTCACAGAACCTAACACACCTGCAAATCCTCATGAATGAATTATCTTGAGAACTGTCATCTCATGTTTATACTTCCTAATAGGCCTCCAGGTCTGTGACGGTTTGACTTACAGGCCAGTGGCTCTCTAACCACCACCAAGTTATTGCCACATCACGGCCATGTGAAGAAAAACATTAAATACACAGCTGATAGAAATGCATTTTGACAGGACAGCCACTAATTGAAATTCTTTTCTGTCATCATCCTGGTTTCCCACTCTAAATGTGCTTGGTTGCTCCTCAAAAGTTTGAACTGAAAGAAAGTTCAGTTGTCATTACTGCTAGCATGACTGGAAAACAGATTCTAAAGAAGGTCTTCATATACTATAGGAGCAGACTATTATCACACTGTTGACAGGCCTATCCTTGTGAAGACCAAGGTGGACATGGACGCAGAAAGGGCTCAGATGACCCTAGCTCTCGCTGTTGGTCTGTTCCTTAAGCATAGTCATTACCTGCAGCTGTTCCCACCTGAGACCCTGTTAGGTCCCAAAGGATAACCCCAATCCAGAGGTGACACAGGTCTCTGTAGTCAAACTAAATGGGTCACAAAACAGAAAACAAACATCATGAATCTGGGAAAGGGACTGGTAGAGATGAGCAGGACTTGATAAGGACAAGAGGGAGGCGAGAGGGGACATGTGTGAGAAGAGAGTAATCAGATTACCCTGATGCATATACTAAACTGTCAACTAAAACCAACCAAAGGTGAATTTTTAAACAAATACTACATTCATATGTAAAAGAAACATAAGGGTTATATTAATTTTTAGATCTCCTTGCCAAATCTACAGAGTAGGAGTCACTGAAATTAAAATGGAGAAACGCGGGTTCCAGTAGTTAGAATGTGTAGCAACAATCCTCACATGCTTCTGCCCCATGCCCAGGATCCTTCGTTGTATGACAGCACCTCAAATTTCCCAGGAGCCTTCATCTTACAGGTAAGAAAATTCCACAAGTAAACGTGAAGCAGTGACTCCTTAAAGACAACAACTTAGAGAAGCTAGCTCCATGTAAATCGGTGAGTGGTGAGTGGATATGGAACATAAGCCATTGCTTTATAAGGCACTTTAGTTCCTGTAACTCGGGCACCGACGGCCCCTTGTGAGGGCCAGTGCTCTTCAGCAAGTAATTAACAAGAGGTGTGATTAGATCAAAGGCTGCTCAGTAACTTGGAAGATCAGAGCAGGGAGGAGTTAAGTCTTCAGGATGCTCTCCAAGCCTCCCCGTTTCTGTTTTTTCTCCCAGGTGGCAATGGTGTGGGCCAGTTGGACCCCAGGAAGCCAACTTTTACCATAGCTGTACCCGTTGGGTAATATATGCTCACTGTGGATTGTCAATTTCACTAATTAAGCCATATTCTGCTGTGTTCCCATGGAACTAGAAAACATTCTGCTAAGTGTTGTTTTCAAGTCATTCAACTCTCACAGGACAACCTTATTTCCCTTTTCTCTGAGCACTCAGGAGTTCTCATTGTGAAACCCAGTGGGCTTACAAGGATGTAGAAATAAATTACCACTACCGCCTCCTAAGGCGACGGCAATGTGTATGACTCACTAAGTATGAGAAGGATACTTCTAAAACTTACTGCGGTAGATTAACGTTTTCTTTCTTTAGTGGGAAAAACTGCTAAGAAGCTTCCTCAGTTATTGCAAAGAAAGGCTGGCAGCAAAGCCAGAGTTTAGCCCAGCAGGCAGGGGTGGAGATGAGAGCTAAGAACAAATACTGAACCTCTGCACACACCTTTAGGTTCTTCCATGCCAGAGGAACTCATTGTTCCCTTAAGATTGGAAGGAGTTGATGAAAGATGGGAGTGCGTGTGCGTGTGCGTGTGCGTGTGTGTGTGTGTGTGTGTGTGTGTGTGTGTTACCTGATGGTTTCACTCTTAGCCCCAGACTCACAAAGCATTATCTCCTCTCACTGTGTCCAGCAGCCACCCTGGATGAACATAAGTTCCCAACTCAACATTATATCCCTTCCTAAGTGACTGATAATATTGAGACCTCTTCCTGTGTGCTAATGGAGGGATTAACTGGTCTGATAGATCTGGCCTAGGCAAAGGCCTCCCCATTCCTCCGGGTTCATCTCTAATCTGCTCCTTTTTCACATCAATGCTATCACAAATGGGCTGAGAAAGCCACAAAGAGTCCCTGTCTCTGCCCTTGCAGAGGGGCTGCAGCAGACCAAGGCATTTCAAAGCCTTTATGTGGCGCCTTCTGAGTCGAACTGAATAGCTCTCAGCTGAAATTGCCAATGGATAAAAGCTCTCTTTAGAAATGGCTCTTCGATGAAAAGTTTTGGAATTCTTAGGATTATAGCCCTTCAGCCATATCCCATTATGCTCCCTCTCTGCCTTTGAACTACAGGGAAGGATGGAGATATAACCATCCAGACAGAAGGGAAGGGACTGGGGAGGACGTTCACTCTGGAGGGAGGGGAGTGACTTAACCTTCTACCTTTGCAAAGGCCTACTTTTTTGTTTTGTCTTGTGTTTCCTAATCTCTCTGAAAAGAAGGCATCTCCCTGGGAGAAGGAGGAGACATAAATGCTATTGATGGCTTCCTAGAATGGCAGCTTCACCACGCTGCTGTACAAGTCTTGGGTATCACACACCACAAACACACAGTGCAAGCTCCTAGTTAGAAGAGCAGCAGCATCAGTTACATGATGATACCCCTCTTCACAAAGTAACCTTTAACATTTTCTCTAGTTGTGGCTGGAAGCTCTTTGCGTTCCGTTTTCTTCCCATTCACTGTTTTAGTAAGCGTTTCCTTCCATTAAATCTTTAGAGATTTTAATAGTCATTAATCTGGTTATTGTCACATTACTGCAAGGAAATTCACTGCCAGTGTCATCGGTGGAGGGAACACAGAGGATGGGGGAGAGGTTAAGTGAACTGCCCAGATTCCCTTAAGCCAGTAACAAGAGCTAAAGGGGGAATTTCTCCACCTCCTTTCCCTGCTCTGCGATGAACCCAAGGATTGGACAGCTACCTCAGTTTCACATTTTCTGTTGGAGTAGGTGGTACTGTTCTCATTTGTCATCTAGATTTCTTTATATTCCAGCCAAGAAGGCTCTAACAACTGGGAGAATGATCTCCAGAACTATTGATTGTCAGTCAACATATTCAGGGCAACTCACATCCTAGAAATTACAGCTGAAAGTGCAAAGATAGCAACAACAACAAAAAAAAGCAAAAGTTTCTTCTCAGTGGAAATCTCATACAGGTCATTGTTTTGTACAAGCTACACCCCTCTCCTAGATTAGCACACACACACACACACACACACACACACACACACACACACTTCCTTTATTCCTTTTTCATTTCTATCTTCTGTTTTGTTTTGTTTTTTATTCTGAATCAGGACCTTACAGTGTACTCTAGTCTGGCCTAAAACTCACCTTGGCCTCTGCCCTGGTGAGAGTCTAAGAGCTTGGATTACAACGGAATGCCACCACACTCAACTCCCACACTGTCTTGACTTTAGTTTTTTTGCATTAACAGACCAAGGAGAAGATTCTGATACTAAATTGATATTCAATGTTTGTCCTGTCAGCAGTCATTTGTAATACTTTTTAATAAATATATTGCCAAGAAAATTCATCTTCCAGATATTTTTTCCCCTCAGACCCTTTTTCTTTTAGGGAAAAAATAAAACTGACATATGAATTTCTGGAGTTAAAGTTACCTAGCCCAATTGTCATCAGAAAGGCTTTACCCAGCAACTCATGGAAACAGATGCAGACCCACAGCCAAACAGTAGGTGGACCTCAGGAAATCCTGTGGAAGATGGGGAAGAAGGATTATGGGAGCCAGAGGGACCAAGGATGCCACAGGAAAGCAGAGTCAACTGACCTGGGATCATGGGGGCTCAAAGAGACTGAACCGCTGCCAACCAGATAATTTGCATGGGACTGATCTGGGCCCTCTGCACATGTGTTGCAGTTGTGTGGCTTGGTCTTCTTGTGGGACTCCTGGCAAAGGGAGTGGGGACTGTCTCTGACTCTGTTACCTGTTCTTGGGACCCCTTCCTCATACTAGGTTGCCTAATCCAGTCTTAATAGGAAAGGAGGTGTCTAGTCATGCTGCAACTTGATATCCCATGGCTGGCTGATATACATGGAAGAACAGCACTTTCCTGAAGGGAAGAGAGAGGGAGTGGATGGGGGTGGAGGGGGATGGGAGAGGGACTAGGAGGAGAGGAAGGAGGGAAAAGAAACTATGATTGGGCTGGGAAAAATTAATTAATTAATTAATTAATTAAAAATGAAAACAACAAAAAGCAATAGTAGTTCAGCTTTCCCAGGATGTATTCTTTTTCTGTACTGAAGCTCTATTTTCAATTCAAACTGACAAAATAAACAAGAGAGGTCCCTAGTTTACAAAAAGAAAAGAAAAAAAGATCATTGGTCTACTCAGGATGGACTCACCCAAGATCTTGTTAACTTCCCAACTCTCCTACCTTATTGGTTCTACAAATAACCCCTGTAGAAGGTTAAATAAACCAAGTTTAAAATAAAAATTGGGATTCAATCTACTTAAGAACAACATAAAGTTGTTTGGATAAAAAGTAAATAAATTTATCTTTCATTCAAAGGTTAAGTATAAGCAAAGCTCTTGAGCCTGGGATAGAAGAGTGGATAAACTAATTTAATTTCATGTCCACTGTGCATATGGACTTTATGTCTAAAAACTAGCAATGAGTTCTGGAGGAAAAGGGTGATGGAGAATGTTTGCGAAGGAAGACACAGTGGATATTTCCTGTCCTGTAAGTGAAGAAGGTATACTTTGAGATGTTCCAAGGAGCATAATTAGCCTGTGAGTTCTTAGATTTAATACACTAAACCCATTCTTGCATGTTAAGTCTTTGTAGGAAAGTGAGTGGTGTCCTAAGTGAATGTGTATTGTTTGACATGGGCATAGTATGCATGGCCATTTGTTGTCCTTTTATTTAATTGTTGCTGCCTTTTAAGCCACAGCTGTCCAGATCAGAAACTGCAACTCTGCCATTGCAGAGGTTAGGAGCTGAGGGAATTCCCTCAGGCTCTTGACTCTTTCAAAGCTAGGAAGGGAGCTGAACTAAATCTCTGTCCCTCTGAAGAACTCAAGATTCAAAGATTGAGGTGGAATTCTGTTGCTCAGAGAGGCTGAATAGCAAGGAGCTCCCCTCCCCTCCTTGGCATCTTCCCAAAAAAGCCCATGTGCTTCTCCTCGCCCCTCCTTAAAAACCTTTCTTCATCTGGCTCCTCCCTACTACTTTCTGTCAGCTAGTTGCTGACTCAGCCTCCTGACTGCAGGTGAATTTTATTTAATCAAACAAATATAACATTTCTTTGCATTATTAAACAAATGTTCCAGAGCATAAACAAAAGCAACACACCTTAAAATAGTATTCTACAACAGCCATTGTCAAGGACCCCAATGCCTTAGACTCATGGGAAATAGAAAGGCCAGGCTCCAGTCTAGCCTCTGGTAAATGGCATAGCCTTCTTCGGGTCCATGTATGGATCTTGAGAGTGTGTGAAGAAAATGTCCAATATAGCTCTCTGCCCCCCTGGATGGATACAGCCTGGAGACTCTCATCTACAGAGACTTCCTACTGAGATTAGCAAAAGTTGCCTCCTTGTTCAACTGTATGCAATAACCCTCTTCAATCATACGTATTAAGAAACTGAACTTCTAGGGTGCTGCAGCTTCTCCATCAGAGAGTTCAGACCACCCAATCCCAACTTTTCTGTGTCCATGCATGTCTTAGTTACGTTTGTACTGTAATGAATAAACATGACCAAGGCAACTTAGAAGAAGAAAGCATTTCATTTGGGGGCTCATGCTTCCAGAGGGTTAGAGGTCCATG
Organism: Peromyscus eremicus; assembly: GCF_949786415.1. Classification (NCBI taxonomy): domain Eukaryota; kingdom Metazoa; phylum Chordata; class Mammalia; order Rodentia; family Cricetidae; genus Peromyscus; species Peromyscus eremicus. The sequence continues at coordinate 118,595,002 of NC_081421.1, read as the reverse complement.
ACTATCATGTTGGGAGCACAGTAAAGCAGGCAGACAGGGTGCTGTAGAGGTAGTCCAAGGCTCACATCTAATCAACAAGCCCAGGCAGAGAGTTCCTCTGCAACTGGGAATGGAGTGGGCATTCGAAACCTCAGAGACGATACTTCATGATACGCCTCTGTTGTAGAACGTTATTTTAACTAGGCAAAGATGTGTTACATTTGTTTATGCTACAGAATATTACTTTAGCTGTGTAGAGGTGTATTACATTTGTTTATGCTGCATTTGTTTAGCAATGTAAGGGTGTGTTACATTTCTTCGTGCTGCATGTGTTTCATTATGTAAAGATGTGTTGCATTTGTTTCACCTTGACTGCTTAAAGCACCTGATTGGTCTAGTAAAAAGCTGAACAGCCAATACCTAGGCAGGAGAAAGGACAGGCAAGGCTGCCAGGCAGAGAGAATAAATGGGAGTGGAAAAAAAATCTAGGCTCCAGAGAAAGAGAAAAAGAACAAGAGAAGGAGGAGGAGAGAACAAGGGAGACACCTGGTGCCAGAAGCCAGGCAGCCACCAGCCAGGCAGACATAGACACAGCAAGACAGTAAGAACAGGTAAAAACACTGAAGCAAAGGGTAGATAAAGAGAAACAGGTTAAATTAAAAGAGCTAACCAGAAAAGAGCTAAGCTAAGGCCAAGCGTTCAAAACCAATAATAAGTCTCTGTGTCATGATTTGGAAGATGGTTGGTGGCCCAAAAGAAAAAGCCTGGTACACACCTCATCCAACAAAGGCCACCCTTCCTAACCCACCCCAAAAAAGTTTACCAGCGGGGGAACCAAGTGTTCAAATATATGAGCCAATGGAGGACATTCTATTGAAACTACCCCATTGTGTCTCTTTTCTTCATTACCTCATGGCCCCTAGTCAGGCTCCTAGGACTCAAGCCATGGAATGATGCAGCAGTTCTCTCAGAACCTTTTAAAATTCTTTCCATGACACTTTGCCAAAACAACCCAGGCATATCCACCTTTTATTGTAAGCCATCATTTTTCTCCAAACTTCAAGGAACTATCCAAGCAGTACATTAGCACCGGCTCCAGTGGTCCTCGCCAGGACATTAAACGCAGAGTAACAGAAACTTGCCTCCATATCAATATATCTCCCTTGTCCAGCTTTACAATCCACCCATTAGCCCAGAACCCCTAAGATCATCATCACACATATTATTCCAGTACCGTTGAGCATATTGAGCCCTTTTAATGCAAAAGTCCTGTTTCTACAGCGTGGGTTGCTCTTTTCCAGTGGGGAAAGGCTAGGCTTTGTCTTTGCCGATTGATCTAAAGGTCAGGCATACGGTGGATCTGGAGTGAACCTGAGCATCATCTTGCAAAGCAATTGTGTCACGAGCAGCTGAAGAATGGCCTCTAGGAGAGAGGACGCCATTGCTCTACAGCTGGCAAGACATGCATGCCAATGCAAAGATAGAAGGGTTTGAGATTTCCCATTGGACTGACTCAAGTGTCTTCAGGACACTTGAAGGGTTGTGAATTCAAATTTCATTCACCTAGTGTTTGTGGTCTGTTTTTGCAATCAGATCCTGGCTGTGTCATTCCTAACTCTAGAGAAACAACTGTGCTTCTTGTGTTTTCCAGGCCATGCTTAAGCTGATATCCTCATTGACTGGAGCTTGTCATTGTCTTTCTTCACAGCCTTGATGGTTATTACAGAAAACTGATTTCTCTACAACTTTGATAGGATCTATTCCACTGTAGCTCTGAAACCCATTTTAGCACAAGTCAGAGTCTTGTTAATTCTGGACAATCACAAGCCTGATAGTCTCACCAGTCCATTCATCAATGGCAATCAGACATTTTTTTTCCATACAGCAAGCAAAAAAAGCCAATACTTGAATCACATTCTAAGAGTTTGCTTCCCTGAATGATTGTCAGTATCTGTACTTTTCATTGTGTCCTTTCAAAGCAGGTTCAAGTCTAGCTAGTTTATTTGGGACAGTTAAATCAGAAAGCACTGTGGTGGATAGGTGGAGAAGAGCTTACAGAGAAGGCAGAGGGCCCAATTAAAAACGAGATATTAAGAATTCCAAGCTCCACCTCACTTGGCAATGCCTAGACTGTGTTGACTGTGTGTGAGACTGAATTTTCTCACTTCAAGCTTGAGCAAGCAGGGATTTTCCTCAGTACCCACCAGGCAATTGTCTTGAATGGCATTCCTAGAGTGGCGTATGAGTTCTCTAGCACCCCTGGCTTAAGACCCCATACTCATTACTCCCTTTATATGCACTGAGACAAAGAAGGAAATATGCTCTAGAAAAGCCCTTAAGCAAATAGTAGGTTTCCCACAACTGGAAGTGGCACCCAGTCAATGGAGGAATGATTTCCAGGAGCATATGGTTCAAATCTGAGATTGCCTACTTGTGTTAAATTTTTGTGATTTTTTTTTCTTTTGGTTTTTTGAGACAGTATTTCTCTGTGTAGCTTTGCACCTTTCCTCTGTAGCCCAGGCTGGCCTCGAACTCACAGAGATCCACCTGCCTCTGCCTCCCAAGTGCTGGGATTAAAGGTGTGCGCCACCACCGCCCAGCTTGTGTTATCTTTTTAGCATAACATCTCTAGACTCCATCCAAATCTGACATCACCACCATCTTTAATTGTCCTCAAGCATTCTGCCCATGGTGTTTCCTCTGAGCAGGTGTTCCTCCACTTCTTGGCATTTACCCACATAGTTCCTGCATCTGTAGTAAAAACCCACTGCTTCTTATTCATACATAGCTGAGTGTTCTCAGTTACTCAGCTATAGGTCTTATCCCTAAATGTAGTGGTATTGTGTTCCCCAAAATATTGTGCACGCTAATAAACTTGTCTGAGGTCAGAGAACAGGACAGCCACAATATTAAACATACAGGATAGGCAGTGGTAGCACACGCCTTTAATCCTAGCATTCCAGAGGCAGAAATCCCTCTGGATCTCTGTGAGTTCAAGGCCACATTGGAAACAGCCAGGCATGGTGACTCACGCCTTTAATCCCAGAAAGTGATAGCAGAAGGCAGAAAGATATATAAGGCATGAAGACCAGAAACTAGAAGCATTTGGCTGGTTAAGCTTTCAGGCTTTCGAGCATCAGTTCAGCTGAGATCCATTCTGGATGAGAACTCAGAAGCATCCAGTCTGAGGAAACAGGATCAGCTGAGGAATTGGCAAGGTGAGATAGCTGTGGCTTGTTCTGTCTCTCTGATCTTCCGGCATTCACCCTGATACCTGGCTCCAGGTTTGTTTTATTAATAAGAACTTTTAAGATTCCTGCTACACCTAAATCTTTCCTTTCCAAGTTTAGGATTCAGTTCCAGCAGTTATTGAGAGCTTCTGGTGTGACCAGTGTCTTGCCATGTGGAAAAGAGCGGGATATTCAAAAACTTCTGGATGAAAAGCAGTTAAGGAAGTCACATGTGAGATGAATCTTAACAGAATAGAAGTGGTTTAAGATACAAACAGTGGGAAAAGATACTTTAGTGAGATAAATGATGATAACTAAACTAAGAGTCTTCTAAATAAGGCTGAACAAACTTAGTGTCTATGTGCCTAGATTTCAGAATGACAGAAATGTTAGACAGGTTGGGGGGAACCAGGTTTTGCAGGACCTTGAAGTTTATAAAATGGAATCTTGACTGTATAATATGTAAAAAATATTTTAATTAAATAAATGACTTACCCTTGTCTAATAATGATTTGGAAAAGTTGAACAAATATGTATATTGAGATACTATTGCTATGGTGCTTGGAACTATAATATTTTCACAATATTTAAAATTTGTGATTTCAATGTATGTTTGTTTCTCCATTCTTAGAACATGAGATGGGAAACATTATCTTACTGAAGATAAATGCAGGGTTGGGTTATACTTGGTGATCCTCATAGCTTTCCCTAAGGGCAATTATACATAATGGGGGGAAATTAGAACTTGACAATTCACTTATAATCATTATTTCTTCCTAATTATTCTATTTTAGTTTAATGACTTTATGTTTTCTTAGCCTCGAGTTTCTCCCTTGAAAATATGAAGACCATGGTCATATCATATAATTAGTTTTAAAAAAACAAATGCATGAATTCCTTGTGTAAAATTTTATATTGTGAGACTCAACCTTTATGTGTGAAGTGCATGTATATAAGGTGCCTGTGATAAATTAACCATCTAGAGAATGGTTGAAATCAAAGGACACAAAAATAGGCCAATGTGAGGGACTATTTATTAGAATCTTTTGCATGCTTTGTTGTGATCCCTCAAATTAATTGCTAACATTTAATTTTTGATATGTAAAATTTTCAACTAGTCCAGTCTATAAACAGAACCTCATAGGAATTGAGAGGTGATTCTATTTATTCAACAATATGTTATGTGTGTGTCTGGCATTGATCCAGGCTCATAAGACACAAAGGTCTGTTACATAGGAGTGTGTACACATACACTGACCTGTGTGACAGTTATCGTAGCAATCTGAATTTTTACATTGCACCATATTTTAGAAGCCAACATTCAAATCGAACAAGGGTTTAGGGTTCTTAACTATACTGTTTTTCAAAAAGTATGAAGTCTGGAAGGAGGGAAATATAATTATGCTTTATCAGTGAATGAGTTTGGGGGAAGATAGACAAAGGGTCCAAAGGAAGCAGAATGATTAATGAGATGACATTAAGAGTTCTGGCAGAAAACACAGGTCACACTAAACACAGAAAGGGAGATTCATTCAGGTGCATAAAAATGTGGCATTTCCATTCACAGAAACTCCCTGTACTTGTTCTTTAAAGAGCTATTAACTTCCAAGAAAACAAAAATTAAATTCTCAGGCTACAAGGAGCTTATGAAATTAGTTATGATGATGTGTGGGGAAAAGGGAGATGTTCCATAAGTCTATGAGTACAATAAAGGAAATGAACAGAACAGAAAACATACTTCCATTGGAGGTCTGTAAAGGACTTTAGTAGGAAATATTCTGATATTTTAGGGACTGGGTGTACAAGCTTTAACATAAGCAATGAGTTTGCACAGATAAGTTCACCTATATTTGATTATTTAAAAAAAGTTTTGTTTCAGTACTTTCCTATAATTCTTTGGCCATTTCCAACAGGACAACTTCCATATGGGGATTTGTGAGTAGGATGTGAAAATGTTTGGTATAATGATCCCACAGGATCTTGCTTTGCAATTAAATGAAAATAAACCCTTGAATAAAGCTTTCTCTTGAACAAATAAAAGATGCCCAAATGTGAAATACAAAGTAGTTTAAGCTGCTCAGTGATTTCTGCAGTGAACTCCAATCTCAGATCACCCACAATGACATCTCAACACTGATTTTGAGAACCTGTCCCCCTTATCCATCCTCATACCTTCTCCTACTGCACCTCCACTTTCCACCCTGTTTATTCTCTTGCCAGAAAGATAGATCAACTCATCATGAACAATGGAGGAAGCAGCAGTTCAAAGCAATAACATAAAAAAGAAAAGCATAAAAAACAGAAATTGAAATCCAAAGATGAATGTTTATAATATAGTACAGGGCAGGGGGTAATCCAGGCAGACTGCTTCAGGCCCAGGGCAATGTGAGTAACTTTATTAAAGTCTTCAAAAAGTCTTAGGGGTCTTTAGCACAAAGACATCAGCAAAGGCTTCAATATGTGACACATCATGGTGCTAAAATTGAATCTTATACCAATAGGCTAGGACTTATTAAAAACAAGGCACTGAGGTTGGAGAGTTAACTTAGTCTGAAAGCTGAGGTTGTCCACTGGCCTCTATAGGCACACATGCACACACACACACACGAACACAAACACATACAAAGACAAAATAAAAATACAAACAAAAAGCCAAGACACCAGGTCAACCATGCCATGTTATGAAACTGACAAGCATGTAAAGTCCTTCTTTGTTATACAAGAGAAGAAATTGGGACAAGTACACAATGTAATTGATAGCTGTAGACAATGTTAATTCTGCAAGTGCTTCATAAAGAATTTATTTTTCATAATTCAATGTGGGTGATCAGAACCTGGCTATCCTGCCAGTGTCTAAACATTCCATCACACAGACTTCAAGATAAGCAAAAATGGCTCAAGGTTTAAGGACGGTCTCCAGCCCTTAGATCAAATACCCCATGAGACCTTTAATGTCATTACAAAGCAAAGGAGTCGAAGTTTATAAGTTCCCATCTGAAACACCCCAATACAGTGAAGTACGTGCCAGCTGATTTATCCCTTCTGGAAGAATGAAAGGTTGTGTTGGACCTGGGGAGATTTTAACCTGTCATCCTTGAGAATCTTCCAGAGCTTCAAACCTGAAGTTTGATGTGTAACCTACTGCTTTAAAGAGACCTACATATTAGTACTAGAGAGTCTGACATGGTGGGTGGGTACATCAGACATCAGAGAGAGCAATTTAGTCAGCAAGACACTGCACCCTCTGTTCTAATCATAAAAAGATGATCTTTCCAAGAGCTACCACGAGGATTGTCACAGGCACGGAGGGAAAGTACGTCACATGGCTGGGATTTTACCCTGTGGGCCTCGGCCTTAGAAAACCCTCACTCATTGCTGAGAATGGGTCACCTTGTTAGAGTAAATACTTAAGGTATACGCTGTGTTGTAATGAAATTAGTGTGATACTGTCAAATATAGGACTGAGTTCCAGGATGGTGATCTGATTTATCTAGTACTCCCCAAAATGCCATTCTCCCATTGCACAGAGGCAGGGATGTGGGCAGATGCTCTACATTACCAGAAGCAGTTCATCCTACTAGGGACCTGCTACATATAACATGTTGCTCTTATGAAGCAGACCTTTCACAAATGACATTTCCACCCCTCTCTACATGCTATCTGCCCCAGCAAGAGGCCAAGTTCCAGCCATTAAAAAAGACTGACTTCACTTGCTGGCTGCTATTTCTACAGAGAGCCCATTTACACAGTGTTCTTACTCTTTCTGCTTCCTGTTACTTTCTTTGGAGGAGAGAATTAGGAGGAGAAAGACAGAGGAGAGGGAAAGATAGACATGGTGAATATAGAATTGACAGAATCTGGTGTGAGTTATTGTTTTGGCCTGTAATAAAATTCTCAATATAGTTTTTTAAGAAGTATCATTTTTATTAATATACACTTTTAGCTTCTATTACCAATTTCTGACCAAATGGTTATATTTGCTTTAGAGTTAGTACAATTTGGATGTTTAAAAAATAGTCAAAGTAAGCATACAACTTTTAAAACATCTATTTTCTTTGAAATTCTCTTGCCTTTTATTTTCCTCCCTTCCTGCCTTCTTTATCCCTCATTACCATCAGACTGTGTTCTGAAAAAGTCCACTTTTAAAATAATGATCTTACACTCAACCTGCTTTTTTTCACGCCTGGCAGTCTCTGCCTGCTTTTTCACAGTGCTGGCTTTGACTTAACTTCTCTCTACACAGAAGAACTAGTGTCAGCCTGGAGTTCTTACTGAAAACGTTCAGCCACAGCCACATTTCACTCTGATTCCTTAGGACACATGTTATCACTGCTGTGAGTGGGGAGCAGAGTGCCCTGTCTGGGTTGGGAAGTTCCTATGGGAAAGGGGGGGAGATTCTGCTGCGCATACTCACTGCAAGCATGAAGAGAGCTGTGTAACAAGAGACGATGAGAGACAACTCTAGAGTATGACCTGTCTTTGTCTGCAGGAGCAGGAGACAGCTCCACAGCGACCTGCAGCAGCCAGAGGAGTCCTTCCAAAGAGCATCACCCCAGGAAACCCATTATCGTTGACTTTGCTAGCAAAGCATTTCAGACAGCAGAGCTGGAGTTTACTAGTTTTTAATGCAGATTCAGGCATGAGCACCGGCATTGGCAGAGAGGTGCTCAGAAAGTACATACCACGTGTGGGCTTCTGGGAAAACCTCCTGTAAGTGTCCATAAAAGCCATTTGTGCCACTTTGGTAGCTTCTGAAGTTACTTTATGTAAAGTTGGTGAAGAAATTTTTTTTCTTTTTCTTTTTAAATGTTATTTTTATCTTATTTTATTTTTGGTATATAAAATAATAGGATGATTTCTCAGGTTTCCTGAACAGGAATATAGACTGATAAAACCATAGACCATAAGTGCCCAAGGAATCTTCACTCCATGCTTTGACAATAGACAAAGTTTAATATCTAATTTGTAAGATTCTTTAAAACATGCAGATTTATAGCTGGGGGTGGTGGGGAGTGGGGCAGGTCAAAACTCATATATGGTAAAGCCCTAAGTAAGGTTCAATATTATTTTAACATTCTTACTTGAGATATCTATGTAAAAGGAATATCGTCTCCAGGGAGGTAATATTCCCAGAAAAATTTGAGGATTTTGCTAGCATTCTCTTCTCTCATCTGATAAGAGATTTTAATCAGATCTGGAGTGAGGGGTCCTCTCTCCATCCACGTCCCTTTAATTGTCTTGTGTCTTTCCGTCCTGCCTCATCTTCAGACTTCGATAGGTTGATAGAGCGTAGCACATGATACTTGGGAATGAAGGCACCAGAAAGTGTGGCTAAGGACAAGAACCAGGAAAACCTGGCCTTGCACCCAGGAGCCCTGCACTGAATACTTCAGGGACCCATCACTGCAGGGTTTTAAGCAGCCCCAGCAGTATTTCACTTTAATAACAACTGAAATCTCAAGTAAATGGCTCATTTTACAATTTTCAGAAAAAAATATTGTTTAAACATAGTGTATAATTAATAAGGGAAGGACAGTTAAGTGTCCTGAAGTGTATTTTCCTAAGTACGGGTAGGGTGGGACAGGCACTATGTGAATAGCATTTTTTTTTTCAATTCAGATATCTGTCATAGATGCATTAGTAGGAAAAGTTATGTTCGTGAGAGGCATCACTGGCCCCCTGATGGTTTCATCTAATAATATTCTAGAAGAAAGATTAGCCATGGAGTTGTAAATTTGCTGAAAAGTCGAACGTAGTATTCTTTGGAGATCAAGCATCCCATGACTCAGAGTTTAAAGCTGTACACAGTCACCGTCTCCAACATGTGACTCAATCTCGCTCTCATTCTTTTGGACGTTTTCGGTGATAACAGCCAAAGGCAACCACAGCAGTTAAAAGAAAGGAACTGACCTGAAATGTTTAAGGTGAAATGAGAAAATGTAAAATAAATTTTACGTTTGTGGAGACAAAGCCAGTCTATTTAATGGTAACTCCGTGTGGGGCATTATTTGAAGCACTTCCTGAGTGTTAGCTCATCTAGTCTCTAAAGCTTTCAAGTAGCCAATGATATTCTTACTTTTTTGTGTGAGGAAACTGAGGTACGAAGAGATTGGAGGCTTTTCCAAGGCCAAACAGCTATAATGGACCGATAGGGTTCAACTGCCACTGTGTAGCTAGTTCCTGCTCCTTGTCCTTTCCTATGCCTGCATGTCATTTGTTATGTTTTGTTGTTACATTTTTTTAATTGTGTGCATGCAGATGCACGAATAAATGCCTAAGGAGGCCAGAAGAGGGCATCAGATCCCCTGGACTGGAGTTACAAGGCGTTATGAGCTGCCTACCATGGGTACTGGGAACCCAGCTTGGATCTTCAGCAAGGACAACCAGTACTTTTAACCACTTAGCCATTTCTCCAGCCCCTGCATGCTATTTCTAAGATATGAAGGGTTGGATTGATCTCTGACACATCACTCTATAAAATATACACTAAATACACACATTTATCAGACCTTCAAACTAAGCAGTGGGCTTCCTTGTTTCAAATCTCTAATGCATCCCTGTTTGTTTGAAAGTTTTGAGAAAGGGTCTCAGTATGTAGCTTTAGTTGGCTTGGAACCAGCTATGTAGACCAGGATAGTCTCAGATGTGAGATCCACCTGCCTCTGCCTACCAACTGCTAGGATTAAAGATGTATGGCACCATGCCCAGCTTTGGAGCCCTGTTTATGATACATTTCCACTTTCGTGATCTTTTATCTTTAGAAATGTATTATGCTAAAACAAATATTAATGCCAAAACAGTTCTATAAACCCAGAATTATTTGGACCAAAGATATACACAATTAATTCTTTAAAAAATTGCAAGAGAAAAAAGAATCTATAATTTTTCAAAGTTCTCACAATCATTTACTCAGAATAAAAGTCTGAGGTACATTATGATGGCAGGCTTATAACATCACAATTTGAAGCCTCTTTAAGAACTAGTGGTATTTATTTATTTTAACAAAGTATTTGGTATTTGACTTGGAGATTCTTTTATTATAAAACACTATACTAACTAAAACTGTTCCAAGAAATAATCACTTCAATAATGATAGAAAAAATCTGGTTATTAAAAATAACATAAAATTGTTCATTATTTTGGCAAGAGTTTTGAAATCATCAATTATGTTTCAAATTTGCTCTAAATTGTAAAACTCTCTTGGAAGAGGTTTATCTGTACTATTACATAATTTCTGCAATGGAAAGCTACCTTTCCCCATCCACTAAGCTTTAATAAAACAGGCAAATATACATCTCAATGGCAGATTAAGGCTTTTTTGTAGCTAAGCCTAATTAAAATGGCAACATTCCAATGGTTTCTTTACCAGGGAGCAAGGACATCTGTAAGGGATAAAAAGATACCAGCATTTTGATTTGTTTGCTTCCAGTGTTTAAATGTGGCAACAGAAAACAGGATTGCTACTGGCTAAGATACAAGCAACATTTGAACTAGTTGCTTAGAAAGAGTACAGGAAATCAAGATGGTTAAATGCATTTTGACTTTAGGTTGTTGTGTATGCTGTTTTGGCATTTTTCTGTAACAGAGACATTTTGCAAATTGGAGCCTAGCATTTTATCATCCCCTCTTGAAACTGTTTTGCATAAGAGAAGTTGTACAGGCAAGAAGCTGGTTCAACTTTAATAAACCCAACATTTCCATCTGGTGGGGACCATGGAACGCTTGTTTTTCTTTTTCCTTCCTTGTACCATCTGAATTCACCTGTGAGCCCCGTTTGGACCATGTTATTGGAGAATGGTGTCCCTTGTCATTGCACATTTGTTTTACCCATCTGGGCAAGTTGAGCAAAAGACTACTGACTGAAAAAAGAAAATGGCCTGGAACCTGGGAATGCTCATATCAAGGTATGAAACAGCTGGTGTTGGTGAAGATGAGCCCCTGATTCTGGAGACAGCATCTTATTAATTGCATCCTCCAGAGCGGCCCAGTAATGTTGTCTTGAGTGTCAAAGGAATCCAACAACAAGCAAGGCATTCAATGAGGCCACTTATTCATTTGTTTACTTATTTGGGCAGAGCTTCGTCTCAACCCATTTATGGAGCAGTTCAGTCCCAACCCAGTAATTTTGGGGAACACTTAAACCACAGTGATTATCACTAAGTCAAAAATATTTCAAGGCTCACTTTATTTCCTGGCTGTACTTTATGCACGGTGACATTCGTGTTCTGTACATCAAGCTGGCAGGTCGTATTTCAAGACAGGGCTAGATAGAGCAGGAAAGGAAATGCAACCTTGGTGGCCACTCTTGGCTTGCTTATGCTGATTTGTGTGAATTCCTGGATACAACTTCTCCAACAATTGCTGAAAACATTTTGTGATTCTAAGCCATGCTACCTTCCAATTCATTTCATAACTGTCTTAGCACCTAGAAGAGAGGGACCAAGCAAGGAAGGCTTGCTGCGTCCAATTCAAGAGCTGATGTTTCCTCAGCCCTGTTTTCGCTCTGCACCACTAACCTTCCAGACTTACACCAATCAATGGACCTTGATTTTTCTCTTTCCATTTTACTTGCTGTCTTCATGGGATTCACCAACAAGCAAGCCAACGGTGAGTTCCAAGTATACAATTAAGTACCATGTGGAAAGTAGCTGTTTTAACATTGTCAACGTGGTCTGTACATGTATTATGATTGGAAAGTTATTTTCATGATTGTTACTTCATTTTCATATTTTACTTTATAAGGAATGAGGATTTGTGGAGTCAGGTGACTCAGTCAACTTGGTGCATAGGTTTTCTTTCAATTTACTAGCTTTAAAGGGCTAAAGGTTTTACAGCCGTCAAAGACATCCATAGGCACTCCAGGGGCAAGTGGCATTCTCCTTGGGAACAAATATTTCAGATGAGCACACCATACTTAGCAGAAATATTTCAAAGCAACAGTTTTTGCTTTCTTTCTCAGGTTCCAGCTTTCTACTATCCTGTGACACACAGTGAACAGAAGTCACAAGTGCACATTTATGAAAAGGCCTTTCACACAAACTGTGTGCTTGTGTCCTAAGCTAGGAAAATTCAGCTTTCATGTGTAGATAATGAATATGTTCTCAGCATAGCTGCCTTTCTGTTCTTGCAGCAATTTCTATTCTGTCTACCAACCTTTGAAATACATATTTTATGTATTTCTTATATATTGCATATTAACATATTTTGAAAGAAAATTGTTGAGTAAAATAACTAAACATTTGCCATTTGATATTTAGAAACACATGATATTTTGATATATCTTTAATGCTTAAAATAGTCTGAATTGTTTTTAGATACAGCTACGATTTTGAATTCATTTATTAAGAAAAATCTTCACAGGAAACATGTATTTATTAACATTTGCTAATTGCAGGAAAATATCTTTTGGTATCTGACCAAGTAGTAGTAGCAACACATTATCAAATTCATTCAAATATTTAAAATTTAAAATTTAGAAATTTCAAATTCAAAATTATAGTCATATTTGTTTTAAATTTAATATAAGCTATTTTTCCTTGCTTTACATTCTTGTACAACTTTACCACTTTGTATATGAAATTAGAATACATTAGAGTTTGTGGTAATATGACAAAGTATGGTAGTTTGTTGGTTTAGGAATCATAAACTTCTCCAGATACATGGCTGCGGGGTTTGATGCAAAGAACTGGGGGTATACCAACGCTCTGGACTTTATTTCCTCTTTTAAACAATATTTCTAAGGCAGAGGAGGAGTTAAGTTATCCTTAGCTACACATGTCATCCAAGGTTAGTGTAGATGTGTGAGACTCTGTCTAATAAAAGGAGGTGGAAGCTACAGGAATCTCATAAACCAACCAGTGACAACACAGAAAAGAGATGCAAAACTTAAAACTAGGTGCATGAAGGCTGTTGTGTGATCCCACTGGTAAGAGACTGATAGTCTGTTCTCTGTTGTCAGAAGAACTCTCGGGGGCTCTGGCGTTGGCTTTTGCCTGAGTATCTTGGGTGTCACGGTTCTCCTCTGAGGTATGTGATGTATGTTGTATTGGTTAATTGTCATGTGCTGTTTAAGCTTGTTGAAAGTAGACTCTGGAAATGAGGAGACCCTCCTTGTCTCAGACAACCATTTTTATGTCAAGTCCAGAAACCCTTGCCCTATGTCTGCCTTGCCCCCTAACCCTGTGACGGGGACAAAGGAAAATGGCAAACCAGCCCAAGAATCAGAACACCATGCTCTTGAAAATGGAAGGAGAAGCCATGCCCCCAAAAAGCTACTCTTGGTTATCCCAGGGCATCAAGATTCCTGAGGTGGGAATGGAAGCACAAAGCTCATCCAGGAGGCACTGCTCTGCCCTGCCCACAACTCTATGCAGTTGCTTGGCCAACTGGAGTTGCTGGAGGTTGCGAACATCTGACTCATCATTCTCTTCTTTCTCTGCTGCCTTGATCTAGCTGCTGTGTCGTCTGTTCTTCAGTTTTGCTTGCGACATGTCTAATAAACGCCCCCAATCCTGATAAACCCCCCATTCAAAGGCAAAAGCACACTTCTCTTAGTCATTCTCCAGACTTGACCCAACAGATATGAACCTGCAATTCTGCTCGCAAGGGCTTTTGGGAAATATAATCCTCAGACCTCAGTCCTCAGTTGGGTAGTAGACAGAGGACAATAGCAATAAACAAAGACAAGTATTGCAGGAGGAGTTGGTTTGTAAAAAACTAACTGCTTTGTATTACCTAGTAATAAAAATAAGCTTGCATTCTGAAGGTAAACCCTTTCACCTTTAAACTGAATTTTTATGCTAATTGATTGCTCAATAAGCATTTATTTTGTGCACCTAGTAAATGGCAGGCACAAATACAGATACCTGGGGATTTGGTGGCAAACACACAAGAGAAAGTGTTGGCCTTTTACAGCATGGAAGTCTTACGGGGCCTAGAGAAACAGCAAGTTTACTGAGACAGGGACTGTAAATCAGCTTTGCAAGCTCATGTGACAGAGAACACTTGGGATTCCACAAGACAGTTCGTGTAGTAGGGTGAGCAAGAGCTTGTCAGAGAAAAGTACAAACACAAGAATCCCAGAAGGAAGGGAGCAGAGGTGAATGGAAAGGAGGGGTAAGGCCCAGGAGTTTGAAATACCTTTAAGGGCAATGATAAGGTAGTCAAGAGAAGTGCTTTAACACCTTCAAATTTGTTTATTTTTTTTAATAAAAGATGGCTCTGTTTCTATTTCTGTAATAGAAGATTATAATTAAATACTTCCTTATTTTCTTGTGTTACTATTTGCACTTGTGATATGATCTAGGTTATATTTAAAGATTTATTTTTAATTTGTCTATGTATGTGTCAGTATGAATATATTTGTTTTCAGGTATGTGGGTGGGCCAGAAGAGGACAGCATATTCCCTGGAATTATTACAGATGCATGTAAGCTACTGACCAGTGTTCTGGGAACCAAATAGGTCCTCTGGAAGAGCAGCAAGTGCTCTTAACCACTGAGTCATCTCTGCAGCCCCTACGCTAACTTTAAGTGACTAGTACTTGCCATGTTGGAGACAGAACATCTAGAGCAATTTCTGAGGAAAAACTACTGGACTCCAAGATGAAGGGTAATGAGGAGAAGGGATATGACTGGAGGTACACCTGTCTGAATCTCTGCCTGTCTAGTGTTATGTTGGTGATTTATTTGCTGGATTGTTTGACATCTTGGAAAACTTTATTCTATCAAAGGTAAGACTGCAAGCAGGACAATTAAGCTGTGTGTGTAAAGAAATGATATCCAATAGAACTGGTCTACACATACCCTGCCTCCCACTCTTAGCAATGGCATCTAGCTTTACTCTACTCTGTTGCCATTTAGTTGTACTTGAATGTCCTTGTAGCACACGACTGGTCTAGCCATCAGGACTGCTACTTCTGCTTCTGCCTCTCATTTCATCTTCAGCAATGGGTGAGCATCCTGTCTAGCAAAGGACAGACCATTCAAAGTCCTGCCTCTCTACCACACCCACGCCATCCCCCCAACAAACAGGTGGGACTGCAAATCCAGGCTGTTATGATTAGGGTACCAGAAAGGTAGAGCTAAACTCCCCTTATAGCACTTGTCACTGAGTTCCTACTAACTGAGCTATGAGAGTACCTGATATTCTCAGAACACTGTGTCACATTGTCATTGAGCATGTGTGGCTATGGTCAACTCACATATCATTGATGGTGCAGTCTACCTCTAAGAAACTCTTCAAATTTTCCCACTCAGACTCTGTCTATTACCTATACCAGAGACCCAACTGTCACTACTGTTGTTCACATACATTTAGTTTTGAGTTGTGGCCTCAACTTCATAGCAACTGCCGACTTCAAGTGGTGGCATCTGGCAAAGTGCGACTTGTGCAGAAAATCAAAACAGAAACTTTGTCAAAATTCCTGTTTATAACAGCAAACTCAGCCCATTGGGCTAATACACAGGAGTACCCAACTATACATGTGCATGCTGTTGTATGTATGCTTAAAGCATGCCAAGACTTAAGTAGGAAGAAATCCTGCCTCCCCCACTCCTCCTTCTGACAGAAGAAACTTCTTATAGTCATTTCATTTTTATTAGTTTTCAAAATAAAGATCTTCTAGTCATTTGCTGATTATTTTACATAACTCACTAATGATAATTTGTTTAATTTAAAACATTATCAACCACATTCCTATTAAGACATAAGAGCTTAGGTTATTTGTGTGCATTTTAGTTTCATCACACCCTAAATCTGTAACTTTATCATTTTCTCAATGGCATCAGCAAGGGAGAATATCTGACTTCCAATATTAAGGATGCTGTTGAGCCCTAGATTTCCCTTCAGTTCTTTTTGTTTTTGTAATTTTTATATACTTTTTTAAGGTTAACAATTTTGACTTTTAATGGACAAACCTCAGGGTTTTTCTTTTTAATTTTGCTCGTAGATTAAATGTTAAAGTTGGAAATCAGCATAGAGTTGAGTCATTCCCTGAGTCTCGGGGATGAAGTCCCAGATGATAATGGATGATAATGGATGGTCTTTTAGATGTGATCTGGGATTGTTTGCAAGTATTTTATTGAGAATTTTCACATCTATGTTCATAGAAATTTTCTTTCTTTGTTAGGTTTTTGTAACTGTGGCCACATAAAACAAAATGGACAATGTTCCTTATCTTTCTATTTTGTGGAATAATTTGAGGAGTATTAGCATTAACTTTTTGGCTAGGAGAGTTTAAATGATTACTTCTTTCGCACTAAGAGTTATAGTTCTGTTTAAATTGCTTCTCTGATCTGATTTGACTTTTGTAAGTGATACCTATTGATAAAATTTTCCACTTCTTTTAGATGTTCCAATTTTGTAGTGTATAGGTTTTTAAAGTATGCCCTTATGATTTTCTGGATTGTCTCAGTGTCTGTTTATGTCCCCCTTTTCTATTCTGATTTTGTTAATTTGGATCTTCTCTCTGACTTTCACTTAATTTAGATGAAAGTTTGTCAGTCTTACTAATTTTCTCAAAGAACCAACTCTTTGTTTCATTGAATCTTTGAATGTTGTTTGTTTGTTTGTTTCCATAATATTGATCGCAGTCCTGAGTTTGAATATTTCTTGCCATCCAGTCCTTCTGGGTGTAATTTCCTCCTTTTCTAGAGCTTCCAGTTATACTATTAGGTTGTTAGTATGAGATCTCTCCAATTTTTTAATGTAGGCACTTATTCCTATGAACTTACTTTCTGGAACCACCTGCATTGTGTCCCATAATTGAGGGTGGGTACATTGTAGATTCATTAACATTCAATTCCAGAAAGTCCTTAATTTCTGTCTTGACCCATTTTTCATTCAGTTCAGTTTCCATGAGTTTGTAAGCTTCCAGTTACATCTGTTGTGGATGATATACAGATTTTATCTGTGGTAGTCATATAGGATGCTGGGAGTTATTTCATTTCTTGCATGTGTTGAGACTTGCTTTGTATCCATGTACGTGGTCAGTTCTGGAGAAAGTTCTATGAGATATTGAGAAGAAAGTATATTCTTTTGTGTTTGGGTAAAATGTTCTGTAAACACTTTTTAAATCCATTTGGCTTATAACATCAGTTAGCTCCAGTATTTCTCTGTTTAGTTTTCATCTGGATGACATGTCTATTGGTGAGAGTGGGGTAGTGAAGTCTCCCACCATCACTGTGTGAAGATCAATATGTGATTTCAGCTGTAGTAGTATTTCTTTCACAAACTTGGGTGCCCTTGGGTTTGGTGCATTGATATAAAGAATTACAATGTCCTCTTGGTAGAATTTTTCTTTGATGAGTATGGAGTGTCCTTCCCTATCTCTTCTGATTAGTTTTGATTTGAAGTCTACTTTGTCAGATATTAAAATAACTACACCAGCTTGCTTCTTAGGTACATTTGCTTGGAGTATCTTTTTCCAACTCTTTGACCCTGAGGTGATGTTTATCCTTGATGTTAAGGTGTGTTTCTTGGATGCAGCAAAAGAAGGATAGATCCCACTTTAGCATCTATTCTGTTAGTCTGCATCCATTTATTGGGGAATTGAGATAATTGATGTTGAGAAATATCAATGACCAATGATTGTTGATTCCTGTTATTTTGTTGTTGTTGTTGCTGTTACTGCTGGTGGTGGTTTGTGTATGTGCATGTGTGCACATTCTTCCCTTCTTTTGACTTTGCTGGTCAGGGATTATTTATTCTCTTTACTTTCTTAGATGTAGTTAAGCTCTTTAGGGTGGAGTTTGTGGTGATATTTTATTTGTGCTCTAACAAATAAAGCTTGCCTGGGGAACAGAGTGCAAAGCCAGCCACTATATTAAACATAGAGGTCAGGCAGTGGTAGCACACACCTTTAATCCTAGCATTTGGGAGGCAGAGATTCATCCGGATCTCTGTGAGTTCAAGGCCACACTGTGAACAGAGCCAGGCATGGTGACACAGCCATTAATCCCAGCACTAGTTAACCATAGAGTTCTGGAGGTCTGTACAAACAGACAGAAAATGATAGAGCTGGGCAGAAAGAGGAAGTGATGTAGTTGGGCAAAGAGAGGAAGACATCAGGGCACAGAAAGGTATATAAGGCATGAGTATACAGGAAGTAGCTCTCTTGGGCTGAGGATTTCCTAGTGGTAAGAACTTGTGGCTGGCTTGTTCTATTCCTCTGATCCTTCAGCTTTTACCCCAATATCTGGCTCTGGGTAATTTTTTATTAATAAGGCCATTTAGCAATTCTTGTTACAGGATTCTTGTTCTAACACCTTCTGTATGGTTGCATTTAAGCATAGATGTTGCTTAAATTTGATTTCATTATGTAATGTCTTATTTTCTCCATTTATAGTGATTGAAAGTTTCGCTGGGTATAGTAGTGTGGGTTGGTATCTGTGGTCTCTTAAAGTCTACAGAATATCTGTCCAGGCCCTTCTGGCTTTCAAAGTCTCCACTGAGAAATCAGATGCAATTCTAGTGAGTCTGCCTTTATATGTTACTTTTTTTTTCTTTTTCTCTTACAGATTTAAATATTTCATTGTTCTGTATGTTTAGTGTTCTGATTATTAGGTGCTGAGGAGTTCTTTTCTGGTCCAGTCTATTTGGTGTTTTTTATGCTTCTGATATTTTGATAGGGATCTCCTTCTCAGGGTTAGGTAAATTTTCTTCTAAGATTTTGTTGACAATATTTTCATATTCTCTGTGCTGGCCCTGTGTTTGTTCTCCTTCTTCTATTCCTGTTATTATTAGATTCGGTTTCCTGAATGTTTTGTGCCAGGAATTTTTTTAGATTGACCATTTTCTTTGACTGGGGTATCCATTCCTTCTATCCTGTCCTCAATGCCTGAGAGTCCCTCTTCTATCTCTTATATTCTGTTGGTGATTCTTGCCTCTGTGGTTCCTCTGAGTTCTGAAATGTTTCATTTCCAGATTTCCCTCAGTTGAGGTTTAAGAACCTCTATCATATTCATAAAGGCTGTTTTAAGGTCTTTTTCTTATGCTTCAGCTATGTTGGAATGTTCAGGGCCTGCTGTGATAGGGTTGCTTGGCTCTAGTAGAGACATATTGCCGTGGCTGTTGTTGATTGTGTTTTTAGACCAGTGTCTAGGCATCTGAGATTGGAGAAATTGTAATTCTAGGTGCTGATATCAGATCTTGTCTTTGTAGGGTGCATGCTTTGTTCCCTGTTTGTTTCCTCTCTGGCTGTAAGGAGTGTGGAGACATCGTGTCACCTGTAGGAAGTTTATCTGGGGTCCTGATAGATAAATTTTGCCTGATTCCAGGTAAAATGTATTTCAGGATATTCGGAGCTGATACTTAGGAACAGAAATGGGCTGGGGGCAGAGGCAAAGGAGTTCACCGGAGGGAGTATGGCAGGGTGTTCCACCAGGATCTGCCACTTAGTCCCCAGGGAATGAGGCAGAGAGTGAGGAGAGTCTACAACAAAGTTCCTACACAGAACTGGGCATGAACTAGGGAATTGGACTTGGTGGGGGGTGGGTGAAGCTCTTCAGTTAGACTACTGGTTATAGTGGCTTGAGTGTTAGCCCGGAAGGCCTGCTGTAGTTGGGGGATGGGATAAGGCAACAAGGTGAGGGAGGGAAGTTTGGAGGGGAAAATCTGTGTGATCCACTGGAGATGGGGGCAGGGGTGGCTCAGCAGGTGTTCTGTTGAAGAGTTAGAGGTGAGACTGGAGGATAGGATTTGGAAGGGAGCATGGATAGGTGATGATCTGCAGTTAGCCTACTAGCTTCTCTGTTTAGAGTAGCCTGTGAGTTCCCAGGGAGCGCCTGTTAGGAGGGGCAGATTGGTGTGAGCCACTAGAGATAGGGGTAGAAAGCTGCCTGGTTATGAGGGTTTTAAAGACCATTTTTCTGTGTTAGAGACTGTTCCATGCTGAGTGCAATAGAAAACACTCTTCATCATAGAAAGGCAGTGCTGTGGGATGGTTGTTTTGTAAGCTGTGGATATGTGTTGCTACTATTGGTGAATAAAGAAGTTGTTTTGGCCTATGGCAACACAGGATATAACCAGGTAGGAAATCCAAAGGAGAAGAGAAGCAGAGTCCAGGGAGACGCTGCAAGCTTCCACCTGAGAAGCAAGATGCCAGCAGAACTGTAATCTTCATGTTGAAAGTCTCTGCATTCTGGCCACAGTCTACTGCTGAATATTTATTGTCCCAGGACAACCTCCATAAGTGTGCTGATTAGATCTTTGTTCTTTATTTGCCTTTAAGAATGCTGTAGCACCCCCTAAAAACAGTGCACAGTCACAACAGTGTCTAAGGTCTCTATTCTGGTCTCATTTATGAAATGTTGCTTTTGGTTCAATGTAAACTTTTTAGACCAAGGTTATTTTACCTATAAACTTAAAGGCATTTCTTTATTAAATTGTAGTAACTCATATAAATAATATTGTCTGATATCAATAATTGTTTTACCTTTTATTTTAAAAAAGTTTTCTTTATCTTCCCTTCCTCTGGACATCTCTTTCTCTTCCTTCCTATCTTTCTTTCTGAAATTGTTGAGACTTCCATATTTTTAGTGTTCTAAAATTCTATCATGATATATAAAATATTTAATTTGTACTTACTAATTATTTATTGCAAAGTTCCACTCTCACTTGGCCAACATTCTCTGAAACTATGAGTTATTTCCATGTGGGGAAAATTTCATCAAATATTTAAATAGAGACTAAACTTTTATTTTATTTTTAATCAATTTCTGGCATTCTTAATATTGGAAACAGGACTTCCCAGGTAAAATAATAATATCTATAATTTCTCCCCTTTCTTTTTTAACTTTTGTAACATTATTGCATTTATTTTCTTTATTATACTTTAACAAGTTTATTAATTTTTTTGGAAATTAGTAGTCACAATTTTGATTTCTCAGTCCTTTTTACCTGTCTCTTTCATATTATCTCATGTGCATATTTAATGGCTTGATATTTTCAGGTTACTCTAGATTTTTCAAAAATTTCCTTTCTGAGAGAATTTTAACAGGAGAAAATTCTTTTTCTGTTGGGCCAAAATTTTTTCCCATTTTTACTTGTTTTTATTTACATCTCTCTCTTTGTACATTTACTTCAAATGACAAATGAGTTCTTCAATTCAATAAACACATACTTGAACCTGGTGACCTGAGTTCAATCCTCAAAACTCCTGTGGTGAAAAGAGAGGCTGACTTATGCAAGTTGTTCTCTGACCTCCACATGTCTGTAGAGGTGTGTGTGTGTGTGCATGTGTGTGTGCATGTGTGTGTGTGTGTGTGTGTGTGTGTGTGTGTGTGTGTGTAAGGCTATATACTGAGGCAGATATAAAATGTTCTCCACATTGGTGAGATTTTTCTGCTGGTACAGTCCAGTGCAATGTGAACATCTGCAATGTTGTAGGACCTCAGTGCTTCATTTCTGGTTGAGTAGCTATGGTGCATGGCTCTTTTTCTCTATGAAGGTTGTATAGTGGGGGGTGGGAGGGAGAGGAAGAGAGTTGTGGAGAAAGATGTAAACACCCATTCGTTTTTTATGCTCTACCTCAGACCCTACTTGCCCTCCTGCTGACTGTCTGACAGGCAACCCTCTCTACAGGGAAAGGGCACTAGGGAGCCAAGTTCCCTGGAAGCAGGGCTTCCACCCACCAGCAACATGTGCAGCAGGCCTCCACAGCCCTTACTACATACTGAAAATTCAAATAATTTCCTGGCTGTCTACATGTTCTGTTTCTTATGATGGGATATTATCTTTTAAACGTCCCCTACTAATGTAACGCTAACACATACTAAACCAGAGAGAAAATGAAAAGAATCTACACTCAAACTGCAGTCACTTCTTGAACTAAGTTCATTGCTAGTACAGTTTATGTCAGGATATTTAACAACCTTTATTACAATTGATGATTTGCTGTCGATTAGACTTTCCAGATATGATTTTAAAAATATTTTTATTTTTCACTGACACATAGTAATTGCCCACAAAGGCACAGTATGACATTTTAATATCTATATAATGCACCAAAGTCACCTGTGACCCTGGCCACTGAGCCTTGCTGTTCGAGCATTCTACATGTAATTTTGAAAGTACTTTATGATTTATTATTAAAAAAAATTCTGTAAAATGCATAATTTAAGCATGGACTTAACTATTAAAAACTTAAATAATAGTACATTGAAAAACATCTCACCAGTTGACTGGAGAGATTTGCAAAACAAAAGTAGTAATTAGAGTTGGGTTACTAAAAACAACAGAATTACTCACTCCTTGGAGCACTTTAAGAAACTCCCCCCAAATCTACCCTCATATTTTATTTGTCCAATAAGCCTGTCCATACACAGACCCATTCCTAAAGTAAGAGAGAGATACAGCATGTTCTGATTGACTTATACAATCTGAAAGCTAGCCTCTGTAGGTGGGCAGATCAGGGTTCCCACTACCTCACAAGACTACCTGGGGAAGAGAGGTAGGACCTGAACACACACACACACACACACACACACACACACACACACACACCCCAAAGGAAAAAAAATCAACAACAAAACAAAACATCAAAAGAGGTGCTAGGGGACAAGGAACGCTGAAGAGGCAAAAGAAATATCCATTTATCTTCAATCTATTTATAGCAACTAATTAATTAATGGTGATATATTCAGGCTATTGTATCATAGAAAGTATTTAGTTGACTCCACAGGACCAACCATGATAATGAAAACCTTTACATTAAGACAGTGACCTTAGATACAGTACAGGAAGATCAAGAGGAAGCTGGACATCCCCACATCAAAACTTGCTAAAGAATTCTTATAATGAAGTGTGACTCGTGTTTTCAACTTTGAAGAATATCACCATGCAGCTGCTTGGTGGCAGGGCTTACTTACCCCAGGCAGGACTGAGAAGCACCCGGATGCCCTTGGCAAACCTCGACTTTAGATCCTGTACTTAATCTCTCTGCATCTATTGTTCTGGTTACTGTGGTTCAATGCTAATGGCAAAGCTAGGAGCCTAGATTATAGAAATTAAATTTAATACACTGTAAAGAGAAAAGTGGGGGAGGTCATCCTTTTTAGAATTGTTTTCTCTTCACAGATATAACCAGTTCTGCTACGTGGCACTGTTAGAAATATTGTATCTGCCTTTGCCTTGCTTCTGCTTCATGGGACACGGGCTGCTTAATCTATATTTAGATGTACAGTATGATTAATTTCACACATAGTGTTTGATATATTCTGCTTTGTATCACATTTTTGTTAAATTTATTCACAAACTTATGCTTCTAATTTTAGTATTTTTTTTTGAAAAAATATAAACTAACATAAACAAGTATGCCTAAAGTTACAGGATTCTTAAAAACTCCCACTATGAGTTTTATTCATATTACATAGTCCTAATTATTTTTTTAAAGCGTATCTGCTTATACTTTTACAATACTTCCACACAAGCTGGCATTTTGGGTTTTGATAAATTGTTTGAAACTTAAACTTGACTTTTGCCCATTAAAAAAACCAAAAACCTCGGAACACAACACCCTCCTCTTATCGGAAACTTCAGTGTGGCTGCTAATGGCTCGTCAAATTTAACCAGTCATACACAGTGACAGGGAAAGGACCCAGACAGGAAGTCCGTGTCAAAAACGGTGCAGAACAGAAGCAGAGATCCTGCAAAGGAACGCCTTCCCGGGACCGTAGATTTTGCTCTGATTAGCCCATGCAAAATTTATAGAGCCAGATAATCTGTAAACAGAGACAAAATAATATTTTCTGTAAGACACTGTCACAAATTTTCACATGCGTCTTTGTGATAGAATCCTCAGCCCCAGTTCTGTCTGGCAGTCCAGGGCACAGAGGGCTGTCAGCCCAGGCGCCGGGGGAAGATGATTGTTCGGGGGATTTGCTGCTCTTTCTATTTGCCTAATAGGAAGCCTTGTGCTCAGCATTTCCTAAAGCAAAAGAAGAGAGATGAAATCTCTGGGCACCTCACTGCCGCTGCCTCTCAAAGATTTCCTGTCAAAACGAGCCTATAAGGGGAGAAAGGTTTTCAATAACATTTTTTTTTAACCTGGCAGGATTTCCAAGCCTGGCTATGAAAAGAGTTTGAAGGATCTGTCTTTGTTAAAGTTGAGGTTGGGGGAAAAGAAAAAGAAGGGGGAAAATGCTGCCGAAGTACCAGATCAAGTTGTTTAAAAATAAAAGGCAACTGAGCAATTTAACTGGTATTACCATAGGATGCACAGGAAAAGGAAAAAAGCTTTGATTGACACTTTATCCATATTTTATAGAGGTGCTTATTTTTTTTTCCTCCGTTCAAATGCAAAAAGTGACCTTGATGTTCATCCTCCTTAACTGAAATGCGGAAAGTGTATCTGTTGTAGCCATTTCCAGGACACTCAGTGGCTTGTAGAGGCAGTGAGCATGGGAAGTCTCCTTCTCACCTAAGGAAAGGTGGTCAGTTTGCCTTTAACCTTCTACCTGCTGCCCAGTCAGCCCTGAAATGCCCAATATCTGGAGAATACAGAGCTTTGGCCCTGGGACTACGCTGTCAGGGCTTACTGAAATGGGAGCCATCCCCCAGAACTTCCAAGGTATTGATTCCTTTTCCACTAATGCCAAACAAGCTTGGAGACAGATGACACAGATCCACTTTTGTCCCATCCTGGAAAGCCTTTTTAGCCAGTCCTTCAGTACAGTACATGAGCACCCCTCCCCGCCCCCATGCTATGCCCTTGAATAGCACAAAAGCAGAGACGAGCCTGACTGAAATGATTCAGAAACTGATGATGAAACAGTGACTCAAAGGTCTCTGGGAAGGGAACTCCCAGGGCGTCTTCAATTCTAAGTCATTCACAAACTCTTTACTCTTTCTAAAACTCAGCAAAGTGAAAACTGTATGCTAACAAAGAAAAACAGCAATACTAAACCCAAAATCAGAATACAACCTCACCTCTCTGTGGTATTTTCTAGAAAAGCACAGGGGTCAGAAGTCCTAAGGGGAACAGAGAGTAGAACAATTGGGTTTTATGATAAAGACCCTAAAGTCATTAAGGAAATATTAAATCACATTGGCCATATTTTGTTATGATGTGAAAACATTCTATACATTTAGGAGCCTTTTTTAATGAAAATGAAGCTATCAAAAATGGGAGTATAAATAGGCCTTTATAATCTGAAAATGTTGCATATGGACTGTACTTCATTCCACCAAATAGACTGGGCAAGTGAAGTTCTATTATATGTTAGAATGAGCCATATCATGTCAGTAGATTTATTTTATATTATGATGAGTTTCATTGTCTGCAGTTAAATTTTGAAATTTATAGACTAAATCCCTGTAACATGAACATACGAGTTAATGCACTAGATAACAAAAAAAAAATGTTTCTTTTCAAAAGTAGACACAGTTATGTAGAAAGCTGACAAGCTCTAGGCAAAGTAGGGCTTCGTAAATGGTGGCGAATGGTGCTAACTCACAGAATACCAGCAGCTTTAATAAAGGATCTATTTTCCTAAGGAGGGGAGCATGTGAGGAAAAGGATGACAGATTATCATGGAATCTTCTGGATAGCATAAAGACATGAGTGGAAATGGGACCTGATTCAACTACATACAGTTGTATGTGTGAGCATGTACTCTGTTCCTTAGAAAAGACTTAGGTTCTGGTGAAATAATTTGCAGACTCTCAAGACCAGCTTCATTTATGAGAAACCACTACCTACTGTAACATCTAGGCATAACAATATATCGCTATGCACCCACATTGAAATACCTGTTATCACCAGCTATGGAAATCTAACAGCGTTCAAAATAAAACAGTACAAAATAATGTGGTACGATCGCTGGGTGTTGTAATAGGAGCTGAGAAGTAAGCAAGGACAGCTGTGAAGTAGTGGACAGCTTGTAAGAGTCAGTCAAAGAGGGCTGGAGCGATTGCTCAATCGTTAAGAGCACTTGCTGCTCTTGCAGAGGACCCATGTTCAGTTCCCAGGACTCACATGGTGCCTTAAAACCTACTATAACTCTAGTGCCAGGCGACCCAATGCCTTTGTTGGCCTCTGTGGGCTTTTATACATGGTGCATAAATATACATTCACATAAAATTAATGATTTCAAAATAGTCTTAATCAATTCATTTTTTAGATAATAGCAGCCTCAGACACTGTCCTATGAAGTAGTACTATTTCACAGTACACCATCTACAACACCATCTACAAAGGGATGGGTGTAAAAATTAAAAGCAAGCTAAGTTCACTGAGGGCTAAGAACTGAGAGGGGTAAATGTATTGATGATATCACAGGAGATAGGATAAAGGAATTGGAATCGTGATAAACAGGCCTTCGACTGTTTATCTTGTTATAGCAAAGGCAGAATGTTAGAGACACATTTTCTTCTATTCTAATTACTACTAGAGTCGCATTTGACATTCTTCCTGCAGCATTGTCAAAGACTACAGAGGCTACTGTACCTACCTGGACAGCAGGTATGCTTACTGCATGGTGTACTTGCCAAGTCAAATCAGTAGGGAGACAGAATGTTCTCCTTGTGACCATTTGGAACCCTCAATTCTTTTTTTTTTTTTTAAGATTTCTTTGCTTATTTATTTTTCATTATGCATACAGAGAGCAGAGATTTTACATGTGAGTAGAGGTGTCCTTGGAGGCCAGAGGCATTGAGTCCCCTGGAGCTGGAGTTGTAAGCTTCCTGACCTGGGTGCTGGGAATAGAACTCCAGCCCTCTGCAAGAGCAGTATGTGAGTTCAACCTCTGAGCCTTTTCTTCAATTCCTAGATCCTTAATCCTAAATATAAAAGCAACTGTTGCAAATTGTGTGAAATATATATCTGTATATATTTATTCGCTTTGCCCATTTGTCTCCTAAAATTATAAATATAGGAAGAAGAACTGACAGTAAACCAACACAGCTTTTGTAGAGAACATTGGCTTAATACACAGCTAGAAAATCTGCAGCTTCAATCGGTGGAGATTTCCAGGCCCCTCCACACCTAATGTTGAAAGGAGAAAGAAAGCAAGAGATGCAGCTTTGCGAGGCACTTTGGCACTTCTCTGCCTCTCATTGCTCGGCCCAGAATTAATGAAATGTCAGAACCAGGCTAGTGGAAGGCTTCCTAATTTGCAATGTAATGAAACAAAAGAATCTAAAAGCCACATGCTTCTCCTTTCATATAAAGAGAAGACAATAAAAAAAGAACAAATTACACTTTGTATCCTGGGACATGAAACAATTGCAGGAAGAGGAAGGTGGTGGATGCAAGGCTCAGTGGACCCTTTAATGAACAGTGGCAAAATACCCTCCCAGACAAAGGCCATTCTTTGTATGTTAAAGACAGGAAACAGGCTGTTTCTAATCAAACTTTTGTAAAAGGATCGGCGTGGATTTTCCCCCCACTGACTTAATATCAACTTTTGGAATTAATCGGGCTTCGTCAGGGGATGTGTGCATACATCACAATAGCTTTTTTGCTTTTCCAATCACTTCATCTGGGATTGAGCGCATCCTAGGGAGTTTCCACATTCACCTGACATCAATTTCCCAGCACCTGCTGATATCCATTTCATGTCACAATAATTAACTTGCAGCTATTACAACCAAATTTCATAATTAACATTTTATTTGTCAAAAATTTTCCATGCATATGTTTATTGTAAAAATGTTACTACTCATCAGAAATCCTTTTATTTTACTCTTTATAATCTTGTATAAGAATTAATTACTGTGGAAAATTTAAATGCCCATGGATTTCAATTTTGTACATATTTTTTATTGTTAATGATGAATAAAATAATGAGAAATACATTCCTGATATTTAAAGAATTTCAACTATTATATCATATGTCTAATGGGAAATTGTAAATCTCATACTGTAACCTCTTCTCACCTTCAATTTTGAAGAATTCCACAGATAGACAATGGGTCAATGTGAAACTCATAACAAACCAAACAGAATTATTTACATTCTCAAAATCTGGAAGAAATGTTTGGTTACAAACTCTGACCAGTTTGGAATCTGACACATGTGTACACATGTTGAGACTAATCTCACTCACACAATTCACCAATTTTATCAATGTACAATACATAATAAATTCTTAAGAAAGATACTGAAAAGGATAAGCTCCCTGATCCTCTGAGATGGATACATGACTGACAGCCAATTTGAAAATAACCTATAAACTGACAACTTGAAAGAGTTTTCTATTATAGATGATAACTTTATTTGATCAAAGGATAACTGAAAAATACAATTTCACTTTTTTTTAAAGTACAGTTGTCATCTGAGGAATGAATGACCTTTAGGCCCTAACTATATTTTTATTTAATGTTTATTTGGGTCACAGAACTGTTAAAATGACTCTTACCTGGGAAATACTAAGGATGATCTCTTCTCTTTCTTGTTTTAGGTTAATGTGTAGTCACTAGATAACAAATGTAATAAACATACCAAGATGTAGCTGAATCAAAGGTTATCCTACATTTGGGTACTCAGTACTCACTGTAAAAAGGACATACAATGACATACAAAATTAGGTAGTGGTGTACCTGATTCATAGCTACATAGGACAATAAAGCAGGAAGATTTCCAGTTGGATGCTAGCCTGGGATGCCCAGTGAGACTGTTCTAAGAAAAAAAAATAGTATATAATATAATATGATATAATACAATACAATAATAATAATGATTAGTGGCAAAATACACACCTAGACAAATGGCATTCTTCATAGATTAAGGATGAAAAGTACCGTGTTTCTAGCCAAACTTTTGTAAAAGGATCTTTATGCATTTGCCCTCTACCGACTTAACATCAACTTTTGAAAATAACGGGGCTTTGCAGGGGATGAACAGGCATATCACTATATATATATATATATATATATATATATATATATATATATATATATATATATATATATGAAATGACTAAGTTGTAGGGAGAGGTTGCCTCTGATGAGACTTCTTGAGGAATATGGGATTATTTGCTAATTCTGATCATTTCTGTATGTGTACCACTTTACCTGCAAACACAATTAGAAATAAGAAAAATGTGACTTAGAAGAAACAATCTGGGTAAGATTTCCCGTCTACAAACTCAAGGTTGAGATTCAAATCTTGGTTATCATGCTGCTTTTCAAAGTGTAGAATGTACCTTGCCCAGCTGCAGGAGACATGGTAATAGAAACCCCTGCAAGCTCCGAATGTGTTAGCTCACGGTTCTCAGTTACTCGGAGGAGATCCCTGGGTACATCTCACTGGAATCACAGCATTTACTCTCTTCTCCCTTCATCACCCTGCTTTCCGAGCTGCTGTTTCTCTGGCCCTTCATTTCTTCATTTATACGAGGGATTCTCAGAAGTTCAGGTTCGGAGGAGAGAGCATACCAAACCTTTAGCATAGTTCCCATCTCCAACTTAAAGCATTCATTAGGCATGCTCCCAGAACAGAGCCTTTCCTTGAAACAATAACAAAGAGGCCCACAGTGAAGATCTCATTCGAGTAACTAGGAATCTGCTCCACCTTAGTCAGGACTGCAAAATGTAGTGTGAGGCTCGAGGAACCTGGTGACACCACTGGGGATCCCCACAGTAGTACAGACTGCTACATATGCTCACTGCAAATTTTGCCTCAGGGAAAAGTAGAGGGCCATTTAAGGGACTCCTTCTGTGCACTGAACTGTCAACTCTCAGGAATGCAACAATGAAATCCTAGAAAAACTCTCTGGGAAGCTCACTTGAGTCAAAGAATGTGAACATCTAAAATTAATAAATATCTGTTTCTTCAAACCTGCAAACAAGGCCTGGTTGATTTGGTACTTAGCTTACCCAAGTAACTCCACACAATATGTCCTGTTTTAGAAAGCTATAAGCCTCTCCTATGTATGTAAAATATTTTTTTTTTCTTAATCAACAAAGGGCTTCCTTTGTGGGGATGTATTGAATTCATCATAAATGAATCTGAGGGCTAGGGAGATGGCTCAGCTGTTCTCTTAACAGAGAATCTAGGTTGGGTTCTCAGCACTCACATGATGTCTCACAACCATCCATAGATCCAGTTTCAAGGGATCTGATACCATCTGAGTTCCACGTGCACCATGCACGTGCTGCTCATACATTCATTCAGGCAAAACATTTGGACACGTAAAATATATGTAAAGGAATCTTTAACTCTTTGCATCTGAGGGGCTCAGTGGTTGAAGGGCTGTAGGAAAGCTTTGTGTCAACAGCAGCTGCATCAATGCCAAGTGGGCACAGCAGCCTCCCTGTAATTCCTGACTCAGATGGAGGAGGCAGAGGGACCCAGGCACAAGCTGCTTAGGGAGACAATGAGCTCTGGGTTTGTTTAGAAGTCTCTGCCTCAAGAGCATAAGCTGGCAGAACAATCTAAGACAATTCCTAACAACAACGTCAGTGTGCTACAAGTGCATGGGTACGCACACACGAAAAGAAGAAACCCATATTGAAACCTCATGCTTAACTTTGTGTAATAGAGGAGTCAGTGGCTAGTCAGAGAAAGGTACTTGCTATTAAACCTGATGACCTGAGTTCATTCCTGAGACTTCTGAGGAGACAACAGACTTCTGGAAGTTTCCCTCTGACCTCCCTCCACATATTATGAGCCTCGGCAGGCACACACACCACAGACACTGAATAAAAGCTAATAAACGTACTTAAAATATTAGCCAGACTCCTGCTTAGGTAATATGGGAGAATCATGCCTCCTATGTGCATTGTACAGAAAGGTGAGGTGCAGAGCCACAGTCGAGTGAAAACTTCCGCCACCATGAGGACCCCCTGTAGTCAACCATAAGCTGGCATGCAAAACATAAGACTAACTGTTCATTGGAACTGGGAAGCAAAACAAAGCAAATGAATAACAAAAGAAATGAAATTTAATTCCCTCCTTTGCTAACATATTTAGGTTTTTTAGTCAGAGTTTCTCTGTGTAGTCCTGGCTGTCCTGTAACTTGCTCTGTAGACCAGGGTGGCCTCAAACTCACAGAACTCAACCTGCATCTCCCTCCCAAGTGCTAGGATTAAAAGCATGCATCACACTGCCTGGCTCACATGTTTGTAAAACCTACTTTCCATTTTTTTTTTTCAAAGAAAAAAAAACGTTTTAAGTTTTGCAAAGTTTGCTTCCTTCTCTCTTTCTCAGAAGTGAAGTGGGGGAACGCATCTGCCAGGTGGGCTTTTTCCAAGTCTTGATTATTAAACCGTAATTTTCCTCAGATTTCAAATGTTCCTATCAATAGAAAGGCTGTGGGAAGATGATACAGCTAAATCACTGCTGGTAGACAATTAATGGAGTCTGCTGTCTCAAGCCAAGATTGGCCGGCTCCAAGGCTCTCCTAATCAAATTCCTCAGTCTTCAATGCAGCGGGACTGCGTTTGTGAGTTAATGCTATAAAGCAGCAACGAACAAACACAAATGGCTTAATCTTCTTTAGCAGTCACATCCTCCCACACGAGTCCATGTAATTAGGAAAATACTAAATCTCATGTCCTGAATTGTGAATACAACAGATTGTTAATCGTTATATTTACATGGCTTAGATGAGAAGTATTTAAATTCATGAGCACTCTAAGATTTCCTTCAAAGAATATCAACACAAGGACAGTACCTGGACGTGTATTACCAGGTCTGTGGCTTGTTGGTGTGTTTATGGTAGTTGCTTGAAGAATTGTTACATGACAAATTCCACTACAGCAAAAGCTGAAGACACACACACATTGTTATCCGTATCCGTTTTGTACATCCATATGAAAAAAAAAAATAAGCTTGGAATTCACAAATTTTAAGGAAAAGGCCTATTCACATTCACATGAAAATACAAGCCCAAATTCAAATAAAAATGTGATCTATTAACATGTATCATAAAGCACTTCAAATGACTCACTGCATGCTATACTTTATGCTTTACACCAACATAATATTGATTTTTGACAAAACACATTGAATAAAAGATTTATAAGACGTGTATCAGATCTCATTTGGCCAACAAACTATAACTCTCCTTTGTCTGCCTTATACACAGAAGCAAAACAATAGTAATGTTTCATTATTTCAATAATGTTTCAGTGACTCACTATGTTCATCATTTAAAAACTAAGAGAATACGAATAGCAAGTGACTAATAACAGGATGATTTGCTCTGCTTCCTATTGCTCATGCGAACAAAATTATGTGTATGTTCATAGTATCTTTGTACATACACAAGGGGACGTGTGTTTGTACTTTCAAGGATAAATTTACAGATGACAGAGAAGAATATGATGACTAGCAAAGAAAATGACTTTTTAAGTAAAGTGGGTTTTATTTCATAAATAAAGACATATCAAGGAGTGGCAATGGCCTAAAATTTACAAAGCAGAGAAGCTTGACCCTGCAGGAAGAAGTTGTAGGCCTTGCAAGCAAGCCCATGCAAATCCTTAGAAACCCTAGCTGAATGCAAGAAGCTGGCTGGGAAGCAGGAACCTGGGTCCCTTTATCTCTGCAATCCCCACCCTCTCTTTTACCTTCCAAAGTTGTCACGCTGGACTTGGAACAACAATCAGGAGACTCTCCTGAAGCTGTCCTTTCTCCTAATCTATTCTTTCACATAATTAACTGCCCGACTCATTTGTCCTCTGATTTTATCTGAGAGACTGGCAGGTTTCACTAATTTCTACAGTTACCACATATCAATGTTAAGGAAATATTTCATTTCCCAAATGAAAAGCAAACACTCAGAGCACACATGAGAAAGGCTGAGACACTGGGAACTTAATAAGCTTTGCCACTCTTTGAGTCAATGATTTCAAAGCCCTCAAAAAGCAAAGGCTTTGGCTCTCATTGTGCTGGGACTGAAATGAAGAAAGGTTAAGTGATCTGTTTATTTATTTATTTGTGATGTGTTTATCCTTCCCTAGCAAGTCAGTAATGGTGCTGGGAATAGGAGACAAAAATTCTGATTCTTCCTTCTCCTTCTAACCACTCACCTTGCTTACATGCTCATGGTAGAAGTTAGTGACATTTACTATTATTATAAGCCAGGCACCATCTTGACCAAGGTGGTCAAGGTGCCTCTGCTCCACTTAGAAACAGTGTGAAAGCCAGGCGGTGATGGCACACGCCTTTAATCCTAGTACTCGTTGAGGCAGAGCCAGGCGGATCTCTGTGAGTTCGAGGCCAGCCTGGTCTACAGCGCGAGATCCAGGATAGGCACCAAAACCACAAAGAGAAACCCTGTCTTGAAAACACCAAAAAAAAAAAAAAAAAAAAAGAAGGAAATAGTGTGAAAGGTTCAGACTGCTGCTTCCGAGCTACCGGTTCATAGCAAATGCACTCTAAACCATGAGAAGGTAAAGAATTGTGGCAGTAACTGAGATAGTTATTCAGGGAATCTCCCAGAGGGTTGTCACTGTGCAACAAGCACTGTGCTAACAGCATTGAGTTCACCGAGTCAAGTGAGACATGTAACAGACTTTCCAACCTACTACAGTGAGTCAAGTTTCCAGAAAACACAAAGAAATTGGAAAGTCATTTAGCACAAGCACACATCTAGTAAGGACTAGACAAGGGGGTTAGGATGGATGGATCTGACTTCTGTCTCTGATCATTTCTTTCTGAAGGACACTGCCTTTTTCTCATCCCTCTTCTCTATCAAGATACTAACCATTGGAAATATCTTTAATACAAATACATGGAATTTAGCACAAAAAATTAATTTAGAGCCATCAAATTGTTTAGCAATGTTATTTCCAACTATGAACACACACACACACACACACACACACACACACACACACACACACACACTCCAGAAAGAATTTTTTGAAAGGGAAGAGGAATTTTTAAGGGAATTATTCCCGAGTGTAGTTGCACATACCTTTAACTTTAAACACAGCACTTGGGAGACCATCAGATGCACCTTGAGGCCACCTTGATCTACGTAAGTTCCAGGCTAGGCAGAGCTATATAGTAATATTCTGTCTCAAAAATAAAACAAAGTATTATTTCAGTTTCTAACTACTGTAACACAATTGTGTCCTTTCTGCTTTGGGAAGGTCTAACATAGGGACTATTTTGACTGAGCCATTTAATTCAAATACACATTTAACTAAAATCTAAGCTTTTACTAAATACAAATTTATTTCACTATCAATTTCTAAACAATTTTATTAGATATTGTTTAAATTTTAAATATGTAACAAAGATGTGTAAAATATAAACTCAAATTACTATGTTGGCTCTACGGTAAAAAAGAAAGTAAAACTTTGATGTATTATGTGATTGGTGAAAAACAAGCAGTCCTGTGCATCCAGACCTGGGTTCAGCATGTCCTAACCAGAGAACACTCTAACCTATCATGGATATGTACTCTACCGACTTGCATTTTCCTCACTTCTAAAAGGGTGCCATTCTTTCCTCCTTTTAAGACAGTAGGAGGCAAAGGTCCTTCGTTTGGTTCATCATTCAGTGATGCCATGCTCATCTTCCCTAGTTCTTACGGATACTAGACCTATAGTTATTGATTGGATGATAATACTTCAGACTTCCAAGTTAGAGTCTCAGTGTATTTTCTGATACAGGTAAATGGTTTGATTATTTGAATGTTACTAATGTAAGCATAACACCTGGGAAGTGTTTATCTTATTTGGGAGCTGATAAGATGGTCTGCCTCATTTCAGAGAGTTTGAATACATCTGAGGACTAGAAATTGAAAAAGTCCATGCTTTATGCATAGCAACAGCCTTAAGAAGATGACCATTTTTATACTGCTGCCCTGAGATGTCCATCACTCAGGGTAACATTATAATTGCCAAATATTACACATACAACCAGTGGGTAATATTACAGGGAAGTGGCTAGTTCATATTTGTCCTTTGTTCTAGACATAAACACTGTCTCCACCTTGTAATATAAAATTTATACCTATCTTTTGATAAGCAGAAACCATAGTATACTCATGGGGACCCTATTACCAAAAGCATAAAAATATACCACATATGAATGTGCAAGCAAAATGTGTACTTTAAATATATAGTGTCTGTCTAGAAATTAATGTAAGGATGTCTCATCATTTTTCTGTGCTTAAGGGTAGATTTAATTCATTAGAGGCTTTGGTATTAAAACTTTTAAATTATTTTAGCATTTGGTGAGAATATAATCATTAGCTATGGAGTCAGAACTAGGCATTTTTTTGAGCAGTATATATACTGAACAAGGACACCAAGGCACTATGAATGAGCTTTTTTGCATCAGAAATGGAAATCGTGAATTTAAGGCTATTATTACAGGATTCTATACAGTTAGACGTTGCCATATTGGCAGTGGTTTTGAGTGGTGGACCATCTCAGGCAGCAACCATAACAGTGATAAGCTTACAATTTTCTCTTTTGGGTGCTTCCTCAGATTGTGT
The DNA here is from genome assembly GCF_949786415.1 of Peromyscus eremicus. NCBI lineage: Eukaryota > Metazoa > Chordata > Mammalia > Rodentia > Cricetidae > Peromyscus > Peromyscus eremicus. The sequence continues at coordinate 118,559,398 of NC_081421.1, read as the reverse complement.
TCCTATTTCTCTACACTTGCCACTATCAACCTATGAACAGAAAGGTTTACAATGATTACATCCACTTCTTCAAAAACTCTTCATTCATGCCCTAATCTCTTAACCCCACACTCTGGTACTAATGGGTCCAGCGAAACCCTTAAAAACCAGCAGTGAACTTTGATCAAACTCAGTGGTTCTGTGAGTCTTTGTCTACTTGTAATTTCAGCTAAACTCTTTGAATGCCTCTGAAACTTATATACTTTGTTGTTTCTCTTTTCATCAAAAACTAACTTCCAGTCTCTCTCATTTGGTTCTGTCTCTCATCCCATCTCTTAACTGTGAGTCTCTGAGGTCTTTCCTCTCTCCTCTTTAGACTCCCTCCTTCAAAGATCCCATGGTTCCAAGTCTTAACTCTATATAGACAACCTTGAAAAGTAGATCATGGGGCAAAGGAGATGTCTAAGTCAGTTAAGTACTTGCCACATAACCACAGGGACCCGACTTAGGATCACCAGCACCCACACAAAAGCCAAGTACAGCACTATAATTCTTCAATCCCAGCCCTGGAAGGCAGGTATAACCCTGAGGTCCACTGGCCAGTACAGCCAATCTGTGAGCTACTGAGTCAGTGAGAAAGACCATCTCCAAATATAGTCCTCTGGCCCCCACATTCACACACATGCATACAACACACAAGTGTACATACACACATTTCACCACACATCACACATACAAGAAAATCAAGCCTCCATACAGATTTTTTTCACCTAATTTAATCTCTGGTTTCCGGAGCTATAGAACGCACTCCTGAATGACCTGAGGCTATCCCAGACTCGGCTATGAGTCACTTGTCTTCTCCATCTATCCTTCCAGATTTTCAGTTCTCTGGCTACTCAGTTCCTTCTACATGCACTCTTGTACCACTGCCTCTCTCCTGGCATCTTGTCTAAACTATGCTACCATTTTTCTACCAAGTTAGTACTGCCCTGGTTTATAACCCTTCAACCCACTCTGTAACATGTGCAGCAATTTTCATACAGTATTTCTGTTCTTCAGGTTTGGAGGAGACACTCTCTGTAGCCTTTTGTTGCCTGTTAGACAAGCTTATGGCCACTGGTTGTTTAACACATATTCAACAAACGATAATGCAATACACATCATCAGACATGCCTGTGTGTAGTGGATGGGGGGGGGGGCTGACAGTGGTTTATTAATAGCATGTTGCTTTTACACAGGAGAAGTGACGCTGCTTAAGAGTTGTGTTCTGTGGTTATCTCCTAGTGCACTCTGCCACATACTGAATGCTCTGAACAGGTTAGACTGCTTGAGATCTAACTTCTGTTTCCTTTTCCCTCTCCAAGTAATTGTATACTGAGTCTTTTTTCATCTTCCTTTTCCTCCTGATTATCTTTGAAATCCTTCCTGTACGTGAAGCCCAGCTCAAGTGCAATTACTCCTCAATTTATTTATTTCAAATACCGTCGGAACAACTGGAGTTCTTTGTACATGAAACTCACCTGCAATACACTCTTCTGGAGTATATGTCACCCTTCCCTGGCCCATTGGAAAAAAGCTTGGGGACTGGCACCACATTTTAACATTTCTTTGTAGGCTCTAGTGCAGTGATTCTCAACCTTCCTAATGCTGCGACGTTTTAATACAGTTCCTTGTGTTGTGGTGACCCCAACCATAAATTATTACATTGCTACTTCATAACTGTAATTTTGCTACTGTTATGAATTTAATGTAAATATCTGATATGCAGGATATCTGTTATGTGACCCCCATGAGAGTCATGACCCACAGGCTGAGAAACACTACTCTAAAGGCTTAAAATAGTAGCTAGCTCATAGCACATCTTCAATATTTGTTGTATAAGTGAAGAAACTAATACAGCATGCCTAATAGCTGGGGTGTTTTTCCTGGCAATATTACTTCCCATAAAAGGAATCCCTCACTGGTGTGAGGAGAGATGGACCCTCTGCTGGTAGAGATGTTAACAAGATATTCTGGGAGGCAATAGTCCCATCTGGAAAAATCTCCATCCAGACCCTAATTCCTCCACAGATCTGTTTGGAAGGAGATCAATTTTCCAATGAATTGGGGGAGCATGAAGTTCACTAGAGCAGGGGCGCCTGTAACATAACATTATCACCTCCTTGGGAACCCAGTATTTCTAGAAAGAATAGCATCAAAATCAATTGCTGAGCAATGCAGCTCTTACCATACAATTCTAGGAAATGCTATTTGCAGGAACAGTAAAATAGACAAAGCTTTGCTTGGTCTCCAGACACTCTTATCCTAAACCAGAGGCCTCCAATTTTCTAAGCTCATTAAACCACTCTCTAATTTTATGCCTGTAACATACTGCTGCATATGTAGTTTAAAACAATCATAAGATTTAGCATATTCTATCTTCAAAGCTCCTTGCACACATCAAGTAATTATCCATATAATACCCTTGTGAGGAGGGTGTTATTATTCCCATTTTATAGATAAGGATATTGAGACACTAGAGATCTAATAATTTGCCCACAGCAGTATAGTCGACCAGCTGCAGAAACAGAATTAAAATAGAATTTTCAGAGTCTTTGTCTCAATTTCCAAATTAAGAGTACACAGAGTACCAGGCATGCTTCTGTTTGCACAGTTACAAAGGCTACATGGATGTGTACTAAATTCTATGTAAGTCTGGGAAAATAAGTGACTATGCCACTGACATATACAATTTCGTGTTGTACACTTCCCACATGCAAGATAAATAACATTATTCACGTATGCTGAGGAATTGTGCACCAGCTGCACGATTCAATTTAATAATCTGCTGCTCTTGAAGACAGAACATTCCACACTGCTAGGAATTTTAGTGCTTTTGCAATGAGATGATTAGAAGCAAAATGGCTGATTTGAAAAACAAAAATAAAAACAATTTCCAACCACATTCATTTCAGCTGCAATACCTCACCAAAGTGCAGAGGACACAATAATCCTGTACCTCATGCGCAATCAATTACATTTTAGTTCAAGATGCTCAGTGGCTGAACAGGATATTATTTTATATCCTCAACAATATGTTGTTCCAGTTACTAAGGAAACCAGTAGCAAAAACCAAGTTTGCCATGATGTGTTCTCAAGAAATGGACTACAATGTCAGTCTCTGGGGTGTCATTACAACGTGCTATTTGCATTCAAATTCCCCAGAACCCTTAAGCAGCTGATGTATTTGTTTATGAACATGAGAATGCAGTTTTTTAGCTCAGAAAAAAGATTTTAAACATCCAACCAATACGTCAATAGTTAACCATTTAGAGGGCTCTGGAGTGAGCCTGGGCTGTCTCTTGCTGGATTATTCTGTGTTGTGTTTCCACGGGTTTCCGCGGAGGCTTCCATTCCTAGCTCATAACGTGCGTCCTGCTAATCGACGCTGTTCATTCTGCTCCGCGCATACTAACAAACGGGCAAAATCATGTTGGCTTATACTATTGGATGTCACACATAACAAGAGTCTACAGGAATCAATACAGATATTTTACACACGAGGTTTCTGGAGTCTGTGGCTATTCAGGCCAGCCTCCAGGTTCCTCGGGGAAAGCAAAGGAAAGCCCAGATATTTGACAGACACTTGCCTCTTTTGTCAAAAAGAAACAACAAACATTCTGATGAGTTATTGATGCTTTTATCATTGAAAACTCTCCTGACGAACTACTTTTCTGACCAGAGATGACAAGGCCTTGACACGCTCCCGTCGCCTTCAGTATACAGAGCGACAACGAGCTGGCTGGCCGAATGGACAAGGGCAGAGGCAGCAGTCGTCAAAGGCCCGCAACAAAATCAGCTGCCAGGCATTCTCCTGCCAGAATCGCTGTCAGCATCCTTTGTCTTCGGGTTTCTCACTTCCAACTTCGTAATTATTTTTATATAAATAGCGTTTCTTGGACTTCAAATCTATTTTATATTTAGTGAAATAAAACTATAAACAATACAAAATGAACTTGTGCTAAACAAATCATTTTTATGACTGAGCAATTTCGTGCTCTCACACCAAAGAACAGAAAAATCTAAATTAAAGAGGCAAGATGTCTGTTCAAAATTGCAGACGAGCAATTCTGAATCCAGCCCTTCCTGGTAGAAAAAAAGATTAAAAAAAAAAAAAAAGAAAAGAAAAGAAAGAAAAATCTAATTAAGTAACATGATAATTTTCCAAAGTATGCCCATTGATTTACATCGAAGTTTTCTTTTTAATTATTGTCAAAAACTTATTTTAACAAAGTAATCGTGGACGAATCTTTTACATTCCTCAGTTTTCCCTCGTTTCCTACTCTTCCTATCAGTACCATACCAGGTACATGTTTTGTTCTCAAACACTAAGAAGTTACAAGGGCAAGAAAAAGCATTCTTGGGTGTCTGGGAACCCACATGCTAGAGGCTAACTCAGTGTAAGATCCCCCATCCAGACTCCAGGAGCCTGACCCAAAGGATCTCTGCAACTGACCCAAGGATGCAATTAAGTCTCGGGGCTCATCAGCCTGGCTATGTCAGGTGCAGGTCTTCTGTGAGCCAAACAGCTCTTAGTGTAAAACAAAGCCTTCTCTAACTCGGGGGTGATCATTCAGGACAGGCCTTGTGTTTCTCTCAGTGGATCTGACCCTCACAAAGCGATTGGGTGTGAACCAGATTTTCCTTTTTTTCTTTTATGTTTTCATCATTTTTTTTTTTCCTTCAGGTCAGGCTTCTTTGGTTTCACCCACATAATCATCTGGCTTTCTTTGTGCCTCTTTCTTTCTTGTTACATGTCCTTCCATTTAGGAAATGTTGGATACCTTTCTTCTTTGGCTTAAACCTTTGTCAGAAAAGTCACGTGCTCAGAGAATGTGTGTAGGCAGTTTTCTGATTCCACTGAAATCAGAAAGTACCTTGCTCAGATTTAAAGAGATCATGCTCAGGCTCTGTGAGGAAGGGCTCCGCTGGGCTCCCAGGCAGGGCAGCAGTGCCTGTCTTGGGCACAAACCTTGGATGGCTGCTCAGCACTTCCTCAGTACAGTGCTCTTGGCTTAGTCCTGTGGAAGATGCATTTTCAAAGTGAGCTTGTTTTTTCCCTAAGATGGATTTCCTTTTCTGTCTCCATGTAGAAGTTTGCTCACTTTCTGTGAAGGATCTCACTTTAGTCACTTATTATTTGGTGGTTGAAATCGAAGCCATTGTAGTCTTGTATATGTAAAACACACTCTACCGCTCATCTACATGTACCCATTCTTAGCGCCTCTCTTAAAATCAGATTAAGAAATATACACTATTTTTTAGTCTAATAACTTGTAAATGATGCTGAATGTAAAGACTTAATTATAAATAGAATATGTAAAGCATTTACTGAAAAAGAAAATAACGGGAATAGGCAGACTTCCATAGGAACACTTACAGTGGTGCTCTGGCAAGCCACATCTGTATGAGGGACTGCAGACAAGAAGGCCAACAAGCCTGCTGTCAAAGTCAAAGTTTAGGATCACTGTTTATATTCTTTTTTAAGGGGCATACTTTTTAAGGGAATCTAAAATAATACTTACACTTCAAAAATACACACCATTAAAATATCCTTCTATTGAGATTAAAAAAATGGTTATGCTTTACTGTTTCAGAATAGGACTAAGATATCACAGAAAAGAAAAAACATATTAATGAATACAGCTTAGAATAGAAGCTTAAAATTGCTACTCGTAAATTGCATGCTGCTCTTGATGACAGTGTCTTGAGTGAACTAAAGTGTGACTTTGTGCGGTGTGCAGGGCACAGCCAGCCTCACACAGCATCACCGAACTTCATTTATAGGAAGTTAGCAGGTGCCTCTCTCAGCTCCAGCAGGCTCTGCTACTATTTTTCCAGCACCTTATTTTGGGTAATGATAGAGGCCAGGACCACTTGGACAAAGAATCAGCTACACCTAAACACCTGCCTGACCCAGCCCCCAGCACCACCGCCTGTTGGTGTTCAGAGAATACGGTGACCGAGGTTAAAGAGCCCTGTGCAATAGTGACAAGCCAAGCTCAGGACACAGGTACGAGTTCCCCGGAAGGTGCAAGCGGCCTCCTCTCAGGAGCTCTACCCTGGAGGGAAGGGAAGGTCCGGGCCCTCATCTGTCTGCGTCAAACTGTTTCGCCTTACCTCTGTTTCAAAGTCATAAGAAAACTCTTCAATCTTAACCTTGGCATGAGGTCAGGAGAAAAGACATTAGAGGGCACGTTTATAGTTTTTATCCCTCGGTCTCAGGGGCCTGTGCATCCTCAGACCAGCTGGGCCTTTCGAAGTCTCACAGAGGCTCAGTACTCTTTCTAGTTACAATTTCCTTGTTTGTCATTTCTTTTCTCTCTTTCTCTTTTTAAGAACCAAACTGATTAGTTAGCAGTTGCTGGTTGCTTTTGAAAGTGAGTGTGCGTGTGTGTGTGTGTGTGTGTGTGTGTGTGTGTGTGTGTGTGTGTGTTTCCTCTGAAGCAAATGGCTTAAAGCTTAAACTGAACTGTCTGTTATCAACTCTCCTTTCCACACTAATAGCATTATCTTTCCTGCAAACCCACCTCTGATAACCTCCCGTGCCATGCCTGTACTTCCTGTGTAGTGATCCACAATGGTAGGCAGTCAGAAATACATTACACAGAGAAGTGAATCCATTCATATTTAAAGTAAATGAGTCAGAGAGGAAACAAGATGTTTACTGCTTTCAGGGTGAAGGAGGGCTGTATCCAGATATTTCTGTATTTCATTCAGGATATTGTTTGACACAATAAACATACACTACCATTCTAGAGACCTGGCCATATTTCAAAGATATTTTGCATAAGCCCTAATGTTTATATTACATATTTTTATTTGAACATGTTTTGTTTCATCATGCATGAAGGATGAGACAATAACAATTCTGAAACCCATCCAAAAGATGGTATTTCCTTCCCCCGTTATTTTTAAGGAAGGGTGCACCTCTCAGGCTCAGTCTCCTGTAACTGTCGGGGGAAAGTGTGTGAGTTAGGGTGGGAACCTTCTGTACAACAGCGTCAGCCTCTAACAGGCTCTCTACCCGCATTCTGCAATTGTGTAAGCCTAACCCTCTGCAGTGATGTAATTCCTAGTGGTAAGTCTTCACGTGACTTTAGAAAATAACTGAACAGAGGAGAAACTAAAGAGTAATTTACACTGTTGAAGAAACAAAAAACCCAACCCCAATTCATTTATCTATGGAACTAGAAGGAAGATATAACCAATTGAAAATATGTAGGATTTAATGTTTATTTTCTTTGCTTAATTTCAATATCCTGAAGCAAGAAAACATTGGAATCACAAAAAAAATCTCAAAATAACAAAAGTGATAGTCCCCACAAGCAATTATCACTTTAAATTTGATTTGGGGTAATTATAAAAAAAAAAATCTAGAAAAGTGCCATAAGACTCTACAAATCACAAACATAAAGAACACATACACACACATACACACACACACACACACACACACACACACACCATTGTTTAAATGGCTTTTGGTTTATGGAACAAAGCCTTGCAGTTCTCCAGCAGATCCACAGAAACGCAGCAGCAGAGAAGAGGAAAGGCTTTAATCTTCTCAGTTTACGTCAGGGTGGACTTCTGCAGATTCTCTTTTTTGACATAACTTCAGGGCTATTGAAGTCTAACCTATTCAGGGGCTGGTAAATGCGGAGCTTGAAAATGCTGCCGCATTGGAAGAAGCAGCCCAGTCCATGCTTGCACGGTCAGGAACGAGGTGCGTTCGGGGCATCCACTCCAGGGTGCGTTACCCATATTTTTCAGTACTGTCCATATATTTAGAAATGGAGCAGATCGTACTGTGAGGGTGGCTTCCCGCTAACAGTGGGCTAGGTTTTCTCTGGAAAGGGTGTATTTGAGTCAGAAGACAAAATTAAAAACCAAAAAAAAAAAAAAAAATCTCTCTCCAACTCCCACGGTTAAAATGCAGACACAGGATCTCCTTCCTCTGCCCTGCCCAAGAAGTTCACTGATTTATTCTAGATAGTTATAAATACAGTTTTTCACCTTAGCGAATGCAACAAGAGAAGAGTGCAGGCCACGGGTGGACTGGACAGCCTGTCGCTGTGTATGCAGCCCTGGAGAGGTGAGAACCTTTACATTTGGGTTAATTCACCTGGTAATGGAATAAAATGTTTATTTCATGAATTAAGTAAAATGGTGAATATATGGAGTCTAGGATCATAGATAATACCCAACATTGTGTTCCTGGCAAACAGTCTGCAATACAAATTTTCCATTTTAAAGTATTGTTTGATCAAGAACAAGAGCCTTTTATTCTCTGATTTCTTTCAATTCATCTGTTTTTGATGTTTGAACTATCTACCAATAAAAACTAAAATGCTAAATACATACCTAGGTAATGAGTATATTTAAAAATAGAAAACAAAAGAGCTTATTTGAAGAATGTTAAAGGGCATCTAATGAGGACTTGCTTTTACTTGAAGTTAGCGTGTATAACTTAAAGGCCAAAAAAGTTACTTCGTTAATGATTTAGCATATTGTAAAACAGATATCATGTCATAAAATCAAATTAATGGGAGTGCCTAAAACCCACAAACAGATTTCTTATTTATCTTTGACATAAAATTTAATTGGTACAAAGCTTTCTATTTTGGACCAATCTGAACTTATTTGGTAACAAAATTAATGTTTTTTTATTAGTTGTATCAGTAAGGAGCTATCTATGCTGCTAACATAGGAGGAATCTTCACACTAGGAAGAAAACTGACAAGATGGAGGGAAAGAATATGAGGATTAGAGAAGCACTTAGAGCTTCTGGTTTAATCTTTCACTACAGAAGGGGAGAAAACTCAAGTTAGGAGAAGTCATTTTCTCTTGCTCATTGAATCTTGTGTTCTTCCCTAACTTAGTTTACACTCCCAGACTCACATTAGTAGTTTCAGAAAAAAAAAAAAGGATGATTTTAACTATGAAAATCACTGGACTAAGAATACACTTAAGGGAGAATGGATTCTACAAAAGAAAATATTTATTATATTTAGAATATTTTATTTTCATGAGATGGTTTACAATTATATTTATTCCTCAATAATACCTATTCCTGTGGCTGTAGTTATACAACTTTTTGCTAAATAGTTTATGTATTTACTTCATTTTTTTAGTGTCACATGCTACCTGATTATTTGCATTCTTAGAAAAGACAGTTTGAATGTATGTAAACTCGTGCTTTTCAGTTTTGAGTTTTACTTAAACATAGCTACACTTTGTTTTCATATTTAAAAATTCCATTTTTTACAGGAGAATTAGTCACTACAAATTAACCTTATTTATTAAAAATGTTTGTCACCACAGACTAAAACAAACAGAGTCTGTAACATCCACAACACTTAGTAACATTGGTACACATCATCACAAGAATGCTGGACCCACATGAAACAGGATTTAAGTTACATTTAAGAAGAAAGTAAAAATAATTCAACTGCATATCTCTCTAATGTGTCTGGAAGGCAAAGGACATTACTAAGGAGTTCTTCTTTCTAAACCCCTCTGTACGGTGGGGATAGAAGCACTAAGTGATTATCTCTGATGTGAGCAATTGAGACTACTTTTTAACAGTTGGTGGGTTTTAGGGGTAGGGGAGATATACTTTTTAGTGTTTAACAGATTTCATTTCACGTGTACTTCAAAAATATTAAACCCAAAGCCTGAAGATGTCAAAGTCTGATTTAAATTAAATCAGACTAATGTCTGTGTCACAGAAAAACAAAACGTCTGACCAGATATTAGCAGTAAGATGCAGGCATCATACCCCTTGTTCAGAGGACCCCAGGATGCTAAACTATTTCTAGCCTACTGAACAGGAGCACAAAAATCATTGACGCAACAGCTGTACCAACTTCCCCTAGAGTGCTGAGCCCTGTTTCCTATACACTCGCATCTCTCTTCCTACCAGAGCAAATTCAAACAGGCAATGGGTCCCTTAGACCTTTCGGAAAGGGAAGGAAGGCCAGTGGTACTGTGTGTCACAGGCACCTGGTTTACCATGTATTCCTACAGTCTGGGAACACTGGAAGCAGGTTCGCTTCAGCATGCAAAGGAGCCAGGGTATACCTTACTTCCTATGTCTGAACATTTGACCGAAAGGAAGAAACAACACCCAGGCACCCTTGTCATTTCAATTTTTCACACTTTGGCCTGTATGTGTTTTATGTCGCAACAAAGACTTATCTCCCCAACCCACTGCCACAGGATAATTCTCTGTGACAAAGCTCAGTCTGAGACTCCAACCAAATGAAAAAAGGCCAAATCCCCAAAGAGAAAAGTCACGGTCACAGCCATTAATACGGGTCCCAATCACACACACCAAGGAGGAACCGATGAGAGTTCAGGACGACCAGAACTGGGCAGGGGAGGCCCCAGAGGGATTGGCGGCTCTGTAAGGGGATTTTGTGCAAAGAATATCTTCCTGAGCCCTCCAACAGAGACAAGCATTTCTTACAAGTGAGGAAGCTGTGTTACCACAACAGACAACATTTTCCAGCTGGGCAGAGATGCAAATAGCCACCCCTGTGAGAATATTAGTGCCTGTAGTCAACGGGGCCTCCTGACCATTCTTTCTCTATCTTTCATGTGACAGCATTTCCAGGGAGAAAGAACACAACATCTGGGAGACACATTTGCTCCGTATTTTTACAGCACTCCAAACATCGAGTCCTCAAAACCATTCCATGCCCTTCTCCTTTGCAGATAAGGCTTAGAGAGCAACGAGGCAGACGAAAGAGCAAAGCCAGGCAGGAAAATGATGGCTGTCCACAATTTGGAGCACGCTTAAAATTGCGCGTGGAGCACCACGGCCCATTTCTCCCACACAATTCTATTCATCTAACAAAATTTTATTTAATGTAGCGTGTTTACACCAAAACACATCCCCAAATGCTTATACATTTAAATAATGTATTTAATACCACCGTTGTGTGGTGATGCAGTGTCCCAGATCACTGGGAGTCCTGAATTAATACCCTATAATGATCTCTCCCCAGAGGAGCCTGGGAGCGCCTTGTTGCTGGGCAGATTACAGTGAGGGATTTAGTGTTGCTTAATTAAGAGGGGAGGTACTTGGCAGCTGGCATTCTTCAGTGATTCTAATTTTCCTTTTTTTCTATATGAAAAAGTCTAGAAAGGACAATTCTGTGGGCAAAGTACAAATCAGAGAGATCTTTCAAATACAAACAAACACCTAGAAATTCCAATCTAAGAAGTGGAAAGATATTGGATCATGATAATGAGTGGATAGATATTGGATCATGATGGTGGTATGGATACGTATGTTGACTATGGGTTAACCTTTGTAACATCTTCCAATAAGAAAGATGAAAGCTTAGCTCTTACTCACCTAAACATCTTCCTATAAATGAATCCAATCTGGAGCCCTCCTACAAGAGTATTTCAGGCAGTTTCTATTACACCTAGCATGTGACCTTTGAAAACCCTCAAGTCCCTAGAGTATGACTGCTCCAACTAATCTTGGATCTTTTGTCTCTTCCCATATGCTTCACTGTCTCAGTAACACAAAGCCAGCATCTGAAGCACAAAATAAATGTGTTAAAGGGTTTTTAAACTAAATTCACAATGATATAATCATTTAAAGGAGTTGATGTAATCATTACAAGTAATTTGTCCTTGCCAAGGATTGAAAAATGAGGCCTAACAGGGGAGAACTAGTGCTGAAGGCTGCATCTTGCTTTGTTCAGAAGGACAGAAAATGCCTCTTAAATATTTTTGCATAAGTTGTTCCACTGCCTAATTGGGCATGAGAGCAGGACCGAATTCACGGGCCTGAGTTTTCCTGAGCCACAGGTGTGGAGTGGAATTGAGAGAGCTAGCAAGCTAATATTGGTCTGGAACCCAGCTTAAGCATCTCATTTCTCGCAGTTGGACAGATGTCACACACTCCCAGGCTGCAGAATGTGCTGTTCCCCTTGCCACAGAGATTAGCCACAGCCCGTGACGCCTGCTACTTTGCTGGAAGGGACAGAGCAGGGCCTCTAGCTGCAGTGTTATTATCTGGGCTCTATTATGTTTTTACATTTTTCAAAAATCTTTAAGCTAGATCTTTGACATTCAACTGCCTATAAAGACATGTGCCACCTGATGGGAAACTTTGATGTGCGTTTTGAGGATTAAATAATCTAGAAGCAAGGCACTGTGTTTTCAGCCACGAAGAAAACTATGGTGAAAATTTTGCCTCCTGCAGCTAAGCTCTGTTGGCAGTCAGTACCTTTTAGCTTACCCTCTATATTTGATTTCATACATATTTACAGACTATTTTTCCTCTTAGTGCTAATTCTTTTGAGACCAAATTAAGAACAAAGATAGCAGGAATAGGCTTCATCAAATAAAAATGTAAATATGCTGCATCTCATTTATGCTCCAAGAAACTTTATTTAAATATTTTCATGTGAAGAGGAATGGCCTGGCTGTATCATCATTATCAATGACTGGGGAAGTCATATAACCTAAGGAGTTATAGAAAACCGGGCATTCTGGAAATGTGGCCTCGTTCAGAATGAGAATTTTCTGAACCTTCCACAGGAAAGTGATGATGTATTGATATACATTTTGATGACAACTGTCTTAACTGGTTTTATTGTTCTATTAGTCAAGAACTACTGGGTTGACCACTGAAATTTTGAAAAGTAGAGATGATATATTTGTAAGTGAATGAAATGGAGAATAAATTTAAGAACTGTGCCTATAAAATTTATATATTATTTATAAATGTTCTTTAAATTATACTTCATTTATAGAGACTGACTAAAAAAATAGAAAGAAAGAAAGAAGAAAAAAAAGAAGAAAAAGGAAGAAGAAAAAGAGAAAGAAAAACAAAAGCCCCTTAGTAGTGAAGAGTCATATTCTACCGTTTTATTTTCTCTGTCTCAAGTATCACACTCCCTTATCAGCAGTAGCCAGAAAGTAAATCAAAAAATCATGCTAGCTACACAAAACCAGGTATTTATCAGATACTGCAACAAGAAAGAAATGTTTTTGAAAAAGACATTCAAAGAAAAGAATTCTAAACCTCAGTCAGAATTAGTTCGTCACTTCTTCAGGAGTCACAAGCCATCACTTTCAATGCTTAAAATTGCTCCAATTTGTTCTTTAAAAAAAAAATTAATCACTGAAAATGAGTATCTTTTCTCTGGTTGTAAGCTAAAATTTCCTATTTGAACTATATGACTCTTTCTGAGCTGTGTTCTAAATGGATCACTATGATACATTCACCCTGTCGATATTACAGCAGCCTGTTCCTTTCTATCCCTCTTTGGGAACCCCCATCCACCAGGCACACACAAACCTCTCATCCATTTATTTATTCATTTTTTCAGGTAATTCTTAGCAATAACTCTTTAAAATACAAGTTTCTCACTGCTGTTTTTTTTTATATTGTTTATTCTATTCATATATTTGCCCCCTTACACCAATTGTTCAACCCATTCAAAGGTTTTATCCTTCCTCACTTTGCATGAACAGCCTAACTAGTCAGTTCTAAAGCAGGGGAGGCTGAAGTGTGCATCCTTATCATCACATGGTGTCTATGGCTGTGTGGCAGCCTCAAGTGCAACACAATGAACTCCTGTTGAAAGAAAGACTGTCTTACTGTGAGGAAAAGAACAAGAGAGCTGAGACTCCCGAGAGAAGACGTTCCTTACTCAATACCTTTGTGCATGGTTGAATGAATATCCACTCCAGACGAAATACGTTCATGTTAATAAAAAGGAAAACTTTAAGCATCTCAAGTATGAGAATAATGAAACCTACCAGTTCTCATCTCCAACATTATAATCAAAAGAGTCTGAGAATACTTTCCAGTGTTATTTCTACAAATAGACGTTTCAAAATCTCAAAGGTTCCACAGCAGTAATTAAAGGTATAACTTTTGCATTTATTTTGCAATTTCTGTCTCTGGAGGCTAATTTAGAATACTTTTCCACAACAATATTAATTTCTTTGTGCCACATCTTACGAGATTTAAAGTTAACATCTAGGATGCCCTTGCTTTCAAATGTAGATTTTTGCCTTTCTAAATCTTGCTTGCCAGTAGGGCTGTGTATTAAGGGCATTTACAGCTCCATACACACTATTCCCAGCCACTCCCCACTTGTACTCACACAACACAAAGTACACAGAAACATAGCAACCAAATTTCAGGATATTACTGATAAAATCTCTAGGTTTCAAGGTTGCCAAAAGACTTGAAGTAAATACCCAACTGAAAACTCCCTAATGTCTTGAGACTCTCATCCTAATTTCAAACATATTCAACATCATTTGACTGTTTGAAATCAGTAAAGTGGATTGTTTGAGTATCTGGACTTTATGAACCATCTAATTAAATCATTTTATATCTAGGGTAGCTGCATACAAACTTAATATCGTGAGATTAGAAAAGGAAAAGGTGGCCAAACATTAACCCCACAGGCTCCTGTGTGAAAGAGAACTCATTTCAGCCACCTGTCTTACCTCAGAAGTTGGAGAGGAGGCCTGAGATCTGCCCGGACTTTGGTGTCTCTGAAAGCCTCTTTCTTGGCCCCTAGATGCTAAGTAGCCTACTTAGCATATCCCTTTGCATGTAAAAAGAGATACAAACTGTAACCTGAGGCCAGGCCCATCTTAATTAACATTTCAAATCAGAGACTCTGAGCAGATATTTTAAGGAAGTGGGGGGAGGGAGGACAACAACAACAACAACAACAACACACACACACACACACACACACACACACACAGGCATGCAAGCACTCATGCATGCGTGCGAGCACACGCACAAACAAGGCATGGAAACCGGCTGGATGGAATAAAGCCAAGCCTATGGAGGCCTAATTTAGTGAGCATTATTACACAAAGATTTTCTGAAAAGATAGAAAAGAGAGAAATGGATTTCTATATAGAGTGATGAGAATTAAGAACCTAAGCTCATGTCTTTTAAAATGGGAACAGCTGTGTCTCATTTTATTCTTCTAAATAGGTTATTCTACAGTTAGAAATCAGACAACTTAATAGGGGCTACTTCTGATGTCTTACATAAATACATGTATCATTCCTACACATACCCACCTCCTCCATGAAAAAAGTTCCTCCCTTAACCCTTTGTATTCCTAACATGCTTATCTATAAATGGTTTGTAATAGGAAGAAATTGAATGTTTGGATTGTTGAGTGTATTTATATAGAAATAGAACTGGATTAATCAGATCCTGAAAGGCTTTGTTGATGCTATTTTTAACTCCTAAGTATTTTATTCTATCCTTCCTGTGACTGGGGGTACCTAGGTAGGAATAACCTGGAGTAGTCTTTGAGCCATCAGTCAATCTAAAGGGAAAGGAAATACTATACACCAGTCATGAACACAGCTTATTATTATGCCTCCAGTCCCAATCAAATATATATTATTGTGAATTTTCTTTGTTGTCACACATGTTTTGAGCCAGGTGGGGTATGAATTATATATAAATAAGTAACCAAAATGTTTGTCTCTGAAGAACTGGAACTTCTAAATGTTTTACTCCAGGTCTGATGAGCCCACGGTGATAAACTCAGTCACCACCCAGGAGAATAGTCATGGAAAGAGGTTTCAATTATTCAGTTCCAATAAAAAATTTAGTTGCACAGGAATTTCTCCCATCCCATCCCATGATGATCATGATTCAGACAATTTATAGATAGTTCACTGTAGTCAAAATTATAGGCACACAATGTCTTCAGTTATCTTTAACATGAAGGATGGTCATAGTCCCTGCTCACACACTGACAGTATTGATATCAAATGATCCTGCTTATTTTGCCCTGATCACACAACTGAAGGGGTGCTTATGCCAGAGGGGCTATTGAACGTGTTCCAGCTCACCTTCTGGGATGATAGAAACAGATGGACCCTGAAAATGCAGAAATGTATCTGCTTTCATCACTGTGCCTCGCATCATCACCAGTACAAGAAGAGCTGACATGATATTAGAAAGTCCTTTGGTTTATCAAAGTGTAAAGAACAAGACTCTAGATGTGACTCACACCTGCCCCATGGGCTTTTTGGTCTTTTATTGTCCTGTGACAGGCTTTCATCCCTATGTCAGAAAGGTACAATCTCAAAATCCAGTCAATCACAGAACAAGTATGTAAATTTTTATGCTAATGTTAGTATTTGTCTAGTACTGTTGACTGTCTGATTTTGTTATGTTCCATAGGAAAAATGTATTTGGTGATAGGAATTCCAACCACACCCCATGGTCGTGCATGCCCGACTTAGTCATCTCTGCCTAGTCATTTCTGGGTCATATGTCCTGCGTGACCCACGCTCTATGGTTACACGGTGTGGCACTATGTTTCCATGCTCTCCCTCTCTCTCTCTCTCTCTCTCTCTCTCTCTCTCTCTCTCTCTCTCTCTCTCTCTCTCTGCCTCTCTCTGCGCCTTTCTTTCTGCCAGGACTGGCTTCTCCTGTCCTATGCTCTCTTCTCTCTAATAAAGCCCATTCTAACTCTGGTAACCATGGTTCGTGACTCTTCTTCCGAACAACCAGTGCCGTTATCCTTTCATATGGATCCTTAATATCCATGAAATCGTGGTTTAAACATGCTAGCTATGGGCTGGGAAAACAGGTCAGAGAGTTTGATTTTCAAACCCACGTGAAAAGCGAGATATGGTGGAATGCAACCCCAGAGCCCCCAGGGACAGGACTGAGAGCAGGTAGAGACAGGAAAATGGCCCAGAAGCGATGAAGTCAGTTAACCTGGAGTATGCAGCGCAATAGCAAGAAAACACAAGAGACACCCTGCCCACCCTGCCTCAAAACAAGGTCCAAGGAAAGAACAGACTCTAAAGAAGTCCTTAATGTTCGGCTGGGACTTCCACCTCACTCCTATAAAAGCCCCCACTCTTCTCTCTCTCTCTCCAAACCCTGCCCTCTCAGACAATTTCCAAGTGAGACCGCCAAAAAGCCATGTTCCGCATTCTTGGCGCTGTGGGTTCCTTCCCTGAAATTGCCAGCAAGGGGCCTAAGATCCCACCTAAAAGCATACTATAACTGGGCACAAGCCCGGTTTGTAGTAGACGCGTTTGTCATCACACACACAAACACACACACACACACACACACACACACACACACACACACACACACACACTGCCTACAAAGTATTTAAGCGTCTGACCTTAGATGAGCCATGTGATTATTTTCCTACCCCTTTCCTTGCCTCAATCTCTGGGAGCTGGAGGAGTCATCCAGGAGTTGCTTTGCTCAGAATAAACCTGGTATTTTACTTTTTAATTTGACTGCTTTGACTTACTGCATCGGTGGAGAAACCTATTACGGGGTACAGAAAACCTATTATCTTGGTGTGACCATGTGTACACTGTGGCAAGCCTGTACCTACACACACAAGCACATACCCTTGCATATAGATAGATAGATGATAGTTAGTTAGATAGATAGATAGATAGATAGATAGATAGATAGATAGAAAGATAGATGGATAGATAGAGATATATATTGCTATTATACATTAAAATAAACAATTATTAAAACATAATGGTATTGTGCATGTCCCCTAAGTACCACCTGTTATCCCATTGTATTTGGATTTCAGCCACAAAATACCATCAGTTTTATGGTTTGGAAAGAACTGAAATTAATCTATCAGTTATGGAGGTAGAAAAGTCCACAATCAGTTAGCTATATGTATCTGCTTCTGGTGAGGGACTCCTACAAGGTTGCACACTGCCAACTTTTTATCATGTTCTCAGGCAATTTAAGTAGCTACAAGCTTATTTTTTTCTAAATGTACAAATAGTACATATTTAGGCTTCTTCCCCAAAATCTTGTCACCTCACAAAAGACCCTACCTCCCACTGTGACTTCCTTGAAGGTTAATATACATAATCCTGGCCCTGGGTCACCTGGGATGGAATAACGTATAGTAGTGCTTGAGGCATCAGGTAACCTGAAGAGGAAGGAAATACTATGTACCATTCCTGAACATAGTTTATTACTATGCCTTCAATGCCAATCAAGATTACACGACTGTGACTTTTTCTTTGTTGTAATACACACTTTTGAGGCAGGTGGGGTATGAATTATACATGAATAAATAACTAAAATATACATAATCATACACATTTTCATGTGGACCACAAACATTTAGACCATGTTACTTTTGGCCCAACTCTCTCAAATTTATGTAATTTTCATATGTATTCCATTATAAAAATCTCCAAATTTTTATATGTTTCAGCATCAAACTAACTTAAAGGTTAAAGTTGAATCTAACAACCTTCTGAGTCAGCCATCATCTTTTCTGGATAAGTTGGTCTCCAGCTGTGAAATGGTGAACCCAAACATCCTATGTGCTTGTACACAGAGATGGGCATAACCGACATTCCCAGCACAGAAGCAGAAATGAAGAAAGAGGCTCTGAGCAAGTCCAAATGCAGAACCCCATGTACTGACTCAATTCTCTGGTGTGTGACCTCGCTAAAGCAGAGGCCTTGCCTTCCAAGCTAAGTGAAACGGTGAGTGGAGTTGCCTCGGTGTCACTGCGCAGCCCTGTCTCCCCAGGCAGTTTCGAGTCTTGGACCCGCCTCAGTAGAAATTTTATTCCATGGTCCTGTAGCTACAGCCATTTTGGACCAACAGTGCGTTTTTGTTAATCTATTATTCTGAAAGCTAAACCAGTCCCAAGGTGGTTTTCTGGGTGGATTCTGTGGCTCACGAGGGAATCTTCCGAAAGCGCCTCTAGCCAGAGGCAGCCATACGCATAACCTCCACTTGCTAGGAGAAGCTTCTCCCACTCTAGAGCTTATTGGAGCTCTGCCTGAAGCAATGCAGGAACACCCTAACAGAGCACAGTGAGCAGAGCACTCTGGGGTATAGGGCAGCAAAAGCTCATAGCCCTTCCTTCCAACAGTTGTCAAGTCCTGGCAGACTGAGGTGCGATACTGTGGCAATGCTGAGCATCCCTGAGAAGAGTGTGTGGTCATTTTGCACTATGTTTCTGAGGAGCAGCTGGCCCAGTTTACCAATCTCAGCACTAGATAGCTGACTGACCACACACTCGGTGTTCACTTCCCAACACACTTTCTCATTTTTTTTGAACAATTAAGCTAAGAATTTCTGCTGTATTCTGATTAAGAACTCTGTCTTTCAGTGCTTTTCTGTTTTTCTGTATTTTACTATAAACATTCAGGAGAAACTTGTGCCTTATCATTAACACCTTTTTAGAAATATCTTCATACAAATATCCTAATTTATCACTCTCAAAGTTGATACTCCGAGAAACACTGGAGCACAGGAACAATGCAGCCAAGGTCAATGACACTTTATGATAGAACTTTTTCCAGTTCCCAGCAATGTGTTCCTGGCCAGAATGGCTTTTACTGTCCATGTTTCTACCCACATTCTTTTCATGAGCATTTGGATAGTCTCTAAGATGATTGATTCCCTGCATCTCCCTCTATATATTTTTGGGCTCATGCTAGCGCTTCCCTCCATGGTTTGTCCATGGAAAGGTATGCTTTTCATCACAGCATGCAACCTTTTCCTGTGTCTACGGATTAACCCAGTTTCAAAACTGCTCTTATGTTTGCTTATGTTTGGGGATGCTTGCTAAAGCAATGTTCTTCTTCCATGATACCATTTTTTTCCTGTTTCTTTCTCTCGGACCATTAAAAATGCTTCATTAACTGGGTGATATATATGTGTGTGTGTGTGTGTGTGTGTGTATGTACATATATATATGTGTGTGTGTGTGTGTGTGTGTGTGTGTGTGTGTATGCATAAGTGTAGCTAGAGTTTTCCTGCCTGGCCCACAGTCAGGGCAAATCTCTCTCACCCGCCAGTCCCACAGCCTCTCAGACCCGACCAAGTAAACACAGAGACTTATATTGGTTACAAACTGTATGGCCGTGGCAGGCTTCTTGCTAACTGTTCTTATATCTTAAATTAATCCATTTCCATTAATCTACACCTTGCCACATGGCTTGTGGCTTACCGGTACTTTACATCTTCCTTGTCCTGATGGCGGCTGGCAGTGTCTGTCTCACTCAGCCTTCCATTCCCCAGAATTCTTCTCTTTGTCCCGCCTATACTTCCTGCCTAGCCAATGGCCAATCAGTGATTTATATACTGACCAATCAGCAACATACTTGACATACAGACCATCCCACAGCACATAAGTGTTTCTCAAAGTTCTGAAGGCTAGGTCATTCAAATCTAACTGACTGCATATTTGGTGTGTGTGCTGAGGACCCAAGTCCTGGTTCATAAATGGCACTCCCATGTGATTATTTTATAAAGCCCCTAACAGGATTCATAAGGTCTCCAGCCCCATGTCCTAAACACCTCCCCCAAGGCTCCTGCTGTTACTACCTTTGCCCTAGGATTATGATTCCAGCATATGAAGGGAGGAAGTAGCAGGCGAAGATCACAGCCACTGCTTTAGCTTATTTGTGGAGAATTGAGAGAACAAGAGTGACTCCTCACCCCTGTCAGCCTCAAACTCACCAGATCCGTGCAGCTCACACACCTATGGACAGATGGAAACCATTCCTTTGAAAAGTTAATTGCATACGGTTTCAATATCGAAACTTCTTTTTTCAATTTACCTTTAAGGAAAGAGGATGGGAAGCAGGGAGAAATTCTTTGAAAATATAATAAAAAAGTGGTTGTGAAATTTTTATGAAAATATTTTATATCATGTAAATAGAGGAAAAGACTATGTGAAAAAATATTAAAATATTCTTTTACATATGGATGTTTGTAGCAATTTTCTGGGTTATACAAGGGTCACAGAGTGAGTATTTTCTTATAGTTCTAATATATCAGTTTCTGATGAACACTTTCTTAGAATGAGGCTAAATATAGAACTATTTAAGTTCACAGTAAGGTCACTTTAAATAAATCCTTAAAAACAAAGCAAATTTGAGGATTGTTTACATACGGGGCAGTAAATACTACCAAGGCAATCATTAGTTACACCATTTCTAATACTCTTAGTGTGTTTTCCGAAGCTGTACCACAAAACTCAAGACTGGGTCATTTCTAAAGAGCAGATATTCATTCTGTTCAGAGTTCCGCATGCTGGGAGTTTCAAAAGCATGGAGCTGGCATCTCCTGAGAGTCTTCACATTGTATCATCTCACAGGAAAGGCACAGGGGCAAGAGAGGTCAAAGGTGAGACTTGCCAGGAGGACTCTCCTTAGTTTGATTGTAAATTCACCCTCTGCAGGAGCAGGTAAATTCATTCCTGAGAGCAGAACTCTCCTGATCACATCACCCTTCTTTGCCCCCTGTCCAGGTCTCAGCACGGCCATGCTGGGGATACGGTTTCCAACACAGGAGCTTGCAGAAAACATTCAGACCTTAGAAAATTTCCTGATTCCTTTCTGCCGAGGAAGAAGGTTTCCTTAGGCATATGATTCTACTACTGCAGGGACATTGTTACCATTTTGACCTTAAGTCACTCTGTAAATGCACAAATAGCGCATAGGAAACACACGGGATCAGCTTTAAAAATGTATCAGAAAGTGAATGAATTAAGATTCAGCCATAATAGTGCTGTTTATTAGTATAAATAAACTCACTGGGGCAAATGTTATCTTCATTTTACAAATGACAATGCTGAGACCCTTAGCAATTAAACAACTTGCTCAAGATAGTTATCAAATGGGCCAAAAGGAAACTCTAATCCAGGAACTTGACACATCTGAAGGGCCCATAGACTCACAGTGCCTTCCCACACAAGGAAGAGTAGCTGCGAATGATCTTATGAAATTTCTTCACTAATGCATGGCTTACTGACTAGAAGATACTGTCTATTAACTTGGAATATAGTTTTTAATTCTTCTTTAGAACTTCTAAACCTATAGGTTGCTAGCATCCATCATGGTTCGAAACCACGTGAACGCACCCATCACAAAACTGCTAACCTTCGAAAAAGTTCACAGTAGTTTAAGTAAGGGGGGGCGGTGACTCAGTTGTGTGGTTCTTGATCATTAATCTGTAGATAATAGCATTTTTGCAATTTCAAAAGGTTAGAGACTCCTGAATATGATTTCTTTTAGTATGCTAAAGATCTGGCATATAGAAAAATTCAAAGTGGCACTCAGAGCCCCAAGTTTCATACACTAAAACATAAAATAGATACCAGATGTACTGCAGAAAGTAACTTAGATATGAAAATGTTTTCTATCCTTTTGTATTAAATATACACTTTTTTCTTGGTCAAATTTTAGAAGGATGTTTACAATTGGTTTTATTTCTGTTAGGTTCATCTGAAGAGTACAGAAGTTTGGGTGTCTGCCCTAAATCTGGACCCTGGTACAGCCAACTATACACCTGCTGCCCAACACTTTAGTTCTCCTAATATAAAGTAGAATAGTAAGTTGCCCTGTGATTTTTGTTGTTGTTGAAAGGAGACTTTGGGAGCAAGGAAAGACTCCTTTCCCCATGCTTCAGCCTATTTATTTCAAATGTCCTCTGTTAGAAGGAAAACTGTTTCCAAAATAGGTCAGTGTTATTTATCCTTAGGACATCAAAGGGTCTGCTGTGGGAACAAGAAGTCAGAAGCCCATCCATGAAGGAACCTATGTGCTCTGCCCAGAAATCGCTGAGCTCAGAACCCCAGCCTGACTGTTTCAGTGAGATTTGCTCACTATTTTCTGTTGGGTGTGTCAAATGTTTAATTTGATGGTGTCACTATTGTTTGTTCTCTCAGTCAGCTTACTGCATCTTATCTGACAGATGTTGCACGAGACCCATTTGGTGATTTTCTGCTCTTTCTGCTATTAGCAGTTTGCTCTGACATTTTTACTTGGTATGCACTCAATAAGAAAACTTTGAAACTGAAAATACACCACTCATAGGTCCCTGCCATACAGGACAGTGCTTCTTATCATCTGTAAAACAGCCTTCTCTTTAGGGTGGGTATAACATTTCAATAAAACACAGGTTTAAATGTCTAAGGTAATTCTTGGAGAATGGCCTTACTGACCAATAATGACTCTCTGTATGCAGTTGAGACCTTTCTCCTAGAGCTAATAGTGTTCGATTCTATACTCTGATCTGAGTGAGGAGATAGTGTCTCCAGATACCATTACATGTTATAAAATCCACACATTTCAAATCAGATAAGGAATTGATAAGTGATACTTGCTAATTTCATTATTTTTTTTTCCTGACTGTGAAGTAATAAAATGTATTACATTCATGTCATTGTATGTGAAGAGAACCCACTAAGAAACTTAAAATGAACAGACAAGGGAAACCATCAGGAAGAACTCACTGTGGTGATAAGTGAACTTGCTTCCTACAGACTCTTGATCAAAAAATAAGTGCTGTGAACAGAATTTTACAAAAATTTTCAAGAATAACTTAAAAGTAAAAAAGATTAGGAAGAAAATGGATAAATGCATAAAAGTAGTATTTTCAAAGTTCCAGTTATCAGCAGTAAACACTTAAGAAGGAGTAGCAGGAAAGACAAAAAAAAAAAAGGAGAAACATTATTCTCAAATCTATAAAAGGTTCTTCATAATGAGAGTTTTTATCATGCTTTAGCCAAACTAAAAACTGAAACCATATTCAGAAATTGCAGTTGAGTTGAATCTGAGTAGTCTAATTCTTAGTCCTAATGTGCATAAGACCTCAAATACAATCTCCAGTAACAAGGAAACACACATATAAATGAGCATCCACCACACACACACACACACACATACACACACACACACACACACACACACACACACACACACACACACAGCCAAGAAAGGTAGAAACTTCAAATAGAATTGTATAAGCATCTAGGGATCAAACCAACAACATCTGTATAAAAAAAGAAATCCAGGCATGATTTTATGTTGGTGGAACTCAAAAGCATAAAATAAAATGGAGATAACACTACAACATCCTAAAGAATATTTCAGCCCTTCTCTTTTTTTCTATTTGTTTTACAGTTATTTATGTGTGTGTGCTCTCACATCCACAGTGCCCATCAAAGTTGACAGGCAACAAGTAACCTTTCCCACTGAGTCATCTCATGAGCCCCCTAAGAATTATGTTTCTAAGAAATTCTCATTTATTTATAAGTGTGTGAAATAAAATGTTTCCTAGAAAGATGCAACACACATGTCTACTCTCCCCAGATCAGAAGCACAGACAGGCCAAAGTACAGATACCACCAAAATCCAACTTGGTGAACCTATTAGTTTTATTGGGGTTACTTACAGGAGTGTAGGTGAGGGGTTACTTACAGGAGCAGAAACGACTCAAAGACCAAAGCCCATCCCAGAATGGGTCACAGCTCCCGAAAGCTGGAAACCTGAAACATACTGCACAGCCTGTGGGTAGCTCAACATGTTGGAGAGTGTCTTTTCCAGGCACCTTTGTTGGTCTAAACCTCTTTCAAGCTTCTCTGCTGAGTTCTGCTTCTTCCTGAAAGCTGGTCTGGTCTGAGAGTCTTCTTTGCAGCTTAGCTCTGTTCATTTTGAGGAAAAACTCCCCCTTTTTTATTACCTTCTCTAGCATGGAGGCGCCTAGTGAACCTGGTGGGTTTCAGGGACTTCCTGAAGTTATTTTGAGTTGTTTATTTTCCAGATTAAGGAGCTTCCCTGCAGGGTGCAATGTTTCTATATCAGAGGAAACTTTTAAACAATAATAGTGGCAAGAGAAAGGAATGCCTTGTTGTACAATGGCTTTAAACTATGCAATCCAGTTGTGTTATCTGTAAACTATTAAACTTCCTAATCTACTTCAAATTGAATAAAATGAGAATCAAATTATAAAGAGAACATTGTGGTTGAAAATATAATTTAAACATATTGAGATCAAGTTTAGTATTTGTTGTTTATGATTAAAAGTTTAGAGACAGTTTTTATTCTCAATGAGAAAAAAGAAAGAGAAAGTTTCAAAGTTCAAAATTCCAACTGAGAAACAAGTGTGAGAAGGTAAGGAATAAGTTAGAAAAAAACTCAAAAAATCCTTACATTCACAGATAAAATAGAAAAAAAGTCAAGCTGGTTCCAATTATCAAAGTAATCGTTTTCAGTTTAAAGTAAACATCATTAGAATTAAAAGAGGATGTTATTATAGGAAAATCAACTAAAGGACAGGAGAGATGGCTCAGCAGTTGAGAGTTACTCTTGTAGAGGACCTGAATTTAGTTCTGGGCACCTACATCAGGGTGTTCACAACCACCTATAACACCAGTTCCAGAAGTACCCAATATCCTTTCTGGCCTCTGTGGGCAACTCCAGTCATGCATATGTACACCATCCCCCCCCCACACACACACACAGACAATATACACCTGTAATTAAAAACTAAAAATAAATCTTAAAAAAAAAGCAAACATATATCTGAATTTCTCTGTCTCTCTTAGAATCCATTATAATTCCAAAAATGTTAACTCTTATAATGTTTATAATTTGGGAATTCCTAAGCCGGTGTCTGGACACCAGAGAATGCGGGGGAGTGACTTTTGTGTTACTATGATGACATACTTGACCAAAACAACTGAAAGGAGGAATGTTTTATTTTAATTCATGGCTGCAGAGGGTTTCAGTCCATCACAGGGGAGTCAGGTATAGTGGAGGAGCTTCATCCATGGCAGAAACAGCATAAGCAATAACTGCTGTGGGATGGTCTGTATGTCAAATGTGTTGCTGATTGGTCAGTAAATAAATCACTGATTGGCCATTGGCTAGGCAGGAAGTATAGGCGGGACAAGGAAAAGAATTCTGGGAAGTGGAAGGCTGAGAGAGAGACACTGCCAGCCGCCATCAGGACAAGGAAGATGTAAGGTACCAGTAAGCCATGAGCCATGTGGCAAAGTAAAGATTAATAGAAATGGGCTAAATATAAGAGTAAGAGCTAGACAGTGACAGGCCTGAGCTAATGGCCAAGCAGTTTAAATAATGTAAGAGTTTATATGTTTATTTTATAAGTGGGCTCTGGGACTGGCGGGACTTGGTGGAGGGAGCTGGAGAGAAATTCTCAAGCAACAAATAACTGTTTACATCCTGGTGTACCAGAAAGGAGACAGGGGCATGAATCAGAAGATGAGGTATAGCCACCCAAAACCTGTCCCTAATGAGTGATCTACGTCATACAATCCCTTTCTCCCTCAAGCTATACCACCAACTGGAAACAAGTATTACAAACATGAGTTTGTGGAATACATTTCAAGTTTAATCTATAGCATTCTGTGCCTGGCTCCCAAAGCCTCATGGCCATCTCATAATGCAAAATTTACTTTTTAGTTCAATCTCTGGAATCTCCTCAAATGTCCACTACTGCTCCAAAGTCCAAAGACACTTCTGAGAATAATCTTAACTGTGAGATCCTGTGAAAAGAAAGTCACTTATTACAATACGTAAGGCCCCACAGCAAGCATGCCCATTTCAAAAGGAAAAATTTCGATGATAGTCAGGAAAGATGGAGTAAAGCAATAGTGTACCCATCAAGATATTCATGATACATAGACATTCAACCTAGAGCTCTGTATTTCATATATGGAGCTTGTAGTATCACGGTGAGTTCCAACAGGCTTGGGTGGCCCCATCCCTCAGGCTCCATCCCTCAGGCTCTACAGCCTGTAGCACATATGACCTCTTTTAAACTGTGTCCACTCAGTACATGAAGCTTTCTTCAGCAGACATGCCTTATCACTTACATCTTGAATGTGCTGGGCTTTCCACTGCTACCTAATGTTGGCCTAGAGTGAGATGTGAGACAGGGAGACTGATCCAAGAAAAGTAACAGGAGATTCATCGATGCTGCAGAAAGATAAAAACAAATAATGATGGTCAAAAAAAATCACTCAAAAAAATCTTCAAAGTTGATAAACAAACCGAGCTTGTAGATCAAAAAGGTTCACTGTGTGTCCGGTCATGAAAGACCCATGTGTGCTTATACACAAGTAGACCTTTTGAATTCTAAAAATAATGAGAACATGGCCCATACTTCTGGACAAAAAGTATAAGTCTGTGACAAAGAAAAAATGATCCACCTGGCATCAGACTTCTTACTTGCAACATCGCCAGACCCATGAAAGAACATTCTCCACAGAGACTCTTGAGAGCAATCTTCATTTGAACAGACCAATTCTTATTTACCTGATAGAATAAAATATTCTTTTATAAGTGCAACAATTATAAAGTACAAGTTCTCTATCAGTTCCAGGCATCAAGCTTATGTCCTGAGGCATGGCAGCAGATGCCTTTACCCACTGAGTCATCTTGCCAGCAGAAAATATTCTATCTCTGTAACCTAACCAATGGAAGTAATTGAATACAAATAATAATAGTGTCAATCAATAAATCCTTGAAATGGAAGATATATTCAAATCGCCATGTAATAGGCAAATAAAGAAAAAAATAGATCAGTAAAAAAGACTGAAAAATCAATATTAACATACATGAAACTATAATGCAATTAAAGCAGTGTTTCTATTCAATGTGAAGAAAAGAGACAGCATAATACATTGTCCTGTTTAAAAAATGTTAAATTGATAGTCAACCAAAAGATAATAAAATTAAGTTCTGTGTGACACATCATAAATTAAAACTACACAAAGGCCTTGAAAATATTTTTGCAAACTATTGTTTACTATATAATCTAGATTACATATAAATCAGAATGATAGGAGTCATTGCTTCCTGTATAGGAAATAAAGAGGTGAGAAATAAAAAGAAAGACACTAGTGAACTGCACACACACACACACACACACACACACACACACACGCACGTACGCACGAGCGCACAACACCAAAGCTCTTTCTAATGACAAATGACTTCATAAAGAACATTTACAGACAAAAACATGATTCTTAAAAAAAAACCTAACACAGAAGAAAGGAGCAAAGGAAGAAATTCATATTTATAATACACAGAGCTTCCACAAATTCACAAGGCAGGTACAAAAATTATTTGAGAAAGGTAAACCGAAGAAGTAATCCATCAATAAGCGAACCAAAAAGGGTGCTAGACATTAAGTTTCCCAATATCTCTCTAGTCCAGAATGTGCAGTAAAGATTTAAGGACTATACGTACTACTTATGGTAGGAATGTGAAAAGTATCATAAACCCAATTAGGGGTGGCCAGGTCAGTGAGCAGAGACCTTCACAGGACCAGCAAACTGGAATGAAGTTCATACCTTTTTGACTTCTCAATCTTACTTCCAGGAATTTTTCTCTTTGAAAGGAAACAAACAAACAAAACAACCTTTGGGTAGCTATGTATATGGATACGGTCAGTAGAATTGCATGTCATGGGAGGAATTGGTTTAAATAGAATGTGATAGCTAGGAAAAGTGAGGTTAGATTAGAGGAAGAGTCTGTTCTGAAGGACACTATAACCTGGCTGACTGCAATGCATTATCTTTCACTGCATTAGATTGTACATGAAGCTAAAAACACGCATATTAGTGGAACAACTGAGAACACTAGCTTATGGATCACTTTAAATACTGGTATCAGTCTTAAACAGCCTAAATATTCAGGTCTCAAGTTAAGTGATGTTGACAACTCTCAAATTGCTCAGTTCAGTGCTAATGCTCGGTTAGCACAGGAGCTAAGTAGATGTTTGACTATTACTCCTCAGCTTTTCTATGAGTTTATATTATTTTTTAAAATAGTAAGGAGGAGGATATTGAAAGTTCACCTTATACAAAACAAAGAAAACGTTTTGGAATTCGTGTTGCTCAATTTTAAATGACAATGAGAAGTCAGGATTGGCTTATAGCTCTGGGTGAATTTCAGGTCTCTTCCTGGGATCATTGAAGAGGTGGTCCCGGTAAGCCTGAGATGTTGGAAGGGTGAGTTCAGAACTTAGCCCTTGACTGTTGTAATGCCCGTGACCCTATCCTTGACACCCCCTAATTTTAATCTTTCTTCCCAATGCTCTGAAGAAAGTAAGATATAAACTCCAGGCAAACAGTGTAACTGAGTCAGTCTACTTACATAAGGTTAAAACTGATCACGAGCCAGGCAGGTGTATCTTACAATTTTCTAGAAATACCAGTGTGACCATACCTCCCAGAGAGGGTGAAAGTAGGAAAGAGGAGCAAACATGAGATTTTATAAATTCTTTCGGTTGTGTGGTCATAAGCAACTTCTAAAGCTAATCAAGTTCACAGAAAATGTAATGGATCTGTACCCTGTGAGAAACGAGATAATTCATTTGGAAATTCACCAGGTCTTGGAGAAAATGGATACTATATATGTATATATTCACTGACACCTGGCACGTCTAAGATCATATATGCCAGATTTTAGCCTGGAGGTAATTTTTATCAAGAAGTTATAAACCTCTGAAAATAGAGGTTAATAGAAAAAGCTGAAATATCCTTAATGACCAGGTTGCTACGGCAACAATATAAGCTTAGTACTAGCATCAAATATCTGCTGCATTTAGGGGTCCTTGTCTCCCTTGATAAGTTTTTCTTGAGTAAAACAGAAGCATGAGATGACTAGCTCCAAAGACTTTCTTCCTGTGTCTCAGAATCAACGAGTTAGTGGATAATCAGGAAATACCAGTCAGGTGGAAAGACAGGAAAAGCACTGGAATATGCCATAGCCAGTGTGAGCAAGAAGCCACTGCACTACACACGTAACTTACCACTTTGGAAGGACATAGGTATTTGTGTGTGGTTTGTGCACATGTGTATGCATGTTCACAATGTGCATGGGCATAAATATCTTTGTGGATCACTCTACACTGTTTACTGAGGCAGAGTGTCTAACTGAACCTAGAGATTATACATTCTACTAGTCTATGTAGCTTACTTGCCCTGGGTCCTGGGAGAACTGACACCTTCGTTACGGGCATGACACCACACCCCCTGGGCTTTAACTTGGGCTCTGGGGCTCTGAACACCTGTGCTCATACTTCAACAGTAAGTGCTTTATCCGTTGAGTCATCTCTTCAGCCCTGACATAACCTTTAAGAAGGGAAGACGAGAGGAGACAAAACATAAATCAATACGGAAACGTATAAATAAAAATATAAATAAATAAGTCGCCTATTTCTATAATTAGCATAAGAAAGGAATCATATACCTTCATTTCTTTGTGATACAATTCAAACAATAGGCAGGAGGTATTTATAGATATTGGAGAATCCACTCTCAATAGCAGCAGGGCCATGGTTCAAAGTGTGATCCGAACCAGGAGACAGCTCTGGCTGTTAAAGCCTGGTCCCTGGTTGGGTCATATTTCCCATGGGAATACATGGCTATTCTGATTTTGTCAGTGTCAATAACATGCTTGTTTTCTGTAATGAAAACCAGTCATCACTTTCTCAGAATCTTATTTCAAGTCTCATTATTCTTTTCACTCATTCTACAAAAGGGGTCTGAGCATTGCAAGCAGGATGGGATGCAGAATAACTAACTTGAAGAGATGTTTGTTTTTAATTGTTAGTACTCACTCATTTTAGAGGAACACTAACAAATTATTATGCATTTTAACCCTTATCTGCATTTTCTAATCTTATTAGGCATAAGAAATATCAGAGGGATTGTAATTTTTCCATAATGAAACAGAAAAAGCAAAGAGCCTCTAGTAAGGAAGGCCCTACTTCTTCTTAAATGGCAGACAGCACACCAAGTGCATTTGCAGGACCTAGTTCACCATCAAGGATCTGAGAATATATGGAAACTGATAACATTAGACCAACTATGCCTCTATTTAAAGCCCGAATGGTGACTGGGCCTGGTGACAGAGACTTGCCATCTGAGCTAATTGGATAATGAGGCAGAAGCAATATAAGTTCAACATCAGCTTGATTTAGTGAAACCCTGTCTTTACATTTTGTTTTGTTATTAAGCTGCGGCTATAGTTCAGTGGCATAGCACTTACATATGCAATGATCTACTCTCAGTCCTCAGTACTGTGGGAAAATAAGGCAACAGAGCCTTTCAATAATGAGAGGAATAATTAGTTGGATTTTTGTGGCCAGTTGTACCTAACAAATATATCCTGACTAGGGTGCACTCTCATTGTTAATGTAAGCTTTGACAAGGAAGAAAATATAATCAGAATCTTTGTACTTGCTACACTCAAATGCAAAGATGGTGGAGTCTTGATTTCTTTTTCTTGTTCCTTTTATGAAATGATATATTATTTTCTTTTAATTATATGTAAATGTTTGTGTTTGAGTATGTGTCATGCACCTGAGTGCAGGTGCCTGTGGAGGCCAGATGTGTGTGGTACCATTTGTGCTGCAGTTTTAACAATAACTGCCTTTCGAGTGTCTCTGAATCCTCTAATCTGAGATTGAAACTTGGGTCCTCTACAAGACAGCACAAACTCTTTACCCCTGAACCATCTTTCCAGCCCAGGGAGTTCAGTTTTCTGGTCTTTGGCTTTGTGTATATCTATAGACAAGTTATTTAAATGTGATTTGTAGTTTTGTTTTTGGTAGTGGGGATTAACTAAGACTTAATTCCTAGATACTCTGAAAGTTTAGAGAGACAAAAAATATTAAAACTTTAAAACAATTCTTACATGAATATAATAAAATCCCAATAGTGTTCAATAATGCTCTTAGTTATTTGAGCATAAATTACCTCTTCCATGTTGGCCTCTGTCCTCTGTGAGACCAGCATGACAGAAGTCACTGACTGTACTATAGAACATCACTTACAGCTATTCAATCAAAAATGACATAAGAATCTCTTACAGTAATGCAAGTCCAGCGATGCCTTAGCCCTGGGTTGAGGAAACGTGTCATAAAAGCTGATCCACAAGACACAAATTATCCGGCTCCTTCTCACATTTGTACCAAGGGGAAGTAATTGTGGTCCGTGGTTATCAGTTTGGGTTTTGGTTAAATTCAACTTATAAGGAGTCAGTTGGAGACGACAGTGAAGGGTTGGTGGGACCACAATGGCACAGAGATGTTGTGGAAGGTCAAGTTATCCTCTGGTGTCATTTGGCTCACTCATTCATACAGGAGGGTGTAAACTTAATCTAAAGACAATTCTCATGGACAAGGTTGATAAGCACTTATGGAGAAAAGAGGTATTTTTCATGATGTTCAGTTTGACCGGTCAGTAAGATAGATGACACCTATTAAATTAATCTAGATTTTCAGTAGTACAAATCTTCAGTGGTATTGATCTTCAGTGGTTTTCCATAGATATCTGTCTTTCCATCATCTTCTCATAATAAGAATGACCTTTCCAGACTCTTTGTAGACAATGTCTTCCTGCCGACGCAATGCAAGTGTGAGTGTCCCATGTCATTCCTGAGCTGGGCTTAAGATATTGGGCTGCCCAGACACAACAGGAACATCCGTAACACAATCCTTACACCTGAAGCTTGGGGACCATACAGAAGAGGGAGTGGAAAGAGTGCAAAACCAGAGGACCAAGCTGTCTGCTGCTTGATAGTGTGTTCTGGACAGGACTGAGATGTGGCTTCCATGAGCTGTGACCAATATGGCTGCCTGCACAAGACCTACATAGACTATACCAGTCAACATGCCAACATGAATGGAGGAACACGTCACAGGACCCAGCCCATAGGTAAAGAGCTTTGGACAGTACTGGCTGCTGAAAAAGGAGGAAACCATGGTTTTTGTTCATTTAAAAAAATTTTTTTTCCCAGGAACCCCAATCCTTATGACTCAGCCCTAAACACCTGCACTTAAGGGTGGTGTTGGGGGGGGGTATACAGAGAGTGAGAGGAGAGAAGAGTAGAAACGGTTTCAATATAGTGTGCTCACATATGAAATCCTCAAACAAAAAGAAAAAACTGACACTGGGTCATGCACCTTCATACCCACATCCTTTGGACAAGCTGTGTGTAGTTTGAACCATGCAGGTGTGGAAAAGATTGTAGCATACCGGGGAGAAAGAGGCTGGAAAGAACCTGGATCCCTCCGTGAACCTGAAGTCCAGATTGGCGCCTTTAACCCAGCTGCACACATTGGCTTTATTGTAGAAGAATTAACGCCTACTCTCTCCATGCAATGCATCTTTCACACTGCTGCTCAGTCCTCCTGGGCAGAGGTAAGGCTTCTAATGTACAGGAGCAGTATGTGCCGATATCTGCTATGGCTGACACAAAAGCACTTCTATGCTCTCGGAATCCTGAAAAAGTGGGAAGGAGGTTCCTGTGGGAAGCCCATTTTAGCTACTGTACTTCTCTCTTCTGTAACTACAAAACAATGTGCCCCACATCGAGCGGTGTTTTTACATGAATTTCTAACGTGATGGAAACGGAACACGTGTGAATGACATTAAGTGGTTGGTATTGCTTACATTTCAGGAGCCAGGGGTAGTTCTGTGTGAGCTTGATAAATTAGGGAAACTGGCAGCGAAAGGCAGAAGAACACAAACTGGACAAGGGCAGGATGTGACAGTCAAGACGCCAGAGACAACAGCAGAGATTAGAGAGTCGTGTCTACATCAACACGACTGCATCAGGAAGTCCAGAGTCACTGCAGAATCCGGACTGGAGACTGGTCAGCCAAACGAGGCTGTTATTTAAAGGCCTACGATGCTTATGTGTTAAGAGGAGTATGACATTTCAGGTCCAGCACATCGTATTTCCTCTCTGCTGGCAAGGCTGAAGACCTTATTAAGGAAGGTGTCTGGTTGTATTCTCAACACTTTAAGAGCAATGTGGCAAAACTGGAGTGAGTCCAGCACAGAGCAACAGGAATGATGAAAGAGTGGGAAAATAAAGGCTGAGAGGAAAGGTTAGTATCTAGGATTGTTTAGCCTGAAGAGGCAAGAAGGCTGAAGGGTGACTTATAATCTCTTTGAACACATGCCTGGCTATTATAATGAGCATGCTGAGGAGCCGTTCCCCATAGACTTAATGAGAAAAAGAAAACAAATTTATCTTGTGGTTTTGGATTAGTATAATATCAGGAAATATTGGGGTGGGGATTTTACACAGAACTTTGTGAAGAGAATTGGTGCAATTATTTTTCTTCAAGATGTAGAGAAGACTGCAATGTAGTGGACATTCACTTGACTTAGAGGCAGAGAACAAGCCGAACTGAAACAGACAGGGTGAATTACCTAGCCACTGTTACTTAAGGGGTGGACATATTTCATAAGGTTCAATGACCATGTTTTGTAGCGTGTCTGCTATGGAGTGAAGAGGGATTTTTACGACCATTGACTAATTTTCTCGGATTTGTATATTCAACTCATTTTTCAGCTGTGATTTAGAACACAAAGAATAGTTTGAATTTTAGTCTGCACCCTCTCATTGGCCCTGTTGAGGTAAGAAACTCAGTGTCCATTGTTACCAAGACAATACTTTTTATCCTCAGGCCAATACTGGTCTAGTACAATAGATCTTGAAATGTGATTGGCCCCCTCCTAGATGCAGCTGAGACATTTTCAGGTTTCAAGGTCAAAACTTTTCATGTAAAAAGAAGATTATATTTACTAATTTGCTTATTTTTGTGACAAAGATGAAAAAGTGGTGGAGACTGGAAGAGCTCATGGCCCAGCAGGAATAAAAGCCAAGACACCAAACCCTAATAACGGTCTTGGTCTTTTTCACGGGTAGGGTATTATCGGCACAACAATAAAATGCTTATTTCACTCTAAATACTGATGCAGTGGTGCAAATTATTAATTTTACAAGGCTGTATGACAAAAAAGTCACATCTTACTGTGTGCTGGCATGCTGTCTGTCCTGTGAAGATGTACTCAAGCGATTGAGCTGTGGGTAGAACCCTTGTCATTTTCCCTGGAATGTCATTTTTGTTTAAGAGAGTGATTGGCAGACAAATCTGGTTGTTCACACTTGGATATTTGGCAGATGTTCTGTCAGAAATGAATGTGGTAAACCTGTCACTCCAGGGAATAGTACAGTGTTGTTGGCAGTCAATACCACCCGGGCTTTCAAGGAAAAGTCAGAATTAGGACAGATTCCCAAGCTTCACTTTTCCATTGAGGTAGGTAGAGGTATTCTTGAATTCTTCTATTTTTAAAGTAATAAAATCTGTCAGTATTTAGGAAATTGGTACTAGTCAATATATCAATATTTTACAATTCATCAATGTATATTATAAAAGGTATACCTTTAATAAAAGATACTTTAATCAAAGTATGTCAAGCCAAATAATTTTCAATATGGTAAAATATGAAGAATTCCCAATAAGGCTTTGGACTCTATGTAAAAACTAAAATTTAAATACTAATGTAGCATTGCAATATCAAAAAGTAGTATCTGCAGTTACTTATTAAAATACATCTACATTTCCAGCTGCCTCTTTGCTCTATGCAAGGTTGACTATACATACTTCAAAACAAGATACTGCAAAAGATTAAACACAAAAGTCCATATTTCACCTTCTCAAAACCTTTTCCTGTTCTGGAAAAATATTTTTAGTTCCTTATGACATCGTATTATGGGTTTATTACTGTAATTTTAGAGAAACAAATATTTTAGAAATGTATGATTCCATTTTCAACATAAGAAATATTAACCTGTTTAGCTTCCATCAAAGTGTTATTTCAATTCCTTCTTTTATTTTCCTTTTTCCAATATAAAAGATGCCTGGAAACAAAGAATTTTGTTTTGTGAGTCAGGGTTTCTCTGTGTAACGTCTCTGGCTGTCTGGAACTTGCTTTGTAGACCAGGCTGACCTGGAACTTACAGAAATCCTCCTGCCTCTGCCTCTAGAGCACTGAGATTAAAGGTATGTACTGCCACCACCCTGCTTTTTGAAAATAATAAAGATCTGATTGCTTAGACAATGGCTTTGTTTTACCCTTCTTGGCTATATTACTGAACTGTTACTTTTTTTTTCCTCTTGGAGTGTGTAGTGTGTGTGTGTGTGTGTGTGTGTGTGTGTGTGTGTGTGTGTGTGTGTGTTATGTATATAAATGCATATGTGCTTTTTTGTGTGCACATGTGGAGGTTAGAAATTATCTTCAGATGTCTTTCTCTATCATCCTTCACATTATTATTTGAGGCAAGTTCTCTCCTTGAGCCTATAGTTCATTGATTTGCTTAGGTTTCTGGCCAGCAAGTCAAAGGATTGTCCTGTTTCTACTCATCAATGCTGAAGTTAGGGACAGACTTGTATGCCACCACAGTCAGCTTTTGTGTGCTTGAAAAGGATTCAACATCAGACAGTCATGCCTATTCAGCAAGTACTTTGCCTACCAAGATGTCTCTTCAGCCCCTGGATTGTTATTCTTACATAGCTTTTTTGTTGTTGTTGAGGTGTATTCTCCCAGGAAGAACAGTAGTAAGAGGAAGCTAAGTGGTTTGATAATGTTTTCATCTAAACTGTTTCTTTGATAATAGTGACATCTGTCTGTACTCGGGCTTTTAGATGATTGGGCACTTGACAAATAGAAAGGTAGTTAATCTCATCAGGTGTGCATAGATAGAGAATGGCTAGAAGGAAGACAATGAGTTAATTAACTTTCTGGATGTTCTATTTATCCATGATACCCAACTGATTGCTGCCAGTTTTCTTTGACAGTATCAGATGCAAGTTGCAGAGTTTGTGACACACTTATCACTATAGATGGTCTGAGTGCATCCCTTAAGAGATCATGTGTTGGAAGACTCATTAGTCCCCACTGTGATGGTGACTACAGGTAGTGGGCCCTTCAAGAGCTGGTGTTTAGTGGGAAGTCCCAGATTATTTAAGGGAGAGACCTGTGGATATATCTCAGTGATAGAACACTTGTCTAAGTACTTTAAAACCAATTAAGAAACAAACTAGTAGAAAACATATCTCTGGTGGAATATCCTTGGGAGTGAATAACAGTTTCCAGTGGTACACTGGGAACTGTTAGTTCTTAGGAGAGATTGGTTTTAAAAGGGCAAGACTGGCCATTCTCCAGCCTCATCATCTTCCTGTCTGGCAATGTGATTTCTTCTTTTGCAAGTGCTTCTGTCATTCAGGTGTCACCCCAGGAGACTCTCACCAGAAGCCATTGTCATGCATTTGAACCCATAGAAGTGTGGGCTATGTAAACTCCTTTTAGATGTGCATAGACTCAGGTGTTTTGTTTTAGGAATAGAAAATTAACAAATAGAGGAAATTGGTGCCAAGGAATGGAGTCATTGTTGTAACTATTCCTGAACATCTTGGAACAGTGTCTGTAGAGGAGATACCTAAAAATGCCTAGAGTTACAGGAGAATTTAGTGGGAAGCAGACCGGGGAAACTAGTCTCAGATGGAAATGATCTGATCGTGTATGGGAGAAAAATCTGTCCTTTTACACAATTGCAAAGAACCCGAATGCACTGTGCCCATGACCTCAGATTTTATGGAAGATTGAACCTGAAAGTGATGAACTAGTTTATCTGACAGATGACATTTCTAAACAAGATATAGACATAGCTGCCTTGGTGCTTCTGATTGATTTCAAGAGCAAGAGAAAATGTAGTAGAAACATTTGGAAAATCTGTAGTGGAAGAAAATGTGCTAAGGAAGAACTACTGCAAATGAATAGCTGTAGCAAGAAGATGGGAACTGTCCAAGCAACCAGAAAAGGGCCTTGTGGTTACCTCTGAGCTCTTCCGGCTTCCACAGGTCTCTGGAACAGAACTGTTTTAGGTGGTGATCATAGGTGCTTTATACAGGGTACCCAGGGCAGGGAAGCCTTATGATGCTGCCCTCCTTTTCACTGGTGAAACATGCCAGTGTGGCAGCCATGATTTGAGTGGAAGGTATGCACCTTGTACTAGGGGCAGACACATGTACTGGTTCTGTCTGTGTGCAGAATGCAAACTCTACTGAAACTAGATGAAAGGAGAAAGGCCTGGAAGTAAAAAGGGAACTAGTGAGGAAGAGAAAGGGGATCAGCAGAGATGGAAGGGGGACAAGAGAAAGTAAGAGAGGGGGTAGATGAATATGATCCAAGTATATAATATACATATATGTAAATGTCATAATGAAACCCATCATTGATATCTAATATACACTCATAGAAAGAAGATAAAAGACCCAGGCATAGTGACACAGACCTTTAGTCTCAGTGATTGGCAAGCACAGGCAAGTGGATCATTCTGTGTTCCATGCCATCCTGGGCTACACAGTGAGTTCCAGGCCAGAAAGGACTACATAATGAGACTTCGTCTCAGAAAAAAGAATATGGAGTCATGGTGGCTCTCATAACAATTTTATTCTTAGTTACTTAAAATTTTATTTTATTTCAAATTATTTGTGTGTATGTCTAAGCACATGAGTGAGGAGCCTATAGAAGCCAGAGGAATAGACATCCCTTGGAGCAGGAGTTACAGATGGTTGAAGACTGGAAATTAGGCTTGACTCCTTAGCAAGAGCAGCAAATATCCTCAACTCCCAAGTTTGCCACAGGCTCCTAGCTCCAACAGAGAGACCCTGAGGGTGCTGTTGTTATGGAGCTATAGGAATAAGGCCACAGAGCAGCCCCAAGAAGGCAATGAGCCACCATGTGTACACTCCATAGGAAGAAGCTGCAGGAAACATCACATAGCCTAAGATGAGAATAGTCACAGAAGCAGGATGACTAAGGCCTTGGGCACTCGAGTGGTGCATGGGTCCATTTGAATCATGGCTGAAGTTGTTGTAGGCATGGATTATAGATCAGGGTACCATATTTGGGTTCCAGATTCCTGTGACTCAGAACAAGTAATTGGACCAGGAAATGAGGATAGTGGTAGAGAAAGAACATATGTAAGAAAGAGTGTATCTGAGAGTTACAAAGTGTTGAAAGTTCAGTAGTCCGGGGACACAGCAGTTGGGACTCTTTGTGTGTCATCTACATAGCGCTTGCCTTCTATCATGTCTGCTCTGTCCTTATGTATAGTGCTCGGTCGGGGTCGGGGGTGTTCCTCTTTGCAAATCTTGATGGCTCTCTTCCTGCCCTACTCTCCTACCACAAGCCTATGGCTGCCCTGGTCAGCAAGTCTACTTAGGATACCCAGAGTCTATACCTAAAACACTGCTGTGAAGATGAGAGAGAGCGGGGGAATTGATATCTGACAGGCTGGGCTTTATTTGGATGTGCATTGGGCCTGGTACTGTTCTCTACTTCCCTAGTCCTTCCTTTCAGAAGGGGAAGTACACACTGTGGCTGTTGCATCAGTATATATTGGAAGTTGACAACATGTCTTGATTTTATAGGTTCACATCTAAGAGTTTGCTTTGAATATTATAGATGAGACTTTGGAATTTTGAAGTAATGATGTATTGTATGAGGTATGAAGAAAAAGTTCAGGAGCCAAGCATAAAATGTGATGGTTTCAACTTAAATTATTTTTCTCCCTAAAACCCATATTACAGGTTAATCTTCATTGTGTCATATTAAGAACATGGAGAGTAAATCCAATTTTGGTGTTTAGAATAGGGGCCTTATGAACTGAGTAGGATTAAGTAAAGTCATCAGCATGGAAACTACATGGTCTAAAACAGACGGATTTGTAGAAAAGGGACTGACCAGAGGGAAAACACAGGCATGCTTTGTCTTACTTTGTGAAGGCTTGTGCTACCTTAGGGCTTCGAAACAAGAACTGCATTACGACAAAAGACCCCTTGATCTTGGGCCAGAACCCTGTGCTCAAATATAGCTCTTTCCTTCAAAATGCACACAGCTATGCTGTGGTGTTATCAGTGGCAGAAGATGAACTAACCCATATAGCAGTCTTATATGACCCGCATTTCACCCAAGGGCATTCGTGATAAATACAAGCAAATCCAGCAGTGTCAATATGGCACACATTCTAACCACAAGCATCATTAACATAGCCAAGCAACTTTGCAAGTCAAGAAGGTCAGTTTCCTAGATCTGGGCTATATAACTTGACATATAACGATCAAATAGGGTCCCTGTTTCCTGGATTCCTAGGTTTCTACATTCTTCTCTTTTTGCAAATAAAGAAATGGACGGAAATAAGATAAACCCAGTCCTCTGGATAAGAAGGAATTCAAAACATTTCATCGATAAAATTTGGACTTTGAACTTCAGTAGAAAGCTGCTAATTTTCAAGTTATTTGGTAAAAACATCCTGCCAATTATTTTCCTTTATTTGATGATAATGAATGTGGTAGAACAGGTTTCCCTGGAAACAGGCTCTAAAATGGAGTGTTACATGCAGATGTTTTATTTACAAGGAACAGTGCCTATGACAGTGAAGATGGCAGGGTTAGGTAGAAGAAAAAATGATAATAAGCCAACTCTATGGGAATCTCCAGAGCCAGTGTGGACTTTAGAGCTGTGTTAAATTAAGAATGGATAGTCAAGTCATTGATTCCTGAATGCATCAGTAACTGAATACAGGCTGCTTCCAGAAAAAAGAATCTAAGCTTTTAGAGGCCAGAGAAGGACTGCCCTGTAAGAGTCAGAAACCATTCCGAACACATGTGGGAAAAAGGATGAAATCAAATTGAAAAGCTCTTACCTTGCAAAGGAAATAGTAAAGAGTGAAGGACAATCTGCAAATCGGGAAGAAAATATTGGCTAGCTTTTCTTCTCACATAATTAATATCTAGAACATTCAAAGAACTCAAAATATTTAATAAACATACCAATAGCAAAACCCCAAATATAGTGGCTTGAAAGAAATCTGTTCCCCATAGGCTCAGGCATTTGAACACTTGTTCCCTAGTTGATGATGAATTTTTGGGAGGTTACAGAACCTTAAGGAGGTGCCTTGCTAGAGGAAGGGCTACTCTGGGAATGGGCTTTGAAGGTTTGTAGCATTGCCCTGCTTCCTGTTCTCTCTGCTTCCTATGTGTGGGAAAAACATGACCAGCCACCTTCCTCCTAATGTCACCAGGCCTTCCTCACCATAGTGGACGCTCACTCTTGGGACCCTAACCTAATGTAAACCAAAGACTTACTCCCCTAAGTCACCTTAGCTCAGGGTATTTTATCACAACAACAGAGGAGTAACTAATACACCAAGGATGAAGGGAAAAAGAGCCTCTTACACTGGGAGGACTATGAGCAGTAGTATAAAGTACTGGGGAAGACACTATGGGATATATTCGTCAAGGTTCTCTAGAGGAGTAGAGATTACAGAATGAATCTATCATATTTATGTATATACATATAATACATATTTATTAGAATGTTTACAGACTGTGGTCTAGCTAGCGAAATAAACAATGGCTGTCTATCAATAGAAGGTCCAAGAATCCAGTAGTTGTTCAGTCCAAGAGGCTGGATATCTCAGCTGCTCTTTAGTATGTTCCAGAATTCTAAGAATTAGGCTCTAATGCCAGTGAAGGAATAGACTAGCCAGCTAGAGCAAGCAGGTAAAGAGAAAGAAAGCATCCTTCTTCCATATCCTTTATATAGGCTGCAACCAGAAAGTGTGGCCCAGATTGAAGAAGTAGCTTCCCATTGCAAAAACTCTGGACATAAGTGGGTCTTTCCACTTCAAAATATTTAATTGAGGAAACAATCCCTCAGAGATGTACCCAGCTGCTTGGCTTTTAGTTAATTCCGGCTACAGTCACATTGACAACCAAGAACAGCCGTCACATAGAAGTTCTTAAAACAAATCAAAAACAAAAATTTAGGTACCCTATTATCCAGATATTTTATTTCCTGAGTGTATATCCAAATGAACTGAAGTCAGCCCATAAAAAGAAATGCCTGCACACTTTTGTTTATTGTGGAAGTATTTACAATAATGAAGATATTGAATCAACCTAGATGCTCATAAATAGAGAAATGGATAGAGAAAATGTGGCATATATACACAATTGAGTGTTATCGAGCCAT
The DNA here is from genome assembly GCF_949786415.1 of Peromyscus eremicus. NCBI lineage: Eukaryota > Metazoa > Chordata > Mammalia > Rodentia > Cricetidae > Peromyscus > Peromyscus eremicus. The sequence continues at coordinate 118,517,654 of NC_081421.1, read as the reverse complement.
GAGAAAAATGAAACCTTGTCATTTACAGCCAAATAAATGTAATTAGGCAATTATGTTAAATGAAATAAGCTAGGCACAGAAATAAGAATACCACATGTTCTCTCTCGTGTGGAAATCAAAGCATAGAAGAATGTTTACTAGGGGTGGGGAGTGATATGAAGGCTGTTGTGAAGATAAACAAACAGACGGTTGTATGAAAACAGTGCTTAGTACATGGAAACATCACATTGTCTTATTAATATATGTAATTTATATGCATTAATAAAAGCAAAAATATAGTAAAAACAAACAAACAAATGAGTTATTAGAGAATTCCCCTCGGATAGCAGTACTTGAAATTGAAGCTAAGGTTTTCATATATTGAAAGATGCTAAATGGAGGTTAGTTCATTTTTTGAGATCGCTAATAGCCATGGTTCAGCACCACAAATATCTAGTAAATTCTACAAAGTAATTAACAATGGAAAATCAAATTGTACAAATGTGTCACCTTTCCTATTTCCTTGGGATCATTAAGGACTCTACCGTGGATATTAAGACCTCGGTGGTAGCAATGTAGAACATTTATGAGGTTCACATTGACGGAGACTTGGAAGCTGTAGTTCAGCCTCCACACTGTACACTTCATGGGTAGGAACAGGCATTTGTTAAATGTGTGCAATGTCTCCCAAGTTGTGTTATTCAAATATATTCCTTCTTATCCATACCACATTTCTGCTAGGTAGTTGTTATGGCCATTCTGTAAGTGGGAAAACTGGAATTTATAGAGATCTGGATTCATGCACAGGTCACACAGCCAGGAAATAGCAAAGTGAGAATCAATACCAAAGTCTACTTGATTTGACCCTCAAACCTGCCTTAAGGTACTGAAGCACAGCACTTGGATAACCCAAGACATTGTGTGTGTGTGTGTGTGTGTGTGTGTGTGTGTGTGTGTGTGTGTATGTATGTATGTGTGTACGCGCCTGTGTGTGTGTGTGTGTGTGTGTGTGTGTGTGTATGTTTAAATTGAGAATGGTTGCTGTTATGCCACCTGTAAGTAAAGAACTTTATAGATTTTTGTCACTCGATTCCTGCCATCTTATTGGTTGCTTTCTTAGGGTCATTTAAGAGTGTCCTGTGCTCATTGCATGAGTCGGCTGTTTGAAACCTGGGGCCTATGCAGGATCGCTTGGCTCGGCCTGGGAGGAGGGGACTGGACCTACCTGGACTGAGTCCACCAGGTTGATCTCAGTCTGTGGGGAAGGCTTTGCCCTGGAGGAGATTGGAATGGGGGGCGGGCTGGGGGGAAGGTGAGGGGGGCGGGAGGGGGGAGAACAAGGGAATCTGTGCCTGTATGTAGAACTTAATTGTATTGCAAAATAAAAATTTAAAAAAAAAAAAAAAAAGAGTGTTTGGAAACCTACCGTACTCTAAATTCACATGTAAGTACATAATTCCAAATACCCCTCAAACTGCCTTAGCTAAAGCACACTTAAGTGAGGGAAAAATGTGCGATTTTCCTAGAATATGAGTGATTTTAGAGCCCTGGAGGTCCCAGGGCTTTATGGATGACACACATTTTGAAGCTCTTTGGGAGAAAGGGCATTCAAGGAAGAAATTCGTAAATTCTGTCTGAGATTTTATATCATTTTTTGTGTGTGTGCATGTCACATGTGGGAGCATGTTTATGTGTGTATGTATGTACGTATGTGTGTGCGTGTGTATGTGCATGCATGTAAGTCTAAATACAACTTGTCGAGTCATTTCTATCTTTCCAATATTTGGGTCTCAGGGATCAAGCTCACGTCATCAGACTTGGCGACAGCAGCCTTTGCCCACCGAGCTGTTCTCCCAGCCCTTGACCAAAACTTCCTGCATGGTATCTATTTAACTTGTTTTTCCTTCTGGTGAACACATTCCTCAGTTGTGCATGCTCCTGCCTCCTCATCTGTGCAATGCCTTCAAGCCTGTCCTTACTATTGTGTTTTATTAAACATTGAATTTTATTATATAGATAAAGCTACGTCCCGTGTATATACCAAAAAAGTATATTGCACAAACCGAACAGCACGTGTTCTGTGCACACACAGCTTGCAGAGCTCTCTGACTCTGAGGCCCTTTGGACCTGCATTTTCCTTTCTTTATTCAGATATCATGGGCATTGGCGACATTTCTCTGGAGGGAAACAGCCATTTGGGATTTGCCCCCCTCGGCCATCTCCTTCCTCCCCACTGCAGGTTCAGGCAAGTGACTGGTAATCTCAGGCTGTAGAAAGAGTAGAGCATGGGCTTCTTTATGATGGGATAAGGGTGAGAAAATCTAAGAAGAAAAGGTAAATTAAGAAACACTGAAGGACTTGAAAATCCCAGAGCACATATGCATTGTTAGGTGAAAAAAAAATTGAAAGAGAAGCAGTTAGGGGAAAATTGTATTAACATGTTTCAGTCATTTTGGAAGGTAATTTCAGATAGAACACAAATGTGAGAGAAATTATACAAATGGAAATGGCAGGAAGGGTCAACTACTGGTCAGGAGGAGCAGAGGAGATGTAGAAAGCAGGCGCACTGTGGATTCTGAATCTTGGATTTGTGTAAGAATGGCTACCACTGAAAGGAAGCAGGCATCAGAGGAGGCTTCGTCTGGAGGGGACACAGAGGGGACTAACTCACCACAGGGTTAGAAGTTTCTGTCGCCTTACAAGGAACAGAAAGGAACAAGCTAAAGGCATCACCACTTATGTTTGGAAGAGACAGCTGAAGACACTGAGGGCGTAGGTGGCAAGGAGGCAGAAGCAACTGGCACAGCCACTCTTTTCAAGAAAGGTCAAGGACAAAACAAGGCACAATGAGTGCCCGAAGTGACTCACCAAGGAAGGTATGTAGGCAAAGTTACAGGATAAAATGGCTAAGGACTCAAGGGAAAGGCAGAGAGAGAGAGAGAGAGAGAGAGAGAGAGAGAGAGAGACAGAGAGAGAGAGAGAGAGAGTGAGTAGCAGAAGGGAGAGCTGTGTTTTTAGGTAGGAGAAGAATCAAATACTGAACTTGACTTTCTTTAGGGCCTGGACGAATGTGTCCCATTAGAACCAAGGTGGGAAGGAATAGTATGACATTGAGGAGAAGACCAACGGCTGTAAAACACCTACAAGAGCAAGTTCTGTCAAGCTGCAGGGAACGCAAAACGGAGTGGAAACAGGCAACATGTCTATGTGACTTCCTCCGGCAGTGTCTGGCAGCCTGGGACTGGGAGGCAAGAAGGCAGATGACTGTACTGACCCGCTCTTGGGGACTAGAATGGCAGCTCTTGGGTAAGAGAGTGTGACAATCTAATAAAATGACTGACCCTAACGTCAAGGCTGCTTAGGCAAGCAAATGAAGCCAGAAGAGGGACTGATGATCTGCGACAGGAGTGTGCTATCAAGGGATGGGGAGTAATAATGAGGCTGAGAAACAGATTTCATTAGAAGTGGAGACCTGAGAGACTTCTAATGATAGGCATTTGGGTGCAAAGTCTGTTGCAATTTGTATTCAAACTGGACTGGAAGGGAAAAGCCACAATGTGATAATACTAGAATTGAAGATTTGGGGTGCTGTGTGACTTTTTTTGTTTGTTTTTTTTTGTTTTTGTTTTGTTGTTGCTTGTTGTTGTTTTTAAACCAGATTTTGCACAAGCAATTAAATGGGCCATTATTTTTAGAATTTACACATGAGTTAAATGAATTATAAGACTATTTTTATAAATACATTTTCATATAATAAGACTTCCTGCTAGGCAGTGGTGGTGGATACCTTTAATTCCAACAGTTGGGAAGCTGAGGCAAGTGTTCTAAGGCTACACAATAAAACCCTGTCTCAAAAAAAATTCTCTTAGTCCTTACAGTAGAGCAAGCCACTTTCGCTTTAGAGATGCTTCAAGTGTAGATAGAGCAGTTTAGTAACTTACCTGTGTTCATTTCTTTACTCATTGCTGAGATGCAGTGATGAAACACCACATAAAAACTGCCTGTGGAGGAAAAGGCTTACTTCAAAGGTGCAGCCCATCATGGCGGCGTGAGCATGAGCAGCCAGTCACAGTGCATCCATTGTTAGGAAAAGACAGCAACAAGTGCTGGCTTTGTGTTTTGTTCTTTCTCCTTTTATCTCAGTCCAGACTCTGACCCATAAAATGGCACATCTACCTACTCACTCTGAGAGGGTTTTCCCATTTTAATTAACCCACTCTCGAAACTTGTTGGCAGACGTACCCAGAAGTTTGTCTCATGGGTGATTTTAGATCCTATCAAGATAAGAGTGAGCAGAACTGATTAGGCTACCTGAGACCAACAAGAGATAGCACAGTAGAAGAGAGAACCCTAGGCAGCTCTCTAACTGCATGGCAAGGGTTTCTTCACACTGTTGCCCTGGGTCTAGGTTGAAGCTTTGACTTAAAATGTTCCAGTTGTTTTCTTACTGCCCAGGACTGTGAGCATGTGCTCATTTACACATCTTGCTTATTCCCATGCATTGTTTAATGATACTCTTAACTTTTGTAAATACAATTGTCAGTTTGTACTTGATAAACAGATGCAGCATCAATTCGCCACATGCATATTTGAGTATGCAAGCTTTGCCTTCCTGGATTTTGAATGTAGAGAAAATAAGAATTAAAAGAATGCATTTATATATGATGTCACTGAATTCACTGATGCTTAGACCACACAATAGCAAAGCACACCTCATTTTAGAGAAGGAACACATGGAAGGAAGCACTCTATATGCCCACCTGTCTAGGTGTTAGCAGGTTTTAAGAGTTCCCTTCATATTATGCTGGATTTGATCCCCCTTTTGACTATTCACTTCAGGCTATGTACTGACTGTAAAGTCAGGTTGTGGTACTCTCAGGCATGATAGGCTGGTAGTGAAGGATCTACTAGGGTTGTGTCCTGAGGTTTGTTTCAACTCTCAGTAGCCAAAAGGCTTGAAAAGTCATCCTTGTGTGGTAAGTGACATGAATAATGGTTGCATCAAAGAAGCAACTTGATACAAGTGACTTTCTACATCTCCTCTTGGCCTGGGTAAGCAGAGAGTACCAGAATATAGGCACCAAGAAACATTGATAATAAATCAACATTTCCAGGCCACCGTGAAGTGTAGATAAAATATACTTAGGAAGCAGAATGCTCACACCAACTCTTTCCTGCTTTAGCTGCTGAAGATAATTTTCTTCCTTTGTTGAACTTTATTTTTAAGTTTTTAAATTTTATGCATCAACAGAAAGGAAGGAGTCAAATAACTACAAATTAAGTTCCTAGAGAGACATCTCCCAGCAATCTATGTTGTGAAGTCACTGTTGACCCATTTTACTATCTAAAGCATTCATTTCCATAAGGGTAAGTATGTATGTCCAACCTGCATGTACAGGCTGTGTGCAGACTGGTATAGCTATGAATGTGACCCGACACAGAATCATAAACTAACTTTAAACATCATGAGATTTATTTTTTTAAAGCAGGGTAACTCGATTGTATGATTCACCAGTGTGAACTTTGCAGAAGACAATGTCCTGCTATGACGTCAGGGGGTTGGAAATGCCTGCTAAAGGAACTACCATGAATGAAGTGTGGGGAAGGCTAAAGGAAATAGAAGAAGAAAAACATTCACATGTAGAGTTACATGTGTGATGAACAGATTTTATTTGCTGGTTTATTTTATGGAAAATTCAATGTTTTGGCAAGTTTAGGAACTTTTATTGACTTGACGAAAACTTGTTTATGCCCAAGAAAAATTAGCAATTACATTCTTTAGTGAAGTTCCTGTTTCTTCTTTTGTATTACTACTACTACTACTACTACTACTACTACTACTACTACTACTACTACTACTGTGTGTGTGTGTGTTTTCCTGGACTGACTGACTGTATTTGCCTGAGAAAGCCTAGACTGAGCAGGTTCTCCTTTTAAAATAATAAGTAAACTGCTTATCATAAAAAAGTGGGAATTGGTGTTGCTTTTCTGGGCCTGTTAATCTTTGTCTTCTTTATACAAAATCCCAATGATATTTAGTCCTCACTCAGCCATTGTGACAAGGTAAGTGAATAACTCCTTAGGAGTCAAGGGGCAAGGACTGTAGATCTTAAAAGTTTGGTTCATTTAGGGCACCTGTCTGTATAAATCAGCCCAAACTCTCATGATTTAAATTTATCTCCTGATATGATATCAGTCCTTGAGGTCTGAAAAAAAATCTGTTCAACTCATTTGCCTCGTCTACAAAATGGTGGCTTCGTGTTAGAGTCCCTCCAAACCTCTTCTTAGTTCTAAAATGGTTGTTGGTCTAGAAAATATCTAGTGTGTAAAAGCTGATTGCAACAACATTCAATTTTATAGTCTGCTCCCTCTTTTTAATAGAAAATTATATGAGTTAAAATGTAGGTTTTGGCCACATAATAACTTCAGTCAACCATCAAATTATTTTTGATTATTTAATCATGGCATGATGAATATCAAACCACCAAATATTTGAAGCCACTTTTCTGGGTATCTTGAGAACCTGTAATTAGTTTTAGAACCAATACCAAAAACTAGAATATAAGATAAAATGAGGAGGGTTATGCATGTATCTTGGTAGAGCTGTCAAGAAAATACCCGTTCGGCTTTAAAGAAAGCAGTCTTGAATAATTAATATTTGAGAAAATAAACTACAGCATAGTTTTATGTTAGTTTTATATTAATAATGAAATCTGCTGCTTATATGAACATTCTAGCTTTAGTGTGGGCATTTATCTGCTTTTTAGCATATGCAGGAGGCTAGCTATGACACATTTAACTTTGCCTTTTTTCTTTGGCATTGATATAGGGGACTTGTCTCTCTAAAACCAGTTTTAACGTTTAGAATAATTGAAATTAAAAGTGTCGTCTCTTACAAAGAGTTAGAAATAGAGAAGGGTAACATTCTATGAGATTATTGATAAGCTCTGTGCTGAGGAAATCTAGTTAACAGTTGTGTTAGTTGATTTTCTTATTGGTATGACAATGTACTAGATGACAAACAGCTTAAAGGGGGGAGACTTCATCTAGGCTTTAAGAAGACGCACAGTCAGTCATGGCAGCAGGACCCAGAGGCCTCTGGTCACATGACATCCCTAGTGAAGAAGCAAAGAGAGAGAGAGGAAAGCTGGCCTCTGCTGACTTTTTCTATTTTATATCGTTCAGGGCATTATTATAAAGTTGGTAGCCCATGGAAAGGTGCCACCACCCACATTCAGGGTGGGTTTTCAGACCTCAATGAAGCCAATCTGTAAATCTTCTAATGGACATGCCTACAGGTTTGTCCCCAAGGCAAATTCTAGATCCCGTCAAGTTGACAATGTAAACAATTACAACAACACAAGGGAAAGTTGAGCTTGATGATATATTTCATTGAAAGGAAATGAAATTAATATTATTATTTAAGTAGATACCCTGAGTAGTTTTGTGTTAACTTGACACAAGCTAGAGTCATCAGAGGAGGGAGCCTCAATTGAAAAAAATGCTTCCATAAGATTGGGCTGTAGGCAAGCTTGTGGGAGCATTTTCTTCATTAGTGATCCATGGGTGAGGTCTCAGCCCATTGTGTTTGGGGCCACCCCTGCGCTGGTGATTCTGGGTTCTATATAAAAGCAGGCTGAGTAAATCCCGAGGAGCAAGCCAGTAAGCAGCACCTCTCCATGGCCTCTGCATCAGTTCCGGCCTCCAGGTTCCCACACTGCTTGAGTTCCTGTCCTCACTGCTCTTGATGATTAACTGTTATATGGAAGCTTGAGTGATATAAACCCTTTCCTCCCTAAGTTGCTTTTGATCATGGTGTTTCATCATGGCAACAATAACCCTCAAAAAGTAGGGGTGTTGATTTAACATAAAACAGTAGGGTATTATAAATTATTACATACTAAAATTTAGCCCAAAAAATTTCAAAACTTACCCTTAAAGGGTTTTGTACTGCTGGTTGGTTTTGGGTTTCTTTTTTTAAAAAATAGGATGTTTTAAAATATAAAGCTTCTAGTATAATATGATTTGTTTATTCCCTTTTTAGTCCTAAGAACTACTTTGGGTTCAAATACTCAAGTGACATTTTGTTTTTCTACTATAGCTGCTAAATTACAATTAAAATTTCAAAATGTTTCTACTATAATGTAAAACTTGTGATATGTTTATATAATTGTGAAAATGTTTCTACTATAATGTAAAACTTGTGATATGTTTATATAATTGTGATAAGTTGTTTCTAGATTTATACTCACATGCTAGATATTTTTACTCAGTAATGCACTATGTGGGTATATAGGAGAAAGCTGTGGCCTCAGGCAGCAGCTCATTTCTAATGTTCAAAGCATCAGTTTTGTCTTTTTACTTGATTAAGAGGAAATGCTTCAGAGAGGCATTAAGCAAGGATGGGCCCTACATATTCAGCTGTCAGTACTGTCTACTGAACTATACATAAGATAGTCAACAACTTTTACCAGCAATATTTCTATTCTGTATGATTACTCAACACCCCCCATCATACAGTGTTAGATGCCATATCTACATTCGACACAGAAACAACATGAAAAGCTCCCAAAATCAGAAAAGTTTCTGTAAATTTGACTTATCTCAATTTCACATTCTTTTGTGCTCGATTTGTGGTGCCTGGTTTCTGTGTGAAGTGGTGTCCAAGTTTTCAAATGAAAGCAGTTAAGAAACAAAATATTTACACCATTCTAACTTGTGTTTCCTGTACGGCTAGATACAATACAGATGCTAAGTCACTGGTCTGAAAGAGCTTCCACAAATCTATAATAAAATAATTAAATTAGTGAGTTGTGTTTAGATCAGAGACCTGGGTTGCCAACTCCTAAGAACTCGGGGAATTCAGAACCACAGAAGGATCATTTGGACTCCATTTGGCAGAGACGTCAGAAACTCACTGCTCTTGGGAACGTCCTTTTCCAATAACATTTATAGCTCTAGATGGAAGCAAAAAGCACCATATGTTAAGAGTTTCCTGCAAAGCTTCCTGGTAAGAGAGGAAATAAATTCAACTTGTCACATCTGCTCGTGGGCCAGTCAAGTAGGATTTTATCACAGCCTTAAGTGGTTTACAAAACTGTCCTGTTATCGACTGAAGGGGCTTTACATTTCAGGGTTTGGTTGTTTTTTTTTTTTTTCCCTCTTTTTTAATACTGATGTTCGTAATCTAAGTCATTAAACTATTTTTCTTCTTTGGAGTTTAGCAGCATGAACCATCATTTGCTTCTAAGCAAAGAGAGTTATTCAAAGCAATTCAGCTAAGAATTGCATCCCCATAGCATAGTCTCCCCAGCTCTCTATGGCTTAACAGCTAGAGTGCCTTGAGGTCTCCATTCTACCTCAACTTCAACTCAAGGGTTCTTGTATTTTGCATAATTTAATATGTGAACGGTATTTAATCAGACTAAATTGATTACCTACCATTCCAAAAGTCCCAGTTGGTTTCATCCATGGCAAAGACCCATAGGGTCAGTCGAGGTTTATTTTGGCCATAGGTATAGGTACTTCTCTAACAAAGGTATTAAAACCTGCATTGTGAGCCATGCATTTGTGATTCATCTCTTTTAACAATTAAACACAGGTAGAGTTGCTATGGGCATTTATTTTTACTTCTCTCTCTTAAGCAGAATCTTCAGTCTGCAAATGAACTGGAAATATAGTGTAACATGTGAACCCTACCTTTTCCTGAGGAGGCACAAGGTAAACAGATGTTCTGAGCCATAAATAAGTTATCAACTCACCAATTCACAGCTTCACATTCATGTCTTTTTTGTAAGGGAGCAAATTCATTAACACATTTCCTATCATTTTAGAAGTTAAGGGCACTCTCACTTGAAATGAAGACTGCTGCCTGTATAATTCCATTCGTAATAGAATGAATGGAGGTAGCAGAGCCTTGGAATGTCACACAATTGGTACTAACCTCAACACTTGTTTGTGTTTATATGCACACACTATTCCTACAGGTGAAATATAAAAATATATAACTCAATAAAGGAAAATAACACAGATAGTAAACAAGAAAAAGTTAGCACACTTGCCTATAAATTTATAAAACTAGGCCATAGAGCATATCAAGTTTCCTAGAAACCAAAATAAACAATTTGTGAATCAGGGTTTTTTTTTTTTTTTTCAATTATAAAGGTTATGCAACCATAGGGATAGAAACTTCATAATGTGAATGATGAAGTTGGCCCAATCTCAGTACTCTCTGTATTAACTACTTTTCTCTTTGCAATGAAAAATTACCAAAGTGTGTGTGTGTGTGTGTGTGGGGCAACTAAAAACAGATCAGGCTTGTTTGGGTTCAGTTTCAGAGGTATAGAACGCATGATAGGGGAACCTCAAGGCATGGCTTGCTCACATCTTGGAAGATCAGGAAGCAGAAAACTGATTCATATTCAGAAATAGATATCACCTTCAAGGCCAGCTCATAGTGGTGCCTATGATTGCCAGGAAGACACCATGTGCCAACAATTTTACAGCCTCCCCAGACAGTTTTGCAATGTTTCAGAAGTCCAAATACATGAGTCTATGGGAAACACTTCATACTGAAATCATAATAACATCCCCATTGCTTCTTCCTCCCAAGTGTGAAGACATTAATATATTTCATTGAGAAATTTCATGAACTCAGTATAACATATAAACTTAGCAGGGTGCAATTTAATAAACTATTCTACTGTTGTTGCTGCATTGCACAATTCTGAGGTCATAGCAATTCTATAGAAATAGGAAGCAGAAGGTGCTGGCTTCATAATTACAGCAATTTTTAGGAACAAAATATGTGCTGGTCACCTTCCACAACAAACATGGAAATTTCCACTATCAATCATTGTCACCAATAGTCCTTGTGAAGGAGACTAGGACATTGGTAGTCACATAGTTATGGAGGCTACTGTCATTATGGACAGACCCTTCTACATCTATCCATTCTTTTGTATTTAATAGAATATATGGACTATTTTCTGCTCTATTTTCCAGCTAAGTTTGGCCTTTCTGGCTCTCTGAACAATATGTATGTTCAGATGTAGACGTAATATGTGCAGTTCCATAGCTATTTCTTTAAATGTACTTGTCATGAGCTCTGTCTCTCTCTCTTCCTACTGGTTGGGCAGTGGTCATTTCAGGAGCAACTTTGAAAGCTTATGTGTTGAGGAAACATTTGTCCCAGCAAGTGTATTTTCCACTGTGATACTATTTTGTGTGAAAGAGATAAACAGCCTATTTTATTTATCAGGGTGTCTTTTGTGCAAATGTAATGATTAAACATTGTAGTCTAATGTAATATCAGTTTATTTTTGGAGTTTAAAATCCCATGCCTTTGAACTACATTCTTGAAGAAAAAAGGGGTTTCTAATGACACAATAAAACTTAACAGAGTTAGAAAAGTTTGAGTTTTGAATGAAACATTCAGTGGACCGATGGCAAGCTCATGTTCAAAGTGGCAGCAGTTTGTAGTAATTTCTTGCAGTTTCAGTGTGTGTGTGTGTGTGTGTGTGTGTGTGTGTGTGTGTGTCTGACCCTTTTTGCTTCTCCATGTCTCTGTTTCTTTTGTGTGTCCTAAATCATTCTTTCTTTGTTTGTTTGAGATAGGGTCTGTCTCTGTAGTCCTGACTGTCCTGGAACTCACTCTGTAGCCCAGGCTGGCCTGGAACTCAGAGATCCACCTGCCTCTGCCTCCCGAGTGCTGGCATTAAAGGAGTGTGCTACCACTGCCCAGCCTAATATCATTCTTATAAAAGAGTTTGAGCAAAGTCTCAAGTTCTTTCCAAGGTCACTCTGTACCTCCACATGATGCAAAACTTAAGATTCAGAATGTGGTTCAGTGGTAGAGTTCTGGTCTAGCACTCATGGTTTTTGTGACTAATCTCCAGCATTGAAACACAGAAAAAGGCAGGAAAAAAGCCAAAGGAAAGAAAGAATGTAAAGCTTGTATTTGGCCATGGACAGTCACTAGATGGAAAGTCTTACAAACTGTGAAACTGCCCAAGCATGCCATAAAGCAGTAAGATACACTCAAAATTATTTTCTTCTTTGGGAAAATGAAGCCTCTTATTATCCACAACTGTGTCAGGGTATAAAGGAACTTGTTATTTGGCTTTAGAACTACATTTATAAACCCTCCAGAATTTCTACCCCTTCTTCACCTCCCAAACTGGCAGTTACATATGTTATTTTGATGTCTCAATGAGCCAGCCTGAATGCGACAAGCAATAAGCACTCCAGACTGTAAGAAATGTTAAAATACACGTGGAAAGTCATTGAGCTCAGAGAGACAATAGCTCATATGTTTTGCTTACATACATGTGCTAACAGGTTTACAACATGCCACATAGTGTTCTGTTTGTAAATGGTAGTTCATTTAGTCTTAAATATAAAGACAATGATCTTTTAAAGGGTAGATATCTCTTAAGTGGTAATTTGGATCAAAATCCCCCAATTTGTGTCCCAAAGTGCCTCTTTTATCCAGTCTGGTAATGCATGCTTTTACAAGCTGCCTAAGACTCAGGCAATGCTCTTTTGGAGTTGGAGAGGAAAGCTTGGGGGCGCAACAGCAGCCTGTGTTGCCTGCTCCCTTCTGCCCTTCTTTTTGTGATGCTCAGTTCACATCACAGTCTTCATGGAGGAGACCTGCTTGACTTTGGTCTTGTCCTGCCACACCTCCCCTTCTGCTATGAAAGATTCCTGGAGAGATTGTCCGAGGGACTGTTAGAATGGAAATATTTTTTTCTCCTAATTTTCAAAGCTGAGCTAAACAATAGCAGTGTTTTAAACTCTATCACCTTTCCAGCAGAGCCACCAGGAGGAGAAGACTCACATGTTTGCTGTCTGCATTTATGATGTTTTATTCTTTTCCTTTGAACTACCTGGAATGGTAGGCCCATTAAGAAATAATGTGTTCATTCAAGAAACACAATCAAAATAATTGAACATCTTCCCTAGGTCTGAGTGTGTTAATTTTTTTCTCCTTTGCAGAAATACATTTGGAGATCACATCCATTGTACTAAAGATGAAAAGGGAGTGATTTTGAGACTGTCACTAAATAAGAGTTGCAGAGATATAAAGGTTGTTGAAAGAGCTTGAGAGCAAGCAGTGATTTAAATCATGGCTTATTGCCTGTCACATGTCTGACTCCCTTTCTCCCCATACTACAGTCCTGCCAGTGAAAAAGCATGCAGCCTAAACCCCATTCAAAGGGGATATCATTGTTCCAAAATTCCTTCTTCCAAGAAAATAGAAAGAGTCATGATTAGAGGAAAGGTTTCAGAACTCCTAAGTGATAACAGTAAAAACCGGCAGAAGGTTTAAAAACACTATGGTAAACTGATTTTAATCTAGCATCAATTAAATGCTTATAAGGCTCTCGGAGTCAGCTATGCAAAATGCAAGAGGAGCTCAAAGGCAATGTGTTGGTACCTGACATACACTAACCAATGGATTTGATGGCCTCACAGGAGCCTTCTCTCTGACTAATTTTGCAACAGCATTTTATATTAATAATAATCACTTCTGAGATACTGCAGAGTTGGAAGACAGATTGGAAGTTGCACAATTAGAGACTGAGGGCCAAAAATATATGTCTGTGAAACCATCAGAGAGGCCCTTAGAGCCACTCAGAAGAGACTAAGTGACCTCTCATTGTAAGAGCTGGTTAAGAGCAGAGAACTGCAAGTGGTACTCACATCCAGCCCATGTCTCTCTGGTCATGCTAGATTTAAAGACAATGAAGAACCAGGTATCTAGAGGGGCTGTGGAATAATCATTTGTCATTTGAATTGATTTAGTAAAATGCTGATTGGCCATTAGCCAGGCAGGAAGTATAGGTGAGGCAACCAAACTAAGGATGATGTGAAGAAGGGGACTGAGTCAGAGGAGTTGCCAGCAGACACAGAGGGAACAAGGGATGAATGTGCCATGCTAATAAAGGTATTGTCACATGGAAGAGTGGAAAGGAGAAATATGGGTTAATTTAAAATATAAGAGCTGGTTAGTAATAAGCCTGAGCTATTGGCCAAGCATTTACAGATATAAGAAATCTCTGTACAGTAATTTGGAGGCAGCTACCATGACGGGAAGCAGGGGGTCAGGACAGAAAATGGCCATTTACACAGAGACACTAAATGTGCCATAAGTAAATATATATTGGAATACAGTTATGTTATTACACTTTCTACCTTGTAGACTCTCCACTAACCATAATGGCAAGGTTCAGAAGCTGTGGATCCACTCCCAGGAGTTGACTCTACAGGACTCAATTCTTGGCTTTATTGTGTTGTATCCTTTTTCATTAGCCAAATAATAACTCTTATCCTATGTATAGCCTGAATTGGCCATCCCTTATGATTGGATTGGTAACTACCCCAGTTGTCATCGGGAGCCTTTATGCAGTGACTGATGGAGGCAGATTCAGAGACCCATTGCCAGATATTGGGTTGAGCTGGGGGAGTCCTGTTTAGGAGAGGGAGGAGGGATTATAGGAGCCAGAGGAGTCATGGACATTGGAGGAAAACCCACAGAAACAGCCAGCTTGGCTCATGGGAACCCACAGAGTCTGAACCAACAAGGGTGTCTGCTTGGGACCGACCTAGACCCTCTGCATATGTTATAGTTGTGTAGCTTGGTCTATTTGTGGGACTCCTGGCAATAGGAGCAGGGGCTGTCCCTGGTGCTTTGGCTAACTCGTGGGAACATATTTCTCTTGCTGAATTGACTTGCCCAGCCTGAATATGGGGGTACGTGCTTGGTCTTACAGCAGTTTGATATGCCATGCTTTGCTGATGCCCATGGGAGACCTGCCCCTTTCTGAGAGAATACAGAGGAGGGGTGGACTGAGAGAAGATGAGGGGAGGAGGGAGTAGAAGAGAGGGGAGAGGGGAGGCTATGATTGGGATGTAAAATAAATGAATAAATTAAATTTAAAAAATTAAAGCAAAACAAAACAAAACAAAAAAACCTCTTATCCTAGCAGGAGGTGGGGGGGCATGTCTTTAACTCCAGCACTTATATTGTAGTCTATTCTAATTATTTGGCTTTGAAACTCAGTTTTACCATTTGCTAGCCATATATCTTTAAAGTTCCTCTCTCTCTCTCTCTCTCTCTCTCTCTCTCTCTCTCTCTCTCTCTCTCCCTCTCTCTCTCTCTCTCTCTCTCTCTCTCCCCCTCTCCTTCTCCCTCTCCTCCCTCTGTTTTTTAATCAACTAAGTATAATATTGTATCTGTTATCTACCATCTACCACCTATGTGTCATTTTTAACTCTCATTAAGCTGTGAAATTTAAGTGACAAAATCAAAGTCTGGCTTACAGAAAATGCCAAACAAATGTTCTCCATTATTAATTCAGGGTTTTCTAAGTTTCTGATTTTTTTCCAGTTGTGGTAAGACATAAGATGACTGTTAATGTGTGTATTCATATATTGTCTAACACACATTTTTAAAGAAGGAGGTTATGCTCTTGACAATTGGGTTTTCTGGTGTTTGGGTATGCTATAGCAAGGGCTAGTGAGGAACATATTCCTTTCATCTGTGTCTGTACTTTCAGGATTCCTGATGCCTTCAGGAAATAACTGTTTATCAGTTCTGCTTAGAAAAATCTGAGTGGTGATAACTCACCGTACTTTATCATTGTTAAAAAAATAAACAAACCAAAGCTTCTATGTGGATAATTTATCAGCATCTCTGAGTAGGTGAAGTGTCTTAGTTTGGGTTTTTAATTTCTGTGAAGAGATACCAGGACCACAGCAACTCTTATAAAGAAAAACATTTAATTGAGGGGGCTTGCTTACAGTTTCAGAGGTTCAGTACATTATCATCATGGTGGGGAGCATGGCAGTATGCAGGTAGACATAGTGCCAGAGGAGCTGACAGTCCTACATCTTGCAAGCAACAGGAAGTTGACTGACAGTCACATTGAGGGAAGCTTAAGCAAAAGAGACCCCAAAGTTCACCCCCGCAGTGACACACTTCCTCCAACAAGGCCACACCCACTAATAGCGCCACTCCTTTTGGGGGCCATTTTCTTTCAAACCACTACATTCCAGTCCCTGGCCCCCAAAGCTTTATACCCATATCATGATACAAGAATGCATTCAGTCCAATTTCAAAAGTTCCCATAGTCTATAACAGTCTCAAACTTATTTCAAAGTCCAAAGTCTCTTCTGAGATGCATGGAAATTTCTTAATTGTAATTGCTTTTAAAAATCAAAATAAAAGAACAGATCATATACTTCCAACATATAATGGCATAAGATATACATTACCATTTGAAAACACAGGGAAGGGAATATAGAAAGGGAATACTGGACCAAAACAAGACCAAAAACTACCTGGACAAACTCCAAACTCTGCATCTCCATGTTTAATATCAAAATGCTCTCTACATCTCCAACTCCATTCAACTTTGTTGACTGTAGCATACTTCTTTGTCTTGGGCTGGTTCTACTCCCTGTAAGTTCCTCTCTCTGGCAGGTATCCCATGACTCTGGCATCTTTACCATCTTGGGTTCTCCAAGGCAATACAGGCTTCAACTTCACAGCTTCACACAATGACCTTTCTACTAGGCTTCTATTCAGGGACATCCTGACACATGCCTGGCCTCAGCAGCTTTCTTTAGGTGTGGAAACAAATTCCATAACCTGTGTCTTCTATCCTTAACTATGAACCTGGAATCATGTGGCCAAAGCTGCCAAGTTCTGCTGATTGCTGGGGCTGAAACATGCTCCCCTTGTTCAATTACATCTTCACCAGCTTTCTGTCTTTGGTTGCCTAAGCTTAGCTGTCTTGAAACTTGCTCTGTACACAAGGCTAGCATCAAACTCAGATATCCTTCAGTCTCTGCCTTCCCAGAGCTGGGATTAAAGGTATGCCCCACCACACCCAGCTCTAAGTTTTCTTTAGTTCCTTTTCACAAGTTGGAAACTTAGCTGGGTGGGATCTTGCCCTGAGGTCATCACTCCATTTATTCCATTTCTTATCCATTTATTGCCTTGAATAGAGGATTTAGCTCCATTCTACTTTCTGGTTTCCCTCAAATATTTTTCCTTGCTCAACTTGCTTCTTTTAATTGTATATCTTCATTAGAGTTACCACTAATATCCACACAACAGAGTCTATACTAGACTGTTTTGAGATTTTGTCTGCCAATGGAATTAATCTAAAACTCTTCACTTTAGCCTCAGGCAGACTCTTGAGACAAGGGCCAAAGGCAGCCACTTCCTTCACAAAAATATCACAAAAGTGACTTCTAGGCAGTAAACTAAAATTCTTCTCTGACACCTCTTGAGCCAGCTCCTGACATTTCAAATCATCAACAGCACCACCGTCTCCCATGCTCCTACCAGCATGCCCCATTAAAGAGTGCTTAAAGCATTCCACTGATTTCTGAATCCAAAGTACCAAAGTCATATTAATCTGAACAAAAACATAGTCAGGCCTATCACAGCAATACCCAAGTCCCTGATACCAACTTCCGTCTTTGTTTGGGTTTTATTGTTGTGAAGAGACACCATGACCACAGTAACTCTTGTAAAGAAAAACATTTAATTGAGGAGGTTGGCTTACAGTTTCATAGATTCAGTCTATTATCATCATGAGGGCGAGCATGGTGGCATGCAGGTATACATGGTACAGGAGGAGCTGAGAGTCCTATATCTTGCAGGCAACAGGAAATTGACTGACATTCACACTGAGTGAAGCTTTAGAAAAGGGACCTCAAAGCCCACCTCCACAGTGACACACTTCTTCCAAGGAAGCCACACCTCCTAATAGTGTCACTCTCTTTGGGAGCCATTTTCTTTCAAACCATTATATGGAGAATCCAGCTCATTGAGCTAGGATGTTTAAATGTTGTAACAATTTTTGCCCAATCACAGGGTACTGGGACATATGAACACAAACACATACATCACTCCCTGCTGTGGGATGTTCTGTATGGCAAATGTGTTGCTGATTGGTCAGTAAATAAAACACTGATTGGCCATTGGCTAGGCAGGAAGTATGGGCGGGACAAGGAGGAGAATAAAGCTGGGAAGTGGAAGGCTGAGTCAGAGAGACACTGCCAGCCACCAAGATGACAAACAGCATGTGAAGATGCTGGTAAGCCACGAGCCATGTGGCAAGGTATAGATTTATAGAAATGGATTAATTTAAGCTGTAAGAACAGTTAGCAAGAAGCCTGCCACGGCCATACAGTTTGTAACCAATATAAGTCTCTGTGTTTACTTGGTTGGGTCTGAGCGGCTGTGAGTCTGGCAGGTGATAGAGATTTGTCCTGACTGTGGGCCAGGCAGGAAAACTCTAGCTACACCTCTCCCACATATTTGGGCTAATTTCCTCATTAAGGTGTTGCATACTAAAAGCAGTGTCTTTAGGTTATCAAAGGGCTTGCTGGGGAAGTAAAAAGACCCCAGTTCAATTTAGCACCTGTGTAAACCAACCAACCAACCAACCAACCAACCAACCAACCAGCCAACCAATCAACCAAAATAGGTAGTGGTACAAGCTTGCAATTCATGCATTTGGGAGGCAGAGACAGGAAGATATCTAGGACTTGCTCACCAGCCAGTCTAGCCAAATTAGAGGGCTCCACTTTCAGTAGGAGACTTTGTTTCAAAAAATAAAGTGAGAAAACTACAGAGGAATACACCTAACAACCTCTAGACTGAATGAGATAATGATATGCAGACACATTCAAATACACCTACACACACACACACACACACACACACACACACACACACTCACACATGCAGGCATACCAGTCTTAACTGCCTTAGGTGCAGGATAGTGTTGGCGTTCACCCATTTCTATCAAACAGGTCCCAGGTCCCCGAGGAGTGCCTGAGCATTAAGAAACTCCTGGGAAATGGGTGAGAATGGGTCTGGAGTGGCCAGCTGCCTGTAGAAATATTTACAAAAGCTGTTAGGCAGTCCCTAATGGCCTGGAAGCAAATGGATATTGCCCTGTAACAATGAAAAGAAACATTTCGATTTGGATGTTTGCTTGTGAAACAAATGTTTACAACAGAAACTTCCATTTGGGTTGTTAGAACAGTGTCAAACAAAGTATGTATTTACTGAAGAATCAAGCACTACTTTTCAATGTAAGTACTGTTCCTTTGGGGACAGGCTACATCACAAGGAGAGTGTGCTGGATAACAAAGAGGAAACAGGCAGTGTGTAAAACCTACCAACTCTGCAAAAGCGACGTTCTCAGAAAACGTACGTTAGGGTAAAACTGCATTTGCTAAAGCAGAAGAGCAGGCAATGTGGTGTGGTGAGAGAAGCAAGATGGGAATGCATTTTATATCTCATACTGAACATGTAGGTAGAAGTATTCCAGGCCTGCGGTCAGGAAATAGGCTCAGTATTCACAGCATTGGACTACTGAAGTTTGGTCTCTGATGGCTGTGTTGTTGGTGGAAATCACCTCTGTCTTCAAGCTAGTAGAGAAGGAGGAAGAGGTGAAGGAAGACCAGAATCTTTTGTCAAAAGTAGGGGATCTTCACTGGGGGAGACTAAGGTCCATCCTAGGACTGGAGGAGACTGAGGTCCATCTTAGGATTGGAGGAGACTGAGGTCCATTTGAGGACTGGAGGAGACTGAGGTCCATTTGAGGACTGGAGGAGACAGAGGCCCATCCTAGGATTAGAGGAGGTGAAGGTCCATCCTAGGGGAAATTTTTGTTAGCTTGGAGGCAGAAGGTTTAGGAACTGTGAACATTAAATAAATAGAGGCCAGTGATGGTGTTAAATACTCTCTCATGAGCAGGGATGTCCCCATGTCAGTATCTGTGAATCTGAGAAGCATTATCCTAAACAGAAAGCTTTTTATGAACGGGTAGTTTCAGATACGGAAGCTGCAAGGACCCATCGTGACACAGCAGGTTAGATTCCCAGTGAATGATTCAAGATAAACCAGGCAAGATTTTCAAGGAGAATGTCTCTACTCTTCAGCAGCTATCCTCATCTCCTGTAGTAACAAAATTTTGACCTGGGCCAGTAAGAAGTTCTATAGACACCTCCATATTTATACTATTAAGTCAGATTCCAAGTATTGCCAGATATTCCCCAAAAACAATCTGATTAGAAACATTCTTACCTGAATGACCTTGAACAAAACAACTACATCCCTGGAGTCACAGTTTCTACAAAGATAGAAATATGGATATTCATCTCAAGATGATAGTGGGGAGGCAAAATTGTAAGAAATCCCCAGAGATTCCTCATCCCCAATGGAAGCATATCTTCTCCTGTTACTCTCTCGAACACTAATCTAGAAAGTTTTACAGATATGATTAAGTTCCCAAGTCAGTGAAACACGAAAAGGAAATGATGCTTGTACTTAGTCAAATCCAATGGAACCTGTACTATCGAATCAAATCTAAGCCTGTTTTTACAGGAATGGTGTAAGGAGGATTCAATGCAAAGAATACTGTCCATTGCAGCCTGCGAAGGTGGAGGATGTTCTGTGTGGCAATGTGGATACTCATTTGCTTCTCTATTTTTTAGTGAAGTCCAAACTCAAGGATTTGTGAATGCTAAGCTAAGTACACAACTGTAGCTCAATGTGGATAGTGCTTAGGGCCTGAGAGTAGCTTCAAATCAGGGCTAGCAAGGAAATGGAGACCCCAGCCCTGTAGCAGAAAGGAACTGGATTCTTTCACAAACCATCCATGATCTGGGAAGCGGAGAGGAGATCTTTATGAGAACTCAGCTCATCTCACACTGGCACTGTAGCAAAGAAATCTGCCTCACTCCTGGACTTCCGACCTCTACAGCCTGCTGGGGTGAGTTTAAGGTGCTAAACTTGAGGAGGTTTTTTTATACTACACTAGAAAACTAATAGAGCTATTATGAATATTGATTATAGTTGTCCTTTAGCATGATTATGGATGTCCTTTAGCTAATGCCATTACACTTCAAAAAGGTAGCTGGGCATTTAAGAGAATTATTGTTCTTTTCAATAACCATTACAACACAGGCATTAGTTCCCCATTTTGTAGATTAAGAAACTAAACCTTAGGATAGGTACATAATTTGTTTATATGGCATAGATAATTTTAGTCGGGTTAGAACATAAACTCTGACTTCTATAACCTGTATTTATTGCCATTTTGTTAATCAAAAATGTTAGGGGCCGGGCGGTGGTGGCGCACGCCTTTAATCCCAACACTCGGGAGGCAGAGCCAGGCGGATCTCTGTGAGTTTGAGGCCAGCCTGGGCTACCAAGTGAGTTCCAGGTAAGGCGCAAAGCTACACAGAGAAACCCTGTCTCAAAAAACCAAAAAAAAAAAAAAAAAAGTTATAAAAAAAATGTTAAAAAAAATGTTAAAGATCATGGCAATATTCATCTTAATTTAACACATCCAACCAGCTTTCCTACTTAATGACCTTAGTGATGTGTTTTATTATTATTATTATTATTATTATTATTATTATTTATTTATTTACGTCTTTGTTACAGTTTTTCTCTGTGTGTGTCACTGGATGGAGAAAGTTAAAACTCATTTCTTCCCTATCTTTGGTTTTCAAATATTATTTGAGAAAAGGTTATCTAGTTGTCAAAGAAAGTACCAAAATGGAAGACAGCTGTCTAAATTATGACATAAAATAATTGCAGTTTTGACCCTCAATATTCAGTTTGGGTTCCTGGTATGCTAGGCACTAACAGGGCTACGAGATCCTCTATGTAGACAACCCTCACAGAACACAATAGTCATTATGATTCGAATTCAGAGGTGAG
The DNA here is from genome assembly GCF_949786415.1 of Peromyscus eremicus. NCBI lineage: Eukaryota > Metazoa > Chordata > Mammalia > Rodentia > Cricetidae > Peromyscus > Peromyscus eremicus. The sequence goes on along the minus strand of NC_081421.1, from coordinate 118,495,912 downwards.
GAAACTGCTCTAGACTGTTTCAGTATTTTAGCTTAGGCAACTCACAATCAGATTACAGAGACAAAATGGAATCTGCTCTACCACTGATCTGTACCATGGGCTTTCTCAAGAGTTCTCCTGGTCTGTCCTTAAGATGAATCAGTGCCCAAGGGTGTTTCCAGTGGATTCTGGAACTTTCAACCTTGGTCCTTATGATTTACTATATCCAGAGATTGAAACATCAGCTACTAACTACTTTATCTTTTGTGTATGTATTTAGTTTTCCAGCAAGCCTTACACAGAATACAGCTTCTGGTCAGTTCTCTGCCAGGAGGGAACCTTATGGCTGGTGTGTGTCTAACGGGCTGACTTTTGTTGCCTTACCCATGTTGTTTCATCCAAATCCTTAAAGGGTAAGGCACTTAAGTACAGCTGGGGAGGATTAGGGAATATTGAAAGGCAGAAGGCTGAAAACAGATTTCTCCTCCATGGCAAATGGAAGGCTACACAGCTGCAGTGCCCGCACACATCTGGAGAGCTGCTGTGAAGTAAGTCTAACATTTGGCAAAGGTAGCAGATGGGCTTGTTATCAAATGTGAATAGAAGTCAAGTCAAGCTCCTGGGGAATGGCACATTGAAGAGAAGGAAGAGGACAGCTAGTAGAGCAGTAAAGCACACAATGAGAGCTGACAGCACTTACGAAATGAGAAGCGGACCACGGTGGGACAGCACAAGGAAATTTCTTGATCATTTTATAGAAAGAGATAGATTATTTTCTTAAAAAAAAAAAAGCCTCATTCCAGTAATTAGAAACTGTCAAAATTGTGCTTAGTTAAATCTGGTTAATTTGCTAAACTTGGCAGGGGAACTGATGTTAAAGGTTGTCACAGTCAACATTTGGTGTGGTGTGTCCTGGGGGCACTCTATCATTACTAATTGAGTAAATGACATGAACAGAAGAGATGGACAGGTCTCTCTTCAGCTCATTTCACAGAGTCCTGCTGCTTGGTAAGGGCTTCTGCCAATCTCAGCTTTTCTTCCAAAAAAAAAAAAAAAAATGGCACTGGAAGCAGCTTTAAGAATTAGGTCAATGAGATAGGGCAACCAGATAGAAGTCTCCTTCATTCAAGTGTATCTAATTTGTGGGCAACCCCCCTTCAGGATCTTTTAACAGAATCTTTAAGCACCTTGGATTTCTGCAGAAGTTTCCAAAACAGGAATAACAGTAACATCTGGCACAGAAGAGGCAGAGTTTAGAGCTGGGAGAGAGGGGCCATTGCATTGCAGACTAAAGGCATACTGAAAATGGAGGGACCATACCATCGAGTGAAGTTGGGTTTAGCACAAAATTCTTGGCATAAAAGATTTATTTTGGTTCATGGAATGTTTCTGCCTTATGGCAGGAACTTTGCAGCTGCTCCCCCTTTTCAGGTTGAGTTGACATTGAGAAATCAAGCTGCTCCAGTTGGAGCTGAACCAGACAACCTGCCCATTCTGCTAATTGAATTTGGGGATCTGTGTTGAGGTAGCCTGAACTGGACGTTGACTCACCTCTGTATAGATGCCTAATTGATTGTCCTAGAAGGACACAGAACCCCACATGGTAAATGAGCCAGATGGCCAGGCCGTGGGCATTTTCAAAATGTCTATGTGTGGTTATTCTCAGTTGGCGATTCTTTTATTTTTCACTGATCAATTAAACTTGTCTAGCTACTCAGAATTAAATACTCTAAGTTAAATAACTAACATTTAGCAAATGGGAACTACTTCTGCTTCTTTCTCTAAGAGCCCTCCATAGAATTAACAGTTAGGTGCTAATTGCGAATGATTAAGAGCTCACCAGTATCAGAGTCCTCTCTTTAATATTAATGAGATGGATTAGCATGGAACTTGTCTTCTATTAATATTATAAATGGATATCTGCATGGATCACTGAGTACTGTTTTGTATTAGAAAGGAACACTTAGTTTAAAGGGGTAAAAAAAGATACATTCAAAAATGTGTTTCCCTTTCAGTTGAGAAGTTACTGAAGAAAAGTGTTCAAATATCACTAATTTAGAGCAAGAAGGTAGCATTTTAGCAATAATTACAGTAGCAAACTTTTACATAAACTTTCATTTATAGTTCATGAGTAGGTGCAGTGCATTATACCAGCTTAAATTATTCTATAAAATACATGCAGAAACCACATCATTCCAGAATACTGAAATGAGTGACTTGGCAGTTCTGGGCTACATTAGACTCTTGTATTCACTTCCAACATCACTACTTGCCTGTTTTTCAAACATACTATGTAACAAGAATCTTAGAAGGTCTTAATAATAAAATCATTATTCTGCTTCTCTGATCTTCCAGTATTCACCCCAATACCTGGCAACCTGGCACCAGCCAAATGCTTCTAGTTCCTGGTCTTCACGCCTTATATACCTTTCTGCTTTCTGACATCACTTCCTTGGATTAAAGACGTGAGTCACCGTGCCTGGCTGTTTCCAGTGTGGCCTTGAACTCACAGAGATCCAGGTAGATCTCTGTCTCTGGAATGCTAGGATTAAAGGGGTGTGTGCCACCATTTTCTAGCCTCTGTATCTAGTGGCTGTCCTGTTCTCTGACCCCAGATAAGTTTATTAGGGTGCACAATATTTTGGGGAACACAATACCACCACAATACTAATCATTTTCTCCTGCTTGTTTGGAAACAGCAGAAGACCACTTTTTATCTTATTGAAGGAGTTAGAGTTACTAATCTGCCTTTCTCATGAAGATGCCTTTTTAAAGCTTTGGTTTTACACACTGTTGTTTTAAAACCGACAACAATGCATCAGCAAAGTGTCTAAGCTATAAGATGAGTGCCATTGTGTTTTATTCCATAGGTGGAGTCATTAAAAATGGCATTCATTTTGGTAAGTGCTATTTGAACAGACTACAGGGCCATAAAAGACACTGTAATGCAAAACAATTATTTTTTAAGCTCATGTTAAAGTACCATTTTAACTCTTTTTTTTCCACTTTATACATTTTTTTTTTAAAGTGAGAGGACAAAAATGCATGAATTCATACAAATCAAGGCCTGTGTTAGCACTGTATGTATCATATTTTAAGGACTTAGCCCTCCAGGTCAAACATTTTCTTTTCTTATTCTTTGAACTTCCATATACATATTTATCATTTGCCTTAGATAAATAGGCATACAATCAAAGAATACCAAGTGGTAGCCACTTCTGCATTCTTAATGATATAAAAGATATTTCAGTTTAGATTACATATATTAAAAGTAATATAGAATCTATTCGATCATGGAGAAAAATGGAAATAAATCACTAAAATTTTGCATTCAATTTCATATGATTGGTTTCATCTACTATATACTAATTGTTTATCAGTTATATTTTTGTATTAATATATTCAGATGTCATGTGATGTTTAAAATTATCTAAAATTTTATATTAAGTACATAAAGTCATAATTTATTGGTTACTGTGATACATATCAAGTCTAAAACCTACTTAAAGTGTCTGGTCTTCTGAGATATTTACTGTTATTCTTATAAATACTGGGGAACATGATATGCAAAATCAATTCATAAGAGTCGTGTCAGGTAGAGGAGCTATGGAGACGGCATAGTGTTGATGCACTTGCTATGCAAGTGAGAGGGGAATTCTGTGCCCAGAACCCCTCCCTGCCAAAAGCCACCCATAGTGGCATGCTTGTCACTTTAGGGCTGGGATGGCAGAGACAGGTGGATTCTCTAGGCTCACTGCGATCCAACCTAGCCTACTTGATGAACTCCATGACGGCAAGAGACCCTGACTCAAAAGAAAATATGTATAGTGCCTGAATATTGATACCAGAGGTCATTCTCCAGACTCCACAGCTCCATGGGCAGAACACATGTGCACCTACATCATGTGGAGCACGTAAACTTACACACACAAACACACACACACACACACACACACACACACACACACACACACACTGTAGGGAGGTGGAATCTAAATGAACCTACAAATGGCTGGGCTGATTCATGTCCTTTCTCTTCTTCTCTGAATGTACTGTCAGTCACTGACGATATACCATACCCACAACTGGCTTCATTTTTGAGTGAATCAAAGATTAAATTAACGTGTGTGAGCTTGACCCAATCAAGTGATCTCATCAATATTCTTCCCTACTGACCCTTGGAGTTTGCTGGAAAGAGGGTAGCCCCTAGGAAGTTCAGGCAGTTTTAGCAGAGAGCTAGCAAGAAGGAGGGGCCCACAGTTGTTCAAACAATGAATGAATTACACCAAAAAATCTGCAACATTGAAACAGAGCCTCAAGCTGAAGGTGAGGACACAGCAGCACTGACATGCTAAATGCAATCTAGGAGACCCTTGGAGGATGCAGCTGTCCCACAGATAGACTCTTGACCCATCAAAACTACAAAATAATCAAGTCACATTGTTATGAGCCAGTAAAGCTTATAGTCTTTTGTTAGCAGCAATAGAAAACCAAAGATAATTTGGTTTGAACCATGAAGAATAAATCTAACTGACATAGTCACTCTTCACATTAAATGAAACCTGGCTGCAAACTTATAATAGCCCACAAAACATGATGTCATTCATAGCAAATGAAAACAATCATGTAGCCTCAAGTATTATTGCTAATTACAAAGAAAAATCAGTGTTTCATGATCTTGCTTCCTTATGTTCTCTGGATATTATGCTGTTATCACTGACAATGACACTACCAATCATTCTTCGGTGACTTTGCAAGAAATTTGCTAGGCATCTCTCCTAATTCTCTTTGCTACTCACTAATTTCAGACTCAGAGACTCATCAAAGATGTTAAAAGTCCTTTCCCCAGACTTCAAAATCTTGCAATCTTGCATGGCTGTGTCTACCACACTAAATTGCTCAAATTACATATATTTTTAAGGTCTCTCGGACTCAGATGACAATAATCTGCTCCAGAAGTTCTTGGGAAATGGTCAGGTTTAAATGCGGCACTGGTTGAGTCATACTTTTTGTAACCTCACCTGAACATTAGTCCAAGAGTCAATAGCACACTGAATGCAACACATCTCAGGTACTGATTCGAAACATCTGAGATTCTGCTTTGTATATCCCTTGGCACAATGCTCTGGTGTTGTGTTGGTTAGTTTTATGTCAACTTGACACATTATTACAAAAAATGCCTACGAGAACACACTTTTGTGGTTATAGCCTAGTTACAATTCCAAGCTGAACTAAAGTTATCAGAGAAATATGATTTTCCTTTTTTTCTGCTTAATAGTCCTGGCAAGAGGTTATATTTACTTGTTTGTTATCCATCCATCCATTCATGTGTGTGTGTGTGTGTGTGTGTGTGTGTGCACATGTGTATATATGTATGTGTGTGTACATGTATGTGGAAGTCAGAGGTGAATTCTGGATGTTTTTCTTAATCACTGTCCATGTTGTGTTTTGAGACAGGGTCTCTCACTAAGCCAGTAGTCCTTTCATTAGCTAGACTGACTGACCAGCAAACTCCAGGGATCTTTGTGTCCTTTGTGCTGTTATTACAGGTATATGCCACCATGCCTGGCTCTGACAACATGGGAATATTTTTTAAATGTTTTAGTCTTTGAAATTGTTAGATCAAGTAAAGTGTCTCTGAATGCAAGAACTGGTCTAAGAAATTTTAATGCACACAAGTAAGTGCTTTCCTGAAAAAGAGAAAGTCAAAGATTCTGAAGACTGAATAACAAGCATCTATTGAATCATTCATTGTACTCAACAAAATCAAAGAAAGACCTAATTGAGTTGTCAGCTGACTGATCATTAAAATAATAATAGACCACGATGTAATTTTTGACATGTACCTCAGAAAATGTTCAAAGAGTTGATTGATGTTGCCATGACAAAACTCCTTCAAGTCACATCTATTTATTTATAGGACATTTTTTTCTCAGCACATACAATTTTAAAGCAAACAAAAGAATCAGATTATTAATGATTCCACTAACATTTTACCAATAAGTTGTATTCTATGTGAGATATGTACTAACTGCAAACCATAATCCTCATTTCACACAGACATTGTAATAAAATTTACTTCCTACATTTAATAAATATCAAAATACTATTTGATCCATTGAGTAGTATTAGCAACTGTTAGAATGAGTGGAAACCTAACAAAAATACAGTTTTCAAGCTTTATTCACATCCTTTGTGACAGGGACAAACATGAAGTGTGCAACATTAAGATAAAGTTTAGATGGTCCTTGCAGTGAATGTGGGAATTCAAGAAGTGAAGGAACAACCCAAAATTTCTGACTCAGAGGGAAGTTGTTTATGCAGCTTTTAAAATAGATTTGTTTGGTGTATTCAGAGCCTTTGAGTCCTTTTTAACTAATGATCCAGCTGTTTCATTTAATAAATGCTAATTCTTACAATGTACCAGAAACTGTGTCCCAAGCAACCAATTAAACATGGTGAAAAACCCTTTCGCCAGTATGTAAGCAAAAACCTTTAAGCCCTGACCACACTGTATCTTCTATTCTCTGAATAGGAACACATGTATTCTGTTACTGTGTGTCTCTCCAGCACATTAATGCATCCCATCTCCTATTCATGAACTGTTTGATCTCCATCTGGACTGCCTATGATGTCTAGCCTTGTGTTAGACTCACAGCATAATGATGTTCCACAGTCTATCTTTAATATGAGTTACCAAAAGCAAGTAATGACTTCATATTCAGAAGTATGTTCTGACTTCTCCTTAGCTGTCTTCAGGAGTGCCCTGTTCTCATCCATTTCTCCCTCTCTTCCATGAATCTGGGTTCACATAGCCCTCATATCCCCTTATACACCCTCTTAATCCTTCCTTTTCTGAAGCATGTGAATTTAGGCTTAGCCTTGGGTGACAAGCAACGATTCACTTGGATTGTGGAAAATAACCCCAGACCCATGTCTTTTCTTTCTTCCCTTCATTGTTTCTGGTCCACTGTATTTCTCCCTTTATGAGGGTATTACTCTGGCATATATCCCAACTGATGGAAGATCTCCAGAAAAGAGTGCTAAGTTAGAAATATCAGTTACACGCTTACCTCTTAATGAAGCAGCTGGCTTAAGAAGCTTTAGATTTAAATTATCTGCCCCAGCACTATTATTCAGTCTTAAGTGAGGCAGTCCACCAACTTTCTTATAAGTAATTGGCTGAAGCTAGAAGTCTGAGGCGCCTATATTAACAGACTGATTAAAGATGTGAGTGGTACTGGAAGGCAAGTCAGGTGCAGGACTCTGAGTAGCACTGAGATGGAGATTTATAAAATGAGCACTAAGGTAATTTACAGTGGAGTTCTTGTTAATATTAAGCGAATCAGTGGACAAACTGATATAATAGATGGTCTCATTATAATCTTCCGTAGATCAAAATGATTTCTACTGTGTGGCAGCATTTCCACAGTACCTATTCATTCTCTATCCATGTCATTTATTCTTAAGTAGATAGGTGACATCATAGCTTTACTATGCTTTAAATGCATAGGTACAGAGAAACAACAAGGTGACCTATTTTTTGATGACTGTTGTGGTTTACGTAGTCCAAAGGGAAATAGGAAAGCTTAATAGTGGAGAAGAAGAGCCTGACCAGGTATAGATACATTTCTTGAGGAATGATCTGGATATGCAGCCTTAAGCTGTTAATGTTCAATATGAGTCTCAAATGAGGAGAAACTTCAGGCCTCAGTTCCTTCTGGGCATGAGAGTGTGTCCGGAAGATTCTCTTAGTGATGTTTCTTCTTCTTTGTGCTTGCTGATGTGGGTATTACTCATAGCTATGCTAACCAGAAGTCTAAGCTAAGGCCATATTGGAAGCCATATTCTTTTGGGATACTGCAATGAAGTTTCTTCTAAATTATAGTAGATAAAAATGATAAAGGACCACAGACTTCAGAAAATACCAATAAATTCCACTGGATCAAGCAAACAACTATTAAAATTTGTTATCTGTGTTTCTTATGTATGGATGTTATATAGCACCTAGGGCAGCTGCAACAAAATAGGGTTTGGAAATTATCTTTGTAAAGAGTGGGAAACTGAGGTTTAGTGAAAGACATGGCTAGCCATAAACTTGAGGCTTGAATGCTGGTCTTCAAACAAAGATTTTCATTTAGTACCTTACAACCATTACTTCTCCAGATGAGCAATTACGGGTCTTTGGGCTGTCATGAAGGGACTTGACAGTTCCTCCCTGCATGCACAGAGCACAGTGCAGTTTGGGGACCAGCTCCTTGGGAACTGTAAAGGTGAGTCAGTCACAGCCTTTGCATATCAGAGTGGGAAAGAAAGAATCCATAAATTCCTGAGGAATAGCTTGGGAAAGCAAAATGCAAAAAGGAAAAAAAATGTTTATGTTTTGAGAGTCATGGAAATTTTTTTTACTGGAGACAGTATAGAGTTCACGTCCAGCATGCATTTATTTTTTGAAGCATTTCTCAAGGACATACTGCAGGCCTGGCATTACATCAATTATTGTATTTACTACATCTCAGCTTTAGTGAAGTTTACATTCCTGCAGGATAGCAATGGAAATAGAGATAAAGAGGGAGATAGGGATGTTCCAAGAGAGACGAAAGGACAATTAGGAATGTATTCCTTTAGTGCTGGCCTCACCTGGTGACTACTGCCACTCCCTAAAGAACAGCATAAAATCTATGAGATATTCATCATTTGCTAAGCTGTCATAAGTGCTTCACATTTATTGCTGCATTAAACATCCGTGGCCATTCTATTGGCCCAGTGAATTTGATTATTTTATTCACTCTGTTTTGCAGATGAGAAAAAAAGAAGATAGAGGATGATAAATGATTTACTCAATAAGAGAGTGCCCTAGATGCTGGAAGAGTGATTCCAATGCAGAAAACTTGAATCCAGAGCAAATGGTAATCTGTGTACCTTAAAGTAAGGAGGTACAGACTTTGAAGGTTATTGTTTGGTAAGATCTCTGTAGGAGCCTGTAACCATACAATCCCTGTTGTCTGACTTTGGACAAGCTAGTACATTTTGTTTTTTAAATTTTTAAAAAAATTACTTTAAAAAAGTTTTTTTTTTTCATTTTACATACCAATCCTGGTTCCCCTCTCCCTCCCCTTCTCCCATCCTCCATCTCCCCCCATCCCACTCTCCATCTACTCTTCAGAGAGGGTAAGTCCTCCTTGAGGGAAAAAAAGTCTGGCATATTAAGTTGAGGCAGGACCAAGCCCCTCCCAGGGAAGGTGTTCCAAAAAGCCACTTCATGCACCTGGCTGGAATAAGTCCTGGTCTCACTGTCAGGAGCTCCCCAAACAGAACTAGCCACATAACTGTCACACACATTCTGAGGCTCTGGTTTGATCCCATGCATGTTCCCCAGCTGACAGGTCAGAGTCCATGAAGCTACTACATTTTCAAACATAAAGAGTGGCTTGACTCAGTGATGCTGAAGACCCTTAAGAATTCTCCAGTATCACATATGTTGATTCAACTCTGCAAAATACTGAACTGCTACATAATAGAGAGCTTCAACGAAGGAGACTAAGGTAGTTCATATTCAGACTGACTTTGCTCCCTACTATATAATTTGCCTGCCATGGGCTCTAAATGTCTATTTGAGCCCCACCCCCTTTTGGTGAAGGTCTAAATTAAAATGACTCTGACTGCTTAGCATCATTTCTCACACTCTTATCAAATGTTCCTTAAGGAAATAGTTGTAAAGATATCAAAGGGAGATAGAGCAGCTTCAGAGCTGGCCTGCTGTGTGTGTAATAACTGCTTAGTTAGCCCTACTGCTGGTGACCTGGGAACACAGAATGTTGAATTTCAACAAGGGCTCCCGGTAGCCAACCTGATTTTTTTTCTGAAGATAGCTTTCATGTGTACACGATGTATACACAATTCCTCATTTACTATCCTCCATTACAATGAAAAGAAGATATGTAAAGATTTGTTAATGAAGCTCTTTTTTTTTTTTTTTAAAAAGAATACATTTCTGAGAACAAAACAGAATGAGAAGGAAGCAAAACCAAGAATAGGTGAACTAAAGACATGGTCTTTTGTGGGGATGAGTGTTTAGTTCTTACTAGAAACTACGACTTCCTGACCTGAGAATCTATCATAAGAGCATCGAAATAGGCATATGTGGGTACCATTCAGTAGAAAGCACTGGTAAATTCGACCAGGAGCAGAGGAGAAGGGACAGAGTTAGAGGGGCTGTTTGTTAAAGGTCATGGCAAATGCTGCTGAACCTGAGTGTCCTTTCCCTCCTCCTCTATGCATCCTAGCAGGTCATTACGTGGCTAGGTCTCCCCCAAAGGTATAGTCATCATCAACACCTATGTTTACCTCAGTCAGCATGGTGCCCCTGCTGTTACAGATATTAATGATGTTGTGAACTTATTTAGTGTAAGTGTGGCTTAATGTGCGTTATTACATTATCCATCAGTTGTACGTTGCCCTTAGCAACTGGCATAAAGTTATCTCTGGCCCATTGCTAATTTTATATCTCTTTGTTGGGTCAGCTTTGCTGCTTTCTCTGCTTCATATTACTTCTGGGTTATAACTCACGGCAGTTTAAAGCAGATCATATAACCGCGACCATCAGGGCTGATTGCAATAGAACAATGACCCTGGGTGCATAGGGTCATAACAGAGGTCATTGTAGTCCTATTTTTCTTTAAGTATTCTCTTGATAATCACAGCTAGCACAGATCTGTCCTATATGAAATCCTGCTTTTGGAGAAATTTGTACATAGATGCTAATTATTTTTTAAATTTCATTATCTTTCTCCTGTGACCTTGAGCATGACTTGGGAGAGTTTTAAAAACAGGTACAAGGTCATAGAGCTTTTCTTATGTAAATCTAAAAATATATGCCATGGAAATAGTGTGCTAGCCTAACTAGCATGCAGAATTAGGTGCAGTCTGTGCATCCTGGGGGAATGGCTACTGTTAGGCAGGTTTGAATCTGCACTCGACTAGAAAAACTTAGAGCAAAGAGTTTATTTCAGAGTTAGCTCTATGCTACAGAAATCAGTTTCAAAAACCAACTGTTCGTTTGTTTGTTTGACTAGATTTGAAGTTGAATGGATATCTAGGGATGAAGCCATTGCATCTGTTTAAGAACAAATCTTGATTTCCCATTGCACTGCATGACTCCTCCCAGGTTGAACCCCTTTCTTCAACAGTGCAAAGAAAAGGCTACATGGCTGACCTTGAAGATACTGTCTGAACCCATACACCAAGGACTGTCCTGTGACCCTTGTCTATGTTCTAGCTCTGCGCTGGGTGGAATGCTTAATGTGACATAAATGAGATTTGGTTTTAGAGTACAGCAGTCTGAGTCCCTAATAACAAGGGCAATAGTATCTTTGTTAGTAGTAGAAGCTTGAAATAATACACATTGTAGAAATGTAACAATTAACTCTGTCTTGATGAAAATTCCAATACATAAACTCCAACTGCTTCCAAATGCTGCACTCATCTTTTCTTGATGACATTAAACAAAAATTAAACTAGTTTTTTTCTACTGGGCAGTCTAATTTCTGGTTAAATTTAAGTGTTCTCTGCCAAAAATCCCTGGCATATATGTGCAGAATAGTTTATCCATAGTGGCAATTAGACATCTTTACACATTAGCTATTAGCTCATTAGTATACTTTAGAAGTACACAGTAGGAACTTGTGTAATTAAATTGAGATCTCCTTTATTCTATGTTTGGCTTAACTAGCCAGTTTACCAACTTGCATCCAATATACATCTTCCTCTACTAGGTCAAGCAAAAACTCTCTTTGAAGAATTTATCTTCCTTGCATCCCATCTTTCTGCTTTGACCCCCATAGTAAAGCCTGAAGGTATGTTTCAGTTGCTTTATGAACAGTGTTTTGCATGTTTCTGCATAGATTTACATGTTAAATTAAGGAAAATTTAATTCCAAGGTTTGTGATACTGAATTCAATTAATAAATTCCAGCAAATTATTCCAATTATATTCAAAACCAGTATTCAAAGTTGACATTGGAGGCTCAAGGTAAGTACCTTCTTAGCTTTGGTCTCAAACCATTTCAACTCTAAGTGAAAAATAAAAAAAAAATAATGGAAAGAAAAATCTATGCCTTGATATAACACAGAATTGCAAAACTCCCTTTTGCAAAGAATTCCAAAGATAATCCGGCAAGTTATTTCCAATGATCTCTAAGGCCCTATGTGATCTCTTCTACCTTCTTGATCCCTGCTATGGAATGAATTCCACAAATTTGCATTAAAAACCAGGCCTCTGATGTGAGTGCCTTTTGGAAATAGACTTTTACAGAAGTAAATAAAGGCTGAGGCTCTCTTTGGCACTAGCATTTGTAGAAGAGGAAAAGAGATGGAGGGAGATGTCTCTGGGTGTCCATGCACCCATGAGGAAAAGGTACTCGAGTACAGAGAGGGAGGACAGCCCCCTAGGGCAGGACACAATCTCTCCCACACCTAACAGACCTCCATTTGGAGCACTTAGCCTCCAGATAGACAGCTTATGGTGTTCAGTAAAGCCCACCACCTAGATTAAATTGATTCTATCTTCTAACATCTGACCCTGGTTCAGGCAGACCTAGAAACATGAGTCTCCCTTTTGCTCCTGGAGGGCACCACCTGTGTTTCTGGCTTTGCACAAAGTGCGTCTTCTCTTTACTCTTCTTCTCCATCAGGTATTTGACATGGCCAATTTGATGATCACCTTCAGGTCTTTGCTTTTATGTCAGTTTTCCATGAAGCCATATGAGATCACCTTGTAAATTATTACAACCTGCTACTTCTTGGCCTGTGTCCTCTGAACTTCTTTATGCTGTTCTGAATTTTATTCTTTTGTTTCTATTGCAATAATCACGTTTATAGTAACAATCCCAGGTTATGTATTTCTGCTTCTCTTGTCCATTCTTTTCTCTTCTACTTCCTGGTGTTTTCCAGCTATGCATATATATATATATATATATATATATATATATATATGCATAAATGAACAAGACATTAGAAGAAAAATATTCGAAAGGTACATCTTGGTGATGCTTATTGTTTCATTCGCTAAGATTATGCATAGCACTGTGATTGTTTTCGTTCTCTTTGTTTATTCATTCATCCAAGCAGCAGTGCTTCTAGTGCAATGCTTTTTATACTTTTAAAAATATACAACCCCTACTTGACCAGAAAGTTTTCCATGATCTTGAGTATATAGACATATAAAATAGGTACACAAATCAAGCATGTACCAAGAAATCATAAATAAACAGTTGAAAACAGAAATTTGGTGCACAAATAATTTTACCATTTATGAAAGAAGCTGGGGAGATGGATTAGTAAGTGAGAGTGTTTGTTGTGCAAGCATGAGGGACTGAGTTAGGATTCCCAGGACCCAAGTAAAAGTCAGGCATGGCTGCACATGCCTGTAATTCCAGCATAAGGGAGCAGAGATGGAAGAATCCTGAGAATTCACTGGGCAGCTGGATTATGTGGAATCTCTAATTTCAATTCAGTGATAGACTGTCTCAAACAGGCAAGCCAGAAAATGATAGAGCAGGACACTCTGTTATCCTCAGGTCTCTGCATGTGTAAATGAACACACACACACACACACACACACACACACACACACACACACACAGAGTGAGGATACAATTTCCTTATTTTTAAAACAAATGCACATACCAATGATATCAATGTGTTTGACTGTTAAATCCAATATGACCCCAAAATATACAGATTTGCAACTTACATGCTGAGGAATGACAGAATAACTTCCTCTCTCGCTCTCTTTTTTCTTTCTTATATATTTCTTTACTATATATGTATATATATATTTTTTTTTCCTCACATATATTACACCAACTTCAGTTTCTCCCTTCCTCCTCTCTTCCCAGTCTGCCCCCCGACTTCATCTCTCTCCCAGATCCACTCCTTCTCCCTTTCCTTTTAGAAAAAAGCATGCCTCCCAGGGATATCAACTAAAAATGCCATGACAAAGTACCATAAGACTAGACACAAACCATCATATCAAGGCAGGGTGAGGTAATCCAGTAGGAGGAAAAGTGTCCCAAGAGCAGGCAAAAGAGTCAGAGACACCCCTTCCCACTGTGAAGAGTCCCACAAGAATACCAAGCTACACAATTATAGCATACATGCAGAGGACCTAACTCAGATCTATACAGTCTTTGTGATTGTCACTTCAGTCTTGGTGAGCCCCATTGAACCCTCTTAGTTGATTCTATGGGCCATGTTCTTGTGGTGTCCTCAAGCCCTCTGGTTCCTACAGTTCTTCTCCCCCCTCTTCCATGGAGTTTCCGAAGCTCCACTTAATGTTTGGCTGTGGGTCTCTGCATCTTCTCCTATCAATTGCTGGATAGAGCCTCTCTGATGACAATTATGCTAGGCTCCTGTAGATGAGTATAGAAGACTACCATTAGGAATTATTTCATTGATTTTTTTTGTATATACACAACATTCTCTTGTCTGAGGAGAGGTGTTTCATGTTGCATTTGTTGACATTATTAGGCATGATAGCAGGCACAATACAAAGTACATGGATTGTGTGTTCTGAACCAAACCTGCATAAAGAGGTACAGTGCTGGAACTGGTACTGAGAGATGAGAAATACAGTTGACAACTCAGTTCTCAGAGAATTTAGAGTTGTGCTGATATATTGCATCATAAGTATGATACTACCAGATGTTTTTCAAAGACACGTGTTAGGAGAGGGCACCAGTCAAACACTTTTTCCTGAAATTACAGATAAAATACAAATCTGCTGTGGGATGTTCTGTATGGCAAATGTGTTGCTGATTGGTCAATAAATAAATCACTGATTGGCCAGTGGCCAGGCAGGAAGTATAGGCGGGACAAGGAGGAGAATAAAGCTGGGAAGTGGAAGGCTGAGTCAGAGAGACACTACCAGCCGCCACGATGACAAGCAGCATGTGAAGATGCCGGTAAGCCACGAGCCATGTGGCAAGGTATAGATTAATGGAAATGGATTAATTTAAGCTGTAAGAAAAGTTAGCAAGAAGCCTGCCACGGCCATACAGTTTGTAACCAAAATAAGTCTCTGTGTTTACTTGGTCAGGTCTGAGCGGCTGTGGGACTGGTGGGTGTCAGAGATTTGTCCTGACTGTGGGCCAGGCAGGAAAACTTTAGCTACACAAATCAACACTGCTTAATTTGAAGGAAGAAGAGAGAGAGAGAGAGAGAGAGAGAGAGAGAGAGAGAGAGAGAGAGAGAGAGAGAGCGCCTTACTCTCTGGACCTCTAAGCCATTGATAACTCTCATTCTATTGTGTTCACTCAGGGCATGAATGAGCCAAATGATTTTTTACTATTGTCAAGGCAAACACAAACACATTTGGCTTCAGGGCAGATGGGGTGTAGGTCATGATCTTACTGTGATGTGCTCAATTTGTACATTCTTTTAGATGCTGACTTCTTGAACTACACAAAGATGTCTAGAGGCTCAAGGCTCTCCTAATGTAATTTGTTATGGCAGCCAGTAAGGTCTTTACATTGCAAGTATCACTTGAAAGGGGTCTGGACCAAGGCATGTTAATTTGGAATATTTGTCTCCTACAACAATGAGTATCAGATTTGTACATCATCACATGACAGACTTGCCCTGTGGGAAGCTACTGCTAAGCCTAAGGGGGGTTGGCAGTCATCCAGCCACCTTCCTGGGTCTGGCTGGTAGCATTGACTGCAGTTACTCTACAGAATTTATAACAATTTAGTTCAGGAATCTTATGTGCTATTGGGGCTGGAGAGATGGCCTAGTGGTTTAGAGAACTTACTACACTATCATGAGGACTGAAGTTTATATTCCAGAACTCAAACAAGAAGTAAGAGCTCTAAGAGGTTTGATGCCCTCATCCAGCATTTGTGTGTGTACAGACATGCACGTACATGTAGAAGTACACAAACACATAAATAAATAGATCCTAGGGCCAAAAGGATGGCTCCATGGCTAAGGGCATTAGTTTTGGCAAAGGAATACAGTTTGGTTACCAGTATCCACATGGCTGTTCAAAACCATCTATAATTCTAGTTTCATGGGATCCAATTTCTTCTTCTGATTCCCACAGTTAACGGGCACACACATGTTGCACATACATAATTGTAAGCAAAATAGTTATGCACATAAAATAAAGTATGTCTAAACGATATAAATCTTTAAAAACATGGTTTTTATTAACATGATTTTGGTATCCCACCTCATTTTATTATTTGGGTAATATATCCTATGTAATTTAAGAGAAACCCATATTTGCATTTAATCTCCATTTCTCTAAAATTTCATAGATAATAATTCATTTACTTCATTAATTATTTCATTTACATTTTTATTACATAATGTTACAATTATGAATTGACACCACAAAAATGAGGAAAGAAACTCATTCATATAGATAAAACAAGCTAAAGAAATCTCTGGTATTGAAGAACTTGTGATATTTATTGTATCTAGTGTCATCTGTCCATCATCTCTTCCTACTTGCTCTCTATCTACTAGGTGGAAGTCCTTGTGAAAGCCACCTCACGTGGTAGAAACTCGTTTGATGTTTGGCTATCCTGATGGTAAGAAAATTCTTGTTATTCCAAAATCTTTCTCTCTGAAACTGTTCAAGATGGACACATTGAAGAAATTGTCACTCTTCTGCAGACCAATTGTCTATTGTCTAACTCTTTGAAGACCAATATTCTTCACCCTTTACTCTTTTTTCTAGAAAGACTAAGCATTTCTCAGGTCCCTTGGCATCTAATCTGCATCAGGATTTCAAAGAGTTCAAGTCACTGCATTTTCAACAAGCTGTGTTATAGTTTGCTGGTTTCTAACATTTTCTACTTTAATATGTTGCCTGCTTTGTGAACCAATTTCTGCTTCATTTTATCCTGCTCTGGAGCTTCCAGCTCTTGTTTATCTTTCATACAATTTCCTGTATTTTATTGAGAAACTCCTTTCCTTCTCTGATGAGATAGGGATAGAATGGAATCTTTAAAATCCTTTCATCTTTTCAAGACATTTAACCAGTTTTAATTTAAAACATGTTTCCTGCCTGATCAACTTGGCATTTACTAGAAACATTTTGTTGGTATAATATCAAGCTAGAAATGAGTTGCAGAATATTTCATTCCCTGCAATAGCTTCTTGTTTACTGATGGGTCAACAGCAGTACAATTGCTTGAAGAGGGGCCTACCATCTGCCTATCCCCTCTCTCTCACCTACCTCCTTAGGCCCTAGACTCTAATGTTTAGGTTTTTTCCTTCTACAGGCCTTAGATAATCCTATGGAAAATAACAGGCAACCATCTACCTCACTCAGTTCTTTAAAAGTCCTGTTCTTGCTAGAATACATTTGCAACACCAAAATGCATTTACAGTGACTGTTCTATTGACTCACACCTTCTCTTGAAAGTCCCATGTTAGCTGAGTTGTCTCATGTATAAGAAATTTTCCTTGAACCAAGAACTGGATCAGTTTGACTGTCCTTTTCCTGTACATAAACCTATCAGACAAAGTATTGGGACTGTATTATTTCTATTCTATTTATCTACAACTTACAGCACACATTTAGTTTTTAGATGTGGTAGACCTTGTTGATTCAATTTAACAACCATGGCATGGAAGATAATATGCCTATCTGTTAATTTAACGTGAAAGTAAAATAATCAATGAATAGCATACTTTCATTTGAAATGTATCCTATATATGACACTATATAAAACATATGTGCTATAATATAGGAAATAACAAAACAAATTTCCATTTAGCCTTCAAACAGTCAGAAGCAACAGAGCATTGCTAGTAACATAGAACTCCCCAAAACTCTGCCAAGTTTACTTTTCTGGATATTATTAAAATCATCCTATTCTTCTTACTTTCAGATTTATTGCATATGTTTTAAACACTTAACAATATAGAATTTCCTTCTTTTGGAGTGAGACATATATAAATATAATTATATTGTTGCTTGTAACCTCAGGTTTAAACTTCTCTCTAGATTTCATGCACATTGGTATATGTAGCCAAAATTTAATTGTTATTAACACATAAATGTTCTGTTTTATAGTATTACGAGTACATATATGCATACATATACTTTATTTTTTTATATACACTTTTGCTGTATAGATTTTTGTAAACAGTACTACAGTGGGAAGCTGGAGAAGTGGCTGAGCAGTTAAGGGCACTTGCTGATCTTCCAGAAGAGTTAGACTTGCTTCCCAGTATCCACATAGCAGCTTACAGCAATTTGTAACTCCAGTTCCAGGGGATCCAGTATCCTCTTCTTGCCTCCACAGGTACCAGGCATCTATGTGGTACACAGACATACACACAGGCAAAACACCCATACATACTAAGACAAACAAACAGAAAAACAAAAAAATGCTATGCTGAGTTTAAGAATAAAGTAATCCCTAACGTGTCTGTTTCTAAGGCACATAACTGAGTATTTACTGGTTATAGGGAAATGCAAATGTTCAGTTTGAATTGATAATAACCAACTGTATCAATTATACAACCCAAGGATGATGAAGATTCCTGCTAAGACACATCCTGTCCAATATTGGTGTTGCACAACTTTCAATTTGTTTCCCAATCTCATACATATGTAAATATATATGTATTATTTTGATTTGAACTTCCCTGAATCCTAACCAGGTAGAATATTTTCTTTCTATAATTAAGAACTGGCTCTGCTTTCTCTTCTTGGAAATGCCTGTTCCTTCTGCTGCCCTAAATTTCCATGGGGTTATTTGTCTTTTTCTTAATGACTTGTCGGTATTAATGCTCTATATATTGTATGTTTGATAAATATGTTTTCCAGTTTGTCTTTTAACATTTTTATAGTTTGCTATTCACTTTCAAGTCTTTAATTTACCTAGAATTGATTTTTGTGAATATATGACTTATGGATCCAATTTCTTTTTTTATGAGTAACCAATTGTCTCTGGATAATTTATTAAAAAGTAAATTAAAAAACACATTCTTACTATTCTGTTCTATAATGGTCTGCATAGTCATAAATCAAGATCCCATGAACACATAATTCTGCTCAGAGCTCTCTCTTTTGCTCCACTCAAATATTTATTTAGCACAGTGTCAGTACATTGTCTTAATGGCTTAGCCTTGTGTTCAATCATGAAAACCAGCTCTTCTCTCCAGCTTTATTGTTATTTCCCAGAAATGTCTATTTTCCAAAAATAATTATCCTTTATAGTTTGGTCTCACTTGAACGTTCTTTTTTATTTACCTATATTTTGTGCTACTGAAGAATGTGCTTGTAGCCTTGCATATTGAAGGAAAATGCTGCCCTGGACCTACTCCCTTCCCAGCCATCCTGCAAATGAACATTCAGCTTGTCAAATTCCATACAAATCCATGTAGTATTAATTGGCCCTACACTGAACTTAGGAAAAGTTTATTGTAATTGGATATTTCTCTCCCACTGGCCAGTTTTCAAATAAACACACAGAGGCTTATATTAATTATAAATGATTGGCCAATAGCTCAGGCTTATTACCAACTAGCTCTTACATTATAAGTTAACCTCATAATCTTTATTTATGCTCTGTCACATGGTGGTACCTTTATTTTAGCATGGCATGTTTATCTCCTGCTCCCTCTGCATCTGGCTGACAACTCCTGATTCTCCTTTTCTCCTTCCCATCATCTTTAGTTTGGTTACCCCACCTATACTTCCTGCCTGGCTACTGGCCAATCAGCATTTTATTAAATCAATTTGAGTGACAAATTTCTAGAGTATACAGGAGGATTATTCCACAGCAGTTTTTCTTTTACTAGTGTGCATTTGAATGCCTATTCCTAGACACTCTTACACTTTAAGTTGTTAAAATGGAACATTTTTACTAAAAAATATTGTCTAACATAGTTACTATTGAATGCAATTCAATATTTTTTATTGATTTTATATTGATAACCTTATCATTTTTTATTTTATTTAATAAATATCATTTTATTATTTTATTTAATAATTAGTGCATAGGCTTCTCTAGAATCTCCTTGATTATCAAATCATTAATTAGCATTTTCACATTTTATTTCTTTATATGTATTACTGCTACCTATTTTTAGCACCTTATTTTGTGTTTTAGACTTCCCAAAAGGCAAAGAAATGAAGCCATATTCTTATTACAGAGTATTTATTCCTAGAATTCATCTGCCTGTTTTCAAATCTATTCACTTTTTGAATTCTTGTTGCTTGTTCCAATCTCTTAGCTTAGCTCTTGTTCTTATTCACTTGTACAGCAAGTCTACAGTTCTTCATAGATCCCAACTGCACTGTGAAATTTTCTATTAGATTTTCCACCTTTCATTTAATTTCCTCTTCATCCCTCCATTCCATGCAAGAATCACAATGGAAGAACAAATTTCCAGAATTTGATAGACTCCTGCATTAAAAAAGTCCCTCCCAGAGGCCTTGTTCTCACATAACTCTTGTGTGGCTCTTTCTTTGTTTGTTAGATAAGGAATAAAGAATATGTGTGTATATCTATACGGAGATAAATAAAACTTAAAGTTACTTTATAGTATATATATTTATAGACACAGTATAGATTTATGTAGCTAAGTGTTATTGGAGACAATATGTATCTACATATAAAATGTATTCTGTGTATGTACACATGAGCATCACAATAAATACATGTTACATGTATATTAACACAAATTATATTTTATATGCATATGTACATGTATATATATATATACACACATATATAATTTAGATCCCTGATATTGATCATTTTAATCAAAAGCATTGAGAATATTGTCACCAAATGCAGACTTCAAATTTACATTTATGAGGCTCCCATATTCTCATATTATAATCTAAAAGTTCAATTAGTAATTTCCAGCTAAGAAGCCTTGGTTAGTTGGCCATGAAATGAATGACCATCATTTTATTTTATTTTTTTTGGTTTTTCAAGATAGGATTTTTCTGTGTAATAGTCCTGGATGTCCTGGAATTTGTTTTGTAGGCCAAGCTGACCTCAAACTCACAGAAATCCACCTGCCTCTGCTTCCCCAGGGCTAGGATTAAAGGCCTGCACCACCACCACCTGGCTGAATGACCATCATTTTAAAACTAGGTAGGACAAATGATTTCCAATTTTTGGCACTATCATTTACATAACAGTTTGTAAGAACAGTGGTTTACATTTGTACAGCAATGCCATCTGTGTTTGATACATTGATGCGATTGCCTACTCTTTCTGACAATTAAGCTGTCATTATCTCTACTTAAAAGTAAGGCTGGAAAGGCAGAGGTCTGGAGTTTCTACTGTTCATCCAGTAGACTTCTAGTTTACCTGCCTATGTCTATATTCTCTTTATACAAATAACCAGTTGCCTTACTTAATATACCACCTACCAATTCACAAGATAACTGGATTGTAAGATTTCACTGTGAAGTGGATTTGTTTTTTAGCACAGTTCTTTAATATCTAGTATATCAGCTTCTTCTAACACACACACACACACACACACACACACACAAACACAAAATTGAGCCACCTTTTCTTCTTTCACCACAGAGCTAGACCCTGAGTAGCTTCAAAGAGGGCAGTTCGATCACTAGTCTATTAGATACATATGCACATCAAAAACAGACAAGAGTTTCTAAAAGGAAGAAAACATGTTCATATGGTCCAAGGGGAAAGTTCATTCACTCAAAGACAATATACTATACATATGTTATTTATACACCATCATTTTAACTGCTCTTCAATGAGAAACATCTTGTTACCATAGTAACTGCCACATTGCATGCTATTTCGGAGACTACTACATCATTGTTCTAGACACACAGAAAGGCACTCGCATCCTTAAGTCATCTCAAAGTCTGCCATTTTACAAAGTTTAAAGAAAAATAATAAATATGTGTTAGTTACCCTCTTTTATTGTTCTGCCTTAGAACCACTTGGTTCTGCATGGAGTATATTTCCCCTTAACTTTTATCCAAGAAAGGGAATGGTGGCAATTTATATCCCACTCCGACAGAAGAAGAAACAGACAGCAAAGTAGTTGAAGAAGAATAATTTTGATCTGGCCGCCCAGCTGCGTTGTGTCTATTTGTTTTTGCATTGAGTAGTTCACATCCTGTCAGACTTGTGACATCTTACTGAGCCACATGTGCAGCAGAACATGTGTGTTCATTCGTCAGAGTGGAACTTAGACACACACATGATGTCTTTGGCCTAACCTGCATTTTGTGATAATTGTCATCAAGTCACAAAGGTCACACATACCATTAAACTTTTGTTTGACAAAAGCGCAGCGCAAACTTGGATGCCTACAAAGTTCTATTTTGGTCAAATGAGCCATATTGGTAGCTGTGAGTAGGAAATTCTATCCATAAGTTAATACTGGCTGATTTTTTTTTAATATATGTTAAGCTCTGTTCTAGCAATCATCTGTTTTAATTTTTGACTGGTTAGTGCTTTTATCAGGGATGTCATATTATCTTTAGTAAAACCAAAACTTGTCAGTTAAATACTTTCTCCAAGATTTGGTGGACACAATACAGCAGATATGAATCTCCGACTCATGTGAATCAAGCTCCAAAACACAATTCTTTTCCTCAGTGCTATACTAAATTCTTTCCTAGATTAAATTCAAGGCCTTCTGAAGAACAAAAGAACACTTTTTGCCTGCTTGACATATTTAATACTGATTTATTAATGTGTCTTAAAAGTTTTGATATTATTAGAAAAATACTTTGAAATCACAATAAAATGATAAATTGAACTGTTTAAAAACTGAACTTCAGTCAGGTAAAATCTGCTTGATTCTTTTTGTGGGATTATGAGTACAGAGGATTGGACCTCAGCCTTCACTCTCATTAGGCAAGAACTCTCCCACTGAGCTATATTCCCAGGACCTCTCTACCAGTTTTCTAAACATTTTATTTTTTGATAGGGTCTTACCAAGCTGCCAAGGGTGGTCTTGATCTTACTCCACTGTCCAGGTAGGCCTTTAGCTTTAGATCATGTTCCTTCAGCATCCTGAGAATCTGTGACAACAGGACTATGTGACCAGGCCTGACTGAATGTCTCTGATTCTGCTCCAAACATTCACTTGTAATTTTGATACTTTTTCCTGTAATTCTTTACATCCTTAAGTTTCAAACTGTAGTAATTATGATAATGAGCGCATACTAAATATTAGGAAAATAGTTAGGTCTTGAACCAAAAAATTCATTGTTTCAATCACTAAAACAGTAAATTTTTTTGATGGGTAGAAATGACTTCAGCTGAAAAGTCAACATAATAAGATCCAAAGTAACTTTTCATTACCTCACCAGAGCCAAGGGACACCAAATCTTCATGACAGTTTAGTTTGGAAAACAGTAAAATGTGTAACTCCTAACTTCCAGCTTCTATGCTGTCTTTTGAAACTGAAATTGAAAACTATAGGAGTGTGGCATTTTTACAAATGCAGTTACAGGGAGTCACTATCCGAGAAAGTGCAGATGGACCAAGTCAGACCTACAGAGCTTATGCCTATGGTGCCTTCAGGAAAGTGACGTAAACTTTAGAGTTGAGGGGGCCCCAGCATGGCTCAGTGGGAAAAGGAGCTTGCCACCAAGCCTGACACTCCTGAGTTCATCCCTCAGACTCAAAGGTGGAAGAAGAGTGTGATTTCCAGAGATTGTCCACTAACCTCTATATGTGTGTCATGCTATCCCATGTATTTTTAAGTTCTTTCTGTTCATTTGCACTTATGGTCCTGACATTCCTAATCACATCACTTTAATTTTATGTTCAGAATCTTAACTGAGTCTCAGATGGTTTCTAGTTTGAAATTACATAAACTACATAATAATTATTACATTTTTAGTTTCTTTTTTATTTCTTTATATTTAATGCTTTAAAATAAATATGGTAAACACTTTGTTTCATAAACATCTGCCTAATCAAATTCAAAATTCTTACAGGAATCAGTTATACGATTTTGAAGATTTATTTATTTTTAGTTTATGTGCATGCATGTTCTGCCTGCATGTTCATATGAATATGTATACAATATGCATGCCTGGTGCCCACAGAGGCCAGAAGAGGGTATTGAATCCCTTGGCACTGGATTTACAGAAGGTGGTGAGCTGCCATGGGGGTACTAGGAACCAATCCTAGGTCCTTTTCAAGAGCGGTAAGTGCTTTAACTGCTAAGCTGTTTCCAGTGCCCAGTTATACAATTCTAACTTACTGTAGATAACTCCACATCTTTGTTTACAAAACACTGATCTTGTAAGGACAATGATGCCATCCAAGGTTCTTTAGTAACTGTTCTTCTTGTATCTAGAAGAAAGTTTTCCGTTTCCATCATTCTGATAGGATAGACTGGATATACTACTGATTTAACACAATCAAAAATTTAAAATTTCTTTTTACACCCATTTACTTCAGAAAAATATAGTCTCCTGGTATGAGTCATCTAAATGAATGGCTTTGTAAATACAGAAAACAACAAAAAGCATCATTTTATATCTTCATAAGTAATAGGTTAATTTACCTATTTAAACTGCATTGTCTTCTAGTATTCAGGGATTATAAGTGATAAGTGATGATTAATATTCAAAGCCAGTTTCTCTTTGAGCAAAGGTCTTTGTTGTCACATAAATCTGCCTTTTGTAGGTCTCGATCAGATTGGAAGGAGACATACAGTACAAAATTCTAACATTTGGTTTTGTCTGAGGAAGCAACAGGAGTAAGAGGTAAATTGGTAAACTGACATTTTTTTCATGCATAGTTATTAAATTTTAGCAAATATGATAGCAATTTGCAATACAATGTTCTCAGTGCTGTGAAATGATACATATTTCAGTTTACCTAAAATAGCTCTTTACATAACAGTTCTTTAGTAACTGCATTAAAATGTTTAGTAAATATTCAGGACATAGGATCATGTGAATGGAAGATAATAATAGATGTATATATAGTGTGTGCAAGTTTACTAATGGGAATGAGTACCATTTGGGAGGTTATTATGTGTTAACTTCTCCAAAGAGTATAATTAAGCAAAAGTTTCCCTCCATCCCTTATGAAACCTGTTAATTGTTTCAGGAAGTCATTGATTTCCTGTTACTGAGTCAAAGCATACAAGGCTAAACAGATGGCTTAATGTCACAAAGTTATTGGCTCATATAACTAGATTTTTATCACTAGGCTTCAGATGAAAACAGAAAGCCATGAATAATAAATAGAAGGCAAACTCATGTACATTGGATCAAGCTATTTTCTAATATTAAAATGTAGGAGAAAACTTTCAAGAGAAGCTTTGTGCTTTTAGGGGAATTACCCCAGAATACGAACAAATACATTTAAACTCAGGATATGAAAGACTGTGGACACACACGATGCCTGTGGTGCAGGACTAGCAGATCTGTCAACTCTCTGAACACATTTCCCACATGAAACAATACATAGCATTATTTTGAGTGTATTAATTGTTATAGAAAATGCTTTCCAAACTTATTCATGAGAAAATAATCAGAGGAACATGAAACTTCTTTCTTGCTAAAAACAATATTCATTTTATATCACTTCATTAATATTTTGATAAGATAAAAATGATTGAAACTATATTGAAATTTAAAAAAAGGCATAAATTCCAGTTATTTAATTCTAAAATAGTAATAAAACATGCTACAAAACATGTGGGGTTCATTGATTATTCCCCTTTTAACAACAGTATTGCGAACAGTGTTCCCAACATGAGGTTTATGTACTGTGTAGCCCTTGGTGTCAACAGGGACAAGAAATTTTTCAAGGCCCACAACAAAAATTAAAAAAAAAAATTGTCCTTTATCTTTTACACACATCTCTTTCTCTCTGTCTCTTTTCTGTCTCAGCTTCCTTTTCACACATGTATTGGATTATTTGAAGTGGAGGGATGAGGAGATTAATTTACATATTATATGTGATGTTTTCTTTTTTCAACAAATTCTCATTTTTGTCAGCCATTATAAGTATGTTACTCTTGTCTATGCCTAAAGCAGAATAAACTACGAAGCAACAGCAATGGGCAGAGTGCTTTTCACAAACAGATGCATTCATTTGCCTTTAAAAATCGTAGATTCTCAGACTACCCCACCCCACTTCCCGTAAGAAAATAGATACAGCAATAATTGAGTGTATTTTTGCCCATTCTTTCACATTAAGATATTTTGATTGGTTATATGAAATTTTCCAATAATCACATTTCTAATCGTTAGTGCAACACACTAGTCTGATTTTTCAGAAGATCCAAAGACGAATCTCTCAATCTCTCCTTTGTCAAGGACGTCTTGCATATACGCCAAATGAAAGTGCTTACCACCATTGTTTTTGGTAACACAATCCCTAACCCTTGATCTTTTCCCATTCTTTTCAGGTTATGTTACAGTTAAACAAATGAATCAGGCACAGAAGTAAGAGAAGCACAGTGAACGCATGGACGAAAGTGGTCTTTCTGGTAAGGAACAGGCAAGCAAAAGCCTTCAGAACTCTCCTCTCCACCCTTATGCCTTTTGATGCTGGGGATCGCATAAGTAGTGGAAACAGATGCTATCAGAGCTGCATTTTTTGGCTTGGGATAAAGGGAACAAAGGCTAACAGAGTCATGCTGTTTTGCAAACTGACATACACACTTCATCTTTCCAAAATAATTCTAGATTAAAAAAAAAAAAAATTGCCGGGCTTGATGGTGCTGTGACTGCCACTGTTCCCGTAGAGAAACAAGGTGGAGAGTAAGAAACCAAGTGGGAGAGCAGAGGATGGTTGACAGCCATGTTTTTCTCCTCCTAGCTGTCCTTTGGATATCAGTGTGTGTGTGTGTGTGTGTGTGTGTGTGTGTGTGTGTGTGTGTGTGTGAGAGAGAGAGAGAGAGAGAGAGAGAGAGAGAGAGAGAGACAGACAGACAGACAGACAGACACAGAGAGAAACAGAGAGACAGAGACAGAGACAGAGAGAGAATTTTAAATCTGTATGTAAAACATTTCGTTGTTAAGGACCCACAGATGCTGTACTAACTACCTACCTGTTGCTGTCACTAAACACCCAGCAGAAAGAAACTTAAAAGAAGTGTTGATTTTGGTTCACAAGTTGGGGGACAGAAAGCATCCTGACAGCAATGACAAGGCGTGGGGGCGGAGCACGAGACAGCAGAAATGACAGGGCACAGAGACAAAAGCTGGAGTTCAACTGTCTTTCCCTTTCCTCTGTCTAGCACTCCATTCTAAGAAACGGTGCTGCCCACAGCGGGAAATCTTCTTCCCTTCTCACTTAAACTTCCTGGAACTATCTCCATAGACTCAGCATGAAAAGGAGAAAATCCAAGTCCCCGTCTGAGTTGATCTTTAATTTTGTTTCTGTCCTTTCGTCTTTGAATGGGTGTCTTTCATCTTAGTCTCAGTTTCTCCATACCCAGGGGCAGGTCATTATTGCAGTCCATAGCTCTGGCTGCTTTTTTCAAGTTGAGGTGGGATCTGAATGTCTGTGTGTTGCTTTACCATGGAGAATACCTTAATTAATTACACTGCCTTTGTGGCAGATAAGCCTTCCCATTAAATATAGAATAGATGTGATTAGCTGATAGCTGTCATATATTGAATCAGTTACCTGGTAATGACAGCAATTAAAAGTTATTTGGATTTGAAAGCATTCCCAAACAAGATCCACCAGAGAAGAGGCATAGTGTCCCGTGGAAATTTCCTCTGACTTCGCTCCTCTTCCTGCCCTTGGTTCACCAAGGCATATAGACCAGAGTCAGCCCAACTCAAGGCTTCTTGTGATGTAAGAGCTTTTCTTTGGTTCTTGGGCTCTCTCTTCTGTGGTACTTCCAGGATTAATGAGCCCCGGACTATTGCTGATATCATGAGATACTCAAAGGGAGACACTTTGCCCCCAGCTCTTCACTACCTGTTGGAGCAGGGTCTCAGAATAAAGTCGTGGAATCCGATACCGTGTGTTCAAAAGACCCTCGTCTCTCCAGCACATGCTTCAGTGTATGCTTACAGCCACCAAATGTAAGGACAACAAATGCTCCATTGAGAAAACAGAAGGCCATCGTGACCAGACCTTGCTGTTCAGAGAAATTGCCATAAAGGAAACTAGACTCAGAACGGGGCCGGGAAGACAAGGTTCAGATTCGGGGTAACTGGCTGGCTCCCCTGGGCTAAAGGCTTATTTACGTGCTGTTTGGTGAGGACGTTTGTTGCTCTTGCTTCTGTTGTTTCTGCCATTTCACTTGGTTATTTATGGTTTGTGTTATGAACATAAAGGCTCCAAAAATCCGATTCCATGTCCCCTGTGTCCTCACACCTTATTGGCTTACAAGCTGCAATTTCACACTTTGGGGCACACAACTCCTGGCTTAGATAAGTGGAAAGGAAACCGTGAGGAGAGACACATCTGGAACAAAGTTAAGGTGACAGGAATACCAGGATGTTGTGTCAGAAGCGAAAGATAACCTGGACAGGACAGAACTGTGGACAAGGAATTCCCAGAGGCTCAAGGGAGGCTGTCTGAAAAAGGGCCGCTTGCAGTGCTAATCAACTGAGCTGTTTCGTCAGCCTCCGTAAAAACACCAGATTTAATTCTCTTCTATAATTTAAAGTTGGACAAAGGTTAGAGTGAGAAGTTTAGAATTTGACTATGAAAACAGTCCTGCACCCTGCTTTTTTGCCCTGGCGTGTTGCCAAAGGCACCACAACTCATGTGCTGGCTACCAGAGTGGTCCTAGATGCACCCAGAATGTATTATTCAAGAGCTCCATGGACGTTTTGTAAGATACACTGCGCTCTGCTAACTTTTTGTAAATTCCTGATTTATTAAAAGTGGATTAAAGATGTTGTACTTCCATGAACCAGGAGAAAGAAATGAATTGAATATTGCTAAATTATATGTCATCAAAATCTTGGGGGAAAAGAGAACTTTGTAATTAGATAAAGCTATCATAGACACAAAACACTTTTAGCTAGATATGGCTTATTAATCATTTCATTGGACTTCTCTAAAATACACAAGTGGGAAATACAGTGTCACAGCCAGTCAATTTGGACTGCAGCTTTTCATTCTCAGACCAAAGAAATGGATACACAGGCTCAACTCAGGTCAAAACTGTTTTCTGTGACAAGCATTTGAGTTCATTTTTCTTCTTGTAAATATTTAAAAGTTTGCTGCACTTTACAATTATTATCCACGAGCAAGCTTAAGCAACTCACTAATAAAACTAACAGTGTGTCACAGGATGCATTTAGAATTGCTTAGGTAAAACTGGGTGACCATTAGGATCCTTTGGAGGAAGAGCAAGTGCCCAATTGTGCGTGTGCTTGTTGAATATATGAAAAATTTAATTTGTCTAATTAGTGACCTGGGTTTGATAGGCAATTACTTTGGTTATAAGAGTCCTGTAATTCCTTTATTACTCTTTTTAAAAGGAAAATAATGCAACGTAAGGACCATTAAGAGAAAGTTTGCTCAGAAAGCAAAGAAGGGAAAATATTAGGAAATCATTTTCTTTTGAAAGTATGCTCCCGCCTAGGATTCCTGCTCAGTGGAAGGCTGCAGGCAATAAGCCCTTTGCCCACCTTTCACCTCTCACATTTTCTATTCAAAGCCTGTCAGACCGGATGGCCATAAATGCTATCTTATTGAATCATGAACCTTAGTACTTTATCTGAAATATGCAAGTATTATCAAAGTTCCAAGATCTAAAAAAATATATAAAATGTCAGCCCCTAAGAGGTAGAGAATCCACTCCTACAAACTCTCATACATGGGGATGAAGGCTGTTTAGAGCATGTGGAGAGGAGGGTTTTTGGTGGTGGTTTTGAAAGGACACACTCAAACAATGGAAAACCAATAAGACCAAAGGTACAAATATTAACAGCAATGAGGACAAACGTCACTGAATTTCCTACTGAGTTTCTTGTGTGTAGCACAGCCCTGTGGCCAGTTCTTCAGAGGGTCCCGAAGCCCAGCCTCATCACTGTTCTTTACCAAGCCGGTTTGCCCTCATTTCCAGAGAACTGATAGCAATGGAGACAAACAGCTGAAACTTTTCTATCTGCAGTGGTGCCGACATGTGGGGGATCCTGCGGACACCCAGACACTAGGAAGAATCTGAAACATCTGATGGTAGATCCCTTAGGAATCATTATGAAACTACCCAGACTTTCAGACCACAGTAGAGCAGCACCAGCCCCTGAGGACAGTCGATGGGATTAACAGAAAGTGAGCATCTTCAGACAGGGTGACAGCACATGCTTCTAATCCCAAAATGTATAGCCTCAGGGAGGAAGATTGCTGTGGGTTTGAGGCCAGCCTAGGCCAGTCTGAATTATATAAAAGAATAACACAAGCAATAGAAGAAAAATAATTTTAAAAGAAGTGTTGGATGCTTAGTTGTAGTTACATATTCATAATATTTATAATATTTATCTGCTATAGTCGTCCAGAAAATTTGTCAAGCATTATGAGTGTGTAAGATCATACAAAAAAATTCTTTGAGTGGGGGGTCATGAAGAGTTTGCCTGGATTCTGAATGAGAAACAATTGCCCATAGTGATTTCATTTTTTTTTCTTTTTAGAAAAGCAAGTGATTTTTAGAAGAACATGGATAATGCAGTTGAAGTCCATGCAACCCCAGGATGGCTACTTTTATGGTTAAGTGGTGGCTAAAGAGTGATCATACAATACAGACAAAAAAAAGTGGCTTTTTCAGTATTTATACCAAAGACTTTCCATCTACAATTAATTTCTATCACTGTCATG
Source organism: Peromyscus eremicus (assembly GCF_949786415.1). Taxonomy (NCBI): domain Eukaryota; kingdom Metazoa; phylum Chordata; class Mammalia; order Rodentia; family Cricetidae; genus Peromyscus; species Peromyscus eremicus. The sequence continues at coordinate 118,465,140 of NC_081421.1, read as the reverse complement.
ATGGTGCTGGTGAGAAAGCCATCTTTGCTTGTACCCAGCACAGAAGCATCAAAATAGAACCTTTGCAGTCTCCTTGGTTTCCCCACAGAGTCTCATGCATTTGGCCACACGTTTGACGTGTGAAACACAAGAGTTGTACCGAAGAGGACCAGCTCCCCCCTCTATTGTACAGAATTTGTTCCAACTTGTCTCTATGCATCTGTCTGTGTTGTAGATGAAGGCTGCTTCTTTCATGAAGTCCCATAAGGCGTTTCTGCAAGGAGCAACACTCATTTAACAAGTGCACTCTGCCGTGCAGGCGGGACCTGCCAGGAGCAACAGCACGCCTAGAACGGAAATGTTGTTTAATGAATATTTATTGATTATGAATATTCATTAAATTAACATCTTTATGGCCAGCCTCGGGCTTCATAACTTATGTGGCAGTAAAGTGGTTAAGTAAAGTTTTTAAACCAGTCTTGAAGCTCTTTGAGGTTCAGAGAATAGAAAGATTACCCAGGGCATGCTTTCTTCTGGAACAGAAGGGACTCCCAGATGTTCTAATGTGGTCAGTTAATGCTTGGCATTGAAACTGCTGGTTTGTGGACCAGGGTGAAAAGTGACCTGATTCCCTTTTTCCACCTGCCCCCCTCTGATACAATCGTTACAGCAGTGCAATGCAACCATGTGATCTCTGTTTTCTATCTTCTCCATCTATTAATCCTGATGTCCCCCCATTTGGCATGGGTTGCTGAGTCGGCTTGCATCTCCAGGACTCTTTGAAGGTAGCTAGGCTTGCCCTCCTTCAACCCATTTAGGAGAACATAGTCTTTTTAAATCACATTTTCACTCACGCAATTCCCCTGCTTAAAATTCATTAAAGATTTTCCACTGCCTTTAACTGCAATCCAAGGTCCTCAAGCTAGACTTGCATCTTTCTGTCCCCTTAGCTTCATGTCTCACTAGCTCCTACTAGGCTGCCTACTGCAGTGAAAAGCGCTCATGATACCTCTTGTCGATGGGCCTTGGATCTGTTTCCTCTCGGGCCCCAGGACCGATCTCTAATCCTGAGGAACTGATCATGCTTTCTTTTTTATTACCTCTGGCCTCCTTCCCCATGAAAGTCCTTTCTAGATCTCCAAAAATTGGCACAGATGCTCCTCCTTTATGCCTTCATCCTATCCAAGCACTGCTGTTTTGAGGAGCACTGATCTGCACTGAAATTCCCTTGCAGTGTTCTCCATACACTCTACAGAGCCTGTGAAATCAGGGAAATGTACATGTTGTCCATCAATGCACCATCAGCAACACTTCAGTGCTCAGATACATGAATATGCAGTAACAGTAGTGGAAGTGGGTTGATCAATGTGCAATTCTGCCAGAAGCTTTCTCTGAAGGGTTTTCTACCAGGAGTTCTGTTAGGTGGTCCTCAGAGACTATAGGAAGCACCAGTTAAAAATGACTACCATAGATTATATGTTTCTGGGAAAATAATTAATGTAAGAGAGTGGGAGGAAAATCTCATTAACCCATTGCAAGGCAAACTCAACTGAACATTCAGTGTTCATCTGAGTATCACCGTTGGTTGCTTGAAATATTAACCTAGGAATTCAGCTGGTTTCTCCATATACAGGTTGTTGGCTATTAGCAACATTGATACCACCAGCTAAGTATAATGAAAATGAAATAGAGGAATTTTTAAAAGAAGAAATTCACAGAATATAATGGAAGATGCATGGCAGACCTCATTTAGAAAGAAGTCAAGCCATTGCCTGTAATTCCATGTATCTCCTACCTGTCCCTTCAGCATCCCTGCAGCAGATCGCCCCCACCCCCCCCTTAAGTGCATCCTGTGCTCCTCAGACCATGGAGGGGACTCTGTATTATTTATGACGGCAGCCCCAAGAGAAAGCCATTCCTTTCTCTTTGATTTCTAGGGAAATGACTTTTCTAGCATCAAAATAAGTAAAAAATGTACTAAGGGGCTTATTTCAGAAAGCTAAGGAAGTTGTTTTACTTCTGCAGTTTATTGTAAGCTGAGAAACCAACCCAAAAGATACAAGTCCTAAGAGAAGTGTTGCCTAGTTTAACAACATAAATCACCCACAGATTTTCCTTTGAGACTACCAGTATGAACATAGGGAATTTTATTTTTTATTTGGCTTCACTTGAAACATTTTCTAATTTTAATAACATTTCATTTGCCGTCATACAACTACAGGAAATATCACCAACTGTTTGTTTTATTAGTTCTGCAACAACTCCAGTGAGGTGTTACGGTTCTCCAGGGAAACTCAGCTAATTGTCTGTTTGTCTGTCTACTTTCTTCTCTCTCTCTCTCTCTCTCTCTCTCTCTCTCTCTCTCTCTCTCTCTCTCTCTCTCTCTCTCTCTATTGTCTATAATCTACCTATACCTATCACTTATATCTATTGTCTATATTTGCCCATTTTCCATTTATGATACGTAACGTGGTTTATGACCTCAAACAGAGGTTCAGAAGTGTCATGATCTTTTGTCTGCAAAACAGAAACACAAGAAATCCGGTTATATAGTCAAAACCTAGGGTTCAGAATGATCTTGTTTGAAATCAAGCGTGTAGAATACAGGCTGAGGCTGAAAGTCAAGTGCCAAGAGCCTGTAGGAGGTTGTTCCTCTGTGTTAGCATTTCAGACACTCAACTCTCTGCCACCTTTTGTGTATCCTTTCTCTTGCAGAGATTCAGGTGTCCTACTCACACACAAAGCAAAGCACAAAGCAAGGAGCACCTGCTCTCCTGGGTCACTACTCAAATTCTAACATCTTCTCAGAACACTCCCCAGAGTCGAAGCACTTAGGAACAATTTGGAACTAGCTATATGGGCATCTCATGGCCCAATCAAGTTGACATATAAAATTAACCAGTGTATGAATGAGGTTATCTCTTTTATTCTAGGGATAAACACAGTCCCTCTTTTTCACTAGGGTTGTGTCCTCTCCATCTGCAAAGTGATTTCCACTGGATGGGTCAGGTTTCTAGATGTGTTTGCCTTTTGCTCTGTGATTGAATTCTCACGGGGTTTAACCCCGTGCCCTGTTTGCAATTATTCAGTAGATTTGGATGTGGGGAATATCTCTAATATAGAAGCAAAAAATGACTGTAGTGTCACAAAAGCTTTGCTTTTGGGGTCCTATTTTCTTTCACAACTTCAGCTGTAGCTGCAACCAGTGGATGATGGAGGTTTTCTGTTTTGGCTGTTTTAGGGTTATGAAAGATCTCTTTTCAATAAGGCCCACACTGTCATTTGAGCGGGTTCCTCCCCATGATTGAGCTTTTGCTTGCATGGAGGTTGCTGTGCTCCCATCCCTGCACAGAACTCATCCATCATCTCCGGGGTCTGCATATGAGCTGTAGTGGAACTTGCTGTTAGTGTGCCTGAAGCTGGATCCTGCGCTGTGTGCACCATCTCTCTTCTTCCATCATTAATTCTTCAGTTTCCTGTCTCCCTGCACAGGGTAAAGCAATGCCTTTGTGGGCAGTCTTTCTGCACTAGCCTCAGTAGAATCAAACCATTGCAGTGTTACTGAACCAAAGGCTGCAGACGTCAGAAGTGTCTTGCGAGCTACATCAGAGACATCAGCCCTCTGTGTTCATGTCAAGATGCTGCTGCTTCAGGCTCCCTTGGGCAAGTCTGACCCCATTTGCAGTTCTTCCTAGTTTCCCTGTGGAGATGGGCCTCACTGTTTAATGTTTAACAAATGCTCTGCAACACAGGGGGCCAGCTGCAGCCTTTTTCCTAATCAGAGTGATGTCATAGCTCCACTCCCCAAGCTGCATTCCCTGTAGGGGTTTTCTACTTATGCTTGCTTGCTTCTGCTAAGACCACTCGTTCTCTGTGGATGGGGTCTTGAGTACATGAATCTTAAGGGCTTCCTGTATATAAAGGGCTTTCATGAGAAAAAGGAAATAGACATTGTTTGGTGTGTTCAGAGGCTAGAACTCAGGACAGGAGTAACAGTTTAAAGAAAGCAGATTTAGATTCAACATAAGGAAACTTGGAATAATACACCAGTTGTGTCTAATAATAGTAGAGACCCTGTGAGTTGGCTTTTTTTGAGGCTGACCAGAAAGGAGGACAAGAAATCAAGGCAAGAGGAAGAAATTACTTTGTTGGTAGTCTAAATGGACTAGACTGCTTCTAAGGTGCCCTGCCATTTTATGATGTAATGATTTTAATCTTAGCCAGTCTCCCTCCCTCTCTCTTACTCTGACCCTTCTCCTCCTGTGCCTCCTCCTCTCCCTCTTTTCTGCCCTCTTCCTTTATCCGCCTCTCTCTTCCTTCTTTACTTTCTTTTCCCCTTCCTATCCTTAAATGGTTTTAATTGAAATTAAATTATATTCAAGAGTACTATGCATTCATAATCAGCAGAAAAAAAATAATGGTTGAAACTCTTACTTTCTATCTGCCTGCTCCCTACCTTTTTCTTTCTAAATAAGTCAAAATATATAATCTTATCATGTGCACGATCTTATAACGGTTATTTCTTTTTTAAGGATTTTCCTGACTCTCGCTCACACAGCTAGTCGAAGACAGCACAGCCTTTGAACTTCTGGCTGTCAAACATCATCTGTAGCCCCAGAGCTCAAGTTTGGACATTGCCTTTCACCACTTGTCTCCACTGACAGTGAGACCTGTTACCTTAAAGATTCTCCATGGCTGGGAAACACTTGCCTGCCAGTGGAGCGGCTTTTCCTCATAGAAATTCAGATTAGGAGCTGATCTGTTAAGTTTTCCATTGCCGAGCTCCCACAGAACCTGCTTCCCGAAGAGCTCCTATTTTAGAATTTGGCTTCCCACCAAATTGGTGGAAATTCAAAAAGGAAAAAAAAATACACTCCAGTTCCTAGTTTTTCTGCTGATGTATTTTGCCTTTTTTTTATGGCTCAGACTCCACATCTTAATTCGGGCCACTTAATTCCAATGGCAAGGCTGTTTGGTGGTGTCCCCAGAATGACACGCTAGGCCTCCAGCATCTGAACAGCAGCTTTTAGTACCAAGACATCTGTGTAATTTCTCTGAGAGAAATCTATGGCCCTGGGGTGAGGCTTTACTTGTAGAGCAGTAGAGTAGTAGTGATTAGGCAATGTCAAGTGAAGATCCTCTGGTATTATCACTGGGTGTTTTTTTTTTTTTTTTCTGAAAGAGAGCAAATACATTTTGCTTGCCAAACATACTTTGTGGATTCTGAGAACCAAAACAACTTTGAAGAAGCAGTTGCCTGAGCTGCATATGGGAAAGGTGGATTGCCACTTGAAGCTACAGCCAGCTCCTGTCTGCATCCCACAGCTTTACACATCAGATTTTTACATGTATCCAACCACTGGGCTGCTAGTGTTTCTAAGATCTTTTTACTGGGTTAATTTTCTTTCTAACAATATGATATATTTATATTCTCTTTTGGAATAAAATCACAGCTTTTGGCATATCTGCACATGTCTTTCTTTTAAAAATCTGAGTATATGCATACACATTCCTGAGTGTGGGTGTACATGTCATAGTGCTCATGTGCAGGTCACAGGACAAGCTCAGGTGTCTCTTCTCACTTTCTACCTTGTTTGAGAAAAGGTCTCTTGCTCTTTGCTGAAGATTCCAGGGTAAAGTGGATTGGATGTTCTGTGTATTCTCCTGGTTCCACCTCTTACTGACGAGGGAGCTCTAGAATTCTAGACACACACACTACTGCAGCTGGCATTATGTGGCTCCTGAGCATCTTAACTTAGGTCTCCATGCTTTCACAGAAAGAAGTTGGCCCACTTAGTCATCTACTAAAATCTTTATCTACAAAGTTCTATGTCACATTTCCATCGGAACCTCATGGATATCTTGTCTGAAACTGAATGAATTTCCATCATAACTCTTTTCTTTACATAGAAAATGGCACTTATGACCCTTTCAAATTCTTATAAAAACTTTTAGTCATACCTTTTAATATTAAGTGTCTGTTATATTCAAGAGAGGTTTTTGTTTGTTTGTTTGTTTTTTGTTTTGTTTATTTGTTTTTAAGATAGGTCTTGCCATCTAGCCTGGGTTAACCTGTACCTCACTATTTAGAAAATGTGGTTTGCCTAAATCTTCCTGTCTTTGGCCCTGTAGGACCGACATTGCAAGCATATGCCATCACTCCAAGCCACATGATTATTTTTAGTGCTAGTCTCCTTAGTAGGTTACAAAGTCTATAAAGATAAGTGCCTGGATCATAGTAGGTTGTTAACCAAAATTGAATTAGTAACCAAATTAGGAAGTCACTTCATGATTTCATGATCTTCATTCTTTAACTACTGTTAACAACTTATTCCTTATATTTATGGGGTACAATGTGACACCTCTGTGTATGTTTGCATTGTATCCATGTTCAGTTCTCATGCATTTATTATTTCTGCATGGTGATAGCATTCACAAACTTTAACCATTTGGATATACATGAGACAATCTAGTTAAACAGAGTCATTTTATTGTACAACAGGCTATAAGGATTTATTACCTACTTGTAAATTTTTATTAATTTTAGCCATTTATTAATACAGTGTACATTTTAACTACAACTCAATTTTATTTTAAAACACAATTTGTAACTTCTTGAACTGAGCACTTTAACTAAAACACATTGGTTGATACCAAATCTAATGTGGTGACCCATTCTAGATGCTAAAATAATACCTTTAAAGAAAATTTAGTAGGTTGCAAGATCAGTTATGTGCATTTGATCTGGTCCTAGAAGAAAAGTCAATACTCCTAATGCTGTTGGGGTATTCCTTAGCTAACATGCCCACTTTACATTTTAATAATGCTTTGTATGGGGATAATGGGGAAATAGGGGTATTTGGGGTTTTCTCTTGACCAACTGCAAGATAAACTTGACCCAAAGCTTGCTTGTCATTTGATGCTTAAATATGCTGCAAAGTTTATAGAACTTGACATTGAGATTTCCATGGGCTGGAGAGAAGACTCAGCCTTTTAGAGCATGTACTGCTTTTACAGAAGACCTGAGTCCTGTAGACCTGAGACCAGAAGTCATGTTGGGTGGCTTATAAAAACCTATAACTCCAGCTGCAGGGAGTCCTATACCCTCTCCTTGCCTCTAAGCACACACTTGTACTCACATATGGTCACACAGAAATATGCACAATTAAATAAACCTTAACGAGAAGATAATTAGAAATTATCATTCAGGTCATATACACAATAGCTTTCTCATTGTAGACTATTTTCTCTCTATTCATGTGGTCAAACAGGTGAAAGAAATACTAAATGTTGAAGGAAAAATAGAATAGATGACAGTATCTACTGATTGGACTGGCCAACTTGAAAGCTAGATGCAAAGGTAACATAGTGGTGATTTGGGCTGAAGCAAAGGTTCTGAGGTCCCTCAGAATATACAGATTAAACAGTTTATTCTTTGTACCACAGAACCATATCCATTCATCAAGTCATTGCAAATCAGCATTACTGTTTCCAGTGGGAATGAAAGACAGATGCATGTGTATGTTTCAGCTGGGTTCAGCGCATACTCTGATACACAGTGCACTTGGTGTATGCTTACCAGATAATTGAATATGGACTTGGGGATAGCAATTCCTTGTGTTAGGCTTCTCTAATCCCTGGAGTGTCATGGCTTATAGTTACTATGCTTCAGCTGCTGTCTTAAACCTAAGTCACATTTGGATCCTATTCATGTGTATGTTCACGTCAGGCATGGTCATCAATGGGAAGCAATTCAAAGGGTTCAGTGTGTGGAGCACTCTTAAATCTTTCAGGGTGTCTGAATCTTCCCATATGTTGTCCATCCAACAGGTAGAATCCAAGGACTGACAATCAAAACCTATAAAACTCTAAAGTCACTAGCCTGAGCAGCTGTTCCCCAGTCAGGGCATGAACGATCCCATGAGAGAGTCATACGAGAACTATGATTGTTTGACTGTTTCTGCCTGTTGTCTAGCAGCGAAGGAAGTAAGTGGGTCTTATTTACTGGTGTAGGTTTCCTGGCACCCTGTGAAGCATCCTGGAAACTCCACACTTCCTGACTGCCTTTGTGTCCTCGTGTCCCATTAAACTGTCATCTCCTTTGAGTCTCAGTTAGCAATTCTCAGTTCCCCAGATATTATAAGCAAGAGATTAGCTGCCATCTGTGCCTCTGAGGACCCAGGGGACGTTCTTGACAAAGGTGAGCAAGGAGCCTGTCCTCCACTTCCAGTTTTCCTCTTAATCGTAAAAAGGTTCTCTCTCTCTCTCTCTCTCTCTCTCTCTCTCTCTCTCTCTCTCTCTCTCTCTCTCATGGATTTTTAACCCCATTCTTAATTCTGGTCAGGGCTTGCTTGTTTCCAGTGAGTGACTGTCTCTGAGAATCATTAGGAGTTGGGGGAAGAAGGGAATGCCAAAGTCCCCCAGACAGATTCTTTCCTTCCCATCCACACTGCTCAGGCCTTCTTTAGATCACTTCCGTGCGGTCTGTGGGAGCTGCGAGTCTGGATTTCTGACTCTTCTGAAGTCTCCTTTGGAGATGTCAGTTCTGCTCGGTGCATCCCACTCTTGGACGACTCCTTTCCTTTCAGGGCCTTCACTCTGCCTTTCCTCTCCCAGAGAGCCCTCCACTATACTCATTTTCAGGTCAACACACTACGTTAGGGAAGTTTTCTGCAATTTCCCATGTTACGTGAGTGACTTACTGAAGCTCCGTGCAAGCAGACTGATTGAATTCATCTTGGCCAGGGTGGCCATGAAGACTCCAAGGTCTGTGTCCTTGCCTAGTGTGCCTAGGCAGTTCATTGTCTGGCCTTGAATTGGAGTGAGAACATAAGGATGACAAAGTTAGACTCTATCTGATCACGAGTCTGGCTGGAACTCTATATTAGCCTGACATTAATAATAACAGGATCTTATCTACTAATGCATATTGCAGATTTGCCATGTGAGGCACCTGACGAATGGGGTTGGACTGTGTGTTTGATCACTGTATAGACTGATAGTAATTGTCACATGGGCCCGACTCTCACAGGAGGACATAGAGATTCTAGAGTTGGGGAAATGCTGTAGTGTCCCATTGATAAAAAGTGTAGACTTTCATGGAGACCACAGAACCCCTCCCTCTTAAGCTAGTGTATGCTTGTATGCATCTCCCAAACTGTGGAGAAGGAGCCAATCACGTTAGTTTGCCCTTTGCTAACTACACTGCTGGTTATCCTATAGGTAATATGGGAACCCTAGTAATCAAGTCCTAGGTCTACCCTAATCATTCCTGGCAAAAACTTTGCCTCTTGCTGTGGTTTGGCACGCTTCCCACTTTATACCTCACAGAATATAACCTAAATAAGATATATTCCTTCAGATGAAAAGAAGAATTTAGTACTGAGAGGCAAGATTTTGGGTGGGAGGGGCAGGGTATGGAATGGAAGAGAAAGAGACAGCCATGGGAAGGAAGAATGATTTTTTTACTCTGAGAAATGTAAGTTGGGAAGTAAGTAATTTTTCATATTTCTTGATTAGTTTTTGAGTATTTTCATTGTCTCAACAGAAGAAAAAACATGGGTGTATTAGAGGGATAAAATATGAATTGAGGACATTATAAGGAGTTTGAAATAGTCATCTCAGAGCCATGTTTGGATGAGGAAGAGAATAAAGATGGACTGGTAGATAATGAGTCAGGGTAAAAGTCAAGTGTTCTGAAGAAAGCCATTGCTCTGGCTTGTACTCGATGAGAACGGTGCTGGGCAAAGGGGTGCTCTCTTTTCTTCAGCTCACCAGTTACACTGCTAGAAGAAATATTTGAATTCTAATTTAAAACTCACAGATCCCAGAATATTAACTTCGGCTCATTCATTGCTTCTCTATTATTGAATGTATATGAAAATTCATTATAGAAAATTGAGGAAAAATCCACATACAAAAGAAAAGAAGATTAAGAACCCCTTCTATCATACCAAACAACTTTCATGCCTTTGGTTTAATGGGGTGTATAGCCCGTGCGTCTACTTGAGGTTTGAGTTGAATATGTATCTCAGAATTGTTCTCAATGCTAAATAATTTTTATAAACAAGATATCTAATGGCTACACAGTGTGGTGCCATCATTTCTCAAAATGAGTTCCTGTGTTGAACTTTGACGTCATTCACAATTTTTACGCTGTGCAGTGCTGGGCTCAGGAGCACAAGTCTCTACTGCCCCTGCCTCTTCATTCGTCAGGCCATTTTTCTAGGCCTAGAGATAGTTGTTGACAGGGTGCAACACTCTAAAACTGTGGATGCTGCCAAATTGCTTTCTCCAATGTGGGTTTTGTTCCTGCCTTCCTCGTCCTGTAAGGGAATTCCTACGTCAATGAGCTCCTACTGACAGGTGATGTTTTATTATAATTTTTATGTGTGTGAGTATGTGCATTTTCTGTTGTAATATCCATCCCTGACTGTCAGAGGTCAGATTTCTTTATCAGTAATAAGTCAGTGGGCCTTCCCTGTGGAACTAGCCAGTGCTTTCTAAATTGCAGCTTAACTTTTCTTACTGATTTTCACAGCACAATTTCACACACTAAAGGCATCTTCTTTTTGTCACATTTGGTGCAAAAATCATTTTCCCCATTGCTCATTGCTTCTTGTATGTTTTGATCTTATGGAATAATATAAAAAACAAATACATAAGCAATGGAATTCCCTGAAGTCTGTGATTTCTTTCATTTGGTGTTTACAAAATAATAAAAAAATTACTTGTATTTGTTTAATTTTATGTTTTGGTTTATGTTAAGTATATAGACCATCACACTTAATTAATTTTAATGTGGCAAAGAATAAAATAAGTAAAATTCAATAATAAATGAGACTAATAAACAACAAAATAATATTTTTCTTTCATTCTCTTCCAAACTTGTAGGCCCAATCTTAAAATAAAATTCTTTTTCACTTTTGAATTATTAATATCACATTATTTCAAATATGTCTTTGCTGACCTTTATTGGTTTACTAACCAGAGACAACGTCTGTTAACTCTTCAGTTAAACAGGCTTTATTATTTGAATATACCTTGCTAGTTTCTCACCTTTCGCTGATCCTCTCATCACGCAGTGTTATCCAGTATTGCTATTTTTACTTCAATCAATAGATAATGTGTTGTGATATGTTTTCTACGTCAAGACAAATTGTGTATTCTTTAAACATTTTTGTTATATTTATTCAATGTGTGTGTGTGTGTGTGTGTGTGTGTGTGTGTGTGTCCCCACAAGTGTGCCACAGCATGTTCATGGAGATCAGAGAACAACTCGTGGGAGTCAGAGGTTGGCCTGGAACCGACGGCTGGTGACTGCCTCTACCCTCTGCACTGTTGATGTTGTGTATGCACAACTGTGATGTCTCGGTGCTTCCTTCAGTGCAAATCTTGATAATTTTTCAGACATTTCTAATCATTTCCTATTTTTCATACCATGCTTTTCTTTCATTTCTCAATTGTATTTTTCCTGTAAGATGATCATAGACCTCTCTGTTTTCTGCCCATCCTAATCACACTCCATTCCAGAGTGACTTTCACCTGAAATTCCTTTATTCCTTTTTGAGATACATCATCATCTTGCTTCTCATATTCCCAGTATCCTTCCTTTGGCTAGTATTAATTTCCTCCTGTTATTGTAACACATTATCTCAGAATTGGAGTCTTAAAAAACCATGGTCCATTATCTTATAACTCTAGAGGTCAGAACTCTAAATTGGCTCAGCAGAACTGCAGTCTCTCTGAAGGCTCAAAGGGAAAGGACATTTCTGAATTTCCTTGCCTTTTCTGTGGCCACCCATGACTACCTGCATCCCTTGGCCCATGGCCCCAACTCACTGCATCTTCAATTCCAGCAGCTTGATGTCTTCAGTCTCTCCCTGTCTGCTGCTGCTTTCATTCCTTTAGAGGGTATTTTTGACTACGCTGGCTGATCTGAGGCAGTCCGTCCGTCTCATAATCCTTAGCGTACTCCTACCTGCAATATTGCTCTCCACGTTAGGGAGCAAGTTGACAGCTCCTAGGAATTAAGGCTTGAGACCTTTGGGGAATATTTGTGTTACAATGTTAGACATACTGTTCTGTGTCTCTAGTAGTTATGATTTATGTTGAGAACATGTTGTTATGGGTTCATACTTTTTGATCCCTAAGAAATTTCTTAAGTAAATGCTCTGAGAATGTCTCTATTTTGTTCTGTGTCTGCAGGACCCCATGCTGCTGGGTAGGTTTCTTCTGTTTTGGTGTCATTTGGGTTGAATTTTCACTGTGCTGATTAAGAGTACTCTTATTGACAGGTTAGTGACTCTCTCATTTCTTGAGTCTCTTTAACTGAGGAATGGGTACATAAATAAGGTCCATTCATGGAGCTGCTGTGAAATTAAGTTAATTCACACATAGAGTCCTTACACTTAATGCAAGCAATTTGTATCTTCACACTTAATTAATAGATTGGCTACATTGAAAGTTCCAGGCTAAAGGGAAGGCCAGTTAGATGGATCAGACTGTAATGATGTTTGCTTACTGCCAAGTCTAATGACCGGAGCTTCAACTAACTCCTGCAAATTGTCCTCTGAACTCAACACATGTGCTGTGTGTGTGTGTGTGTGTGTGTGTGTGTGTGTAACTGTAAACACTCCCTTTCACACATACAAAATAAATGAATGTAAAAGAATTATTTAAAAATTGAAGCCTAAATCTATTGTCTGAGAATTTTGAATTCATTTTTTCATAGTTTATTGTCATTTAGATTTGTATTCACATAGGTGACATGTTTGTGAAACCATAAACACTTAAGACACTTTGTATTTGTTACTCAGAGACTTCCATTGTCTTACTACAGGTATTACATTTTCCATCAATTTAGCAGAAATTTTCTGGCTTTCATTAGGGCTCAGAAATTCTTATGTTTGCTCTGTTTCTTGATTCTCTTTATAAAATTTTTAGTCCAAGTTGCTATCCTTTTGAATTCATTCTATCCACCTATTGTTTTTTGTTCCTTCGTTGTTTTTAAGTCTTATGTTTATCAGCAATAACATTCTCAAATTAAGGAAAACCAACTTGCATTTATTTTTGAGATAATATAAATATTCTTTATTTTTTGTTTGTTTTTCTTTCCATGACTTTGGGTGTTTACCAGTTTGGGTCTTCTGAGAAGCAGGTAACAGTGGGAATAGGTTGAAAGAGCTTTGTTAGGGAAACACTTGTGAAGGGAATGGAAGGATGCACTTGAAGATGTGGGGCTGGTCTGAATCTGTAGTATAGAAGGATGACAAGAAGGGCTTGGGAGAATTCTCAAGTGGACTTGCATTTTTTTTCTTTTTAGCGTGTATCTGTCTATGAAGTTTCATGACATGGATACTGAGACCTGGAATGTGGTCCTCTGGAAGAGCAGCAAGTACTCTTAACCACTGAGCTGTTTCTCTAGCTCCTAAAGAAAGAAGTGGGAGGGTCCCTAACTTTGCCTATGTTGCTCTGAGACATGCTCTAATGAAGCCTATTCAGGTGGAACTGCAACCAGCTAAGGCCAAGCTAGAGCCTGAAGTCCTGGTCCCCCACCTTCCACCTCTGTTAGGGATTGCATTGCAAGTTGCATGCCTGTGTGCCTCCACACCCCATATTAGAGGGTGCTGGGGATTTAACTCAAGGCCTCTAGTACATTAGCTTAATGCTTTAACCACTAAGCTATATCTGGAGGACCATGGACATGTAGTTTTGACAAAGTTCTGCTTGGGTTACTGGGAAAACAAGATCTTCAGAAGATTTTATTTTTCATAGAATGGGTTTCCACTGGAAATGAATTCATTCCTCCCTTGGACAAGAGCAGGTGATTGCTGTGGGATGTTCTGTATGGCAAATGTGTTGCTAATTAGTCAATAAATAAAACACTGATTGGCCATTGGCTAGGCAGGAAGTGTAGGCGGGACAAGGAGGAGAATAAAGCTGGGAAGTGGAAGGCTGAGTCAGAGGGACACTGCCAGCCGCCATGATGAGAAACAGCATGTGAAGATGCCGGTAAGCCACGAGCCATGTGGCAAGGTATAGATTTATAGAAATGGATTCATTTAAGCTGTAAGAACAGTTAGCAAGAAGCCTGCCACGGCCATACAGTTTGTAACCAATATAAGTCTCTGTGTTTACTTGGTTGGGCTGAGCAGCTGTGGGACTGGCAGATGATAGAGATTTGTCCTGACTGTGGGCCAGGCAGGAAAACTCAAGCTACAGGTGATGGGCAGAGCGACACCGGGTCAAACTCATGGTGGATGTTCCAGGGCTGATGCAATCAATGGGTTCTGCTTCCATCCTCAGAAAATCCAAGCAGATCTTGTCACCATCAGGACTGCCATTCCTGTCATCTCTTACTTAGACTTACAGGTTGGAAGAAGCACCTGTGTGATTCTGGCAAATCTTCTTCCTGACGGAGAGGATGGAGGAAGGGTTGGGAATGCAACCGCTCCATGAAGGTAGTGTCAGGACCTCAGCGGGCAGTCACCCTCTTCCCCCTCCACTGTCTACTCTGAATTGCCCTTACCATCCTCTATCACCTCAGAATGTTTTGATAGTGTAGCTAATGGTTCAACCGAAGCCTTCCCTCCTGGGATGACAGAGAACTACAGAGGCCAACTTACTCTTCTGGCTGTGAAGGCAACATGAAGAAGTATGTATCCTTCGTTAAACACAGCCCTTCCGGTACCTACGGCTCAGGCTCAGAGTTGCTTCCTCCTATTAGGATGATGGTTCCTCTTTTTCAGCTATTGATCCCTGGACACAAAGAAATCCAAAGTCTCTGGCAGCAGCCACAGCTCACAGTTCAAAGGGGCCTTGGCACAGTCCCCAGGCAGGTGAGCAGAGCCCAATGCTGTGAGGGAAGAAGAGAAAACACATCAAGAGGAGTGGTGATAAACAGGGTCTCTGCTGCTTCCTCTCCATTTGCTCTTCCTCTTGAGAACTTCGTGTCATACTGATATCTAGGACTGAATGCCTGCACTGAATCCCCAGACACATTTCCTTATTCCAAACTGTTGCTCCCACCTTGGTAGCAGCTGCTTTTAGTCCTTGTTATAGATGCTAAGTAGCACCCTCTTTTTTTCTCTGGGGTGATCATGCTCTGTGAGCAATCTCCATGACTTCCTACAGGCCAGTTTATTTCCTCTTCCTCACCAAAGTGATCATTTTCTTTGAGAGCCATATGAGCTTCTGTTGTTCAAACTATTACCTAGATTTTACTACTCTCAATGTGCTCCATTAACCCATGGATGTTAGCAAGTTACATTCTGACACTCCTTGCCTGGGAAACAAGGCTGCCATTGAACTCCACTTGCTATTGCTGTTAATTGTTGAGTCAAGGTCTCACTATGTAGCCCAGGCTATCCTTTAATTTTCAAATAACCAGTTAATTCTGGCATTCTCCTCACTACTGTGGCCTAACAGTTCTGTTAAAGGTATGTTTTCTAGATTCTCTTATAGACTGTTATCCTCTGAAGAACTTTCTGAAGACACTACTTCCTCAGGTTCTCTATAACACCCCAACTAATCAGTCCTCTTCTTTGGATCCTTTAATACTTGTTTACTCATTAGTGCCTTGATTAATTTACCTATCACATTTGAAGTTCAAGTCTAGGAATGCTTTCTTGACACACTGTGTCAGCCATCTTCTCACTAATACCATGAAGTGCTTTGCAAAAGGGGAAGGTGGGGTTTACTTAGCTTCACGGTTCCAAGCAGGTCAGTCACAGCAGCAGTTGTACTGTGTCTGTGGTCAGAGATGAGAAAGAAAGAGAAAAAAATATGAAAGCGAGCACCCAAATGCCTTTCTCCTTTTTATTCAGTCCAGATTCCCTGTCCACTGAGTAGTGCCACCCACAAGATGGTATGTGCTGAGTTCTCACACCTCAAGCAATCCATCTAGAAAATTTCTCCCAGACATGCCCAGAGATTTGTCTCCCAGGTGATCCTAGATTCTTCCCAGTCAACAATCAATGCTAACCATCAAATACACTATTCATTTGGGGTTGTCTGGCCATTTAAATCTTTCTTCAGCTCCATGATTCAAATCATTCACCCTGCTGTTCTTGTCTATGTCCACCAAGGTGGCTCCTTGCTTTTTTACTTGACTTTTAACTATCCATTAACAGCCTTCAACTTCAGTTTATCGGCCTCTGAAGTACATCAATACTGATTGGCAATTATTTATTCAACTCTAAGGACTTTTTAGGCAATGTTTCCACTTCTCTTAGCATCTTTTTAAATGCCAGAAGCCTGGTACTTGGCACAGTGTTCACTTCAACCAGGATGTTCATCATGCTGTCACTGCTGAGCTCATTTGGATGATGGCATTGCTCTGTAAACCATGATCCTAACTCATTTAGTTACCAACATGACAACTACTTTACCTGCTAGAAGAGTGAGTCTGTCCTCATGATGATCACATGTTCTTAGACCATCCCTGGTACCATTTGTGTTTCTAAGAACTCTTTAAAAAAAAAAGACACAGTAAAATGGCTTGTGTCAATAAATTGTTCAGGGATATATTTGCAAAATGTAAAAGAGATGAGGCCACAAATATTAAAGAATATCTTCAGATCATGATACAGTCTCTGAGTTCTGTGATGAGGAGAAAAGGGATTGGATAGAAAGAATATTATTTTTAAAAATTATTATTATTTAAAATTATTATATTTATTTTGTTTATATTAAGTTAGTTATTTTAAATTATTATCAACAATATTACTAATAATTATTTTAAAAATTATTTTAAAAAATTTAAAAAATTTAAATATTTATTTATTTAATCTCTCTTTCTCTTTCTCTCTCTCTCTCTCTCTCTCTCTCTCTCTCTCGCATGTGTGTGTGTGTGTGTGTGTGTGTGTGTGTGTGTGCACATGTGTATGTGTGCACTATATTTTCACTTTTGTGTGAGTAACAGCAGAAGCCAGAAGAAAATGTCAGACTCACTAGAACTTGAGTTATATTTGTTTGTGACCACCTGTGAGGTTCTAGGAGTCAAACTCTGGTCCTCTGTAAGAGCAGCAAGCTTTCTTAACCACAGAGTCATCTCTCCTACCTGCTATGTAAAAAATAAAAAGTTTTAAATAGGCTGATGAGAATTCTCAAGCCACATGTGTGAATGGGATCCCCTATTCTACAGTAGGTAATTTACATTAGTGCACTGACTATGCTCAATCATTGGTTGGTGGCAGTCATTCCCCTGGGAAATATGACTATCATATGAAGCTAATGAATGTTGGGTCATTACTCATACTCCCAACAGTAGGTGACCCATGCGGTATATTTTCATGGAAGCCACACAATGAGGTTTTGCGTGTTTTTGTTTGTTTGTTTTTGCATTCATTTTTCTCAATCATTTTTGTGTTCTCTGTTTCATTTAAGATAATTTCCCTTTGTTTCTTTATTTGCATATTTCTTTTTCATTATAAAATTTCCAATGACCAATGACCTCCTATCTCCCTCATAGTAAGTTGGATTCACTGGTGGCCTGAATAATTGAGTGTTTTTTGACCAATCTGCAAACTAACTTGACATGCTTTGTAACTCTCTTTTCTGGAAGACAAAATCTTTGCCTTAGAGCTTCCCTGTGCACAGATTGCCAAGTGTACAAGTAGTTCAGTGTTCAAGAAAACTTCAAACTTTTTCCTGTTATATGCAGGTTTTCTACATTTAATACTGGCAAAGGCCATCAGTCCTTCAGTTTATCGATGTGTTCTTATCCCTGTGGCTCTGTTACTTGCATGTGTATCTCTTAGTTCCAATTTTTAAGTATATTCTTGGCTGTGCATGGAAATTAGAAGTGAGCCCCTTACATTTTTTCTGAAGTTTCCTCCACATCATTTTTGTTCATTCCTTCTGCTCAGGCTTCCCAAACTTCAGGAACTTCTAGTTCCTAGAGGCTGGACCATGCCCTCAACCTTCCCTATCAATCCTTTGTACAGCTTGTTAATTATTCATTCACTCATGTTTAAGACCTCCATGGAGATTTGTGTGAAGTTGGTCTGCCATGGTGGTAAAGAAGTCTTCATCTTGAATGAAATATCCCTGCATGAGCTTAAAGGCACAATATTCACTCTCCTGAGGGTCAAGTCCTGTTTTCTCTGACTTTGTCATTCTGATGCTCTTTCAATCCCAATAGTATATTCCCTGTCACTCTTCTGTTTTTTCAAGGCTGTACGTTCAGTAGAGTAAATGTGTTAGGCTATGCACTGTGGACTGGACAGGAAGTCAATTCTTCCCTCTGTACAAGTAGAAGTAGATGCTGGTTTTTTGTTTATTTCTTATTTAGGCCATGTAATAATTTCAAATCTAGATTGTCATATAAATCCGATGTGTGGCAAAAGTCCTCTCAGAATCTCTTTTATGTTGAAGAATATAGAGCCAAATGCTTCCACACTCAAACTTTCAAACGTGAAATTTTCATTCAATTACACAGCAACTGCTCTGATACACATATACTGAGATACACAGTGCACAAAGGCAATTTGACCTGTACACATTTTGTTCTGAAAATTTTGTCGGTAGAAAATGGCTTACCTTAACAGGTCGTATAGGAATGTTGGTTTACAGAGCAAATTTAAGCCTATGGGAACACACACACATGCACACACACAAACACACTGGAAACAGCAACTATTAATCTCAAAATAATGATTAGGCATATAAAGTGATGAATTTCAGAGCTCTTTTCTCAGTTCATGCCTGTGAGGGCATAATGAGTTGAGCTGACAGTCAAGTACAATAAAATACTCAAGATAAAATGAGGAAACACAAAGCAGAAATTACCCAATAGCTTCTCAAAGCTGAAGCCACCTCATGTCTGTTGTGTGTATTGCATGCTATATGTTCTTTTGATTGTGAATGAGTGTATATCTGTGTGCCTGTGTATGTAGGCCAGAGGTCAATATTGGATTTATTCCTCTATCTTGCTCTGTCTCTCCAACTTATTTTCTGAGATAAGGTTTTGCATGAACAGGATGCCAACTGGTCAATGAGTTCTAGGTCCTCCTGTCTCCACACTCCTTTCTCCTCAGCACTGGGGTTACTAGAGAACGTGGCCTTTTTGTGGTTATTTGCTTTTCAACAGGTGCAGGGAATCTGAACTCAAGGGATCCAAGTTCCTACTTATGCAAAAGGCAGTTAATGAACTCAGCCGTCTCCCCAAACCTGATCAATTTTAAATTAAATGTTAAAAAAGCAACAGTAAAGAAAATGGTGCAATGTATTTTCTTCTGCTTCATTTCTTTGCATTGCTTTCTCCTGGGCATTTTGCTATGTAGAAGGGTAATGTGTTTATACATTTTGGAACTAAGCAGTCATAAAACTGTATAGGCACAGCTTGGAACCAACATCCACAAATTAGAAAATTCCCCTCCACTTGACTATATTATAAACACTATATGAATAAAGAAACGACAACAAAAGCCCAGGAAGGTAGTTTACTTTAGGTTGTATTGTCTCAATCATCCCCTATATAACTACCAGTCTATTTGATAATTACACACCATAAAATATGATGCAAAGTAACATGAATGTGATTTTCATCAAACAATAGAAAATCTTAAAGACTGCCTTCAGAGGTATCAGCTGGAATTCAATACACTTTATGCATTTTTTTAGAAATAAATACAAAGCACACTCTATTCTTCATACCCAAAAGCAAAGACTAATTGTAAGAAGCATGGGAAAATCCATTTTTGTTTCATTTGAAAATGTTTTTCTTGCTGTGCATAAGAAACTTCAGAAGTCATTAGTGGTCAGAAGTAAAATTATCTCTTTCAAAACCTCTGTGATGATATTCTGTACTTTGTGAACAATCATCTTGCTTGTTGACCCATGTAATTTTAGGAAATGTGCTGAGCACTGGTCATTTGGACAAAGATTCTAATGGCTCTGCTTCTGACAGAAGATTAAGATCCCAAAATAATTTGCCTTGGAAAATATAAACTAAACAAAGGACAGGGCATTGCATGTTGAGAGTACAACTCCTGCAGCAAACTATGATGGCTTGTTTCCTTGCATCAGCAGTAATTCCTTCCAGGTTGCTGCATCCCACTGTGGGCACTGAACTGGCATCAAATGCAACAGTATTAAGTGCTGCTTTTGTTTTAAAGGAGGTGAAAACTCAAAAAACAGGAAAAATGAAAGAAAAAAAATGAGCCCAGCAATATGAACGTATTTGTTTCTTGTATTGTAGGCTGTGTTGGGTGGGGTTAGAGAGCCAATATTCTATTACTGGGCTTACTTCAAGTAAGAAGTATTCTGTATATTATATTTTGCTAATTTTTGTCATCTAGCCAACTTATTAACAAATAAAATTGTGGGAAGAGGAAAGAATGACTGACTGCTGGTAAAATAACAGTCAATGGAAAGATTGATTTTAATACAGTAGTGTACTGGAGATTTAAGAGTGATCCTAAATTAGACTATGGCTAATGTTTGGCACATTGCAGTTACTTAACAAATATCTGTTGAATGAACAGATTAACTTTACTCCCAGCAGAAAATGCCAAGATGCTCCCTTGGCAAGTGCTGCTGAATAATTTCTGACCTCAAGCTTCATTTCCTAAAGTATGCTTTCTATGAGAACTGGATATTCTATAGAAGTTCAGTATGTAGGTAGATTGATAACCGCCTTTGATGCACAGCAGGACACTCATAAATAGTTAAGCATATGCAAATTACTTGTGAGAAGTTGGTCTTCGTTTGTGGTTTCAGGTCAGACTAATGATTTTCTTTTCTCCAACAGAACCAAATGGATGTGTCAAAGAGGTAAGGTTCTTAATAGGACTGGACATAAATAGTTTCTAACCTGCTGCTAAGGTTACAAATGTCACTGGTAGTTGTCATTACAGTAGAGCAGAGGGTCCTTCATCATTTTAAACACATTTCCATATCCACAGGTAGTCAGAGAAATGACCATTACCACATGTACCAAAAGGACAAACAGATGGTGTTCGGATCATTCATTTCTGTGTGTGTCTTATAGGATTCAAGCGTTTTAGAAGTCACTTGAAGTCATGTGTTTTATATCAACTTGTGTAGAGACATTTACATATATTGACCCATTGCCCTCCTTCTTCAGGGTTTGTTTCTACCACCTCATCTTTTCCATATCCTGAGAGTGGATGAGCTGAACGCAGCTGAAGTGTCTGCCTTTCCCCAGAGTGATTGCAGAATTTTTTCCTTAGGATTCAAAATGATCATTTTCTATGAATTGTCTGCTCCCAGAAACCCCCAGGTGTAATAAATGGTACAATCTAGTTCACAGGCCAAAGGCCATTGAGTTGGAAGTGAGGTAGGTGGCCACATTGACAGAAGGCAGTCAAATCAGCCTGGGATAACTGACTCTGAACCTCACTGTAGCTCTCCCAGCTCACTTTAAAACATTCTAAACAGAGCGGGGATATAGAAAGAAAGGCGAGCTAGGTGTGTGAGGCTGCATTTTATGGCTGTTTTGTTGTTTCCTAGTCATATAGAGAAAGGAAAAGCCAGTGGGTGCCACTGTGTATTGTCCCTTTTCAGTCTCTTTCAGTGATCCCCTTGCAGCCCATAGGGACAGTTCCTTGGCCCAGCCAAACCAACAAATACAACTTGCAACTTGGAATCTTTCCAAATGTTGCTTGATAGCTATGCATGATGTATGGAGTGAAGGAAGATATCATAGTTTTAGGACTGATATGACAGTTTTATCTGCAAATCTCTCTCATTCAACCATCGAGCACACAGAACAATCATGCTGCTTAGAGTGTCCTGAATTGATGTATTAAATAGAGTGACATTAAACCGTAGGCTTTCCTAGCCCAAATAGAATGTCTCATCTCTTTTATTCCTAACCACAATCCTGTCTCAGTCTATGCCCTGCCCTATTCATCCCTTTAATTTAGGTTTTCTGGTTAGATTGCTTGACTAAGAATTAAATGGATTTTGCACCTGTGAGTTCAATTCCCTCTAGGTAAATTCAATTTGGGGTATTCAGCCAAACCAAAGCCCACTCTCCTTGTGAGTTCAGCTAGGGACTGCATGGGAAACAGCTTGTTTTATGTTTAGATGATAGGATAATTAAGTTACACAAATGACATATTCACAGACTCTAAGCTCCTCGGTGCTACCTATTGAAAATGGGTTTTATTTAGTTACATTTCTCCAACAAATAACAACACTTAGCTGACACATACCTCTACATGGAAGTTCCCTTGTGGCAGTACGCACTGCAGTCATTGGAACATTGGAACTCAAGCAGTGCATGAGAAGCGTCCAGGAAGCTCACATCCATGAGGAAACCAAGGCATGGAAAATCCCCTTACACAGTTTTTGTTGCCACTAAATCTTATTTTATTTTAGCTTTCCAGAGCTTCTTGTCGTGGTGAATGTTCTGGTGCTTTGTCCGCTTTGCATGAAAGTCCAATACTGTAATATTTGAAAGGACTACCCTAAAGCTTGGTTGAACCGTTGTTGCATTTGGGCTCCAAACCTTCTTGGCCCATATTAGGTATGCTTAACTTACTGAGGCTCATAAACGCACTTTTCAGACTCTCAGATTTGTCTTAGTCTTGACTGAAAGGCTTTGTGTGTGGTGGTATTGTGTTCCCCAAAATATTGTGCACCCTAATAAACTTATCTGGGGTCAGAGACAGAACAGCCACAATATTAAACATAGACGATAGACAGTGGTAGCACACACCTTCAATTCTAGCATTCCAGAGGCAGAAATCCATGTGTTCAAGGATATACAGCCAAGCATGGTGACTCACGCCTTTAATCCCAGAAAGTGAGGCTTTAATCCCAAGGAGTGATGGTAGAAAGCAAAAAGGTATATAAGGCATGAGGACCAGAAACTACAGACATTTGGCTGGTTAAGCTTTCAGGCTTCTAGCAGCAGTTGAGCTGAAAGCCACTGGGATGAGGAAACAGAAGCTTCCAGTCTGAGGAAACAAGATCAGCTGAGAAGTTGGCCAGGTGAGGTTAGCTGTGGCTTGTTCTGTCTCTCTGATCTTCCAGTGTTCACCCTAATACTTGGCTCTGGGTTTGTTTTATTAATAAAGACTCTTTAAGATTCATGCTACATTTGTGTACTATGCAATATGGACAGCAGCTTGACTCACTCGGCCTTCTCCGCATTCTGCCCTTGAATTCACCTTGTAACTGAGGCTGCCCTTTCACTCCTGATCTTTCTGCCTCTGCCTCTGGGTTCTGGAATTACACATGTATACCATCATCCTCAATTCTTTCATAAATTTGGGTGAATAAGTTCTGCAATCTTGCCTATGAGAACAGGTAGTTAAATCTACATGCAGCGTACATTTTTGTCTCCATTTGTTTTTAAGTTTCATATTCTGAATCACAAGCATGAACCAATAGTAGATAGTGTGAAATCTTCTGTACCATCAGCTAGCATACTTCCTATCTCATTTTTCCTAAAATGACCCAGGAGAAGAAAGAGAAGCAGAACATCAGGGGTCTTGACATTGAAGATGCATAATTATCATTCTTATCATGATGAAGATCTGTGCCTTTACATCAACTGCAACCTTAAATTCTGAGTCAAACCTCCTTGATGGGGAAGGGACTGTCCATGCCTGTTCACTGGGCTGGGTAGTGACAGTCTTAACAGCA
The DNA here is from genome assembly GCF_949786415.1 of Peromyscus eremicus. Taxonomy (NCBI): domain Eukaryota; kingdom Metazoa; phylum Chordata; class Mammalia; order Rodentia; family Cricetidae; genus Peromyscus; species Peromyscus eremicus. The sequence goes on along the minus strand of NC_081421.1, from coordinate 118,441,539 downwards.
GACCTCAGCAGGGTTGTGTAATCTTTTGCACTGTGACATGATGTTGTCATCTACAATGTGTTCAGACCTCATTCATAGCTATTCTGGGATGCCTGCAGCCTGAGGGCACAGGTTGAGCATGTCTGCTAGTACATCCTTTGTGAATTATCTGGAGGAAGCAAAGAGCCTGCTTTGGGGTTACAAAAAGGCACCTATCTCCAGGATTGCTTGGATTCCTCATTCTCTCATTTTCCAATATTAAATTGAGCTCTCTAAGTGTCAGTCATTCTATCAACTGTTGAACATGAATCCCAAATTTAGAGACATATGGTGGCTCCTTTCAAGTTACATGTTTCCCATTTTTACTTACTGGGTCATTTGGAGTTTCACCCATGACCTCTTTACTCTTGATTCTTGCCCTTCTGACTGCTCTGCTCTGTCTTTCCTTTTCTGTTGAACCTTTTTTTTTTCCTGCCACAATATACTAAGTAATCAAAATCTAATCCTCCGATGGGAAACAGGTTTCCCCCAAAGATGTTGATGCTCTTTTGCTCTGTTTCAAAATTCCTGAAATACTGCCCTATGCACTGCACATCAAAAGTGCAAGGTTCTCCTAGGAACTAGTCAGTGTCTCGATTTCCTCTGCACAATATAATGATCACAGCAGTTCCCAACACCATGTTCTAAACTCACAGACCACCACTGAAATTTAAGGTTGTTTTTTCAAATATTAAATTATTTATTTTAAATGCTGAATTTCCTAAATTATTTAATTCACTAAAGTACTTTGATAATAAAACCAAAACGTCAAATAAATAATACTAATAATTTGAAGGTAGAACTTAAATCACCACTGCTTGAACTTATAAAATCTATTAACTGACAAAGTGAAAGGAAGACTGCTTATATCATTAAAGGGTTCAATATTTGCCTATTATACCAAATATTTTGATAATTTAAAAAGATGATAAATTTTCTTAAAGAACAGTATTAATAGCAAGAGAAAAATTCATCAATAAGATACAATATGAGGACCTTCCTGTCACAGAAAAAAGGGAAAGTAATGGTAGAACATACAAAAGTCATACAAATTTATAAAAATGTCAAAAAGAATCATATGTTTAGGAGTTTAATAAAATTATCTTTTTCACAAATAGATTCATAAAATTTTCTCAATATGACATCTATGTAAACATTTTCTTCAGACTCATGTAAAAGAATGTATTTTCAAGAATACTCAGAAGTTTTGATAAAAAAGGCACTGACTCTGATTCTAGAACAGTTTGTGTTTGTGGAAGAAGAGACACTGGCTGGTGGTGTACAGCAAAGGGTAAAGAAAAGTACAATGGTTTTGAATCTGCAAGCTAGTTGAGAAAGGGTATGCTGCTAACTAACTGTGAGTGTTTTGCCTACCTATGCAGTTGAGGCAACGGGATCTCCACAACCTCATATAAATTACGAATAGACTGAATATTTCTATGAGCAAAGCAGCAAAACCCCCAAAGAAAACAAAGTGACCTGTTTCCCAGTATCGAGCATCATGAATGTAAATCTTGGTGTCATAAAAGAAAAAAAAAGTTTGTTTCAAAAAATTTAAAATGCTTCTGTAAGAAAAAGTACATTGGAACAACTATTTAAACATGGCTTTTCTTTGTGGGAAAATATTTGCTACAGCTGTCAAACACTACCTTGTTCTGCTCTAATGTCTGCATCAGCATCAGAAAATGAAAAATAAGATATCACAATAAAAATAAAAAACTATAAAGAACTAATTCAGAGAGCTATGAACCATATAAATTATGCTTGGTCTCACAAATATGCAAATCCTGATTCAAGTAACAATAATATTTTTTTTCTATCAGAATAGAAATAGAGAACAGTTGGAAGATCATCCCTTCTACCAGTCCTGGTTGGTCTACATCACTGGTTTATCCATCTGTACTTATACTTATATAAACTTAGATGCATAGTCAGTGATGACCCTTCAACTCTATCTGACATAGGCTCAAATGAGTTGTTAAGGCTACTAATTAAGACAATGTTGACAACACTGAAAAGCGAGGGGCAGCCTGCATGCCCATCGGTGGAGACTAGCTACGCAGCCAGTGAGACGGCTCTGTGGTCCAAGGTGCTTCCTGTCAAGCCTGATGACCTGAATTTGGTATCTGGTACCCCCTTGATAGCAGGAGAGAATTGGCTCCAGTATGCTGTACAAGCTGCCCTCTGACCTCCACATGTGTGTCGTGGAGGTCACAGAATAGCCCACATAAACAAATGCTATTAAACATTTTTAATATCTTATGTTTAATTATGTGATTGTTTTTATGGGTTTATGCATAAGTGCAATGCTTTCTGGGTCAGAAGAGGGCATGAGGTCTCCTGGGCTTGGAGGTACGGACAGTTGTGAACTTCCTGGCTTGGGTACTGGGAACTGAACTTCTGTCCTTTCTTAGAGAGAGCAGCGAGCCTTAGCCACTGAGTCATCTCTGAAGCCCTTAAAAATATTTAAAAAGAGAAACTAGAGACAGAGTAAGTAGATAAATAGATACAGTCATAGAAGAGAATGTTGTAGTCATGACAAATAATTTTATCTTTATTTTTTAGTATGTATGAATAACTATCAAATAAAGCATCCCTCTAGAAGTTCCAGGAAGCTGGAAGTGTACAGCTCAATATAGGTGACTTCTTGATACACAGAATCTTGGAAAGACAAAGCTATTGTTTTAAGTCACTGAGTTTTAGGGTGTTTCGTAGCTATTAAAAAATAGACTCAAATTAGCCACTAAGACATGATGAGAATTCACGTTATGTGTGGTCATATAAACTGTATATTACTGGATGTATTAAATGTGTAATTGGACATATAAACTGGAGTGTGGTGTTCATCCCAGTTCTTCTGTGGAAGAAATAAAGTTAGGGTAAAAAAGAATAGGGTGACCACTCGGGAGCTTGTAAACTAGGCAAAAGACACCCTGTTCTGAGGGACAGAGAGATACTTTTGAGAAAGCTAAATATAAATAGCACATTTTACAGAAAGAAGGAATTATATTCTACTATCTATCTGTCTCATACACAGACCCTTTGTTCCTGGAGACAGAAAGATAGAGGGGTCTCAGTGGAAGGGCGAGTTTGAGCAGGGTCACAGAAACTCTTGCATAGTTACTCCAGAGAGTCTAAAAGCCCTCAAGTCAAGCATTTGGAGAAGATGACCTTGCAGAGTCCTTCCGCGTATGTGACTCTCAAGAAAGACAGGCTTCCTTTTCCTAAATCAGCTCAGGAGTAGCCTGGGCAGAGCCCTCAGCACCTGCTAGTTCACTGAGGATGCTTTAGTTTGACAGTGGTTTCTTGTGAGACATGGGGGGGGACACCACATTCCTGCAGAGGGAGGAGGGAACTGGAGCTGAAGCAACCCCAGCTATGTTTCACACTAGAACCCTCGATTTCTAAACATGGAGGGCGAGAGCAACTGAATACCTAAGTGTGAACTAAACAGCTGTGTGCTAATGGTAGTCAAGAACACAGAGTCCAAGAAGGCGGTGTAATCCTTGCTGTTTTTGAAAAAGTGATCGCATTACAAACATACTTTCTTCCTTGTCAAATAGTACTGCTGATAAACACTTGGTACCTCTGTCATCTCCCTTCTTTCTCGTGCTTCCTTCCTCTCACAGCGGAGCAAACCACTCCTTCCTCTGTCACAGAACTCATTTAACCCATGTATGAAAGGCAATTTACTCCACCCACAAAAGGTTTTAAGTCTAGACAGAATTTCTCCCCGTTTTCTTCTTCACAAGTTCCTTCACTTTCATCTAGATATTTCCCTGTTGTGAGCCTAAGTTTAAACCTCATGAACCCTTACACCTACAAATGCCCTCTCATCCATCCAAACATTCATTCATTTCATCTTCAGCTCTCTACCGAAATCCTTCCATTTCATATGTACATATCCTTAGCCTAACAATTTCTCAAAATTCATATGTTACCTGTGCCTGGAAATCCACATCTAAATTTAAACCTCTTCTTCTCCTTGCAAACCTGTTAAGAATAAATGTAACACACGGGGGAGAATCAGTGTCAGAGAGCATTGTTTTCTGTAGACTTCCTTCCTTGAACAATAGTAGTTAGCTGGGTATTTGGCACACAAAGGCAATTTTTAAGCACCCTGCCTACACAGTATTTCATCTTTAAAAGTGCATTATTATTTTTTCACTTACTATCTGACCACAGCTTCCTATTAAAAAATATCAGTGTAACCATTTTAAAGATAAAGAAAGGGAAGAAAGGAGAAATGACACCACAAGCCCACTTTTATCCCATGATAAGTCGAGGCCCTTCCTACGTGCTCACATAGATCAGTATGCAATCCCAACCAGGAGAAAAAAGGCATTTGCTTCCCAACTTGCTGGTGCAAACCTCAGCAGAAATAGCATCACAACCATCTCTCTAACTTTCTTCTTACAGAACTCATCAGAGTTAATATGTGACTGATTAAGGAAAAACCATCAAGGTGAATTTGAAAATCTAATACAATCGCTAACATCATTATCAAAGAATTTCCCATTTATTTTTATGAGGAGAGATGTCCCACAAAATCATTTGCATTCACTCTTTCATTTATATTGTCTATTGTCTTTATAAAAAAAATAATGTGGATTGTCACAGGCTACATGCATTAAACACACTAGTTTGTTAATCTAGTTAAAATATTGAATAATGAAGGGCTAGCTATTTAATTATTTAATTAACATGGGTCATGCGTGGAGATTCTGAACAGGATCATCGAGAAAAAGTAGGAAGAAATAAATATGTGCTAATAAGAACAATTTACTATAAAACGGATTTTAAAATGGTCTGTGAGAAGTTGTAATCATAAGGAATTAAATTCTTTGTGTCCTAAGTAGGTAAAAATTTAGAATCATTACAGAGAAAAAGGCTCAAACATAGATGCTTTATGTAGCTGGAGGTTTCTCTGATCCTGCCTGGTCCCGAGGTCCAGATGCTGATTATAAAGTAATTACTCAGAGGCTTATATTAATTACAAACTCTATGGTCTATGGCTCAATCTTCTGCTAGCTAGCTCTTCTAACTTAACTCAACCCATTTCTATTAATCTATGTGTTGCCACGTGGCCGTGGCGTTACCAGTCTGTTGCTCCTTCAGTGGCAGGCTCATGTCTCCTTGGACTCCACCTTTCTTCTCTCTGTCTCTCTGCTTGGATTTCCTTTCTGGCTATAAGCTTTCTTGCCATAAACCAACACAGCTTTATTTATTATCCAATGGGAGCCACACATATTCACAGCATACAGAAAGACATCCCACAGCAGCTCCAAATACTATCCTTTCAAATAAGTAGTTAGTTAAACCTTAGGAAAAAACCAAGCATTCTATTTAAATAGCTATCTACCAGGTACTTAGTCACATGAAGGCATGAAAGCAGATCATGGTTGAAATTTGTTTTGAAATATGATATACTTAAAATGTTCATAATAATACTACAAGAAAAAACTTTTCTAATTGTATTATTCATCATTTTTTGTTATTGCATAACTAGTAGAATGTTCTAATACTTAATCTTATTTTTATTAATATGTTGCCATTATGTTTGCACTTGTTCTAGGCATTTTCTTTACTTCTGCAATATAGCATCAATGACAAGCACCGCTATATGTACATGCAAAACAGCACAACGTCGAAGTTGAAACAGTTGGTGAATTAGACTTTAGGAGCACTCATTGTCTACAATTCAGATAACTTATGAACAAAATATGGAGAGAGTACAAAAAGATACAGGACCTTGTACTTGCATGTGGCAACCGAAGAGAAAGATGGAACAGCAAGGCTGAAACGTAGCATTTCTGGTAGTCAGCGTGTTCATTTCCATACCATCATCCATAATTTCTTTTACTTCTTCATATGTGGAAGGGTCTATGCAAGTACCAAGCATCAAGTTCTGTCTATAAGGTATCCCAGGAAATGCACAGACTCAACTATTGGTCCTTCAGCTTAGACAAGAACACAACAGAAACTGCAAAATGCTGATAAAGACTCAAAGCTGGGGACTGCATATGCAGGGCAGATCTAGAGCTTGTGGTATTGCAACCAGCACTCTCTAGGACTTTGGCTTCGAGTCCAACCAGTGACTTCTCATGAACTCGGGCTTCAACAGAGGGTAGAATTTCACATTCTTACACGTGTTCTGCTGTTTCATTGTGCAACACTGAGTAAATCATACTGCTGGCTCTCTGTCCTATGCTTCCTCAGGGTTCTGGCTCCCATGTGTCACTTGACATTCTTCACATCCAACAAGCTACTTGCTACTGTTTTAGTCTGGTATTTTATAGTCAGCGTGGACAAGGCTACCACATTGCATGCTTAGTGGCATTAATCATTGGCAATGGAATTAAAAAGAAGAAAACTGAGACAAAGTTTTCTCCCCATTTGAAACTTGTTCCTTTATAAAAGCAAATAGAAAATAATTAAAATCTTTACTTGTAACTCCAGAAACAATCTAAAAGACAAGTATAATGTAGCAATGGAGAGCTAGGGACAGTGAGGGAGAATTGCTTTATGAATCGGACGCAGCTCCACATGCAACGGATTTCAGGAATCTAGAGGAAAGAATACTAGCAGAAAGAAAAGGAGGCAGAGCGGGTACCTCTGAGTGATGCTGTGCAAAGAATTCCTGGAACATTGTTCTCACAGAAGCAAGAGGAAGTGAGATCTATGTAAAACCTGAAGGAGTGGGTTCAGATAGAAAAACAGTTAAACTGTTGGTGACTTTATCACAGGGTTCTAATTATCTAGTGCACCTAAGAGTATCATGAGGTGGTCAAATGCAGAGGAAACATATCTATGAATAGTATTGATATGATTCTTATTATGACTTTAAGGATGTGATGGAGAAAATTCTTGAAAGTGGGAAAAGGAAATCCTCGTGAGTTTTATTTCCTTCCTTCCCTTTCCCTTTCCTTTTTCCTCTTGCATTAATTTTATTTATTATAATTATTATTGTTGTGTACGTGCTGGGTATTGAACCCAGATTCTTTCCAATGTTAACAGCATGCTCTACCAGTGAGCTATGTGTCCAGCTCGAAATTACTTCATCTCTAAAAGATTCCTTACCAACCAAGGAACAGTGGACTTTAAAACTGACTCTACTGACTTCCCATTGAACACACGAGCTTCACGCCTTTGCTGTTTATCATGAAGTAGTCCAGATGGTCCTTTAACTTCTCTTTCTGCTCACTTTCCGAATTTTTACAATTCTAGGATTGTTTTTACTATCAAGCCTAGCTCTTGTTTATCATTTTATTAATTTCTTATACTGCATATAAAATGTCTTCAAAGGAAATCATTTCTTCAACCCTTTAGAGTTAGCCTCTAATTGAGGTTGGGCTGTTGAAGAACATTCCATTAAGCTACAACTCCTAGAAAGAACACCTTCTTTTCAGGAATGAGAATCTATAGCTTTCAGAGTGACTTAAGTTATGAAAAAACTCCATTTAGCATGAAGTTTTTTTACTTCTCCTCCCTACTTTCTTTCTAGTATTCGCTGCCTCTGTTCCCTCTTCTTCTCTATTCCATTCATGAAACTACAGCCAGTTTGACTTCCATAAATGGGTACTGGTTTCTTTATGTCACTTTGTCTCTTAAAGTCTTTTGTTGTTTATCATTTTCTAGAGAAGGAAGTTAAAATCACCTCCATTCTGCATCCTGGTGTTCACTATAATGTATCCAGGCCTGCATGACCACTTATTACAGTCTCCTGAAAACATTCCATTATTTTTTGCACCATAGACTGCTCCCATAGCCCACTTTCTATGCTATTGGTCCCACTTTCTACCCTATTGATTACCTTTAGCTACATTTAAACTGCCCCCTCACCCACCCCACAAAAGAAACCCATATCTCAATGGGGTTAAAACATTAAAGATTTATTTAGTTCACCAATTTGTGAGTTTCTTGGGTAGGTATCTGAAGTCTTCTCAAGGCAATTTGCTGTTGTGGGGCAGGGGAGAGAGATGGTCGCCAGTGCTTAGCAGAATTCATTCACTAGTGACAGGGAGCCAGGCTCCTCTGCTCGTCTTGGCTGGACTCTGCTATCTGTCCACTGGTGGTCCATAAATCAGCTGAATCTCTAGACATTACTTCTCTGCTCCACAATTCTGCATTCAGTAGACCGTCTCAGGCTCGTTCTCACAGTGGAGGAAAAGAATGTGGCAACATGCAGGAATCTGTTTGGTCCAGTTTGCTAATGTCGATTTCCTCAAAGCCAGCCACAGAGCATGGCAGAAAGCCCTAGAGGAGGGCGGTAGCAAACGTCTGAATTTAGTGAGAGATGATACTTTCCTCTCTTGTGTCTCTCTCTCCCTCCCCTCTCTCTCTCTCTCTCTCTCTCTCTCTCTCTCTCTCTCTCTCTCTCTCTCTCTCTCTCTCTCGTGTGTGTGTGTGTGTGTGCGTGCGTGCGTGTGTGTGTGTGTGTGTGTGTGTGTGTGTGTGTGTGCGCGTGCATGCATGTTTGTCATGGTTAGAGGACAACCTTGGGTGTTCTTCACGTGTTCAGTTGCTATCCACCTTGTCTTTTTGTTTTTCATGGAAATGGCGCTCACTAAGCAGGCTAAGCTGGCTGGACAGCGAGCCCTCAGTGCCTTTGGGGATCAATCTGAGGGTTGGTCATACTAGTGCAGGGAGCACTTTCCCAACTGAGCCATCTCTCCACCTAGAGGTCCATATGAGCTAATACAGTCTCTGGCTCACAGCTCCGTTTACACAATTCTCTTCCCTCAGCTGTCTGGGCACCATTTCCTTTGTTCCATCATTGAGCTTAGTAAGTTCTTATTTACTATTCACATCAGGTAAAATGTAAATTTGTGCTGGAAAACTCTGAACTCCGAGACTAGGTTAGAACCATTGGCCATCAGCTCACTCATAAAACCTATCCCTTGTCAGTGAAGTTGTGGATGTAATTACTGTACTAATTTCTTGGTCTTTAATTCAGAAACTCACTAAGAATGAGAGTGTAGTGTCTGCCATGCAGATATATCTGGCATCTGACATTGTACATTGCTCATAGTGAAGGTTCAACACACATTTGTGAAATGATATTACTTAAGTGGACTGGGTTGTCCTACGTATTGTTTCCTTTCATCTTTCCCATTCCCACAAAGATTTTTATTGATGATGTAAAATATTTTCAATTGGGGCAAACAATGACCTGTTAGCCCATAGTCTTCATTCAACCTTTCAATTTTCCTATTCTCTTAGGTGTTCAAGTTAGACTTCATTTCAAGGTGCTGGCTTCTCAACAATGAGTCCTTGATTAAAAGACACAGCTAAGCCGGTGGCGCACGCCTTTAATCCCAGCACTTGGGAGGCAGAGCCAGGTGGATCTCTGCGAGTTCCAGGCCAGCCTGGTCTACAGAGTGAGATCCAGGACAGGGACCAAAACTACACAGAGAAACCCTGTCTCGAAAAAATAACAAAAAACAAAACAAACAAACAAAAAACTAAAACCAAGACAACCAACCAAACAAACAAAAAAAGGCACAGCTAAGAGGAATGTTAATAGGACATTATTTGCCACCTCTCAAATCCTACTCTTTGCGTTTGCATTATGGTCTTTGAGACAGGACAGATAATTTATACATTGGTGTTGTGGATCAGAGCTGGCTGTACTTGAACCTTGGTTCCTAGTATAAATCATCTCACCTCCTCAGGCTTCAGCCTTCTACATAGCACTCAGAGAGGGCAAGCATCACCTGAGGTCCAATGTCCTTGTAGGTTTAAAAAAATCTCTAGAAGCTTTTGTGATGCACAGGTTGCTTTTCTTCTGTGTTGTGACTTAATTGGTGGCTTATGTCTGTGCTTGCCATTAACTCTGCTCTGCTGAATGCCAGGGATCCTGTCATGATTCTTGGGAAAAAATTGTTGTTGTTGTCTGTGCTCAGCACAATTAGAGCTTTTTTCTTTTTTTTTCTTAGTACCTCAGTGAAGACTTCCACCCAGTCCTCATTTGAGCTTGTACATTTCAGGGTGCATATTTTCAGAGAACTCCCTTATGCATAGGCTATTGCCTTAGGTGTGAGTTAGACATACTGGAGTCTCCAACTGGGAGCTGTTAGCTTTCATTCATTAGTCCTTCCCGGAGCATGATGAAGTTATATTGAATAGGTGTCTTGACATACTAATTTCAGTAAGAAAGGAACATCTTAGAAAAATACAGTCTTTCATATTTACAAAATTGCACTTTTGGATATGTAATGTTGTAAAAGATAACCTTAAAAATAAAATTTTATAATATTTGGCATATACTAAAGTGATACAGAAAATGTTAACTTTGGATTGTGAGGGTAATTACTGAAGCTATCCACCAATAACTAGACTGAAATAATGTCAAAGAATCCCAAGGGTGTGCCAGTAGGAGGGAAAAAAGCCAGTTTATTATGGAAAAATAATGGGCTATTTTCTGTAGTTGTTTCTGCTGGTGATAGTATGATGGGTGACACATACCAGTGACATAGCCTTCTTGCATGTTTATCCACACACTTTTACCCCAGGGACAGAGAATATGCTTCGTCTCTGTAAAACAGGTTCAGTTGCTGTGGGATACTTACCTTTCTTTTCTGCTTTTTCTATCACTGTTCTTATTTTTATTAAAAATATATTATAGCATCCAAGCATAGAAACACTTCAATTACGTCCTTTTTTTTCATGAATAACTCATGTTAGGAATCCAGTTAAATGGCTCTCCTGTGACCTCCATCATGCAATGATCCATAGGTCATTACAACTTTGCCTTGAGGGTGTTGAACTAATGACGCCAATGCTTGCCTGGTAAGAAAGACGTGTCCTTGTACTGCAAGCTGATTGTACATTATTTTGTAGCTTACCCTTCTCCAAACAGAAGGTGTTTGATGATGGTCTATCTTTGTGGCATCGATGGGAAATTTGTTGGTTTGGGGAAGTTTATGGTTCCACAGGTGTTCCTCGTTAGCCAGACTTTCATGTTAAGAAAGTAATTTCTTCATAGCCTTGATTATGCCGGGATCATAAAGAGTTAAGGAATCTGCAATCTCCTAGACCTTGAAAACACATTTACAACAAGTGTTATTTTCTAAATTTTTTGCAGATGTGTATATGTGTGGGGGGTGTTGAGCTAGAAAATACACCACAATGGAAAGACAACCATTTGTTATTCTGCAAAGAATGGATTAGAATCTGAAGCTCTTTTTGTCCCACTCAGGCCTGCTTCATGGACTAGCCCTCACTTTCAAAGGGTAATAGTGGATCTATTTTAACATATTAGATGAAGGAGGCAAATTCCCATTTTGTAAAAAGAAAATTTACCTTTTAAAGATCCGTGTTTTCTTTTGAGGAAAAGGGAGAATTCATCATTTCTACTTCCAATTTACTTCATCTTGACAACTCTAATTCCAGCCTATCCCCCGCAGGGGAGTAGCTGATTAGACTAATACAACACACAAAGCCCAGAAAAGGCTATTGCTGATTAATTTTTAACCTCATCTCTGGTGGAGGACTTTGAAAATTGGCCCAAATGCGTTGCAGCTCAAACACTTGTTCTAGAATACTCAAAATCAAGATTGATGGGTGAATTATTTGCAACTCATTTTCTCAGGAGTTTTAATTTGTGGAACTTATTTCAATATAAAATGTAGACGTCATTTAACTTTGCCCTGTGAATTGCATGTTTTTGTTTTGTTTTGTTCTTGTTTTTGAGGTTTTTTTTGTTGTTGTTGTTATTGGTTTGTTTGTTTTGGTTCATTTCACCAAGTTTTATGTATGGTCTATTTCCTTGGCTTAATTCCCCTGTCTCTATGGATCACCGTATTTGACAGAACTGCAGAGGAGAGAAAGCCTTGCTCTCAGATTTCCCACTTGAACTAAAGATTAAGTCAAGTTCAAATTGAAAATTCCTTAATCAAAGTTGTCAGTTTGCATGTGGTCACAGGTTTAATATAGTCGAGTGGATCCACACAAAAGGTTGCACAGCAGATTTAGTCCTTCCTTACACACACTTTGGATCATAGGTAATTCTCATGTCTTCCATTATAGTTAAAATAACATACATAATTACAATGAGGAACATCATCTGAGGTTGGAGTTATGGCTGAGGTTTTAAGAGGGATGCTCTTGCAGAGGGCTAGAATTCAGTTCCCAGCACCCATGTCAGGCTGCTCATAACCACCAGTAATTCCAGCTCCAGGAGATTTGACATCCTCTTCTGGCCTGCACAGGTATCTGCACACACGCACACACTCACACACACATGCACACACACATCATCTTCATCATCATCATCATCATTATCATCTACATCATCATGAAATTTTAACAAAATACCATGTGGTTAGTGTTAAGTATACTGTCACTGTCCCAAATACTTTAATTTGAGATGAAGTTTGAGATAATAGTTATAATTGCATAATATAGAGAAAACAGAGATAAATCATCTTTTATGGCAGTTCAAAGGGGTGAAGTACAATGTCTCAAATCATATAGCCTTCAATTTGATTACTATGTAAATTAACCTCATCTCATTTCCCTTTTCCTACAAAGCATAGGTAGCTTCCCTTCTCTAATGCTGCTCACTGAGATGCTGGCAGTTTTTGACTGAGTAATAAACAATTCTCAAATTTAATAAGTTTCCAAACTCCCTGTTCTATGAATCTATGCTGAATCCTCTGTGAGGGCAGTCTCTGTAAAGAAGAGAATCAACATGCACTGAATGCCAGCTATCACAGGTTAATTTTGCACAGACAATGCTATCAGTCTTCCCAGGACTGAAACTACTCTCCAGAATTGTCTCTGAGTTGGAATAGTAAGAAAACACCTAACACTAACCCTTCACAATCTTTGTTTTCTAAATACATGGTTTATTATTCACATCCTAAGTTGTTTGGCAGCCTTGGTAACTTGGTCCCTGGGGAATCATGTTCTTTGCCACCAGGCTCTTGTAGGCCACAGGACAAGTAGGTAGGCCCGGCTAGCATCACCAGGACAGAAAATTTCACATCTCATTCCTGAAACAAAGGGTGTAAAAATAGATGGTTTGCCCATTTTAGGTGTCATCTCTACAGACTCAGTTAGTCTTTCTACCTACTTAATCTGGCCACATCTCAGATATAGGAGCTGAGATGTTTGAAGGAAAGCACTAACCCTTCAAATGTTTCTACACTTGTTTTTAAGCCATAATCCCGAGTCTTGCTCTAACCTAGGGAGAGTTAATAATTATGTCTAAGGTGAAGTGCATATATATAATCTAGAAAGCAAGCAAAGTGATCCACCAAATAGTGGAGAGAAGATTTCTGGACCTCTTTTTAAATTGGTTTTACTTCAACCTTTGAAATTTTTATTTTAGTGTGTGTCATAAAATGAATAATATATGAGTGCATTGTACGTTTATATGTTGTGTAACTAAATAAACAAGTACCAAACAAAAATTGTTTGGGGCCTGATGGCCGATAACATTATAAGTAGGCTAAAGTAATTCTAGGTAGAAAGTAGCCATTTATAGTATTATAAATTCATAAGTATTAAAACTCAGCTATCCAAAGTTATATACTTCTTTTAAAATATCAAGAGATTTTATAAGATGTTTAATTCTGTACATTAATTTTCAGTGTCATTTGGCTTCAACTATCAACCTGACATAATCCTAGAGTCACTTGGGAAGAGCAAATCTCAACTGAAGAATTGTCTTGATCTGTGGTGGTATTGTGTTCCCCAAAATATTGTGCACTCTAATAAACTTATCTGGGATCAGAGACAGAACAGCCACTATATTAAACATAGAGGATAGGCAGTGGTAGCACATGCCTTTAATCCTAGCATTCCAGAGCCAGAAATTTGTCTGGATCTCTGTGAGTTAAAGGCCACAAGGAAAATGAACCTTTAATCCCAGGGAGTGATGGCAAAAAGCAGAAAGATATATAAGGCGTGAAGACCAGAAACTAGAAGCTTTTGGCTAGTTAAGCTTTTAGGCTTTTGAGCAACAGTTCAGCTGAGACCCATTCTGGATGAGTACTGAGAGGCTTCCAGTCTGAGGAAACAGGATCAGCTGAGGAACTGGCAAGGTGAGGTAGTTGTGACTTGTTCTGCTTCTCTGATCTTCCAGCATTCACCCCAATAAATGGCCTCAGGTTTGATTTTATTAATAAGAACTTTTAAGATTCGTGCTACATGGATCAGATTAGATTTTGGTTGTGTCTGTGAGTCATTTTCTTAATTGATAATTGATGTCAGAGGACCCAGCCCATGCGGGTAGTGCTATCCCTAGACAGAACTGGACTATACAAACCACCTGAGGAAGCTGGGAAGCCGTGTTCTACTATACTCTGCTTCAGCCCTGCCTTCAGATACCTGCCTTGAGCACTTGCATTGTTTCCACTGCGTCTCGTGATGAACTATTTACCTGCAAGCTGAAATAAATCTTTCCTCCCCAAGTTGATTTGGTCATGGTGTTTATTACAGAAACAGAACTGCAAACTAGGAGAGCTCATTTACAAAACAACGGAAGATGAGGTCTCCAGGATTTTTTTTGAGACAAAGAACAGTGCAGAATGGAATTTTCCATGTAAATGACTTTTAAATACAAGAATGAGAACCTGGCTTGTCATATCTTAAAACAGCATTTCCCAGTAAGTGTTCCTCAGTAATGTTAGCTATTCTGGGGAAGGAGAGGCTTGATAAACCTTTTCTTTTATTGAAAGACTTCTTGGAACTCTTAACAGGACTTCCTAAAACACATCATGAATCTCTCGGATACAGAAAATATGCAGGCAGGCTTTTCTGACCAAGGTATCCTGCTTCCCAAAAGCAGGTTATAGGATTAGCTTGCAATGAATGTCCAGGAAAGGGATAACAGCTTGGGGATTACCTCTGAAGTTTTGTGGTAACCACTTAAACTACCACCACTTAAAATGGTGTCCATTGCAAACTTACTGTATTTTAATTTTGTTTTCATCAACAATTAGAATATTCTCTTTTCTAACTCATTTCTCTCACATATGTATTGAATTCTTTTTATTTATTAAGTACTATAGTAGATTAAAGGCAAGAGCAGTAATCCTATGTAGTCTTTATTCTAATAGAGTTCAATAGTATGAGAGAAATATACACATAATTATTTACAGCTGTTGTAAATTAGACAGTGGAAGTGCCACAGGGGCATTGTGCTTAGTTGGGCATTAAGGAAACATCCCTGAGGTGATGTTTCTGCTGAGAGACTGAGTCTTTGTTTCTCCACTTAGAAGAGAGAAGGAAAGATAGACAAGCAAACTTGAGACAGATGGATGACTGTCAGCATGTTAGAAGAACCACGAGTGTGGCTACCATAAGGTAGAGGAGTAAGAAGGCAGCAAGGGTGGGAAGAGAATTAAATAAGTCCTTGAAGGTCACAACAAAAATTTCAGATATTGACCGAGATATGAAAAGGTTTTCAACAGGCAGTGTGACAAGGCCAATGTTCACTTTGAAATATGCTGCGTGTTGTATAGATGACAATTTGTAGAAAGCCAAAATAGCATTTCCTTCTATCTCAAGATTAACCCTTCCAGGACATTAATATTTATTAAATTACTTCAAGTAACTTTCAACAATGGTTGGTGCATAGAATAATTTAATTTTTATTGAATAAGAAATTAAGGTGTTCATCTAGTCAAGACCATAAATCAGCAATTCAGGAAAAAGATAATGGTTCATTGAACTTAATTTGGAAAGCCATAGCATGTGAAAAAGATGCTTCATTGGTGCTTAGATCTGACTGTCTCCACCTAAGTTTTGTAGAAATTTAATGACATGGTGTAACTGTGATTATGGGAGGAAGTAAGACCTTTGGAAGCTATCAAGTCATGAGTCTTCCACTATAGATGAATGTATTTTTTAATACAAGGATC
This sequence comes from Peromyscus eremicus, assembly GCF_949786415.1. Classification (NCBI taxonomy): domain Eukaryota; kingdom Metazoa; phylum Chordata; class Mammalia; order Rodentia; family Cricetidae; genus Peromyscus; species Peromyscus eremicus. Next base: position 118,425,649 of record NC_081421.1, on the reverse strand, counting down.
CTTCTCATTTGGGAAGGTAGTTTCCAGCATAGACCCAATGACTTGTTTTCTTTGTAGCTGGCGACCTCTGGCCCTCTGCCATGTCGTGAGGCATTGAGAAGGCCCTTACCTGGTATGATTCCTCAGTAAAGAATTTTCCAGAACCATAGCCAAATAAGCATTTGTTTTGCTGTTGTTTTAAGACAGGGTCTTGTTATGTAGCTCAAGCAGATCTAAAACATGCTATGTAGCTGATTCTAGCTTTGAATTCAATACCTTCCTGCATCAGCCTTCCCAGCAGTTTAGATTATAGGTGTGACCCTCCAAATCCAGCCTATAAACTTCAACTTTTAAATAATTTATCCAGTTTTTGGTCTTCAGCTATAATATCAGACATGGAGTGTGTTGGTCAGTTTTACAGAGTCATTGAAAGGAAGAAAACTAGCAAAGTTATACTTAACATGATCTTTTTTCAGTTCACAATTGGTTTGATATTCCAATACTTTCAAGAATATTTGTACATTAAAGTGAGACAGTGTTTTTGCTGTGATATGAGATTGTAGCTACAAATTGACTGCACACTCCGGAGGTTTGAGAACTCATCAGCATCTCCCATAACAGGTCAAAAACTCTCTAATCTGCCTATGGACTAAGTAGCATTTAGTGCCGTCAATTCTGGTTCATGCAAGATGTGTGTGGGCATTTCATAATTCAGAGCTTATATTATATTACAAAAACCATTGACTGTCAAAATTAAAACAGCTACCAAAAGAGCCTAATATTTGAATATTTCTATTATTATTTAAATCTATTTACTTTTGAAAAACTAGCTTAATTGCTGCTCCTGATTCGTATTTAAATCACTTATAATGTTTATGCAGAAAAGTAAAAGTTTAAGTGATGACTCGATAAAAATGAGAAAGTTTGTGCTATGTGCTGAACCCAACTCCCTCCCCCATTTGTCTGTTGAAGTCCAGACTCAGTGCTTATAAATGTGACCTTATTTGGAAAGGGAGTCTTTACAGTAGTAATCAGTTTAAGATGGGGTCAATAGGATTTGCCCTAATCTGGTATGGTTAGTATCCATGTAAAGAGAGGAAATTAGAGGGCAGACCATCATACAGGGAGAATAATGTGCCAAGAAGCAGATGGCTATCTACAAACCAAAGACAGCATTGTCGTACAAATCCTTCTTTCATCCCTGAAAGAGAATGACCTCTATTTACACCTTGGTTTCAGACTTCAGGACTAAGTCCTTAATTTCAAGCAGTTTGCTGCATGATGTTGGGGCAATGAGGCAAACTGAGACAAGGTGTTAGATTTTCGTGGGTTGAATCTGTCCAATTTAGCAGCACATGCCAGCTATGCCCGAGGTGAAGGAGCAGTTCCGTTTATAAAACTCACGAATTGCATTTGAGTTATCTTATCTGGGGAAGGTGGGAAGCCAGGACTGCTGGGAACCAATCTTAAGGTGGATTGTTGGGAAGCCAGTCACTTCCTTGTGTGGCTGATCAGATTACTATGACGGGCAAGGTCACCTGAGTGTGAACTGGTGATGGTGCCACAGGAATTCTTAGCATTTGTTTCACCATGACAGGTTTTCCTGACTTGACTTTCTTTAGGCAGAAATTCTTCTCAATAAGTCTCAATATATCTTCTATATAATTTTTTTCTTGTTTGAGAATTTTATACATGCTTATATCATGTTGGATCAAATCAATGCCCGTTTCCTTCCTCCAGTTCCACCTACCCACTCTTCCATCCCACGTGCTCTTTTTTCTTTTAAAAAACCCACTGAAACCATTTAATGCTGCCCGTGTCCTCAAGCACGTAGGGCCATCTACTGCAGCATGGGGACCTCATTTCAAAACGTGTTAATGGATGAGGTAATCTTTGGCATTTAATATCTGAAATAATATTACATTTTTCTTCATAGTTTTTCCCTATAAAATTGGAAGATAGAATTTTTTTCTGTAAAAGGACCAAAGAATAACAACTTTAATGCTCTTATATTTGCCAAATTCAAAAAGATTGGCTAGCTGTATTTGTTTGTATCATCAATATTTGTCTTAATAAAAAATTCAACATTTCAATTATTTTTTTCTGTGGTTTTCTCAGACAAAGTCTCCATCTATACTTCCTAGGCTGGCCTAGAACTCACTATGTAGCCAGCTAACCTCAAACTCGCAGTGATACACCTGCCCTTAGCTTCTCAACTGCCAGGATTGAAGGCATATGCTGTTATGTGGGGTGATTAATTTTTTAAATGATTAGTAACACAAATACTCCAGAACTTCAATCCCCAAATTATATTTTCACTTAGTTTTGAAGTATTAGCATACTGTCTCTTTTTCTTGTGTATAGAAATCAGAAGATGAATTCTGTAATAGATTTAAAGAATGCCCAGGATTATTCTAGATATAAAATAGATGGCAAACATAATTGAAAATATAACTCTTGATTAAATAGAAAAAGTGGCATGGAATAATTTGAACCCAGGTTAAAATGCGAAGAATGCTTGTGCGTGTGCAGTGAAGGCATACAGGCTGTGCGAGAGTCCTAAGCCAAGGTGTGAAGCCTCGTGAATACATTGTAAGTAGAGATAAGTAGGAAGTCTGACCAGAAAATTTGGTGGGACCTGAGTTCCATGTGTTTGCTGGAGACATCGTTGCTGGCCTCAGAGGGCAGACATGAAGGGGCACCTGAGACTGGGCAATCACAGGGCTTCCCATTTGAGCTGAGCTAGGACATGCTGCTCCTCACACTCCATACTTCTACTCTCCCTAAGTTTTGTTGTACATCTCACTCTATCAGGCACGGCTAGGAAACCTTTTGCTTACATCGTTTTATTAAAATGTTTATTATGGATAGATACAGGGGATAACAAATCCTTAAGCAAATAAAGAAGACGATGAAAGTGAGGCGGAAGGGTTTACTGTTGACACAACAGGTCAAAGAGAGTGGGTAGAATGCTTTTTAATTGTTTTGTGCAATGAGGTCTGATAACATCAGCCAGCAGCAGCAGAATTAACACAGAGCACCACGGAGTCTGGAAAGCTCAGTGGGAGATTGTTGCCATCCTCCTGCATTCTCTTCTCCCATCAGTTTGACCATTCTGACATGCAGACACATTCATGCACTTTTGATTGGATTCTGCTGATCTCTCTAAACTTCAGAGTCAAATCCAAATTGCTTAACAAATTGTTGAAGGCCCCCAGTAAACCAAGTTGGACATTTTTTTTTCTTTTTCCTGATTTATAGAAACTCTTTCAAATCTTAACAAGCCTTAGAATCCCTACTTGCCCCATCTCCTGGCATGCAAAAAATATTTGCATGCTTTAACATAACTAATAAATATTTGTATCCTGAAATACTATTGTGCCCCTTTAATCTACTCTTCAAAACATGTCCTAAAGATCCCTGCTTCTGAGAAGACTGGGCTAATATTATCTATCCCATTGCACATTTCCCTGTGCTTCCTCTGTTCTGTAACAACTTAGAGGATGCTTATTTGTGCATTGCAGTCATCCAATTTCAAAGTTTTGTTTGCATTCATACTTGTGGGTTCAATAATGGAGTTCTTAAAGTTAATGTGTTTTAAATTCACCTACACTGAAATGGCAGACTGTAAGGAATCCATAATTGGTTGATTTATGATGTGCAGAATTACACAACCAAGTAGAAAATTTAGTATATAAGAGAACATCGGCCAGGCAGTGGTGGCACATGCCTTTAATCCCAGCACTTGGGAGGCAGAGCCAGGCAGATCTCTGGGAGTTCGAGGCTACCCTGGTCTACAGAGAGAGATCCAGGGCAGGCACCAAAACTACTCAGAGAAACCCTGTCTCAAACAAACAAACAAACAAACAAACAAAACAAAAAGCAAAACCCAAAACATTAAAAAAAAGAGAACACCACAGAAACTTACATTTTGAGTCAAGTGTGTCATGCACATTTGTAATCCAAACACTCAGAAGGTGAAGCAGGAGGACTATTTTGTGTTTTAGGCCAGTCTGGGCAATATAGTGAGGACCAGGTGACCTGTGGTTGCATAGCAAGACCCTGTCTCAAGAAATACAAACAATTTTATGCTTCAAGTTTTCCTTAACTTATATGAAAATAAAACAGGTTTGAATTGATAAACTGCTGATAATACATAGAGTAATAAGGTCCTTATTAAATGGATTTAATTTAGAGTAGATATTAAGGTTAGTGTTAATTATTAAACTAAATATGTCTGATTTTATGGGAGAATATTCCGGTACTTTTGGAAGTACAAAGGTGTCTTCAGCTATGAAGGTACACACAAGGAGCTGGTGGAGGTTTAAAGGTGATAACTGAAAATGCAGAGACCAAATATGAGCTCTTACTGAACAAATGTGAAGGAAAACATAGACAACACAAACCTGGGGGAACATGAAAAGCACTGGATTAAGACAGTGACCAAGAAAGGAATCAAAGAGGTAGGGAGTAAGTGTGGCTGCTGAAGAGAGTGCAAGCACAAAGAAGTGCCCAAGGTGACCCTGCTGGCAAGTCTCCCAGAGATCCAAGGAATGTCAGTGTGCTATCTTCGCTAATTTCAGAGAGATTTTAGCAGCTTGTTCACACACAAGATAACCAATTTAGGCAACCAAGGGAGCATGCACAGAGATTGCAATTTCCAAAAGCCAGTTAATGTCTTCTACAAATTCAAAAAGAGAAAATAGTAGGTAAGTATGTCTGCTGGAATCTTCTGTAGGTTTTCCCCAACTGCTCTCTGATTAGTGTATTCTAAAGACTTAGTGAAAAATTCCTTTGATAAACTTAGCATTTCTTGTGTTCATTCTGTTTGGGACACATTTTACTGCTTATAATCTCTGAGAGAGTTAAGCACAGAGGGTGATTCTGTAAGTGTGTAGGTAAGAGTAGCACTTCTCAGGCTGTATTCTATGGCATGCTGGTGCTGTAGCCTGTTAGCCAGAGGCACTGGGAGGAAGAAAAGAAAGCTAATGTAGTGAAACGTGTTTTCTATGTGTAAGTAAAATCAAATGCAAAGACTTTCTCTTCTTGGGCATCTTCAGAACTTCATATGAACACTTTGGCTATTGGAGAAGGATATAGACTTACTGTTACTTCCAAGCACTAATTGCCTAGGTATTATTATGACTCATGTTGATAATGCAGATCTGCATGTATTTTATTTGCTATTTTCTAGCTCCTTTCTCCTCAAACTCAGTATTACAATACTTTTATATAATATGGGGCACAAAAATCACCAAGTAACAAAAAGGTGAATACATAAGTCAATGCAAATCGTATCCTCCATCTGTCCATCCACCCATCCACCTGTCCATTCTTTCCTTCTTATCTTCCTTGCATTTTCCTTCTAATTTGATTATTTTAGTGGGTATTTTAGTTTTTATTTAGAATGAATAACTTAGAGCTAGAGAAATGGTTAAGTAATTGAGGGTTCTTTCTGCTCTTCTGCTGGGGGACTCAATCCCCATATCAGGTGGCTGAAAAACACCTATAAGTTCAGGTCCAGGGGATCTGATACCTTTGGCCTCTATGAGTGCAGATACACATGCACGCACACATACACATATGTGTACATGCATGGAGAGAGAGAGAGAGAGAGAGAGAGAGAGAGAGAGAGAGAGAGAGAGAGAGAGAGATCTTTAAACTAAAATACTTTGATGTGCGGGTTGGGTTAACATTATTTAACAACACTATCTGGAAAATTATAAAATATCTCTTGGACATTGCCATTAGCAGAATTTGTGGGCTAAGGATCATAACTCTGATAATCTAGGACTTTAAACTTCTTTGAAAACCTGTGAGAGTCTGAGGTGCTGGGATGCACCAAGTAATTCAGAGAAACGGGGATATTGAATATGCTTTTAACTGTAACACCAGGCACTTCTGGGATTGCCTCCCAGTGATTTAATCAGGTATTGACTCAGGAGTCCCGAGGAGGGCATATATCTTCAGGAAGATGTGGACGATCACTGCAACATCAACCTTACCCCTTCCTTTATGTGCAGGAGAAAGACAAGCTATGCCAAGGGTTTCCATTTTTTTTTCTTGGTTAATGTCACAAGGATCCCTCTCAAAAGGCTTCTTACCTCACGCTTTATGATTTTTTCTCCTTTTGCTTCCCTCCTCTGCCCTCTGCCATGTCTCATGTGACTCTGACTCCTTTTGGGGTACATGGCCCCACATTACAGCTCTCCTGCATCCTTCTTTAGTGGCAGTTTCCTCAGTGCTGAGAGGCTGTCGCTTTGCTTTAATATCAAACTTTCTGGTATTTCCCTGGCTTTGGATTTACCGACATTTTTCTGACCTTGCAGATAAGTGCTTTTTGCTGGAACATGTCTGCCCCCCTGTAATTGCTAAAGCCACTAGAAAGAAATGGGCCAGATTGTTTTCATAACGCCATTCCCTTGGTGCAATGCATCTGTTCAAACACCAAGGTGAACTAGCCCTTAGGAACTCTGCATTCCTGTGGGCTGACTTACTTCTTGACCCTTAGCTCTGCAGAAGGACGCAGGACTAGGTGCATAATGCAGAGTTGGGACAGTCACTTGTGTGCCCTGTGTGCCAAGAGGCAACTTTACCACGCTACCCAAGAAACCCCCACACTAAGTAAACCTGATAAGCCTTGCCTGTGTTTACTCTCTTCCCCAGAACAAGGAAAAAGCACAGCACTTTCCATCGATGTGCAGCTGCTTCAAATAGCTGAGTTATCACCGACGTCGTAGGATGAGTGAGGATGCAGACTCCAAAAGCATAAAATACTCTTAGTGATTGAGATATCAAAGAGTCAACTTTAAGTATTTCATTAAAATGCCTGCAGATCATATGCACCACAATTTCAGAGAACCCATGAAGCTGCTTGTCTAATAAATGGAGTTCATCTATAAATGGTTTGGCCCAACCAAAGTGGCTTTAATCAAATTGGGGGAAGATGAGTTCCGTAGAGGTAGCTTATTTCATTAATTTACTACTGTTTAGGGTTCATGGTCAATGGCCAATTGATATTATTTGTGACAACACCAAATAAAACAAGTAAAGGAAAATAAGTTGGGTGATGTATTGCAGAGATAAATCACACCCTGCCATGTGGGGAGATGAAGCCCTCCAGCAGAGGCACTTAGCACACTTCATTTGATTCCCATTCGTCAGCTTTGGTGCCGGTGCCTCAGAAAGAATGCAAAGGTAAATGAACACCAAAATATGATTTACAGCCCTGGAAAACGGTCCTACCCAAATAAATCAAGGTTCCACTTCATTTCAGGCATTGGTTTATTCATAATAGGTCTTTTACAATCACGCAATGCCATGGTAAACAAACCCCAACAAAACACACACCTGCAATGAGAGATAGGCACGATACTGTGTGTGCACAGAGAAATGAAGAGGCGTAAACTACTGCAGCTATTCAGGAAATGGACAGCATGGTTTTCATCCCCATGGAAGAATACACTGATTGGTTATCTTATACCAAATGGTCGAACATTCTACAGACTCAGCAGGTTTAATTTAGGAGTATCTATCTATCTATCTATCTATCTATCTATCTATCTATCTATCAACTATCATCTATCTATCTATCTACCTTTCTATCCATATCCATATACATATTCCTATATATATATATAATGGCATATTTATATATACACATACATATATATCAATGATTAAAGAAAAGGGGCAATGAATTTGAAGAGAACAAAGTAAAAGAAAGTTCATGGGAAGGTTAAGAGGAAATAAATGGAAGGGGAAATGATGTAACAATATTATACTTTCAAAAAAGCTATTTAAAAAAATCTCTGGTTTGATAAACAATGATGTAGTAGTTCATGGATATTATGAGAAGAGATTTCAGAACATGTAGATTTAAGATATTTATCCAGACTATGTGTATGAGTATGTAAATAACTTTATTAAAACTCTTAACTTTATTAAAACTCTTAGGAAGAATACTTCGGGGATCTATTCTGAATCTACAGTGTTAAAGATTGAAACTAGGCAGAGATAAAGACTGTGATGGAGTGAATAAATATATGTATATATGTGTATATATATATATATACACACATATGCATATATACATACATATATTTACATATACATATTCTTATAAAATGATTCAATTGCCCAGCAACTCAGCAGGCTAGAGCATGGGAGTCACTGAAAACCAGCTATCATAGATCAGGCTGGGCAACGTAAGACTCTGATCTGGAGACATACACAAAATAAAATGACTCCTACCTCCAAATGGTCTCATTGAATTTTCATTTTAGGATGAGCGAATAAAAAATTTCAACTTGCTATTGGAGAACTTTTAATAGGATATAAACAAAGGTAATAAAGGATAAAACAGAAGGCTTGGTATCATAATCATTTCTCTTTATCTCGATAGAAATAGTTCAAGTCAAAAATATAATTCTATGTGCACTTATTATGTTTGTATTTAAAAGAAGAAAAATATTCAATTGAAAACAAACAGAAGCAAGATCTTAAAACTATAGAAGTTTAGTGCTAGAAGGAGCTTCTTTACATACGCTTTAGAAGTCCTATTTCCAAGTTCCAAATGAAAACAGGGAACTTTGGGAGGTTAAAAAATTGAGTTAGCCAAGGTCACATCATGAATTAGTCACAGAGCCATGCCCCAGGCTCCAATTTTGTTAGTCTATCCAACTCAAGAACTTGATGTTCTATGAACAGTTAAAGCACATGTGTGCAGAAACCTCTATATCTTACTGGTTTATTACGACATGAAATCAAACCAGGTGGATATTTCACTTTAGATACACTCTGTATATAAATGTGTAGTGCATGTATGAATTCTCACAGACTTTATATACACGCACGCACTGTGAAAATTTTCATTGTGAGTTTCCTGCACTTTTTTTTTTAAAAAAAAACTTAACAGTATTTTATTTAGCTTCATTGTATTCAAACAGCCAGTTTAAGAAGCATTGAGTGTGGTTTTCAATATGGAGGCAGCCTCCTGATGATTTTTTAAAGTATTGTTGCCCTTAGATATCTTTTTTTAAAAAGTCTTTATTAGCATGTATTAATTACATTAAATAGTGGATTTTATTTTGACATTTTCTTTCAAGTATAGAATGTATTCAGATTGTATTTAACCCCCCATGACCTTTTCTTATCTCCCCTCTTCCTATCCATCCTTGTACAACTCTTCCTCTTTCTTTTGTGACACCTTTTTATCTTTTGTTTCTCTCCTTCCTAATTTTGGCTAAGACACACTGAACTGACCATCGCCTGCTTAGTGCCAAGCCTTCAAGTGTCACACATGGACTGTGTTGCTTCTTCAAAGCAGGTGCATTGAGAAGCACTGAAGGAGACTTGTGAAGGGTTTAGCATCTTTCCTGGGGCTGCTCTGCCTTCCCTGCCCATGTGGCAGTGTTTAGGCTGCGGATGCTGCTTACACGAGTGAACGTTAATATTTCATCCTCTCATTGCAGAGGTTTTACAAATCACCAAACTTATGCAACCATGCTGCCTGAAGTTAAGATTATACATTGCTGAGGTTTAAATAGGTGTTTGCCTAAGAGCAGCATTCTCCACAGAAAACAAGTTTTCAGAAGGCAAGCAGAAACAGTTGGGTTTTCATTCTATTACCATTGAAATTGCACTTCTTTTTGTTAATGATTGAATAAATCAGAATTTCAGTGGTGTATTCTCAGCATTTTCTTCTATTTATTCCATCTGTTATGGGAAGGCTCCAGCATCTTGAGAAATAACCCACTTTATAGTCAAAAAGTATAGTCTGCAAATTTAAGCTGTTTATTGTAGGATAAAAATAACCATAAAACAAACAGGCTCTCCTTGAATATTTGTGCCCTGGTTGGAGAGCTCTTCCAGGCCCTTGGAGGGGTTTGGCTATAAAACACCCTGAAAAACAATTTCTCACAGTCCTAGCTCATATGAAGAAAGCGGTTTCTCTCACTCTGATTAGCTTGACTGTAGGTTTGCCTGGGGATTAAACAACTAAACTAGCTCACATCTAAAACCTTCCCCAGGGCTAACCAGTCTCACCTGCTTTTTGTTGTTTTCAATACTAGCCCTTAAAACCCAGGTGAGGGCGGTTTGGTGGGGATTAGGACACAGGCTTGCTTGGCCGGAACTAAACACAAGTATAAAACCCCCAAAGAATAGGAAGGCTTCCTCTGGTGCTGCTGGTAAATCAGCTTCCAGCCCACTCTTCCCGGTTTGTGTTTCCCCTACCTGTTACAAGTCATTTATTTTGATGACATCTTTAATGAAAGTGACCTATAGAAAGGCTTTTTAATCTGGGCTGTGGAGAGCCAAGGAGAGAAAGGGAATTTAGACTTACACTGATACATATAAACAACAAAGAAATAAAAGTTTTCACAAAGAGAGATTAGCTGTTGAAATAAACTTTCCCAATCAAAACAATAGGACCCATGAATGCAAGGGAGATAATAACACTGAACACGCTCTCCAACTATAATTCTGTAATTGATTGTACAAATATTCAACTCTAAGCCGCTCACAAGTTTCACTTCTAGCTTTGCCTGTCCAGCTTCAAAAAACACCATTGCTGTAAATATCTGTACTTCAGAGGGTACATTTTAGTAACTCAGTGTTCCCTTAGCCCATATTAAATGTTTTTCCTGAATTTGCAATCATTAACCAAGGTAGTATCTTGACTAGCAGGGGCTGACATGCCAAAGTCTTTTCTTTCTTACATTTATCTGATACTGAGGCTTGAGGGGAACTTGGAGGTTTTCCTCTCAAACAGGCTTGTAGATTATTTCCTTGTTTGGCAAGAGAATGGAATTTACCATCACTTGGGAAAATTCTGAAGTCAAGCTGTGAAATTGAACAAAATTTTCATCAGCAAAAAATTGAGTTTGAGAAACATGTGTTTCCCCTTTGGTAAAAGGACTCAAGGTAGAGAGGAAGCAGGGGTGGAGGGTTGAAGTTGTCATTACTCTTTCCTGGGTAGTTGCGACAAGAATGGAGAGAATCCCAGCTGCAATGCCCAAAGCAAAATCTTTATGAGAACAAGTGATGGAACTCCGAGACTCAAACCAGGTGTCCACTCCTTGATCTTAACACACAACATTTGTACACACAACAGACTGAAGCAACAAGCTAAAACGTCCAGAGCCCTGGAAACAGAAAGGAAATAGAGATCTCAACAGGCTATGGACGCCAGGGATGCGTTCTTACAGACACACTGAATTCAAGGTTGTTTTTTCACAAAGGAAATCTTATAACTATTTCCTGAATCACTTAATCATAGCCCAACAGATACATTTTGAGAGATAATAATATAATAACTTAAATTTGTTGATCATATAAAATCTGCACAGGTCTGTAACATAGGTACCGTTTCTCAAGAAGCACCCACTAACTAGAAACAATTTTCTCAGTGCCAGGACTAGGTGTGTGTGTGTGTGTGTGTGTGTGTGTGTGTGTGTGTGTGTATTATATATACATAGATGTATGTGTATTATAAATATATCAGTGCTTTGCATAAACAAATGAAATTTCTCAGCTCCATCTTTGAATAAATAAGAAAGGATTATCTAATTTACAATGTAGGAAATGTCATCTGTAAGAATTGATTTTCTGAACCTGAGCTAAGATATTGAAAGCTTTTTCTAGACACCACATTGTCAGGGTCAGTTCAGTCTTGCCTGGTTACACAAATACATGGTAACCTTTATGTCCCACTGTTCAAACATATTGTTCACGACAATCCTTTTACTCCTGTGTGCTGACACTGCTTTGTGTGAAAGAAAAATCAACAATATAACCATCATTACCATCAAAAAGTATTTAGTCAGGCCTCAGTCTGTGCACCTGTTGTTGTTTTGCAAAGTGGGCTTCCAGACGTGTTTTCTGTCCACTGGGAATGCAAAGACAAAGGAAAGCAAACGAAAGGACATACAGACAACTAAACAAGCAATGAGACTTGTACACAGCACATATGCGCTAGCTCCTATTTGCATATGGAAATGTCGACTTTGTAGATTCAAGTTAATGATGTTTTGCTTTTGTCAATCCATTATGAGCTGTCAGCTATTAAAATCTGGCCCCAAGTGGTGTCTCAGCACAGTGACTTGCCTGAACCTGCTGTTCTGTTGTGGAGGTTATGATCTCAATGCTATGGAGCCTCAGGGAATCCTTAGTTTGTATAGACCATGCATTCAGGTCAGTGATGTTTCCAGAAACAGCTAAACATTAAATTATTCTTTCTTAATTTTTTAAAAAGTTAGTTACAAAACACTCACACACACACACACACACACACACACACACACACACACACACACCCCAAATCATTTGCTGACCCTCTCTAATACAGTGAAGCTTAAAGAAACTTGGCAAATTGAAAGTGAAGTTAAAAAAAAAAATTCTTACGTTACATTCTGATAAAAAACTTGAAACAATATAATTATCTTATTTTTTTCAGATTTCATTAGTATAAAAAGAATTCTTCCAATCTCAGCAGTCCTCAAGTTGTATTAAAAATGTGTCATGCTTCATAGTGTCATTGGATTCATAAATATGTGTAGAAATAAGAAAACACTAGACAATGGTCACCTTGTGCAGTATTTTTTTTTGCTTGCTTGTTTTTGCTATCTATGAAGGACTATGGACTAGATGCTATACACATATAACTCAATATTTTCAATGGCCCATGGCCTCATTCTTAAATTTTCCCTTCAAAAATCTTCTTTTTCCCATTTTTAATTTCTTTCTCTCCTTGTGACTCCCTGGGGAGATGGTCAGGACAATTTTATCCTATCCCTCCCTCTTTTCTGTCCCCAGGTTAATCCTTCATCTTTGTTCATGCTTTCCATAGTCTCTGCTGTGCCATCCAGCATAGGTTCTGACCAGCCTTGCACCACAGGGCATCCTGTGCATCCTGACATGGAAGTTTTAGACTATACATATACATATAACTTTGGACTCACATATACATAATTTGAGATTAAGGGAACATTGTTGCCCATGAGGTCACACTTGGCTACTGGGGAGCAGGTTAGTGAAGAAAGTCACCTATTATCTACCAAGGGAAACAGTTCTGAGACATTCCCTAAGTCTCCTTAGAAGTTTGGCCCAAATGGACCACCAGTCAATGACTTAAAATTATAGTCAATCCACTTTCATCTCCTTCCAGGATTAACCCCATCTGCTTATCACTGCATTCCCTGTCTTCCTGTCACTAATAAGGATTGTATATGCAATTCTTTCTTTATGCTCTTTATTCAGAGTATTAAGGCTAAGACGAGGTATTATATTTTGCTCACTGTGATATGCTCATCTTCTGTATTATACCTGTTATAATATATATGCAGTCAATAATGATAGAACTATTTATATTATATTGTTTGGTATAAGCTTAGGTTAAAGAAATTGGATTTTTTCACACTTAAGAGATGAAAATCATGATTGCTTGTTGCTATGGATGTGTTGCCTTGGAGGCTGGAGAATTGGACAGAGTTGAATACATTATGGTCATTTCTAGGGTGGTAAGTGGGCATCCAGAAATAGTAACTTATAATTTCCTTGATGTTCAGATCAATGTAACTAGCACTATTGTTTTCAAATTGGAAAAGCCATATCCCTACCACTAAAATTTATAATATAATTTCTATCATTCATCTCCCTCCTTTAGCACAAAGGGAGTATTATAGTCAATTTCTTGATTTTTCTGATATGGATAATTATTTTAAGTGACTAGATAGCTCACATTCCAAATTAAAATAAGCCCAACTTATTGGTCCATATCCAATTTGTCATCAGGGAGATAACAGCCTTTAAATATAGAATCATAATTAGGATTAATTAAAACAATTTAAGAAGATCTTGTAAGGAAAGCTAAACATTAAAATCAGTTGAAATTGGACCCTTCTTCTACTTCCCGATCAATGTCTGAATGCCTGTGGGCACCAAAGTACTCCGATGTCAAGGATTAAAACAGGGCTCCCTTCAAGAGCAATAAATCCACTTAAAAATATGTAAATGTGTTTCACTTACCACTGACCTGGAGGTGAAAAGTTCTATATCAAATTACTAACAGCCCCAGATACTCATCCTTCTCTTCTGATTTTGATTTCAATATACTGAAAAATGAGCTATGAAAAAAATGCTCATTTGTATTACAGAAAAAATTAGAAAGATTCCCTGCATGTTGTTCATCCCACAAAGATGCAAGCTCAGAGGAAGGGAAAGGAGACTTCTGTGTCTTCACCAAGTTCTATGTCCTCTTCAATTTTTTTCTTTTTTTAATTAAGGAATTTTTTATTCATTTTAGATAGCAACCACAGATCCCCCTCTTCTCCCTCCTCCTGCCCCTCCAGCCTTCCAACCCCCACCCCTCATTCCCTCCTCCAACAAGGTAAGGCCTCCTGTAGGGAATCAGCAGAGCCTGGTCCATTCAGTAGAGGCAGGTGCAAGCCCCACCCCTTCATCAAGGTTGTGCAAGTTGTCCCACCATAGGTAGTGGGCTCCAAAAAGCCAGCTCATGCACCAGAGATGGATCCTGATCTCACTGTCGCGGGGTGGTGGAGGGGAGGCTAAATTTATTCTTTCTTTTAGAATTCTCTTCATCACTCTGGAAGAGCCTCTTGCTTCCTGTCAATCTGATACAAAGCCTCTGTAATTAGATTTCCTGAGACTTGGAGTGTTCTCCTCAAGCTCGCACACTGCTGGAGCACCAGTACTGACCATCCTAATGCTCAGGGTGTGTTCACATTCTCAAACTGGCAGTAGTCCACCCACCATGGCCCATCAAAGAAAATCTGAATTCCTTTGTCCAAACATGTTGGCTACCCTGCCAAGCTGCTGTCTTGTATGCAATGAGGCTTCTAGGGGAAGTAAGAATAAATTCCTTGGCTAACAATCTAATGCCTTCCAAGATGCTGTGGCACTGTGGTCTGTTTCATCTCTTCATTCTCCTGGTCTGCTCGAAACTGTGAGGCTGGGAAGCATGTCTGGAAACGTGTCTTCTGCACACAAAGCCAATACTTCTTTACTACCCAGTGACAGTTACTCCTAAGCCATTGTCTCAGCGCTGCTACACTTCACCAGCCTTTCATGCACTTCACTTTGGGTTTGAAATAAAAGATATTTCAAACATATTCGTTCTTGTTACTACAGCAATCAGAGAAATACAGATAACTCCAGGTGATATTGATGCTGTGCAAGGGTCCCCAGAAATGATTCTCAGTCCTCAGTTATATCATAGTGAATGTCAATGACACCCCACCCAACACTGTCTGAGAGAAGCATAGAGCAATACCCACTACTTTTTTTTTTTTTATAACTTTGTACATTTGGACAGCTTCCTTAAACTTCTAATTTATGAGTATGGTACAGTTACCTTCCTCTCAGACTTTCCTTCCCAGCACTGTGCACAATTGCAAGTTTGGCTCATGCTTGATTTTTTTCACTTTAGTATAGACCTTTCACTAACTTGGCAGATAAGTCTGCATTTTCTTATCAAAATAGTGTCATTTGTTGCTATGCAACAACTTTTCAAAAATATTTGTTAAAGGACTTGGCACGTAACTAGTGCTAAATAAATGCTAGTGCCTTCTCATTTCTCTCTACTCTTTACTGAATTTAAAACTGTCTGGGGAGATATAATTAAAATATTTGACACTTTAAATATATGAGGGTTTGTGTGTATATGTGCATGTGTGTGTATCATATCTATAGAAATATTTGTTTAGAGTTAGAAGAACACAGGATTAAATATCTTGACAATATGCTGTTTAACAACATCTGTTAGCTTCTCAGAGCACTGTCTTTGTACATGATCAGACTAGATTTTAAGGCTATGGTATGGACAGCATAACCAAGCCTCAGTTCTATCATGTTTATGACACCTGTGCCTCAGTTCTATCATGTTTATGACACCTGCTTCCATTACCTACCTCACATGCTGGCATGATAACAAACATAACATTTCACCATTGTGATAGAAGTTTCTAAACTGTGGCCTTACTGAACTCTCAGAGCTCACTGGATACATAAAGAAATTGTTCTCACTAATATTTTAAAAGGTGTATATCTTCTACATTTTGAAAAAAGTAAACAAAACCCAAGATGAACAAAGGAAAGCAGAGTACAAAAGAAAAACATCAAAAACATTCACAAATATAATTTTTATATTTTGATCTCAATTTTCCCCCTCAATCTTTGTTACATATAATTAATCATCTACCTAAATTCTGACAATAAAAATGGATCTTGAATAGTGTATCTATTAACATAAAACCATTTGCATTTATGTCTCATGTCTTAGACATGTTGGGAAGCATGGTAACAGCAACATTGATTTGTGTGTTCATATCTCCAATTTCAAATCCCATTTATTTTAAAAGTATAACACCCAGGCCTTCTTATCCAGGGTATGACTCCTGGAAATTTACCACCAGATTGAAGATACAACCCACCTAATAAGGAAAAAGAATAATTGACATGAGCAGAGGTATGCAATGGTAATGAATCAAACATACTTTATAACATCATTTAATAAGGCAACCAAGAGGGTCTAAGCCATGCTCCAAAGCTTACCAAATAGTTTGGAATATCAAGAGAAACTCAGAAGATGAGCGTAGAAGGTCTACTTTCAAGATGGTAAGTGGTTAGCTCATAAAGAGTCATTCTGTATCAACCTTTGGATAGCATCTTGGCAGATGGAGCTTTAGTGTCTAACAACATCCTTTCAAGTTTTTTTGGTGATTTCTCTGTTCTTAGTGCATAGTACCCACGAAACATGAGCTCTTAAGACAAATCCTTAGTGGCAGCCTCCCTTCTGTGTATTTTGTGAGTGTAACTCATCCCAGCTGGATCTTAGTGGCAATCCCTAAATAAATTAAGGCAGCTAGTGCACTGTCTCCCATGGGTGACAAGGGGTAGATTAGAATATAGACAGATTACTTGAGTCAAGTAACTCAAGCAATAGAAGTCATTTCCATGCATTTTGAGTGAATTATTAGGAAAATAGAGCTTTCTCTTTCTTACTGGGCATAAAGCAGGAGGGATGTTGACCAGAAGTCATAAAAGAGAATGTATCTAACACTAAGAAACCTATTTAAATGATGGTAATGTCAGGGAAACTAGGAGCTGTTACACCATTTTAACTCAGGATCAAGCTTTTTTTTGGCAAGACTTTTTTCTGCAGCAGTTAGGTAAATTGTGTATATACACTCCATCCTTCTTTCTGTGGCTTATAAGGACAGTTGGTTGGGCTGCTGATGTGGCTTGGGGCAAGAACATATATAAGGCACTACATTCAGTCTCTAGTACTGTGATATATGTGTGTGTATATATATATATATATATATATATATATATATATATATCTCACAAGTAAATAAACTAAATGAAAATAAAGACCCTCAGAAAACCTACACGCTGACTTTCCCGGGCACAGATTACATTTATAGCAATGTGTTATAGTTTGAAGTGCAAATAGATTTTTCCCTTCTTGACTACCACTTGCACATTTTTTAAAAGTAATGGTATTGTAAATGTTTTCTCTTTTTATTAGGGAATATTATTTCCCTAAATAGCCATCCACTGATGATATAAGTAGAGTTGTATAGAGGTTAAAATCCAGGCTTTGAAACTGAAGGTCAGTGTCCGCATTTAGGCTTCTATTCTTTGGCCCTGTAATAAGCTAAATTTGTGAAAATTTCTGATCCTCTTTGTTTTGACTAATAACATACATTACCAAATTATTAACCACATAATGATACATACTAAATATTTGACACAGTTATACTTTCATTATCAAATCAGCAAAGGAGTATATAAAGTACTTATAAGTTAATATTAAACAGCCGTCTATATTATCCACTAAACAAATAAAAAATGAAACTGGATAAGAACATTCGTTTTATCTTCAGACCTAAAGGGATTTGACAGTGAAGCCTTCAATCACTACATAAACAAAGCAGAAAAAAAATCACAATAACCAATGTTCAGTTTCTTTTCTATGGTATTACACAATAATGTTAAGGAAGGAGGACATCTTGGGAACATGCTTTTCTGACTTTTGTCAATAGGGAAGAATGCAGGTAATATATTATATGCAGGAAATATTTGGGGAGATGCTGGCTATGCAAAGGGATTAGAACAGTGACTCAAGAGGGCGTCTAAGTGCTCTTGACCTGGAGCAGCAATAATGGGATCACAAAGACAAAGTGCATGTTGCCTGAGGTGGTAGAAAGCTGCCTTTTCTTACATCTACAGAGCAGCCAGGAAATTTAGAGGCTATTTTGGAATAAGTCCTAAGAATTAAACCAACTATGATGAATGAGATTGAATTGGGCAAACAGCTAGGATTTAATGTTCACTGTATCAATTCTTGGAATCACCCTAGGCTAGAAATGCCTGGCTTTAAGAAAGACTTGAGCTTCCTTTTTTAAAAAAGTAAAAAATAAAAAAGAAGAAGCAGGCTTTGGAGAGATATGTAAGGAGAAATGTGATTGAAATAAATATCTGTCAACAAAATTCAACACTGGCAATATGTGAAGCTTTTAAGGCTCACTGGAAGGGTTACACCGCTAGAGTCTCACCAACCCTTTCTCCTCTTGCTTTTTGGTTTAAATTAAATGGAAGCTACACAATGGGAAATCAATATTTTGTTGTTCCAAACAGTGCATTCACCTTGGGGGCACAGTATTCATGTAATTCTGTTGGGAGATTCTTTTGAAAGGGAGTTGAGAATGACCGGAAAAATGTGGACACTGATCAGAAGGAGTCACCTCCCAGCACAGTGCTGTCTTTCTAAGTGAAAGTCAAAAATGTTAAAAAACAGGGACCTTGATTGAAGCTGACACTATATGGCTTTAATTTATGTCTGAGGCCTCAGAGAATTCCTGCCTTAAAGCCATAAATGCATACAAGCCTTATAAAAGTGAAACATTGCAACAGAAAGGTATACTTTAGTCTGAAGGTCAAATTCCAGGTGTCACCCAAGGTCAGTAACTCACTCCCCTCCACATCCTGGTATGTGTTACATTTCTAAAGTTCCCACAGGCATTCTTAGAAAACAAAGATATGCAGAAGATTGGTTAAGGTTTTTAGTTTCTAAGGCAGAGTTGAGCCCAGAAATATCATTTTCAAATAGCCTAAGGAATTCTTTTAAATCATCCCACTCTGAGACATCTCTCAGTCATTTGTTCATTTTTTTTAACTTATTCAACCAGTCTCTGATTATGTCCACAACCTAAATACTTTTCTTGTTTTCATTAGAATACAGATGAAATCCTAAATGAATACTCCTTGCTTTGAACCCCATTTTAACTTCAGTAGTTCTTCCTTGCACTGTAATATCTGCAAAAGATTTTCTTGTTAATAGATGTGTGTCATTCATTATAATTGCTTCAGAATTAGTGGGTGAGGAAATAAAGCCCTTGATAATGAGTCTCAACTGCATTAGTAATGGTGGAACATACTTGTATTCCTAGTTCTTGGGAGGCTGAGGCAGGAGGATAAACAAAAATTAAAAGCTAGCCTGAGCTATACTGAGTACCAATCTCAAGACAAAACACAAATAAACAAATAGAACTACAGGAGTGTCAATTAAGAATGAAAACACAGGGAAGGATTTTTGATAAGATGTGATTATCTGGTTGAGCTGCAAGAAGATAACTAAACATCATTTGCTCAAAAGCAGGGAGATTTTTCAAGACTCATGGACTGGGCAAAGTCTCATACTTACAGAAGTGAAATAAACCACTGTAACACAAATTTTAACAGGATGCCATATATTGCTCGAAATCCTAAATGGTCTTTTAATAAAAAAAATTCAGAGCCAGATATTGGGGTAAATGCTGAAAGATCAGAGAGACAAAGGAATAAGCCACTGCCACATCTTATGTCTAGGACTCAGCCTGAAAATCTCTAGTTCCTGTCTCCTCACACCTTATATACCTTTCTCCACTCAGCCATCACTTCCTTCCTAGTGCTGGGATTAATGACGTGTGTGCTCCCCAAATACTGGGATTAAAGGTGTGAGATCTCAAGTGCTGGGATTAAAGGTGTGTGCCACCACTGCCTGGCTCTGTTTTTCTCCTAGACTAAGTCAATCTCAACGCTCGGTGCAACATTGCAATATAGTTTGGGATGGCTCTGAACTTACAGAGATTCAGATGAATCTCTGCCTCCCAAGTGCTAGGATTAAAGATGTGTGCCACCTCTGCCTGGCCTCTATGTTTAATCTAGTGGCTTATTCTGTTCTCTGATCTTCAGGCACATTTTATTAGGGTACACAATACATCACCACAAAGCACTAAGAAACCCAGTTCAGTTCATGAACGGACCTGGAAAGCTGGACAGAGATGCAGCAATAGGGAGGGAGAGGCAGACGGGAAACGCTCGGTGCAACATTGCCCTTAGAGATAGCTCTTGCCACAGCTTCAAGAAGAAAAACTCAGGAAAGGCAGGAAACCAGCAAAGCATTTCCTGGCATCTCATTTAGACCCTGTGGCTTCTCTACACTCGGTGCCAACATTAGATCCATACAAATTTAGTGGTAAAAACTTGCACCTCAGTACTCCACATTTGATCCAGCTGCCAGTTCCCTGCGTATTACTTCAATTCCAAAGACTCTATAGGTAATGCTACTACAAGCAAAACCACACATTTTTATTTATAGGTCTAGAGCTTCCCCGTATCTGTGCTTGGCATGCTACCTTGGTGTCAAACTACAGAACTGTCATGAGACCTCCCTTCTTTCAGTGTGATCCTGATGCTGGCTTAAAATTCCTGCTCCAGTTATTTCTCACTGGGCTTCAATATAGGTTTTATTTTTGAACTTTGAGTGAGGAGTGATCGCAAATCCCATTTGTTAACCTTGACACACAAACCAGGCCAATATTGAAAAGAATTGTAAAATTATAATGACTTTGCCACAAAAATTTTTCAACACCAGAACTGTAGTGTATGTTTTGAGATCCCTGTTTAGTCAGTACTTGTAGCTTAAGTTTTCCTGCCTGGCCCACAGTCAGGACAAATCTCTGACACCCACCAGTCCCACAGCCGCTCAGACCTGACCAAGTAAACACAGAGACTTATTTTGGTTACAAACTGTATGGCCGTGGCAGGCTTCTTGCTAACTTTTCTTACAGCTTAAATTAATCCATTTCCATTAATCTATACCTTGCCACGTGGCTCGTGGCTTACCAGCATCTTCACATGCTGCTGGTCATGGTGGTGCCTGGCAGTGTCTCTCTGATTCAGCCTTCCACTTCCCAGCTTTATTCTCCTCCTTGTCCCGCCTATACTTCCTGCCTAGCCAATGGCCAATCAGTGTTTTATTTATTGACCAATCAGAGCAACACATTTGCCATACAGAACATCCCACAGCAAGTACTTTCTTATCAGCTCTCCCTTATAGGCTGATAGTGGGAAGTAGAGATAATAGCATTTAAGACCTAAGGAAGCCTCTTATTCTCCTATAGGACTGAATGTGGGACAGAATGTATGATCAGATGAAAATCAGGAGCCCATAGAGGAGAAATAGCTTGGTCAAATTTATACAACAGACTAGTCAATGTTATTTGGACTCCGGTTTGACTGGAACCAAAGCATCTACTCTTGTAAATACAGTAATTTATAGAAAACATGGGCATTGTTTGTGACTATTAACAATGTATTTCTAAAATCTTTAAAGCCCATAGACGGTGTTGATGTGTGACATTGTTTTCAAATTCAGAGTATTAAGAACTATATTATAAATATATTCTAAATTTAAATAAATGTTAAATAGTTAGAACAATTTCCGATGTTCATGATAGGTTAGACAATGCTGTCACAGCTGTAAGCAAGTTGCTTTCATCTTATTCTTGGTGATAAATTATGATCACCACCTGGAACAGTTAATCATGAATGTCCTCTTGGTTGGTTAAAGAAGTGTTGAGCTCCATAAAGCACATCTTTGGGTATGTCTAAAAGGATACTTTTAGCACAGAGGATTATCTAAGAGAAAAGATTTGCCCTGAATGTGGGGAGCACAATCCCCTAGGCCAGAGGGTACAATTGGATGAAAGAATGGAAGGACAAGAGCCCTAGTTCAGGCAGGCATTCTGTCTCATTCCTGCTCTCAGCATTCTCTCTCTTTTCTTTCTATCACACCTCTCTCCCCCTCTCTTCTCTCTCTTTCTTTTTCCTACCTAGGTACTCTGATGTAAATCACTCAGCTCTGCCATGTTCTCCCTACCATGATCAATGGGAACTTTTAAAACCATGAATCAAAATAAATAACTCTTCCCCTTAAGTTGTTCATCAGGTATGTAGTCATTGTGATGAAAATTTGACTAATTGCAGAAAGTCAATGCATACCAGAGTAGTATGTTTCTTGAAGTGACTATACCTGAATATGTAGTTATTAAACCATGTTTCTGGTTTATGGGAAGAATAAGAAGAAAAAAACTGGACAAATGCTATTATGATTTGAATATGAATGGTCTTTCACAGGCTTGTGTGCTTGAACACTGAATCTCTAGCTGGTTGTGCCTTTCAGGGAACTTGTGAAGATGCTGGGGCAGGAGGGAAGGCTGGCAACACAAGAATGTCTGAGAAGGGGATTTGAAGATGATGTCTGCTTCTTGAATCACTTCCTGCTTCTTGGTGTTTTAAGACATGAACAAACTATGACAAAAGCCCCACTACCACTTGTGGAACCGTCCCTTCCCCCCATGATTTCTCTAAATGATGGATTGTGCCCTCAAAACTGTGAGTCTAAATAATTCTTCATCTTTTACATTGCTTTTGTTAGGTCTTCTTTCACAGCAATGAGAAAAGTAATAAGAACAGAAAGTTGGTTCCAAATGTTGGGTCCTTGCTTTGATAAATCTACATGGTTCTGTGGCCTTGCAACTAGTATGAGGGAGGAATGTGAGGGAGGAATGTGGGAGAATTTAGAGCTGTGGACTAGAGAAGGCCTTGAATTGTTTAAATAATAGAGGTTAGTATGTCATTCTGATAGGATTTCAGAAGACCAGAATGCCAGTAGAATTGATAATAGTGAAAACTGTTTTCATAGAGGTTGACTTTGGCTACATAGTGTACATTTTATAGTTATGCAGAAAGAAAAAGTTATGGGTTCACCAAAGTGTGCACCAAGGTTCCAGTAAACAGCTTATGAGGTTTGGCAATGCATAGAAGTGGCAGTTCCCTGCATGAAGTTCCTTAGGGAGTTGTGTTGTTGTGAAGTTTTAAGGCTAAAGCCCACATTATAGTAGAGACTCTACGATATTCGATCTACCTGGGGTGTGAAGTAGTCACTGAGGAAAGCTGAAGGTTCCAAGAAGAGTGAACATAAGAGACAGGCTACATGTGTACTAGGTAACAGGATCACAGGAGTTTAGTTGATGCTGGACATTGAGCTATAGGGTTTGATGGTTGCCTGGTATATTTTTGTCTTGAGTTTGTATGGTTGTCCACAGCTCAGCTCTTATTATTCCTTTCTGAAGTTGAAATGTTTGCTGTGTTTCCTCATTTATTGGGAATCTATAAGTTTCCTTTTATTTCTATGGGTACTCGTAGCTAAGAATTTGCCTTTATTACAAAAATGACTTTGAATTTGAACAATTTTGAGACTGTTAAAACTACAGAGAAATTTCAACTGGACTATATATATTTTGCATTAGATTAAATATATTAGATGACCATGAGCCTATAGGAGCAAGTGGTGAGAAAAGTAAGATTCAAATATAAAATATCTTTAACTGGCTAGTGCATTTGAAATCTTTCTTGGCCCACAGCTGGTAGTGTTATATTTGGAGGCTGTGAAGCATTTGGGGCAGGAAGTATGTCTGATAGAATTGGGTGAATGGGAGCAGGCCTTGAAGGTGTTATCTGCTTTCGGTTGCAATCAATCTGATTCTTAATCTGCTAAGATATAAGCAACTAATGTCATAGAATCCCACTGCCACAGAGAGCCCCAGCCATGTCATCCACCTTCCCAGCTAGGGTAGACTGTATCCTCAAAACTGTGAGCCAAAATAAACCTTTCCTATGTTAAGTTGCTCTATTAGGTATTCTGTCACAACGAAGAGAAAAACAACTAATATAATTGAGAAAGGGAGGCCTAGACTGGCATCATCAGGGCTTAGTGGACAATTCTGGTAGAAGCCTAGATATCAAAATGCCATTAAAAACTCAAAAGAAGAGCCTGTCCTCATGAGGGTTTACATAGGAGTTAGGATTGTGTTGGGAACTGGACTACAGGCTGTTTGTGTTACTTTGTGGCAAAAAGTCCACATTTTGTTCATGGTCTGATATATATATATATATATATATATATATATATATATATATATATATATATATAGGTTTTATATAAAGGTGATAGAATGGCCTAAATTGTACAAGAAAACTCAAGCCATCCCAGCATTCAGGCTGTGATATGGTGACAGCTGGCTGCTTTGGGTTATATTTATAGTTGGAATTATGAGCAACCAAGAGAAAGAAAAGTTGAAAACATTGCAGTTTTTTCAGGGAAAAAGGGGGCATATATAAGGTTGGTGCCAAGGAAGAAGATTAGGATAATTATGTAGACACTAAATGCTTTATACTGGGACAATAGGAAAGGAAAGGTGTCTTGAAGGCAGCTCAGGAATCGATTGGACTCTGACCATTATAGAACCACAGGTGTAAGGGTTTCTATGGGCACACTTTGGTTTAAGAAAAGAGCTCTGGGGTCTTTTATTCACATGAGTCTGTCCAGGGTTGGGGTG
Source organism: Peromyscus eremicus (assembly GCF_949786415.1). NCBI lineage: Eukaryota > Metazoa > Chordata > Mammalia > Rodentia > Cricetidae > Peromyscus > Peromyscus eremicus. The sequence goes on along the minus strand of NC_081421.1, from coordinate 118,400,921 downwards.
TTTGCCCACTTTGAGCTAACTAAAATCTCTTGTAGCTATAGTCCCAGTGGACTGGGCTACTGGTCCTCCTGGTAGAAGACTTTAACATTATCAAGTAATGCTGGTTAGGCAGGCATGCAAAATTCAAGAGTAGCAAAGTCTTCAAGGCTTTAATTTTTATTTCAAAGGATATCTAGGAGGTCAAATAATATGTATCAAGGTAAAATACCCTGTGGGCATACCTTGACTGGACAATATGAGCAGCTGTGACATAAAGCCGAAGATGCTGTAGAGACCCCAGGAGGCTGGATATACCAGGAAAATTGTAGGCATCACATCAAGCCAACTTAAGAAATGGAATATGTGGACACAGCAGGCAAGAAAATGTGGTAGGGCTCCCTCAGCCTGCTGAAGTTCATGGAATGATACCATGTACGCTGAATACCATATGGAGGAACCACAGAACTTAATGTTTACTCTGCTGAGTGTTAGTCTTGCTTTACTCTTGTCCTTCTTTTTGATTCCACCATCCCTTCTGTTATTATGGGGTTATTTACTCTTTGTAATTGCAAATGTAGTATGTTATGTGTTTTTGATATTTGATATTTTAAAGAAAGGACAAAGTCACACTTGGCAAGGATGGAAGATACCAATAATCCTGATGATACACATGAAGTTAATTCTAAAGTGTTTGCAGATAAGAGTTTGTTTTGAGTCTCAGAAAAGATGCTGAACTGGGGAAGAAAATTATGACCAGGAAGAGTATTAGAGAAGGACTAAGTGCATTTTTTCACAATCTTATAGGAGGAAAGAGTATAATGTTATCGCTTAAAGGGGTGTGCTTAGATGTCAAATTGACAAGGATTTGACTTGCAATGATCCTTTTTTTCCCCTTTTGAAACAAGTTTTCAGTTAACCTAAACTGACAATGAACTTTTTATGTAGCTAGCCAAAGATGACCTGGGACTACTGATCCCCAATCTCCCAATTCCAAACATGATGGTATTATAGGCATTTGCCATTATACCTTGTTTTATGTGGTTCTAGGAATCAAACTTAGGGCTTTTTCATACTAGGTAAATATTATATAGCAACTGAACTATCTCCCTGGGCCATAGCAAACATTCTTAACTGTCAAGTTGACTGATTAAATAACTATTCAGATTAGTAAGCAGATTTGTGGGTATATCCATGAGGCCCTTTGTAGAAAGAATTAATTCATGGCAGAAACCTTGTCCCAAACATGATTGGTACAATCCCATGAACAAGAAGACTCCAATAGAATAAAAGGGATGGAGAGCCTGTTAAAACAACATGTCCTCCCCTTTATAATTGCTGGAATATTGTAGCTAGAGTTTTCCTGCCTGGCCCACAGTCAGGACAATTCTCTTTCACCTGCCAGTCCCACAGCCGTTCAGACCTGACCAAGTAAACACAGAGACTTATATTGGTTTCAAACTGTATGGCCGTGGCAGGCTTCTTGCTAACTGTTCTTACAGCTTAAATTAATCCATTTCCATTAATCTATACCTTGCCACATGGCTCGTGGCTTACCGGTATCTTCCCATGCTGTTTGTCATCATGGCGGCTGGCAGTGTCTCTCTGACTCAGCCTTGCACTTCCCAGCTTTATTCTCCTCCTTGCCCCGCCTATACTTCCTGCCTAGCCAACGGCCAATCAGTGTTTTATTGATTAATCAGCAACACATTTGCCATACATCCCACAGCACTTCCCCCCCCTTTTTTTTTCAAAAAGGAAGGTTTTAACCTTAACAAAGTAAAATTACATATAATTTGGGAATTTGGGCGTAGCTTCTCTTACTACTTCCTGCTGGAGGGGGGCGCTGTATCTTATGGGGATACAAAGAAAATTTTAGGATCATGAAGTAGTCTGTGAGGCTGTATCATCTGAGCCAGTTGCCTTCAAACCATTCTGGATGTTGGATCATCTGGGCCATGGTGTCATTGGAGACCTTTCAGGGGGTCTTGGCTGGTCAAACCTGATGTATCTTAATCTGGAACAAATCCATAGCCTCTGGCTTTCTGTGGAAACAAAAGATACTCTTTTCCAAAGCAACATATCCTTATATCCAAATTTTGAAGTCAAGGTATCTTTAAAATATGCATATTGGTTTAACTCAGCTTCCTTTACAATCAAATATCTCTCTGAAGTTAAGAATCCCAAAGACAACACAATCCAGATTCTCTGTGTAATATCCATTTTTACGTGGCTTATTTTTTATATTAATTTTACTGTCTCTTTAAAGACTTTATTTTTTAAAACTATGTATTTCTTTATATAACTTATAGGAGGAAAGAGTATAATGCTATCGCTTAAAGGGGTGTGCTTAGATGTCAAATTGACAAGGATTTGACTTGCAATGATCCTTTTTTTTCCCTTTTGAAACAGGTTTTCAGTTAACCTAAACTGACAATGAACTTTTTATGTAGCTAGCCAAAGATGACCTGGGACTACTGATCCCCAATCTCCCAATTCCAAACATGATGGTATTATAGGCATTTGCCATTATACCTTGTTTTATGTGGTTCTAGGAATCAAACTTAGGGCTTTTTCATACTAGGTAAATATTATATAGCAACTGAACTATCTCCCTGGGCCATAGCAAACATTCTTAACTGTCAAGTTGACTGATTAAATAACTATTCAGATTAGTAAGCAGATTTGTGGGTATATCCATGAGGCCCTTTGTAGAAAGAATTAATTCATGGCAGAAACCTTGTCCCAAACATGATTGGTACAATCCCATGAACAAGAAGACTCCAATAGAATAAAAGGGATGGAGAGCCTGTTAAAACAACATGTCCTCCCCTTTATAATTGCTGGAATATGAATTACTATTTTCCGCCATTAATGTCTCACCGTGATAGTCTGAAACATTTGCAACTGTGAGCCAAAGTAAATCTTTTCTTTATTTGTTTGTTTTGCCCAGATCACAGTTGATGCAAAAGTAATGATATGCCTCCATCACTTGTTAAAGATAACATTGCAGTTTGAGAGAACAGTGAAATATCCAGAGTCATAGAGGGGGTAAACTTCGGATTGATCATATTCAAGAGTGAATTTGATCAACACTTTCAGCCAGTGTGACATACTATACTGTTCCCAAGACACATATATGGCATTAATATAACTCCTGAAATCCACTTTAAATTAAGGTCAAAGATCTGAATCAACCAAAATTCAGCCTCCAATGACATTTTCTCCAAATTATGCTGTAAGCATCAATAAAGACAAGAAGCAACCTAATAATCAAATCCCCAAATATAGAAAGATTTGGAGAACAAACTTCTGTGTCCTACCATTTACCAGAAGAGTAGAGACATTGTTGTGTACCCAGAGAAACGTGGTTCATAAAATAAATAGTTATGAAGTTCTCTGACAGTCAGTGAGACATAGGTGAAAGACTTGCGAACTGTCTACCACAGCATAATAGTACAAATAGAGGAGAGGCATCTGTAGATATTTTACATTTAACAAAATAGCTAAATATTTTACAATATTATAGTATTGATATATTTGAAAAATATATATAGGCAACAAAAATAGTATGGTAATCCTCTAAACTAAAGACATATACACTGCAATGGGGATATTTTTCTCAATGTATGTGCTTCTGTATGTACTAAGAATTGATTTGAAGTATGTAAATGAAAATTCATGATAGTGATTATTTTTAGTCAGGGCTTGGAGATGATTAGAACTAGGGATGGAGACAAATCTAGTAAAGAAGGGTGTACTGGAAGTGAATAAAGTTAAATGTTAATTAACCACAGTTGTGGATCACCTTATTAAAGTCTTTACAATAGCTGATTTTAGGTGTCGACTTGACTGGATTAAGGTATATCCAGACAATTGATAAAATAGTGTTTGAGTCTTGTTCAGTAGGACATTGCTAGAAGAATTAGCGTTTGAATCAGTAGATTCTATTTTCAAGAGAAAAGCTTCTGCTCTCCATCAATGTGGATGTCATTGTGGGGGACTACACAAAACACAAGCGCAGGCAAATGTGAGTCCTTTCCTGTTTGTTCTCTTTCTCACTCTCTCTTCCTTTCCTCCTCCCTCAACTCGTCTGTCTTCCTTTTCATCCTCTTTGTCCCCTTTTGCCTTTCCTTCTCTTCCTCCTACTTTCTGGCCCCCCTTTTCGCCTCCTTGCCCTTTCCTCTCTTCTGGAGGTGGATGCCATCTTCTGCTGCTCTCTAGCATTAGATCTCAGTGTGTCCTTAGGCTCAGACTCTAAGACTTACACCATAGTGTCCCAGGTGCTCAGGATTTCAGTCTTAAAGTGACGGTAGACACTCGCCTCCGAATGGATTCCTCACTATGTAAGTGGTCTTCCTGGGTTATCTCAGCTCCTACACAGAAAGGGCCATATCTCCCACATTTTCTCCTCTTATCTCTTTCTACGTTTAACTTTTTTTATGTCTCTGATGAGCATTGACCTACATCTCTTTAAACTCCTTTGTGCATCAGCAAAATTTTCCAAATTGAAAGAGAAAAGAAATAAAAAAGGAAAATGCAAAATATGCTAGAAACACAAAGGCAAATAGAGGAAATCTCTGTAAGAAGAGTAATGTTTAAGTTAGCAGTTAAAGGATAAGTGGTAATTATTTTGACTATATGTAAGAAAAGTATATTACAAATAAAGAGACTGTAAGTTCAAAATCCTGACAGGAAAATGATAACTGCGTGTTAAGGGAATTCACTTCTCTCTGGATTTATTTTCAAACCTCAGTTAGGACTAGAAATTGGAGCGATACTAGAGCAGACTACAGCAGCTTGTGGGAAGCTGGCTGGAGTCCACAGGAAACAACTATTCAGTGTCACTGTTGTGCAAAGCCTGGGAGTGCTCATCACATGACCTTGCACTTGGCCACACTCACTACTAAGCTGGGGTTGAACACAGGGGTCTTATGCAGGGCATTACAGGCATGCACAGCAGCTGTGAGAGGAAAGATATGGCTATCTTCCAGGTGAGGTTAACAGTAGACTATTTCCTCCACTGTCAGATCATTGCTAGCAATAGTTAAGGAATGCTTCTTTCTGTAAATAGATACAATTTACCAAATCATAGGCAAATAAGGTACATTTTAAGGTAATATAATTTCTTTTTGTTATTCCTTTTTATGTCTTCTCTTTTATTCTTCAATGATGATATAGGAGCAAACTTCATGCTTGACCCTGATTCTGCTTTGATGAAATAATATATCTACATTGACAGCTGGCTCTGGCCAAGGATGTAGTGTTCTGACCTTGGAACAGATCCAAATTGTTTGGCCTATACTCTGGTGCCAACACCACAATGTTTTAATTCAAGTTGTTCAGACTGATTTGTAGAACTTTAGTAGCCTGAGATTGCTGGCTGAGATTTTTAATAGGTAGTTTCTAAAAGGCAATGTATGTGAATGTTTCATTAAGTTATTGATTTAAAGAAAATTCTAGTTGCTCTAGAAATATCATCAAGAGTTAAGAAATTAGTTTTCCAGATTTGGTATAATAAGCTGAAGTCATTTTCCAAGCAACCAGTTGTAGATTCATTGAATGCTAATCCCTGGTGTAAACAAGTATGTATCATTTAAAAAGAAAATTTACTGTCATGATTTCACATGGAATGTAGTGTTTGACTATGGAGAAATCTGAGATTGGGGTCAAAAGCAGGCTTCCAGATTTAAACTAGAAGCAGGATGTTATTTCCTCACAAGATGCCTTACCAGTATTCAAGACTGCATGAGAGTGGTAAGTGTTCCAAGGATACCCTGTAAAGTAGCATAGAATTTAAATCATGCTGTTTAAAACCACTATTACATAAACCAAAAGATGGAAATTATCCAAAGACTCTATCCTTGCCATCTCTGGATTGAAAATATCTCAAAGCTGAGTTAGCAAAACACCTTCACATAGTAATTCTTTATTTCATTCCTGGGACAATTTAATATCTTGCCAGAAAAAAAAAAGTGTGTTGCATGGACATTTTTGCCAACAGATCAGATTAATATCAGACTTAGTATTTTAGCTCAAAAGAGACAATGAAAACTATAAGACAAGGGTATTATTACAGCCTTCAGCTGCCCAACCCTACATACATTTCTTGTGGTTATTTTTTTCACTTTAATTGCATTCATTTCTGATTAAAATATTAAATGCCTTAGGTCTGTTAATCATCTTGCATTCCTCTTGAGCTTTACAAACACATGTTTATCCACCTGTGGAGAGTCCACAGGGAGGACTGTTGGAGTAAAGAATGTTGGCCCCACCACAGGAGCTTCAACCCTGGGCCATTGTTTAATTGCTATGTGGTCTTGGCAAGTTACCCAACTTCTCAGAGTTTTAATTCTTCACTTGTAAAAGGAGAATAAGAAGAAAGAGTAATCATTTATCTTCACAGTGTTCCTATGGCATTTAAGTTGGTTACTACTTGCAAAGTACATTGAGTCCTGAGACACGTATTTGATTTATACCTTTGTTTTGGATATCTCTTAGACATTGGGCGATTATCTGTCTTACCTCATTCTTCTCTTCTCAATTTAGTAGTTCTCCTGTGTTATCCAGGTCACCAAGTTGATTAAACAACATTTTTAACTTCTTGTTTCTCAGCTTCTCAGCTGTGCCATTTAACATGAGTATTTCTCATTTCACCATCAAGAGGTGTAATCTGACCTAACTGTAGGAAAATGTTCTCACAGTGGGAGAACTTCCCTCACCACCTGTTTTGTTCTTGTCAGTAGTGAGCAAGTCTGGACCACATTTGGCAAAGTGATTCATTGCAGAGAAACCTGGCACCATGGAGGACTTCTACTGAACCAAAGACACAAAACCAGGCAATGGCCAGAATACCTCATTAGGTGGACAGAAACTAACCAGTAAGCCCTGGAAACTTCAAGTGTCTTTTAAGGAGACAGTACTACTGGAAAGTTAAACTGCAACTACTAAAACCAGGTCTGTATGTTCTTAGCTATTGCCCTGCCTTTCCACCTGAACACTAAAAAACACACGCACAAGATGGACAGCATTGCTGGCTGGGACTCACTACATCTATAGAACAGCTGTTACCTTCAAAAACTATGCAAGATCCATGAACCTTGAAGGCAATGGTGAAGATTTGGTCTTCTTGCTTTGTCTCCTTAAGAACAGGTCACTCTCCACTTGAACTAGACTATTTCCACAGCAGTTCAGTGTACAACTTAGACCTGATAGGAGATACTAGCGAAACACCTTGAGCAGAGCCTCGGGCATCATCTGTGCTTTCCTTCAAATGCTGTCTACTTCTACTTAGGAATTGGCAAATTCAGAGAACATGTCACAGTTCCGTTGCATATTTCAGGTAAATTCACCAGGCAGTAAGCTGCCAAAGCTCTTAACCCTAGTCAAAGCAAGGCCTTAATGTAGAACACAGACAAAGATAAAAAGATTACTCAGAGAAATAAGAATCACCCCCAACCCTTCCCTCATTTGGTGGCCACTTGAATTTAATTTGTGGTTACAACTGGGGTTAGGAAATGGGAAATTAATGGGCAACAGTGTCTCCTGAGTGGACTATAAGCCACTTCTTGAACAATAATGTTACATTGTCTGAGCCATCCAGGAGGATGTTGGATGACTAGACAGAAGTTAGGGAATTTTGGCTGTACTCAAGACTTTATATGTATCTTCCAAAAACTTATGTAATCTCAGAACTAGAGCCAAATACTTCTCTTGGAAAGTATGGCCTGCCCGCCTCAAATTTTTGGTTATTGAAAGGTGAACTGATATGTAAAAAGGTTTGTTTGATGTGGTACTGTACCGGAAATCTGAGAACCTACAGCACACATAAATTCCACTCTTGTTATGTGGGTTTTAGATTGTGAAATTACCAAAATGCGTGAGAGCCAAGTTTTAATACTTGTAGGTAGAGTTTCTCTCTGTCCCAGCAGCCACTCCCAAATAATCACTCAAAGACTTATTATTAATTATAAATGTTATTAGCTATCATTTTAAATTAACCCATATTTCTTATCTACCCTCTGCTACGTAACGGTATCTTCTTTCAACATGACATGTTCCTTTTGCTTCCCTCTGTATCTGCTCACGACTCCCGAGACTCCACTCTTCTTCCCAGCATTCTCTCTGCCCTGAAAATCTTGCCTAGCTATCGGCCAGTCAGCTTTTTATTAACAATGAGGGCAACAAATTTTCACAGTGTACAGAATTATTATTCCACAGCAAATACCCTGTGTGACAGGTTGGTGTGGGTTTTTAGTTTCTTTATTTGGGTTATCAGGCATGATTTTGCAGTGTAAGAATTCTGTGATGTTAATCAATTAGATGAAAATTAAGAACATAGATCATGGAATAAGATAGTATTGGTTGATGTCCCTTAGTCAAGTCTAGAGGCCAGGATGGTGACCCTGTGCTTCATCAGGAATGCACTTAGAAATGTTTGTTGAATTTGTTAGATGTTAAAAAGATGAGAGTAAAAATGGCCAAAGGACTGATAAATACTCTGGAAGAAAAAAAATATTGAACCACTGAAAAGAGGTGGAATCCACTGATCTCTACCCTGAATATCCTCAACTTCTGCACTCTTCTTTGATGAGAGAGTATAGCCATGTGAGTGTGTTGACCTTCAGTTTGGGCTTCAAGTCTTCCAAGCTCTGTCCCCACAGTTTCACTGTTAGAAGTGTGTCAGTGCCGGGCGGTGGTGTCGCACGCCTTTAATCCCAGCACTCGGGAGGCAGAGCCAGGTGGATCTCTGTGAGTTCGAGGCCAGCCTGGGCTACCAAGTGAGTCCCAGGAAAGGCGCAAAGCTACACAGAGAAACCCTGTCTCGAAACACCAAAAAAAAAAAAAAAAAAAAAAAAAGAAGTGTGTCAGCATGTATAGCACTTTCAGATGTACTACTGAGTGGTCAAGTATTTTAGTGATATCTAGTACTAAGCCCTCAGATTTGTGGGTGAGGCCACCGTGGATTTCATGGCCTTGATTAGCTGGCACTGTGTGAGGAAAAATGAATAACATGATCTCTTTAAATCTTGTGTCCCTGTGACCATAGCCATAAAATACTCTGTGCATTTCTTTAAATGTTTATTTTTTTAACCTTTAGAATTAAATAAATTTTGTATATATTTATTACATCCCCAAAGAGGATGCATTGATATTGAATTCACACAATGAGATGAGGCTGAATACGTAGTCTAGGATATTCATGTCTAGTTCCCTATAATTACTAGATATTTTTCACTCATTTTCTATTTTTGCTAGGCAAAGCACCATGATGTAAATTCATTATCTTGTGATTTGTAGTTCAGAGTCTTACAGAGTTCTCAATGGATAACATCAAGGTGCCAAAAGGTACCATCCTCGTGGGGGCTGATAGAGGGCTCCCATTTTCCCCCAGGTCATATATTTTCTTTTGTCTTGTTCAAAGCCAGCAAGGCCATATCTTTCTGATATTGCATCAATAGTCGCAACACTTTACTATCAACTGCAAACAAGAGCAGTGTTCCTAGTGCCATATGATGAGACTGAATCTACCTGTGGGATGTAACTGATCTTTACATCTCAGTGTCTATAACCACAATGCCTTCTGCAGAATGTCCCTTTCCAAGTAAGCCACGTATTCAAAGATTCCTGGAATTAAGGTGTCAACATTTTGGAGTCTGCTATTCTGTCTAATTTCAGATATCATTTATATTTCCTATGTTATTACAGGCAGTAGTATTTTGAAAGATTCTTTAGATGTACAAATCAAAATCCTTTTTTAGGAATAGAAACAGCATTATTATTATTTTATTATTATTATTTTTATTATTAGGAAAATTTATTTTCCATCTTTAACTAGGTGGAACTTTTTTCCTTCTTTTCATTTTTTAAATTAAATTAAATTAAATTATTTATTTATTTTATATCCTGACCACAATTTCACCTCCTTCTTCTCCTCCCACTCCCTCCCCCCATTTTCCCTTTGCTGCCTCCTGCACTCACATCTCTGTTTCTGTTAAGAAAGGGGCAGGCCTCCTGTGAATATCAACAAAGCATGACATATCAAGTTGAGGTAAAACTAAGCATTTCCCTTGTATTAAGGCTGGGCAAGGCAACCCAATATGAGGAATAGGTTCCCCCCAAAAAAAACCAAACATTAGAGACAGAACCTGCTTCCACTGTTAGGAGTCCCATAAGTAGACCAAGTTATACAACTGTCACATATCTGTAGAGGGCCTAGGTCAGATCCATGTAGGCATCCTTGGTTGTTGGTTGTGAGCTCCTATGAGCCTAGGTTAGTTGTTTCTGTTGGTTTTTTTGTGATGCTCCCAAGTACTCTGGCTTCTATGATTCTTCCTGCCTCTCTTCAGCAGGATACCCTGAGAACAGCCTAATGTTTGACTGTGGGCATCTGTTTCCATCAGTCACTGGATGAAGGTTCTCTGACAACAATTGGTGTAGTTATCACTCTATGAGTATAGCAGAATATCATTTGGCATCATTACATTTTTTTTCTCCAACGCTGTTTGGTTCTATCCTAGGTCTCTGACCATCCAACCTCTGGTTCCTAGCACTCCAGGCAGTATCACAAGTGGACTCACCCTTGTGGCATAGGTCTCAGGCTGGACAAGTCATTGGTTGGCCACTCCCACAATCTCTGTGCCACCTTTACCCCAACACATCCCGTAGTCAGGACTGACTGTAGGTCAAAGGTTGTATGGCTGGTTGGTGTTCCAATCCTTCCACTGGAAGTCTTGCCTGGTCACAGGAGATGGCCATTTAAGGTTACTGAGTCTCAGCTAGGGGTCAACCTTGTAGATTCCTGGGAGTTTCCCTTGCACCAGGTTTCTATATGACGCACAAATGCCTGCCATTTACAGTCATCTCTTTTAATACTGTCCCCCTCCATTCATCCCCTAACTCAGTCCCTCATGTTCCCATCCCCACCAGGCACATGTCTGCCCACAAGATCTCTTCTATTTCCGCTTCCCAGAAAGATCTATGTGTCCCCCTTTGCGCACTACTTGTTACCTAGTCTCCCTGCATCTGTGGATTGTAGCACAGCTATCTTTTACTTTACAGCTAATATCCTCTTACAAGTGAGTACATACCGTATTTGTCTTTCTAGATCCAGGTTACCTCACTCAGGTTGATTTTTTTTCTATTTCCACACATTTGCCTTCAAATTTCCTAATGTAATTTTTTTTAACCACTGAGTAACTCTATTGTTTAAATGTACCACATTTTCTTTATCCATTCTCCAATTGAGGGGCATCGAGGTTGTTTCCGGGTTCTGACTGTTATGAACAAAGCTGCTATGAACATAGTTGAGCAAGTGTCCTTGTGGTATGATGGAGCATCCTTTCAGTATATGCCCAAGAGTGGTATTGCTGGGTCTTGCGGTAGATCGATTCCCAATTTCCTGAGAAACTGACATATTGACTTCCAAAGTGGCTGTATAAGTTGGCGCTCCCACCATCAATGGAGGAGTGTTCTCCTTGTTCCACAACCTCTCCAGCATGAGCTGTCGTCGCTTGTGCTTTTTATCTTAGCCGTTCTGACAGGTGTAAGATGGAATCTCAGAGTCGTTTTGATTTGCAGCTCCCTGATAGCTAAGGATGTGAACATCTCTTTAAGTGACAAACAGCAATTTTTTACTCCCTTTTCAGCCTATACTTACAAAATCCCTGTGATCCTCCAGGCCTCTACCTTTCATCCAGTGGAAAGTCCATCTCATATATTCAGCTTGTTGGTATAGCAGTACCATACTTTCATGGCCAGTTTTCTTTCTTTCTTTTAGTTGCTTGGTTGACTTAAATACTACCAATCATGTAATTGCATGTGAATTTTTAGTTTGTGAAGAACTCACGTTTGTCCTCCCAGCATCAACCAAAGTTGGGATAGCCCTAGGATGCTGAGACAGAGAGAAGGAAGTAGACTGAAGTTCCAGGAGAGAAAATTCAACTGTCACATTGAGAAGGAGCACCTGAGAAGAAAGGTAATGCCATATGCCCTTTCAGAATCCTATGGTAGCAATGATACCTTATTAATTCATCCCATTTTCTTTTGACCTCTGCTCTGTTTGTTTAGTTGAAGAAAAGTAAAGATAGAAAATTGCTATTTCTGTTGCATTTTTGAGTAAGCACTGTATTTTAGTATTAGATTAAAAGTATCATCTTATCTAGAAAAATAACAACTCAGAACAGTGTTCCTCAACCAGGAGAAAAATGCCTTAAAGAGAAAGAAGTAGGAGGAGGAAAAGAAGAATGAGAGATGAGACAAAGGAGGATGGGAGAGGAAGAAGAGTCCACAGGAGAAGGGAGAGGAGAAAAAGAAGAAAGAGAAAGACGAGGCAAGGAAAGGAAGGGGAGGAGCTACAAGAGCAGAGAGAAGAAAAGGGGAGAAAATGGAAAATGAGAAATGGGAGAGATGGAGGGGAAGACAGGGACTATTTGCATCTATTAGATACACCTGGCACTGTGTCTCACAGAATGTCTTCCAAATATTAAACGACACTAAAGCTGAGAAACACTGATCTTGAAGAAAGTTGTTGACCTGAGGCTCTTGTTGAGGAGTACTTGAGACTGCCTGATAAATACATTCATTATAACAAAACAGTTAAATTGATATCAATTATCCATACAGTACTAATGATCAAATACTAAATAAAGCTGATATTAAAGATTTTTAGAAAAATGTAGACAGTAATACTATGTAAATTAATTTTGACACCAAGAATCTCTGAAATTTATCTTAGTAGGTGACAACTTTCAAAATGTAAACAACAAAACTCCCATTTTATTTAATAAAAATATCATAATTAAAATAATGTAATATTTACATATGCACAAATCCCTTTATAAAAATCAAGAGCCTTAAAGCAGGTTTACGTGTATTTGATGTTTGATATATGAAAGATGTCAACATTATCAGAAAAGAAATTTGTCAGTATGTTACTGTAGTATAGTTAGCCTGTTTCTTCAAGAGAAAATTAAGTTAGATAGATACATATACATACCATATATGTGCATACACCCATGCATATGCATGAACACCTCCAAACACACCTACCGGAGGGCTACAGATTAATGGTTCATTTAAACAAAACAATATAAAGAGTTGAAGAAATAGAAGACCATACTATCTTTAAATCTAGCTCTAGAAAGCATCAAGGACAAACTTGATGATAGTTTATACTGTTTCAACAACTGAACATGAAAGCAATAAAAGACAGGAAGGAAAGTAGAGGAGACGAGAAAACAGAGAGAGAAATTCTGCAGGAGGAAACATTTACTCAGTCTACAAAACAGAACAAATTGGGGTTTATTTATTGTATGTATATCACAAGTAATCTTACAAAAAGAAGTGTGAGAATACAGAAATTTAGTAACAACGCAAAAGTTGGCTAGCATGAATAGCTTTTAATAAAATGCACATTTAGACACTTTACTTGATGCCCAACAGATCAATAATTATTTAATTCTTGGGATAATATTGGAAATCAGTATTTTCCATTGCTTGTGGTAAGAATGTAGTGACAACATTTTTTTGGTAGCAATATTCAAATGTTGGAGTAATTACGTTCTGTGACCAAGAGATTTGTGGAGGACATAGGAACCAGCCTTACACTGTGTGTGCACGAGTGGAAGTATATACATGGATGTTCACTTGCCATTTTAATTTTCTTTTGATAGCACAGAATTGTCCAGAATGCTTTCCCCCAACAAAATGGAAATGGTTATATCCACTGATATAAATTATTCCAATATTGAACAGTATATCAACAAAAACTAGGGTAGGCCTATGTGTGATGGAGGTCAAAGGGAATCTAAGATTTTGTTGATTAAGGGAGTAGTTCCATCCTGTTATTACACTGATGTGACCACTACATTTATAAGCCAAAACAGTCAGAGAGGTTTTCACATGGTTGGCACTGATCTATGTACTTTAGAGGTATAGAATTTATGGATTACAACAACTCAAATGATAGGTATAAATCATAATTACTGAAGAGGAAACTGAAGAACTGTGAAGCTAAATAAGCTGCCAGGATCACACTACCAGTGAATGTAGGAGCTGGACAGGATGGAAGCCAGGGAATCTGGCTTAGATTTCACAATTTGTTAATGTCACAAATATATGCTTCTATTAGGTGCCTGTTTCACGGATTAGAAACAGAATGATAAATAAACCAGACCCCTAAATGGCCAGATCTTGCACATAAGTGAATAAAAACAAAAGCTTTGTGCATGTAATGTTACCTGTAAGGTAAAAAGAACTGATAACAGAAGTTGTGGGTAAGGGGTGGAAGCAAAATTTGTGTAGCATAGTCTTCTTATTAACAGGGCACTGGGAAACCACAAAAAGGTAGACTTTGGATTAAACCGAAATGAGGTAAGACAGTAAAGCCTAGTGCATATTTTGGTGTAAAACATTCCAGAAAGAATCAAGAAGATATATGAAGCATAAATATGTCTGGGTATAAATTCATGGACTGTCAAAACAAAGAAAACAAAAATGTATTTGGGGTTAGTGATATGACTATTTAAATACATAGATATATTTTGGACAGAAGTACATTAAACCACAAAAAGAGATTATATCTGTGAAAGGAAGTAAGATCTGGAAAGTGTGTGCATGTATGCATGTGTGTGTTTGTGTGTGTGTGTGTGTGTGTGTGTGTGTGTGTATGTGTGCAGTGCATGTTTATCTACATATATTACATTGAAATAATATACACATATATATGCATATATATGATGCCATGATGACTGAAGAGATGCTCTCATTTTATTTCCTTCTATTCTTCTCTCTCATTTTAGCTTAGAAATGAGCTAGCATATTGTTGGCATGATAAGTAAAGCTGTTTTAAGACAAGTGTGTTGTAAACATCAGAGCATTCCACTAATGGTCTCATACATTTATAAACCAGCATGTTCCAGGTTCTTGTAGAAGTGTAGAAGTCCTCAGTATATTCTGGAACACATTTATACACGGAAAATTTAAGGCTGTCCACAAGTATTGATACATGCTGAGAACACAACACTTGAAAGAAACATGTAAAGAGTGAACGTGCATTCCCCCATAGAGATTCATGGCTTGCCTTTGGTGAAAATATACTGTTTTCTACAGATCATATATTAAACGTTCAGCTCAATAATTCACCTTGACATAAGCTACTGTACTTACAGATTTACTATACATTATTCAGGGCAAAAGGGCAGCAAGCTAGGAAACGACACACGTCTTGGGTTTGTGTGAATACAGGCTGATAAGTTTTAGAAAACCCAATTGACAACATGAATCATATTTAGATCAATATAGCTTGAAAAGCTCAGGGATAATGCTTAAAATCTAATTATCTAAAAAAATTGAGTGGATCTGGGAAAATTGAAATAGAAAAATAAAAATCTATTAAGTGACACATATAAGGAATTGTTTGTTCTGACATTTATAAATCTATTTTTAGTAGAGTTGGCTTACCAGGAAATGTGTACACATAAATGTTTACCCTGAATGAGACATAACTACAGGGAAAAAGACTGTTTTCTATAAAATGATGCTGAAATATCTATTTCATTTTATATGAGGATATGGAGACTTAAAAAGTATGACATATCAAAGTAACATAGATAAATGTCATAAGATTAGTTATATACATAATCAATCACACCCTTAAGAATGAGGATAATGTTAAGTGCTTCACAGCTGGTTCAGAACATTTCTTTATTCTGGAGGGTCAACATAAAAAATGATATGCTAAAAACTTCCTAAGGCTTCATGTAAAGTACTGAGGAAACTCTGTAATATCAAATATAAGTAATGAAATCGCAACAGTAGCAATAGAGGGCAGACATCAGAAGGTGGTATTGAAGGGGAGCACACAAGGCCCTATGTTCCTGTTGTGTTCTTATGGAAGAGTTTTACAATTCCATAGACAAAATAATGAATGCTTTTTGCTTGGTGGCATTTTGAGAGAGATCATTGTTCTAGGGATCATGGTAGGCCTGTTTAGCTGTGGAGAGTGTTGTGTTTTGAGGGTGGCAGTTCTACAAATATGTTTATGCAGGTAATCAATTTTTATGTGAACTCTGTTGCTTGCTCACAGCTCCAATGTGAAAGTGTGGCCTGAATCAAAATACCATGATCAGATGGTGAAACAAAGCCCCCTCCCTGTCTCACTGGTCATGCTAAGTCTCCACACTGTCTCATTTCTATTCTGGTGGATGCCTTCACTTGACTTGAAGACAAAGTGGTACACCACCTGCTCCACTTAGAAACAGCACTTCTTCTTTGACAAGCACAGTACTTCCAATCTCCCTGCACATGTGATTACAGAACTGAACAGGCAGGAAACAGGAAACTTGGGAAACTATTACTGGGTGCCTTAGGCTGAAAGGGACAGGCAGCAACAGTCTTGTCTTGCTAACGATCATTTCTCCCCTGCTTCAGTCTCCTCCTCATGCTTGCCTGCTCCCCAGTCACCCCAAATGGATATGCTCCTGGTGTCTCTTTCAGCTGGGCTTCTTAAAGAAACATTCTGGGGAATCCACAAAGAGCCCAGTGTTTACCCAAGAAGGAGGCCAGACCATTGTAGAGCAGAGTCTCCCTGGCCTTGTAGGCAGGTCATATTGATGGCATCTCTTTCATGAGTAAGAAAACCTGAAGTGTAGGTTCAGGGCAACTCAGACCAGAATGCAGATGAAGATTTCTTTTCCTAGCCTCCATGAAGTCCAAAGTGGTGTGTTATTCTCTATACTGTGATAGAAATCTGCTTCAAAGTAATTTTCAAAAGTGTACTAACACAAAGTATTGTATAATTAAAGAAATGGCAGAATAGCCAAGCCTGGAGAAATCAGGGACCAGCCTGGCTTCTGAGGCTTCAGGGATTTAAGGCACTTCAGGATTCTCTTTGTTTCTACTCTCTATGCTTTTGATTGTCTGTTGGTTTCATTCACTCAAAACAGCTTGTCCCTTGGGGCTGAACAAGGGCCACTGAAAGCTGTCCCGTTTGGCTTCCTGCAGGGAAAATCTCTGTTGTATTATTTCTAATTTGGAAAAACTTAAGGAAAGTCTCTGACTGACCTAACCTGACCAATCACTGTGTGGAAGAGACGCACATAACAGCTCCCATTCCCTCCAATTCAGATCTCATTAGAGGGGCTGGGCAGACAACATAAGAAATGGCCACTTGTATCTGAACATACCCAGAGAAGACAAGAGATCACACTATCACACTACCAGTCTGTCTTCCATAGAGTGCTCTACAATTTTCAAAGCATCATTTTTAAAGTTCAGTGTCTCTTGAATTCTCAAATAACTCTGCTGGCTTTTCTTCATTTTCTAAATACGTAAACTTGCGACATGCGGCTGTACAAAAAGATCTTGTCATTTTGCCCCCAAATGGAAGTATTTGTATTCAAATATTTTAAACATTAACCCCCGGCAATTTGAGCATGAGCTAGGGGCTGCATGTTGCTAGGAAGCCCTAGATGCAGATGGAGGGTCACAATGCTTGCATTGCCTATGAATGTACAGAGACCATTGTACACTAACAGCATGCTGCACCAAATACAAATCTGAAAATGCACAAAGAAAACAAACAAACATGAAATAGCCAGAGTAGGAAGGACCTCTAAAAATTCATGGTGATGATAACCGGGTATGAGAGGTCATACAACTATTTTACATAAATTGCTTTGACAAATTTCACCACAGTAAAGCAAAGGAAAAGGAACCTTCCATCCCTATGTTGTGGGTGAGTCCAGAGAAGTGCTATGGTCCTCCTGCAGGCTCATGTGTTAAGGGACAGTCTCCAGCTAGTGATGCTAATTGGGGAGGTGGTTGAAACTGGAAGATAAGGACTAGCTGGAGGAAATGGCCATGGGAGATATGGTTTGAAAGGCCTATCTTCTTTTGGTCATTTCCTAGGTCTCTCTGCTTCCTGACAGCCATAAGGTGAACAGCTTCTTCCTCCACGTGTACCCTGCCATGATGCTCATCCTTAGTGACCATGGACTAAACCCTCCGAAACTACTCACTTTAGATATGTGTTCACCACAATGCAGCTGTGACTGAAACAGAAGTTAAAGGATTTTTTTTTCCCATCTGGTCAGTGTGTATTAGACTATGACTAAATATCAGGTCATCAACTATTTGTCACAGGAGTCTATGACCTTGGTTGATGATCCTTCCTTGCCTTCTCTGCTTTGTTTTTCAATGTTTTTATAAATCTGTTTATTGTAATTCTGAAAGTGTGCAAATTGTCCATTGAGGTTCATGTTAACACTTCAATGGTAGGTGTGCCTCTTGAAATTAATGCAACATTGAGTTTAAGCATGTTCCTTGCTGATATTCCTATCTGTAAGACTGTATTCTGCCTCCTGATCATTCTTATTTAGAAATTCTCCAAGCTGCAGCTAAAACGCCACCATCTCCACAGTTGGTTCTTACAGAGCAGGCTGTCTCTAAAGTATTTTACTGGCAAAGAGCTCCTGCTAGATTTTTTTGGGCCTGCCAACGGCTCCTTGCGGCCATGTTCTCTTTAGAATTAGGGCCCATGAGGACCAGCACATGTGATGTGTGAGGATTTCAAGTGGCCATCGAGAGCAAGGGTGGGCAGAGTGGAGAGATGAGAAGAATAAAGGGAGCCAAACAGTGCATCTGCTGATTGCTCAGAGTGGCAGCAATGGGGCTTGAAGAAAAGAGGCCAGAAGAAAGCTTCCAGCTGCGTCGCACCCTCTCAGGATGTCAGGAGGGGCACCCTTGGTGTTAGGAATGACAGGAGTCATTGAAATGTACAAAAGAGTCAGTGCCTGGGTGGTAGTGGTGAGGGGGTCTAGCAAAGGAGGAGGGCTACCATCAGAGCAGCATGGAGTCTGATTAAAGTGCAAATGCCAAGTGGACAATTTCTTCAAAAGAAAAGCACAGTAATAGCAATATATCCAAGTTGTTTGGGGCTATTCATTTTCAAAATACAGCCTATTACACAATGAAAAATAGGGCAACCTGATAGAATAGAGAGAGGGTCTTTTCAGACAGAAAATATCAATAGATAAGATCATACCTTGTAAGTGGGAAAGGGCAAAGGGATCCTAAGCAGCAAGTATTTGAAAAGCACCATCCCAGCCCCTTCTTTTATGGTTCAATATTGCACCACCACATTCAATACAAAATTCAGTACGGCATTATGTTTCAAAGTCTGGCCATATTGAAGTCACCCTAAAAGGCGAGGAACAGGGGCTTTCATCACCCTCATTGTGAATGTGACAGATTTCAAAGGAGAGCTGCCTCCGTGTGTGAGTTCATTCCGGTTTCACAAAGATGTGCTGGGATCAGCCCACATCCCGCCCTCCTGCCCACTGTTTTCCACACTGAGGCTGCTTACTTTCACCCATGGGACCCAGGATGGACTTCCCTGGGGATTACTGCTGCTTCCATAAGACATGAAGCTTGTGGGCTGAGGCATGTGCTTTGCCTCATGGCAGATATGTTCATTGTTTGCTACCTCCTATCGGTTTTTTCACTTCAGAGTTGGACTACTTCCCAAAGATAAGGAAGTGGGTGGGGAAAAAGATGGGATTTGGGATAAGGAAGTGTATTACTTACTTTGCCATCACTATGATCAGTACTTGAACAAGACTGAACCTAAGCGAGGAAAGACTTATTTTGGTACATGTTTTGTCAGGGTACTAGTACATGTGTTGAAAATTGGCAGCAGGAAGCTCATGGTGGTAGGAGCATGGGACTGGTACTCCCCATCTTTTCATATCTCGGCAGAACAGGAAGCAGACAGAGGACAAGAAGCATAAATGGGCCTAAGCTCTAATTCTCAAGGTCATGTAGCACCACCAGCCGGGAAACAAGTGTTCAAACCAGGAGTCTATAGTGGATAGTTCACATTCAGACTATAGCAGGAAGATGGATTTTAACCCAATTTTTTCCCAAGTTAGGCAAAAGCAGACCCCAGCTACAGCTAAACCACAGACCCAGACATGGCCTTTGGGAGCATCTCTGGACCTGGACAAGATCCTGGCTCTGGGTGGAAGCACTGCCCACTCAGATCAGGTGGCTCTGGTGGTGGCATGGTCCCCGGACACCAACTAGGTCCCAGGTTTCAACCCCAATCTTGGGCTTCTGTGTGACCTTTGATGGCAACATGGACCTTGGACTTCAACACAGACCCTAGCCACTGTAGGACCACGGACCCAGATATGGTCCATAGCGGTAGCTGGGTCTGGATGTCACCACTGCCCAAGGTGGTAGCACAGGCCACTCAGATTGGCAAGTCCCCAGCAGCAGCATGGCCCTCAGACATCAATATGGCCCCAGACTTGGGCATTTACATGGCCTTCAATGGCTGCAGTAAGGTCATAGACCCAGACATGGTCCTCAGCTACAGTCTGGCCTGTACATCATCATAGCATTGGGTAGCAGCACAAGCCACTCAGATCTGTGTGGCCCTAGCTGCAGTACTGTCCTCAGACACCAACATAAACTCAGGTGGCTGACCTGACCCTAGGCATCCATGTAGCCTTTGGTGGCAACAGGAGCCACAGACATCAACCCAGACCATAGCCTCTATAGGGCCACAGACCCAGATATGGCTCTCAAAAACATCCTGGGACTGGATGACACCTTAATAGCATCTGTCACCCAGTTCTGTAGGGCACTGGCTGCAACATGGTCCTTAGACTCCAACAAGACCACAGGTTGCAGCCCAGACCCCGGGCCTCTGTGTGGGCCCTGGTAGCAATATGGACCATGAACTTCAACACGGACCAAGGCTGAGGTAGGACTACTGACCCAGACATGGTCCTCAGCAGCAGCTAGGTCTGGATATCATCATGGCCCTAGGTGGTGGAGAAGGCCACCCAGATCAGCATGGCTCCAGTGGCAACACAGCCGTCGGACACCAACATGGCCCCAGGTGGCAGCCTAGACCCCTGTAATGAGCATGGCTTTCCATGACAGCAGGAGCCATGGTCATCAACACAGACCCTGGCTGCAGTAGGGCCACGGGCCCAGACATGACCCCCAGCTACAGCCCTGGCCCGGGTGTCACCATGGCACTGGGTAGCAGTATGTGCCACTCAGATCTGTATGGCCCCAGCTGCAGCATGGCCCTTGGTTACCAACATGATCTGAGGTGGTGGTTTAAATTTTTGTAGCTGGACTGTAAATGTTACAGTTAATACTGACATGTCACAAAGTCAAAAGGCTGGAAAAGCCTTTAAGACCTAGAAGTTTTTGTGAATGTTTTTAATAAGTGGTTAACATCTACTTCAGTAG
This sequence comes from Peromyscus eremicus, assembly GCF_949786415.1. Classification (NCBI taxonomy): domain Eukaryota; kingdom Metazoa; phylum Chordata; class Mammalia; order Rodentia; family Cricetidae; genus Peromyscus; species Peromyscus eremicus. The sequence goes on along the minus strand of NC_081421.1, from coordinate 118,379,675 downwards.
ACTTGAAGTAAAGCTTGGATGAACCTATATGATTTTGATGGGTGTCATCCAATCAGGTGAGAGTATCACTAGAAAAAAATCTGGCCTCCCTGGAAGAAGAGGGAACTTTTCCATCACATAGCCTTTAGATTCGAATTACAAGTCTTCCTTGGATTTATAGCCAGTCTTACAGATTCTGGAATCATCAGCCTCCACAGTCAGAACCAATTCCCTGAAATTTCCTTTCTTTTTCTATATGTTTATGGTCATTTAGTCATACAGATACATTCTGAAAAGTGCATCATTGGGCGATTTCATCATTGTACAAATACAGTCCAAGTTTAGACAAATTAAGATGATTTTGTTACTAGATAACATTATCTTATCAGAATATCATTATCTTTTCTTCATTCATATGGCTATGTTCTGTGTGTATATTATAAAGGCATATGTGTTGTGGAATATTAAAGATTTGTTACATTTATGTTGTGGAACGTTTGTTTAATGATGCAAAGATGTGTTGCATTCTTTTATATTGGATTTCTTTAACTCTGTAAAGCTGTGTTACTTTGCCTGTCTAAAGCACCAAATTAGTCAAATAATGAGATGAATGGTCAATAGCTAGACAGGAGAGAGAAATAGATGGGGCTGGCAGGCAGAAAAATAAATGGAAGGAGAAATCTAGGCTCAGGGGAGGAAAGAAGAAGGGAGAAGTGAGAAAAGGAGGAGAGGAGAACACCAGGGCCCAAACAGCCTACTACACAGCCAGATACAGAGTAAGGAGTAATGAAAGGTACATAGAATAGAGGAAGGTAAAAACCCAGAGGTGAAAGGTAGATGGGATAGTTTAAATTAAGAAAAGCTGCCTAGAAATAAGCCAAGCTAAGGCCACGCATTCATAACAAAGAACAAGAATCCATGTATTTATTTGGGAGCTAGGTGACAGGCTCCCAAAGAGCAAAGTGTAAAAAAGCCAACTACACATATGTCCACACATACACCTCAGTTAAGTTTCTCTGGTGAACTTTAACAGATACACACATGAAGACATGCCTATTGCAGAGTAATATGGACTCCTTCAAAGTCAATGTTGGCTCCAGAATTTCTCATGGCTAGTCTTAGCATTTCTTAGAATAGCACCCTAGCCTAAGATTCTTCTTAGCCAAGGTTCTATTTCTTTCTTCTTCTTTGATGAGTCTCAGATCTGTGTCATGGTCAGTTGCCCCTCATATCCAGCACCCTCCACCAACAGATAGATCTCTTGCAAATGTTGCTACACTGTCCAATTCTAGGAAAACTTAAAATTGAATCAATGTCTACCGCTCTGACTTTTGCACGTGTTTTCAGCTTTGTTTTTTGCACTGCTCATTGACATTGCCCTGAATGAAAACTTACCGGCATTAGCTCTGAGATGTCGTGGGTGAGTTATTTATCTTGTCTTTATTACACAGGCTGGAGCTGCTGTGTGGACTAACTGAATGCCTTTTACGGCTCATGTTGGCCCTGGTCCCAACCTTCCAGTCTCCACCATTGTTCTACTACTCTTGTAGCTTCCAAGTTAATATAGATTTCCCTAGGAAGTCTTGCTTTGCCCTGAGTCCTGGGCTTCATGCTATTTCTCTGGGTGCTGACAACATCTGAGAGGGCTTATTACACTGTATTCTAATTGCCTCTAAACTTTTTTGATTTCCAAAGATTTCCCAAATCTTTAGAGAAGACAAATAGTTATCTGTTCATTGTTGTTTCTCCAACAAGTGTCCAAGATGCTCAATAAATATTATTTAATGACCAGGCTCAAGTAAATGACATTTTTTTAGAAAAAGTATTGTATTTCTAAGCATAGTAATGAACTGGATTCTTCAAAATTTGTTGTAAGATGACCACATATGTTCCTGTGTGTGGTTTCTTTCCTTTTCTTTTCTTGTTTTGTTTTGTTTTTTAAGCAGATAACCCTGAAGGAATGCATGAAAATCAACTCCTTCTGGTCTTGTATATTCCAGGGAGTAGACAAGAAAGACGCATAGAAAAACCATTTCGTTTGCCAAATAGGTGGGACCTAGTGGCTATTAAATCTGGTTCTTTAGTGGTTGGTAAAGCAACACAGGCATGATCAATGGTTTCAGTCTCTTCATGTTGTGGTTTAAATGTGAAATGTCCCCCAGATGCTCATGTGTTTGAAAACTTGGTCCTCAGCTGGTATTGTAGTTTCGGAAGGTTTTGAAATTTTTTTTAGGGTGCTCACAGAGGGCAGCACCTGAGGTTCTAAAGCTCAACCCCATTCTCTAAACGCTCTATTTTAAAGTCTGTTACAGTGTAACCAATCAGTCCCAGTTTTGGTGCAATGACTCTGACTTATTTGCCACCCGAAATGTATTTTTGAACTTTAAGCCAAAATAAATGTTTCCAGCTTCTTAGGATTTGAACAAGAATGTCTCACATAGTTTTGAATATTTGAAAACTTGGTCCAAAGTTGGTGGCACTATTTGGGGGATATTACGGAACTTTTAAGATATGGAATCTTTATAGGAAGTATATCATTATGGGTGTGTTTTGAGAATTCATAGCCTTGTTCCATTTCAAGGTTGCTTTCTCTGTTCCCTGTGTGTGGATGAAATGTGATCAGCCGGTTTCAGGCTCCTCCTGCTACCTGGCGTGTGGTTTCTATCCTTGTAGACTCTAAACCTCTGGAGTCCTAAGCTTTGATAAAGTTTTTTCTGTGTGAGTGGCCCTTTATCACAGCAGCAGAAGTGCAACTAATACATTACCTTAAACTGCGTCTTATCAGAAATGAGAAAATACCCGTGTCCTCTCTTTCTTCCCTCCCTCCTGTTTTAATCCCCACCCCTGCCTGCCCAATGTCTGTGCTGTGTGTTAAGCAGATATCAATTATAGTGGGGGCATATTGATTTGAGTAAGAAAACACCCCTTTCCATTCTTTAACCTTTTATACTCTTCCTGACAAAACATCTAAATCTGTAAATACTTATTCCCCGAGAAGCAAAGCTGTCCCTAGACACTCAATAAGGGAAACGGTTTTGTTTAAGGAAAAACATCTCTGCTTCTTAGAAATTTCTAACCCAACCAGAGAGACAGAAGCAGTACAAGAGAAGCCATGCAAAGGGCTTCGGAGGATGGATTCACACACCGTCTCTAATGGGATCTCATGGAGAAGCTTTAATCTCAGCCCACCCCTGGGAAGCTGTAACCCATCTGATACCTTGCTCAGTAGTTGGCATCCAGCTCAATGACATTCCATGCAGGAAACTCTTAATGTTAACTATGAATTACATAAGCATTTCCTCTCGTTTTCATTTAAACTTCATGTTATTTAATTTCCTTGAATACTTAATACTATGAGTAAGAGAATAGAAGCACAGTATAGGCCTTTTTATTTTAATGTTTCATTTTTTTTTTACCCTTTTCTAGCATATTTCCTTTTGCTTTCTAATCTTGGCCTTTCTCATCTCTTCTCATATGTATCTCATAATCACAGTTCTGTGCTTTGGAGCCTTTTCCTAGAGTCTTAGCTGTGACCAGATTCTTTATTGAGACGTATGTAATGACTGTCAGACCTTTTTTCCTGAAAGGTTATGGTTAATTCAAAATCTATCAGTGTGCATCAGTAGCTTAAATTATTCCTTATAATATAAAGTCCATTGTCTTGTCTTCACTCAATTTTATCTGACATCAGATTATTCAACTATCTAATTTCTATTGGGTCCTTGTAGAGTCACTTAAATATTCCCCACACTGACTAGCCTAAATAATTCTCTGTTACCAACACATTTTGCAACCTCATTATTCAGAAACATTTCCACATTGATTGGTGTTAACATATACAGGAATTCTAGTTCCAATACCATTCCCTAATGCACTTTCCTATTAACCTCCTTTCTGGCTAACAACATCATTTATTTCTGCCTTTCATTTTCATTGTTATCCATTTTTTTTTTTTACATCAAAGTTTTACAAGACAAAATTTTACCTCTCACCTCTTGGGTCCTACAAAAAGCTGCAATGGATCCTAAATGTCTTCTGGTTAGGGGCTTGATCAAAAGCCTTTTGAATGCCTAAATATTTAATGCCAGCTACATCTCAAGACTTCAGTATTTTGTTAACTCTTTCAAAAAACCCGGAGAGATGAGAGGAACATGATTTATCCAGTCTGAAGCTGCACATACTGCCCACCTGGGTGTTTTATAAGCCTCGGTAATGATTTTATCAGCTATTTTTCCTCATACTGAAGGTAACATTCATTGGTAAGTAATTCCCCAGGTAACCCCAAGCTCATTATTTAAAGATGGGCATTCCTGCCTGTTTGTCCAGACAAACAGGTACCTAATGGAAATTCAGACCAAATAACATAAAACCTATTTTCTCTCTGACATATCCAACAACAACCCTAAAATACCTTGGGGCATGTCAGAGCAAAAAGAAATCTTAGTTCAACTATTAAATGAACACCCTGTTCTTTGCCTGTCCTAAAAGGAATATTAAGCTAGGTTTAGTTTAGATATAAGGAAAAATAACCTGCCAGGGATGTTTCACCCCAAAATGTGTACTGCAGGAGGCCACAAATTCTCCTTTCTTCAGAAATTTCTTCAAATGGAATAAGGCTTCATTCTTTAGACACAACTTCCCCAGCAGTCCTTATGCAGAGGGAGAGCTGTAGTAACCCCAGAAGCCACCCTCAGTCCAATTTTATGATAGTGCTTTTGAACTCAATGTATCTTAGAAGGTAGACAGGAAGAACAAACTTGCAGAATATCTATCTCACAGAGCAAACTGAGTGAGAACAGCTGTCAGTGACTACAAGCAAGTTCAAAAACGGTATTCAAATTAAAACTGAAGTGCCCTCAAGGTGACCCAACTAAATTTGCTGAAAGGATAAGAGGAATTGACAACACTAATCAACAAAGGTAATCACCTGGAGGAAAGCTAAGTACTCCAGGTGCAGTGTGTCAGAAGGACCCTCCACCAGCCACAGGGGCTCAAATGGAGGGCAATCAGAACAGAAGAGAAACACCTGAATGGGGGAGTGGACACAGAGCAGGAAGAAGACAGGACAAGTGGCAGAAGATGGCTCTTTGCTTTCTTCTTTTGATTTCTAGTGATTCAGCTTCGATTAGAAGAGATGTGATGTTTATAATAGCTAGCAGACAGCATTCAAGGAGTGGCCTCGTCAACACGCGGCATTCTGGTTAAGAGGAGGCTAGAAGCCGCAGCAGGAGCAGGAGCTGAAGGGCAAATGTTCTAGAATGCAAATCAGATCAGGCTATGATGTGGATGACAACATTATCATGGTTTTCTTTTGAGCTGTGAAAGAATTAAATGTGAACAGGATGGTCATATAGTTCAGCTAGCTTTAGCCACAAAGCTGTGGGATTCCTTTCTCAAAAAGCCTGACAACAGACAACACCAAACTCTGTCTCCCACATTCGCTGTCTTTATTTGTCAGTATGGGCTTTTGTTTGCTATTTGAAGGAAGTTTGTCCTTCACATTAGGCTGATGGCTCATACTAAAGACATTATAACCTTTGTACCGGTACCTGGATGGAGTTGAAGAAGAGGTTCATGTGATTCCCTGTACTTGGCCCTGGCCACAAGTGTTCCTGGGCTTCCTATAGTCTCTGAACTACCCTTCAACCAGGACAGTGCAAGTCAGTATTTAATGGGTGGCAGCCGAGAAAGCAGTTCAAGAGCAGAGGAAAGGATAAAAACTTTCAGGAAGAGGCAACCCGGAACCTGAATCTTCCAGCTTCCCTAACCCACATGTATTCCATTGTTGATTGTCCCAGCAATAAACTTCCAAAAAACAAATTAGACATCACTAATGCTATGATGCTGAAAACGAAAACCTAGCCAAGATATAGGAGCATTTGAGGATGGAGTCTTTTACATTTGTTTTGGTCATTCACCTGCCTATGAATAGGCTTGTTAAGTTTTCATTCAACCCATGCCACACTCCAGTAGAGGTTGTAGAAACCAGATGGGACACTAGCATAACAGGATGGGGCAGAATCTGTCCCAGACGTATAAGGATGGCTTAACTGTCCCAGGGAGCTCTAGTCTATGAGTATGAATGATTTGTCCATGGGTTCTTTGGCTTGATAACATTTAGAATGTTGACAATATTTCATCCTTGCCAACAGAGCTTCAGTAAACAACACTGTGGACAACTGTGAATATGTGTGGGAATGTCTATAACAGGATGACTTTCAAATTGAGAGACACATCCATGTCATGTCATCAGTTGAATGGTTTGTGACCAGAGTAGAATTGATTGATTGATTGAGGTAAAGTGGAGTGAAGTAGAATAGAACTGGACAGGATAGATCAGAGCAGCTCAGAATAATAAGATTCTCTCAAGTATGATACAGAAGACTGAGGATCTCACTTGTAAAATTTTATCTCAACTATAATTATGTTCTGATTTGCAACTTGGAGTCATTTTGCATTGTTTTTTATCTTTGCATGAATGTCAAACTGTTTTGAAAGCCACAGTTTATAAGTTTTGGATTTTATAAGTCAAAATTGACTTGTGAAGCCATAAGATATCTTAACTTTTGCAGATAGGGACAATGTCTCTCAAAGGTAGTTGTTCTAACTACCTGTGTTTGTAGCCTATGAAATTTCCTGGTGCTGTGTTTAGTCTCCAGCATCTAACATAAGTAGTTATTTTGGAGCAATTTGATGGATAGGATTTTTCACTTCATTTAAGTGTGTATTTCTCCTTTGCATAAACAACCCTAACTGTGCTTCATGTCCACACAGGTGGTCCCTTTAAAATAGTCTGATGATATTCATTGCCAATTTTTCTCCTGAGTTATTCATAATTTGTTTTCAAATTTGCAAATCCAATACAAGTATTTTCATATATTTGTATACATTTTTTAAAAAAATTAATGAAGTTTATCATGTTTAGAAGTTATTGATTCTTTAAAATGGATTTTTTAAATAAAGATTGAGGTACTGGAAAATATGTCTAGTTACCAGAGACATTGCTTGTTCTCGGTCTAGAAGAAAACTACACAATGAGGAGACAACCAACTTAAGAAAAAATTGGGCTAACCCATACACAGAGTTGGCAAAGGGAGAAACAAATGGCAAAAAAATATTTTAAAAGATGATCAAAACATTTAGCAATCAAGGAAATGCAATTTGAGATTACTTTGAGGTTCCACCTTATCTTAATTAGAACTTCTGTCATCAAAAGTAAAACAAAAACCAACCGACCAACCAACCAAACAAACAAACAAACAAAACAAATGGCACCAAATGCTGGGGAGGATCTGAGAAAAGACCCTGTATTGTTTTGGGAGTGTAAACTGGTTGTTGCAGCCACTATGGAACTCAGTGTGGAGGTTTCTCATAAAACCAAAAACAGAACTTCAGTGTGAACCACTCCTGGGTATCCACTTTAAGTCTTACTGCAGATACTTGTATACCCATGTGAACTTCTGCTCTGCTCACAGTAACTAGAAAATGGTGTCAGCTTAGACAGCCATCAACAGACAAATGGCTAATGAAAATGTGGTAGCTGTACACAATAGAATTTATTTTACTCTTTCTTATTTTATTTATTTCTTATTTTCATATGTATGTATGCATGATGTTCATGCATGTATGGATACATGTTTGTATGATTGTGGATGAACATTGGCATGCGTTTGGATATATGGTTGTGGGTACAAATTCACATGTGCATCCCTGTGGATGTATGTAAGCATCTCCCTCAAATGCTCTATCACCATGTTCTTTGAGTCCTGGTCTTTCAATCCAACACAGGGCTTTGGAGGTAGACTTGTCTCGCTATCCAGCTTATAGGGGTCATTATCCCAGCTATAGGGATCCCATTTCTGCCTTCCAGTGCTGGAGTGACAGGTAAGTGTAACTCCCCCAGCCGTCTCACATCAGATCAAAACGCCCATAGTTTGGTTTGCATAGCAGGGAGATTAGGCTCTGAGCATTCTCCCTGTAGTGGGTAGCTGGTCCAGCTTTGACCCAGAAGTACTACCCCCATTGAGGCTTCCGGTAACTGGCAAGCCTAAGGGGCGGGGCTCCCACTTCTGACACCAATGGGGAAGTGGTCCCCAGGAGGATGGGGGATTTTAAAAGAGACAGGAAAGAAGAGACAGGGAAGTGTGGAAAGCATGCCACAGCAGCCACAGAGGAGGCTGAGGGTGGAAGCCACCTAGACCTTTGGAATTTTCCTCACATGAGCACCAGATATTGGTTGAATTGTTAAGACAACTCCACGTAGTTAAAAGGGAGATTTATTTTGTGGGGTAACTTACAAGTAAAGGGATAGGTTACAGGGTCTGAGAGAGGTGAAATGCAGTCCAGCAGTGTTCTCTGGAGAATTCTGCTTGGTCTACCTCCAGTGTACAGGATCCTGGAACTAAGAGAGCCGGATCTCAGGTCTTGAGGGCTCCTGTCTCAGCCCTGCCTCGTAGGCATAACAGTTACCAGAAGCCCACTACACCTCCCCATCCCTACAATAAAATTTCATTTATCTCTAAAGAAAAATGAGATTATATATGTGGAGGAAAATGGATCAAACTAGAAAATATGTTAAGTAAGAGAACTGAAGATCAAAAAAGAGAAGGCTTGTTTATAAAAGTCTTAATAAAAGTTTCCGTAAATGTGTGAATTATAAAAGAGCTTTCTTATAAATTCAATGTAATGATTATTTATTTTAAAGTTTTCCTTTATAATTCTGCCAAATGCTATTTAGTGTACCTTTAATTTATATGTTTAAGCCTATGGGATTTAATTACTTCCTGTCAATTCTCTCTCATAAAATAACTGTCTCTATTAGTAACCATCTACAAGTTTAATGTGTGTTACTGTATCACTGATTGTCAGATGTCCATTTGCCCACTGCTTTGTTGTAAACATTTGTTTTCTTAAATATCTGCATTTCTCATAAATGCATCCAGTTTGATTATAGTTCTTTTAGACCCATCTAGTCATCAGATTCCTGTTTACAAATACATGTAGACATTTCTATTGCTGAGGTTCTTGACATATTTTGAATTATCACTGTCATCTTAGTATTATTTTCTATTTTTATTGTTTTCTCTTTTATGCCATCTGTTCTGCCTTAAGTAGACAAATCAAATTCTATTAATCACATGCCTACTCTGTTTTTCAGCTTTTTGGTTTAGAAGTTTTAAAGATATTATTTGAAGCCTGGAGAGATGTTTCAATGATTAAGAGGTTTGGCTTGTGGTGGGGAGGATGAGGGTTGTTTCTCAGCCTTGTGTTGGTGATTCATGACATCCTATAAATTCCACACTCTCTCCTGGCAACTGTGGGCACCTGTGCACATACCCACAAGCAGACAAATATACATAATTAAAAAGCTACTATCAACTAATGGCTGCTAAAAGAGGGAGAATCAGTCTTCTCCAAAGACAACTCCCCTTGATAGGTTATCCAATCCCAGGTAGTCACCTCTAAACATATATCCGTATAAGCAATGCTAAACGGCCTCAGCGGGATACACTTACACATACATATGTAGTTATATGCAAACATATGTACTAGTAATAATTAAAGAAGAGGTCATAAAGTTGAAGGAGAGTAGAGGGGGTAGGAAAGGAACTTGAAAGGGGAGAGTGTGGGGAGGAAGTGATGTAAATAAAATAATTCCTCAAGAATAATAAGAGTTCTTATTGGAAAAGTACCTCTAACCTTTAGTGTTTCAAATTAACTTCATGAAATCAAGCAAGTCATTATCTCCACAAAACTTGCTTTTTCTGTTGGGTTAACTGACTGCCTTCTTTTTTGCCTTTCCCAAATGATTTTGATTACTTACTTACATGGCTTTAGTTAAGTTGACTAATAAGTGTACCTTATTTTTCTGGTTGTTCCATATGTCTTACATGTCACTTATTTCTCTGTGACTGTTCCCTTCAGTGTGTTTCTTTGAGGGACAGGGAATTTTAGATTTTGTTTTATTGCAAATATCTTTATTTCATTCTCAATTATGAGTGATTCTTTCATAGAATTCTACAATGATAGTTAATTTGACTCTACTTGCCTTCTGGCATTGTTATTGTTGATGTCTATCTATCTGATGTTTGTTCTTTTATAGATAAACTATTTTTCTCCTCTAGTAATTTTCAGCATAGTTGGTGTGTTTCTGGAGTCCTGGTGCTTTGACATGATATATCTGAGTTTGAATTTCTTATACTTTCCCTGTCATTCAATGTGAAAATAGCTCATTTTAAGTGCTGAGCTGTTTTTAATCCCTCTTTATTAGTGTCTTATTCTTCCTATATAGCTAAATACCCTTAAGAGTAATTTTTTATGTGTGTGTTCTGGAGATTGGGACATCATTAATATATGTTTAAAGCTGTCTATATATATTCTTTTAATATGCTTTATAATTTAATTGAATAAAAATACCATTTAAACAGAATTCCAGGTTAATTTTTTTGCAAAAACTACATTGCAATTTTTGATGTTGCACAATTTACTTTTATAATTTTATTTTCTCTGAAAGTATCACTGTGCTAAGAAAGCCTATCTTTTCAGTTCTTCAATGATTTATGTCAGAGGATATTTCTATGTCTTTGAGTTTTACTTCTTTTTGCTATTTATTCTATTTGCTAAAGCAGAAATGATAACACACACACACTCTCTCTCTCTCTCTCTCTCTCTCACACACACACACACACACACACACACACACACACACATCTATTTATGTTATCCAAATTTCTTTCTAGGAATTTCTTTGAGTTTAGTACTCTAGTTAAAATCATTATTTGTCAAAGATTAAATATTTATATCTGTTTGTGAACACATATCAATTTGTTCCATAGTACTGATGGAATAATTTACTTTTTTACCCTATCCTGACATAGTTCTCCATCTTTTAAGTCTGCTATGGCCAGGCTGGACTTCAATTCCTTTATTCCATCATGCATTCTCCTGGCTCCTGATCCCAACCATTATCCTTGCAGGGAATACTTCATTAAATTCTAATCATGTTATTAATCTGAGTTCAAATGTCACTTCCTCAGGGAAGTTACTGACCCAAGCTGGGTCCCTTGGTCCCACATTTCCTTTTGCCATGCACATTTTTACAATGATATTTCAGAGACTGATTAATATCAGTCATTCTCACTAACATTCAGGGCTTATGTACTAAGGTATAGAGCACTGAATAAGATTTCTGCTTTGGTGAAGGGCTGAAAGAGGGGCAATGAGAATAAAGATTCATGTCTGAGAACAAAAGCACATTGCATCCTGATCTAGAGGCTCAGCCAGAGCCAATTCAACCCAGAGGATGAGAATGTGCCAGCTGTCATGTGCACTGTGACTTTAAAATTCTGCCACAGTTTTTTCCTGTAGTCTGTATGGCTGTGCTAAGATAATTAACATCTTCACAGATAAATAACTCCCTCAGCTTTAGCACACATTTCACATGCATTATCTCCTTTACCTCTCATCATTGATCTAAAAGGTACAGAGTACTTAAGTCTGGTACATGCTACTAGTAGTAATGACTAATATAACCCATATTATTGTAGATCATTATATGGTAATAAAATTACTATTTTAAAAAATTTATAGATGTTCTCACATTTCCTTATCAAAACTATCAAAAATGAGGATTTTTTTTAAAGAGAAGGGATGTGTGTAACACTCATCGTTAAAATCATAAACACTAGAAGTTACTCCTTTGTACTACAGGGTAAAACATAGTATATTTTCTTTATAAAAGAAGTGTGTAGATAACTGCTTGATTCATTGAATTTATTGGAGGTTGGGAAGAGATGTCTTGCATGGCTGCATATGGTGGTCCAGATTATCTTAGATATTGTAGTCTAGTAAAATTATAGGCAGCACAATGAAAATGAACATATAGTGTTAGCATTATTTTTTAAGAAAAATGGCTTCTAGCACATCGAGCTGAAAGCAAAATAACAGAATTAAACAAAGCCATTTAAATTGAATAAAATTACCTTCTAAAATTCTTGCTTCACCACAATCCAGTGAATTTTCCCCAGAAAACTCATGTTTAAGGAACTACTAGCACAGAAAAGGCAGTTGAACCTCACATGGCTCAGAAAAAGGCTTCCTAATGTCAAATGTGAAGAGGTATTCCCATTGAAGATCAATCAGGAAAGAGGGATCATTTTGGGATTTTATAGTGGCATTTATTAGCACAGAGCTTTTTCAGGAATAAGCTATGCAAAGAATAGTTTAGCTGTTGTTTCTTCCTTTGTCTCCCTACGGGCAACAGAAAAGCAAAGATAGGCAGATGCCAGCACCAAGGATGTTGCTCACTTGGAATATTTGTCTAACATGAAGGAAGCACTCGATTTCATCCTACCATCCTGGTAATATGGCATATGCCTGTAATCTCAGCACTCAAGTGGTAGAGGGTTGAAGATCAGAAGTTCAATGTCATTCTTGGATGAACATTGAGTTGGAAGCCCGCCTGAGATATTCAAGACTCAGTCACTCACTCACTCACTTACTCACTCACTCACTCACTCACTCTATCTGTCTACCTACCTACCTATCTACCTATAAACACACACAGACACACACACACACACACACACACACACACACACACACACACACACTTCTTCCTAATTCCTTCTAAGAAAACTCAGTGTATAATGCTGAGTGCCACCCATCACTTTTTAATGCTTTCTTCACAGCCAGCTATTTTCAGTTTCTTTCTTCGCATTTGTTTTAGCTCGCTGACATGTCAACATGTTCCCTTCAGCACTACATATTGTAATAGATCTCTCTGAAAGTGACAAAAATGTTCAGAAAAATTTCCATGCATATTTATAATGCCACCCTTTAAAATAAATGCTGCCTTGACTGGTTAACGTATTCCCAGGAAGATTCTAAAATAATTATCCTCCTGCCCCAATTTCCTCATTTGTTTTCCAAGGGCTTTGTTCCCTGACCTTGTTGTGAGTAAAACAACTACCTCGCATACCTGCTATTTTTCTTTGAGAGGGGAGAGGATCATTTCTTCTGAAACATCACAGTGATGCATGATTGCTGTTAGGAAGGGTAGCATGTTCTCCCAGGGCTCAAACCTTCCTCAATACCTCAGAAAGTGACATTCATCTTTACAGGTCATAAGGGTAGCTTTTACTTCATAACATTGTATGGGTTCAGTGCATCTGAATAACACACGTCGAAGAGGAAGAAAATGGAATACAAACGTCGCCAGTGCAATTCATTCTCAATGCAGTGAATGCAGGATAGGGTCAAAGGTTGATGGGGCCATAAAGGGGATGACAATCCACAGGGATGTATGGCCTCCAATACAAAACTACTGGAAATTTAGCAAAAAGCACTTCAATATGGCACAACGTTTGCTGAGGGAAACTAATTGGAGTGACATTTTTTCATCATGAAATTGTATTTCAGTTCTCTTTATTTTTTGGCCTATGGTTACTTGGTTTTCTAAGAATAGTGTTTATCAGCCCTTTGGAAATAGAAAGGAATGCTTTTTTCACTGAGGGAAGGCATTACCGTTTCCAAGTGGCTGCATTTACACTCTGCATTGTACTTACTAGGGAAGAGAGTAGTGTTAAATGAGTGAAATGGCCCAGCAATAATCTCTTTCTAGAGTTAACTTCATGGCCACACATTTTAACAATCTAATATATTTCTATTTGTGTGACTTTGTGGGCACACATACATATACATACATATTATATCCAAACACATACATTAGCATTGTACGAGTTCATGTATACTATCTGTTTACATTCATCCTTACTGTCTTTTTCAGCTTGATATTTCTTTTCCAGGAGACATATATAAACATTGTCTTTAGGCTCAAGTAGAATTTTGCAAAGGCTGTGTCTTATGTGCTTATTCCCTAAGAATATAGGTCCTTGTGTGGATTGTCATTCTATCATCAATATTTAGGAAACTTACTTTTTATGCAAAAATAGAATTTTTGCATATTTCTAATAAAAATTATTTGTTGTTTCTAATATCAATATATAACACTTGGATTTTATGAATACTTTATGGATAAAGATACACTAACATTTAAATATGAAACTGAGACATATGTGTATAGATGCAGTAATTATTCATGAAAACCCTGGGACTCTCTAGTCCCAGCACTGATATTGTTTGTTTTAAGTCAACAATAATGTGAGGTGGAACTAGGCAACACAGTTACCCGAAATAATACTAATAGTTGATTTTCCCTGATGGCCCACAGGAGAAATTATTGAGATGATAATACTTTTGATGATCTTTTAACTGAGCATCAGAGAGTGGATAATGTTTGGTAAGTTGCAAGAGGAGCCTGACTTTTGACTGCTTAATTAATGTTATCCATGCACCGATTTATGTTTTCAGAAAATATTCATTGAGTCCCTCTCTTAAAAAGGTGTCAGCCGATGAGGGGAGATGACAAAATCAATAGTTATTTATAATTCAGAATGGTTAGGGTAAACGTCTCAAATTAAGGTACATTAAATTCTCCGGCGGACAAAAGGAAGGATGTCCAATATTCACACTCAGTCTATAATGAGAGTAGCAGCTAGCTAAGAGACAGCAAGATCTGCTGGTATTTGAGCTCAGTAAGGGCAACTACTTTTTATGGTAGGTGTTACTGTTTCTGTTTTCTAATGAAGAAAAGGGAATAACTACCATGTCATAGAGACCAAACTGAGTTCAGGTCACTCCCCAAATTACTCTATAACTCCTTACTGGCTCTCGCTCTGCTGAACTCTCTTTAAAAACGCAGTATGGGACAGCACGATCGATCGGTGCGCAGAACTGTGTAAATACGTGTGGTTGTTACATATTCTGTACAGCACTATCACCACACTCCACTCAGCTGTTGCTGTACATATGTGTGCTATGTAATTTCTGAAGGAAAAAAAACAAAGAAATAAATTTATAAGCTCTATGCTGTATTTTGATGATGCCAATTTGTTTTCTTTCCCAAACGCCACTAATGTCACTGTCATCTTGACTGCCAACGGCATTCTGTGTAACCTGTCTGCTGCCGTGCTCATTTAGCAACCGGAACCTATCAGTACAGCAGGACAGGATTCTCCCCCCACTTTCCACTCTGAGCTTCATCTTAAAAGGCTGTTTGTTTGGTCCTAATTGTAATTGAATGAGTCTTCGTCATCCATCAGTGTCTGCATTTCCCAATCTGAGGCTGATAGCTCATACTTGTCTTGGGCAAAGAAATGGCTCCAAATGACACATATAATAACTGCTTAAAGCTAAGTTGGTTCTTCCCAGGAGGGGCTGGGGCCTGAAGCTGTCACCTGTCTGGCCTTAGACTCATGAGTGTTTCTGCACATGTAGGGCTGTGTCCTTCTGGATCTTGAATGAGCTCAGTGAAGGAAATAAGCAACCTATAGGGAAATGTGAGATGCTTAAGGTTTACTTGGTGGAGGGCAAACTGAAGAATTCATATTCAGCATTCAAAGACAAGCGAGGTGAGGGGTGTTGTCTTTCTTAAATGTGTATCAAACCCTGAATTAGAAACTCTGAGAAATCACACCAGAATAATGAATGCATTAAAAGTTACCTCTTTGGTAACATTATAAAATTGGAAATATTTAAGAAAAAGTCATAAATAGCATTTATGGATGGCCTGACATGTGCGGTACTAGGTAATGTAGAGCATGTGCTGTCAGACTGAGGCCTCAGAACCCTATTAGAGAAGTACTAGCTGGTCCCCTTAATCAGAAATTCATAAATTATCCAAGGTTACACACAATGATTGATCTGTGATTGCACCCCAAGTGTCTCACTCAAACTCTTGTGGGTCTATAGACAGGTATAGATAGTCCGAGAAAACCTAGCACACCCTCCTACTGTTACTGTCCCGATCACAGGTATCTCTGTAAAGTAAACCTCTCCTGCCACTTTGTCATTTCAACATCTGCTGTTCACTGGAAGCTCCAGTCACTAACAGCTAAGGTGGGAATGGTGTCAGGATCCATTAGTTCCTGCATGCTCAGACGACCTTTGAGTGCCAGCCAGGACTGTGCAGAGGGGCCACTAGCAGAGGGCCTAGGTGTTGGGGGCACTGTGCTTTCTGCACTGACCCCAGTGCTTGACTGAACTGGATGATGAGGAAGCTGCAAAGGGATTTAGACCAAACTCAGCTCCAGTTCTCTCAAACCTGCTCATACCTTTGAGCTGAAAGACTGCAGTCACCTCTCAAAGTAGGAAAATACTCCAACTCTTGGGTCTCACCACTCTAAGAGAAAATTAGAAAACATTAGTAGAAGATAATCTAAGAAGTAGCTTGTGTATGTGGATTGTAAAAAGGATAGGAAAAATTGTGTTTCAAAAAGAGATATGTGGAAAAAGTCATAGAAAAAAAATAGGATGTGTTGGTTTTATTTTTGTGCTTGCTATGAATATTGGAGGAAATTCTAGTTTTGGCTGATCTTAATCTCTTCGTCTCTTTATTTTTCTTGGGGAAGAATGCATTTACCAAATGTGCTTCTTAAAATGCTAGCCTCGGTGCAGGGCGTCTGGCTGTCCCTCCCCACCCGGGGGCCTGCCAAGACGATGCATTCGTTTGTTTTTACCAGAGCAGCCACAGCCTCTTTGGCTTCTTGTGAGTCTAAAATTTATGATCTCTTTTCCAATGCCTATTTATTTTTAAAAATGGCCATTTTCTTGATTCTAAATTTAAAGAAGCTCTTTCTTCATTCTTAAATCCTGCTGTATAATCATTGCATTCGTAAGCAATCTCACTACTTTATAAGTCTTACCCCATAGAACTGTGGGTCTAGGAATAAGTGTCCCCCCAATGGCGAAAATATTTGAGCCATAGTCGGGAAGTCTAAATCACCTTTAGAGTTGTTAGAATGACTGTCCTTCCTGCCACCACCGTGTTGTTGAGAATGGGCTCCCGTAACTGTCTTCTTTTTAGGAAGCTACTGGGGACCCATTTTCAGTGATTATGGGGGGTCTTCAGTGTGCAGGGCAAATATCAGTATTGGTTCTCAGTAACATAAGCAGCCCATAAGATTTTATTTCTCTGAACCACATTTCTTTTCTGTATTGTCAAGAGTGGGGTGGCCAAAAGAGAAACAGAGAGATAGTGAAGCTTAAGAAGTATTTAGACTTTCTTCTTTAAATATCCAAAGAATTCAAGAACTAATTTCATCATGGGAAATTATTGTGTGACTGTAATTTTTGCCCAATGGTGACCAAGAAAGGAGATATACCCTGGGTAATGTCAGGGCGAGGGATGGAAACTGACGTGGGAAAGCTGGGAAGGAGAACAGCCTCCTGTGAGCTGTGCTATACGAAATGTTTTCTGTGTAATTTTAATGAGAAGTTTTGATTTTGTCTATTTATTTATGCCAGACCCTACAAGGGAATTGATGTACCCTTTTGGAGTCCTTGGTCTCATTAATAAAGGAATTGAAGAGCAGATTCAAATGGAAGTTTGAGGAAATTTTTATTTTTAAAATTTAAGTGAAAAACCCCAGGGCAGGCAATTTGTAAATCTCAGCAGCTACCTGGAAGAAGGAGACTAAAGAAGAGATGGAAAAACAACCATCTCTTTTGAGTTGAGCTGTCATGGAGGTCAGCCAGCCACATGGTGAACAAGCAACCTCACGGCAGGGAGGGAACTTTAGATTAAAGGGAGCTCAGCCACAAGAGGAAGCATGCTTGGAACATAGAAAGGAAGAGACACGGCAACGTCACACTTTTCAGAGTAATTGAAAAAGTCAGCAGACTTACAAAGCCATGGTAAGCTACTGTGCTGAAGGAGAGAATTCTGGGAAGGGAAAAGTGTATTATCTCATTAAAAGGATAATTATCCCACCACCTCTTTAGCATGGCTTAAGGTAAGCCAAACTTTCTCGGGGTGCTTTACCCTTCCTGAAGGATTCTTCTCCCAGGTTGTTCGGCCCTGTCCAGCTGACCTGTTGGTCTCCACTCAGGACACAGATTCTCTTCTATTGCCTGAATTGAGCATCCCTGTGATGGGAGACAGAAGTAGACAGGATGCTTACCAATTCATAGAGTGTGAAATGCCAAGAATCCACAGGGAGGACTTGTTCAGCAAGGTGCTTATGACATCAACGTCATAAGCCGTCCCCACGTCTGGAACTTCACATCGGTAGTGTCTTCAATTTCCCACCTGAAATTTGGACTGTGAATCCCTCTCAACTCAGCAAAGTAGAAAGCCGTTTACAAGTCATCGACATCTGTATGAAAGAGAGAACTTCATTGTTCGCTCTGATGGGTTAGGATTCCCTGAATTTGGAACGTGAAACGAAACCCGGTTTGACTTAAGGCACTGCCTGTTCCGTGGGAACTATTTTACTTTGGTTTCCTTTTTGTCGCGTTTGTCATAGAAGATGTTGCTCCAAACTCTTTTTCTTACTGGCGTTAGAGCTCTTACCTCTGAAACTAACCAGTATTGTAATATGGCGGTTTGGTGGCTACCTACTAGTTTTAGGCAGAGCTGTTTGATTGGTTTACACAATTTCTTAAGCTCATAGTAAGCCACACGAAAAAATATCTATTTACTTTGCTTTCTCCGCAGTGGCTGAGCTCATTTGGAGTACACAGCAGGTGCATAATAAATACTTGTTGACTTAGTTGAATTTCAAGCCTTTTATATAAGCCATTATGATTTAGCTAAAAAACCTTAAGGCCTTTAGAGGGGCTAATTAGAGCCAATAACTCTACTGACCTGTGCTGGATCTGAAGTACTTAGTGGTAATAACGCTGTTTTTGCAAGATGGATATTTGACTGTGGAGCCTGTCTGGTTTGAGAGGCTCACTGTTTTATGGGCTGTATGTGGTGATCATTTGGATGTAATGATCAAATGGGGGTTGCCCAAATTGATCGTTATAACAGGACTCCACTGTAATTACATTTCCATAAATGATACTCAAATTCACCAGGGAAATCAACAACCCCTTGGTGTGCCCACTTCCAGCACTGATTACAGTTCAGGTCTTGTAGCACTTTCTAAACAAAAGGTAATTAAAATTTTACTACCCATAGTTAAGGCAAAATGAAAAGGCAGCTTTTGTTCTAGATTCCAGAGTGCTTCTCTTTGTAGACAACATCAGAAGACAGACCAGTTTCCGAGAACAGACAGATATGTAGATGTGTAGAAAACAATACACGAATATTAGTAAGACTGACAGAACTAATAGGTTATGCTCAGAATTAGAGCTAAAAAC
This sequence comes from Peromyscus eremicus, assembly GCF_949786415.1. Classification (NCBI taxonomy): domain Eukaryota; kingdom Metazoa; phylum Chordata; class Mammalia; order Rodentia; family Cricetidae; genus Peromyscus; species Peromyscus eremicus. The sequence continues at coordinate 118,360,490 of NC_081421.1, read as the reverse complement.
CCTAACTCCATTTTTTCCATAGCTATATCTCCTTAGGCCCATTATTTCATCATCTAAACTTCAATTTCCTCATCTTTAAAACAAGGATAATATAGTTTATAATTCATTCAGTCTTTGAGATAATTAAAGGGGCTACTGTTTGTAAAGTACTAGCTAGATATTGTCTGGACATGGTGAATGCTCAACAAATCTTAATTATTTGTCGTTATGTTTCTGGATTTATTTTTTACATATCCAACCACTATCTTTCTCTGGTGATACTATAAGAACCACTCTGTTTGTTACATGTTTCCAACTGTCTACATACCACTATGCTTAAATATTAATCCTGCAGTTTGGAATTCTCTGGCTTAGCCCTCACATCTCAAATACTGGATTTTGTCTGTTTCAGGACAGTTGTTTGATACCCTCTATGAGTAATTAGAATATTCTATTCTTTTCTAATTAATTTAATTATAATTTTAATATTCTGATAATTTCAGATTCTCAGCTTCCTAAGGCATCTAACACCACAACAGGCAAGAGGTTATGGGTTATCTTACAGAGCATTCCCACAAACTGTGTGTAGGATGGGTTTCAGCTCAGTCTAAATACTATTCTCCCATCAGAACAACATTTAAAACAATCACATTTTTAATCTTTTGAACCCTTTCCAGTACAAGGGATAGTTTAAAGCATCACAGTTTAGTCTACACTTATTCTAGTCAGCACAACATCAACCAACAAAAATCTTCCTCTCCACATTGAGGCATATCAAGGGAAAAATAACACATGCCGTCCCTTGCCACCCAGGCAGTCTGTCCCCCAGTGGCCATGCTACAAAACTCAAGTATCACTAAAGCTTCTTATAAAAATATAAAAGGCAGAGCCAGGCGGATCTCTGTGAGTTTGAGGCCAGCCTGGGCTACCAAATGAGTCCCAGGAAAGGCTCAAAGCTACACAGAGAAACCCTGTCTCGAAAAACCAAAAAAAATAAATAAATAAATAAAATAGTGGTCCCATCCACAATCCTTTTTGAAAAAAGTTTCTCTATATATAGACGTGAGTGGTTAGCTGGACAGGCACCAGGGCATTCTGTTGTGTTGACTGCAAGCACTTTCACCTTTTACAATGAAAAGTATTAAATTCCGCTATTGATTGCTGTGTTCCTGGTACTATATTAGTTACTATAGATTAACAAATTATATATTTTAATAGTTCCAAGAGTTAAGCCCTAATATTTGTAACATTAATGAAAGAGAAAATAGATTAATCAAAAAATTAATTTTCTAGTGTCACATGGCTAGAAATTGGCCATTAAAATTTTAAATCCATAGTCTGACTCAGATCAACCATGTTTTATTCTCTCCTGCCAAAATATGTTTTCATATTAAAAATCAATCACTAGAGATGGTGTATTATATTCCTATTTATCAGTACTTTTTAATAATAAAGGTTATTAAAATTAAAATAGATAATAACAGATAAATATTAGGGGAGGAGGCAGGTGGATCTCTGTGAGTTTGAGGCCAGCCTGGTCTGAAAAGTGAGTTCCAGGACAGCTAGGAATACACAGAGAAACCCTGTCTCAAAAAACCAAAAAACGAAAAAGGAGGGATAAGCCTAAATGTAAAATAAATTCACAAAGAAGTAAGAAATAGGTGTGACATATTCTGAGACAATGAAATAAAGTTTGGGGATAGCTAATGTGCAAATAACATTATTAGGGTATATACAGAATAGATCGGAGAGTTAACACAGAAATCATAGGATGCAGTTCTCCAAACTGAAGAAAAGGTAAAATTCTGAAAAGGCCACTGAGTACCAGGGATAATTAATAAAATACACATACTTATTTTAGCTAAGATTTATAAACTTCAAATCTATCGTCCATACAAGATTAAGGAAATGAAATAACAACAAAGGACAAGAAAAGCATAGTTTTCAAATTGCAAAGACTAATGGAGACAGAATATTATTGTGCTGTAATAAAATTTTCAAATTATTAAGATTGAATGACAATTTCCATGCATCTGTGAATACAATGAACTGTTCATAAGCAACAAGGTCAATGTACATATATTTAGAGAAATAAAAAAAATTGAATATTTCTTTGAGAAATCATAAGAAGACATTTCTAAGGAAAAAAAGACAATTACTAGAAGGAAAACATGTTATAGAAAAGGGTTGTTATCCCATCTCTTCAGGGAGATATCTGCAGCCATACAGAGCCTTTATGTCAGGTTCTGACTAATGAGCCCTGAGAAGAGGTGACATGTGGGGCTGGTGACTCCTGTCATCCAAGGACAGTATCCCAGTGCACTGGGATCTTCATCCGTGTGTGTTCTGGCTTTGAGGACCAGGAGCGGCATTCACCCTCTTTGACAGGCAGTGTGTGTTAGAAATAACCCACTGAGATTTCCCACTATGGCCTCTGTTAACCTGCCTATTCTGGCGAATACAAACAGCTCAAGATTAAGATATTTGTGAGAAGGAACATTCTCAAGTACAATCTTTAATTCCATGTTATATAAGTAAATAAGAGTGTTTAATTTGTTGGGTTCAAAAATAATCAAAGCTGAGGCACAATTTTGGCTAATAAAAAATCAATTATCTTCCCACCCCCCGCTGGTTCCAAGTTAGATGGCAGCTATCAATGACTCTTACAGGCAGTTGTAGGCTTGTGGATAGAATAGTTGTCATGGTCATGTAATTTCCTTATAACTGTGCAGAGGGCAGACAACCTATAAGAAGACCTCCAGTTCATATTTCAGACATTAGTTTTATAACCTAGAAGCAGACTGAATCCTGAACCACTGCCTTAAGTGACCACTTGTATCTTCAGGAGCCTCCTGCATGCATGCGAAATGAACTCTTATTATACTAGTTTGCTGAGAGTTTTTGTGGCTGTGGTAGCTTGAATTACAATGTCCCCCCCAACCTCCCATATACTCATGTATTTGAACACTTGGACCAGTTATTTGGAAGCACTGTTTGAGGAGATTTAGGAGATCTGGCCTTATTGGAAGAAGTATGTCACAGAAGCTACCCTTTGAGAGTTTAAAAACTTGAGCCAATTCCAGTTCATCCTCTTTGCTTCATGCTTGTAGTTAAAAAAAAGAAAAAGAAAGAAAAAAGTTGCCTCTCAACATCTTGCTCTAGCCACTATGCCTGCTGCTTGCTGACATCCTGTCTGCCATGACAGACTGTTATCCCTCAGAAACCATAAGCCCAAATAAACCCTTCTGTGAAGTGTACTGTGTTTTATCACAATAGTAGAAAAGCAACTAGTATAATGGTTTATCCAATAAAGATAATCAGTTAATATCTAATCTTCTTAAAATCGGACTGTTTTTAAAATTCACCATTCTATAGTCCATAAAGGGAGTTTCAGTAAATTTTAAAACTACAAAAGGCAAACAAACCAGAAGTGAAAAAGATAGTATACTCTGACCAAAATACCATTAATTTGGAAAACAATTTAAAAGTATGTTTAAAAAAATTACTTTTAAAATAATAGATTGGTTTTATTAAGATGGCAGATGATAGGATAAAATTAAAATTTAATATATAAATACATATATATGTGTGTGTGTGTGTGTGTGTGTGTGTGTGTGTGTGCCAAAACACAACGTGCCACAGACTGTGCAATGGAAGCAGCTGAGGAAATGCTACAGTTTTACACGTTCACCTTCAGAAGAAGACTGGCTGGATGTCAAGGAGCAACGTTCAACTTTGTTCTTTAGAACTAAACATCTGAGGCGTCTGGGACAAAGACACAGAAGGGTCGCAAGCTAGAGGTCATGCTGGGCTGCCTACCAAGAGCCTGCCAGAAATTAAAAAAAATCAACTCCCAAACCTCAGACAGAAAGACAAGAAGGAAGGGATGGTAGACGGAAAGGTGAGAGGCAGAAAGGGAAAGAGAGGGGAGGGAGGCTGAAATGAAAGGCACTGTGAATCAAGCATAGACAAAAAAACAAGCTGAAAAGAACAGAGTAAGTTTTTAAGTGGCAAAAAACATAAAGAGATAGAATTAATAATGACAAATAGAATATGGTTACACTGATTATGGTGGTGATATTACCAATGGGCTGCAAATTAAGCCACATACTAATTGAAGTTCTTCAGATAACATTATTTCTGTAATTCTCAATCCATGAAGCTGATGCTATGAATATCTCCATTTTATTAAAAAAAACTGAAATGCAAAAGGTAACTTACAAATCTGAAACTATTACAATGTAAAGTCAAACTTTTGGTGGAATTAATCAAGAGAAAAGGGTGAGTGGTGTAAATAAATGAAAACAGGTTAGACAACAGAAAGGAGGAAAAACCAAGTCCCGAGACAATGAATCTTACAGAAATAGCACTGAGGAGCAATGGGCTTATGTTTGCTCCTCGGACTTCAAGGTTAGCGTTTTGAATGCTGAATAGCAAACACCTTCTTTTACACTGTATTTGCTATCCTTGGAACTCTACATTATCTATGCCTATGAAATGACGAAGTGTCCTATAATGAAGAATCTCCATATATATAAGAAACAAAACTATCACTTGAATTTGTTGCTAACATCCAACTGTTTACTTTCAAATATTCTAAATATAACCCAAAAACATGCATTTACATGATGAATTATATTAGTCAAATGAATTATAATTTTATCAACAAAAGAGAATTTGACAATGCCTATGAAGTTCTTTGTATGTACTAAAGTTATTTTTGAGAAATAGATACATCAAGAAGTAGTGAAAATAAAAATATTAAGATAGAGTTTATGGATTATATAAATTGAAGATAACATGAAATGCCTTTGGAGTTCTCATCTCTTTATATTATTTACATGATATAGAGCAAAATCATAGAGAATCTATTATAACTCAATTAGGTTATAATATGAACAATGGAGTATTTGATCTAAGCCCTGACAGATGTACCCAAAAATGTACCTTAATGAGTTGTCCTTGTAAACTCCCTGCCTCTCAAGGCAGTGTAGAATGTCTCTGTGCTGCTCTCCAAAGGACTTGACATAATCAAGAGACCCTGGATAAAATCTACTGTGCACCAAGGAGACAGTGTCAGTCTTCGGTTGCAGTATATTAAGCAAAAGAATTTTAACGCACTAGAGACAGTGACGGTCTCCTATCTCCTGATGGCCTCACAGGAGCAAATGGTGATGCTGTGGAGGACTCCACATGTCAGGAAGCTACTGCAGCCACTTGGAGGTAAGGCAGGAAGGTGCTAATTTCTGCAAACAACAAGGGAACTAAATAACCAGAGATAGTCTGTACAGTGACGTCTAAGTACCCCATAAATATATATGATTGTAACACGTTAATTTAAAGGAAAATAATTAAAACATTGCAAACAAGTCCAGATGTCCCTCTCATTTATCTATATTACATGCTTACATATATGTGTATAACAGGAAAATATGTACAATACAGAGAGAATATGATACTAACATTTGCTGATCTGATGAACATAATAAAGTTGACATAAAATTAGAATATGTGATTAGTCCTGGAAACACTTCTTATTATGAATAAAGCATTCCTCAAGATGTCCTGGAGAACAGCTTATGTCTCTTATATAAACTGGCATTATCATTTCTCTTACAGAAAATGAGACCATCATTTCCAGAGAGGAAATGGATGCAAATCTCTATATCCTGTCCTATGCATCATGGCTTACAGCTTTCTGCAATTCTGTCTTTTGCTCTTTATTCTTAAGATTCCAAGGCAGCCATTGTGTAATTACACATTTTTCAAGAGAAACTGATGAAAATGTGAATGCTCTAAAACCATATCCTGTTTCCTTAGATAAAGCACAACGTTTTATATTTCTACCAATGGCTTAAAAAGCTGGAGCAACCAGTGCCAATCAACTTTCACCCAGAAAGGATGTGTCACACTGAGTGCACCAGGGCCTCATCTGTGACCTTGGATGGAAGCATGCCTTGTCAAATTCTAAGATTTTCATGTAGATGAACTTAACAGTTCCATTTCATCTATGATAATAGTTTCATTTCATATGAAAAGCCTTTGGCAGGTTCAGAGTACTTTGTCAAAAACTATCTCCTCTGACCCTCGTGGGCATACAAGGTATTATTGTCTGTGTTCTGTAAGTGTGTGTGTGTGTGTGTGTGTGTGTGTGTGTGTGTGTGTGTGTGTGTGTATGTGTGTGTGTGTGTGTGTGAGTGTGATAACTGGGTGCTTTTCTGAAACCTACTTTATAAGCAAGTGGCAGAGCCAGGCCTAGCAGAGTAGCCTTTCTTCTTCTTCTTAATGGGTGTATTGCAAATCCCATAATGGATGTACCTTTGGATCTGTGACCTTGAGTCTTTAGGATGTGTTGTAATCTGGGTGGGAGTGTTAGCTTTTCCTTTCACTAGCTATGACAAAGTTATTTAAATCCTTTTCATTTAATTTTTCCCTTGTAAAATGGCGCTGCTAACTGGATATTTAAAATTGTGAAAAATAAATGAGATAATATTTACAATATCCACAGCTCTTAACAAAACTTCAATGTTAACTCTAATAATCATAAGAAAAATTTATTTTTGTAGTTTATGAAGTATTCTCCATTTATATGGGAAACAATCAGTATACGATAAAAGTGTCTGTTGAGTAGACATGGTTCTAGAGATTAAAAGTAAACTTTACCATTTGAAAAAAATGGAATAAATTTTTCATTTTCATAAAAATGAAACATTTACCAAGTTGCTCTTCAAATAATGTGGGCCTTTTTATGCTCACTAAAAAACATATTTTCACAGGCAAATGAGGCAAAATATGTCTTTTGTTATTCTAAACACCCAAGAGGGACAGTTCCTATGAAGGCTCAGGAATATTTATATATTTCCTTAAATGTTGAAAATAGTTTTTTCCAAAATATTTTATCTTTATATGTAGGCAAAGTCTCTATGTAGAATCCCAATCAAAGGGAAGAAAAAGAAATCACACTGCATCTTACTTTACAATGTGCTAAATGGATATTTTTTTGTTGATTTTGGACCGATTCATCAAAATGATTTGCTATTCTGAATTCAGGTAGAGAGACACAGCTTCATAGTCTATAAGAAAAAAATTGCACTCAACAAAGAAAGGTTATGGACATGTGAATACTAGAATGAAGGGCTCAGTTAGTGCTTGCTTGTTTTAGTTTGATTTATATTTTGAACATGAATGTGTTGCATATCCCAATGTTAAGAGAATTGAATCACCTGTTTATCAAGTATCCATGGGTGCATAAACATGAGCATATGAAATGAATTTCCCAATGTTTTTCATATTGCAAAGAAATCAAAGCACTGTTCTTTTTTTTTCCAATAGTATACATTAGAGGTGCCAGAATTAGTCTGAAAGATTTGATTTGTGTTTTCATGGATCTCAGAATGAGCAATCAGCATACATATCACATATACATGCATATAGGATTTCCAAAAAATTAAACAAAGGTTTTTTTGTCCTTAAAGTTAGGAAGTTTTTTTTTTTTTTTTTTTCAGCAAATGACTACAAAAACAGTGAATTCCAAACATAGTGATTAAACAGATAGTAATCCTTTTCCAAATGTCTTTGCTTGGAAGGGAAAGAAAAAATTTCGTCTACTCTTAGGAAGTGATGACTTTAGACACCTCCGTGAATGACTGTTTTTTCTTTTTGGAACATCATCTGGGTGATATGATCTCCACAGAGCTGAGATCACAATGAGAAGCACCACTGACTCACCCCTCATCAATGGAGCTCAGCCAATCATTTTTATCTTAAATGTAAATGAATGAAAAACATATGGGAAAAAATTAACTCACAGGTGATTGAAGGCATATGGATGAATGCCAAAAGAAGACCATCTGCATGTGTTGTATTCCAAGACTCTGGTTTAAAACATTACAGCTTCTAGGGCATTCCTACCTGCAGTCATGCATGGAGGTTGGAGGCCTAGTACTGGTGGGACAAGATCTTGGAACACCTCCATGGAAGACACTTGTGCAATTCAGTACTGTCAGGAATGATTGAAGGCTACAGTACAGTCTCTACTCTGAACTAGGACAGGTGGGAAGGGGGACAGGAGGGTTGCATTGGATCTCTGGGGCCTTCCGTTTTCCTGCTTCATTTCTGCTTAGCAGCAGGTTGATTTAGAAGTCTTTCTCCCACTTTGCCTCTTTTAATATTCGGTTTCCCTTCTGAATTAGTTAAGGTTCTTTGGGTTACATTTAATAACAGAAATCAAATTGAGCCAATGCAAGCAAAGAGGAAAGAAATGAGGCAAGCAGGAAGCGCAAAGCCTTGGGGGATCCAGGGCACTCCAACCCTTCATCTCATACCTTTGTTCCTCGAGCAGATGGGCTGCACTTTTCTCTCTACAGTCCAACGTTTTCATCTCTGCACATTGAAGAAAGAAAGTGATTGACAGCCTCTCAGTCCCAGTTACAAATGCCTGAGAAAGAAGGATTTTGATTGGTCAAGCTTTTGTCTGGAGAACATACACCCATAGTTCATTTACTTCTGGCCAGTGGTACCAGGATGTCTGTGAATGTCACTGTTGTCAGTTCCAGGGTGGGATATGAGATGTGATGTGCAGTTCTGAAAAGACAGGACCTGAAGGAAGCCGCACCCCAGAAGCTGGCATTCTTTTTGTGTTTTCTCAATCTGGGGGAAAATGAATATGGTTTAGAATATTCTGCATCCTTTTATTTTGAAACTCAAGCCCCTCCCCACCTGCTTTTCTTTTTTCATTCCATCATACACAAAACATGACCATATACAAAACACGGGTAGTGTTTGTGCGGGGTTTGTAGATAACAGGGCAAGAAGGAGAAGAGGCTGTGCTGGTCATCTCTGGCTTTCCAGGCTGACTTGGAGATGACAGCTCAGTCCCAGTTTATCCTAACTCTATTCCACTGCAGCTGGAGAATCAAGAGAGGGAAAGAAGGGCCCTCATCACATAGACGGTCTACAGGAAAGAGCAACCCAAAGTATTCTTTTTTTCTCTCAGCTCAGCTGTTGTTCTGTTTACTAGAATTAGGAAAGTGAACAAAGATAGACAGTTATTTTATATTTATTACCATATACATGTGTGAAACTTATTTTTCTTTTTCCAAAATGTTTCTCTTTTTATACCTCCTCTTAATTTTAAAGACTATAATAATTGCTTCATTCTCCCCTTCCCTTTCTTCCCTCCAAACCTTCCCATATGCCCCCCTCCTTGCAGTCTTTAAAATTCATTGTCTCTGGCCATTTTTTTCTTAATTTGCTGTTATATACATCTGTATTGTGTTACTTGTGTGTATGTTTTCAGGGTTGATTATTTGGTGTTGGACAACCTATTAGTGTGCATTTCTTAATTGCCTGAAGTTATTTGTTCATGATTGAGGCCTCCTGAACTCTCCCCCACCTATGTTAGCATGTCTAATGGTCTTATCCAGGGTTCAGTCCCTGTTTAGACAACTATGCTGTAGAGACATTTTGGGTGTAACTTTTGACTTTTCTTGGAGACACAATCTCACAGCAAACTCCCCGATCCTCTGGTTGTTGTCATCTTTTGGCCCCTCTTCTGCAGTGACCCGGAGTCTGGTGCAGGACTTGTGTTGCCATCATGTCACTTGGGACTGGGTTCCACAACTCTGCGTTTTGATTAGTTGTAGTTTTCTGTAGCAAGAATCTTAAAGGGTCTTATTAATAAAAACAAACCCAGCCAGGTATTGGGGTGAATGCTGGAAGATCAGAGAAGCAGAACAAGCCACAGCCACCTCACCTTGCCAATTCCTCAGCTGATCCTGTTTCCTCAGACTGGAAGCCTCTGAGTCCTCATCCAAATGGATCTCAACTGAACTGTTGCTCAGAAGCCTAAAAGCTTAACCAGGCCTAGTTCCTGGTCCTCATGCCTTATATACCTTTCTGCTTTTTGTGCTCACTTCCTGGGATTAAAGGCATGAGTCACCATGCCTGGCTATTTCCAGTGTAGCTTTAAACTCACAGAAATCCGGATGGTTCTCTGCCTCCAGAAGGCTAGGATTAAAGGTGTGAGTGCCACCATTTTCTGGCCTCTATGTCTGTCTAGTGGCTGTTCTGTTCTCTGACCCCAGATAAGTTTATTAGGATGTACAATATATTGGGGAACACAATATCACCACAGTTTTCTGTAATAATCTCTTTCTATTCAAAGAGAAGTTTCCTTGCTGAGGGATGAGGACTATGCCTGTCTGTGAGTATAAGGACAAATATTTAGAGGGCAGTTAGAGACTGTGCTGATTTAGTAAAGGGGCAGTTGTAGGATCTTCTCCACAGCCTGTGACATCACTGGCCCTGGATAGTTGGCTAGGTTTTCAGTACATGATTTTCCCTTGTGTGGTCTCAGGTCCAACTAGAGAGTTAAGGGTTATTGCCAAGGTATGTGTGCTGCTACTGCACCTGTAGGGTTATTGTGCCATGCTGGTCATTGTTGTGGTTCCTAGGTGTCATTTCTGCATAGGCCTTTTTTTTTTTTAAATTCTCTTCTTTGAAAGATTCCATAGTGCCTTTTGTTACCATTGAAGCTGGTCCTCAGGAAGGAGGCTTTCATGTCTGTTATAGCTCAGTGGCCTCTGGGCCCAGTGTTTGAGGTACATGGTATCTTCAGCAATAAGAACTTATTTTCCATCTTTAGGGGTCAAGCAAGGGCAATATCAATACTCTGTCATGTTTTGGGAGTCTCTAAGACAACCCTGACCAATAAATTAAAAGAGAGCTTCTAATGCCTGACCTTGGGGTTTTTCTTAGATGGTCTATGGCTCTTGAGAAGGGCAATGTTAGCCCAGATGGAAATATATGTGTATTTATACACCAAAGTATATTTGTTATAATTATTTTACATAGCTAACTATTATTACAATTTATGGATTTTTCAGACATCCTTACTGTAATTTTACATTTATCTGACTAACCTTTCCCTAATTAAAGGCTCCCATTTTCCCTTCAGATCACTTGGACCCTACTATTCCCCTCTCTATCTTACCCTGCCTTCCACAGTGGTCCCCTTTCACTTTCCTGGATGTTTACATGCAGAAGAATAAAATTAGATCCATATCTATCAGCTCTCAAAAATTAACTCCAAATGGTGCAAAGATCTAAATGTGGAACCAGAAACACTGAAAGTACTAGAAGAAAAATAGACATATTCTGCATGATATAAACATAGGAAAAGATCTTGGGACCAGGACCCCATTTTCCTATGAACGGAAGCCAACAATTGCCACACGGGGTTTCATAAAGCTAAAAAAAAAAAAAACAAAACTTCTGCATAGCTGAAAAACAAACAGTTGGGTGAAAAGGAAGACCACAGAATGGGAGAGAATCTTCCCAGCTATAATAATTGAGGTGGGATTAATACCCAGAATATATACATAACAAAAAAACTGACTCAAAAATTAATGATCCATTTAAAATATGGGCCTGACATCTGAGAAGACTTCTCAAAAGAAGCATACAAATTACTATGAAAATTTCAAGATACTTCTCATCACGAGAAGAGATTAGGGAAATGCAAATCAAAACAATTTTGCGATTCCGCCTCCCCCAAGCCAGACTGGTAAAGAGCAGCAAAGCAGCTGACAAGGAATTCTGGAGGAAAGTGAGGAAAACCCCACTAACTGTGAGTTTGAGAACTGCTCCAGCCACCATGAAAAGCTGTGGGAAGAATCCTCAGAAAGTTAAAAATAAATCGACATTATGACCCAGCTACACCCTTCCTTGACATGGTCCCCAAGGATTTAGTCTCCTACTCCACAGATGCTTGCTCATCAATGTTTGTTGCTGTTCTATTCACAATAGTTGGGAAATGGAAACAATCTAAGTGTCCTTCAACAGATGAATGGATAATGAAAATGTGGCACATATACACTATGGGATACTACTCAACTGTAAAAACAGAAATAAAATCATGAACTTTGCAGGTACGTGTTCTCTCGTCTGAGGTCCTTAGCTCCAAATCTTCAGGTGTGAGTACATAGCCTGGAAAAACTGTAGAAAACAAGAGTATTCTAATGGTGAAAACAACAAGGCTGGGAGACAGTATGTGGTCATTTACTAATCTTTCATTTTTTATAACAATATATTAGACAGCTGAATTTCTGAGTTATGCTAAGCTCTATAGCAAACAGTTAAAAGCATCATCATGAACAATGCACATGTATCAAATAATTAGATTGTCTGCAATGTTAAAATATGCCTGTATAATTTACATCTCATTTAAACAGTTGATTCTTTTCACAGGGTTATGCAAAATGTGTATTAAATATATGTTGATATTCAGTGGCCCTGGACTATACAATCACAGGCATTTCCTTTAGTGATCATTTGGCTGTGTCATGCAGCTTACCCTATCTAGCCTGGATTTGTTTCTTTAATTAATTAACTGTGGTGATATATTTTGTACCCTAATAAAATTTGCCTGAAGATCAGAAAAGAGAACAAGCCACTAGATTAAACATAGAGACCAGACAGTGGTGGCACACACTTTTAATCCTAGTACTCAGGAGGCAAAAATCTGTCTGGATCTCTGTGAGTTCAAAGCCACCCTGGACTACATGACATTGACTCAGTCTAGGAGAGAAACAGAGCCAGGCAGTGGTGGCACACACCTTTAATCCCAGTACTGGGAAGCACACATGCCTTTGATTCCAGGAAGTGATGGCTGGGCAGAGAAAGGTATATAAGGCATGAGGAGACAGGAACTAAAGGCTTTTCAGCTTAAGAGCTGCTTTTGGCTAGAGGCCTTTCAGCTAGAAAGCCTTTTCAGGCTGAGGTGTTGGTGAGATAAGAGGTAGTGGCTGTGACTTGCTCTACTTCCCTGATCTTTCAGCTTTCATCCCAATATCTGGTATTGAGTTTTTTTATTATAAAACCTTTAGAAATTCGAACAACAATTAACTAATTAACTAATTTTCTTTTGAGACAGTTTTTTTCTGTGTAACAGCCCTGGCTGTTCTGGAACTCGCTCGGTAGACCAGGTTGGCCTTGAACTCACAGACATTTGCTTGCCTCTACCTCCTGAGTATTAGGATTAAAGGTATGCGCTACCACTGCTCAGCCTTTCTTTAATTCTTATATATGACTAGTAAAATCTGTACAGAATTTTAAGAATTACATACTTCTAACATTTATCACTTTCCAAAAAATCTCTGTGATGGGTCATTAAATAACTAAGTATTTTGTGAAAATCATGAAAACCAGTAAATAATAAGATAAATTATCCAGGGCTACATGGATGTACTTCTTAGTATTTAAGCCTCGTTAGGTATATTTAATGGTAGATGTCAAATTGATTTCATTGTAAGGGTAAGTTAAAAAAAATTTTTTTTAAAAAGGACATGATGAGCCTAGAACCTGGAACTGGAAAGCTGACTCAGATAACACAGAGGTGGCTGACCTTCCACAATGTCTTCTCACCAGTGCTGAGTTAACAGATTGTGACTTTTGGTATGCTAAGTCTCCTCTCAGTACAAAGGCTCCATTTTCTTTACAGTGATGTGTGGTCCACTAACCAACAGCATGCTGGTGGAACGTGCCTGGTGTTCTGTGTTTATAATGTCTGGGAAGCTTTCAGGCAATAAGGTTGGTATCTTTTGTCTGTCGTCTGTAACAGACATGCCATAGCTGGAGTTCCAACAGTTTCCTTGGCAATGAGATATTCTAGGGGTCTGAAGTCATATGTGTCAATTAGTCAAAAGGAGATGAGGTCCCTGGCAACTTGGATCACCATGTCAGCTGCATATGTTATCTACGGTGAGGGTAAGATGGAAATACGTTTTCCTGACTAAGGGATAATTATTTTGGATCTTTCTGGTATCTACAATCAAGTTTAATTCTAGCTCATTTTATCAGCATAATCTAAAGATGTAAGTGCACTGAATGTCATGGGAAGGCACAGTGGAGTGACAGTTTTGAGTTGACAAGATTAGAGAAACCTGAGTAATACTTCAGTAAGCTAAGAAAAGGATACACATACATTAAGACAAAGCATGAAAATGCCAGAGATGATAGTGTCATGATATAAATATTGGGGCTGTACTTTTGAGTAGAAACTCAGAATCTGGGAAATGACAGCACACATACCATTTCACAGGTTTGTCTTATTAGAGTTCTATTTCAGCCTAGTATGTGTAGGTAGGAAGTACCTCAAGAAGCATGGCAGCAGTAAGACACTCATACCTTAAATGTGCAGTACTCAATACAGCCAATAATTCAAGACAGTTGGAAATTTCTGGAAGAATAAGTAGATGTTGGAAAAACATCCAGAGCTCAGTGGATGACAGAAACCTGCAGTGCATAACTGCATAGTTTTCAGCCTGCTTTGTCTGCCTTAAATGGATGAGTTGTGTCATGAGGCTTCACTGGTTTTGGTGACACTCCTGTATGCAAGAAGTACCTGTTGATGTATTTCCCACTGCTTGAAAAGTCCCATACAGTCTACAATGAGAATGGTAGGGCCATTTAATCAAGAATCATACTGGCTTATTTAACAAAATTTTACACTCACTAGTTGCCAACCATTCATTCTATTAATCTTCACAGTGACTTCAGCAGCAAAAACTATTGTTATTCCTGATTTGGAACTAAGGATCTAAGGCACAGTATGGTGGTATTTTATTTGTACTGAAATGTGATTTTAATTGTATGTTAATAAATAAAGTTGCCCAGGGGTCAGAGATATTAGAGCCATAGCAAAAGCTGGGCGGTGGTGGCGCATGCCTTTAATCCCAGCACTTGGTAGACAGAGCTAGGTAGATCTCTGTGTGTTCAAGGATACAGTCAGCATTGGAGACACATGCCTTTAATCTCAATACCAACCATAGAAGACCTGGAAGTCTCTACAGACAGGCAGTGACGAGGCAGTCATGTGTTTGGGTTTACAACCAATGAAAAGACAGAACAGAAAGACTATATAAAGACAAACACACAGGAAGTAGGTCCTTTTTGGAGAGCTCTCTTGGCTGAAGAGGATCGCTGAAGCAGGAAGGGTAAGGCTCTTAGCTCTGAACTCTTGGCTTTCTTCTCTGAATTGGCTCTGTGTTTCTTATTTAATAAGACAGTTGGTTACATCTACAGCACAGAACCACATATCCAGTAGAAAGTGAAGATTTGACACATGAAAAGAGACATGTGAGCACTGGTACATGCACACACAGGCGCGCTCTCACACACACACACACACACACACACACACACACACACACACACAGAACTCACCTACCTTATATAGTATGCTTCTGCTCTCCTCTCCAAACCCTTTCAGTTAGAGAAAACAGCAAATATTAACTGATACAGGTTCTGTGTGCAACCTAGTGCTAAAGACTTCCTGTGCATTATTTCACCTAATCCTTTCAAGAATCCTAGGAGACAGGAGCTCCAATTTATTAATACAGGTCACATATTAGATACATTTTAAAAAGTTATGTCAAGGTCCAATGCCTTAAAATGAATGAACTAGCATACCAATCTTTGTCTCTTTGGAATATCTACTATGAAACAGTACAAAATAGCATAAAATAAGCAAGATAGATTAAGTAAGAAAGGGAATAGGGTGTTAATATATTTCAAATTGGATAGAGGAAAGAACATGAATGTAAGTATGGGAAAGCCAAGGGAGATGAGAACCTAAATGTTCTTATAGCACCAATGTAATAATTTAGTTTTCTGTAAAAAGGGGTATGTTTTATTCCTTGGTATAAATGTAATCATAAATTGTATTGTATGGGGCAGATGTGAGAGGAGGGACCATAACAGCGGGGGATCTGAAATTAACAAAACTCGTTCTGAAGTTTAGCTTGGGGGGCCCAGAATTTAAATTTATGTCCCCTAGCTGGATTGGAAAAATATGAGAGCCAAACTGCCAGGTTAGCCTTGGAGTTCTTGTGCTGCCCACCAAGAAGCATACATTCTGATTGAGTGTTGAGCACAGCAGGAAATATCATTACAAACCTAGAATCCAGATTTCTACCAGAAAATGTGAAGCATCTGGCAGTTTTGAAAGGTAATCTTTCCAGATTTACTTTCACATAAACTATACTTGACTACAGCCCCAGAAATTATGGGGGAAGATTGTTTTTAATGTAGTGGCTCCGAGGACAGCACAGAGCAACAGAAGGGAGGACAGCAGTTCATCTCCAGACCTTGAGCAGCACAAAACGGGACCCCTAGACCTCCCTTCCTTGTTAAGAAAGGTGGGTTCCCTTGGGTAGTCTTAAGGCTTTTCCCAGTTCCTCCTGTGGAGCACATGAATTTCCAGGGTGCCCCTTTCCTGAAGCAATTGGCCATTGATTACCCATTCGTTTGCTGGTTGTTATCTTTCTCTACAGGAAGCTACCTCAGGTTTCAAATTATCTTCTATGACTTTGCTGTGAACGCGAAATCAAGTTCATTTTTATTAGAAAGACATATTTGCTTATTTCTCTCTCTCTCTCTTCTTTAATTACACCTCCAGTTTTAAATCCATGTAAACTAAAGAGAAATAGAGTGTTATCCTCTCTGCTTCTATTTGTTGGAAATAAACGTGGTTTGGGCCACACCTACATCATAAAGAAAGCATTTTCATGGCTCTTGTAGCACTCCTCACATCTTTTAGATGATTGATTGCTCTCAGCGTAAGTCCTGTGGGAAACAAACAAGAAAAAGAGAAGGCCCAGATTAATCTGAAACTGGCCTTTTTGTAAGAAAACAACCAGGAAATAAAATGGGAAGCTTGAGACATTAGTAAGGGTCGATATGTGCCAGGTTTTTCAACATAGTGACATGGAAATAAGAGAAGAATCCCCAATTTATATAATTATAAAAAGACACGAAAGAACTCATTACCAGCAGAATACACAGTGTGTAACATTCTAACTGCACAAGAAATATAAAAGCTAAGTTGAAAGTACACACTGATCAAGACTTAGGCAACACCACATTATCCCTTCTTTTCCCCGGAAAGCAGAGCATAAATTTGGATCTTAATTACAATGAAAGCAAATGTGTGAAAGGAAAGTTTATTTCCTGTTGTTGCTTTGTGTAATTGATAGCATGACAAAGGATTTCACAGCTATTGTGTATGGCAGATAAGTAACTTGGGTAGAAATCTCGCCCTACATGGCAACCAAACAGCTGTTTATCATTGGCCTAATTATCAAGTAAATGAGATGCTAATTTCTATATTCATAAGGCATGCATGAGCAAGTGCTAGTATATGCAAAACAGGGCTCAGTGACAAACTTAATAAAATAGCAAGGTATTGGTAAATAGATACAAATGGTGTTTAAAAGCTAGGCCTTGGCTTACTGGGAAGCTGGGGTTTCACCATGCAGGCCCAATCATCCCTGCATTTAATGTATACATAGCCTGGCAGAGCTTTCTCCCCAGCTCACTAGTCTTTATTCAGCTCCTGCAGTGTCTATAGAACACCTATTACAGCGGCTCGATGGGAGCAAAATCAGACACACTGTGCAGATTGAGGGATGGCCATTTCCAGGATTGTGGCACCAGGCTTCCAATTTTCCCGGCACAAGATGGGATGCTCCCCCTTTTCTGGCAGATGCATACTATCAGAAAACCCCCCATAAAGGCTGGCATGAAGTTCTGTGCTTTTCTTCTCCCAGTCAATAGTGCCCCTGTGGGTAAAGTTTGCATAACACCCAGATTTCCTGTTTCTTTATTGATTTCAGAAGGGAATTATTAACTAAAATTGATGATGATGATAAAAGTAGTCATTACTTGGAGAATTAAAGCAAATAGCAAAGTGTGTGTCAATTTAAAAATTTTGAATTTATAGTCTAGATTAATGGGAAGGGAAATGATTTTTTTCTTTCCTCTTTTAAAAATGTGATTTCAGATTTTGAAATGTTGGAAAATGCTGGGGAAAAAAGCCTTTCCCTCTCATAGAACATTAGGACACCAATGTTAAGTGCTTTGAGACAGGTGATAGATATTAATGACGCTGGGCATCTTGGTGACCTGCTCACCCGATATCAGGCTGGAGGACAAAAGTGGAAGACTTAGGAAACGAAGTCCGCAGATCCCAGCCACACAGTCTGCGATCAGCTCTCCGTACTTCTCTTTTTAGAGTGAAGACTCCAGCTGTGGCATATTGAATAACCTCTAGCAGCATAGGGGCTACTGTGAATGATCGCACCCAAAGCATGGTGGTTTGTGCCTTTTTGTAACCTATTACATGACAATCCTGACTGAACATAGTGAGTCTATCTTTGCTCATTTGCCAGCCACAGCTGCTGAGTGAATGATGGGCATAGTGCATACATAATAACCACACTGCAATCTCCTGGAACTTGGTCCCAGTTGCATTTTGAATCTCTATCCTTGAAAATTATCAGCTTCAATACCTTGTTCTTTGGAATGGCAGTATTGTTAATGATAACTCCACCTTGCATTCATTTTATGGGTAGCAATGCTAATCTGACAGATTTTTACACCAAATCTGAGCATTCAGATTCTGCATAAGTCAAAGTCAGCATTTGGCAGCTGTAAGCACTGAAGCCTAGGTTGTGACAAGGTTTCAACTAGACTGCACACTCTGCTTGCTCTTCTCCCTCCTACTGCCGTGATCTAGCCAAACAGTGAGCAGTGTGTTGATCACCAACTAACTAGGTAATCCACAAAAGAGAAAGGCTCTGACTTCCAAAGTGACTATAAAACGGGACCTCTAATTTTTTTCTACACCCTAGTAATTAGGCATATATCCACATAGAATAAAAACACAGTTCATCACTTATAACTGGGAATTTTTCCTAACAGAATACCTCATTTTATCCCATTATTTTTACTTCATAGTTCAAATAAACTGATTATTCTCACCCATTTACTTCAACAAGCATGTAGTATTTAGCACCTTCTATAACCCCTAATGAACAATCATGTGTCAGGAGGACTCATTCTCTGCACTGGAAGATGTGAGTATTCACCGTTGACTCAGATCCTAGGGGAGCAAACAGTACAGTAGGAATTACAAGCTTGAAATCATTACCTCAGTCAAATTTCGGTCATTCTAAAATAATTGGATTCTGTTGGTTTGGGTCAAAGCTGACTTAATGAATTGTTGTGGAATAGTTTAAGTTTTACTTTTTCCCTAGGATCCAGTAGTATGAGTACCAGTTTTTGGAGCTATAAAGTAGAGTGAACATAGAAATTTTGAGATGAGATTCGAGCATGAACAGCAGTGGTGTACCCTGTAAGTCTCTTTGTAGAACTAGTGAAACATGGTTGTTGTTTTCGTTGTGTGTGTGTGTGTGTGTGTGTGTGTGCAAGTGTTCATATGTGGAGGTCAGAGTTCAACCTTGGCTGTCTTTCTTTAGAGAACATCCTCCTTGTTCTGTTGAGAGAGTCATCATTGATTGGCTTGCTAATTCAGCTAGGCCAAGTAACCAGGTATTCCCAGAAATCCTTCTGTTTCTGCCTCGCCAGCACTAGGATATCAGATGGTATCCACAATGCCATGCTTTTGATGTGGCTACAAGGGATAAAACTCATATTCTCATACTTAAACGGCCACCACCTTACCTCCTGAACTATCTGATAAATCCTTGGCCTGGAGATCCCAGATTGTTGTGTACCATGCTATTAATACAGCGACAAAGCAATACCAAGGACCGAGTTCCATCTTCCTGAGTGAAAGCTTTCAGAAGAACTGCGTGAGATTTGTCATTCCTTTTTTAATGTAATAATTTAATTAGCATTTTGAGAATTTCATACGATACATTTGGATCATATTCACCCCACCCCCCACCCCAGCCATTCATGTCTCTTATTCCTCATTTCAGAAGTATTCCCACCAATCCATCTCTCAACTTCAGGTCCTTTTTCTCTTTTAAATAACCTCCTGAGTCTAATGTATGCTGCTCATAAACGCATGGGTGTGGGGTCACTCTTTGGAGTGGTGTGAACCTACAATGGGCAGCACTCTTCGTATTCTTTTTTTAAAATTTAAAATAAAGTTTTTTTATACAGTGTATTCTGATTATGGTTTCTTCTCCTTCAACTCTTCCCAGATCCTCCCCACCTTCTGACCCACCCAAATCCACATCCTTTCTTGCTCTCAGGAACTGACTCATAATTTCCCAGAAGCCATCACCTGTCGATAGCTCCTCACTTAAGGGTGGGATTATGAACTTCTCTTCCCTTTCACAGTGTTAACAGTCTTGATCTGTGCAGGCCACCACAGCTACAGTGAGTTCATAACTAGTTTTCGGGTCACATCCAGCAGAAGATACTGTTTTGCTCAGGTCCTCCCGACCTCTGGCTTTTTACAGTCTTTCTACTCAATCTCCCATGATGGCTCCTGAGGCTTGTGTATATGGGGGTGGTACAGATGTTGTATTTGTGGCTAATTACTCCACTAATACATATTTTCTTCACTAGAATCAGTTGTGAGTTTCTTAATTAACCACTGCCTATTGCACAGAGACACTTCACTGACAAGGCCTGAAAGCCACACCAATCTATGAGTAGAGATATGCAAATCAGAGAACTGTTTGATACTATCTCCATTTGGCAGAATAATAGTAGTAGGTTTATCACTGGGATATGTAAACTCCCTGATCATAAATTGTTGCTCAGATTTACAGTGCTAAGCATACCTCTCCTTTCCTAAGTTATGAGCCTTAAATCCAATCAGGAAGCAGTTAGCTACCCCATAATATTTGCACCACTTGTACCCACAAGCATATCTTGCCACACTGGGTATTACTGGAGCTCATAGAGTTATAGGCAGGGTTAGACGGCTGATGGTATTTTGCCACAGCAGCCTTTTCTAGTACTGTGAAAGCCAACTAGCAATGGAAAATCCCTCGAGTTATTACCAACTTGATTTTTCCATATCATTTTGACCAAATATGTAGTCTTCAGCAATATGGCCTTACCATCAAGTTCTGGTGGACAACCAAGAATGACGGAAATAGCCTGAACTGTTTTGGGACTCCCCAGGACACAAGTGACAAATTGAGAGAAGGTATCCCACACCTAGAACTGAAATTTTTACTTGGCAATCTGTGACTTCTGGGAGGAACATTATCCCCTGTACAGGGTAACTCCTATTAAAGTCTTTGCTAGGAGTGTAGCAGAACTTAATAAATTTCCTGAACACATTAATCTATGAAAAAGTAGATCTGAAGAAAATGACTGCAAATTCAGAGACAATTATCATTGTAAAATGCAAAGTTTTACTAGGAAAAGACAGATCTACAAGGTGACCAAAATTGGAGTTCAGCTAGGAACAAAGAAACTTCCCAAAATCAAGTCCAACAAATTGAAAAACTTCCACAAACGCTTTGCAGGACTAATCATATATGAAGACCACTCTGTTTGACCAAGCAGAATCTCACACAAGCTGTTTGATTTCCTTAGACGTATTGTTCACATCTGCAAAAATTGTACAAATCAGGATGCCCCTCACATTTAATGCATATCACTTATGTCCTGGATTGAACTATCGTTTCTCCTTCTTCCAAGCAGTGTTTCTGTGTGTCCCTGCTGGTAACCTAACAGCAGTATCAGGGTGATGCTGTTTTGATTTAAATTCTCTACCAAGAACTGTGGACCATGCTGGCAAGGTGAATTCAAGCTGTCTATCTTCCAGGTGACAGAGTACTTCGATATTTCAAGGGAGTCTCACCCCTCTCTACTCCACACCTTCATTGTCAGGGTTGACATGGTCAACAGTTCTTTATTATAAGCCTGAACATTGTGTTTGATGATGTTCTTCTCTAGAGTTGGGGGCTTGGAATGGATTATTCTGGAACCAGACATTGAAATCTCATTCTCTATTTCTTTAGTGGATGATAAATAACATTATACCCTTCAATCAAGGGTATTTTATGTGATGAAATACATAGTTCTCTTCATAGACAGGATAACTCCTGTCTATGTTACCAGTTGTCTGGAAGCAGAGAGAGGGAGTGCCAGGAGCAGTGCTATGTTTTCTTTACAACATGTATTTTCTTTTAAAAAATCAATATCCTGATTCTCATTATTTTTAAAGCATAAAATGAACTGATAATCCATTGTTCTTTGTCAGCTTCTTCTGGTAACCTGAAACTTTGTATCTC
Organism: Peromyscus eremicus; assembly: GCF_949786415.1. Classification (NCBI taxonomy): domain Eukaryota; kingdom Metazoa; phylum Chordata; class Mammalia; order Rodentia; family Cricetidae; genus Peromyscus; species Peromyscus eremicus. Next base: position 118,338,444 of record NC_081421.1, on the reverse strand, counting down.
TCTCTCTTCTCTCTCCCCTTTAACCTTCCTTTTCTCTCTTTGTTCCTTTTTTTGTTTAATTTTATTTTTCCTTTGTCCAAGTTCTATGACTTGGACTAATTGAGTATCATTTCTTGATAATAGTGATCATAAATCACCAAGTGTCACCCTTAACTAAACATCACACTTTCTGTAAAAGGTGAGTGCGTCCACACAGTCCAAGCAGATTCGCTCATGCTCTTCACTTCCCAAGCCCACACTCACCAGGTCTTGAATGTAGTCAAACAAGAAACACATGCTTACATGTTGCATTTGGTCTTTCTAGTCAAATACTTGCAAGATGATAAGAATCGTGAATAATTGTACAACTGTAACGTAAGGTCTTATTGAGTTCATACCTAGGTTTCATTCATATACAAAACTCTGTGCATGGATTTTTCTTGTCTAATCTTCTGCAGTGCATACTGTACTTCCACATTTCATAAATTAAAAAAATGAATCCAAGAGAAGATAAAGACATTTCCAAAATTACACACTAATGAAATTTCCATTAGAATCTTGATACATGTCTTAGTCTGTGGAAGTTTTTAACAAAATAAATTTAAAATTTTATATAGTACATATAAAGAAAACTCTCTGGGAACAAAGAGATTTTGTTCAGGAGGAAAAATAGATTGCTGATAAATGTATGTAACAAGTTCCTTAGAAATAAAAGCATATCATCTGTCACAACCATTTCATTCCATCCCCAGAATCAGGAAGAGCCCCATGGGCTATGTAAGCTGGACATCATTCCGTGACAGAGTTTGCCTGAAATAAGGTTAGTAACTTCTGTAGAAAAGCAAGGGTTTGATTATCCAGTCTATTTGTTAGCAACATTTTCCATCCTGGTGGGATGTTTTATCACTCAGCTTTTCTCAAGTTATCCAAATCCTTGGTCTACCGCATAGCTTTGCTTTGCTTTCTGAGTAGCCTTTGAAATCTTTTTTCTTTTACAAGCTGTTCCTGATACACGGTCTTGTCCTAGCATTCCTTGGATTGCTAACAATATTGCTATTACTGCTGATATCTGACCTCTATGCATTACAGATTCAGCAGCAAAGTATGATTCTCTTGAAGTTTTCTTTTTTCCACAGCATCTTTTCAATTCTTCTTTTCTATAACCATCATCGAATCCTTCAAATTTATCCTCTTTATTTTTGGCACTTGCTCAATCATGCATGGATAGAATAAAACATACTTGCTTATTTTATTCTTGTGCCTTTCTTTGGCCAATTCAGAGGTCCTAGTGACAATAGACAAACCCAGCAACTAGAGGGCAGCTGTCATTGCTCAGAGAGTACTTTTGTGATGTCCAGTGGCACCTTTAGACTGATAACTGAAAAAGTGAAGTATTGTTACAATGATGTAGCTGTTTACTGTGAAACCATGTATGTGTTTTGTTGGCAAATAAACCTTTGGTTACTGCTGTTCTGCAGAGTCAAGAAGTTGACATGCCAGGGTCACAATATATGCTTCTCCTTGTTCAGAAGATCTTAGACATTCCAAAGGGACGGGGATGACTCACTTCCTAAACTCTTTCAAGCACTTTCAAAAATAATGAACACACAACATACCCCTGCTTCTGAGTTTTCATCTACAATGTATCTGTTTTGACTATGGATGTATAAAAATTTCCAATTGAATTACAGAGGAAGAGAACTAAACAAATATTAAATATAGAAAATAATATTTTACATTTCTAGATGTTCTAAAAATCCTATCTAACAAAATTGTTGTAAAATGAGCAAAAAAAAATGGGATGGAATCAATCATGTGTAATTTGATTCAAACAGAAACAAAATTGAAAGTAAAAAAAGAGTCTCAAATAAAACAAAATATTTTGATACATAAAACTTCCTTTACTCAACTGTTATATAAATCCTGTAGAAGAATATAATGTATCTGAATGAAACAAGATAATAAGCAATCAATATTTGCTCCATGTCTTCAACCAAACTCTTAAAGCATGACTCCCAGCAAAAATAAGAAATACTTAAATATTTTGGCTGCCTCGGTTCGTGACTATTTGTCATGGTGAATATCTGTAGACACATGGGAATATTGCTAGAAGCAGCTCTGTCTGTGGCTGTCAGAATGGATGCTGGTGACCTCCATGGAATGGAGTGACAGAATGGATAAAAGATGAATGTACAAGAGAATATACAATGAAAAAGGGAATTTAGTGGGAATTTTAGGAAGTTTTCCCCCCTTATGGGAAGAACTGTATAAATTTTTATAAGTTTTTATACTGCCTTTCAAGGAAATTCATAATAAAGGTCAAGAGCTCAACCATGATGTTTGAAATCATTCTATGTGAATTTGAAGAAATAGCTGTGAATGGTTCAAAGTTCTTCAGTTTTATTCAGGTCCCTGTAAAAGCCATCCTTCAATCCCTGATGCATCCATCTCACCAGTCCATTCTTAGAAATGAGTGAACTAGGACTGTGACAGCAGGTTTCAGAAATGCATCACTTTACACAGGCCCAGATCAAACTAAGAGAAGCCTCACTCTGATCACAAGACTTACTCATTGAGTGGGAACAGACATGAAGAGGTGGCCACCATAAAAATATAAATCATGAAAAGACAGACTGCATGGATTGAATCAAACCCAAACTTCCTTAAATGTAAATGAAGTAGATCAATTTTGGGAGCCTATGATGAAATAGCTCCTTATTTGGGCAGAGAGAGAGACATCTGGGTCAGAAGACTTGAAAATGTTATGGACTGGAGCAGCTAATAATGAGAAAACTGGGCTTGCTAGACAAGCTATAGATAGGGTCAGGACAGGGCATTGATGGAAGAATAATGGTTAGTCTCTTGGTTGTTCACAACTAAAATCAATTAAGTCTTTATCATCATGATCATCAAATGGCCAAGACCCAGATGGCTTGGTCCTTGTTGGTTCAATTGCTCTACAGATGAAGCTGTTATCTCTGCCTGTGTAGACATTTACCAAAATGCCATTAAGAAAAGGTTCAGTGAGAGAAGCTTAGACTGTTTGTGACTTCTTCTTAGATACTTTTTCCAATTAAAAAAATGAAAATAATTTTAATAGAAAAATGCAATTAGAACTTGTTAACAGAAACTGATGTATAAAGCTACAAGTGCTATTTTTCCTCCTCTTTGGCTGCCTTTCAGGAACCTTTTTTCCATCAACATTTATATAATAATAAGTTCCATATGCATATGTGATTTTAGATATACAAAACAAAATGTCTTTAGCACTATTATAAAAGAAGTGAATGCTATATCAAAGAAGGGTAGCACTCAGTTCTCTGGATGCCTAGACTAGATTGAGGCTGGGAGAGATAGTCTTCTTGTCACATATGGGGCACTGAGTTGAGGCTAGTTTGGTAGCAACTAGATTCTGAATCTTTTCTTTTTATTTGTAGGACCATAGCATCTTTCAGCAGATGGGAAAATCAGTCTTGGATCTTAAAGATGTTGCTGAGCTTCGTGGCCCTCAGATTGAAGCCAACCACAACTATTGAGGGTAAAGAATTTAATGTGGGATTTAGCAGAACGTACTGTCATGTTAAATAAATGCTATTATAAGTTATACCACAGATATGGTAAAGTGGCAGTTTGGAAATGCTATATAATTGATTTACTTGCTTTTGTGTTAATTTATGTAAAGCTATGAAGTCCCAGATGACCCACAAGAATTTTATTACTTTGTTAAATTGCTGTGTGATTGATTTTCATTGAGTTTTACAAAAGTAAGTAAATAAACCCTGAAATGTGGCATGGATACTGTCTCAACACCATTATTTTAATTTTACTGTATATTTGTGTAATAAAATATATACAAATCTCTATGTATTTATGAATATATATATATATTCATTGCACATACATACACACATATATACATACATATCCCTGATGGAGCATTTAATAGCTTTAACTCCTCTCTAGCTTTCCCTGGGCTGAATGCCAGGATCAGAGCTGACCACTGGCCTGATCTAGGCACTCTGATGTTTGTTTGGCAGCACTCAGATCTCTTTTCAACAATGTCTCCAGCTGCATTCCTTTCCTCAGCACCTAAGAATGTGGAGGGATCCTAAGAGTATCTTTATGACAGCATAAGATTCTTAGTCACAAGTATAAAATTCAGGAGACTTTTACAGCAGCAGCTGCTATGCTAGAATTGGGAGAAATAATTCTCCAGGTAATCACAAAAGATAAAAGGAAAAGGGATAAAAAGGAGAAATAGAAACAAATATATCATTCCCAGGCAAAATAGCAAGAGCGCAGGAGGGAAGGCTAAGAACCAGTGTTTATTGTGTTGTGACTATGGCTTCAAGGTTCCCATTAAGACCAGGGAAAGGAGAATTGCAGGAGTCAGATGTGAATGTCACAGCCAAGAAATGCTGTCATCTGCAATACTGCCAGCTCACTGGTCTCCAGGGCCAGAATTGTAGAAGCGGTTTTTCTAGTTTGAAAAAAAATCTAAAGATGTAAAGGGGTAAAAAAGCGCATATTGAGTTTTTCAAAATGTTTGATAGCCGATGATTGTGTAATGGAAAGAAGAGAGGAAGAAAGCTTTCGGGTAGAGCGCTTTCCCCTCAGATTGTGCACATTTATTAGGTAGAGGAAAAGTTTTTACAAGAAAGGCAAAAAAGAATGTGAGATTGAAGATTGTGGATATGCTCGACGGAGCCAGAAGTACAAAACAAAAGAAAGTATGTAATGAGGTTGCCTCATTATTTCATAAATGTTGGCTGTGTGATGAATTCTTATTGCAAAAGCTATGAGGGAAGGCAGATTCCTCAGATCCCTTGTGAAGGAACAGTGAAAACTCTCTGACAAGCAATCCCTTGAAAATAAGTGAGATCATTCATTTTAGGGGTCTCTGATTCTGACATCTGTGATGATTTGAAGGGCTTGGAATAAATTCAAGCGGATAATCCACTCAAAGCAAACACGTACACAGAACTTTCTAGCACACATTCCCACGTAGCTTGCAGTTTTTGCTTGCCTTAAAGAAATTCTTTTCCATGAGAAGTGTGTCTGCTGAAGCATGGCGTGCCGGTCATTATGGTATCTTTGTGGTTCACACTGTGCAAGCTGCCTGCTGCCAGCTGGAGCCAATGTAGTTTGGTCTCTAAAGATTTCTCAATCTACAGATCTAGGGTATCAAAAAATAATGGCTGATGTTTCCTTTTAAAGTGTTAAACCTCCTCAATTTATGGACAATAATTTGTAGCACTTCCTTTGAATACCTGGTAAAAGCATCTCTTAGGTTTGTTTTTAAAGTCCTCTTCAAGGCATCTGAGTCTTTCAGGTCCTCCTGTAGGACTTTGGTTGAACAGAATACACAATAGAGAGGCCTTTGTTCTATATGCCACTCAGTTAATTAGGAAGCTGGCTCATTGCCTGCCTGTTGAGTACTCCATATTTCTGGGCTTCCAAACCAGTGCCTGATTTTTCAATGTTTGATGTGTTGATGGACATCACACATCTTGCCCAGTACCTCCTCATTCCTGTTAACTTCCCAGTCCCACTGCATTGTCCAGCTTCAGCACATTAATTTCTACTTTATTAGTAGATGGCTTGAAAGGTATTGACCGTCATTCATTTCTAGGAAAAAAAACCCTTGACATCGATAAATATAATAATTTTTCAAATTTTGATTCTTTGAACCTCTTTTCATGCATCATAGTGATCAAATTCAACTATTATAATTCTCCAGATTATATCCAGTCTTGTCAAATGTAACACAGATTATTTTCATTTATTTTGCTTTGGCTACAGACTATCTTTTTCATTGAAAGACTATAATGGTATAAGCCTTTAAAACAATGCTTTGTTGCTATTGATTTACCCAAAGTGTCTTCTGAGGCTTTCATGAAAATTTTCTAGGATACATCATAAAACCTCAGAAGTACCCCCCGCCTCTCTCTCTCTCTCTCTCTCTCTCTCTCTCTCTCTCTCTCTCTCTCTCTCTCTCACACACACACACACACACACACACACACATGCACACGCAAAGCCTGCTAATGAAACTGCTGACTGACTACTGGGCTCAGTTCTTCTTGGCCCCTGCCAGGAAGCCTTGTTCTTCCATCTTTAATAAAGTGTGCTCAGTGATACTAATTTGAAGAAAAGATGAACAGCTAAGAATTATCCAGCCTTGTCAACTAGGTGAATATGGGATCAATCTTTGAGAAAATGGGTACAAGACATGAAGCAGACATGCTTCAAGGATGGCATGAAAATTTCAAGTTTACATGTAAGTGTTTAGTATATCTTGTAAAACAATCAATAAATATTTGGATATTATGCAAGTGAATCTGGAGGAGTATGGCTGTCAAGAAATATATTTTTGGAAGTTATCAGGATATACATGTATCTAAAGACCCGAAGTGAAGCATGATCCTAATTAGTCTTAACAATAAAAACCGAGAGTCAGATATCGAGGGTGAAAGCCTAAAGATCAGAGAAGCAGAGCAACAGCCACTAGAAACATCTTACCTCTACGAATCCTCCAACTGAATGGGGCCCAAGATCCTGTTTCCACCTGCCTTATATTCCTGTCTACACTTCACGATTGTGCTAGGATTAAAGGCATGTACCACTGTCAGGCTGTTTCTCTTTTAGACTTGTTCAATCTTGTGTAGCCAGGGTGGCCTTGAACTCCTGATCTTCCTGCTTCCTCCTCTCAAGTTCTGGCATTAAAAGTGTGTGCCACCACTGCCTAGCCTCTATGGTTAGTGCTTGTAGCTTCTCCTTCTGACCCCTAGGCAAGTTTTATTTGTCAGAACACAAACAAATATCACACAACACCAAAAGTGGACAACTTAACCCTCGATGTCTTGGTAATAGAAAGTGACTGACAGAAAATAGAAGACATAAAGGCACAGACAATGATGGACAGATAATCTTGAATGGACTCATGTTAGATTCAAGAAATGCAAAAAGAAAAGTTGTAGAGGGAAGAAATTAATTACCTGTTGAATACGGAGGTAACATATGGGAAGCCAAAATGATCTTAATGGTTTGAGACAAGCTACTGGCATCACAATTCACAATTAAATTCCATTTTAACATGAGCTAATATGAAAAAAAGTTTGTAACAATAAAATTCTAACCAAGCCCAGGCCAATGGTGCTGAGCATTAGTGCCTTGATTTCATTATAATAAAATTCTCTAGTATGAATTATTTAGTATAATGACGTTTTCCAGTTGTCTATAGAGTAGTTCTTCACTTATAATGAAAAAATTATAAAAATACAAACTGTTCCATGAAGGTTGATTTAAGTTAAAAAAATTTCATTCTCTAGGGTCATAGTGGTTTATCCAACGTGAAATGTGTTGTGCTTTGCAGAAGGTAGGCTCTGGGGTGTGCATTTACATGGACCTAATGGATTTCTTCTGTGTAGTCCAGCCTGGGGAGAAATGGAACAGTCAGTGTAACAAAGCATGCAACGGAATTGCTCACTCAGGTTCTCCAGATTGAAATAGTGGAAGTGGTGTAGCTAGAGTTTTCCTGCCTGGCCCACGATCAGGGCAAATCTCTCTCACCTGCCAGTCCCACAGATGCTCAGACCCAACCAAGTAAACACAGAGACTTATATTGCTTACAAACTGTATGGCCATGGCAGGCTTCTTGCTAACTGTTCTTATAGCTTAAATTAATCCATTTCCATAAATCTATACCTTGCCACGTGGTTCATGGCTTACCGGCATCTTCACATGCTGTTTGTCATTGTGGTGGCTGGCAGTGTCTCTGACTCAGCCTTCCACTTCCCAGCTTTATTCTCCTCCTTGTCCCACCTATACTTCCTGCCTGGTCACTGGCCAATCAGTGATTTATTTATTGACCAATCAGCAACACATTTGACATACAGACCATCCCACAGCAGAAGTGGTATGTTTTTCCTCTTTCCTCTAAAATATTCTTCTTTTGTTCTTCTCATTGCCATGATTCTTCTTCCAATGTGGCATGTCCTCTGCCCTGCCTCTGCTCCTTCAGGCCTGCCTCACCTCTCCTCTACCTTCCTCCCTCCCTCCCTCCTTGGCTTTCACATTTTCTTTTAAAGAATGATGGTTTCTTCAAGATGATGTAAAGAGGTGTTTTTGGCATGCTCACAGATCTGTCTCCCATGAGCTGCTTTTAGAACATCTCAAGGTACACATGAAGAGCTGCAAAATGGGGCCTCTGTTGACAGGAAAAGTAGAACTTGACTTTTAGAAGAAATCGATGTGCTTTGTATCCTTACTACATTTGTTTATTTATTTGGTGCTCTGTACCAGCTTAGCTGCCAGCTCTGTTCCTTCTGATAATTTTTATTTCAGTCTGGGGATATGGGAGGCATGCTGCTCACTTAGGCTTTTGGTTCAGGCTGTGCATTAAGCATAGAACTCATTTCATTCCATATGATCCTAAGCAAGTAACCTGCATGATATTCAACAGGGGTAACAGAAATCTTAAGGACACTTAGGAAGCTACCTTTTAAAAAATATATTTTATACTCTCTATGCATACTAACCCCTGAAACCTGTATTATGTTATGTAAGATCTTCAGACTGAGAGAGTATTCAGTAGGAAGAAAAGCAACGGTAGGCCATGCTTTTCTTCCTTTTCTGCCCTCTATGGTCAAATGAGACTTCACACTTTTTAAGTTCAGAAATCTTGTCTCTTATTTCTTTGTTTCATAAGCAAGGAAATAAAAACACTGGCATGAGTGTGGTCTTAGAAGTGAGAAACATCTGAGTTCTAACTATCTGCAGTATCTAACCATGGATAGGTTGCTTGATCTCCATGAAGCTCATTCCTTTCATCTAATAGAAATCTAATATTCACAAGAAAGTCTTGAGTGCTGGTTAGTTGGTATCAAGGACAATGGTCATGTGATGCGTGTGGGCAAGACCTGGTATAGAATGCCAACTCTCAAGTGCATTGCTGTTTCTTTCTCTCTGGGTGAGACTTAGATCCCATGTATACTATGGAAATTGCCTCATGCTACATGTTGATGTGAAGATACAAATAGGAAAGCATGTTAAACCATCTTTAGCTTCACTTGCCATGTGGAATTATTATGATTTGTAAGTTACACTTCAAGACATCACTAAGCCAATTTTGATCTATCACAGTTATTGAGTACCTACTACATGCTTAAGCCTCTGCTATGTGAGTTGGCATATTCAAGATTAAAAGCACAAGGCTCTGAACTCCAGGAGCTTACATTCCAGTAAACAGCATGAATCATAACTTGTATGAATCTTTTTTTAAGGTAACTTCCACACTATGCTACCTATTCACTAGTTTCAAACTCAAACCTATGCAAATTTTTCTGCAGAAGGAAGAGGACATTAATTCTAACTGGAAGATTATAACATCTCTTTGTTTAGTGCTGGTTGAATTTAAGAGGGAAAACAAAACAAAGGAAAACTCTATCTCTGTGTATTTAATCTACTTGGAAGGACTTTAATTACTCAGAAGAAAAAAGAAGCATAGAGCAGTAGGCCCTTGGTTAACTGGGATATGCTGAGTTGATGTGGATTTGACAATGGTGGGTGCTGTGGTGGTCCTGAATGATTTGTAATATCAAATGCTTAACTCCAATGGGTTTATTATTTTATAGATTCAAGAAGATATTCACTTGTGAAAACAAAACAACAATGTAAATAAATGTGTAATCAGCTAGAAATAAATGAATGATTTAAAGATTAAGAGTCAGGGGAGTGTTGGCTGTCACTGAAGTGTGGCATGTCATAGAAATTAAACTCACTGTACAGTCATAACAGAGCAGAATACCAACAAGTTTAAAGTCGCATTACAGGAAAGAGTTTTATTTAAAAGATAAAGCTATGGCAGAGTAGAAATAAGTCAAGAGGAGTCAACAGAGGTATTTCATGGAAGATTAACTTGAGGGTTTTTAAATCTTAAGTATAGCTGTTTTTTTATGGGATCCTCAGATACATATTAGGAGGCCAAAATCAGCTACATATTTGATAGTGTTTGGAAGTTGTCCCCTATAAATCCCAACTATGAATAAGCATGCCATAAGGATATTACCCTCACCAATGTGTTAAGTGTTCTTAGAAGAAGGGAGAAGAGGTCTCTGTATTGTACAATTGCAAAAGAGAAGAATCATCTTCAAACCCAGACACAGCATACACTAGTTCGGATAAAGCCTTGATCTTGGACTTTCTACCCTCCAAATGTGAGAAAACATGCTAGTTCATTTATTCAACCTGTCTACAGTGTTTTTGTTCTAGCAACCTAAACTGACGGAGACACTTCTATTCCCATAGTAATGGGAGGGTGAAACATCCATCCCTTTGCTTGGAGAATATTCAGAAACTCTCCTGGAAGATCAAACTAGGGTGCACGATGTTTGTATTCTTCAAACTGTGATATTGCCTCTTTCAAGAATCCTAGATCTGTAAGGAAGATTAAGTAGTTTCCTAGTTTAACTGGGAGGATTCTGTACCTAATACAGATTATTCACCAAAATAATTGAAGGTATTTTAATTATTTATGTAGGAAAGAAGGATTTTTATAAAGCTTTCCTAGGCTTGGGGAGAGGACTCTGTACAAAGTATTTGCTACACAAGTGTGAAGACCTACGTTTGGATCTCTAGTACTCTGGGCAATGGAGACAGGATCCTAGGGGTTAGCTAGCTGGCCAGCCTAGCTAATCACTGAGCCCTTGGTTCATTGAGAGACATTGTCTAAAAGTAAAGCAGAGAGTTATAGAGGAAGATACCTGACTTCAAACTCTGACTTCCACAGGTACATACACAGATATCCATCCACATGCATCTCTCTCTCTCTCTCTCTCTCTCTCTCTCTCTCTCTCTCTCTCTCTCTCTCTCTCTCCACACACACACACACACACACACACACACACCTGTGTGCGCATGAAAAGAGATTCTCCTATGAGTTAGGATTCAGTATCTTCTTGAGGAACTGGACCTCAATGACTATTCTGTTTACAATTTAGGGGTAAAGATAGCCTAGTTTAGCTACTTCAGTTACAGTCATACTAGATTTACTGTGAATTCTGAGGTAGGGGATAGAGGATTGAGAGATGTGTGATTAGAGTAATGGACATTGTGTATGCAGATCCTTAAGTCTTATATCAGTGGCCACTAGAAAGTACCCACTACACAGCAGATGCTGGTCAGCATATTAGACAGAATGATTTAATCAGTAGATGTCAAACAGCTTCTGTCCTTAGCCATGGTAGTAGTTGCATAATGGACCGTGAATGAAGACCATAAGAGCAGGAAGCTTATGCATGAGTTAACTCATCTGCTTGCATTCTCTTTCTCTAAACTCAGTGAACATCAGAGATCAGTCTAGTCTTGAATGGAATCTTTGGGACCTCTGTGAAGGAAGCTGAGCCTCCATTTAATGGCAAGTACTGTTAGCCAAAACCCACAAAGAAAGAAATCCAGGTCAGGACAATGTGGTTTGGACTGAGGGACATCCAGAGTATTCAGTTAAGGAGGAGATGATGGTCATCTGCTGTTGCCGCAGCAACAGGCCCTGTGTTGAAGCTTCTTACCAGCATGCTTAATGTGAGAAATGAAGCCAGAAAGGGAGAATGTTTGCTGTTACATTAAAGAAGGTGAAATTTCATGTCTGGAGGAATAAAAGGCCCTATCAGGACTGTAATAAAAAAATGTATGATTTGTATGAATGTTGGCTTTCATTGGAGGGGGTTGGTGAAGCTGTTAGTATAAACTGGCAGCCACACACACATACACACAAAAAAATAATGTGAACAATTGAATAAAATTTGAAGAATAAATTTTATTTCTCTCAATTATCATAGTAATCAGTGTTTCCATGACCATTTTCTCACAGTGTAGTAAAATCACAAAATTTAGGGCCCTTTGGCAAAAGTAGAGTTATTAAAATAATGTTCACACTCTTAAACAGCCTATTTTGTTTCAGGCTCAAGACAAACATACAAAATAACGTTATCTTTTGGAGTCTAGAGACATTCCTGAGTAGTAATATCATTGACTCAATTTTAGAGAAAGGGAAACCATGACTGGGAAAGGTTAAAGACCATGGAAGATTAGTGACTAAGTCACCAATTTAGAGATTCAAACTAGTTCTTTCTGATGAAGATACACACTTTCAATTAACTTGCCATAGTAGCCATCAAAATTTGTTCCCAATGAGGAAATTCAACAATAGATAGTACTTAAGTAACTCTTTTCTAATTAACTGTGTTGTGTTCTCATATGGGGAGTTTTAAAATAGGAACAGTCAATGCTCTTTAATTTTAAAAGTGTGACAAAGGAAATCCTTCTTTTTTGTTAGCCCTGTCTACAGTACTTCAGGTGATTGTTGATAGTCCAAATTGAGTTTCTTGGTTGCTACAGCTTATATTAATGATTATATATAAATATAATAAATAAATGTAATAAAAAAGTGTAATAAATACAAATTTAACTGTCTATCAAGTTAGAAGAATAATGAAAGACATTATATTCCTTCTAAAGTAAGGGATCAAAAATAAAGTATTGCAATACAAAATGGTAATTTACTTTTGGGGAGGGATTTATTCTTAGATGTGGGGAAATGTCTCAATAAACCAGGGTAGAGTTACATCTGTAATGAGGGAAATGGCACTTTGTCGTTATGCTGTCTATATAATGCAAACCAGGAGCTGAGAAGTAGTTTATTTTAAATTGCTTTTTAAGACTGTTGAACTCCTGTTGATTTATATACAAGATTGATGTCAACATGTTCTTTCTGCTTCCATTTTCTATGAAAAGAATATTAATCTTTGATTACCTCCATAATCATGGGAATAGGAGTTTACTGGGGTGTAAAGTTCATTCTTGATTATTTTTCTTAATAATACAGTTTTTACTTTTAAAGTTCTGTAGTTTTCTCTATGTTGGAAATGTGAATAGGAGGTGTGGATTCTGGAAGATATTAGTGGTCAACCATATTCAAGCAATCCTATCTTATTTAAGCTCATCTGTAACTGAAGCCTTCAGAATCATCTTATGGACTTCAGGTTGACCAGATGGTCTAAGATCTGATCTCTTTCCTTCTGACCATCCCTGAGGCAAAAGCCATTCATTTCCTGCCTCTTTTCATATGTAAAATCTAATTATATACCTAATGCTGTTTAAGTAAAAAGAAAACTCTGCTGATACATCTTTGATTTTGATTCCAGTCTCTTTCTGCCAAAATTATTTTGTGGCTTCAATGTGAAAATGATAGTTCATGGACTCTTAGCCATATAAATTTACCTTTTGAAGATGGTTGGTTTTCTTGTTCAGTCATATAAATCTAAACTTGAGTAGTGGTAGTTCCCTAGTCTTCAGAGTTTAACCATTGAATTGAGAATCAGACAAATTAGATCAAATTTTCAAATGACAATTTTAATAAAGCAATATTATACAGAGTAATCTTAAATATGTCATATGTAAGCCTGAGACATTACTAAGGAAACTATTGATACAAGAAAAGAGGAAAATCTTTAATTACTGATGTAGAAGAATTTGAAACTGACACTCTCACATCCAGAATAAAAAAAAAAAAAAGCAACAAATTGAAAACCCGATATTTTTCTTGAGCTCATCAGAAGATTGATTTTGCAAGGCAAATGACTACCTCCAGGTCTGGAGAGATGAAAGCAGACAACAGTAGCAGAGACTTGTCAACAGTGTGAGTGGGAGCCGCTGGAGACATCTCTCTGTGTGAATGTCTCCTTGGTAGTTTGGAATACTTGCTAGATTCAGAGTATAAACTAGCTTGAGAACAAGAACTACTGGGGACCACAGCTTGGGAACAGGCACAAAAATATATTAACCAGCTGTGGAGCCTGCATGGGACTGGACTGGACCTTCTGCATGGGTGAGATAGTTGTATAGTTTGGTCTGTTTGAGGGGCACCTGACAGTGGGAATAGGATCTATCCCAGGTGCATGAGCTGGCTTTTAAAAGCCCATTGCTTCTGGTGGGGCATCTTGCACAGTCTTGATGCAAGGGGAGGGGCCTGGACCTGCCTTAGCTGAATGTGCTGGCCTTGCTGACTCCCCATGGAAGGCCATACCTTTTTGGAGGAGGGGTTGAAGGGTGGGCTGGGGAGGAACGGCTGAGGTGGAGTGAGAGGAAGGATGAGGGGGGAATCTGTGGTTGGTATGTGGACTAAATAAAAAACTTTCTTAGTTAAAAAAAAGTCAAAAAAAGAAAATATATTAACCACTTGGAAAAATGAAAGAGAAGTACTGGTGTGCTGTGCATCTTATATATTCTCCTTCTCTTTATCCATGCTTTCCATTTGTGAAAATTTGTATTATTATTTTTTTAAATGCTTGCCAATTCTTTCTTAGGAACACTCACAACAGCATCCTTATTGGTATCAGGGTAGGTTACACTGTTGACTTTTGCCAATGAAGTGTTAGAAACTGGGAAGAAGTAACAATGAATGCCTGATTAACTAGAATGTATTTTCCTTTTCCTACTATGCTATCAAGCAATGTTAGCCAGAACCAAGGAGTGTGAGCACAAGTGGATCCCAGCCACATCTTCCCAACTGACTGAATGAAAGTAAGAAATCATTCAACATTGGTTGTAAGTCAACAGAATTTTAGAGTTGTTTGTGTCACAGACTAACTTGATCTAAACGTACCCATAGACATTCTACAGGGTTAGAAGTGCCACACTACTTTAAAAACAACAGTTTCCTTACTTTTTTATAATAGCAGTTATTAGATGACACAGTGTTCTCGATACTGTATAAAGGTTTTCTAAAGGGTGCACTTGATAATAATTAGTAATATCTCCACAGATACAGTCAACTAGGTCATTCAATAAGGACTTCAGATTAAGGCACATCTTATCCATTTAACAATCTGTGTACTTCACTAAAGAGACTATGGTAATGAATAAAGAAAATACTTCACATGAGGGTCTGTAAAGTGAGTATAGTTGTAGTGAAATGGTTAAAAATTATCTCAACTGTGAAAACTAGAATGTGTTGTGAATATATGTAATTAACATCTATTTCTCTTCACCAAATACTTAGTTGTTGCTTTGTCTTTGATATTACAGGCCTGATTTCTTTCTGCCTTCACTATAGAAAATTTTAACCATGTTGTGTTTTTAAAAGACATTTTTATGCTAGTATGCTGTTTTGTGAGGGTGGTGGTATAAGAGCATGTATATGTATGGGTGAGCATACATGTACAGGAAGGACAAATGAAAACATTGGGGATCCTGCTGCATCACTGTCTAACTTGTTACTGTGAAACAATGCTTCTCACTGTACCTGGCATTAGGTTGAAAACTAGCATCTCCCAAAGATAATCGTCTCTCCACCTATCACAGAGTTAGAATGACAATCTTTTGCAGCCATATCCAGCTTTTT
This sequence comes from Peromyscus eremicus, assembly GCF_949786415.1. Taxonomy (NCBI): domain Eukaryota; kingdom Metazoa; phylum Chordata; class Mammalia; order Rodentia; family Cricetidae; genus Peromyscus; species Peromyscus eremicus. Next base: position 118,323,065 of record NC_081421.1, on the reverse strand, counting down.
ATGTATTTGCTGGGAATTTGAATTCAGATTATCATGCTTGCACATCAAATGCTCTTACTGGGCCACCTCTCCACTATGCTACTTTTTTTTTCTTTCACTCTTTGCAAAAATTTCTTAACTCCTTCACTTATAATTGCTCAAAGTGAACTTTAAATTTAATAGTTATCTATATTGAAGGTTGTTTCCTTTGGAAATGAGCTAGAAATTGCCAAATGGCAGTTCTAATCACCGAGACATAGCTTCTGTTTTTATGGAGTAAAGCTTTGTTTAATAATAAAAGTGTTGTTGTTGATGATGATGATGATGATGATGATGATGATATAATGGGTGCTGTTCATTTAGATTACATAAAGTTCTAGGTGCCACACTTTATATTTCTTAAGAATTGTTTCCTTCAAGTCTCACAAAAGTAATACAAAATGATTACTGATAAAAAATTGGCTTTCATAGGGTAGTCAAACAAGTTGCAGAGTTTCTGGCTCTTTGCTAATGTGTGACATCTTTCACATTCTTTGGAGCTGTCTGTCTTTGGTCTTAATGTTCTGCCCTCTGCTATAATGAAGGAGTTCCAATGAGGATGATTCTTTGAAAGAAAAATTCAATTGCTCTTTGATAGATAAGTTGAAAACTATTATTTGTACTAGGGAGAAATTTGCCCATTTTGGTTCTTGGATAAGACCATTATGCATCTTCCTGACCATTGGCCTTAAATTTATTAGGGTTCTAGGATGGTTAATTTTGACTTTCAACTTGATAAGATGTAGAATCAGCTTAGACACATCTCTAGTTAGGTTGTGTCCATAAAGGAATTTTCATGAAGGATTAACTGGGCAAGAACCTCCCTACCACCCCAGTGGGTGGCCCTTACAGCAGGCAACCCAGATGTAAGGAAGCCTTCTTGTGCTGCTTGCCTGCCTGGTGAGTGTATTAATATGGTGGTGGTGCTGCCACCACTGCTGCCATTGCAACATCCTTTCCTGTCATCAAAACCCACCCTTTTCACTCTTTCAATGTGGACTGAAGACCCATGGTTCTCCTGGAATCCTCCAAACCGTCAGTTCCAGACTGGTACTGTTGAGGCATCTAGCTTCATGCACTGGTGTGCAGACAACCTTTATCCTAAAACCCAAAATAACCATTTTTTCTTAAGTATTCATTATATCATTTCTGTTCCTCTAGAAAAGCCCAACTAATACACATGCCTGGTATAGCACATGTCTCAAAGAAGTAATGAGTGAGTAGTGAAAAAGTTAATCATAATTAAGGCTTAACCTCTAGGGAGAGGAGACAACTCTTTTTTTTTTGTCATCTGTCTGTGTTTTGGGGTTATTTGTGGTATATTGGGGCAATTTATATTTAAAGTAAGATCAGTTCTATAGCAATGCTTCTAATATCATTAAAATGAACGAAAGGAAATTCTAAGCTAGTGGTCATGTGTGTAGATCAGTGTCAAATTCTGTTGAGAAAGCAACCAGAAGACATGTAGAAAAGGGAGATTCCAACCAAAAGAGTAGGAGTGGGGTCCCAAAGCTATCTATGTCAATGGAACCTTACTGTATCAACTGGACATAGACGGTAAAGCCCAGCAGACATGGAACCTCCTTGTCACTCCACACTTCATGTACCCTGGGTCCAGTTTAGAGTCAGAACACTCATTTCCATCTGTGAATGACACATGACAACATTTGCTGTGGCTGTAACTATAGACTAAGGACCTTAAGGACCTTACAGGAATTACGTCCCTCCAGTGTTCGATTGTGAGCTACTCATTTAACCAGTTTATCACTCACTTTCCTGAATTGTACAACAGTGACAATGTTGTGCACATCTAGTGAAGATTTTATTATTATCAGGAGCTACAGTGATACATAGGTGTGACAAGAAAAAAACACTGCTACAATTTACAACAGTTCCTAACTGGTCCATATAACTTCTACTCTCACTTTGAACACAAAAAATGCTCTATAGAAGTTTAATTCATGAAGCTGCTACCAGAAATTATAATTAATAAAGAGTAGCTAACAATTCTTTTCTTATCCCTCTGTTATCATCTTCACCATCCCTGATATTCCTGTCTGCCAGCTAGACATATTTATGGAAGTAAAGTGCCCTGAATGACCTTCTTCTCATTGTCATCCTTATATATACATCTCCATATAGATGTCCAAATTCAAAACTGCATACTATCTGCCTTCACATCTAAGCCCTTTCCAAATGCTGCCCATTTCACATTGGTGATATTTCTCACCTCTCTCCACTTTATCTGCTTAATAGTTGACACACTAGCTGTCATCCCACTTGTCTGTTACAGCTCTTATTTATTTGATTTCTTTGTTTCCAAATTCATTTCCTGTGGTTCATCCTTTCAGCTATCTTAGTCTTGCAAAAACACATGAGACCAAACAGGTCCCTTTCTGAACACTGTCATTGACCCTTTATTTCTTATTGAATAAAGCATACAAATAATATTAGTGTGACATTTGTGGTCAGTACTAAATTGGGATCAATTTTTATATTATATTTTTTCTTATCATCATTTTTTAATTTTACATGCAGGAAAATCATTCTGTTTAGTTCTAAGAATAGAACCTCATGTTTCCCTACCCTGGGGCTTAATCCATGCTGAAATAATTTTATCTTCCCAAGTTTGAATGGCCCTTACTGCTTTCACATTGAATTATATTCAAGAATGTTGTTATGTACTAAATCATGTCTTGTAAAACGTAGATGTGAGCTCTGGCTCCATTGTGACTATTACTGGAGACAGGGCTCTTAGGAAGTAATCACAGTTAAATGAGATTATAAGGAGGTCTCTACACTGATAAAATGGAGATACTATAATAAAGACAAATTCTAATAACCATATATTTTATATCTCATATAAAACTATATCAACAAGTTGATCCCTTTAAATGAAACGCTGTAGATGTTCAGACCTCTAGAACTTGGAGAAAATGAATTTCTCTTGTTTAAGCCTTCTACCACAGGTTGTTGCTTTGTGGCAGCTCTAGCTGGCAGACTTATCCAAACACACTGTTTTGATTTTATCAGATTCTTTACTAACATCCACACACCAGGGATGAAAATTCTCAGGGACTTAAACCTAATACATAACACTTAAAATAAAAGCTTAAAACATGTAAAAATCTAACACTCATAACAAGCTCCTCAAGGAGAATTGCTCAGTGTGGTAACCTTTCTATTTTTTAACATGTCATGTTATATTACACAAAACCAGTGCTTGATAAATATTCAATTAATGAATAAATGAATGAACAAACAAGGATCTAAGACAGAGAAAGGGAAACAATGCAAATGTCTTCTGGAGAAAACCAAGTCATTATGAGGATGAATGTTTCAAGGTGGTTTTCAGGCCATGGCTCCATATTGTTTTATTTACTCGTTTGAGCATATCTTTATTAAACCATTCTCCATATTTAGGAATCATTTTAAATAATTATATAAAAACACACTGTTTTGTTTTTATCAGATATTAAACTTTTCCTTTCCTAACATCCACACACTACAGATGAAAATTCTGATAGGACTGAAGATGGAAACGTCAACAGTTTCAAAGGAAATTTAAAAGTTTTCAGAGGAGCAAAAAAAAAAAAATGTAGTTTTCCTGCAGCTAAGTTTTTGCCAACTGCATATCGGTATTTGTAATCTGAATAGCTGGAGTGTTTTTGTTTAGAAAACACTGAAGATGTTATGAATTTAGGAATGAGTAGGAAGGAAGTGTGTTGAATTAGCATATGCATGCTCACATCTGCAGGAGAGAGCCTGAGAATGCTTGGAATATTATATCCTTGCAAGGATGTGTGGGAAGGAAAGGAAATGAATTGAAAATGGAGATCAGGGAGGGGGTATTTGATGTTTGAGTCTGAAATAGCTTTTCTTCTACAAACTTCTGCTTTTATAAATTTTCTCTTACAGAGTCAATCTTATAATTTGAATTCAACAAACAACAAATAATAATGATTATAATGCTGTCATGCCATCATTAATTATTATGCAATTTGTTTTTAAGGTATAGTTTATTAGAAAACTATCACCATTATTTTCATTACACACTTCCATGTTTAAACCATACGAACTATATGATTAAAGTAGTCACTTCATCACTCCTGACTGCTACAAATTACCATCTATCCAGAGAGGAGAAAGCTGTCTTGTCTTAGTCCATTTGCATAGCTACATTAAAGACGTTTAATTAAATTTCAAAGATCAGAAATGCTTTCTTTTCACTTATAGCTCTTCATGCTGGGAATTCCAAAATCGAGGTCCTGGCATTGTGCGATGAAACCTGTCTCTTTTCCATAAACCAGGCTGTGTCGCTACAGTCATCAGAGAGATCAAACTGCATCTTCATATCTAGAAGGCATAGGGGCCAGGGAAGGGGATGGACTCTCTGAGGTTGCTTTTGTAATCCGTTCTTTAAGTGAACTAGTTCCCCAAAGAACTCACAAGTTACCACTACAGTATACAGGGAGGGGTATGCATTCAGGCTGTAGCATGTCCCGTGTGAGTTCACAGGATGTACGACTTTCAGACATGGTGCATTAGAAGAAAGAAATCTGTCAAATCAGCTCCCCTTTGAGAGCTTAGAAAAAGAACATTGTTTATTTGTAAAATTTAAATAAATTCTTACTTAAGAGTTTGTTCATAAATTTGTTTATTTATAAGACAATTACGTATTGAACATTTGCAACAGGCAGAGTGCAAGACAAGTTTCTTCTCTCATGGAGCACCCATTTAAACAAAGCAAAGGAGGAAGAGGCAAAGAGGAAAGAGGGAGGTTTGGGGAGGAGGGAGGGGAGAGCCTAGCACAGAGTGAGGGGACAAGCAGTTCATAGGCTCTGTTCCTTTGATCAATAATAGGTGTTGCATTCTGTGTTAGGCTCTCGAGGAAATTCTTCGTCCTTTTCTGTTTTTTTTTTTTTTCTTATTTTTTAATTGCAGCCTAGACACTGTAATATCATGGCACTGCTTTCTGAATAGTCTAGTTTTGACTCATGGTATAAACTGCAAACCTATAAATTTTCAGATCCCAATTCCCTTTCAATTTCCCTTTCAAGAGTAACCATCACCACAGCCCCTACTGTTTCCCAAGAATACAGCATGTCCTACCCCGATACAGCCATGAAATCATTGTCAGACTGGAACATGCTCAGGAAAACAGAATCATTAAAGTAGGATCTAATGAAAGTCAGATCATGGCATCCCACCAATATCTCCTTTGAAAAAAGAGAAATGATCATCTGAAAAAAAAATTAAAAGACAAAAAAAAAACCCAGCAATTTGATCAAACATGTTATTCTAGCTTCTCCTTCAACAGTCTGCATTTTTCCAGCCATTTCTTTCTAGAGATTGGAAAATTGGTCTAAAACCATTGTGGAGTCGTCACAGCAGTGGAACCTCCTACAATGGCCTTGAGCCAAGCATTTCCTATTACAGGTTTTGGCACAAGGTGTTGCTTCGAGTGTAGCCCTGCTTCTCTTTGTGTCAGCAGACCCACACTGCAGTCTTTATAAGGCATGGTGTTTATTAGGGCTTGGCCCTTTATACCACATATAGTCTACATATTGACATAGCTCTCCAAGGATTTACTCAAAGCATGTCCTAAATGCTACTCTCAGTCAGTTATGTAACTATCCATCCAGACTCAAATTACTGCCATAGGAAATGTTAAAGTTTTGTGTTTTACACATTGCAAAAAGGAGAGAGAAAAAGAAAGTTGCTTTGGGCTGCTTGCATGTAAAAATGTCATGTACATGATAGAATGGCCTCAGTTCAAAATACATATCAACAGTACACATCCATGAGATGAAGCCCAGAGATTTCCCACTGGTGATACCTGTCATTTAAGTAGGTGAAAAAACATGAATGCATTCTCACACAGAGGTTTCAGTGTGAAGCTGAGGCCATGCTGTGAGGACATTTAAAGCTCTTGCTTGTGAAGAAATGTTGTGCTGTGCACTGAGAGTGACTCCTGTGAGGAACTTCTGCTGGTATTGTCCTTTCTTGCTATTGTTGCTGTAATTATGTAAATGAGGGTTCTTTCAGAAATGATTGACTTGATTTTTATTACCTCCCTTGAGAACCAAAGGCCATTTCTTTATTTCAGGTGCTATAACTTAAGTTTGGACCTCCCTCCCTCTCTTTCCTTCTTGATGTTGCACAGTTCGATGAACAACATCTTTAAGCATTGATTTAAGATAACGAACAAGTAGAGGGATGTCTGAGATCTGTTTGTTTGGTCTTGTCATTAACCCTGAAGAGCACTTTGTACATCTGTACTTTTGCTTGTTAGTAGATTATGGGCAATTGTGTTCACTTTCTGAAACAGAAGTAGAAAAATGAGCTAAAAAGACTAAAAAGACCAGGAAATGCTGTTCAGTACCACCAACAGAAGCAGCAACAGGCAGCTCACCTTTGCCCATGTCAAAACCTATTGTATTCAAAAGGAAGGATGAGAATTCCATTATGTCATATTAGTAAGGGTACTTTTCAAGGGTATAAAGTGAGAATTTAAAATTTGCAAAGCCTTTATTTTTTTATCCTGTTAAAAATTGATTTTTATGCAATTTTGTAAAATTAAAAAAATGGTTTTTCAAACATTGGAGGCTCTGTTGCTTGTTTACAGATAGATTAACTGTCTTTAAAATGGGGCTAAAACTTTATACATTTGATGTGCATACAAGTCACTTGGGGTGTTGTCAAAGTGCATATTTTGATTAAGTTGGCATTGCAGATGGGATTCTCTGCCTTAATAATCCCCAGGTGACAGGAAGCTGCTATTCCCGAGATTACACTTTGTGTAGCAAGGGTTGACGGCTCCAAGGACTCACCTCTTAGCTTTCTATGTAAAGCACACACAGTGAATAGGCAGAAAGGAGTTGGGGGTGATTTTAACTTTAAAATTTGGGGTTTTTGTGTGTGCATGTGCTATATATAATTATTCAAATATATTACCTAGAATTGTGCCTTCCAGAATCTGATACACAAATTTACTAGCTTTTTGTTCACCAGTCTCTGGGCTGGTGAGAGCTCTGTGAGAACAAACACTCGCCACACAAGCCTGGAGACTTGAGTTTGATCCCAGGAGAGAACTGAGTACCTAAAGCTGTCCTCTGACCACTAGTCATACACAGTGACTCTTGTACACACACACACACACACACACACACACACACACACACACACGTAAATATTTTTAAATGTATTTCCAATAGTAAAACTACAAGTGTTTCTGTTCCCAGAATAAATCTGTCACTACTATTATTTTTTAGGTTAGAAACTCTTTAGGCTATTTCTGCCTCCAATTGCTCTAATTTGTGGTATCTTTCCCAAGCAATAGCATTCTTTTTCTTAGACTCAAATTTTGCGGTTCTCTGAATGATTAACCTGATCGCAGAATGAGAGGAATGACTTTGTGGCTGACCACTGATAGTTGGGAATCTACCTAAAGGATCCAACAAGGTAGATGCATAAGAAGTTGATGGCAAAGGAAGAAGTAGGAATCACAAACATCTGAAGAGATTTCAAAAATTATGTGTTTCCCTCCTGCACCCTCATGCCTTTCCAAATAGTAGACTCTTTCCAAATAGTAGAATCTCCAGGTGGGGACATGGCTATTTTAACTTGGAAAATGACCCAGATGTTTTAGATTTACCACCTCATCCCCTTGCCCCTACCTCTACTAAATTAAGAGTGTGGTAATAAATTAATGACACATTTTGATTCTCACCTTTCATTTTGAATTTTCAAATAAGGCCATAAAATTCTTAACCTGTTTTGTTCGATTTTATTTTTCATATGTTTCAAGTACACCAAGTGCTCTGTGAAAAATGGTCTCCCAGACAAGCCACACAGAGGCATATTGCACACCACAGGTCAGTGCATCTCACCCCTGGCTGCAACATGGAATGACTTGAGGGATCTGAAAAAACTATGCCGTGAGCCCCACCCCAGACCAATTAGGTAAGAATCCATACACAGTCTAGGAGGTTGGTGTGATGTTTAGATTTCCCCGGGTAATACTTACAAGCAGCCTCTATGGGCTTTAGGGATCAAACTCAAATTGGCAAGATTTGTGTGGCAAGTGTTTTTACCTGCCGAGCCATCTCAGAAGCTCAGAAATGAAAAACAAATTTACACAATGTAAAAGAATGACCATATTAGTAGTAATTATTGGTATTAGACAATGACCCAGATACTCTGTCTTTAGAACAATCTAGACTAACTGTTTTTTGTTTCTTAAGTTATTTAATTTCATATGTAAATGGATTTTGCCTATATATGTCTCTGTGCACCACAGGAGTGCATGGTGCTCAGGCAGGCCAGAAGAGGGCATTGGATCCCCTGGAAATGGATCTACAGAGGGATGTTAGCTGCCATGTGAGTGCTAGGAATTGAACAAAGATCCTTCTAAAGTCTAGAAGTCCTCTTAACTGCTCAGCAGGTACTCTTAACTGCTGAGTCATCTCTCCAGCCCTGAATAATTATTTTTATTTAAAAATATTGACTCTTAGGTAAGCACTGAATGGTAGGGATCAGACTGTTTCCATAGAGTCTTCAGAACTTATCTTTTGCTGATATGAATGATTCTTCAAATTATTAACAAATAAGTCATTATACTTTTATGTTTCTATTAATGTATAGTAGTTTTAATATCAGGGAATATGTATTCATCCATCTATTTTGTTTTGTTTTGTTTGTTTTTCAAGACAGGGTCTCTCCATGTAGTTTTGGTGCCTGTCCTGTATCTTGCTCTGTAGACTAGGCTGGCCTTGAACTCACAGAGATCCACCTGCCTCTGCCTCCTGAGTGCTGGGATTAAAGGCGTGTTCCACCTCTGCCCGGCGTATTCATCCATCTTAATATATGTCTTAAGGTACATGGAGCTGAGCAAATTCTAATACATTTGATGCCAACGATGCTGAAGAACATAATTACTCTGTCTTTTCACTTAACTTGCATGATTTTGTTTTATTTGTTTATAGTTCAATTTTAGGTGAATGTGCACATACTTACCCAAGCACATACTTCTTAGAGGAAATATATCCACTGAGGACCATAAGAAAAAAAAAAAAAACAAATCTCTCCATTTTTCTACTCCTTTGAATTCTGAAATGAAAGCTAGAATAGAGTTTTCTTGGGAGATAAATGTAACACAGGAAGTAGGAAAGATAACTCAACCATACACTGTGCAGCTGTGGAAGATGAGTCTACACCTCTATGAGTAACATTTCTATCCTCTTGTGAATGGTTCTACTGGCTGTCCTTAACTCAGGGCTGTCTTTCTAGAATGTTTGTAAAGCTAACATTTTTAGAATGTGGCTTCCCCTAGAACTAGAAGACATCTTAAGTCACCAGTGACAGTTTCTTGAGATTATTTTCAGTACATCTGTAAGGTCATTCAGAGAAAGTGTGACCTCAGCATTCCTGTGGTGGTATTGTGTTCTCTGAAATATTGTGTACCCTAATAAACTTATCTGGGGTCAGAGACAGAATAGCCACAATATTAAACATAGAGGATAGGCAGTTGTAGCACACGCCTTTAATCCTAGCATTCCAGAGGCAGAAATCCATGTATTCAAGGATACAACCAAGCGTGGTGACTCACGCCTTTAATCCCAGGGACTGATGCAGAAAGCAGAAAGGTATATAAGGTGTGAGGACCAGAAACTAGAAGCTTTTGGCCTGGTTAAGCTTTTAGGCTTTGAGCAGCATAGTTCAGCTGAGATCCATTTGGATGAGGACTCAGAAGCTTCCAGTCTGAGGAAACAGGATCAGCTGAGAAGTTGGCCAGGTGAGGTTAGCTGTGGCTTGTTCTGCTTCTCTGATCTTCCAGCATTTACCCCAATAACTGGCCTCAGGTTTGATTTTATTAATAAGACCTTCTAAGGTTCCTGTTACACATTCCACCCCAAAAGGCACAGCTTTTAATTGAATGAATTGCGAAGCAATTTGAATGCGTATCTATTCTGTGAATTCCCCTATACCTAAATATTGGTGAAGCCTGAATTCAGCATGTTTCAGCAGGTCACACCCAACTGACCCTGTGGTTAAGGAGGCTATGATTCTGCATTCGGTCCCACATGCCAATGACATCTCTGTGACATGGTGAAGATTATCTGCGCTATTAAAGGAAAACAGTTTTCACTCAGGGCTGTCCCTCACAGCTGGTATTCTTGTCTTTGTGATACAGACACTCTCCTCTCTCAGAAGCACAGATACTTTCCCGTCTCATTTATAACTGAGCTGATGACTAGAGTAAACTCTTGAACCTTTGAGACCCTGTGACACAGCCTAATGTTTCTGTCTAAGTGTTCATCTGCTTGAACCTAAGGTTTAACATGGCTAAGGTAAGAAAATGGCTCAGTAGGTAAAGAAATTGTATAAGCATAATTAAGCAAATTGTATAATGACAACTAGAGCCTGGAATCCCAGAACCAATGTAAAAGGCAGGCAGGTGTTACTGTCAGCTTGTAATTTCTGTCCATGCAAGGTTGGAGACAGGGTATCCTCAGTGCAGGATAGCTGACTAGACTGAACAGGTGAGCTCTGGGTTCATTGAGAGGTCCTGCTTCCATATTTAAGGTGGAGAATGACGCAACAAGACAACTAATTTAAACCTTGCATCTCTAAATACATGTCCACACAAGTGTAGCCACACACATGTGAATTCATATATACACAGGTATGCATATCACTCAAACATATGTGTACAAGATAAAAAATAGGACCCCAAAGCATCACCTGTGCAGTATCAATCAAATATTTAATCACATCACTGTTTTTGGAACATTTTGACTTTATGCACTTAAGTAGTAGCTATCTCTATGTGGAAAGTTTATCTTCCCATGCATAGAAAAGTCAGATCCAAATGGTGGCATTAACAGAGAATCATGAAGGTCTGGGTTGACTTCATTGACTGATGGGCTAAGCTGAAGGGTAATGACCATTGCAGTTATAGCCATCCAGCTTCAGCCACAGTTACACAAACTCCAGAAAGGATGTGGCTGATTCTTTAAGTGTACAGAACCCAGTCATTATTGAAAGTCCTGGCTACTAGTTCTTTCATGAAGTGTTGTTTTTCCAGACTTGCTGTCTGTGGCCTAGGAGTTATAGAAACCAGTAGATTGGTAAATTAAAGATATCCATTTTTGGATCTCTGAACCTCAGATGTAAGTCATAGCAATGGATCAAACTGTATGAATCACTCATGTGGATGTCTGTTCTAAGATCTCATTCTCTGAGAAGATTGAGTAGAACCAAACTGCTGATCAAGCCTAAAACGTCCAAATTGTACCATTGTTGCCCAGATACATTATTCAACTGGACAGCAGCCTATCCATCATTGCAGACTGGCAACAAAGTAAAGGATCTCATGTCTCAGATACAGAAATTATTAATGCATATTAGAAGCCATAGTTCTGGCCAAGGTTGAACTCTTGTGGTGAGAAAGCCCAAAACCATAGAGCATGGCTTCCAGTCATTCCTGGTAAATATGGGACATTTTGACAGTTCAAATAACCACGAGCAGTGCCTCACTGTTGGAAACATTCTGCCATGTTCCTGTATTGCTTTTCAAAGCCTATAAGGCAACTGTAGTCATACTACAAGGGCCCTTGATCCTAATTTATACTATAATAGGCTTTAGTTTTCTGAAACACTTACAATATGTTGGTTCATTCAAGGTATTTAGTGAAATCACATGTCCCATGATATCTTCAAGCACGTGATGAACAAAAACATAGAACTTTTCCTTCCCAAGCCAACTTAGAATGATTTCTGACTTTCCTTTCCTCATCTTCTCGTTAGTAGGACAGCGCAGATACAGTATGTCACTGCCCCGAGAGAGAACATGGGCCCCAGCCACTTTCTGGGCAATGAGTAAAGTAAGTAGTGAGGGGAATGTATACATACACTTTGAAAACTCATGACTCCTCCCTGATCATTCAAGGACATGATTTTGTTCTTGCCCTACATGAGAGTGTTACATGAGGTTGGCTTGCTCTCTAGCTATACCAAAAGTTGTTCCACATGATTTAAACCTAATTTGGGATTACATATTTAGATGTTCTTATGGGAATTATATGCTCTGACATCAAAAAGACAACCACATTATCCATAAAACTTCTCTACAAACCCCCTATAATAACTCACACAGGCTAAAAGTGAGACATAATAGGACTCATCTTTTAACAAAAATGTCCTACATTATGTATACGACATTTATAAAAAGAGTCCTATGTAAAAAATGATAAGGTATAAGAATACACATAAAATAATGACTCTTGAAGACAGAAGAAATGTCAAACTTTGGGTAGAGAATATAAACCTTGATACTCAAGATTTCCAAGAGGAGAGAGAGAATGGTACTCTCCTCTCCCAACTGCACTGGACAGCTCTGACTCAAGTTACATACAATCTTTTAAGTGATTAGCTCTACTTCCTACACCTCCAACTCAAAATATTTGTGAACCCTTATCTCTTTCCTGCCATTAGTGCATTATCATTACTAGGTCATTTCGCAAAGTAGACAAATAACAACCAGTTGATGATGTAGGCAAATGGGAGACTGTATTTACTCCTCTGATAGTCCCCCTGGAAATATGGATTAATGTCAATAATTCAAATTGAACCAAGAATCCTAAGAATCCTAAACATTACTAGGTGACCAGTCAGGAGGTCAACATGGAGGCAATGCCACCCTGTGCCTCTGTATTGAGGAAAGTTCACCTGGGCTTGGGATACAAGTCATATTTCATTCTAAGATCAGCATATGAGTCCATGTAATCTACTTCTTGCATGAAAGTCAGGTAGTAGTTTGCTTTCCTCACTCAAACAATGATTTATACTTCAGGGATGGGAACATGAGACCTCCAAGTACTTAATAAAGCACTATCAGCAGATGTCATATGCTATGGGTAACTACAAAGATTTTTCCACAGTCATCTAACATTGGCTGCTCAAAAGAGCTTTGTGAAGTGATATCAAGTTTTTAATTTATGATCTCAGGTTGCATATTTATCTCTATGACTATATCATTCAACTAGAAAATGCGGGAAGTAGATTGTTCCTGACTTAGTTGAAAGAGATAATCCCAGACTCTGCTTCAGTCCTTAAAGGTGTTCACTTCAGCCTCTGTGCATTGTTCAGTTTCATCTTGGATGATAGAATTGTTATAGATTTTCACCTGTGGAACAAGATGGAGTTTTGCAGTGCCTAATGCATCTTGCTGAACCTTGATTAATGTCTCAAGCTGAGAGAGAAAGTTAATTCTGAAATTTAAGGACAAAGCCACCTAGAGTTTTAAGGAAGACCAAAGGGTTAGTCCCAGGAATTTAAGTTTAATACCATTGGTTGCCCTTACCCAGATGCTCAGAGTTCTGTAGATAGTAACTTTAATTAAATGCTGTATGATAAAAGTTGAATGGAATTGGTCGTAGTTTCTGTCAGGCAGATAAATCAGAGTGGCCAAGAAACTTCACTAGAAGCCACAAAACTATAGAAATGAAGAATGGATAGAGTTGAGAGATGATTCTCTCCTAGTGTCCCACTTTTTTATATGTCCTACAAGTAGAGAGATGACTTCTCTTTTGCATGAACCATCTTTTCAAAGTCATTTGTATTACATTGAAATTCTTTTTCAGATAAGTTTAACATCTTGATCACATTTTAACTGGTCATGCTGATTCTGTATTTAGCTTCCTGTGTCATCTGCTTGTCTATCCATCTATCTATCTATCTATCTATCTATCTATCTATCTATCTATCTATATTCTATCTGTCTGTCTGTCTGTCTGTCTATCTGATCTATCCATCTATCACCTATCTATCTATCTATCTATCTATCTATCTATCTATCTATCTATCTATCTATCATCTATCTGTCTGTCTGTCTGTCTGTCTATCTGATCTATTCATCTATCACCTATCTATCTATCTATCTATCTATCTATCTTATCTATCCATCTATCACCTATTTGTCTGTCTATCTATCTATTATCTATCTATCTATCTACCTATCTATCATTTACCATCTATTATCTCTCTCTTCAGTTTATGCCACTAACTGATGAACAAGTGCTCACAACATGATCCAATGATGGGTGTTCCATTTCAGATTTCAGACCACATCATTGGTAGTGTGTTATTCCTAGTATATTGTACCATTAGTTATATTGTGTATAGGTTCCATTGTTTATCCAAGGACACACTTAATTATTTACAAAAGGACAAACTATAACTTGATTCTATTATTCATTGTGTCTATAAACATCCAATTGTATAAGCATGCAAAATTGCTAAGCTCAAGATAAGAACATAAGACATTTTTTATTATCAGAAATAAGTTAAGAATACTTCTCCCAAAACAAAACCTTGTGGACTCTCTTAGAATTTTCCCATCTAAGTTTTATTTCTGATAAAAATTATTTATATAACAAATTGAGGTGTGTTGACTTTCACACACACACACAAAACCTCTAAAAGTTTGAGGCAGGGTTATAGATGAACTGCATTGATAATATTGAGCAGTAGCCCTTCAGCTTTAAAAGGCCTTCTTAATTGTTACAGAGAAATTATATCATGTGAAATCTAAGATTAAATATTATTTGTTCAATTTTTTAAATTGATAAAACATCTTAATAAATATATGAAACCTTTGCCTAAATATAAACATATCAAATACAGGGAAATAGTGTATATTTCTAAATGAATTTTTTTTAGTTTGTGTGTGTGTGTGTGTGTGTGTGTGTGTGTGTGTGTGTGTGTGTGTGTGTCTGTCTGTCTGTCTGTCTGTCTGTCTTAATTTGTGTGTTGGGGGACAGATGTGATACAACTATGGAGGTCAGGGGATAGTGTCATAAAGTAGATTCTCTTCTTCTACATTTGCGTGAGTTCCAGGGATCAAAGCCAAATTCATCAGGCTTTGTGGCAAGTCATTTTATCTTCTGAAACATCTCAAAGCCCCTTAGATTGAACAGTATTTATTATTATTGTATATTTGTATATGAGAGAGAGATATAAAGAGTAGATAGATAGATAGATAGATAGATAGATAGATAGATAGATAGATAGATAGATAATGGTGTGAACACATTCTATAGTGTCCTTGGGGAGATCAGAGGACAACTCTGAGAAGTAGGTTCTCTCTTTCCACCAGGAAGCTCAGGGACAGACTTGTGTGGCAAGCGTTTTTATCTGCTGAAACATCTCTCTGTCCCTGAAAATTAATTGTAAGTACCCACTCTCAGAATTCTTAGTTACATTTACACATAGACTCAGCATTTCCAAAGATACAAAAGAATAAGAAAGTAAGTCCTTCAAGTACCCAGCTTCTTTTTACCTCTAGTACTGCAGAGAAGGGGGTGGGAAGAGCAACAACATTCAAAGGCTAAATTACAAGCCATTTGGTTTGGGGTTTTTGTTATTCCTCTAAATAACGTACTTCCTCCAAGGCTTCGGAGATATTTTAATAACTTTAACTGTGCTTTCTCTGTGAAGCAACTCATCAGCAAGCACTTCCAAGTGTAATTTAATGAAATGAGAAAAAGTAGTTAAAGAATTTATTAAGCTTAGTATTCTAAAGTGTTCAAAAAATTCTATTTTGGACCATCTGGCTCAAATAAGTAAGGATGACACATAAATCTTAGCAGATATGTGTCTTATCATATTTTCAAATTGAAATATGAGAATGGCAGAACCTAAAAGATTCTTAGTCATTGAATGTCACTTGCAACTTATATTGATAGACTGGGTTGTGGTGATATAAGATCAGAGGACAGAACAAGCCACTAGATTAAACATAGAGACCAGACAGTGGTGGCACACACCTTTAATCCTAGCACTCAGGAGGCAAAAATCTGTCTGGATCTTTGTGAGTTCAAAGCCACCCTGGACTATATGAGATTGACTCAGTCTAAAAAAGAAACAGAGCCAGGCAATGGTGGCACACACCTTTAATTCCAGTACTGGGAAGCACACACGCCTTTAATCCAGGAAGTGATGGTTGGGCAGAGAAAGGTATATGAGGCTTGAGGAGAGAGGAACTAAAGCCTTTTTGGCAGAAGTGTGCCTTTCAGCTAGAGGCTTTTTGGTAGGAGCCTTTTGGGGGAGGACTCAGAGGATTTCAGTTAGAGGATCTGTGGAATTGGTGAGGTGAGAAGTGGCAGTGGCTTGTCCCTTTGTCTCTCTGATCTTTCAGCAGTTACCCCAATATCTGGTTCCAGGATCTTTTATTAAAAGACCATTTAACGTTCAAGTTACATTGGATGGCAGCAAGAAATTCACTACAGTGATTATTTTTAAGGAGCATGAAACTGTCAAACCCTTCTGTAAATATTTAGTATGTCCTTCTAATATTCTATAACTATACTCCTCAGCATATCGTTCAGTGCGATACTGTGACATACAGGAAACAGTATACCAATGGTAGACATGTATTATAAATTTTTCCATAGAAGTCAGTCTTCAGATCTCAAACCAAAATAAGGAGTTTAAAACGATGAGTAATATGCAAATGCCACAATAAACATTAAACCCCAAGGCACCCTAACAAGTTGATTAGCTATGCTTAATATAAGATCAAGGCAGAGCCGGAATTCTTGGATTTGTTAATTAATGTAACAAATATTTGTTCTATTCCTACTGTGTTCTAAGCCCTGTTCTAAGCGCTTGATGCATCTAATCTTAGTTTATCCTTGAGAAATATAAAACAAATCAAGGCAAAGATTTTAGGTGTGTGTGATAGAAAAGGACTCTGCCATGCATCTGAATTTATATCAGTTCTTCTCTACACCTATATAAATACACAATAATTCATGAAGTAATAGTTTAAGAAATTCAAAACCACTATCTCATCCAGCTTATGGTCACAATCCCCTTGCATGAGTGTCCCAATTGCTGAATATTTTTTATATCCTAAACATTATCGTAAGTCATTCATGGGATGCCATATCAAGGAAGTAAGACAAGCTCTAGACTGTGCCTTGTACCCTAGCAACTCCCTACCATCTTCAATAAGCTCCCAATCAGGGATTCCCACTTGTAAATAGCTTTTCTTTTTCAGTTATGTGCAGTTTTACTTAGAAGTATTCATAGTCAAGATTACTTTGAATCTTCAAAAATGATCCTCACTTAAAAGACGAAAAACATAAACATGTCTATATATGTGAACTTACATCCCAAGAATCCCACACTAGATGTTTGTTCTTTATCTTTGGAGTGACATCAACATTCAAAATCTTTGATACAGACATCTCCCTTCAGCGAACTGCTTCCTTCTTGTGGGCAAGGGTTTTAAGTCTTGTGAATGCTGCTGTGATGGCAGTCTTTTAATACCTTACTAAACGCTATACACAGAATTTAGAATATCCTGAAGTTGTCTTGGACTGCATCCAAAAAATAGGTCAGATACCTTAGTCCTAGGAATAAGTCATTGTCACTTAATCACATGTGTCAGAGAGTAAAAGCAAAACATCCACAGCACGGTTCATATTATTCCGTTGGGAGAAACAGAAATGGAAGCTTCTCTGAGGGATGTTGGCCATATTGCTATTAATTCTCACTTCATTACTTGGTTTCCATGTTTAATAACTGAAAGTCCCCATTTCATGTGTCTGAGATGAGGATACCTGGGAACCAGAAGGCAATGCAATTTAAAACATAAGGCAGGTCTATAAATAAGACAATTTTTCTGAGATATAAATATTTCCTTTTTAAGTGTAATCAGTGAAAGTTTACAAATAGTAAATGTGAACCTCAAGCTGATATTTTTTTTCAGATACAGTTCCTTTGGAAGTCTTACTTTTGTGTATACTTTTCTCAAATTCCTCTTTATAGCTTTTATGTTTACCTAATTTTAGCAATGTACTTCTCAAGAATCTACAATAAATTTTATCTTGTAACCAAGGTTTCATGACATCTATCATCAGTGTAATTTTTACATTAAATTTATTTGCAGTATTTGAACTTAGAAAGTAATTCCAGTATCTATTCTTAACATGGCTTAAATATCATTGGGTTTTTACCTCCTTGTTACCATGAGACAACAGGGCCGTGCAACAAAAAGATTATAAAGTTAGTCCTCCTTGAATTTAGGATGTAACTGAAAGCCTCCATGCCTATACCTTTATTTGCAAGCTAACAAATGTGAAGCCTTTTATGGAATAAAATGACCGATGTTTACCCAGCGTCTTTTGAAAAATATGACTTCAAGATCACTTTTACAACACATAATATTTAGTAGCTTTCTCTGATAGCTCAGTCAAATAGGTAAAACTATTTCAGATTGTGGACATGAAAAACTAAACATGACATCTTGCAGCTTTTTGAGGGCCAACCAGATGCAGGCTGGCACGTAGGAGCTGAGCCTTATTTACAAATAGATGTCTTCACCTCTTGTGATTAGAAACAGAGCAGATGGCACCAAGCCATCAGGTAAGTGAGTCCAGGACAGCTGCTAGGATGGGCACTCAAGCATTTCATGGAGAATCCAGACCTGTATTCAGGCTAATGATATTGCCTTTGGCCAATGGCTTATGTGCAAAAGAGATGTGTGCCTTTCCCAAGTGCAAGTTTTAACAGGCACCGTGTGGTGTGTATCACAACCTTTGCCTTACCAGCGATCATGGCAATATGTGTGGAGGTGAGAATCCTATGAGGAAGGCTTTTGTGTTTCTAGGAGGAGCCTTCCTGCTGACCATGCGAGCTTAGCCTCTGTGGAAAATCAATTATGTCAGAATAACGAGGAATTTTTTGAGGTTCTTACTGCAGCAAAATTCAGTCTATGCTGATAAATGTAAAAACTACCTTTGGGAAAGGTGACAAGTCATATATCAGTTAATAAAACTGTAGGTCATTTTGGAAGCTCTTCATATGTCACACGTTTGTAGAAAAAATTTTGTCCTGAAGAAGCTTTTGATTTGATGACAAGAAAAATTGTAGTGAGTGTGAATTTCCATTTTACTAATAATTTTTAGAACAGCACATCTTTTTAGTAAAAATATAATTACATTAGCCACCTGGCAACTTGTACGCATTCCTGATCGGGGCATTCTTTATCAAATTATTTATTGGGTAGGTGAGCTAGCTCAGAGGATAAAGGTACCTGCTGCACAACCCTAGTGACTGGATTTCCATCTCAGGAATTCTCCATGGAAGGAGAGAACTGGTCTCAGAAACCTGTGCTGTGACTCCCAGGTGGCATTGTGAACAAGTGTACTCCTACTCACACACACACACAACAATGAGAAAATACACTTAAAAGAAGGAAATGATTTGTAAATATTCCTACATCTCCTACCTTAAGAGAATTTACTTGAAATTTATACAAGGCTTCCCCTTAAGGATTTAAATCCATAGGGGAAAAAGTTTTCAGTTTGCCCTTATTATGAGATTATCAAAATCAAGAAGCAGAGATTCAAGCCAGGAAAATTATCAACAAATAATCAAAATGATGTTTTGATTCATAAAAGAAATGATGTGATTTTAACTATTTAGATACAGCTGAATGCGTTCACTGTGGTCGTGAGGCACCATTTACCCCTTCAATCTCAGTTCTTGCTTTATGAAAAGGATAAAGGCACTCACTGGGAAGGATGAAGGAGTTCATCGCCATTACTATTGTTGTTTGCTGAAAAGCAGGGGTAAGGACATACAGCACTCACAGCTCTAAAAGATAGGAGCTCAGTGCTGGATGATTTAGGTATTTTCCTCCTTTTTTTGGTCATATGCTATTCACTGAACTTTTGAATTTTTATTTTTCATGACTGTTAATATAGTAAAGTTTTACAAAAATAGTTCTATTGTAATTAAAATTAAGTTCCTGTCATCATCAGTCCCCATGGTGACTATGGGAAACTGCATTTAGTGAACTAAAGAATGTTAAGAACACGAGAATAGGCTTCCCTAGGTAAAAGCACTCTTGGTTATCCAATACCACGTACTGTGGTCAGCCCTGAGAACATGCATACAAGTAAAGTATACAGACTGAGCAGCATCTATTTCTATATTTAGACACAGACACACAAACACACCACCACCACCACCACCATCAACACCATCAACAACAGCAAAAACAAACAAACAAACAAACAAAAAACAAAAACAAAAGACCATGAAGGGGAAAGTGGGAACATCATGCTACAATTATATTATAATCTCCAGAAAATGTATATTTAAAAAAAAAAAACCACTTTGGGCCTGAGTCCCAGTAACATTACTTGACATGATCACAAGCAAATGGATTCCAGCCTGGGCTATAGAGCAAGATTGGAATGATTGGTTTTGGTTGTCAATTTAACAACAGTCTGGAAGAGCACACCAGTGAGGGATTGTCTAGATTAGCTGGGCATGTGAGCATACCCATAGGGCATGATCTTGATTATTTTGCTTGGATACAAAGACCTGCCCTCTGTGGGAACCATCATGACCTCAATAGGCAGTCCAGGGTCGGATGGGAATGGGGAGGGCAAGCTGAACACTAGTGTGCATGCGTGAAGTCTTGGCTCTCTGTTCTTGACTACAGATATAGTATGACCAGCTTTCTCAAGCTTCCACTGCTATGACTTTCCTGCTTTGATGGAACTATGAGCCAAAATATGCCTTCCTCCTTCTGTAAGTTCCCTTTTGCCAGGGTATTTTATCACAGCAACAGGAAATAGAGCTAAGACAAAGACTCATGACAGCAAACCAAAATAAACACATTGTTAGAATCTTCAGAAAGTGAATAGCAAGTAAGCATGAGTCAAGACTTTCTTATGTGTATATACAAGGGAAAGCTTAGCTTCATGGTGATGTGAGGCCAATATTTCTGCACCTTTGAACTCCAAAATTTGTCACAGTAAATAGAAGTGAAAAATACTTACATAGCCATCAGGCTAGGTACAAACTGCCAGAAACTTAGGAAACCTGCACACAATGTGGACTATGTTACTTTAACAGAGTCATCTTTTCAAGAATCCGCTGATGTTTCTAAAGGGATTGTCGCCCATGATGTACAGTGAGAGTTACACAGTAGCTACTTTAGCAATCTACTTCTATCATTGAACAATAAGGAATAAGTATTGTTGCCTCATAGGATCTTGATTCCATCACTCACTAAGCTGTAGTATGAAAATAATCCTTTCCTAATTCACAATCTAAGTGCAACAAAACTATGATTGTGGGGTTGGGGAGGCAAACAAAATAGCCTAGAACTTTCTTTATGGTTCTTCCTCTTATGTCAGAAAATTATTAACCCGTTTCAGTTTCAGTAACCACAGAGTAGGTATACTATTATCTTATTCCCTTTGAATTCTTTAGAGGATTGCACATATTAGACAAATCTAATTGTGCATGATTAAAAACTTTGCATGTAAGTTCATAAAGGTAGATACAATTTTAAGGAGTCATGCACCCTTAGGCATTCTACAGAGGAAAGCATGAAGTGTGATAGGGATATTTCTATATCTGACAAAAAAGGAAGCTCTTGTCAGCCTATCACACAAGGAGTAAAGAGTGGGAATTTCTGGGAACTACTTAGCTATGTGGCAAACCAAGTCTTACATTCCTTCTGGGTTCTTTCAAATATGGAATCCTGTTTTCGGGGGCACATTTGCATTTTGAATATTAAAAGCCCAAGATGGCTTAGAGCATGTAGAGGGAGTTCTTCTGAAAGCAGAAAGGAAGTGGATGGGATCCCATTCAGCAGTATCACATCTAGAGAAAAGTCACATGTTGTGTATCAGCTCAGCATACCCTGGGAGACAGAGAAAAAACAATCAAACTGTGGTGTATTGTGTTCCCCAAAATATTGTGTACCTTAATAAACTTATCTGGGGTCAGAGAACAGAAAAGCCACTAGGTACTTAAGACAGGCAGTGATACCACATACCTTTAATCCTAGCATTCCAGAGGCAGAAATCCATGTGTTTAAGGATACAGCCAAGCATGGTGACTCACGCCTTTAATCTCAGAAAGCGAGCCTTTAATCCCAGGGAGTGGTGGCAGAAAGCAGAAAGGTATATAAGGCATGAGGACCAGAAACTAGAAGCATTTTGGCCTGGTTAAGCATTCAGGCTTTTGAGCAGCAATTCAGCTGAGACCCATTCTGGATGAGGACTCAGAAGCCTCCAGTCTGAGGAAACAAGACCAGCTGAGGATCCAGCGAGGTGAGGTAGCTGTGGCTTGTTCTGTCTCTCTGATCTACCAGCATTGACCCCAGTAACTGGCCTCGGGTTTGATTTTATTAATAAGAACTCTTTAAGATTCCTGCTACAACAAACAAAATTGATGGAGTAGTAATGTTGGGGAAAAGAGTGAGTGCTCCCCCAATTCGTAGCCATCAAAACATTTCAAGAATACAATACCAAGTTTAGGCTCAATTAACAAGCTACAGAGAGGAGAGGATGCCTCATCTCTGTTGTGGATATCTCTTTATATAAATAAAGCACTGATTGGCCAGTGATCAGGCAGGAAGTATAGGCGGGACAAGGAGAGAGGAGAATTGAGGAAGGAGGAAGGAAAGGGAGACTGGCTGGAGCCACCGCCAAGACAAGGAAGATGTAAAGTACCGGTAAGCCACAAGCCCCGTGGCAAAGTAAAGATTAATAGAAATGGGCTGAATATAAGAGTGAGAGCTAGACAATGATAGGCCTGAGCTAGTGGCCAAGCAGTTTAAATAATGTAAGATTCTGTGTGTTTATTTTATAAGTGGGCTCCGGGACTGGTGGGACTTGGCAGTGGGAGCTGGAGAAAAATTCTCCAGCTACAAATGGTGCCCAAGGGCTCGAATTTCCACCTTAAACCTAACAATATTTAATAACCAATTCTAAACAGAGCCAAAAACAGGTTCCTGCTTCATGTCTCATATGGGCAGCTAGACTCCGCAAAATGTGGGTTTGAGCTACTGGCGGGTTCGTGGCGTGTGCACTTGACCTGCAGTATGGCGGGAATGAGACGTGTGCCAGTGGCACATTACGCTGTGTGGTAGATTTAGTCTTTACTAGTATTTAAAAGAGAGAGAGAGAGAGAGAGAGAGAGAGAGAGAGAGAGAGAGAGAGAGATAGGTTTCTGGGCTACACGCTGCTTTGATAAAAGCGTAGACCCACTATTTCTGAGACTTGATGGCTCCCAGAGCTGGTGGAACCGCCATGTTGGGAAGCTAAAGTGGGCAGAGCCAGCAGCCACAGCACCGCTTCAGGCTTAAAAGGCTACAGTTTAAAGCAATAGGTTCACAATAAGACTAATTCAGATGAAATAGTTTCCAATGTATGTAAAAATGTACGTAGGCTTCAAAAAGAGATAAAAAGGAATATATACAGTTATATAAACAAATAGTTTTTAAAAGTAAAGTCTTTAAAGAAACAATAAAGGTAATAAGCCATGTAAAGATGGCTATCACACAGAGAATCTGGATTATGTTGTCTTTGACATTCGTAACTGAAGAAAAACATTTGATTGTAAAAGCTGTTCAGTTATGCCAAAATGTAAATTTTAAAGGTACCTTGACTTCAAAATTTGGATATAAGGATATGTTACTTTAGAAAAGAGTCTCTGCTTTTGTTTCCGCAGAAAGCCAGAGGCTATGGATTTGTTCCAGATTAAGATACATCAGGTTTAACTAGCCAAGACCCCCTGAAAGGTCTCCAATGACACCATGGCCCAGATGATCCAACATCCAGAACGGTTTCAGGCAACTGGCTCAGATGATACACCCTCACAGACTAAAATTTTCTTTGTATCCCCATAAGATACAGTGCCCCCCTCCAGCAGGAAGTAGTAAGAAAAGCTACGCCCAAATTCCCAAATATACCAAGCTGGCTTTAGAGATGGAATTGGCTCACTCCCCCTCTAAACCCAGACATATTGTTTAAAAAAAAAAATGGTTAAGAGATTCTTGTGTCCCAAATCAGAAGAGCCCTCTGGTGTGGGACAGAGAAAAACCAATATTTTTATTTAAAACAGGTTGATTATAAATACAATCTCTTTCTAAAAAAAAGGAGGGGATAGTGTAGATATGATAGGATGAAAAGGTAGATTAATGAACCTACTTTTAAAGGGTAACAACTTGTTTAAAATGTTTTACATTGCTAAAGATTTTAGTTTATTGATACAAATTTAAACTTAATTTTGTTATACTGTATATATATATATATATATATATATATATATATATATATATATTTCTATTTTTGTGTGAGGTATTATGTTTATGTAACTCATTTAAAATTGTAATGGATAGCTGGGCAGTGGTAGCGCATGCCTTTAATCCCAGCACTCGGGAGGCAGAGCCAGGCAGATCTCTGTGAGTTCGAGGCCAGACTGGGCTACCAAGTGAGTTCCAGGAAAGGCGCAAAGCTACACAGAGAAACCCTGTCTCGAAAAACTAAAAAAAAAAAAAAAAATTGTAATGGATAATTAAAAAATAGATTAATAATTAGTCATCTATGATAATCATATTTGTAGCCATGTTAGTTAAGTCTTCTAGGTATACATAGATATATTTCAGATAGATAGGTAGTCTTCAAACACTTCAAAGACCTACAGAATATGGCATTTAAAATGTTTTAAAAATTTAGACTTTCTGGACAGTGAGACATGTCTGTTCCTGACAGCACCAATTTACTTCAGAGAAGAGTATGGGCATCAAATACACTATCTTCACCTTGACAAAAATAGCCATTTGGACAAGAAACTGTTCTTGCCTGGACTTCTTGATCAACTTGACATACAGGACCCATAGAAAGGTAACCACTGAACTTTGCTTGACAAAATGGTCCTTCAGGTTCCTGATTTGCAGAGAAAACTGCAAGACATTCTACAGGACACAGAAAAAAGTGAATGAGAGACTCTAGGCCTGCGGGCTGAAGACTGATGCCCCAACTTTACAAGAGAACTTTGGATGACTGTCCAGGCTGTCAGCTGTCACTGTCTACCCTACAAGACTCCCGAAAGTTGCTTGCATCCTTCTCCCATTTCTCAGGTAGTATTATATCCTCCTGAGGTCTTTGATGTGGTTAAAGACTAGATACTTACAATTTTCCTTAGTTATGATAAAAGATAAGTTAGATATAAAACCTTAAACTCACAAATATAAGATAGATATCTTCTTTTATATTGTAACTATAATTCTTACTCGATAATTATTTTGTTATATGTAATATTACTATGTGGAAGTTAAAACCTTCCTTTTTGAAAAAGAAAAAAAAAGGGGAAGTGCTGTGGGATATCGCTTTATATAAATAAAGCACTGATTGGCCAGTGATCAGGCAGGAAGTATAGGCGGGACAAGGAGAGAGGAGAATTGAGGAAGGAGGAAGGAAAGGGAGACTGGCTGGAGCCACCGCCAAGACAAGGAAGATGTAAAGTACCGGTAAGCCACGAGCCACGTGGCAAAGTAAAGATTAATAGAAATGGGCTGAATATAAGAGTGAGAGCTAGACAATGATAGGCCTGAGCTAGTGGCCAAGCAGTTTAAATAATGTAAGATTCTGTGTGTTTATTTTATAAGTGGGCTCCGGGACTGGTGGGACTTGGTGGTGGGAGCTGGAGAAAAATTCTCCAGCTACACATCTGCAGTGTCTGGACCAGACTGGTACATGTGATGCATATCTGTCACCAACAGCTTTCTGGACTGTTTTTAATTCAGTCTAATTAGCCGTGTCTTCCCCTGTAAGGATAAGAATCCATCAGGATGTGGGTAGCAATTATGAAAACTACCTTTTGGAAAACCCCTTTGCTGTTCTTTTCGAAGAAAATCATTAAGTCCTATAACTGATAGCCTATGAATGTCAGCCCAGATAATTTAGTTGATGTCAACAAGAAGAGGTTGCATGAACTGTCATAGATAGTGGGCTTGGATGTAGCATATGACATCAAAATCATGACTTTGTAAACAGCTCCTTCTTTGCATGCAGATTTAATTATCTCTCACCCCAGAGAAGGGTAACACTGGGGCTAATATCATTCATTTCAAAGGAAAGAAAAATGTGTTCCTATTTTTATAGCCTTGTAAAAGCAAGGAAATGTCTGAAGAGGAGGAAAAAAGTACAAAAAAACAACAGAGTCTTGAAAAAGAATGCAATATGCCCCCAACCCAAACTCATTCAAGATGTCATTACAGGGTAGAAATTCTATGCTCTCAGCATTAGGCAGGCTCTGTGTAGACTGTCTTCTGAATATGATATTGATGAATCGCTTCTACAAACAGGCTGGACTGCAATGAAAAGCCTTGTGAATGTGCTAAGCCCATTTTAACAGGCCACTGGAGACCAAAGTGCCTGAAGGAGAGGATCTCAGCCAAGTCTTATGAACAGCTCATAACATATGAATAACGAAGCACTTCAAGAAAAAAAAAAACATTCATGTAAGATGAAGATATTCCCAAAGATATTACTTGTGTCACTAATATTTTCAAGGACCCTTCTAGTTGCAACCTGATTAGGTGTCTCAGGACATGCAACATGTTTTCTCCATGGCAATATGATCCATCTTTCTTTCTTCTTTTTTTTTTAAATCTTATAAAATAGGTATCCATTGTACTACAGCAGGTAGAATTCTTTTCAAATAAAAGTATGAGGCAAGGCATTGTGTTACCTCAATGTAGAATCAGTCTGTGTGCATGTGTAACTGAACTGTTGGTGCCTTTTCAAGGGTGATTCCAGAAAAAGCAAAATTTGTTCGGGGAAAGCCAGCCTACTCTCAAGTGGTCAAGTTGCAATGACCACCAACCAGTGCCACATAGGAATAGATCTCAACATCAAGCATGTGACTCAGACTAGAAGGTTTTCAGTCATGGTTTTCTCACCTGACCCAACTACAATGTTTCTCTGCATTTTAAAATTCAATTACAAGCCCTTGAAGTTAAATTTAACATTTGAAAATACAGTAAAATAAATTCTAACCTAGTTTACTAATGAATCATAATTTAAATCATTTCAAAAAGAAATTGTCACTGTGAGTGCCTGGAACTTGTAAATTTGAGATAAGCTCACTGAATTGGGACTTTTAAAAATGACAGATGATCATGCAGATTAAGATGAATCTGTTTAGAGCACATTCAAATAGAACAAAATAAAAAAATGGAACTATTATTATTAAATATGCCTGGAGCTATTGTTGCTGACAGTGCCTTTTCATGCCTGGAGGGAAGGAGGGAGATGTGTGGATTTTCACTATTTCAGAAACGGATTTTGCGTTTAAGTCTTTTGTTTATTTTTTTAAACAATGAGACAGAACCCCCATTGTCCTTCTCAGCAAGACCTTTTTGAATATCCCAAAATGAATTTCTTGGTTACATGTACTCTGAAGACTGAATGGGGCTGTTCATCCTCCTCAAAGCAGCTTTCTGCATGATGACCACAATTTTATCTATTTAAAGACAGTTTCCCTCTGCCAGGACACATTTCCACATAGCTAACATGATCTTCTCCAAAGTCCTGTAACAAAGACAGGGCAAGTCAGCCTAGAAGGCCCGAACAGGCTTGCGTTATCACTCACACAAAACTCAGAATGTACACTCTCTGATGTCCACTGAATAAACAGCTGAATTATCCTCTTCTGAACATTAAGAAAAGCAAGGCTCAATGAGATCCAGTGACATTCTCGAGGTCTGCTGGATAAAATGTACTATTAAGTATGGTCTTGAGGATTTCTGGTAAAATCTTCAGTTGCATACCAATCAATCTACTGTCCCTTCTCACACACCATCTCCTTTCATTCATTCACAAATTTCAACATGAAGACAAAAAACAAATAAGCAAACAAAAAACTGAGAACCAAAATAAGGTTGGAAAAAAATTGAAATCATAAGACTGAATTCTATTTTAAGAAACAAGAAATTGTTGAAATCATACACCCATTGTATTTCTTCTTCAGAGTATTCATTCATCAGAGGGAAGAAAAATGGCCCATGATTACAGTTACATCTTAAATGTTCTATATAAACTGTCTACTGGTTGATGATAGCAATTGCTTTCCATTTAAAATTTGCATATTCAGTTAGCCTTTTCACACATCCGCCTTCCTAGGACCATATAGCAATACAGCATATTCTCATCTTGCAAATGAGGACATAAGTCAAGGGACTACCCCAGGTTCCAAGTCTGAATCTCAAATTGCCTACAAGAATGGTTTCTGAGTCTGAAGCTTCATCCCTTGTGATTCTTACATTGAATAATGACTCCTTTAAGCCTTGGTGCATTTGATTTAACTATAATTCTTCTTTCAAGAAGAATTTGGAGATAAGACACTTGCCATAGAATACAAGACTATGAGAGTATGAGCTTCTGGGACTTAATGATGTTGACTTGTGTATTACACTGCATGCTAAGATTCTTCAATTACTGGAATAAGTGAACAATCAGGAGAGGGGCAGAAGACAGAAGCCATCAGAAGTCATTCTAGGTAAAGTAGCTCTTAGAATAAAAATATTTGAACAATTAGAAGTTAGTTTGGATGTTCAGACTCATCCTTTTAAAAAGTAAACGTCTAAAACAAAGATAGATCCATAACTCATAGTAACAGTCACTTAATTCTATTATGATTATTCAGTAGAAAACAAGCAATTTAAGATGTGGACTTTGTCTGGGCAGAGTAGAATCATACTTTTGGAGGCTTAAGATGATTAAGCCCGATGAGAGGAGAAGAACATGGTTTAGTTAACATTTGAAAGATTCAGTACTTGGGAACCAGAAGGCAGAGCAGGCACTGAAGAGACAGCTCCATTCTAGAAGCAAGCCATGCTCTGGGCCCTAGAGATCAGCCATGCATCTGTGGAAATTACCTTTGCACATGGCTACTGCATTGAGTATCTGAATTTCCAAGCAATAGCTAAAGCTATAAATACAAGTCCTGGTAATGAGCTTTGCCTCTGCAAGTCCAGCTTGATCTTTTAGATGCTACCACGTCATCAAAAGAAGTGTTTAGTGAGCAAGGGCATGCATGCCCACACAGCCACACAGAAAAAAGAAAGATAGGAAAGATCTAAGTTCCTTCCACTTGTTTGTTCTAATTTAGAAAGATATTAAAATCTTTTCTATTTTTGTCTTTCTCAACTTCTCTTCTTTCGTTTATTCAACTGATATTTTTTCAGCCCTAATTACTTACAAAACATTGTAGCAAATTTTAGAGACTTTGAAATGAATCATCAGACTCTTGTATCCAGGAGCTTCCATTCTAGCATGGTGTTGTAAAATCAGTGGACACAGGAATATAGGAGACCAGGAAGCTTCACAAGATGAATGTTCTGGAACTAAAGAAGACCAGCCATACTATTTAAATCTTCACTTTGAGGTCTGGGTCAAAATCCTACAATTGTCCACCCCATTCTTGCTAAATCCAAATTTCCCACAAGGGAAAATCCCACAGAGGCTGATGATTCCAACCATTTAGTCACTGAATTTTAGCCATCAACCCAAAATAGAAACATAATCACTCACAAGAGAACATGAGATAATATTGTCTCAGACCCTTAATCCATAAAGTCTGCTACTCACAAATTTCCTCTCCCAACTTGTGAACTGCAATGGGAATGTCTATTCCTTATCCACTTACCTTATCATAAGAAAATAAACCAGCAAGTACAGGATGATGCCAGATGTCTCCTGGACTAACTGGTCACTGATTTGTATCTCATATGAAAAAATCCCCTTAAGCCACAAGTTAGAGATTGCTAGAAAAAAATCTTCACAACTGACATCCCAGCCTCAACAAAACAATGAATACAATTTTGCTTGTTTTATTGTCCTTGTCTTTGTGTTGGATTGTTTTGTTAGCAGGCAACTTGAACCCTTTTCATTCAGTGTCTTCTCTTCTCTTTAGTGGGTTTTCTTTCAAGTTAAAACTTTTGTCTATGAATTTATAGCACTTTCTCAGATTTTATTGCTATACTCACTGGGGCAAGTTCCTGTTTATCCTTTGTCAAAAAACACTATATCATTTTAGAGATGTCTATAGTTATTTTTTAAAATGATTGTGACTAGGACAATAATATATACTCAAATATAATATAATATATCTATATATAATATATATTAATATATATCCAATACTATTAATTTTAAAACAAATTATGGTCATTGAAATTAAAATATCCAAATTTATAGATGGTATTATCTCAAATTTAATATTAAATTAAGTATGCTTTTTAACATTGAGAGATTATCCTTAATCATCCTTTAGCACTTTTGGCATAATAACTTAGCTATGGAAGACCAATTGCATAGTGGTTGTGTTTTTTCACTTTACTTACTAGTCCAGATCTTGATGGAAGAGTAAAACCTATCTCTGTTTTATATTCCATCCAGGCAAGTTAATAGAGTTCCCTCATGCCATGCTTGAAAATGTTTTTGCATTGTATTTTGTTCCATAGTCACCTTACTAGGGTTAGCAACTCCCTGGTTGTTCCTAAATTGTATTCAGCACAAGATTAGGACTTAATCTCTAAATCATTTATATGCAGGAAATGGCAGTTAGGAGGATGTTGAATTGTTTTGTTGTCGTTAGTTCAGTCAAGTGAAGAAAAAAATATAGTGATCCTTTAGACTTGTTGGGAATAGACTCTAGCAGGGAGAAAGAAGGAGGAGGAAGCATATCATTGCCAACAACTGTACCTAACAAATAGGTTTGCAGCCAGCCCTAAATTAAAAAGGAAAATAAAAACTTCTAAGGTGACAAATGTGGGCATCATGAACAGTCAGAGCAGGTTAACAAGCTGGAGGGCACATTCTTATTCAACCAGCAGAAATCAGTCTGTGGGGCTTTCAGGAGATAAGAGGAAGTCTTGACAGGGTTGAGCAGAGCAGCTGACATTACACCATCACTCCAGTCTTTATACATTTGTCACTGATGGATGTAAATATTTATGGTTCAGATGACAAACGACTTTCCTTATTTGGTGACTTGAGGATCTGTGCAAGTCCAGGGTCACTAGGGTAGTGTTAGGTTTCTGTTGAGATCTGGGCTGGATTAAGGCCTGGGAGTCATGGCAGCTGAAAATGAAAATGTGTCATAACCACCCCCCTTATAATCCTCCTCCTCTCACACATGTCGGTAAACCTGCTCCCCCACCACCAGAGGAAAGAAATTAAGAAAGCCTGTGCCAGAGTTATAAGGAGAAAAATCTTTCTGATGCCTGGAATTCTGGAAAAAGTAGAGTGCAGAGAGGACCTAAATGAAGCTCATTCACATGGCATAAAATCCAAATGCACAGCCTCACTCATCTGTTGAACAGCATGGTGCTATCGCAGTTCATGAGCATGTGTTTAATAATATTTATAGTTCAGCTAAATAAGGAATTAACGGGAGAAAAAAAGTAGGTTGTCCTGGAGGAGCTGGACTGGGCATGCACTCCCAGATGTGGGTCCTAGGATCAGGCAGCAGGGATCATCTGGGCTCTCCTAGGATTGCAGAAGTCAGTGAGACAGCTCAGTCCAAGCTAGGCTGTCAGGGGGACTGGAGGTTTTTTTTATTGTTTAAAGCTGGACTTCTACACTCTAGCATACATTGTGTGCACTTGGACAAAGGGACAATGCCTTTCTTCTCTGTTGTGATGTTTGTATTTGGAGAACCCTCAGAAAAGTCTGTTTGAAATGAATGATCCTTTAGGGGCAGAAGGTTTAACAGCCTGTGATAGTTGTGAAGTATTAGTTAAGATTGGCTGTCAAAGTGTCAGGTTCCAAAATCACTTAGGGGACAAACCTCTATACAAACCTAGATTGAGTTGAGGTGGGAAGGCTTTCTTTAACTATGGACTAGAGTCTAGGGCTGAATAAAAAGGAAAAATTGTTTTCCCACTCCAGCTGTACGGTCACCGCTTGCTTCTGCCTCCACACCTTCTTCATCAGGATAGTTGACAATGCCTTGAACTCTAAGACAAAATAAACCCTTCTTTTCTTAAATTGATTTTACAGGTATTTTTGTTACAAGACAAGTAACTAGTACAATGAGAAACTTCATTGTGCAGATACTATATCTTGAAGGTAATTAAGTAAAACTTAAAAGTACATAAAAATACTAAAAGCTTACTAATTAACAGACACATGATAGAATTGTTCATAAGATTTTAGTCAATTTGCTTCAAATTTACTCATTTTATTTGATAGATTACCTTGTATTTTTTGGTGTGACTTTGAAATATGTATATATTTAGGAATAGCTAAATCTAGCTATGTAACAAATATGTTATCTCATAATTATTGTCTTATGATAAGAGAACTTATAATCCAATTTCTATACTTATAATGAAGCAACACATTGTTATTAATTAAAATTACCTTGCTGTACAATAAATCTCTTGAAATAAATTCTTCCTCTCTAATCATTAGTTATCCATTGGGCAATCTCACCTAATGCCCACCTCCCAATTACCCCACATTCTGTAAACATCATCCTCAACTTCTATGAGACAGATGGTTTTAGATTCCATAGGATGAGATAATACAGCATTTGTGTTACTACCCACAGCTTATTCATTAATTCAGTGTCCCCAAAATTTGTCCATGTTGTTATGTATATCCCCTTTTAAGGGTGGAATAGCCTACCACATATCCCACATGCTCTCTGTGCTTTGACAATCAGGGAGATTCTGCATCATAGGTACTGTGACAACTTTGAAAGATGGTTTCAGCTTTATAGTTCCTTCATGAAGCTAGTCCCTCCTTGAGGTTGTCCAGGGTAGCACCACAACTCAGTCACATATTCTGTCAGTTCTTTTTCACTTCTCATTTCTGTATGTGTGCATTTAACCCAGAGCTCATCTTAAATATCCTTCCCAGAGAACTTAGCACATGAGATCTTTCAGCATGTCAACTCAAGCCAAAAGGGAGGAAGTTTATGGTTAATGGGGTTATCTCAACTGGGAAGGTTGCTAACTTTATATCCACCCACCCAATGGCCCAAGATCTGTAATCATTCCCTAGCTCACTAGTAGGTTGTTGGTGTCAAGATCTGAGGTTATTCCCTAGCTCACTAGTAGGTTGTTGGCGATAAGATCTTGTGGTCATTCCCTAGCTCACCTACTCATTGTTAGTGTTGAGTCACTGGGATTTTATGTGGAAATTCTCTAGCAAATCATATGAATTAGATGCAAATTTAAAGTGTTCTGAAAACACAAATTTTATCCATAAAATTCACTGAAAAATGATTACCATATTCTGTCACACAAAACTTTGAAAAACTACTCTAAAATGATAAAAAAAAAAAAGATCATAGTAAAGTGATCTTAAATAAAGTGATTGGCTCAGAAATACTCCTACAGCTTATCATATTTATATTTGAATTTGAATTTACATTTAATAACCTAAGTGATTTTATAATGAAATGAAGACACACCATCCATCACCTTTCCCATGTCTATAATTAGTACATATCTGCTGTAGGTCTGCAGTCTCCCCCAGGGAGAAAACAGAGAGAATACCTTTTTGAATACTTGCCTCCAGAGGGTTGGACAGGTGATATAAGATCAATAGAATGGGATCATTATTCAAATACCAAGAATCTTATATTCTTATTCCAGAATTGCTTGATTATATGTGCAGAATTAAATATCTGTTCTAATATCAGTAACTCCTAAGGTGGGGAAACAACATGACAGCTTGATAAGACACCAGGGTAATAGAAGAAGGCATCTTTCAACTGGCCTCCTGGTTCTCTGAGTTCAGCCTTTATTCTCCCTTTCCTCATATGCCATTCCCACCTCCATAAGGATTTGCAAACACAAGGAAGCAGATTCTGGTTCAGGTGACCTATATTGGCTAGAAATAATCTGGGGCAGAAAAGAGATACATAGTACAGCAAGGCTCTCTCTCTGTTAGGAGGATCTATTAAGGCAGCTAATAGCATGTTTGGTGTGCCTGCAACTCCTGTTTCTAGAGGATCTCTGCAAGCTGCAGGCCAGCCTGGTCTATACAGAGAACTCTATCCCAGCCACGGTGAAATTCTTTCTCAAAATTCCTTTGGCCTAATAGAGAAACTGATAAACCAAGCTTAAACATTCTAAGATTGCTCAATACATGACATAAAAGTCAGCTCCATAGGCCTTTGGTGTAATTTAAAGACTGGCATTACATAGAAATAAGAAAAGATCAGTGACCTTTACCACATCTAAACACTGCAAAAGCATAGAAAAATAATCACAATATGTACATCAAGAGGCTATTTCTGAAATTCTTTCTAAAGTGATTATGATGATCACAGGTACGATCTAGCAATGAAGCTGTAGATCTCAACCTCCTGATGAGATCCACCACAATTAACCACCTTTTACCTTGCTTTTACAGTTTCCTTACATTTCTTTTTGAGAAAATCATGACATGGTCCTTCTCTGGCTTGCATCTATCAAAGCTAATTTTCAGAACCTCAGTATCCTCTGCTCAACTAAGTGGAGTCTCAACCCCTTTTATCCTGGGAATCCTATCATCTGGCCAGACAATTCTCTATCTGCCTGGAGTCTTCCTGGCTGGCTCATTCTTTATATATTTTTTCATTAACCTTTTACCATTATCAATATTGGCAGAAGAATGTGCTTAGAACAGAGCTCCATTTAAAAATGTAAAATATATCTATTTTCTCTTAAAGTTCAAACTTCACATTTCTGGGAAAGAATACAAGCTGTCAGGGAGCATTGAGCTAAATGGCTCTTACGGAGTCAAAGATACTGGCTTTGTCCACACAGAGGCAGTGAGTGGAAATAAAAGGGGGGTACAGGAGAGGGAAGGGATTCCTAAGACATGCTACAGTTGGAGAGGTTTTTCAATGTATAAGAAGTCCTCAGGCATTTGATTTTGTTGTCAAATAAAACTCTAGCAGTATAAAAATGAAACTGGCATCCTGAGAATTAATATCTAAAATAAGATTCTGGCCAGAAACCTGTTGCAGTAGTTTAATGTGTGTATATGTGTGGGTGTGTGGGGGGGGGGATGTCATATAGCTGTATTGCTTTCTAAAGAATTGAAAGAATAGTTCTTGTCCCATTTATTTTGAGGGATCTGTGCAACCCTGCCACTGAAAATATCACATTTGTTTTCCATGTCATCAACTATATTAGATGAAGAATATTTTATTCTTTACTAACTAGGCAATCAATGTCTCAGGCCCTGCATGACTCCTCAAATTTGTGGCTTGCAGGTTTTCAGTACCCTAGTTCAAGAAGGAAATAGCTTTCAGCCAGAAAAAATGTGAATATTCAAAAATGTGAATCTTTTATTTAATGACATTGGTCACCTAGGGCCCATTCACAAGACTACGATTATTTGATAAGTAGCATATTTTCTCATCTGATGGGAACAAGTTTAAATTTGTCTTCATTAAAACAATCAAACAAACAAAAACAAAAGAAAACAAAAATAAAAAACCAGGCACCTGCTTACAGGTTGGGAAATTTCCATAAAGCCCTCAAGGACTTCACAAAGAAACAAAAAGAAATGAAGATTTTTCTGAAGATGTTGCCCAGTTATTTGAAGGGTACCTATAGCATAATCGTCTAAATGATCTCTCCCTTGATCTCCGATGACTGACAGCCTGAGAGCAACCTGCTATTGCTGGCGCTTGAACAGAGACCACTTCTTGGCAGCTGAGTACAAAACAAACCCTGAGGCTTGTTTCTTTCTATTTGCCCTGCTTCAGCTAACCTCAAACAAGCCCTGGTAGCAACAGCCAATTCAAAAGTTGCTTTTTAAAGTTGCAAGATGGGAACTGGAGAGATGGCTCACCAGTTGAAAGCATTTTCTGGTCTTGTAGAGGACCTGGGCTTGGCTTCCAGCACCCACAAAGCAACTCCTAAACATCTGTAACTCCAGTTCCAGGTGATCTGCCACCCTCTTCTGGCTTCCTTTGGCACAGCTTCCACATGGTACAGTTAGCATATATGCAGACATAACATTCATATACATAAAATAAAAGAAAATAGATGTTTATGAAATCTTTTTTAAAAGTTACAAGATGATCATTCTATGAGATGTGTTTCTCTTGAAAGTCCAAGCATGTCTTGATTTTTTCCCCATGGATATCCACCCAGGTGTAAACCTAGGTAATGATATGGTGGTGGTGCTGGTGCTGGTGCTGGTGTTGGTGCTGTTGGTGGTGGGGTGGTGCTGGTGCTGGTGCTGGTGGTGCTGGTGCTGGTGGTAGTGGTGGTGGTGGTAGTGGTGGTGGTGGTGGTGGTGGTGGTGGTGCTGGTGGTGCTGGTGGTGCTGGTGGTGCTGGTACTGGTACTGCTGGTGCTGGTGCTGGTGATGCCAAGCACTGTGTTTATCCATGTAAGTCAATATGAGAGGTTAAGAGGCCAGCACAAGCTTGCTTAGAGGACATTAGTGATTGGAAGATTTCAAAGTCAAGTTTCCAAAACTTTGGGAGGTGAGAGGATCATAAGTTCAAGGTTATCCTCTGTTACACAGGAAGTTTCAGGCCTGCCTGTTTACCAGAGAACCTGTCTCAAAAGGAGATAGACGACAAAGGTAGGCCATGAACACACTTCTCACTGCACTCTACAGTCACCCCACCTATGTATCTGCCTGTCTCTTTAAGCAAAGTAAGGCTAAATGCGATAACACGAGGGCGGGGGGGGGGGGACATATAAATAGAATATAAGTAAAAGAAGCAACAATAAAATACTTTATGTATTTATGACACTTATTTATTTCTCTCTCCTGTGTGTGTGTGTGTGTGTGTGTGTGTGTGTGTGTGTGTGTGTGTGTATGTGAGAACATTTCAAACTGTAGCTGAGATTATCTTGGAACTTGATACGTAGTCCAGGCTGGCCCCCAAATGGCAATCTTCTTGACTCTGCCTCCTGAGTAACAGGAGAACATGATCAAGCATGGAATTGCTATGGGACAATGGAGTGTGGAGTTGAGCCCAGGGCACTAGTTTTTATGTGTTTATCTTCTCTTGGCTTGTCTGCCTTTTTATAAGGGATGCTGAACTAACACTATCTGTGGTAGTTTGAATGTAATTGACTCCCATAAGCTCATAGGCAGTGGCACTATTAGGAGGTGTGGATTTGTTGGAGTAGATATGGCCTTGTTGGAGG
This sequence comes from Peromyscus eremicus, assembly GCF_949786415.1. Classification (NCBI taxonomy): domain Eukaryota; kingdom Metazoa; phylum Chordata; class Mammalia; order Rodentia; family Cricetidae; genus Peromyscus; species Peromyscus eremicus. The sequence continues at coordinate 118,286,041 of NC_081421.1, read as the reverse complement.
AAGTGTGTCACTGTGTAGGTGGGCTTTGAAGTTTCATATATGCTCAAGATACTGCTCAGTGTTTCACTTCACTTCCAGTTGCCTGCAAGATGTACGACCCTTTGCTACTTCTTCAGAACCATGTCTGCCTGAATGCCTCCACGTCCCACAATGATGATGATGAACTAAACCTCTTAACTGTAAGTAAGCCACCCCAATTAAACGTTTCCCTTTATAAGACTTGCCATGGTGATGGTGTTTCTTCACAGCAATAGAAATTTAACTAAGATAGAAGTTGGTACCAGGTACTGGAGTATTGCTGTGATAGACCTGACCATTTTTTTTGGGGGGGGGGAGGAATTTGAACTTTGATACTTTGGGTTATGAAAGCAATGGAATGCTTTAAGTGCTGCTTAACTATACTAGTAGGAACATGGAAGACCGATATGCTAGGAGCTGTTTGAATTGTGGGGACCTTGCTCAAGCTGTTTCAGAGGAGAAGAATATTAATATGTGGCCTAGAGATCATTTTTGTGATATTTTGGCAAAGAATAAGGCTGCCTTTTGCCCTTGTCCAAAGAGTTTGCCTGAGGCTAAAGTGAAGAGTTTTGGATTAATTCTGTATGTACAGGAAATCTCAAAACAGCCTGGTATGGACTTTGTTCTGTGGATATTAGTGTTAACTTTGATGAAGATTTATAACGAAAAGGAGCAAGCTAAGCAAATAAAAACACAAAATGTACACATTGAGAAAAAGGGCACCAAGAAGTAGAATAGATCTAAATCCTGTGTTCAAGGAGATAAAAGGATTAAGAAATGGAATAAAGGGAGTTGTGACCTCAGGGCAGAATCCCACCCAGCTAAGTTTTCAACTTGTGAATATGAATTAAAGAAAAGCTTAGAGCCCAGTTTGGTGGTACATTCCTTTAATCCCAGCACTGGGAAGGCAGAGGCTGGTGGATCTCTGAGTTTGAGGTCAGCCTGATCTAGATATCCAGTTTCAGGACAGCCAAGCTCAGGCGGTGAAGGACAGAAAGCTGATGAAGATGTAATTGTTAAAAGGGGACATGTTCTAGCCCTAGTAAGTAGCAGAACTTGGCATCTTTGACCATGTGGTTCTAAAATTAAGAAATGGGCTATGGAATTTGTTCCTGAGACTGAGGAAAGTCACTGAGGTCAGGCATGTGTCAGGAATGTCCCTGAATGGAGTTCTAGAGAGGCCATTGCATGAAGCTATGAAGTTGAAGCCTGAATAGCTTTGGAGACCCGAAGATATTAGAGATGCCAGAGTTGTGGGATAACTGCTGAGGAAAGCTGATAACGGTATGGAATCAGCCCAGGAGAAGTGTGTTTCAGTCAATAAAGGTGAATGACTTGAAGATCTGAAGAGCGCTTTGACATCAGACATGGAAATGTAGAGTTTGGAGTTTGCCCAACTGGTTTTCAGTTTTGCTTTAGTCTAGTATTTCCTCACAATGTTCCCTTCCCTATGTTTTGGAATGGTAATGTATATTCTGTGCCATTATATGTTTGAAGTATGTGATCTGTTTTTTTTTTAATTTTGATTTTATAGGGGATTATTGTTAAGAGATTGCATGAATCTCAGAAAAGACTTTGAACTTTGGACTTTTAAACATTGTTGAGACTGTGATAGACTATGGGGACTTCTGAAGTTGGACTAAATATATTTTGCACTATGATATTGTTACAAGATTATGGGGGCCAGGGAATGGAATGTGGGAGTTTGAATGTAATTGACTCCCCTCATAAGCTCACAGCCAGTGGCATTATTAGGAGGTGTGGCTTTGCTACAGTAGGTATGTCCTTGTTGGAGGAACTGTTTAACTGTGGACTTGGACTTTGAGGTCTCCTATATGCTCAAGATATTGCCCAGTGTCTCACTTCACTTCCTGTTGCCTGCAAGATGTAGGATTCTCAGCTCCTTCTCCAGCACCATGTCTGCCTGTATGCTGCCATGTCCCACCATGATGATAACGGACTGAACCTCTGAACTATAAGCCATCACAATTAAATGTTTTCCTTTACAAGAGCTTTTGTGGTCATGCTTTTTTCACAGCAATAGAAATTCTAACTAAAACACTATCCCAAGTCCATTTAGTAACTACTGCTGTTTGTACTTCTGTCCAGCAGGCTGCTTTATCCAGGTGTAAGGAAGGACAGCCTATGTTTTGGTCTTATGTACTGACTCTAAGGGAGGAGCCCTCCTGGATACTCATAAGAACAAATGCTTGAAGGTATGATATTACATCACAATGTAAAAGCCTAGTCAAGATTAGAAGAGATGCTCAAGACTGAAGGAAAGAGTTTTCTTCTTTTCTTAATAAGTAGATGCAAGACTTCTTCAATCTCCAGAAATTAGGTCACCAGATTGATGTAAAATCACTATCTCAGTGGTTGACAATGAGTAAGTGCATAGTTAGGCTATAAGGATATAGCTTTCATATACATAGACATTATATAAGAGACTACAATGTACACTTTTTACTGATTTTCATTGTGAGGAAATGTCAGTGGGCAAGCTCAATGGATGGGGGCTACTAAGAAAGATCTAACAAATGATGGTATTAAATGATGAAGGCAGGAGGAGATGGAAAACTCTCACCATCTTGGACTCCTTCAGGAAGGATGGCAGCATATTTCGCCCTGAAATAAGTATCCAGTGAATAGATTTTCTAGGAATTTGTTGCCCAGAAGTGCTAAAGAGGCAGGGACCAAGAGGAGAAACACTGTTTCTTCAGAAAGTGGATGATAATGTCTTTAAAAAGATGTAAAAGCAGGCAGATCCTGAAGAATGTGTGAGTGGAAGCACACCATGACATACAGCCTGAATACATTCAGTCATTGGGAAGTCAAGGTCAGTGTAAAAAAGAATTAACAAAGGCCATGGGTAGGACCTAAAGAAACAACATGGTAGGGATGTCCTGAGCGGTTCAAGGCAGTGGGCAGGCCCATGAGGGGGTCATGCGGCATGATTTGTAGTAAGCCTCTGCTTGGTATAGATCAGACATTTGGCAGTTGCATCAAACATTCTTGCCATGGGCTTGGTCCCATTTAGATCAACATTAGTTTCTGTGGCTGTGCATGAAATCATGCAAGGCTGCTAGCTGCAGGGCTAGAAGCTGCTGGCGGCTGCCCTTTCTCCAGTCTCCAGCGCTACCGATCCTATCTTCACCATCTCATCCCACCTACTGGACAACATTCACTATTCCTCTGGAACACAGGGTGGTTTTGTCACCCTGAGGTCTACTTTTGGGCCTACTGTTACCCTGTGTGTCATTCCTTTCCAACTTAAAGAACTCTTATTGGGCCCAGAGCCCAAACCTAGATTCTATGAAAAGACAGCCTCCTACACAGTCATGTTGACAAAGTATCTTGTATACAATCCCACTGTTGGAACTTAGAGTATTTCACCTAAATTTTCTTTTTTTCTTCCCACTATAGTAAAAATTATTTATCAGTATAAGCACATGACGTAGGATGCAAAGTAAGTGCTCAATAAATCTTTTTTGAGTTAACTGACTATTTGTCTGAATGAATGAGTAGCAAATTAGCCATTAACAAGTAAAAGGATGAAACTCATAAGCTAAAATATGGATGTGGAACTAAAGGACACAGGGTCTACAGTTGATATTTATTGCTGCTTATATCCATTTCTATTTTTCCTTAATGACTTAAACATATTTAGGATGTATACATTCTTTATCATAGCTTCCATATGTTATAAAGACCAGATCAAGTCTTATTGGCTTAAAAGAGTACATATGAGGTCAAGCCATCTGATAGTGGCCATCTTGAAAGGAGATCATGAAAAGGTGGATCCAAGCAAAAGAGAATCATATGTCCCACAACTAAAGTAGCAGATGGAGCCTTCCAGAAGCCAACAATTCCCCTAAGCTTATTTGTCACATATGTTGATTCTTAACTGATCACAGTGTTTTGTGTTGATGCTCTATTTGTAAGAGCTCATACATCCTAAAAAAATAGTATTATGATGGTCATGGTACAAACCAGCATCATGGTTTGATGGGAATATACACTCTTCAATGAGTGTTAAGGGACACATTTGACTCACTGGGAGCAAGTGACTGTGAGTAGGTTTTGAGATCATGACTTCATTTGCCTTCTGACTTTTCTGTATCTATACATCCAATAATGTTGTAAGATTTGTGTCTTCTCAAGCCGGGCAGTGGTGGCTCATGCCTTTAGTCCCAGCACTTGGGAGGCAAAGCCAGGCAGATATCTGTGAGTTCAAAGCCAGCCTGGGCTACAGAGTGAGTTCCAGGAAAGATGCAAAGCTACACAGAGAAACCTTGTCTTGAAAAACCAAAAAAAAAAAAAAAAAAAAAAAAACAAACAAAAAAAAAAAAAAAAAAGATTTGTGTCTTCTCCTGACAATGCTGATAAGGACTTTAAGTTTACAAGTTTATTATTCCCAGAGTCAATCCACAGATATATCTATACTCTTTTTTTCCTTTTCAATTTCTTAATTTTGAGACAAAAAATTGTATGTGAATGTTTAGCACACAACCAACAGAGACATATCAAACATGTCTTTTGTATATAAATTACATAATATTCATCCTCTTCAAAATTAAAAACATCATTTGGCTTCAATAGATTTTTTTCAAACTAACTAGACTGACTCTCAGAGACTTGCTGTGGGATATCTTTCTGTATGCTGTGAATATATGTTGCTCTGATTGGTTAATAAATAAAATGCTGATTGGCAAGTAGCCAGGTGGGATAAGCAGGAGGAGAATCCTGGGAAGAGGAAGGCTGAGTCAGGAGTCACCAGCCAGACACAGAGGAAGCAAAATGACAAGGTAGAACTGAGAAAAAGTATCAAGCCACATGACTAAATGTAATAAGAATTAAGGATTAATTTTAGTGTAAGAGCTAGTCAGTAATAAGCCTGAGCTAATGGCCAAGCAGTTATAATTAATGCAAGCCTCTGTGTGTTTATTTGGGTCTGAGTGGCTGTGGACCAGGCGGGACAGAGCTTCCAAACTGTTCATTGACTATCTCTTGATAAAGAATGGGCGCAGTAGCCCTTATGGGTTTTTGTTCCCTGCTGATTTGTTCCCATTTCCAGCTTCCTGTTTGAGAACTGTTACCATGTCATAAGCTGTAGGCTGTCTGCTCTCCCAGCACAGTCCCTTAACCCTGCCTCCTTCTCATACCCAAGCTCTCCTCAGTTGATAATGGCTTCCCTTCAGCTGTTTCCCTGTACTATTGACATTCCTGACTCCCTACTCTCCAAAGTTTCCCAGGAGTAGTCTGGAAGCCTCCTTACCAAACAACCAAAAGATGCAGGCATGGAGCATTATCTATGGCATCCCAGAAAGGAAGAAGGGCTTTAAATGCCTCTGCTCTTCTTTACTGAGCCCCTGGGAGGGCACAGGTAGAACCCTGGAAAAAGCAAATCAACCTGAAGTCTCTGTTCAAAGGCTCTGGGGTTAGTCACAAAGGTGTGCTCTCTGGCTCAGTCTCAAAATGCCTGCTCTGAGGAAGTTCACACATCTCCTCAGGCAAGTCGTGAGCAATTCCCTGCTGTGAGAGTAGTAAACCCTTCTCTCCTTTCTCAACAGAGAATGTCTTCCTAGAAGTAATAACCTTTGGCCTGGACTGGAACACAACACGACTGCCTCAGGAGAGGGTCCTTGGAAGTCTCTTTGCTACCGGGAATGTCTAATAGCCCTGTTCAGCTTGATCGACAACTATTTTGCCAGCATCTTTAATACCATTTGTCTAAAACATATATCAGTGTGATTTTTGTTGTTTTTTTTTTTTTTCAGATGAAGACAGTTGGCATATCAGATGTTCTCAATTTAAAATTTTTTTTCCTGTAAGGGGAAAATTAGGAAGAATATTAAAAGGAACTCTAATATCCTTCCACCCCAAAACGTTATTATAGTCCTTCTCACCCTTCCAAACACTGTCACGCATCCATTATGCTGTCACGGATCAGTGTACAATTGACAGAGAGTAAGATTGAGACAGTCCATCAATCGAATGTCATACCATGTAATAAAAGTCTAAAGAAACCCGGGAAATGCTGCTTATAGAGCCAGATGTAGCTCCAGAGTGCAGATTGGTGTAAATGCTCTAAATGGCTATAAATAGGTAATAAGTCCTAAGGAAAATTTGACTCTTTAGTGGTATTGAAAATAGAAAATCGCAGAAATTACAGATTATTATCAATGGAAATAAGGCCAGAGGGCACTTGCACAAGGAGATGGGTCTAAGGTAATAAATGAAAAGGAGATAACCCTGTGTCACACAATCTTTCTGATTCACTATTTATAATGGCCTGTGTGCTCAAGGCCTTTTTGAGTTTGTGGGAATAAATTGCAGTCTTCAGTGAAATTGCAAGAATTTAAAAGTCTTATCTCTGAAGTCGTCTTTGCAAGAGGAGTTCCTATGCTTGTGGGAAAGCTAAATTACAATTATGATATTTTGTTTACAAATACATTAAAAGCTAAAATTAATGGAATTACACAGAAGTTTCAGAGCACTTAGCCAGATTCTATAACTATTTTAGGAATGGGTTCCTAAGCCTTGTAGGACAGATCCACTGTTGGTTTGTGTTCACTTTACCACTTTGTCTGCACAGGAGCAGTTTGAAAGTTAAAAACAAAACAAAACAATCACATAGGAAACTGTAACTGGGCTTTTGTGGGGAAGACCAAAGGCAGTCAGTTGTTTAACAGGTATGTGTTGCTTTTTTGAAAGCCCACACAAGGCGCGATGGGGAGCTGGCAAGGACATGGCTACAAACACATCAGTTTCCAAGGAATACCACCAGACACACACCCTCACATGAAAGCTCAAGGCTATGGTCAGCCTTTCTACTCGATGCAGATGATACTGGTTTGACATTCACCATTGAGTATAATTTAAGCAAATCTTTCATTTTTTGACAAGTCTAGCAATTTCATAAAAGAGTACATTTCAAAGGAACTACATCCCAAAGTTAGGTGATATATAAAAAGTGGGTGATATATCAATCAGTGTTTCCCAGGAAAATAGAAATAATTGCATATGTGTGCATACAGACTATTATATTTTATTTCAAGGAATTGTTTTATAGAGGTATTTAATTTTGTTAAAGATATTTGCTCATTTGATTCTGAAGGCTGAAGGCCCATCAAATCTCTAGAGTGAGCTGGACACTCAGGCAGGACTCTTGAGGCAGAATTTCTTTCCCAGGACACCTGATTATTTATTTATTTATTTATTTATTTATTTATTTATTTATTTATTTATTTATTTGCTGTTAAGGCTTTTATGTGGGTTGGATGAAACTTGTCTACATTACATGTACACTTTACTCAGTCAGTTGCTTACAGATGTGAAAGGTTAGCACAAAATAGCTGCAAAACAGCTGTTTGATGAGGTAATGTCATCCTTTGACTTAGTCAAGAACACCTAAAATTAATTACCAATAATGGGAAAGATAGGATTTTAGTTGTGTCTTTTTCCTTTTCTTATCTAGAGAGGCATCAATAATTTCTTGGATACCAATTTCAACAAGGGATCTAAATGACTTAAATTTTAATTGCCATTTACCATAAAATCTGAGTTTACCAAGGAATATTAAAACTGGAGGTGGTGATTATTATTTTCAACATTGTAATAAGATTTGCTGTCTCCCCAATTGAAGATTCATGTTTTCATTATATTAGAAATAACCATCGATTGTTGCTTTGCCTCAGTTTACAAATATTTAATTACTACTTTCTTATTCTGATGTACTCTGGAAATATTCATATGCAAATTGACACACATGTAGTAAGGATGCTTTCCTTGTTTTTAGATTACTATACAGTAGGATTACAAAATAATGTTATTTTAACATGTTTTTAATTTAATATTTATTATCTTCCAAGTCAATACAATTTAATATTGTACCTTACTGTATAATATTAAGTCACATGATAGGTTCAACTGCTTTCCTAGGCAGTTCTGTTTTGTCTCGCCTTTCACAACAGCATTACCGCTTTATCCTTGTGCAAATTTTCTTACATATTTTTAGGGACTAATTAACTTTGTTATTATTTATAGGAAAATTAAGTTTCCTAAGTGGAAATTATGTGTCAAAGTTTATAGGCTTTTAAAATTGTAACAATTGTTGACAGATTTTGTAGTTGATTTATATTTAATTTTCCATAAAATGAATTAAATATTGTTTACCTATATCTTTATGAGATGTAAATGTAGTTTTGTTAATCTGATAGATAAAACACATGGTTTATTTCCTATTTTTCTGACTTAGAATGAGGTTAATTATACTTTTGTCTTTGTTGTATGTTACCCATTTTGGTACAATATTTCTAGACATATTCCCTGTCAATTCAGAATCAAAATTGAAACAGTGAAAATGTTTATGAAGTATTCAGAGAAGAAAGAAATTAAGTTGTTACATTTTTGTTTTCCTTAAAGTTCAGTTAATTTTATTTTATTTTTTAATTTTTAATTTTTCTTGCTTATCCCCTACTTTTATTGAAAGTAGTTTTTCTCCTCATATAATATTCCTGATTACAGTTTCCCCTCCCTCTACTCCTCTGAGTTCTTCCCTACCTCCATTCTCATCCAGATCCACCCTGTTTGACCTCACATTAGAAAACAAATAGACTTCTAAAGAATAGTAATAAAGTAAAATACAATAGGATAAAACAAAACTAATATATCAGGGCAAAACAAACAAAAGGAAAAGAACCAAAGAAAAGGCACAAGAAACAGACATTGAAGCATAGATGCACTTGTTTTTATTTTTATATTATTATACATAACAAAATAAAATAAAATAAAAATAAATAGGATAATTGTTTTTAAAAAAGAAAGAAAAATCTTTGTCATGACATTATGAGACAAGGAGCCTCTAATGATGCCATTGAATTCATTTTCTGTTTGCCATCTACTGCTGGGCGTGTGACCTACCCTTAACAGTAGTTAATCTTACCAGTGAGACTCCCTCAGTGAAAACTAAATTTTCATTTGCAAGTTGTCAGTTGGAGATAGCTTCTGGGTTAGGGGTGGGGCATATGTTTACGTTTTCTTTTAGCTCTATAACCCCATCTGGTATGGACACCTACAGGTTCTGTGCAAGCTGCCTTAATCTCTGAGAGTTCACATGTTTGTTGGTCCTGTTATGTGTAGAAGGACTTGCTTGTTTCCTTAGTGTCCTCCAACTCCTCAGATGCTTAGACTCTTCCTATCTCCTTCCAAGGGTTCCTTGGGCCTGAGAGGGAGAGATTTGATGGAGATATTCCATTTAGGGATGAATGTCTCTCACTCAGATGTCTCTCACTCTCTGCATGATGTCTGGTTATGAGTCTCTGTATTTGTTCCCATCTGCTCCAGGAGGAAGCTTCTTTGATGCTTTTTTGATGATGTCTGAGCAAGACACTGCCATATGAGTACACTGAAATGTCATCATGAATTATTTTATTGCTACGTTCCTTTAAAAGAACAATAGTATACAGTTTTCTCTTTGTTCCCTGGTCTATCTAGTCTTAGGTTCTTGGTCACCCAAGTAGTGTCAAGTATGGGTCCCATCTCATGGATTAGGCATGAAATTAAATCAGATTTGGTTGGTTACTCCCATAAGCTTTGTGCCACCATTCACTAACATATCTTGCAGACAGGACACAATCAAAGATCAGATCAAAGGGTTTGTGGCTGGGTTGGTATTTATTTTTATTCTATGGTAATATTCAGAGTACCTTCTGTATCAGCATTAACTTGTAGGGGTAATTCTATGGTAGCATTCAGAGTATATTCTATATCAGCACTATCTTGTAGGGGTGGATTCTATGGTAGCATTCAGAGTACCTCTATCTAGGTAGGCATCATCTCTATTACTTTGTGTTCAATGAGTTGGGTAGGCATTTTCTTCAGTGATAGGACTTGGCTATCAGTTTGTAGAGAGCAACCTATAGTTCTGGCAGCAGCCTGGATTGTTTGGGAATGCCCATGGGGCCCTTTTGGATAACAACTCAATTATATGTAACCCAATGCCAGTACTGAAAACTGCATTTGGTGACAAGAAATGTCCAATTGGAGGTCTGTCTCCCCCATGATTTGGCAATTTCATTTAAATCACCTTCATGCATGTATATATTTTAGGGAGCTTCTACTGTATTAGATTTCCATACAAGTCCTCAAGTACCCCTTAATTTTAGCTGTCTTTACCCATATTCCTTCCCTCATACTCCTCTGCCCTAACCCTCTCAGTAATAACATTTTTGAAAACTATTGTATCTTATATCCAATGATGTGCAGTGCTGCTCTGAAGGAAAACTTTCCTTAATTTCTTGTGTTCTGTAGCCCCCATGAGATAGATGATCAAGAACGAAAGGCATACAGAAGTAGCTGATGTTTTAGCTATTGCACTACTGAAGCTACACAAGAAAAGAGTGAAGGCCTACAGAAGTAGATCCAGAAGTTATATAAAGCTGTATAGAAATGACTAGAAAACTGGAAGAGAAGTTGGATCTCCAGACTTGGTGGAGAATTGGAAGTAAAACATACAGAAAACTAATGGAAGGACAGTTATTTCATACCAGTGCTTTGTGAAGACTCATATTGGTGTACACCGATTTTATGTATTCTTCTTGGCTGTGAAACTTCCAAGAAAAGCATTTTATGGTAGTTCTCATTTCTTAGAAATTCTGCTCTGATAAGGGAAACTAAAGGAGCTTCTTGTTACATACATTGACTCTCATTTGAGTTTAGTTAAAAATACTCCACATGCCAAAGTGACATATTTTGACTTGCTTCATGACTTTGCTTTTGTAGATACTATCATGCAAGATGAGAATTATTAGAGCTTTAGTTTGGTTTGATTTTTGTCTGTATATTGATAATTTGTTTAGAATTGAATTTGAAGTCCAAGTCTTTCCTTATTATCCATATAATTTTGTATAAATCTCTTTGCTGTCAGCTTCCATTTCCCTATCCATAAACATAGGAGATTAAAACTTACTTCAATTTGTTGACCTCTTACGTACACACTATCTTTCCTCACATGGAAGCTTGCTAAATGCAGTAAATTTGACTGAATATTGAAGGTTTGCATTTTTTGAACCATTCTTCATTCACAAATATTCATCCAGTTCCTAGTCTCTCTCTCTCTCTCTCTCTCTCTCTCTCTCTCTCTCTCTCTCTCTCTCTCTCTTCCCTCTCTTTCTTTCTTTTTTGGTAGTCATATGAAGATGGAGATAGTCAGGCTTTCAACAAACAGGAAAGCAAAACCTTGGAAAAGTTAACCTATTGGGCCATATGTACATAACTACATCTTCCATAAATCTGCTCATTTGTTTCTTGGTGTACTTTTTCTATGGTTTTGTATTTGGGTCAGTGTATGTATCACTTCTATTTTTATATTTCTGGTAATAAGTAACTTATTAAACCATGTCTGTTCTACCACAGATATGGAAGTTTCTCATATACATAAATTATCATTGAACAGGAATTAAGTTATAGATACCTTAAAAGCAAAACTTCAAGTGCAAGGTAATTATGTCACTGAATCAATTTAAAAGCTTTTTATATGAGTCTAGGTAAGAGTGCACAATTGACACTCTGGAGAATTAAGAAGTATAAAAAACATTACGTGACTTCTCTCTGATACTTTGAGATCACTCCATTGTAAATATAAAGCTCATATGAGAATTCCAATAGGAACAGACCTCCTGATTAGGTGTTTTGAAGATGGGACTTCTGCAGACATTAACCTTGTTCTGGGTTCCTTCTCTTTCCTCCTCTCCATCATCAAACCTGCTATAAACAGGATCTTAGGGAGTGGACTCTTCTAATAAGTACTGTCACAGGAAGGTGCTGATGGCCAATAAAATAGTTGTTTCCAAAAGCATCTGTGCTTTGATAGAATATAAAGACATAAGGAAGGGTCTCCAATCAAAGTGACTCCATAGGAGAGCCATACCGGAAAATGGCAAGAAGACCATTGGTGATTCTCTCATACCTCTTGGAGTGGTAGTCTTTTTTTTTTTTTCTTACAGCCTTTGGTAGGATGTACTCAAAGAAGTGTGTTTTGTTTTACCTTAGTATTTACTATTGCAGTGTTAAAATATTCGGACAGAAATCACTAAAGGGAACAGGGCTTACTTGGTTTGCACTTCAATGAAACACTCCATCATGGCAAAGATGTCATATGACAGGGTCTTGAGTGACTTGTCTACAAATGGAAAAAGAGTGCAATTAATTAATGCATACATGCTAGTTAGGACTCAGGTTATCCTGTCCACTCTTTTTGTTGTTGTTGTTTATTTGTTTGTTTCTTTTTGTTTGTTTGTGAAGAAGTCCTGGCTGTTCTGGAACTCACCCTGTAGACCAGGCTAGCCTTGAACTCACAAAAATCCACCTGGTTCTGCCTCCTGAGTGCTAGTATTAAAGGCGTGCACCACCACTGCCTAGTCCTCTCCACTCTTACACAGTTCAGAATCTCCTGTCTAGGGATGGTGTCACCCACAGTGGGTAGCTTTTCCCACTTCAATGTAATAAAAACAGACATGATTATAGTCCAAGATAACTTGAATTGTCTTGATTATTCTAAGTCATATGAAGCTGACAATTAAAACTTATTATTACAATTGTAGTTTTTATTCAGAACAGAGTAGACAAAAAGACATTTGAAATCCATTTCACCTGATTCCCTGACTCGGTGTCTAAGATTGCAGGGAGGGCACATTCATTTGGACTGCCAGTCACCTCTAGCTCATCCTTGCCATATTTAAATGCAAGTCTGGGTGGTTATTTTCCAAAGGAGGAATGAAAATGAAAGAATCTTGATTTTAATGTAAATGATCAAGTTTTAGATATTGGCTCAAATGTTTGAAATAGAGCATAAGCAAAATAAGTCTAAGGGCAAAATATGGCTTAGGTTGATAGTTTATACTGTCTGCTTTAATTTAAAGAAGTGAAATCATTAACAGGTTATAAGTCATTAAGGCTTGAAAGTAATAGTTTTGAGTTAATATTACATTACACCTGTTTGGTCACAAGCTTTACTGAAAATTAGAAACAAAGATGCGTTTTCCTAAGGCATCTGTTCCATATGTCAGAAATTTATAATGTATTGATTTTTATAGAGTATGAGATGTTAAGATCATCTCTTGAAATTTTTAATGACTTTACAAGTCAAGAGTACCAATATTACTGATCATTATCATGAGAGTCATGTAGTTCTCTCCCAACACAAGCATCGAAAATACCCCCCAGGGGATAACTCTAGGATTCTCTAAATATTGTAGAATAGAACTGAAAAGAAAAATTGTTGCCTATAACATGAATTGTAAAAAGGTCTTTTAATAATAACCTGGAACCAGATATTGGGGTAAATGCTGAAAGATCAGAGAGACAAAGGAATAAGCCACAGCCACTACCTCTTACTTCACCAGCTCCTCAGCCTGAAAAATCCTCTAGTTCCTATCTCTTCAGTGCCTTATATACCTTTCTCCACCCAGCCATCACTTCCTGGGATTAAAAGCGTGTGTGTTTCCAAAGCAAAGGCATGAGATCTCAAGTGCTGGAATGAAAGGTGTGTGACTCTGAAGTATTGGGATTAAATGTGTGTCACCACTGTCTGGCTCTGTTTCTCTCCTAGACTAAGTCATTCTCATGTAGTCCAGGGTGGCTTTGAATTCACAGAGATCCAGACTGATCTCTCCTCCCAAGTGGTAACATTAAAGATGTGTACCACCACTGCCTGGCTTCTATGTTTAATCTAGTGGCTTGTTCTGTCCTCTGATATTCAGGCAAATTTTATTAGGGTACACAATATATCACATTTCCCCTTTTCTGTCTAAAATAATAAAAGAAGGTTATAACTAATATAAGAAAAACTATATACAATAAAGATATACAATGTATACAGTCAAGAATTACATTAACAATGTCTAGTTTGTTAACATTTGACAGATTCAGAGAAAATACTCAATTATCTATCCTATTTTGGTGAATCCAAAGTGTTATATCTAATTTATTTTCTATCCCAACTTGTATTACCAACCCAAAACTATCTTTTAGTGTCTTTCAAACTTATACACTTTACACCTCTTTAGTGAGTTTTTCTCTGAATTTGTTAACAAGGAGAGAGAAACTTCCATCTACATTTGGGCACCCAGACATGGTAGCAAGAATTTCCAACCAAAACCTGACAAAGTTTTAAAAAAAGATAAAAAGATTCTAAAGCAGAGCTAACAACAGCTTCCTAGTTGCGTCTCTCAGACAAGCCAAGATACAGAGATGCTGCAGGCTTGAGCTACAGTATGGTGAGTTTGCTGCATGTGGGCTTGACCTACAGCATGGCAGATTCCCACCAAGGTACACAGGGGTGTCTCCAAGCTGTGTAGTGCACTGGGTGGTGGATTTAGCTTTTGCTAGTACAGACAAAAAAAAGGGAAAATGTTTCTGAGCTACACACTGCTTGATGGAGGCATAAACTCACTGCTTCCTAGAGTTGGCAGGTAGCGTGGTCCCCCAGAGCTAGTGATAAATATACCTCTGCCATGTTGGGAAGCTGAGGTGGGCGTAGTCAGCATCCAGGACTGCTGCTTTGGTCCTAGCCACACAGCATTTTAAATCAATGATCAAAAAATGATTACAGATTCACAATAAGACAGATTCAAATGGAATAAAACTATAAGAGATTTACAATATATGTAAAAATGTACATAGATTTAAGAGAGAAAAAAGGAATATAGACAGTTATATAAAGAAATTGTTTTTAAAAATAAAGTCTTTAAAGAGACAATAAGAATAATATAAAAGTTAAGCCATGTAAGGATGGAAATTACACAAAGAATCTTGATACTGCATATTATTATATTGTTTTTGGGATTTTTAACTGCAGAGAGACATTTGATTGTAGGGGCTACTCAGTTAAACCAATATGTGTATTTCAAAGGTATCTTGACTTCAAAATTTGTGTCTAAAGGTACGTTGTTTTGGAAAAAGAGTTCTGCTTTTGTTTCCACAGAAGATGAGAACCTGTGGATTGCTTATAGGCTAATATGGCTTGATCATACAAAACTCCCTGAAAGGTCAATACAGCGTCATAGACTACTCCAGCCAAGATTTAAGTATAATTTTTAATTTTCTCAGGATCTCCATAAGATTTCCAGGACACCCAACCAGCAGGAAGTAGTATGAAAAGCTATGCCCAAATCCCCCAAATTTGGGGAATTTTGTTTATAAATGTTTATTTTTACTTAACTGGAGTTGATTATAAATTCAATCTCTTTCAAAAGAAGAAAAAGAGATATAGATAGGATAAAAGAATAGATTATTGACTCTACTTTTAAAGAGCAACAACTTGTTTAAAATGTTTTACGTTGCTATGGATTCTGGTTCATTGATGCAAATTTGAAGTTGATTTTGTTATACTGTATATATTTATATTCCTGTTTGTGCAGCTCATTTGAAATTATAGTGTATAGTTGAGAAATACAGATTAATAATTAGTCATCTACTGTAATCAAATTTGGTAGTCATGTTAACTAAGTTTTCTTGATATACATAGATATATTTCAGTTAGGTAGGTAATCTTCAAACACTTCAAAGACTTACAGAATATGGCATTAAAATGTTTTAGGGGATCGGGACCTGTCCTTAGTGCATGAGCCAGCTTTTTGGAACCTAGTACCTATGGTGAGACACTTTGTACAGCCTTGGTGCAGGGATGAGGGGCTTGGAATGGCCTCAACTGAATATATCAGGCTCTGCTGACTCCTCATGGGAGACCTTGCTTTGGAGGAGATAAGAATGGAGGGTGGGTTAGGGAGGAAGGCTGGAGGTTGGGAGGAGGGTGGACAAGGGAATCTGTGGTTGATATGTAAAACGAATAGAAAATCTCTCAATATAAAAAAAAGAAAAAAAATGTTTTAAAAACTTAGACTTTTCTGGGCAGTGAGACACATCTGCTCCTGATAGCACCAGTTTACTTCAAAGAGGAAGATGGGCATCAAAGACCTTCTATATGGAGTTTATTTTCTTCTTGACAAAACTGGCCATTTGGGCAAGAAACTGCTTTTGCCTGGACTGCTTAACAGCATGTTGTATAGATTGGACATGCAGGACCCACGGAAAAGTGACCACTAAATTTTGCCAAAACAAGGCAAAATGATCCTTCACAGAGGAGACTGCCAGACATTCTACAGATCACAGGGAAAAGTGACTGAGAGACTTTAGACCTATGGGCTGAAGATGGATGCCCCAATGTTGCAGAGGAATTTCGGGTGACTATCCAGACAGCCAGCTGTCTCTGTCATTTACAGTACTATGAAAGTTGCTTATAATGCATTTCTTGTTTACTTAGGTAATATTATATCCTTCTGGGGTCTTTGATGTAGTTGAAGACTAGATAGTTATAATTTTCCTTGGTTATGATAAAAGATACAGTAGATATGAAACTTTAGACTCACAAATGTAGGATAGATGATAGAATTTTTTTTAACTTAAGAAATACAAATAGAATACATATTGTAACTGTAATTCTTGCTTGACAACTGTTCTATTATATGTAATTTTACTATGTTGAAGTTAAAACTTTCCTTTTTGATTAGATAGAAAGGGGAAGTGCTGTGGGTTGTCTTCCTGTATGCTATGATGTGTTACTCCCATTGGCTAATAAATAAAGCTTCATTAGCCTATGGCAGGGCAGGATGGAGTCTGGCAGGAAAATCCAAGAGAGTGAGTGAAAGTAGGAACGAGAGTAAAGGGAGATACCAAACCACCATCCAAGGAGCAACATGTAATGGGAAGCAGGTAAAGTCATGGAACACATGGAGATGCATAGGTTAATAGCTATGGGTTGAGTTAAGCTATACGAGCTAGCTAGCAAGATGCCTCAATCATAGACCACACAGTTTGTAAATAATATAAATCTCTGTGTGTTTACTTGGGACCAAACAGCTGAGGGACTTGGGTGGGAAACATTCGTCCCGACCATGGAGTCAGGTAAGACCAGAGAAACTTCCATCTACAGTTGCCTGTTCTGATTGGAAATGATGAGAAAAACATTGGAAGTCTCTGCAGAGTTAACCAAGAGTCTTCCAGGCACCAAACCACAAATATTGATGGCATTCTGAACAATCATAGAGATGATTAGTTTCCTGGAACTTCTGTGACATTGAGTGACTAAATCCCAGCTAGCTACAGTCTTCTCATTCTGGAGAACTAAGTGGCCTTTGGGTGTTCACCTCTCCCACACTTCCCCTTTACTGGTAGTTTTATTGTAACCGCTGACATTTCTTTGGCTGTAACTGTGTCACCAGGACCTTTACCTTTGTTTACACTTGCTGTTCTCCCGGCATGCATGTGGACATTCAAAGTTTCCATTTACAAAGTGCTTATTTTCTATATGCTTATTGTGTTTGTGTGTACATAGGCATGCACACACCATACTGCATGTGTGTAGGTCAGAGGACAACTTAATGTAGATGGTTGTCTCCTTCCGTCATGTGAGTTTTGGGGTGTAACTCAGCTTTTTACATTTGGTGGCAAACACTATGATTTGCTAAGTAATCTCATGGGCTTGGTTTCCTCTTTTCATCACAACAGCAATCAGATTCACCTTGGACCCACTATATTGATTTCATATTAGCTTAATCATGTGCAAAGACCTTATTTCTAAAAAAAAAAAGTCATAATTCAAACTACTAGAGTCTAGGATTTTCTATATGAGCCTTTCAAAAGTACTACAATTCATTTCATACAAAAATTTACAACCAATTTTATGTAAAAATTTTTGTAGTGATTGTTGAATATGATTATATAATATATAATATAATATAAAAACATACAAATGTAATATGTATTTTATATAGTATGACTGTAAAATAGTCATATTAATTAATCCTGGATTTTAATTTAAATCCTGTGTTAGTAGACTACATACACCTTCAGTTTGACTCTGGTTTTATGATACTTATTTTCTTATATGCCAGTTATCCAGAATATAAAATAGATCGTAGATAGGCAGATAGATATGCAAATAGACTGACAGATGGAGAGTTAGATAATGGATAGACAGAAAGACAGAAGATAGATAGATAGATAGATAGATAGATAGATAGATAGATAGATAGATGAGATAGATAGATAGATAGATAGATAGATAGATAGATAGATAGATAGATAGGGTGTGTAAATACATCCATAGGCTCAATGCTCTCCTATAGTTGATGGCTCAGTGATTTTTCTACTTGCCAGCAGCTCTTTACATTACAGGAATGTGAGCTGCTCACATTGTGAAATCTCCTTCATTCCTACAGCTTATAGAGTAATTGCCTGCCACTATCCCTTTTTTGTAATTTACTTTTAACCATGGAGGGGAGCTTTATTTTAATTTTCTTGAATGCAAATATCATTTGGTACGGAAGGTATCATTTCAGTGTGTTGTGTAATCTTACTCAATGCAAAAAGGAGGCATCATTTCAACATGCCTTGTAATCTCATTCAAAGCAAAAAGGAAATTTAGCATGTCAGCAAGAAATGGTCCACTCAGAACCTAGATTTAAGGGACTCTGTTCCTCAGATTACTCATTTGCTTAAAGAATATGTGGAACTTCCTGTCTAAGCCATACTGTATTGACCTTGGCAGGGATAGGAAGGCCAGTGAAATGAGTAGAGCTACTGATGGAGTGTACATCTATAGAGGATACTTCTTCAGTAGTGAGCCAAGCATCAATCAGGAGTCCTCTAAAAGTCTAGTTCTTTCGTGTTCATACTTGATCAGATGGGAATTCATTCAGCATTATGCAGTGTTAGGTGCTAGAAACATGTGGTTATGGAGTGAGCTATGGCAGTCAAACAAACATTTAAATATTACACCATGGAGTAAGACTGTAGGGTTACAATGAAGGTGCATGGTGGTATGATGTGCAGTCTCAGTGTGACAGAAAGGCTTGAAAATGGCAACGAAACCTCACAGGTGTCTGGAGTGAAGCTGTGAGGATGTGTGGAGCAATATATGACTTCTATTTCCAGGTCTTTGGTGGCTGCTGTAGGTCTTAGTGTTGGCCTGCCAATGGAAAGGAGACAAAGGGGCAGAAAAATTTGCATTAATATTCCATTGGTAACACAACTGAGAAATGGCATGAATCAGTTGTTATAACTCATGGGAAGAAATGAATGTAATAGCCACAAGAAGCTGAAAGGAGGCTTGGATGCAGTGTTTAGCTGGGCTGCCTTGTCTGTGACTATATATTAATATACAAATGTAATAATAATTATAAAGTATGACTGTAAAATGATCATATTTATGAATCCTGGATTTTAATTTAAATCCCATGTTAGTCAAAGATCTATTAAAATTATATCTGTTAACAATGAGTATTGGAGAGGAGAATTTAGTTTCTGCCCTGGAGTAATGGGAAAATCCCATGAGGCCATTTTGTTGTGGAAGGCATATTTTTTCGTGTTGTTAAATACTTTGTCCTTCTCTAAATAAGTTATATCAAATCAGAAAAATGACAATGTGACACAACAACGTGCCATGGTTAGAGACTGGAGAAGTTGCGTTGTTGTAGCGAAAACACAAGCTACTGATAAAAATCCCTGAAACAGCAAAATAATGAGAAATTGAGGAACAGAAAAACAAATACGAATTTTGGCATAAGAATGTTTTTCTAAGACAATAATGAGAAAGGTTTGGACAGGAAATGTGAACAAGGACCAAACTGAAGTAACTTTGTTCTTCATCACATGACTATTAGCAGACAGAAAAAATGTATACATGGGAATGGGTGAAATGGCTCAGTAGACCATGTGCTTGCTGTGCAAGCTTGGGGACCTGAGTCTGGTATTCCAACACTCATGTATAAAATCCAGGCCTTACTGTAATAGCTTGTAATCCCGGTACTGGGGAGGCAGAGACAGGAGGATCCCTGGGACTCACTAGCCTGCCAGAATTGTCAAGTTTGAAGATTCAGGTTCAGTGAGAGACTCTGTCTCAAAAAAATAGAGTGACTGAAGAAAATGGCTAACTTTCAGACTCGGGCCTCTATATTCACACACTAGTGCATATAAACTCACACGTATTTGTATACATATACACAAATGAAATCATACATATATACACATCCAAAACTGAAGCAATTAAAGACATTAATGAGATGTTGTGTTTAAGTGAATGCTATTTAAGTAAAAGTAGAAAGTGGGCAGGAAAGCCTGACTAGAATTCTGGACAGAGTACTGTCACCCAAGTCTAACGTTTGTGGCTAGCCTGTAGCTACAGGCAGTTTGAAGTACAGGGGACAGGGTTTAGTGTGAGTGCATGTCAGTACTAAGCATTAGAAAGTAGTCAAAGACAATTGCCGGGCACTTTGCCTAAGCTATCAGTGTGTGATGACTATTTAGTGAGCTGTGAGAACTTAGAAAATGAATAATTTTAAAAGGCAAGTCACAGATAAGAAGAATTGAGTTTGAAACGATCAGTTCTAAAGTAGTTTGAGGCATTTATGTAGTTTAGTCAGAAGCCTGGGGATGCATGTGTCTTGAGTTCAGGCTCATCTCCAGATAAAATGTAACATTTGGGTGGGCCGGGAGTAGATGAGATTTCTCTTGGATGTCAGTTTTTACCTTCCGCCTTAATTCTGAGATCCTTGAAGAAAGGTCTCCCTTGGAATCCACTGCTACAGGCACCAGGCTGCGTGGCTGCGAGCTTCCGGGATCCAAACTCTGGTCACACTCAGATATGGCGTCAGCCCTCAAGGATTGTTTGTATACTGAAAACGGTGGCACCTCTCCCAAACAGAACACAGCTTTTGTTTGGGGGTGCCATCTTTTAGTGAGTAGTAAGCTGCTCTAAGATCACAACCCATTTTTAACAATAAAAAATGTGCTTGAACTGTAAAAACAATTCAACAAGATGTTTTGTCCTCACTGATGCCCATCACCTGAAAACAAAGCCTGAAGCCCTGTTAGCAGTTACAACAAGGACATGTACCCTCAGTTTATTCTTAGCTTGCATAGCTATGAATAGTTCATCGTTTGAGTTCCTATGGGGCATGCGGTAGGACTGAAAATTCTTGTGGAGCTCACGTGACATTTTTTTGTGTGAAACAAAGAATGAACTCTCACCTTTATTGTCTAGGGAAGGAGGAAAGAGCGTTGTTCTTCATTGGGGAAGAGCTAGAGGGGAGAAGAAAGTTGACTGATGAGGCAGACAGGAAGAGATAGAGGATCCAGACTGCTTTGCGGTAAGCTTTGTTTTAAATGTGTGCAATAAACTTACAACAGTAATGCTGTAGCTCAGTAATATAGTCTTAAAATGCAGCAAGCCAATTATGCTTTCATTTAAAATTTCATGTCCTTATAATAAGGTTTGTCCTTTATTTTAGGGCTTTATTGTAAGTAGAGATGAGGGGGGATTGTTTGTTTTTATTACCTGAGTTTGTATTTGACTATAATAAAAAAAAAAGCTTACTCTGGGCACATCTCTGTGTGTATGAACAATGTGCCTAGATTTCATAACAATGTATCAGCTACTTATTATTGTTCTTTAATTATTTTCCTAAATGAAACCCCAATTTTAAGAACACAAAAAAGGGTTTTAAACATGTGTCTCAGTGTGTTATCTCACCCACAGCTTCTGTGCATCATAAATTTCTTTCTCATGTATCCTTATAGTAATTTTTATTATCTGTTTATTTTTCTTAAATGCATTCAGTAATCACCAGCCTGGCTTGATTTTTTTCCCTTCCTTTCTTTTTCTCTTTACAAAATGGATTCCCTTGGCTCTTTTATAGATAAAGACAATGATGTACTTGAAACAGATCCAAAATTAGGTTATCCGCAATATTTCAAATTAGAGCACTATCTAGAAATCAATGCCATTTGGGATCTACAATGTTACCATATGGTCTCTGCAAATATTCATTATAAAGACATTTACATCCTTCCATATTTTCTCTGTATGATATATTTTAGGAGAAAAAGTTACAAAAACAATGATAATCACATCTCTTTCTTATTTGTATCAGGCTGCCATATTAATCTTATTAGAAAAAATTCCTCCCTCACATAATAAGTGACTTCTTTTCTTATCAGAGAACTGAACCCTGAAGGGACGCCATTATCGTCTTGTCTGCATAAAAGAGTCATGCTTTTTTTGCCTGTTGCCCAAACCTATTAAGAAGACTTTTGATTTTTCTGCATGTTCCCAAAGATGTCCTCTTGGTATTGCTGAATGTCATCTTAGGTAATTCAAAAGCTCTCATTTTAATTACCTATGTCCATTATTCATTTCCCACACTTTCCACAAGGAGTGAAAAGAGATTCTCAATGCTTCCATCTCAGGTATTCCACAGGACACAATCTTTAATTAAAAAGAATTGTCAAAAAGACACTCCCTAGGTAGTCCAGGGTAGGTGAGTTTTGGTAATTATCTGATGGTTATATATTTAGTGCGATTAAATGATATAAAGGAATCATATTTGTGTAAAATACAGTCAATAGAAAAACATATACTTAAGTCACACCAACACAACTATGAACCAGGAGAGAAATCTAGTCATGTTCTGGCATATACTTATATGAATCATTGCTTTTAAAAAAGAAACAAATTCATACAACTTAAGAAAATAAAAAGTATATCATATTTTAATATATAAAATACATATCAAGTATAGAAATACATTAATACATATTTACATTAGATTATAATTATTAATTATATTGTAAACTGTATATTATATATATTTGTTATATATGTTGAATTTTTATTTGTATATGATATATAGTATATATAATATATTTATTTATTTATATATAGAATCTAGTTCAGCTCCCAGCCCTCATTAGAGAAGTTGCTTTGTGCAGAGAACAGTGGTTAATCCAGAAAGTCATACTCATAACTGGACAAAGCACTGAGAATAGGTGTCAGTAGAATGTGCAATAAAGTGAAACAACTGCATTACACCTGCCCCCAAAGTTCATGGATTATCATGGAAGAAGTGGTAGAAAGCTTTTAAGGGTCATGGAGGACCTGAGCAAAACATAGCCTTTGGGGCATTGCAGAACCACTGTACTCATAACTCACAGCAGCTATGGTTGCTCATATAAGACCTGTACAGATCAAGCCAGTCAATCTTTCATCATGAATGGTGGGGGGTAGGTAAAACCCCACTCTTAACTGAAGAATTATTGACAGCTGATGGAGGAACAGATGAAGACAAAGGCTTGTAACTCTTCTACTTAATGAACTACACAAAACCACTCAAGCAACGATAATCAAGACAAGTAAGAAAGCAAAATTAAAATAAAGAACTTACATAATTCAGAGAAATTACTAAAAACTAAAATCAAAGATACATTTTTGAAGGTAGCTATATAAGAAGATACATCCCAAAGATGAAAACATGACCTCTAACTACTCTGTAGATATATGCAAACTAAAATGAAGAGCGGAGTTACATTACTGAATGAAAGAATACAATTATCGGCTCAGATCTGAACAGCCAGTGAATATTTTTCTCAAAATGAAGAAAATAATAAGAAGTTCTCAGAAAAACAAAGTACATGGACTTTACCATCATCAAACTGCTAGATGTAAAATCTTTCAAGAGTTTTTTGGCAGAAAAATGCTAGTCATAAACAAATGTGAACCTAGGTAAACAATAAAATAATAGAAATACTGAATAGAAAAAGACTACCCTTTTAAAGAGACAGGCTTTTGATAGGTAGCCCACATTAGCTGTAATACACTGTGTAGTGCAAGTTGACCTCTTCTTGTAATCCTCCTGCCTCTGCCACTTGAGTGCTTAGATTACATGTGCCTGCCACCAGGCCCAGCTGAAGGACTTGTCTTTTTTTTCCTTTTTCACATATACTCTAAAAGATAACTTCCTTCCCACACCAAATGATTAGGAATATGCAAACTTTTAGTGGAAACAAGTGAGATATGTAGCAAATAAAGAGGAAGAAAATAAAGAGAATCAGAAAATAGTTAAAAGATTTACAATTGTAACAAAAATATTTTAAAGGAAAATGGTATAAACAGGGATTTTTAAATGCATGTATAATAAAAACACTAAACCAATAGCTAACTTTTGAAAAAGGAAGTATTAACAACAAACCAACATATCAATAAACTTAAAAATAATAGAAAAGACAATAAATATAGCAGGAAGTGAAGTACACATAATAAATAAAAATGGATAGTGTAGCTAGAGTTTTCCTGCCTGGCCCACAGTCAGGACAAATCTCTCTCACCTGCCAATCCCACAGCCGCTCAGACCCGACCAAGTAAACACAGAGACTTATATTGGTTACAAACTGTATGGCCGTGGCAGGCTTCTTGCTAACTGTTCTTATAGCTTAAATTAATCCATTTCTATAAATCTATACCTTGCCACGTGGCTTGTGGCTTACCGGCATCTTCACACGCTGTTTGTCATCGTGGCGGCTGGCAGTGTCTCTCTGACTCAGCCTTCCACTTCCCAGCTTTATTCTCCTCCTTGTCCCGCCTACACTTCCTGCCTAGCCAATGGCCAATCAGTGTTTTATTTATTGACTAATTAGCAACACATTTGCCATACAGAACATCCCACAGCAGGATAGAAATCAGAAATAATAGTTTTTTGATCATATAAATAATTGTATTAATTATTAATTCTTCAAACAAGCTCATTTTAAGGCAAGATTGTCAGATGGAATTCTGAGGGAAGATTTACATGAATGTTACCTCCAAATGATATTTAATTGTTCAAAGAAGAAGGATAAGAGAGAATGTACCATGTGAGCATAAGTAAAAGTAGAGTGGATAAATTAATATAAAATATTACTGCACACTGACAGATCAATTTATCCAAGAGATGGAACAATGTTAAAAGTGTACTGAAATGCCAAAAATCTTCAAAAAGTATATGAAACAAGAACTGAAACAACTGAAATTAGAAATAAGCAAATCCATATGTGTTCCTGAAGATTTTACCCCTTTTTTATCCATATCTCATAGGATAAAAAGACAGAAACCAATTGATCTCATTGATATTTGTAAAACAGGAAAAAAATCACCCAATACATACCATTTTTGTGTTCAAATGGACCATCCACTAAGGTTGGCTGTATCACACACAGTCCACACCACCAACATCAATGCATCTTAAGAACTTACAATTACACATGTACCAATACATCAATCATCTCAAAGTAATCCATTTAGTCAAGAACACTCCAACAAAAACCAAGAGACTATATTTTGAAATTGACAGTTTTAGAGGATTTAAAATCACCCAAATCAGAGCCAACAAGAAAGTTCACTGCATCAGGCACTCTCCCATGCCAACTGACCTGATTTCCCTTCCTGTGGCTCACGTAGTGGGAGGAGAGAACCAACTTCTAGTTGTTCCTTGACCCTCGGACCTCCATGTACACTCTACACACTATGTCTTATGGTCCCAAAAGGGATGTAGACAGAGACACAATACACATCCATGTACATGCACACACACACACACACACACACACACACACACACACACACACACTGAATGAATAGGTAAAAAATGTAATAGAAATAAAAATAACTAAAACAAGATTAAGCAATGAAAACAATGTTGAAGGACATGCTCCAAATCTGTTTGTGTTAATTTTTCAATAGAATATGTTGTTTTCATTATCTATTTGTCAAATTCTTCGGCTACAAAACCTTGACATTGTCTTGAAAATAGTGACATAAACTATAGTTCGATGTGTTTTGTTTTATTAAAAATTATTGTCTGTAATTTCCATTGATGTTTCGGTGACTACTGGTATGTGTTATTGCTCTTTTCTAGAAGTTTTATTGTACATCCTAATATTGATTTGTGTTTACAAAGCTTGTCTTTCATTGATTCTTAGCTTGGGCACGTGTGTGCGTGTGTGCTTGTGTGTGTGATTGTGTGAATTTTACTAGATGGGTTCTTTGGAGTTAGTCTTATGAAAGGAAAGAAGGCTGCTTCACCTTCAGGGGGTGTGGCTTCATTTTTGAGTCCTTCTCTGATAGTATACGGTTCACCACTCCCTCTGATGCATCTCCTTTCTCTGATTACTCATGCTGTTTTTTTCAGTCCATAGCCATTCCAGAAGATTGTTACCAACACTGTGCTCACACTAGCTTCCGACTCTTGCAAGAAAAAAGCAAGTGGGAGATAGCAAGAAGGCAAAGAATGTGTAGTTCCAAAGACATTTAAAATATGTCTGTAAAAACTTTCTTCAGACTGTTTTCGTTTTGTTTCAGTGCAGAACCATTGTTTGTTATCCATGGTTCTTTATTTGTGATCTTGTCTGTAGAAGAAGAGACGGGTTTAAGGTTGGGTTGACATCAGCAGGTATCATGGGTTTCAGCCATGCATTCTAGGGCTTCCTCCCTGAAGCCTTTTTGCATGTTCCATGTTTCTTCATGTCACGGATTTCCACATTCCTGTGGCTGGTCTGCTTTGTGGAAATTACAATGAGTATTTTGAAGTCAAATAGAATATATATGTTCTTCCTAGGTTCTCTGGAAATCAATTCTGCAAATATTTCCATTGCTGCTTTTGCATAATTTCCAGGAGGAGAAAATATGTAATATAAATTTAATTGACATAGTTACAGGATAATTTTAATTATGAGGGAAGATTGTTTCATTGCTGTCAGAGTTCTACCTTCCCACTTCCAAAAACCCATCTACTTACCAGCAGACACAATCACAAATAAAGAGCTGTGGATACCACGCAATGGCTTTGCACTGAAACAAAACCAAAACAATCTGAAGAAAGACGTTCCTTACAGAAACACTCTTAAAATGCCTTTGGAGCTGGACGTTCTTTGCCGCCTTCTTGCTGTCTTCTACTCCTTTCTTGTCTTAAAGTCAAAATTTAGGTTTATCAGATTTGAAGAGGTTTTTTTTTCCCCCTTTTGCACATATTTGATTCTCAATATCTTCTTTTTAATCCCAAGATTGTTTATTGGTACTTTGCCCTGTTCTTAGTTAGAATGCTTAATGAGGTCCTAAGAGTAAAATGCTAACCTCCCTCACAACTGTCTGGTTTCCTGAGAGGGTTTGGTGCAACACTGAAGTGTGATTGGCAGAATCTGTTCTCAGAGACTAGCCTCTCCTTTTGAAATAAACAACGGCTTAGGGTTAGGCAGTCCTGTGAAGTGTACAGGCGCCACTCCAGGCTATTATTTTGAATAATCTTCTCTGGCATGGGAACATTCACGCACAGGGCTGAATGTTTTAAAATATGCTGTGCTACATGAGTGCCTACGGCACCTCAGGGTAAAAACAGAGCCCCATGTAAGGATGAGTGATGGAGCCTTTGTGTTTTCCTCAGTGTTCAGGCAGGTGTGTTGGCATTTACACATGCCTATGTGAGGTAGCATTCAGAGGGAGATAAAACTCTTTGATGGTTACACATTTCCAATGGACAAAGAATTCATCCCCTTACTAAGACGGTTGGCTTCTAATTGGCATGTCGCTGCCTCCCCTTTCCCATTATCTTATTTTTATGGGAGAGGTAATTTTTACAAAGCTACATTTGCTTTTCATTCAATTTTGCAAATATGCAACCAAATCAAAGGGGATTGCAGCCTGCTCTCAGGTCTAAAAGGAAAAAATATACATTGATGTCACAAGAAGAAAACCAACAGGATGAGCCTTAGGGAGAATCCAATGTCAATGCATTCTGGGACTAAGCCATTTTCATAACTAGATTTTATTATTAAATTGAAGAAAATAATAACATTTGCCATCGAAAGCTATAACTGAATATGCATGTGGGGAGTTGGAGGTGTGGAGAAGGTTGGTTCAAGAAGTGATGGGTATGCAGGAAAAAGACAAAGTCACACTAAAAGGAAACATAGGAATGAAACAAAGTTTTTTTTTTATTTATAGTAAAGATGGCATGCACAGCAAATTCAAGCCTTATTAAAGCAAGTATAAATTCAGCCATATTCATTTCATACTTGTTAGATAAATGATTTTGAAACAGATTTTGGATATTATTTAAGGAAGAATAAATGAAAATATTGTCTAATTCAGAAGGAATTGCTAAGTGAAAATTATAGAAATAATCAACATAATACATAATGAAAGTTGTGCTTCTGAGAAGGTGAAAGCATGTTTTTTGTGTGTCCAGAAAGTCTCATAGGATGCCTGTGAGACACCTGGCTGCTGCTTACCTACTTTAGCCATTCCTGCCCTTTGAAATGTTCCCCTTCTAATCACCTTTAAGTCTTTCTAGCCCAAGGCTTCCTTCACACAAGGTATCTCATCTGCCTGTTAGATTATCATTCCTTTCGTCTACCTTAAGCCAAGATCCCTGTGAGGATGAGTGAGTTACACACACAATGAGCTCAGGGATGACTTTGTCACATAGGAAAAGAGTTCAGTAAACCTTTAGTGATAAAATTATGTTAAATTTAGTTTTGAGTCGTAGTCATGTTTATTCTACATGGCTCCAAATTCCTCAGAAGAGCTAGAAGGAGGAGAGAACAGTCCTGGAGTGCTCAGGCTAATTAGGAAGGGACATATTTATGAAAGAAACTTATAAAGAAAGCCCACATGGTGCAATAGTGGCTGTTAAGACAAGGCATAGATTCCATGTAACAGCTTTAAAGACACAGATATGATGCTGGGATTGACATAGAAATTTAAATTCATTTGAATTAAACTAGTTCATGAAGCCTAAGTTGAATAATTCAATTAATACATGCCTTTTTTTCAATGATGAAAATTAACCACATTTTTTTGCAATATCCTGAAAAATTATCCTTATGTGACTTTCTTTATTTCTCTCAATAGAAAACTGTTAACCATTCTTCATTATCTAGTTTATTGACTAAATAATACCTTTTTTCTGTCTAATCAACGTTCATGGATATCTCCACTAATGAGATTAAACTGAGAAATACTTGGACTCCTTACTTAGATGTTTCATATCTTGGAATTTCATATTAATATGTACTCTAAAAAGTTAATATGTGAAGATTGTATAGCATTGATGTGAAATATTAAAATTCCTATTTTTAATTTTTTACAGTGTAGAATAGAAGCAGATGATCACACAAATGCTCTCAGCAACCATGTAGAAAATAAGCTAAGCATGATCATGGTATGGTAGCCCCTATACAACCACGGGCACTGATCTTCAGATTCAATCAAACATGCTAAAATAGATGTGTACAGATCATGGATAGACTTTTATGTTCCTGCTGTAATAATAGATATGGTTTGCTGAGTCCTTGCACACCTCCAGGACCTTCACCTGAGTGGGGACAGTGAGGGAATGAAGAAATCACAGACAGACAGACAGACGACACAGAAAAGCTGAGATCTGGTGGACTGAGTTCTCTGATGAAGAGAACACATCGCCCCAGAAGCTTATCGTGTTTATTATACACAGTTGAACACAGGGGTAGGACTATTGCCTGTATAACTGCACAAGCAGACAGGGTTGGTAAATAAAAATAAACAAGGAGGCAGGGTTTATGGCACACAGCTGGATCAAGGAGACACATTAGCAAACCTCTCTGAGAGTAGTTTTTGTAGAGGATCAGTCTTTAGGCCTTAAATATCCTGTGTATGAGAGGGATATGATGGATATTTTCTGCATGCACTATCAATTTCTACACATGGACCAGAGGAAGGCTTTGCCATCTCTCTGACCTTTATGCTTGTGGATAAAGGAAGGCTTGTCATTTCCCCATGAGTCCTTGACATGGCTGTGCATATGTCTAAAGCACACATTCACTCACTCACTTGGGACTTTATACTCAGGGATTCCTCTACTCCCCACATAGGATAAAACCTATTATATTTCCATTGTATAACAATGTACTGTAACAACTACCTGCATTTATATTGTTTAGGTCTTACACATAATCTAAGATGATTTAAAGTATATGTGAAGATGTACATAGGATGCATACAAGCACACATTTTATGTGAGACCTCAGCATGCATGAACTCTGATATGTTGGGGGGTACTGGCATAGTGCCAGCCTCTCTCTCTCTTTTGATTGGATGTTTGATTTATATGAATGTTTCACTTAATTTGTACAGCATGGACTGAGGGTCAAGATTGCATTTTACATGCTCAAGTATAATGTTTTAAAGGCAAAATTTAATGCCTACATTGCTGTGTTAAATTCAATTAATTTTGTAGGGTCCTCAATACTTCAACAAAACATTTTAAAATATTATAATAATTGTCCATGTCCTTACCAAAATGCATGTGTATGTGTGAGGGAGACTATGAGCACAGAGAGTGACAGGGGAAGGAGGTCACTGGATACTCCTCTATCACCCTGCATTTTATTCCCGTGTGGCTGTCTATCACTATACTTGGACATAGGGTGGTACCCAGCAAGTCCCAACAAACTTCTTATCTCTGTCACCTCAAAGTTCTGAATTTACAGACACCCAAATGACCATGCTTAGATTTTTGCATAGGCTCTGGGTACTTGAACTCAGGTCCTTATTCTTGGGCAACAATTGTCATGTAGAGACACTTCTTTCACCTCTTTACCAAAGTGTTGGAGGAGAGGAGAGAGAAAGAGACAGAGACAGAGACTGAAACAGAAAGAGAGAGAGAGAAAGAGAGAACGGAGATTGGGAACACAGAGGGAATCCAGTGATAATTCTGTCTAGTAAGATTAGAGAGTCATAAGCTGCAGAATTTGCACAAGCACTTTGGTAAGATTTTGACAAGTGAGGAACAAAAGTAAAACTCAGCCACAGAAGGCAGCAGAGCAAAGCACAGAAGTATGTAGTCTCAAAGTGGAGAACTGTGTGTGATCTGCCATAGCTGCAACGAAAGTTAACAGCATGAGATGACTGCATTTGCATGCTTGGAGTAGAAAGAGGTTGGACATTCTGGACAGTGCATGACTTCATACCTAGAGGCAGAAGGCCCTGTGGTAACCTTGTGCCACCCAGGCTCTATGGAATCACATTTGAGAATGGACAGACCCTAAGATAAACTTCTTACTCAGTAAATATGGCAGAGGTAACAGGGTGTTTCATAAGGCTGGAGAGTCTCTGTTACACAGTGTCCCCACAGTGACTGCAGAAGCAAGCAGACATGATGGGAAAGCCCATTAGCAAGGGTTAAGGCAGCACAGGCCAACAGTGAGCAAGGAGCTCAGGATGGCTTCTCATCATTAGGCCTAGGGAAGCTGGTGCAACTGACAAACCCCTGATTTAGAAGATTCACTAATCAAACTTCAGATCATGAGCTAGTAGTCCCAACCACCCTTTATTGTTTCTGAGACCAGGAAAAAGAGAGCACACTTCACCATCCTTAGACTGGCTGACCCCTGGAAGCTGCAACATGGCAAATATGTACAGCTTTAAGACAATACATTTTCTATTATATGATCATGAAGCTATGGGTTATTAGAACAATGAGGAATAGTCAAGTAAGAAACCAGTGTGTCATCTATAGTTTAAAGACCTAGGAAGCCATGCAGAGAAAGATGTAGGGCATGCAGGAAGTAAGGCATCAAATGCAGATTGTAGATTGGTACAACAGTCTTGAGTGATATGTGAATATAATAGATCAGAGTCTGACAAAGTAACTAAAAAAGGCAGGGCTGGAGAGATGGATCTTTCAGTGAAGAGCAGTGGCTGCTCTTCCAGAGGACCTGGGTTCAATTCCGGGTACCTACATGGCAGCTCACAACTGTCTGTAACTCCAATTCCAGGGGATTCAACACCATCACACAGACATACATGCAGATAAAACATAAATGCACATAAAATTAAAAATAAATAATTGTTTTTGCAAAAGAACTAAAAAGAAATTGTTTAAGGTATTGTCTCTATGTTATTTATCTTTTTTGGTATATAAAATAAAAATTCACGCATGCACACACACACACATACGCACACATATGAATGTTGTATGGGGGAACATTTCCCCCTTTCTTTATACATTATTTCTCATCCCCTCTCCCCTCCCATTAGTCTCCTCAGATAATTTTACTTGTACTTTTATGCCATATATGCACATACAATTATATGTCTATAAAATCTAGAAACCACAAATGACAGCAAGCATGTGATATTTGTCTTTCTGAGATTGGCTTAGCTCACTTAATATGATTATCCCAAGTTGCATTTATTTTGCTGTAAATGTCATGACTTCATTTTTCTTTATGGTTGAACAAAATTCCATTGTGTATGCATATGGGCTGTATAATCATAATGCATTTGAAGGACTCAAACCCTTTTTGTGGGTGCAAAGAAGAGACTCCAGCTTTCAGAAGTTGAGAAACCTTTGTAAAGACTGGGATCTTGAAAGTAAATCCCTAGAGATATTTCAAAAGGAAGGGCTTGTTCAGAGTTTCAGTTTAGAGCTGTGAGTCCTGTAGACAGGGACCAAGCCTGGTGTCAATCACATTGTTGGCTTTCTAGAGAGCAGAGCCCTCTGTTTAGCATGGTCTTGCCTGGTGCTGGTCTGTTTTCACATTATCTTTTGCATTAGAATCAAAGAAACGTGAAGACTGTCTGATCTGGTGGGATTCTTCAAACTGAACATTTTACATGCCCATAGGGATGCTACATTTCCAAGATGAAAGTTCATTTGGGAACAATACAGGCATCTGAAATTTAAATTGTATTTCTGGAGTAAATGGGTTGTGTTTATTTTCTTCATAGTAAGATGGTCTTCATTTGGGCTGGAGAGATGACTTAGTGGTTAAAAGCACTTGTCACTCTTTCAGAGGACCTGGCTTTAATTCACAACACCCATATGGTGGCTAAAAATCATCTGTATCTCCAGATCCATGGAATCCAATGCCCTCTCCTGGCTTCCATGGGTCTCAGGCATACATGGGGTACATAGATGTAGATGCATGCAAAACATCAATACATATGAAATAGTTTTTAAAGAAGCCTTTCATTCATTGAACAAATACTTATAGAAGCGTATTTCATGGTAACCACTTTGTTGACTGCTAGGTATATATAAATAAAAGATATCTAGTCAATTTTACAAAATACTTTTCATATTTGCTATGTACTAACCAAGCATTTGTTCCCATAACAAAAAACAGAGAAGCTCCTGGTATTCATGGGCCTAGTGAAGGATATATATATATATATATATATATATATATATATATATATATATAGGAGAGAGAGAGAGAGTTGATAAATAGATGATGTAGATATTATATAGATACAGATTGATATGTATCAGAATATCAATAAAATATTATATTTCTTCAGAAAAATATGGAGATGAAATAGAGAAACCTGGAGGTATCATTTAAGTCATAGTGATACTTAGCTCCTTTGTGTAGAGGTGATTTTTGAGGTGACAGAATAGAAAAGTGAGAAATTTAGTTATAGAGTATTTAGTGGGAAGAAATTCATGGGGGTTCCAGAAGCTGGAGCAGGAGTGAAGGGAGGATAAGGAGTAGAAATGTGTTAGAAACTCAAAAGATCTGGGGGTGATCAAGGGGGAGGTGAGCAGTTAGAATTTCAAAATACATGTTTTGAGCTTAAAAACATGGATTTTAACAAAGGAAGACCTTGAAGTTCTTAAACAAATGATGTCTATGTTTAGTTTATGGATGATGTAATATCATGAATAAAAGTAGAAACGGGAAGACCAGCTTGGAGTCTATTGTAGGCCTTGTGATCTTTGTAAGATCTTTTCTATGGAAATAATAGCAATAAAACTGAGCCAGACAATATAGACAAGATGAGCAAGACTTCCGTGGGACCTCAGCCCTTGGGAAGAAGAGTTAGCGCTTGATCAACCAGATGATCAGACTTCTCAACACAGCAGAGGACCAAGCTTTACTTAATTTTTTTAGATGATCTTAAAAATGAACTTCCTGTTCATCATGGGCATAATTTCAGATGATTTTTTTTTCTAAGCATAGACATTCTGACCATGAGGTTGGCAGGTGAAAGAGAGATCATTTATTTGGACAGCTGTCTAGTCCTTCATGTTGTACAGATCTTCATCTATCACATATCCTGGCCTTATGGATTGGTCTGGACTTTATGATAGACTGAGAGACTGTCAGTGCTTAAGCTGATGATATAAAAATGCACAAGGGTAGGGTTGATGAAGCATATACAATTTCCTGGGGGCAATAGGCCAGTTGGTCCTGTATTAAACTCTGAAAAACCATTATTTTTTTACAATGATCAACGTGTACCAGCACTGTGCAGAGCAGAATCTGACCCAAGTATCAAGACAACAATAGGAACAATACAAAGATAGTGCCATCAAAAATAGTCCTTTTACTCTGTTCTAAGTATATTCCAGGCATCTTCTCACCCAAGTTTAAAATGGATGTTTTCAGCAGAAGCCATAAGGCACTATAGAGTAGTCCAGAGTAACCTAGGCAACTGCTATCATAATCTCCATGCCAGGAGTGTCATTTCACAGCAAAGCTAGTGGGAAACTAATCACCCTCCAGCTGGGTAACCTCAGAAATGAGTGATTTTAAAGTCAACTAGAGCAAGAGCTTTGACTACTCTGACAGAGTGCCTGACAGGTGACTGAGGAAGGGCATTTAACAGGACAAGATGGTTTTCTTGGTAACACTATCCCATATCTTTGTTTAGTCCTTAATCCTTAGATATTTGGGTCCTGTTAGAACTCGTTTTTGTGGCCAGCTGGAACCACACAACTTTTAGCCGAGCTAGACACAAGGGACTCTTAGTGTGTACACATGTGACTTTTTGGCCCAGCCTGGTGTTTTATGACAAAGCTGGTGAGAGGTAGAGGCTGAAAAAAGCATGCATCATGGTTTACGGGCAACACTGCTTTAGGCCGTAGGGCTCATTTGCCTTCTGTCCCTCATGGTAGTCCTGGCCTGTCTCAGTTGGACATAAGTGAGAAGTAAATGACTGGCCTAGGATTGAAGAGAAAAGGAATCCTTTGTAGTTCAACTTCATATTTATTTACTAAAGCTGCTTCTAATTTTTAATGTGAGCACCGAGGGACTTAAACTGCCATTGAGGGAGACGACAAACACTAGGAAGAGTGTGATGGTGGGGAGGAAGGAATGAGGAAGAGCTTTGTTTAACCTTGGATTTCATGCTTAGAAAGAAGAACAACTTCCTTGGATCTAAGAATCTCAAATTCAGAGAAGAAATTGGCAACAGAAGTACAATGTTTAGAACTTGAAAATGGAGGTGCCATATAAGAATTGAGGTGATTAAATTATTAGTGAGTGAATATGCCAAAGAAGTGTTCTCTAGAGAGTCAGCTCTCACACCGTCACTTTCAGAAGTTTAGAAATGAACGGAGAGAGAGATCAGTGTAATTGTGGAGGTGTTCTTATTGGGGAACAGGACCTTTGATAAATTACCAAGTTTAAAGGAGGTGATTAGAACAAAGTGGCTGGTACTCCGGGAGAAGAAGTAGAGACGCTCATAAGGAAGGCCATGTGAAGACAGAGACCCAAGATTCAATGATGCCTCATGACACTGGAATGACAGATCAGAGTAATGCTGCCAGACAACCAAGATACAAGGATGGTCTCAAACCCCCAGAAGACAAGACCAGAGAGAGATTGCCCTGTTTAGAGGTTACTTGCTGGTTCTCCACTAGTTAACTTACATTTCATGTGACATAGAATGAGTCTGTTTGCTTGTGTTTGAGTTATCTCAGCCTAGTAGACTCCAATTAATTACTTTAACACAATAAATACCAGTGGATGATGAAACTAGGAATAAACAGACAAAAAGGTAAACAGAGGAACAGGGCACAGAACATCCATGATACTTCCACATTAGTCATCTGATATTACTATGTATTTACTGACCAGGTAAGCCCCATGTATAGGTGTGTTGATGGAGGTTCAACTACACAGAAGCGATTGAAAAAAATCCTTGGTCATCAGTGAGTGAACTCAATTTTGAGCTGCTCTTCACTCCCTGGAGTTAAAGGTCTAAACATCTTAGCCTTTTAGTTACAGGACTCCTTTTCCCAGAATCTTTGGAAGCTCTTCACAGTCAACTGAACTACAGAAATTCAAGTGTTGTTGAAAGGAGCATATCACACGTATGACAAATACTCCTGCCACTACACTTAGGTCATTCTCTGTGTTCTAGAAGCTCTCTGGCAGGTCCTGGGAACATGACTAAGTATATATTTGTTATTGCAGAGAGGATGGCAGGCAGAGGATGGAACTCTCTGGACTGAGGCCGAGCTGAAATTTGATGGACTTGAAGGCAACTGACACATATAGAGCACAGTGTGGCAGTAGAGAGGAACTCCCAGCTATTCAGCATGGTCCTGTTTATGCATCTGAGCACTGCTCAGTCACCGAGAGAAACAGAGTCTGAGTAAAGAACCCTGGTATGATATGTGGGAGATGCTATTAGAATTCATGGACAGCCATCAATGGTGCTGTCTCAACTGGCCACAGTGGAAAACTCCACAAGGCTCCAAGGGGTTTTCTTTGCAGAGAACAGTCATTCCTGAACTAAACATTGCTGTATTCTCATGTGACAACACTTAAAAGTAAGACCTACTTATTTAAATAGTATCCATGAGGAAAGTTCAATCTTATTTGTGGAAATCAAATTTGACCAGCCAGCACCCAAGAAGGAACAGTTCACAATACCTGCTATACTCCCCCCAAATTATCAGGAACACAAAAAGCACAAATAATCAATCCACACCGAGAGATGGATGTGAGGGTAACAAGAAGCTATGAAGAAGTTTTGTGGGTTACAGATAAGGTTTGGTACATGCATATATAGGCTGAAACTAAGCAAATTGGGCTAATAATTTGCATTTGACTTAATGCCAATTATTCTGAAATAAAACTATACAAAAAGTAGCAAGAGCAACTCCTGAATTGGTTTTATTTTTAACAAAAGGTAATCGAAGAGTGAGGTAGTAGGTATGAGAAGAGGGAAATTTACCACTTTTCATGTGTGTTCTATTTTAAAGGGAAAGTTAGGGTTTAAAGTTCAGAGTACGTAGAAGTTAGTTGTCAAACAGACATAGGAGATGAGGCTGAGTTGGAAACCATAGCAGACATGCAGATATCTGAGTTGTACTCACTATTAGGGCAGTTTGCCTCTGTGATCTATGTCAAGTACTTACACACAGTGACCATCAATGTCTTCATTTTTTTAATTTTTTTTTCATTTATTTTACATACCAACCACAGTTTCCCCTCCCTTCTCTCTTCCTGTTCCCTCTCCCACTTTCCGTCTACACCCCCCTCATCCACTCCTCCTCTGTTCAGAAGGGGACAGGCCTCCCATGGGAGTCAGCAAAGCATGGCATATCAAGTTGAAGTACGACCAAGCTTCTTCCCTTGTATCAAAGCTGGATGAGGCATCCGAGCATGGGAAAGAGGTTCCAAAAAGCCAGCTCATGCACCAGGGACAGGTCCTGATCTCACTGCTGGGGTCTCTACAAACAGGCCAAGTTACACAACTATCACTCAGATGCAGGAAAAGGGAAATATTAGCAATATCTGCTTTACATTGTTTCTGATATGTTAAAAATCATAAATACATCATTAAGATAAGCAACAAGGCCTGCTGAAGAAGAAATCATTATGACCTTTATGCCTCTGCTTTACTAGACAATACAGTGGAAAGATATTCATTGCAGTGACCTAGCATAGTTATCTATACAAAGCACAGACTTACCATTTATCAGTTATGGAATATTTTTATTTTGTTTCCAACTTGTTTCCCTTTGCTGGATACCTACAAATCAACTGTCTTGGTGAGAAAAGTATTTTTATGACATACACTATTTGAGGAAAAGTGAGAGAACAAAAGAGTATTTTCAATCCTCCAAATGAATACGTAGAACAATTTATTAGTCCCATCTAAGTGTCTGTCTCCAGCCTTGGCCTGACTCACTTCTGCCTCCATGTATTGTTTCTCTGTAACTAAGTCTCCTAAACCCAAACACACTCATGTCTCCATACCCTGAACTATGGCAGGTTCTCATTTCTCCTGGGACACACTCTTTTTCTCTATCTCTATGATCGCTTCTGTGCTGTCTCCACACTTAGCCAAAAATAACTCATTTTTACCAGGCTCATCTAATGTCTAGATTTTCCAAGGGCTGCCTATTTTATGAATGATTTTCCCAAATGAAGACACCCTGTGTCATCGCTATCCTAGTGACCGCTCTACTGCAAACCAATGTTCACACTGGTGACTGGTGACATAAACCCTGCATGTCTTTCCTCTCATCAAGCATTCTATTGGGACAATTTGCAAGAATAGACAATATATTAGAATTCTGACTCTCCTATGCTTCAGTTCCATTTTCCACTTACGTCTCTGGAGTCTTGTCCTTTCTAGGGATCCTAAATGTGATAAAACACAGCAGCTCCCTCAGTGATTAAGTTCTAATGTTGATGACCAGTCATGGCAGTTTTCAACAGGTGCTTCCAAAGCAAACAGAGCACCGAGCCTGAGTCTCATAGGCTCTCTCCAGGGGTGAATTTGGGCTCCCTATGGCTGACTGCAGCTTTCTGTCTCAAATGAGGAACTCAGAGCTCATCTGACTTCCTGAATAAACACTGTTGAGATGCCTCATCACTGGACTGTCCTTTTCTTGTCAGTATAGGCAAAGCTGTTTCCACAGCCCTAATCCCTCCTGTAATCATGCAGTACCACCTTAAGCCTTGATAAAAATCCCTGCCACTCATTCTTCTCTGAGATTCCCAGACACTGCCCCTGACTGTGTGCCCTTTGCTGCAAGCTAACCAACTCCCCTCTTTGTTTCCTTCCTATGTCCAGTTACATCCCTGATGGCTTTGGTGAGGTGAACTTTAACACACTTCTATTATTCCTCCTGTGCATTCCTTATAGCAGTGAGGGCTGAGGTTGGCGGGAGAGTGATGTTGACTAGGAAGCCAGGATAGTATTTCTCGAATACAACTCACCTAGCTCCTGCCCTGAGCAATTCCTCTGTGCTACCCTCCTGACACTTCTTTGTACCTGTGTTATTTATGCCACTGCTGTCCCTCTTTCAGCCATTTGTCTCTATTTCTCTACCCTTGCAAGTCAGAGGGAGAAGACCTGCATCTCCAGGCTAGTACTTCTAGACAAGGATCAGCAGCAGTCACTCAACTCCATTTCCACTTCTTGGCCTTCTGCCTGGCAGGCAGCCCATGGAGTAGAGGAGAGACTGAAGCATCAGAGAAACCAAGTTGCTGTTTGACCTCTTCTCTGGAGGCACCCCAGTGACTGGCCACAGCAAATCTTTGTCCTGAGCAGTTAGACGGGGCAATGCCTTTACTTATAGTGACTTCCCTCAGGGTCTTCTTAGCTTTCCATCTAGTCTGGCCTCTATAAGCCATAAGAAATAGCCTGTAATTAGAAACTCAGACATCATTGGCTCTGGACTTGATTGAGAGACCCTGCCTCAGTATACAAAGTGGAAGAATGATCAAGGAAGAGTCCAACATAACATTTATCTTGGTCCTCCATACACAGGCCCAACATATACATAGGAAAACGTCCACAGGCTGTGCATGAATGTGCATGCATGAGCAAGTGCGCTGTGTACACACACACACACATACACACACCCCTCATACATGCACACACACACACACACACACACACACACACACACACACACACAGCTGGAGTTTTCTCTCTAAGGTCCCGCGAAGCCCCTGCAGTCCGACAGTCCACTTATAAAATAAACACACAGATGCTTATATTATTTACAAACTGTATGGCCATGGCAGGCTTCTTGCTAACTGTTCTTATATCTTAAATTAACCCATTTCTATAAATCTATACCTTGCCATGTGGCTCGTGGCTTACCGGCATCTTCACATGCTGCTTGTCATGGCGGCGGCTGGCAGTGTCTCCCTGACTCAGCCTTCTACTTCCTAAATTCTCCTCTCTCCTTGTCCCACCTATACTTCCTGCCTGGCCACTGGCCAATCAGTGTTTTATTTATACAGAACAATATCCACAGCGCGCACACACACACACACACACACACACACACACACACATACACACAAAGAAAGATGAATAAGTAAAGATTTATGAATAGCAAATGAATTTTCCAAGGTCAGAAGCCTTCTAAGATTGGCATGTGGGCTCCAACTTATCATTGTCTCATAATCCTGTCTCTACTCCTCTAAGACTGTCTACAAGATTTCCATGAAATAAAACTGGTCTCAAGCAGTAATACCATGACTTAACACCTCAACTCTGAAGAAAACAGAAGAGGGAGAAGAGTTTGTCCTGGGCAATTTGTATTGTTTGGAGAGTTTGTAGATTGCAGCTTACTTTACATCAGCATCATTCATTAAACCAAGTGTAGCTTCCTATTAACTGTCTGAAATTTATCCTGATCATAAGAGCATCTACCAAGACTAGAGAGCTGGCTCAAGTGGCAAAGTGAGAATGGTATACTAATTTTGTCTGTCACTAAACTCCAAATTGACCCCAGACTTCCACCTCTCTATCAAAGTGCCTACCTTGCAAGCAGGATAAAGTGAGTTCAGATCCACCACACCCATGTTAAAGCCTGGTACCCTGATAAACACCTGTAACCTCAGTGCTGGGAGAAAACATATAAGCTGTGCTCTGAAAGCTTTGGAATGTAATGAAGCTATTCTCTTATCGGTCCAGGATCATATAAGCTAGAAAAGCATCTTATTTATATATTAACAGAATTCAGTGAGACCTGTCATAAACCTCACCTAGAGATAATTTAACATATCATTAAGTGTAAGAACTATGCCAACAAGAACTCAAATTTCCTTTAAAAACTAAATGAGAAAATATATAAATCAGCTTCTCAGTGAACATGTAAATCATTTCTTCAAAGGGTATCTGTATCCTTGATTTTATTTTTTCATGGAATTATAAATTTCCTAACTTTTGGGAGGATTTGGTAGTCATCCATCTGTGCAGCATTAGTGTTCTGGGACATCAAAGGAGAAAATAGGAAAATATCAGACTTTATTTCCAACAGGAAAATGACTGTGCACACTGTTCATAGTTCAAACATTTCCAAAAAATAATATTTAATATTTAAAGAAAATGCTAGTCAAGGTTTTGCAGGTTCCTCATGCATTATTTACTGTGAGGAAACATGAAAAACCAGACCATAAAAATATTAAAATGGAGAAAGTTTCCTATTCACAAAAGCATGGGATTTTTTTCAGTTTTGTTTTTTATAATATCTTAGTGAATAGTATGAGGTTGAAATAAATAGAATAATGTGTCAAAATAAGACTTCATTAACATCTAAACTCATGGAGTTTCATGTATGTCTATGATACAGTAGTGTTGAAATATCATCCTGGCATTTAAACTCATCACTGAGGTTAGACTCTAGCTTGAGAAAAGCAGACTTTCATTATAAAGTGTCAAATTATGGCAATTTCTCAGGTAATTTGAAGCCACACCATGACTTTCTCATCTCTGAAAAAACTACCAAACAGCAAATAAATACTGTACTTCAGAATGGGCCACTGATGAGACTGTAAATGAGCCCAAGTTCAGAGTATGTTCTAGAAAGAATCATGTTTCAATTTTATTCCTAGTGATTATCAGGAAAATCTTCACTGTTGAAGCACCTTTGCACTGTTACTTTGAAAACCAATGTTTACTAAACCCAATTGCCAAGGCAATTTTAGATCAGAGGGAAAAACTACACAAATAATTGAAAACAACTGAATGATATATGTAAATGAGTATCTCATTTATTAATTAACTCTACCTTTTTAAGCCTAGACTCAAACATCTTTTTTGCTTTGTTGAAATCCTAGCTTTAAAACTTATCCTTTTGCTTCCTACTTCTTCATTTACACCTCAACAACTCTGGAACTTAACCAGAGACAATATTTTGTTCTTGTTTGTCCAGCTTTAAAGGCTGTATCAGTCAGTGCCCCTCTCCTCATCATAGCCATGACCACCACCACCACCACCACCATCATCATCATCATCACCATCACCATCACCATTTGAAGATCCCAACATAGCTTACTGATACTCAAATGAGCCTCATTATTTTCTCCCTTCCCTGGTAGGACTTGAATGCTAAGACATCCTATGCTAATGTGCTG
The DNA here is from genome assembly GCF_949786415.1 of Peromyscus eremicus. Lineage (NCBI taxonomy): Eukaryota > Metazoa > Chordata > Mammalia > Rodentia > Cricetidae > Peromyscus > Peromyscus eremicus. The sequence continues at coordinate 118,243,996 of NC_081421.1, read as the reverse complement.
TTTTATGACTGATTTTACTTAACCAAGAAATCTGGAAGAAGGGCAATGACCTAGGCTGTCACACTTTATTATGAAACATTTTGATGATCCATAGCTTCATGAAATAGACATAAAGTTTCAAGTTGCCCTTGAATTCTTGCCTAAGGAATGCTACCAACATGGTCTCTCCTGTCAGATGCCTCATTGAAAATTTTCAGTTTCTGAGGCTCATAGCCTTGTTTGAATTGATTTGTGAGCCTTAAAAGAAAAATGTGTATGTGTACATATAAGAAATAGGAACACTTGATTTTATCTTCACTCTTATGTTTGAACGCTTCATAAATGTTTGAGAAGGCCTATGTTGATTCTTTTCTCTGTTCTCCTTACTCCTTCCCTACTTCATTTATTCCTTTTTCCTTCTTGTGCCTCCCTTTCCTTCCTTCCTTCATTTCTATGATTTATTTAAAATAGTGTTGACAAAAAGAAAGAAAGACTAGCAATATTAGTGAAGAATGATCCTAAAAGAAAATCCTGAAACTCTAATATAAGAACAAAAACAAGCAAATATTCCTCCTGAAACCACCACATACCTTTTTCTTTAGAATCAAAGGGAATGAGATAAAACAGTTGCTAGGCAGCCTGTACTTCACCTCATGAAGAGTTAGGACTTTTTTCATATTTACAGAGATGCCATTGCAAAACTCTAAAATGAATAGCTTTTTAATTTATAACTGAAATTAGTTAATAGTTCAGATATTTTTATAATAATTTATTTTATAGGAGTACATTCTGTGATATAGATATATTTCTATAATAACATGACCCCTTTGGCAGCTTAAATTGTTTTTTTTTTTAATTATCTAAGTTTTCTTCCTTTCAGTTTCCTTGTAAAGTAGTACCAAGTATCTCATAGAATATCTGTTAACATTTTCATTGTCTAGAAAGATCTATTTTCCTTCTTTTCCCCTGAGAAGCAGTACTTGAATTTAGCAATGATACTATTGAAAAACAATTTGTATTACATCTAGAAAGACAGCAGCTAAACATTATTCACAAACACTCTCATTCACAGACTAGTATGCAAGTATGCGTGTTCATTCTTACAACTTGCACAAAAATGGTTTATTTCTTGCAGTCACTCCATTAGCCACAATAAATTATAGCTTTCTTCTCTTTATACTTCAGGATCTCTAAATATATTTTTCTCTTTAATTTTGGGTAGAACTGACATACATTTAATTTCTCTTCCTTTGATTTTGCATTGTATTATGCAATTTCAATGATCCTTCTTTGATTGTTCATTTTAGGTATTCTGATAAATGGGAAAGTATAGGTATCATCTCCACAAGAAATGGGGGTCCCGGGGGTTCAGGTTGATAAGCAAGCCATGCTACTGAAGGAATATCATATTTCATGTCCAGGTTCTTCTACATCCTTACCACTAGTCTCCTTTTCCTCCGTGACTCATTGTGAATTCATCTGTAACACTCTGTCATCTATTAGTCTCTCAGTTCTCCTTCTGTTCCAAAGCTGTACATTGATTCAATCCCCTATCCCCAGACTAGGGTTTCTCAGCCTGTTCTGAATCAACTGTCCCATCTTTACCCGCTCAACTTTTGCTTCCAGCTCTTCTTCAGTTTGGGTTTGTTTTTTTTCTTATTTTATTCTCAGAAAATGGAGACCATATATTCCATATATTTCCATAGTAGAGACTGCACCTGCAAATGCTGATATCTCATTCTTAATAATCATTAACGTCTTTATATTAAACCATAGTGAATGAAGACAGGTACTTACTCTCTCACAATGTTCTAATTATGTCTTCAGATTAGGGGAGAAACTCTGCTCTGGGCTGTAGGTGGCAGTCTGAGAAGATATTATTTAGAAAACGTTACTGTGATCTACATCACTAAAATTTATATTGATCTCTAATAACAATAAACCAGACTGACTACTCATGATTTCCACTGGACTTAATCTCTCCATTAACATCATGAGGAAAGATCTTTAAAATTCTGAATTACTACAAAATAAAGTGCTTAGTATAAGAGTGATCAGGAGACATGGTTACCTATTCTTCAACAGTACCACATAAAACTGCAAGATGCTGGATGGGTCATTAAGGTCCCTTGGTTACCTTGCCTTGAAGTAGGAATGCTAGGAGTTCCAAACTTTAAAAGGTTGCTATTGCAATAAAACAGAGCGGCTAAAAAGCTGAGGGGTGTGTGTGTGTGTGTGTGTGTGTGTGTGTGTGTGTGTGTGTGTGTGTGTGTGTTTGAATACCCATGAATGTGTGAAACTCATGTACCCACAGACATATATAAAACTTTGAAGTTCACACAGGAATAAGGTAGTTACACACTCATGGCTCTTTAAACTGTTCTGAAGTATCTCCATTTAGTTTCTGATAATCTGTGAACCTTGTTAATGTGAGACTTCCCCTTTGGTCTTTATTCTCCTTGGTTTGTGTGAAGACATATGTTAATATAGAAAGATACTCATTTTATACTTAGATAGGCAAAGCTTCCATCTGTATTCTGCTTCTTACCAAATCTGGTTTCCTGGTAAGACAGTGGGTCCTCAGTGAATGACAACATTCTCTGGAGTTTTGAAGATGCCAACTATAGATCCATTTTCCTACATCAGTTTTTGTTTAATGAAGTTCCTTTTTTCACCCCAACTTCTTAAAATCTAATTACAGTATTGTTTCGAGCGTATTGATAATTCATCATGTCATCTAAGACCCGCTACAAATGTCACAAAATTGCCGATAACTTATTCCTGTAGGAGAAGGAAATCCTTCAGGTCATGTTGATTCTTAGAATGATGTTCAGTTCTTACCTCTGCTTGCAAGTATCTCATTTTTAAAAATTGTTCTTCCCAAGTATCCAATGGGGATTGTCTCTAAAGCCCAAATGGAAGACATGCTTCTGTGTTAGTATTCTCCTTTAGGTAAATATTGGCCCCATTCATTTTTCTTTCATTAAACTGATAAGTACTCTTTTTAAAATACATCTATTTGAACACTTTTAAAATTTAATTTTAAGATTACTTTGGTTCAAAATATCTTCTTAATGTGTACTAAACTGAATCTCTTTTGTGTACACATGCATGTGTATAGTATTTGAACAGAACATCCATGTAAATTATATTAGCTTATCTTACTAAAAGTATTTTATGAAACATAAAACTTTTTTACATAATTTTCACTATTATCCTGAGAAGATAATTAAGCACAAAAATGTGTTGAACTTAAAAGTAAAGAAACCTGCGTTGGAGACAGTTCATTGCGTACACCAATTTTCACAAAAGCATGAAGTCCTAAGTTCAAATTTTCAGAACCACAATGAAGCTAGACACCATAGCACACATCTGTAATCCCAGCACTCTTGTGAGGAGGAAGTAGGCAGAGGCAAAGGAATTTCATAAGTAAACAGACGAGGTAGTCTGTCATATACACAGAAGCAATCATCCAACAGACCCTGTCTGAAGCAAGGTAGAAGGAGAAGGCTTATCTGAGATTGTCCTCTGACTCTGCATATGCAGTGTGACATGTATACATCCCCCAGTCAGTTACAAGAATGGTCTGCTTCTGCACGCGCGCGCGCGCGCGCGCGCGCGCGCGCACACACACACACACACACACACACACACACACACACACACACGGGGCAGGGGATATTAAAAATAAACTAAACATTTCCTAGACAAACAAATATCTTCTTTGGATCCATCCTTTCTCCTTTAATTCATTCCTTAATACTTAAGAATAGTTTCAGAACATCTTCAATTTACTTTCACAAGGGAAAAATTTTTAAATCAAAATTATGAACACACCAGTTACTATATTACTCTTTAGACTTTCCTATAGGCTTGAGAATTTTCAAAAAATTGATTGAAAGCATGTATGCATCTCTAGGTCTTAAACACATCAGCTACTTTGATAGAAGTAGGAGAAATTTGGTGTTGAAAAAACAAAGAACTCCCTGTCATTATGGAGCTTAGGGTATATTGTAGGTGATAGGCAATATGATATCGCTTAAAACACTTTTAGAAATTAATATTAACTTATATTAATATATGCACACAAATTGTGTGTGTGTGTGTGTGTGTGTGTGTGTGTGTGTGTACACCGGGGTGGATCCCCTGCTTCTACTTGTCTAGTTAGCAACAGAAATCTTATGGTAATTACTCAACTTCAATTTCCAACCTAGTCAAAAAAAGAGCTGTCCTACTGGAGCCCAGTTAAAGTTCCATCCATGGGATATGTAAAGCACATTATTGTATTACCAGAATCATGTCAAATGCTACCAAGGCTGTAAGTACAAGATGACAGGAAGCAAACTCTGGTCATTAAGCTAACAAATTTTGAAATCTAAGGTAGACGTTCACTGGGAGCAAAGAGTGATGGAATTTGAATGGGTGCAATGCACAGCCCTCCAGGGTCAATCTCTGGAAAGAAGCTTTCTTCTTTACAAAGTCTGGAAGAAAAGGTGGCTAAGAGCCTGCTTTCACTACTCCATAGTGTAGCTTGGCCAGAGAACATTGGTTCACTTCTCCACTGTGGGACGTCACCCTCCTGTCCTACTCCATCAGAAGGAAATATTCTCTATGTTTAATTGTCTAGATCGAAGTGTTTTTACTATATCCTGCTTGATTGTTACATCAACCAATATCTACCTCATCATCTCAACTGGAAATTCAGTAGTCATAATTTATTCATTTGAATTTCTTTCTTCACTTTTATTTCCTTCTACTCTAAACCATATTTTTGTGAGTCTTTGCCTGAACTGACCTGGTGGTACAGTTTATCTCCAAACCTCTTCCTGCATTCAACCCTCACATTTCCTCAGAAGTACCTTTCTGAAGCCAATACTTTATTTCTATTATGGATTTTCCTCAAGGACATTCAGATGATTTCTGCATTATCTTGACTGTAAAACCCAACCTCATAGCCAGGCATCCAATCTGCCACAATGTGTGGTTTTGCATGCTATGAAGTTATGAAATCACTGTATAGCCCAAGTAGCACTGTTGTGATAGTGACACCTTCCCCCAATTTCTTTACACATTAGATTTCTTGTAGTCTTTTAAATTCTAGATTGGTTTGAGTTCCACTTATCAGAATCCTTCCTTTGCTCCCAAGCCCAATTCATAGTTCATGCAAAATATTTCTTTTACATCTTACAACTTTTTATCATCCATTATCATTTATTTGATATATATCTAGTTCTATCACTAGGATATATATACCTACATAGATATATACATATATACATATATATCCCTTAAAATTATGCACTGTTCATTGTTAATTTTCAGTATCATTTTAATTGCCATAACCTGTATGAGCTTTATACATTCCTCCATATACCAAATATAACAAGAAATGGTGATTGAACTGAACTGACACAAGAGAGGTTAAATGATTCAACTAAAATGACCATCACATGAGTGTTTGGTCATTCTTACAAGCAGAGATAACAACCAAGAAAGACTGCTAGATGATAATTTTGTAAACTGACTTCTCCCTGACCAAATCAGTATTTTTTTTTTTACCTTAAGTAGGACATGATTTCCATTTTTCCAAAGATGCAAACTTGATCATAACTCGTAAGGAAATGATAAGGTATCATGACATCAAAAAAATCTTACAAAATACCCTTCAAGTGAGTTAAGTATAAAAGAATGAGAATCATACAAATTAGGTTCTCCTTGAAATGTACCAGATTTAAAAACAAAGAGAAAGCATGTTTAAGATTATTGGAGTCTACAACTTTGAGGAAAAGTTCCTGTAAAACAAAACTACTAAACTTTAACAACAGGGTAAAATTGAAATACAAAGGAAAACTATGCAAAAATTTTACTTTGTACCAGCTGTTTCCAAATGTGAGTCACTTCCTAAATGACAGAAGGACGAAGGGCAGACTCACTGGCCTCAGGTATATCTTCTCATTTTACTATAATATTTTAAAATCAAACCTTTATTTAATGACACAATATGAGAAGAATATTTATATATTAGCTTAGCTGGCCTAAGGAAGACCTGTGTTTTTCCAGAGGTAGTTCTAGATCTGAGGGATTTGCTGACCTCATTCAGCTATGCTCTTTTCTCTTCCTATGTACCCTTGCCTACCTGGAAACTTCATTTAGTCCCATAGATTATGGGAAAACTCAAGCTACAAGTGGGTCTCCCTATCTGCTGTAAAATTCTTATCATATATTTGGAAATGAAAATAATATTTTTCCTCCTTTATAAATTTTGTTGTAACCAAAACAAGCATACTAAATTGCCATGATTGACTGGCCTGATGGGACACAGCCACATAAAGTATTGAATGTTACCCTGAACATACATATGAAGAGAAGAAAATTCCAAATAGCTAAGCAAAAATCTAGGTCCACAAGGTGTAGAGGTAGAATTTAAATCTGTATCTAATTCTAATTTGTCTTTTCCATGTTATGTTATTTAATCCATGTGATGGTGTGAGATTTATTAGGGAAGCAATAACAGCAGAGCTGTGCATTACTCTGTGATGAAACCAAGCTTGAGCTGTTTGGTGATGCATGAGCATCTCACTCCATCAGTGGCTGTCAGTCTTCCATAGCAAGAAACCTAGAAGTATCCAGGGTTGTCTTGTTGCTCTCCATCACCAAGATTCGAGAGGGCTAGATATGCACAGAACACATTTTTAGTCTCCACTTTTATCTGATGCTAGTATTTTGAATTGGTGATATATTTATCATTTAAAACATCAAAATAAGGAATGATAATGAATCAGACACACCATACAATAAGATGTCTCACTGTCATTCTTTTTCTGTATTTCCAATCCCTTCAATGTCAGTTCAAGTTTTATCATCTAAACATTTAGAACTCATCCAAGTATAGTAGGACACAAACATCCCATTTATTTGACAGTTTTTGTACTTTGATACCCCCAGAATAATTTCAAGTCTTAAGGCATTTTATAAATGTTTTGACAGTTTTATAGTATTCCATTATTTTTATTACTCTTTATTTAATCAAATGTTTCTACTTGGGCTAGGAGAAAACACAGAAGAAAGAGCTAATATATGCTCCTTTATTTTCTGTCCCATTTGAAGTCAGGGACCAGGTGCAGGGTGACTAGATCTGCCCAATAATCTGAGATTAGGAAGAGATGCATGCCATTCTCAGTCAGAGACGTGGATTGCTTGGTTTTCTCCCTCTATTCCATGAGAAAGGGCTAAATGTTCCTGAGGCTGTGGCTACAGCATAAGTACCTGTCTTGGTCTGCATAAGAGACACATTTTGAAGTAAAACTCTGCCACCCTACAATAGGCCCATATTATTTTAATAGGCATTATGATTTGGGACTTATTGTCACATCAAATAGTATTATAAATTTCAAGTGAGAGGGAGTCCTTAATTCTCTGTGTATTATGGAAACTTCAAATGTGCATGCAATTTTTTTTAAAAAAGCAATTATCTTAGATTCGTAAAAAGAGTATCAAGCCCCAAAGATGTTTAACATTCTCAGTCTGGCCTACATTTTTATGTTATTAACAAGAATAATTATCAAAGAGATTGCGAAGATTGGGGGAGCTGCTCTAGGAAGCTCAGGATCCCTTTGTGTGCATTCTTCTCCCCTTTTCAACAAGCCCAGCCTGGAGGTCCAATTGTACCACACACACACACACACACACACACACACACACACACACACACACACACACAATCGAATGGAGCTTGCTGCTGTTTCCCATTATGTTAACACACATGGCATTTTAGTAGCCAGGACCATCCTTGCAGCAAATTCTCCCATCTACTTGATGGCATATATTATACCCATCACTTTATTGATTCCATCTTCTCAATTACTCAACAAAAACTTTGAAAGTAGCCTATTATCTTGCCCCAACCTTTTACTTCCCTCAAATAAGCCTCTCTTTGTCCATTTCTTCCACTGCAACCCTTGTCAGTCCTGCCACAACACATCCTAGACAGGTCGTTCAGCACTGTGCTCATCAACCCATCCATATCCTGGTGTCTCTCCTGGACAGTCTCCACAACCTCCTTGTCGCTGTTCCTCCTTCTGTTCATGACACCATGAAGATTTATTGGGGAAAAAGCAGAATGAATGATCTTTAACAAAGGTAAATCACAACCTCTTGGTCTCTTATCACATTTAAGAAAAGTAATATTTTAAGTTCAGTTACCAACACTTTCTCAGGGGCCTCACTGGTATCACTTGCTGGAAAATGCTTCCTAGGGACATTTGCATGACTGAGCACAACTTAAGACTGAAGTATCTGCACAATGATCATTTCTGGGAGAAGCCTTCTTTGATCTCATGGTCAAGAACATTCTGTCTTTCAGCCATTCTCAATCATTTGACATTAGTCTTATTTTATATGTAGAGATGTGCTTGCTCCAAAGCACGTTTGGATGCCTCAGTCTCAGAATAGCATTAACCTTCACACATGATTGTCCTATACATGCGTGTGCAAGATAAAGTTAAAGTTATAAATGGGATTAGCACCAAAAATAATAAAAGTGTTTAGTGATAAATGGTATACTAAACTGCTCTCTCAAGCACACACACACACACACACACACACACACACACACCACTTTCACCATTTCATGAATGAAAACATTTATGACTCTCTTTGAAATATCCAAATGTCATCATTCCCACTCATTCATTTTTGGACATTATTAAGTAAATGGCAGGTTAGTTGAATAGAAACAGTCATCTTGTGACAGTTGATTTAATATCACAGCAACCAGTAAGGGACTCTGAGTCAGGTAGCATACATGGAGTAAATATGGCAGATAATTGGACAATTCCTATTTCTGGCTGAACAGAGCATGATGACATGTGTTTACATAATGCTACTCAGAGTTACACACGATTAAAAACTTAGAAAGTGTTCATTTAAACGTTGAACATTGTTGCATGGAAATTAGGAGCATGGTTTCACAACCGTTACCCTACTTACTATAAAGGGTGAGTGTGGTATTGAAGAAATCTCTTTTATTCCAATAGCCTCCAATAGCCTTAATTTTTTTTTTTTTTGCACTCTTAGAAATGGAGGGTTTTTTTTGTTTTGTTTTGTTTTGTTTGTTTTGTTTTTAATTGGTTTTGGTCCACACAAGGTATTTCACATTATCTGGCAGCGCAGAGGCCCCTGTGGTTCAGGTGCAGCATTTTTGGAGGTGGGGCGGGCCCAGCACAGCTAATCAGCCCTGTGCAGGAGGAGGTGAGAGGTGGAAGCCTTGAGGAATGGAGAGGGCAGCAGGTGTGGGCCTAGCCTCACTCAGTCCCGGGCCTCAGTTTCCCCACTGAGCAGGGGAGAGTAAGGTCTGAGGGTTTGGGGAAAACAAACACAATCCCTCAGAAAACCTGCAGTATTTAAGGCCCAGGTGCACCCCCATATCTTTGCGGGGGGGGACAAACAAAACACAAAACCCCTAGTTTTCTTTCATTGAAACTGCCTTCTGTTTCTATGGATTCTCAAACCACAAACTGAGGAGATGAAGAAACCAGAAACTCTTTGGGGCCAGCCTCTCCCACAGCCTGCTGGGAAATCCACAGCCTGGCTACCCCATCAAGGACCCCATGTTCTCTGTCAGGTGGTTCAATCCTGGGAAAGGAAGCAAAGCATGATGGGTGAAGAGGGAGCATAGCTAGTACCGGCCTGTCCTCCCAACCCTCAGGAAGCTGGGGCAAGGATTGCAGTGAGTTCGAGGCCAAAGAGTGGCCCAGTTTCAAAAAACAAAACAACACAATGAAAACACAGGAGAAAAAAAAAAAAAAAACAGAACCAAAACCCACACAGGGATGCTGATGTGGGGAGCCAGCACCCTTGGGTGCTTAGTAACCTGCCTCCTCCTGACAGTAGGTCGTGTACTCAAGGCCCTCGACATGTCCATTACCCTCAAAAGGAGCCCCGTCGTCTGCTGGGCTCTGTGGGCAATACTTGGGGCCTTATATCTGCTGCCCCAGCCCGAAGACCCGGCCGCTCTGGTTGTCGCCCTGCGTGTAGACCATCTGCAGGGACATGGAAGAGTTGTCGCACATGTCGGTGTCCAGGTTGGTGTCATAGATGTGCCTCCAGGTCCCCGGAGCTGTCATGCCCACCTGGCTGGCATACTTGTTAGTATCCATCTGGAGGCTGATGGTGCAGTGGTCCGTGGGAGGCAGGATGTGGTTCTTGGGGTCACAGAGATGTTGTCTGGTACCATAGGCAGTCATGCCAGACTGGCTGGCACATTTGTTGGTGCCCGTCTGCAGCCCGATGAAGCACTATTTGGCCTTCATAGTGGCGTCATCAAAATTCCTCTCTTGTTTCTCTGAGTATTTGACCCCGATGTCTACACCACTCTGCAGCCCCTTGGTCTTGGCCTTTCCCGCCAGTGCAAGCAGAGACACTTGCACCTGCATCATATTCCCGCTCTCAAACAGGTCATTGGCTTCCAACAGGTCCACGGGGTTCATGCCGCAGCTGACCATGGCCCTGATGAAGTTGGAGAGGTTTTCTAGCTGGTGCCAGTTCTGCAAAGAGCAGTTAATCTTGGGGACAGAGCTTGGCTAAAGCTTGTTCATGGGTGTGCATAGGATGACACCATCTTTCAGACCCTTCTAGAAGTCAGGGCTAATGGAGAGACCTGTGAGTCCCTCTATCCAGCTGCAGAGTTAGGCTTCCTTCTAGTGGTCGTATTTGGACAGGAGCCGGTTCCTGACCTCAGCCTAGAGCTGGTAGGATGGGCCCTTGTTAAACTGCACAGAGCTCATGGTGGAGACCGAGGGACCCAATGTGGGATGGGTGGACCACAGAGACCAGTTGCAGATGGCCTGGGGCAGGGCTAAGCTGCCTTAATTTCTTTTTAAAGAAGATTTAAACTGTTTTTTTTTAAACAGTTTTTCTTCAAGAAATATTTTCTGGTCTTTGTCTGACTTCAAATTTAAAAAGTTATCTGTTTTTATTCCTCTCTTATATAATGCATTTGGACTGCAGTTTCTCCTTCCCCAGGAAAGATCTTTAAACAATGGCTGACCACTGGTGACTAAAACCAACAGAAATTAAAATCTCAGTAAGGCACAGGTATTATAATCTATCATTTTCTTAGTGAGTGCTACCAAAATTCTAAATATTTATTAGTTCTTTTATGACCTTTCTCACTCTAACTATAACACATGCAATGTGAAGTTGAAGATTTTGTTTCTTCATTTCAAAGCCTAATCATAACACCTCTAATATGTGCCAGTGCCTAGTAGTCCTTACCATTTATCAAATTAGTACGTGGCTGTTAACTCTTTAAACATGACTCAAACTGTCCCACAAGCTCAGAAATCCTTCAGTTTTCATCTGTCAGCCAAGCATTTCCATACTTTCAGGAGTCAAGACCCCTAGTCTTGAGTTTCTGCCCATGTTCTCCAGATCTCCTCCCTTCCCTGATATCCAGGATAGTCAGTTGCAGCTATTCAACAGACCCCTCTATCCTTGACAGGTGGGGCAATAGCCGTCTCACACAGGAACATCACTCTTCCCCAGAACTCAACAGTCTCACTAACTGCCCTTTATGCCAAACCTATGGGAAAGTTGTTTGATTTCTTTTAATCACAGGTTTTTATTCTTTATCACAAGAAGGATAACGATGTTCTAAATATCATAATATTCCTGCTAAAGCCACCTGCACTATTGTTATTTATTTGTATTTATTTTGGTGATACTGGGTCTTAACAGTAATTGGAGATTGAACCTAGGGACTCAAACAGGGTAGGCTAGCATTACCACTGAGCTGCATTCCCAGTATACTTCATGTTTACTGAGACAGGTCTCACCATATAAGCCAGAAAGGTGTTTAACTTCTGATTTCCCTGCCTCAGTGTCATTTCCAGGGCAACTTTATGTTTACTAAAATACAATCTATAGGTATCATTCATGTTTATACACATGGTCAAGCAACAACAATGCAAAGAGAAAGTCACTATTATTTTTCTTGTTACATATTGTCTAAAGCTATAGCTCAATTCTGTCTCCACTTCCTATTGGCATTACTAATAGGGTAAATAAGGAAACTTAAGTATGAGCCATTTGAACTTTTATATATGCTCCGAGAACATTAAAGGAGCATCAGGAGGACTCTGGAAAAATTAAAACACTGTTGCTTAATCCATACACATTTGTTATAAATTAGAGAAGTTACCATACTACTAGTGAAAACATGACATCGTTTAGCAAGGACATAATCTCATAAAGCCAACATTTTCAGCTCTTGCATCAATAGCCACTGGTGTTAGCATGTAACTTTATGCTACTCATTGCAGAGGGCTTGCCTACATGGAAATGAGCTGACTTTACGATTTGGAAGGTTTTCAGCTGGGCTAATTCTGTAGTAGCCCTGTTTCTTTTCATCTCTGTGTGCTGTCGCACTGGATGCTTCACGTTTAAACAATGGGCTGCACCAGCTCCTCTTCAGAAGCAATGTGAACAACGGAGAGATGAAAACTTGCTAATGCAGTTGGAACCACACACTGTGCAAGACCAGCAAATTGTTTCCTTGGTGGTTTTGACAACATTGCCTCTGAACATAATTGAATGTCATTCGTTTATATGTTTGCAAATGAGGTCCCAGTGACATTACACCTGGGAATGTGCACACTCAGTCGTCTGTTTATGACAGAGGAGCCAGGCATATGGCCTGTGGACACGGTTTGGCCCCAGAGCTGTCGAGAAACTCTGGTACTAGTGTTCAGCGGGTTGGCCCCGTCAGTGCGAATCAGTTTTGTCAGAAGCAGAGCCCCATGTCAATAAAGCAGTAAGCGCAGCTTCCCCACTGCCAGCCCACCAAGCTGCTCTGCCCTGAGATGGGGAGAGTCCTTGCACATATAAGAGAATGTCACATGCTATGTAAATAAAAGAATGAAGAGGCTTCAAGGAGAAGTGGAGGGTTGCTGTGAAGCCTGAACAAAGGGAAATTTAGAAGAGATTTCTAAGCGGAGGAACATTGAACATTGTTGCACGGAAATCGTGAGCACTGTTTCTTAACCCTTACCCTATTATAAAGGGTGAGTGTGGTATTGAAGAAATTTCTTTTACTCCAATACCCTTAATTTCTTTCTCTTTAAAGAAGACTTGAACTATTAATTTTTTTAACAGTTTTTCTTCAAGAGATATTTTCTGGTCTTTCTCAGACTTCATATTTAAAAAGATTTTTTTTATTCTTCTCTCATACAACACATTTGGACTGCAGTTTCTCCTTCCTCCACCCCTCCCAATTTCCCCCTCCACCACACCCTCCAGATCCACTCCTCCCCCTCCACCACGCCCCCCAGATCCACTCCTCCCCCTCCACCACACCCTCCAGATCCACTCCTCCCCCTCCACCACGCCCCCCAGATCCACTCCTCCCCCATTTCTTTTCAGAAAACAGCAGGTCTTCCAGGGATATCAGTTGAACACAGCATAGCAAAATATAACAGGTGTTCTCTTTTTTAACCTTCTTTTTATTTATTCTTTGTCCCTTTAACATCATGAATCCCAATCTCACCCATCTCCCACCCCTCACATCTGCCCCTGCAACTGACCCACAAAAAAATTAAGAGAAAAAAGGCGGGAAAGGAAGGAAGGGCAATCTCATCATGGAAGCTGCAGTGTGACACAGTGAGTCATACAGTAAACCCCTTTATCCATACATCTTTACATGCAAGGGTTCATCATAAAGATCATTGGTCTGGTCTGAGGCCCCTGGTCTCTGTTGCACTATCACTGCTGGACCCTCACTGGGACTCTTTCTGGACATCCTGTTGCTGCCCTGTGTCCACAGAACTGACCCACCATTACCCCACCCCCACTCCCCACCTCTTCGTGTTCTAACAGATCACAGATGAGGTGGATGTTAGGGTGGGCCAACACTTAACCCTGGTTCTGGGCCTGGGTAGCTTCAGGGTTCGTCAGCCCACCAGCTCTCCCCTGTCTTCACCACCAGGGGGAGCTCTCCAGCATTGCCCTGGCTAGTTCACCCCTTGAAGCAATGAGTAAGGGGTGGAGTCAGTTCTCCTGCTTTCGCATTCTCAGGGGCAGTTCTCCCACACCTACACCTTCAGGGCCAGCTCTACTGTGTTGCCCAGTCAAGGTGTAGGGGCCATTCTCCTGAGCGCAGTAGCTGATGAGGGGCAGGGACATCTCTCCTGCCTTATGACCTCAGGGCCAGCTCTTCCACCTGCTTCAGGCATTAATAATGGGGGGGGGGTCTCTCCCCAGCCCATGCTGCCACATGATAGATGAGTAGTGGGGACAGCTCTCCCCTGCCCACAACATCGGTGCTGGCTCACCCACACCTCTACCAATAGGGTCAGCTCTGCTGTGCTGCTCAGATGAGGTGCAGGGTCCACTTTCCTGAATGCTGCAGATGGTGGGGGCAGGAGCAGCTCCCTTGTCTGTCCCAGGTGGTGAGGGGAACATGGCTCCCCTGCCAAAGCATGCATGACAGACCAGTAGTGGGGACAGGTCTCCCATGCTCACAACTCTGGGATCCGCTCACTCTCACCTCCGCCAACAAGGTTGGCTCTCTATTGTGCTGCCTGGGTGAGGTGCAGGGCCTGCTCTCCAGAGTGCTGCAGCTGGTGGGGGCAGGAGCAGCTCTCCTGCTCTTAGACCTCAGGGACAGCTGCCTCAGGTGTTGATGGATGAAGGGAGGGCATCTCTTCCCTACCCACGCCCCCATATGGCAGATGAGTGGTGGAGCCAGACCTCCCAGGCTCAGTTTTTCAGGACTGGCTCACCTGTGCTCTTGTCAACAGGGTCAGGTCAGCTGTGCTTCCTGGACAAGGTGTAGGGCCTGCTTTCCCAAGGACAACAGGTATTCTTTTAAATCAAACAAACTGTGCTTCATTTGTTTTTGACGGTTATTAAAGACATTTTCATTACATTTACCAAATCAAAGCTGTTATTCAGCATCATCACTCACACAGTGGGTCAGTATGGTTCCAGCAACAGACTTGTTGCTTTATTTTTTTTTTTTACATGGCCTTGAAATTCAGGAAACACCTTGGGAATGCTTAGTCACCCTCTACACATTCAGCAATTTGTGTGGATGTAAATTTGTGTGTTCATTTTCTGCTTCCAATACATACTTAATAAATACTATTACACAAAGGCAATGTTAGGTATCAAGGGAACAAAACCTAGTTTTGATCCATTGCCAAAGTGATAGGAAAACTGGCACAGAAAAGGCCAATTCAGCAAAAACAAAATATGATAAGTGAGCTACAAATTAAATATGGGATCCAGAGAAGTTTCATCAATCCCCTCACCAAAGGAAACAAAATGATGATAATAAAGCCTTGTATATAAAGATCTCACCTAAAACATGTGAATCTATATCCATTGCTCACCCGGAAAGTGCTCTAAGGACCCCAGGTCCAGGAGACACACATTCAGTGAAAAGACACCAGACTTATTTTTTTTTTCTGGTTAAAGAGCTAATTTTCCATCTCATTCTTTAAATTTTACAGTGACTACTTCCATATTAAAGACAAGAAGACGTTCACAACTATCTACCACTTTTCTTATACATCTGATAAAGGAATTTACTTTGCAGGATACCAAATTATAATTTAATTTAGTTTAGAATCCTCTAAGTGTAGATCTGGGAATAAACAGAACAAAGGAAAAGCCAGTTTTCTCACCCATAATTGTTTGTGGTACACTGCCAGCTTCTGAGAGAGGTATCCAACGTTTCATCTGGAGATGACATTCTCACTTATGAAAGCATTGGGCTGCATACACTGCTATACTGGGATGAGACTCATGGGCCATAGTCTGGAGAGAACACAACTCCTCAAGACCTTCAAGAGTGGCTTCAGACAGGACTGTGGCTCTCAACATGAGGAATTCCAAAATAAAACACTCATTACAAGGCGTGGAGGTTATTATCACAGTAAAATAAAAGTTAATGTTCACGAGCCACTCACTCACTACAGCCTCAGAATAGTTTGTGTTCAGCTCCTGGCCTCCTTAACACAGTGGAGGACTTCAAAAATCCCTTCAAGGACAGTCATTTGGACTCCATGATTTGGTAGTCACTGCTGTCAGTGAAGTTAGAATCCAGTGTGACTTGTACAGACTGCAAGAAAGTGTCTATGTACAGTTTGAGAATTAATTTTACTCCTGACTTCGTTGTACTTTTCTACACTATTTTTCATTTGTCCTACATTTCTCATTTTTAAATGTTTAAATTAATATAAATGAATTTCTCAAGATTTCAAAAAATAAACTTATGCATTCTTGCTTCTCTGCCTCATCAAATCTCTTCTGCTTGTTTTCACTATGAAATATCTTTTTAAAATTTCTCTCCAGTTCTATTTCTTATATAGAAAAACATATTTAACTACATAGAATTATTAGAGCATTCTTTATAGTAACATTTAGGAATAGTTATAGAAGTATCATATATGTTTGTTCCCTTCATCCACATTATTCCCAAGAAGTGTATGAGTATAGATATGATTGCTCTGTTTTGTCATAAGAATACCAAAAATCCACAGTCTACACTTAACTTTATCCTTTGGATTGTACTTTTTTGGATCTGAACCTAATGACATTTATTCACTATTATAATATAATCTAGAATAATTTCCCTGCCCTAACAATTCTGTCTGTTCTGCCTCTTTGTATTCTTTCCATCTCAACATGAATAGGAGGTATAGTAAAATTCATTTATAAAACATTGTATCTACTGGAAATCTCTGTTATTCTGTATCTACATATTTTACTACTACAATGAAAAGTTATAAAGTACCTAATCTTGACTCTGAGAAACCATAATAGCTTAAAGTGCTTTCTGAATCACCAAAGATTAAATTACATGCAGCATAATCTTATTGTCCAATATATTTGATTGCATTCTAATTATATAAAAATAACGCAAATCCACAAATGCTATGAATATTGAAATATATACTCTAGATTATAGGACAATTTCAATTTAAATGGTTTAAACTTGTTCATCAAGATATATATTTGAAAACAATAATAAAAACATTGAATTCAAAGTGGCTCTGTGTTCTGGGACATAGCCAATGCTGTGGTGGTACAAGAGTGGAGATAGAGTGTGGGAAGCACAATGTTGACGTCACCCAGGTAATAATCATCACTCAGAACAATGGGTCTCCACAGATAAATGTCCCATGGCTTTGTGTGTGACTCTAAAAACTGTCTACTTGACTGTATCACAACTGTTTTATTCTCATGCTAGGCTAGAACAAATTAAATTTATTATGGTTTTATGTTTTCTTGTCTGTTATATCTCAGTGCTCATACAGTGTTCTCAGAATGCAAGATTAGGCCTTTCAAATTGGAGTTTAAAAGCCTTCTTCCAACCTGAGGAAATTAATTTTTTGAATGATTTAAGCATCTACATTCTAAAAAGACACCTGCTTTCTCTCACAGTAAATATATGTCTTTAGAATAATTTGAAGAACCTTTGAAAGTTTTAAAAAATCAGTAAAGTCTACCAATAAAAACAGACAAGATACTCAGGGGATTCAAAGTAGGTTAAGATATCAAAATATAAATGCCATTTGAAATAGATTCTTACACTAAATTTGGGATTTTAGCATTTTGACACAGATAAATAGTGCTGCAGGGTTCCTCAATCAGAAAGGAACACCTGGTAGTGAGGCTCAAATACCTGAATTAAAAAGTAGTTTTGATATTTCAGTTATTAGATTAAAATCAGAAACCTTTAAACACACAGTAATTTATGTAGGGTTCTTTGTGTGGGGGACTTTTAAAGCATAAATCGACTCAGTTTGATTCTTGCAAGCTTCTAAATTGAAAACTTTAAGTGTCTGTGCCTTGGCCACAAGGTGCAATTTTATTCCATATCAAATAGAGAAGTCAAAAAGTAGACTATGATATCACGCTGTTAAGACATAATGAGAATATTTAACAATTCTTTTAAATAAACTCTTAAATGGAAATATTCATAGATGATAAAAAATATTCTGGTGGTATGGTTTGACCTTTACAGTCACATAAGAGAGAAGAGTCCAATTCATTATTCATCCAGGTATTGCCTATTATAAAATAATAGTGGCTCTGAGCTTTCTGTATAGCCATTAGGAAGATCTGCATGCAGCCTGGTCTCTATAATGTAAATGAGAGCTTACGAAAATCAGTGAGTTGATTAACCTAGAAGACAGACAGCACAAGGAGACAGGTTTTAACCGAAGGGAAATAAAGGCATTGCAAGAATATTTGTGAGGTTGGGGAGATGGTTGAGACAGCTAAATGCCTGCTGTGTGGGCATGGGGACCTGAGTTCAGATCCTAGGCACCCAGTAAACTCTAGACATGATGTAGTATATCCTTAAGTGGTGGGGAGTGGCTGTGTGGGAATAGGCTCAGTCTAGCCAGTCAGTCGGCTCTGGGTTCAGTGATTGTTCTTGTCTCAACAAAAGTGAAGAAAACAGTGAAAGTCATTTTTTTGGCTGCTACATGTTTTATTACTACTGATATTTTATTATCAACATCATTATATGGAAGTATTGGATATAAAGATTTCCTCTCACTTATATTAAGGTTTAAAAGTGTTTTGGATTAAAACATGTTATAATTCTGTAAATAATGTAAAAAGTATCTCCAAACTCAGGTTCTTAGAAAAAAAATTGAACATAAACTTCTGCTTGTAAGTCCTTCTGGGATAGCCACATGAAATATTTACTAGAGATCAGAGAAAGAAACTCCTCCTAAGTCAAAAGATTTTATTTGCAATTTGAGCTTCCCAAATATGATAAAGCTGTACACACATTTATTTTACTGAAATTGAGGCTTCAAATCTAAGCAATGCCCTGCTACGCTCTATGTGCTGGCTAGCAGGGCATAGCACTGATGAGTGAGCTTTACCAGGCTGAATTGAAAAGACATTGGAAATGGCCAGACAAAAAGAGACAAGTGACTTGAATATTTTTGAGTGGATTCTGAAACAGGGTTTTACAGTAATGCATGTACATTAAAAATATGTTTGGAGAGCATGAGCAAAAATAGTCAATTTTCAAATACTTTCCACTGCTTTCTGGGCTCAATTCTTTCTCTAAAAGAAAAGTGGCATGTCAGTTCTCTTATTGGAAGGACTTAGACCTCTCATGAGACCTGGAGCAAAGTCTGACACTCGCCAAGCCAGCTCCAGGTGGGCTTCTCGTTGCTTCAGTATGTGCCACACACACACTGCACTGTCCTTTCCCGCAAGAGTCTTTAATTTTGTGTCTTTTTCAAATGTACTTGTTCTTACTTTGTAAGAAATGAAAGGATAGTATCAAGAATGCGCTAAGATCAGAATCCATCTCTGATGCATGAGCGGGCTTTTTGGAGCCCACTACCTATGATGGGACACCTTGTGCAGCCTTGAGGCAGGGGGAAGGACTTGGACTTGACTCTACTGGATATGCCTCCCCATGGGAGGCCTTGCCTTCTTGCGAGTCGGAGTTGGGGGTAGGTTGGGAGGGGGAGACTGGGGGGGCAGGAGGAGGGAACAGGGGGACCTTTGATTGGTATGTAAAATAAATGAAAAAAATTTCTTAATTAAAAAAAAGGGAAAAATGAATTTAAAAAAAAAAGAATGCATTCCTACTGTGTGTGCATCTTGGGATCCTAAGCAGCCATGGAGAGCTTCAGTAGAAGCAGATCACAAGAAGAGACAACTCAACTGATAGACACAGGCAGTGTTTCCTTGTGACACTTGGAATTCGCCACATTTCTGCTTTGCATGAGAATCCCATGCAGTGTATGAGAGGCAGTGCTGTGGTGCCAGTCTGAAAGACGAATAAAATTTTAAGGTCACTTGTATTTGAGTGATGTAATATTACAGTAAAATTCGTTGGAAAATAAAAGACAGCCAAAAGAATAAATTAGAAGACTTATTGACTGGTCTATGCTGTGTGCTGGATTCTACACAGTATTTATATATTTATATATGGCACACAGTCTAAAAGTAGATCAGAAAACATAAATAAAAGTAGGCAATTTTTAAATATTTTTCACAGGCATTTTTCATTCTTTATCTAAGGATATGTTGTGCTGCATAATTTTATAAGCATGAGTATTTTTTTTCATGATGTCCATGGAGGGAAAGAAGAAAAACAATTATTTGTTGTACAATAAACAAATTTGGGGATGTATATTTGAAATATTTATTTATTCATTTATTTGTGTGTGTGTGTGTGTGTGTGTGTGAGAGAGAGAGAGAGAGAGAGAGAGAGAGAGAGAGAGAGAGAGAGAGAGAATACACCATGTCAGAGGTCAGAGGGGGTGTCAAGGTCACCCAATTTGAGTGCTGGGAACTGAACTCAGATCCTCTGGAAGATCATCAAGCCCTCTTAACTTCTGAGCTGTCTCTCAGCCCTTAGGAAGTATTTTAATTTTAGTTCAGTTGGCAAAAATTATAATGAATATGCAAATTAGAAATCACTCAGTGTGTATTACAAATATTTGCACATTTGTAAGAATCCGAAGACTCAGGCTCTCCTTCCGAGGAAGAAAATGTTGAGATACATGAAAGCAGCTCTGGTTTAGATGAAGTCGGAAAAGTTAAAATAAACAGTTCTGCTCTTCTTATTCGGCCTCCTCTCTCCCCCAGTGTCTTCATGACACATTTGCTGGGTTGCTTTCAAGCTGCCCCCTTCCCTTAGCACTGCAGTGTGGAGAAAGGGCCAGTCACTGTTCTCCCCTTACGTGCCCATCGCCACCAGAATCTCCCAGAAAGTGGTAACTGCTGAAACTTGTCTTTTTCATATTTCAAACTCTGTAATAAGAGTCATCAAAAAAAAATCCCATTTCGTTTCAGTTTATTAAGTAAACAAAATTGAAGAAATGCTACGGATAGTGAAACAGAAACTTAAAATACTGTCCTTCTGGGTGACTTTATGCCTTTTTATAAAAATCCTTCATTAATTAACTCCTCTTATCAAAATGCAAATTTTGAACCTGGAGCTCACTTATAGTCTCTCGGCATCACTGACGGGCTGTAAACGGAGAGACACAAAACAACACCATATTTTCTGATTGTATCCTTCAAGTATGTCTCCCCAAAAGTACACTGTGAAGATATGCTTTATAATTATTTATGTATTTCTTGTGGGATTCAAAATATTTAAATCATTTTTTAAAGAGTATTTCAGAAAATGAGTTTGGAAGCAGCGCCAGGAATTTCATCTAAAATTACAAAAACCGATGAAAACTGTTAAACGGGAGATATATTGGAAAAGACTGGGTAGTCGGCTGGGAGCGCTTCAAGGGTGCAATGGGCAGGAGAGGTTAGGAAAATCAGCTCACACAATGCCATGAGAATTCCTTGGGAGAGAGTCTGGGTGCGTTAAAACACAGGGAAAGGAAAAGGGAAACAGACCTGTGCTCTAGCATCTGCAGCGCGAGAGGTAATTAGGAAAGTCAAGGTAGAAAGGTCAAGGGGAGAATTAAAACACAACAGCAACAAGAAAGCGAAACGTTCTGTCCTAGGGAAACGACGCACAGTGGTTTGGAAAATAGTTTTTATGCCATTGCTATTCAGATACTGAGCATTCAACTGTGCTAAAGCCTAGAAACTGGGTGGCGTGGAGGACAAAACCTGTGAAATCTGGAGAAAATTCTCTAGGTATGTTTAAGAAGGCCACATGAGCGAGACTGGAAGAAGGAAGTCACACAGTTTTCGTGCCGTCACTCAGGCAGACTTGCTGTAGTCTGTAAAACTGCCTGAAGGAAAGCAAGGCTGCAAATAAGGTGTCCACTTCAAACGCCTGCACCATGGTCCCAAAGACTCCAATCCAGAGTGCAGGTGAGCTGACAGTGGGAAAAAGGAACGGGAAGATAGATATAAAAGACATTAAGGAAGTTAAACAACAGAGTATGTGATAAACCCAAGGAGGTAGGGGAAAGCAAGATTCACGGGTGCTATTTCCCTGTCTGGCCAGGACGCTACCCTCCAGAACTCAGAAAGAGAGCTTTGGCAGCAATGATAATTTCAGCCGTGAAACTGTCAAGTCAATATTTCCTATGGGGTATGTGCCTAACCAGCGGCAGTTGGAATACTGGACTGGAATAAAGATGAATGTACTGATAGCTCTGAGAAAAAGGGAAGCAGTTGTGATTTGGGGGGAACTCTGTAAGATACATGTAAGTATGGGAAGTCACCGTGCAAAGTCTGATTTGGAGGAGACTGACCTCAGAGTGGGAAGTTAAGCTCATGGATTCAAAAGTGTGAATCCTCCTAATGACGAGTGTCCAAGTGACCACCGAGTCGTTTGCTGGAGATGAGGTGAAAGTCCTTGGGAAAAAACCATTAGCAGCTCAACTCCCAACATGCGTGCCTGGGAATAGCTGCAGATGAATCTCTACACCTAAGGAGAGTAGCTACACACAGAAGCTCAGTATAAAAGCCTGTGACAGCCACATGGTTAAGTCAGCTACAGTCGACTGTATAGGTACCGGCGCTCTCAAAGCGAAGAGACAGACAAATCAACAAGTAGGTGTAACAAGAATTTCTAAATGGTCTTCTAATAAGAAGCCCAGAGCCTGATACTAGGGTAAATGCTGAAAAACCACAGAGACAAAGGAACAAGCCACAGCCATCATTTCTTACCTCACCAACTCCTCAGCCTAAAGAAGCCTCCGCCGATAGGCCTCTAGCCGAATGAGCCTCCTCAGCTGAAAAGGCTTCAGCCGATAGAGCCTCTAGCTGAAACGTGAACTCGATTTATAACAAATTCAATTAGCATATTTATTCACCACTTTTGTTTTGAGTTGAAGTACAAAATGCTGACGTTTATAAAACTAAAATATTCCTATAGACAAGGACTAATAAAAGCTGGACTAAAGGCTTGGGGGGCCTGGAGAAGATGTAAAACCCGATCTAACTTTAGAAGATGGAGTAAAATATAAACTAGAGGAGGTATATTATCTACTAATAAAATATTTAATAGGCTTGGATTCAAAACCTGACTAACTCTGGCTGTGAGCCCTTGTTCAACTCAATTAGGCTTTCTAGCCATAAAAGTTCTCATTTGTGTTATAAGAATATTAATAGTCTTTCTTACAAAATGTAAGCAATTTAAAAGCTTTTGTCTTTAGTAATTGGTTGGAGTTAAAGTACTAAAAATATTAATCATCAAAATGACAAAGATTATAGAACGTAGAAATTATATGCAGAGAAGGGATTTCAATCTTAAAAAAAAGAAATTAAACACAATAGAAAAGGTAATTATGACATGTCAAATCTTTGCAAATGTTGTCATCAGAACAGATTAAATGGTAGAAGCCATTAGTATAAGCAGCACTTGCCTTTGTCTGTTTTTGTTTATCTTTTTCCATTTATTAGAACAGAGAATTTTGCTCTCCTGCCCACTTGAATTTGGATGTGGTCAGTGATAAGTTCTGGCTAATAAAACGTGAGTAGAAGGAGCTCTCGAGAAAAGCATTTAATTTCATGGGCTTAAGTATCCAGTTCCCTGATCTTCCTGTCATGAGAAACCTCTAAAACTGTAGTTGACTTGGAATCAAATGCTGTTAAAACACTCAATTAACCTGGCTATTTCAGCCAAAGATCCCTAATCTAGCTTCACTGAACACAAACAATACCCATAATGGGTGCCATTTGCTGTTTCAGAATTTGTTCAACTCTATTGTCTGGTAGAGTTTTCTATTACAAACAAGACAGTAATAAGAGGAGGGGAGTTCATCATCTCTCTAAGCTTGGATTAACATACATGGTATATATTGTTATATCAAAAAGAAAATAGTAACATGAGATTGTGTATAATAAATCACTTATATAATTTTGTCCTAATGAATATTGATGAAACAGTGCATTTCATTGTTCATATTAGTTTATTTTCTTTCACATGTGTATATTTAAGGGTTTTTAAGTGCATGTATGTGGTACATGTATATATATATATATATATATATATATATATATATATATATATACATTACCACGCGCATGCGAGAGTGTGTATATATGTATACATACATACATACATACATGCTGACACATTCATGACATGGTGGCATGTATAAATAAAGAAAACAATCTCAGGTGTCTATCCTTGCATCCTACCTTGTTTGAGGAAAGGTCTCTTGTTTGTTGCTGTGTCCTCCAGGCTAGCTGGGTGATGAGTTTCTAAGGAGTCTCCTGTGCCATACTTCCATCTTTCTGCATGGACACGGCAATTACAGATGCCACTACCATGGTCAGCATGGGTTCTGGGCTTCGAACTCAGGTCACCATGCTTGCCCAATGAGTGTTTTAAACACCGAGTTCTCTCTCCAGCCCTTAAAATAATTTTCTAAGCTTTTAGTATTACAATTTTTATTTTTATTTGGTTTTTCGAGACAGGGTTTCTCTGTGTAGCTTTGCGCCTTTCCTGGAACTCACTCTGTAGCCCAGGTTGGCCTTGAACTCACAGAGATCCGCCGGCCTCTGCCTCCTGAGTGCTGGGGTTAAAAGCCACCACCGCCCAGCTTAGTGTTACACTTTTTCCCTTTGTCTCTCCTCAATCATGGGCCTCCAGGAAACCATGAAGTATGTTTACATAAGCTTAAAATAAAGAATCTCCTGAAAATAACAATATCCTGTATTGGATGGTGGAAGGATGGTGAAAGGCATAACTGGGAGTGACATAACCTGACAGAATTCGGTGTTCTTAGTGCTGGTGAGCTGTTTAATGGAGAGGTCTTCTCTGATGGACAGAAGAAGAATTTCCGGAGGAAGTCTCAAGTCATGACTGAATAAATAATAGCAGAGGTCCAGAAAACAAGAAGTTCCTAAGAAACAAATTGAGACAGGAAAATGGTATGTCACAGGGGTGATGAACATGATGAAGAAGTGTAGCCCCCAAGCTGGGACCTAGGCCACTAGGATATGAACTTCAGGAAATGAAGATTATCACTTTGATATTGTGTAGCAGATGACGCCCAAGCTTCTGTAGCAGAGTGAGCCTCCCTGCAATAATGCTTGCATGGTTTTCCATCATACACTAAAGATTTAGCCAGAGAGGTTACTTTCTACTTTGTTGCAGCGTTTGAGTCCCACATCAGCCCCTGGCACAGAGTTTTCAGAGAACTGAAAATGAGCAAGCAAAGAGATACTGCTGAAATTCACAGTGCTTCTCAGAGAGGAGAGGCTTCCAGAGAAGGGAGAGGTCAGGAAAGCTCTTCTGAAACCTTAGTCAGTGTCTCTGCGTTCTCCACCATTTGGCGAGAGGGATCCCGTGAACTGTTAATTGGCTCAGTTAATCTTCACTGCTTGAAAAACTCCCACTCCTTCCTCTCTCTTTTAAATTGAAAATCTTAAAACACCTCAGGATAATGAGATAAAATGACCTACAAGACTGTAAATAATGTGAAGCCCGATCTCCCCAGCTGTCTTCTTACTCCGCCCATCTCAGTAGAGCCAACTGGAGCCATCACTGGATCTTCCTTGCTTCCTCCTAGCAGACAGTTTCACACATCCAAGTACCTCCACCAAGAACGTTCTCCCGTCCCTTTTCTTAGTCAAATTCACTTCTCATCTCTCAACCACATCTTACAATCCACTTTTTATGGAGTCTTACAGAATCAGATCCTCTTGTAGAGGGTTAGGTATCACTTATTATTTTCCTTGTAGCTATTGTCAGAGTAATTCTTTATGCATGAGTTATTAACAGATGTCTGTTTTCCTTGATAGGTCCTTGATAACTCCATGAAGATAAGAGACCACATATTATAATTAAGCTAGCTTCACCAGTGCTCACTCACATGTTAAGCAGACCAAACAAAAACTTCTGGTGCACTTGGTTGAATGAACTAAAAGT
This sequence comes from Peromyscus eremicus, assembly GCF_949786415.1. NCBI lineage: Eukaryota > Metazoa > Chordata > Mammalia > Rodentia > Cricetidae > Peromyscus > Peromyscus eremicus. The sequence goes on along the minus strand of NC_081421.1, from coordinate 118,218,177 downwards.
GCAAAATGGGACAATGAAGTGCAAATGGACCAGTTTGCTTGCTAAGTATCTCTCAAAGCTTAGCATAAAGGTAAAGATATTGGGTTGGGGGTAGATGGTAGAAATTGTCGGTAAAATCTTACTAAGTATGTGCAATATGATGGCAACATCTGCAGGATGCATTAACTGCAACTCTCATAGGAATTTCATCTTGCCAATGGTACAGATATGACAATGTGCTGCTTTGTTGGTAGAACTGAACTTTCAGGAACTATGAAGAAAGAGTTTAATAACTTCTGGCTTAATTCAAATCTTAGATGGTATACCACTCTGAGTATTTACACTATTTCTTTTTTTTTAATTTAATTTAATTTTATTTTACAATATAATTTAATTCTACATATCAGCCACAGATTCCCTTGTTCTCCCCCCTTCCGCCCCCTTTCCTTTCCCCCCAGCACACCCCCCATTCCCACCTCCTCCAGGGCAAAGCCTTCCCCGAGGACTGAGATTAACCTGGTAGACTCAGTCCAGGCAGGTTCAGTCCCCTCCTCCCAGGCTGAGCCAAGCGTCTCTGCATAAGCCCCAGGTTTTAAACAGCCAACTCATGCACTTAGCACAGGACCTGGTCCCACTGCCTGGATGCCTCCCAAACAGATCAAGCCAATCAACTGTCTCACCTATTCAGAGTGTTAGAGAGGCCCACAGAAATCCACAAAGATGCCCCCACAATAGACTGCTGGCAATGGTAGAGAGACAGCCCGAACTGACCTACTCTGGTGATAGGATGGCCAAACACCCTAATTGTCATGCTAGAAACCCCATTCAATGACTGAGGGAACTGGACGCAGAGATCCACGGCCAGGCCCTGGGTGGATCTCCGGGGGAGTCCAATTGGCAAGAAAGAGGAGGGTTTATATGAGTGAGAATTGTTGAGACCAAGGTTGGATAAAGCACGGGACAAATAGCCAAATGAATGGAAACACATGAACTATTTACACTGTTTCTAACTGAGCCCTCAGTACATAGAGGCCAGTTTTGCTGTCTATATTTTGGATAGTTCTAGAATTATTTTTTTCCCAATAGATATGGATATTACATAAACTTTCTAACAATTTAAAATACTGCAATGCTTTATTTTTTTGCTAATCGATTATTATGGGAAATGAGAGTATAAATTTGGAAGATAGGGCAAGATGCATCAAATGGCCTTTGATACAACAGGAATGGTTTTATTTTAAAATATCAAGTACCTTTCTGGGGTTGTTTTATGTGTGCCAGCTTGCATCTACCATAAAGAGAGAGGGCAATAGGTATAAATGCAGTGCTGCTTTTACTATAATTAGAATTAACCTTCTATAAATCATGTAAAGCTATTTATAAAGTCTAATTATGTCAATATATAAATCATTCCATCCAGGATTTGTAATAGGAGTCTGTGCTCAGAACTTAAGTGTGAGTGACTATGCTCTCTTCAAGATTAATTCCTATAAATATGGGCTCTAAGCAACACCGAGTTATGTATTTTAAGACGAAATATTGGAAGTTATTTTTAAACAAAGAAGAATTGCATACAAAAATCAAGCACTTTAGCTTTTCAAAAGAAAGTTTGTAATATGATTTCAAAGAAGGATAACAGAGAGTGACTGTAATAATGAAGCATTCAAGTAGGAATGATAATACACGTTCAGTGAAAATAATGGTTTTCTTATTTGGGTAACATTTAATACAAAATATAAATTGGTTAGTGAGTGTGCCATGTTTTGCAATATAGGAACCCTTGATGACTCAAGCCTAAGCAATAATCAGAATAGGGCCTCATGCTGTGAAATATTTTAAACATATTTAGTACTTTCTCAGGCTGAAAAAAACATTTTGGTATTTTCTATCTGGGGTAAGGGAGTGGTACTAAACTTATTTACATAAAGGTTGTGTGACATTCATGTCTTTATCACTCATTTTGCCTACATCGAAAAACACTTGTAAAAACACTTGTTTTGTTCTAAAACAAACCTCAAAATCTTAGAAAAATGCAGATTTGAAAACATTGAGTACTGGGCACCGCAAGCCTCTTAGCAGTAACTGTTCTTTTATGTTATAATCAAGCATCTTTCCTGTTACCAAAAACCATATTCCTGATTATCTGTACTTCCTAAAATCTAACTCTTAAAAAAAAAGTTACTGGGTAAGCTGTTTCGAAGGGTGACTTATTTAAGCAAATATTCTGCAAGCTAATCAAGTAAGAAACAATTTTAAGTGCTAAACTATCTTATTCACAGATCTTTACAAGTGATGAACTTCTCTCAAGAGACCATGAATTTCCAAGGCAGCCCATCTTCACTTCTCTAGAACTTAGAAAAAACAAAAAGCTGTGATTAGGAGAAGAGAAAGGGGGCCATCAAAGGTTAGAGGTAAATAAGGTGATTTCCTTATATTTATTACATAAATAAATATATTTAATTGTCAAGGGGCAACACCTTTCATTTGAGAGGAATTGAGAGTTTGGAGGTCAATTCAGACATAATGAACCACAATGAAATAGTCCACTTCTACCCTCACATGTTAGAAACAAGAAGTTTGATTCTCCTTTTGTGGTTCTATTGTAAGACATGTAAATGAGAATTATTTAAACCATGAAAGATTTTTTTTTTAATTTTTAAAAAATAACCACCACATCACTTGTCTCCTTGAGTTTGAACTTTCTGTTTCCACTTTTGCAGATGTCTTACTTCTAAGCTTCTGGAAGGATCCACTAGTGCATCCAGCTAGTGAACCATCAGCTCTTCTGGCCTGGACTGTTGTGAAGCCACCCTCACTTCCTCTCCTCAATGCCATGTTTCCTACATAGTAACCAGAGAGATCTCTGAATTATATGACTCAACCGTTCAATACCCACAGGAACTGCTCTTCACATAAGCAGTGAAATCCACAGCTCTTATCAGTATCCACTTCACTGTTCTCTGGCACATCACTGTCACTTCAGAACTGACAAATCCCAGCCCTCTTTCTGGAGTAAACTTACTAGAACTTGACAAATTGCAATCACATCATTTAAGTTTTTGCTCAGTATCAACTCTTCAGAAAGACCTTCACTGTGATCCTGCCTGACATAATAGACTGCCATTACTGTTTGTTCCAAAAGACTTCTTCAGTTCTTTACAGCTCTTTCTACTCACAGAAATAATACTCAGCTTTGCACTTTTTATTGCCCATATCCTGGATTAAAATGTAGGTGTATAGGATAAAGATTTTCAAATCAAGTCCCTGCACTTCATTGTCTGTACTGAGAGGGTCAGTTAGCCCAAATTACATTCTCTGTGCATAGTTGTTTAATAATAAAAGCAAGAAATCAAGAGTCAGTGACTTCATAATGCTTATTCTAACTGCCCATCACCCTTAACATATGTGAGTTAAGCTGGCTCCAAAGACTCACATAGAAAAATAGAAGGTATTTTCCAATGTCAAAAAAGAAGTAAGTATGTTTTAAAATATTTCATAGTGTAGGACCCTCTTCTGATCATTTTTAAGGTTTGAGTTATCAAGGACAATAATGTCTTTAAACATGTCATATTCAGTATCATCTCTGAAATCATTGCTTCTCAGCCGGTGACACTATTATATGGTGGTTGTATCTTAAGGATGATAACTTCAATAATAGGTTAATCCACATATGAGTTCCCTACTCAAATGTGTTGGGGTATTGATTGGAGGATGTGAGTTACTTGGAGTCTCTTTGAATAGTGTATCTTGTTCTCTCTCTCTCTCTCTCTCTCTCTTTCTCTCTCTCTCTCTCTCTCTCTCTCTCTCTCTCTCTCTCTCTCTCTCTCCTCTCTCTCTCCCCTGATGATGCAAACATCATCATGTTCTAGTACACAAATCCACTATGATGCCCTTCCTCACCACAGGCCCAATAATAGTAAGGTAACCAGGTAACCATGGACTGAAACCTCTGAAATCATGAGCCAAAATTAACCTTTTTTCCCTTGAAATTGATATTCTCAGACATTTGTCACAGTAATGTAAAGGCTATATAATACTGTTAACATCTATTGAGTAATTTACATGGTCTAGGCAGTGTCTGAGAACCTTATATATGTTATGCAGAACTTTATATTATGTTTATAATATACAACTATCCTGTCCTAGTAAGAACAATAAATACCACACAATCTAATGGCATAATGAAGCTTCAGTCCTAGATAGCAGAGTTCCAGAAATATACTTTAACTTCAGGATGCTACATTATCCTTTGTAGGAAACTTAGCACAGGGGACTGCTATGATGTAACAAGCCATTAATACTCATCCCATTATTACCACTAACCTGGGAACTCCAGTGGGAAGAAGTGCACCACAGTTCAGCATAACACAAGTGAAATGGTTTATAAGAAGAGATGGAATGAAGCATTATCTATGCTTTTGCAACAACCAATGACCTCATGCAGTCTAAATAAAAAAAAAAACGATGCATTTCATCTCAGTCAGACTCTCTGATATAAACCCATGGAAACAATGAATAATCCTCTAGGTACTCTGCATATTACAGAAGTTTTATTCTCATGTCTTCAGAACACATATAAACACAGGGCCCTGAAAACATTAACAAACATCCAGCAGGTAGAATAATTCCAAGAAGGTGCTTTTTAAATTTCAATAGAAAGCATGATTGGACCATTAGAGAAATTAAATTCAGGCAATCCTAATTCTATATTGTATGTTTGTGCATATGCATGTGTGTGCTATTCACGGGGATATAGATGACAACTTGATTTTATTAAGGAACTCTAGACCTGTGTTATCAATTCCCTTTCAACACTTGGGCCTTCTGACCCTAATGTGTCAACATCATACAATGGAGACAAAGGCACCAAAGATTTCAACTGGATTCATGAATATGTGAACATGCAAAAATGTGTCCTATCTCTCTGAACAACTGAGAGGAAAATATGTCCACTGCTTCTCAGGACTTTGTAATTATCTGAGGTGCTTTGGGGATTAGTTTGAACTAAAGGAGAATTATTGGCTGAAATGACGCTGCTGAGGGGAAGTCAAGGTGAGTTCACCACCATTCTTTATCTTGAGGCACAGGAGCCAGGCATTCAAACTAAGCATCATTTAATAAATAATTTTATATAATATATGTTTCATTATAAGTCACTGATGTCCAACAACAGAGTAATAGTATTAAACCTTTAGAAAATTAAATTAAAATTACCATGTTTTAAAAATAATACTATTTCTTTCCATGATTCAAGGTAGTTTTCTTGATCTCGCAAATGAGCAAGTTGTGTTTAATATATATATATACATGTGATAGCAGCTAATTAATTATCAGGCCATGAATTAAAAGAGAGTAAGGAGTGGTATACGAGAGGGTTTGGAGGGACAAAATAAAAGGGAGAAATGATGTAATTATATTATAATATCAAAAAATAAAAGAAATTAAGAATAGTTTAAAATTTCAGAAAGTGGTTTTGGATTAAATGATGCTATGTTGATGTCATAATTGGTAAATGAAGTGCTAGAGTTCACTGTACACCTCAACAAGAAGTACTTACTAGGGATCATATATGTACAGTAGAGTGCTCATTTCCATATATAAAACAACAAGAAAGCTTGAGAAAGATGAAAATCTTTTTTCCACTGAAAAAATGAAAATTTAGTTTACTTCAAGATAGTCTCACTGGGTATACAAACTAATCTTTTTTTTTTTTTCAGTTTAAATTTTTTTCTTTTCTTTTTCTTTTTTTTATTATTAAGAAATTTTCTATTCATTTTACATACCAACCACAGATCCCCCTCCCCTTCCTCCTCCTGCCCCCCAGCCTTCCCCCCAAACCCACCCCCCATTCTTACCTCCTCCAAGGCAAGGCTTCCCATGGGGTATCAGCAGAGCCTGGTACATTCAATTCAGGCAGGTCCAAGCAGATCAAGCTACACAACAGTCTTGCCTATGCAGAGAGACTAGTCCAGTCCCATGGGTGTGGTGGTACTGTGTTCCCCAAAATATTGTACACCCTAATAAACTTATCTGGGGTCAGAGACAGAACAGCCACTAGATACAAAGGCTAGAAAATGGTGGCACTCACACCTTTAATCCTAGCACTCCAGAGGTAGAAATCCCTCTGGATCTCTGTGAGTTCAAGGCCACACTGGAAACAGCCAGGCATGGTGACACATGCCTTTAATCTCAAGAAGTGAGCCTTTGATCCCAGGGAGTGATGGCAAAGACAGAAAGATATATAAGGCGTGAAGACCAGAAACTAGAAGCATTTGGCTGGTTAAGCTTTTAGGTTTTGAGCAGCACAGTTCAGCTGAGAGCCATTCGGATATGAGGACATAGAGGCTTCCAGTCTGAGGAAACAAGATCAGCTGAGAAGTTGGCCAGGTGAGGTTAGCTGTGGCTTGTTCTGTCTCTCTGATCTTCCAGTGCTCACCCCAATACCTGGCTCAGGTTTGATTTTATTAATAAGAACTTTTAAGATTCATGCTACACATGGGGGCTAAAATTTTTATATCTACAAGACAAACTACAAGTGAAAATCTGTCTGTTTTCTTAGTTTCTCCCCAAAGTATTTCAAAGACAGTATTTTTTTAAAAGAAAAAAAATAATGAAAAAAAAATTTTATTGGGTGTTGGGAATTGAACCCTGGGTTCTCTGGAAGAACAGTTAATGCTCTTAACCACTGAACCTTCTCTTTAGCTTGCTAAATAATTATGTACTCACTCATAAGTAGGTATTAACTGTAAAGTAAAGAATAACCAAGCTACAATCCACAGACTCACAGAGACCAGATAACAAGTAAGGCCCAAGTGGGCACACATGGATTTCTCTGGAAAGGGGAAATAGAAGAGATCTCCTGGGGGCGGGAACTTGAGGGATCTGTTTGGGGTGGGTGGAAGAGGAGAGTACTAAAAGAGATGACTGGAAAGGGAGGGGTTGTTTTTCAGGGACAGGTAGAAACCTGATGCAAAGGAACTCCCCCAAATCTACAAGGATAACCCCAGCTAAGACTCCTACCAATAGCAGATACATAGCCTGAACTGGCCATCTCCTGTGACCAGATTGGCGCCTACCACAATTGTCATCAGAGAGCCTTCATCCAGCAACTGATGGAAACAGATACAGAGACCAACATTAGGCCAAGCTCAGGGAATCCTGCTGAAGTACAGGAGGAAGGATTATATGAGCCAGAGGGGTCAAGCACATCACAAGAAAATCCACAGAATCAACTAACTTGGGCTCATAGGAACTCACAGAGTCTGAACCAACAACCATGGAGTTTTATAGATCTGACCTAAGCCCTCCACATATGTGACAGTTGTGTAGCTTAGTCTACTTGTGGGACTCCTAACAATGGGAGCAGTGACTGTCCCTAATGCTTTGGCTGGCTCTGGGAATCTATTCCTCATACTGGCTTGCCTTCTCAGCCTAAATACATAAGGAGGTGCTTAGTATTACTGCAACTTGATATGCCATGCTTTGTTGATACCCATGTGAGTCCTGCCCCTTTCTGAACAGAAGAAGATGAGGGTGGGGTTGGGAAGGGAATGGGAGAAGAGGAGGGAGGGGAACTGTGGTCAGGATGTAAAATAAATAAATAATAAAATTTAATAAAGAAATATTAATTACCCAAATAAAAATAAAAAATACAATTTCTAACAACCAAATGAAATATAGATATCCATAATCCATAATTAATTTGTTTACTTTTATATTCAATTAACACAAAATTTTGTTTAAACATGACTAGAAGAATTAGTATATTAACAAAAGAGAATGGTAAAACTGTAATTTATTCATTTATACTATATGTATTGCTGAATATCCAATTCTATACCCCTAATTTTTGTTTTGCCTCCATTAAATGTGAGAAAAATCTTTGGTGTAAGAGAAATTCCCATTTGAGTAGTTTTGTGCTCTTTGAAGAAGCACTGTGTGTTGTAATAAAGGTCTTACCATGCCAAATGAACCTCTTTAGGGTTTATCAAAATTTACATTTTGATCTTCACTTATGCTGTTATTTCCTTGCAGATGTCAACAAACAGTTGAAATATAACAGACTAGTCTATCTGTCCACAAATTATCACTGCTGCATCTTTCTTATCTCTCTGTACCTTCAACTCATCAAGATTTGGGGGCTTTCATCCAATGAGACTCAATGAAGCTGCTTCCAGGAGATCCTCCTTGCAACACCTCGTTATCTGTTTCTGCTTGTATGAATCACATGCACAAACTCTAGCCTAGTGTTTGAAACTACATGTTTCATATAGTCTTTCAGTTTTCCAGAGGTGGAAGAAAGAATAGATTGCAACCCAGACTAGTTGAGAACTTAAGATCCTTCTGTCTCTTGAATTCCTAGAGGCCACATTTTGATAATCTTTGTTAATGATAATATTTTATTTTTTGTTTATTTATTGTTTGTTTATTATCTTGGTTTGATAATATTTTATTTTGTGTCTGAATCCATTATATAAAACTATTGGTAGATTGCTGGGCTGCTTTTGTTCTATTAATGTAATGTTTGTGCTTTAGTGTTGGTAAGAACCATGTATGGCTTTAATGAGATGAACTGTAAAGTTTCTCATGTATCTGGGTTTGATGAGAAAATGCACACTTAAAAGCTTGTACAACTCACTGAAGAACTACCAAGGTCAGGAGTCTGTGAAACTTATTTAGTCAGTACATGAGACTAGCTTTTCAAAAAAACAAACAAAAAAAAACCTTCAACAAGTACTTAAATTTTATAACTATGATTTCTTGTATGGAATTAATCTAAAAAAGAATTTCTTTGTGTCTAAAATAATCTTTTACATATATCTAATGAATTGAATTACTCTTTATACATGAGCTTCCATGAATATCTTTTAAAAGTAAATCTATTTCATTATAATTTCAAAATAACTAGCTACAGATATATTTTCATTCCTCACTTTACTTATTAAGTAATATTACCTTCATAATTTTGGGGGGTTCTAATTTCAATGATCTTTGCTATTTCTGGTTTAGTATTACAAAAGGTTTTTCAGTTTATAACACCCACATTAGCTGACTTCCCTTGGATTATCATTAGCTAAACTGGAGATGTTTAGGGTATGGGGAGATAACTAAGTTAGTAAGCCACTTGCTACAAAAACGTGATGACCTGAGTTTGACAGACACCCATGTAAAAGCCAGGCATGGCTGTGCATGTCTGTAACTCCAGTTCTGGGAAATAGAAATAGATGGATCCCCAGAGCTCTCTGGTCAGGTAGCCTTGACAATTGTTGAGCTCTGGGTTCAGAGACAAATCCTGTCTCACAAGATGTAGTGGAAAATAATAGGGAAGATTTGTGATGTCATCTTCAGGCCCTTATATGCACTAGCACATGTAGGTACATGCACCCACATGCCCATGTGCACACACATACTCAAGATGTTGCTCAGACTATCCTCTAGATATAAGTGAAATTCTCTTTGCTTGTAAAACCTACTCTCTTGCTACAGTAGGACTGAGGTCCAATCATACAGGGCTGTCATTTGTCAGCTTCTCTCAGCTTTTATGGACCTCACACATCCCTTTTCCATGCTACCTTTCTACCTATGTGCTTGCCCTAATGTTTTCAACCTTCCTGATGATTTCTATTTGTGACCTCTAGATCCAGCATCATAGAGATCATGTGACTAGGTCAAGCATGACATCTTACCTTGCCTTTGGCAAACAAGCTTTGGCCCTTAATTACACTTGCAGATCCTTCTTAGCAGCATCTAAACTGATTTGGGTGAAAATCAAGAAATTGTATAATTCCTAAGAGAGAAATCTCTAAGACTGCACAGCATTTTGCCTACCACATCCAAGGGTGGACTACTTACCTCTGGTACCTTCATTTCCCTTATTCTGCACATGTGAATTTTCAGAGTGCATGTTCACATATGTTCTCAACTTTTTGATGTATTCTGACTTGAGATTTTTGTATTCTTGAATCCTCTTTAGCTTAATATGTCTGTAGTTATTATTTTTGGTTCTTCTGAGACTTAATGTATTCTGTAAGTAATGCTTTTGTTATTAAAGTTAATTTTTATTTCACAGAAACTGAGAGGATTGGCATGGTTTATTCTTTCTCTTTTGAGATTTTTTTGAGACTCAGGATATAATCAATATTTATTAATGCCTTATAAATATTTGAATAGTTTAAAAATGTATATATTTTCTGCCTAGGAGCTATGGTACTAATTATATTATTCATTCTCTCAATTTCTTCATTTAAGTTCTGACTGTTTTGATCATGATGTGAAAGTTTCAAAAATAATGATATTTTCCCATTTGTCCTTATTTTCAAAGATTTTGTTGAATATAGTTTAAGCTTTGTTCTTTGTCTTATAAATATTTTTGAGGATCCTATAATATACCATAATACAGTAAAGGAATTTCTGTGGTAAATATGACAGTGATGTTGGTGATCATTGATATAACACTAATATTTCCAGATGTCTAAAGTCTATAGAGGGCCAGATTCAACAGGGTATGCAGAAAGACAGAGAGTGACTTACTAGGGGCCGAATGAGAGGAAGGAGCCAAAACCCCTCATAAAGGCATCTTCATGCTGCATGGCTCAGTCCTGATTGAAGGTCTCAGATCTAGGGAGTGCAAACACCCAATTATCAGTGCAAGATGAACTATCAGCCAGAGCAAGTATGTTAATCTTGTAGTCCATAGGCTGGCGTGCCTGGGGTTAGAGGTGTAAAACAAAAAGAGGAGGTCTGCCTTCTAGCTTTCTCTAGTTTTGTTCTTTGGGCCCTAGCTAACTGAACAGTGATCATGTATACCAAAAGAAGGCCTTCCCTGCCAGGCCACTCCAAATCAGGAGATAATCTCCACTGTTCAACTGTACAGACTCACCCAGATGGACTGTCTTGTCAGATCTTAGAATAGCCCTTAATCCAAGTAAGTTGGCATCTAAATTCAATCACTGTGCCTATAAGTTTTTGTTTTTACTTTTCTTTGTGAATATGCATAATTTTATAAATTTTGTTTGTAGTGCTTAACTTCAGAAACTTGAATATTTATATTGAGATATATATATATATATCTTGTTTTGCAATTTAAATGCATGTTTTTTATTACTAGCTTTCACCCTTTGAATTTGGCTGGACTCAGTTTCACTTTCCACTTAAACCAATACTATCAAATTATTATATAGTTTTCATTTAATACCTGGCTATTTGAAGCCATGTAACCCAAAATTTCTCAGATCTTCAGAAATTTCATTTTACCTTTATAAACTAAATAATGGAACTTCACAGTTTATATTGAAATATCACAAACAAAACTGTATGAATGAACATTTAAATAATCAACAAACAATATTCTATTGATTTATGAATACTATATTGTAAGACAAATCTTAAAAGGTCTTATTAATAAAAAGCCCAGGGCCAGATATTGGGGTGAAAATTGAAAGATCAGAGGAATAGGACAAGCCACAGCCAACCTCACCTTACTAACACCTCCGCCTCTAGTGAGAGCTACTTCCTATATACTCACACCTATATCCTTTCTGTGTCCTGCCATCTCACTTTCTCTCTCCACCCAGTTACATCACTTCTTCTTTCTGCCCAGCTCTATCACTTCCTGTCTGTCTGTACAGACCTCCAGACCTCTATGGTTAATTAGTGCTGAGAATTAAAGGCCTGTGCCCCCATGCCTGGGTCTGTTCCCAGTGTGACCTTGAACTCCCAGAGATTTGGATGAAACTGCCTCCTGAATGCTAGGATTAAGGCATGTGCTACTACTGCCTGACCTCTGTTTAATACAGTGTCTGGCTTTTTCCTCTGATCAGCAGATAAGCTTTATTGGGGTGCACAAATAAAACATTACTACATTTCCCCTTTTTTATCTAAAAGAAAAAAGTTATAACTAATATAAGAAAAACTATAAACAATAAGTACAATAACTATATACAATATATACAGGAAAGAATTACATTAAAAATGTCTAGTCCATTAATATTTGAGAGATTCAGAGAAAAATACTTCATTATCTATCCTATTTTGGTGAGTCTAAAGGGTTGTACCTAATTCACTTTCTATCCTAACTTGTATAGCCAACCCAAAACTATCTTTTGATATCTTTCAAACTTATACACTTTACACCTCTTTAGTGAGTTTCTTTTCTGGATTTGTTAACAAGTAAAATTATAACTATCTAATCTTCAACTCCCTCAGAGACCGAGAAGGAAATAATATTACCTAGTAAAACAGGAAGTGCAAACAAGTGACTTCCAAAAAATGTGAGTTATGACAGAAACAGCCAGCTGCCTTGACAGTAACTCGAGGTTTCTCTGCAATGTTGGGGCATCCATTCTTCAGCCTACAGGCTTAGCATATCTGATAGACTCATCTGTGAAGCAGGATTTTCTAAAGAGCCTTCCTATCTTGTCTTGGCAAGGATCGGCAGTCCTTTCTTTTGTGTCCTGCTTGTCCATTTTGGACAACATATTGTCAGCAGGTGATGCATGGGCATTTTCTTGCCCAGTGGCTACCTTTTGTCACAGTGAAAGTAAAATCCATATGGAGTTTCTTCAATGCCCATTATCTTCTCTCAAGTAGATTGGTGCTGCCAAGAGCAGACATGTCTCATTGTCATAAAAAATGAAAAAAAATCTATGTTATTAAAACATCTTAAATGCCATATTCTGCAGATCTCTGAAGTGTTTGAAGATGACCTGTTATCTAAAATATATTTCTGCTTGACCTTGAAAACATACCTAATATGACTACAAGTTCAATTGTAATGACAAACTACTAACTTACATTTCTTTATATCCTAATTAGTTGGTAATAATAACTTTCATGGACTAGCAATTTGCATTACAGTGTTAAATGAACTGTATAGGTACAATATCTTGAACAAGATTAGAAATATATGCACAGTATTTTCTAACAAAATCAATCTCATACATAATTTGTGTACAATATACAAAAATCCAATCCAATTTAAAATATTTAAAACTAGTAGTTGCCTTCTAAAAGTAGATTCAATAATTTATCTTTTATCTTATCATATCTAAATAAATCAATCTCAAACTTGTAGCAATATACATAATTTGTATATAATATACAAAAATCCAATCCAATGTAAAATATTTAAAACCAGTAGTTGCTTTTCAAAAGTAGATTCAATAATCTACCTTTTTTTATCTCATCACTATATATTGTATTTATCTTATCCATGGTGTATTATCAGGGATCTATAGGTGAACAGAACTAATAAAATGAATGTTATGTAAGGGATATTTACTAGCTTGTCTTACATGTTGGTGTAGTCTCATAATGCTATCTGAATGCTGGAGAGACTGATAACTCAGTGACTGCTCAGTCCACAAAACTGGAAGCCTCAGCAGTCTGAATCTGGTCCTGAAGGCCTGAAAGGTTCCTGGAGTCTTTAATCCATGTTGGATGGCAGAGGAAACTGTAGTCTATCAGAGAAGGATGGTGGTAGTAGCAGCTGCCACACATAATGACAGAGATGCACTCACTGGCAAAGAATGAATTAGGACAGACAAAAGCAAAACTTTCTCATTCAGACCTCCTTATATCCAACCTACCACCAGAAGATGGAGATCAAACTTGGAGAAGGTCTTTCCAACTCTCTTAACCATTCCAGGAAATATCATCATAGAACCTCCTGGAGGCATGTCTCTTAACTGATTCCACATACAATCAAGATTAAACATCCCAAGTATTTAAAATGTTGGTCACATTTAAATGAACTTACACTTTTAAACTTATTTTGCTGTGGCAACAGTGTCCATTTTTTGAAAGAACAAAACTGATCATCTCTTTTTACCACTTAATAGTCTGACCTAACAAATAAGTTCATTTTAACTTTGAAATAAAAGCTCTTCATTACTGAGTGTGACTTGCTCCTCTGCTTTGTAACCAACTCTCCCTTTCTAGATCCACCAATGCAGATTCTATAGTCCTTGCTTCATGCATTCACATATGTTATTCTTCATATTATAATAGTTCTATTTCTCTTAATGATATGTTAAGTCTTACTTAAATTTTAGCATTAGGCATAACCTATTACATTTTTTGGAAACACTTTCCTTATTCTCTTTCTCTGTCAAACATCAGGTTCATCACCTTTCTCTGTCACTATCAAAGTAACTGTACATACCTTCCACAGCATGAGCCTTCCTAGCACCAAATAACCAGGATGTTGATTGACCCTGAAGTTCAAGAAGAGCAGGAACCTTGTCCCTTCTTCAGGTACTCTGAAACCAGTCCTATAATTGATCTTTGTGTTTTATTAAACATGTATGTGTTATTTATTAAGCATATTAGGCCAGTCTCACAAGTGTCAGTCCATATTTTGGCTGAAGTCCCAAGATATTTAAGTTTACATTTATAAAGTACATATGCTTTTCTTAATTTAAAATATAAAAAACCTTAGTTGAATCATCATGTACACAATAAATATTGTTGAATAATATGAGTCAATATTGATTCATCAGTTTGTAACAGATGTATCACAGTCATACAAATGTTAATAATCTAGGGACAATGGAAAATGGATACACAAGAACTCCAATTCATGTTCAAAATTTCTATTAAACTAAAACTATTCAAAGAGCAAAGTCTCAGCTAAAAACATCACTTTTTTAATATATATTTCAAGATAAAAATATTGCAACTGGACACTATGCTGTATAACTGTTTTACTTATCAATAATATTTATTTATTAATTTAATCAGCACTCGGAGGGACACAATATAGCCACAAGCAAGTTGATAATTAGACTACAGAGGCAATGGAGGGAGCAAGCTAGAGAGACTTGGTGTGAGTTGCCATAAGGTGATGAGCATTGCAAAGACAGTGTGGGGATGCTTTGGGAGCATACAGCAAGGATATCTGTCCTAGGCCTGGGTGCATGATGACAGAGAGTTCATGATGTGCTGATGCCTAAGGAAGCTTGAGTGATGAGGAAGAGGCTGTGACTAGAGAGTGGGAAATGGAGAGAAAAGAGAGATGGGAATTGTGAATGTGCTCAGAGCTTGTACTACAGTCCAGAGGAAACAAGATGATACTAAAAGGATTTTAGCACAGACAGGACATAACCGGATTCTCTTTCTAGAATAATTGCTATAGGTACTACCAAGAGGAACATGAATTAAGAATAGACGAGACCAGTTGTGTCAATGTGAGAAACCACTCACGAAGCTCTTCTCAGAGAAGCTGGAAATGGCGCTTTTCTGAAATAAAGTTTTCAATTTAATTTTTATCCCAGAACACTAATTCCTCTTAATGTTTCTTTGTATTTTATGCTTTTCTTTGATAGAAAAAGCACTAGTGTGCTCAATGTTTATGGATGCTTAGATCATCATTGTTGCCTAATAGGAGCCAATAAGGGTACATTATAGTACAGAATGTATGTAGTGGGCCACCCTAGCCCATCTAGGGGGTACTTCTTGTTTAACAATTATTTTATATCAAAAGAAGTCCTTTCTTGGCCTTTCAGCTTTGAATGTCCCTCTGATGTATTGAAACAAGCTTTAGGTTTTGTGAACTTGTGCGAGCACTAGCACTCAATTGGGCCAGTGTTTTCCATTTCTTGGTGTGAGTGTGTGAGTAATAGATGGCTTGTTTATTTATGTGGAAGTACTTAGTATATACTTCTGAGCTTATTCATGGCACGACAAGGCATTAATTTTACTAATATTTACTGAAGATCTTACCTAGTTTATAATTTTTATCTGGTTAAACCCTCTGCTGGAGAGATTGCTCAGTAGTTAAGAAAATTTTGTACCCTTTCAGGATCTCATGCCTCATAAATAATAATTAATGGCCACATATGATCTTGATGAATACATATCTATACACTACTCAATCATACTTTTTTAATTAGCTGTATGTCACTGTGACCATGATACATGATAGAAACAACTTAAAGGAGAAAATGCTTATTTTGGCTCCAGATTCAGTTTGCCATGGTGGGGAAGGAAACAAAGAAAGAATAATTCTGGTCCTCTCATTTTTCTCTTTTCATGCCTCTTTACCACAAACTCTGAGTATATAGGCTTATAAAGATAGATTGACAGACAGAGATAGATTATAGATGCATAGAAAGATGATAGATAATAATTGATAGGCAAATGATAGGTGACTGATAGAAACAATGAATGATGATAGATATATAGACAGATCAATGGTGATAGATGATACACAGATAGATGATAGATAGATAGATAAATAGATAGATAGATAGATAGATAGATAGATAGATACATACATAGATACATACATAGATACATAGATACATAGATAGATACATAGATATAAACAAAGAGACAGACAAGGATGTAGATAAATGGATAGCTGAAATATAAGTAATTCCATGGAGAATTCACTTATCATGTAAGCAGCTGAGAAATCCTGTCTCCAGTGACTGGGGAGGGTTTGTGATGTAATTCTGGCCTAAACACAGTGAGCAGAAGAGCTAAATCCGTGTCCAAGCATGAGACCTAATTTCACCAGAAACCTCCTCACAGACTCAAAAATAACAAGTAACCAAATAACTTTGCACTCAAATCAAGTTGGTAAATAAATTTATTCACCTCTCATTATTTAGAATTTCTCTGCCATAAGTATTTGTACCAATTCTATCTCTTGTTTGTAATCAGTATCAGTGATCCATTTTTTTACAATAGATTTCCAGAAGTAGAGCTAGTACATCAAAGTACAAAAGAGGTTTAAAATTTCAAAATGATCTCAAATTCTCTGAGATAAGTTTTATCAAACTGTACTTAACCACACATTTGTCATTATGTTTGATATTTTATATATCTGATTTGTATGCAATGGGTTATATTACGTTTAAGCTTCTTTTTGAACACATATAAGTAGAATATTTTCAACATACCTACAAAGTATCTTTATGTTTGCTTTCTTTGCATGTCAGACCACATCCATTGCCTGATTATCTAGGGAAGTCAGTGGACTTTTAAAACTGGTTTATTAAATTGTTATTGATTAATATTGATACTACCATTAAGAGTAATACTCTGTCTTGACATGACCTTTCATTTATTTACTTTTTGTATGTGCATAGACATGAGGTGTATGTATGCCTGTTCAAACATGTAGGGGCACTTAGGAGTATGTATGCATATTGAGGCACACAAGTTATCTCTTCAGTTTTTCAGACAGGGTCTTCTCATGGGTTCCAGAACTTGCCATTTTAGGCTAGACTAGCCTGGCAGTTTGCCTCAGGGACCCCATGTTTCTCCCTCCTGAGTGTTCAAATTACAGGCAGCCAGCATGCATGCCTGGCTTCTATGTATATTCTGAACATCTGAATGCTGGTCCTCACACTTTTGCAGCAAAGAATTTATCTACTGAGCTACCTTCTCAGCCCATAGTAAAGCTTTGAAATTGCATTATTTGAGTTTCTAGACTTTGTTGAACAAGCAATCTATTTTATGTATTACAAGTTCATTTTTCTTGTAATATATGTGAGTTACTTGAATCTCATTATCTCAATTGAATTAATAAGTCATTATTTTTTTATTTCTCTCAGAATTCATCTATGGACTTTGGCAGTTTTTTTTTTTACCTTATTTGGATATAACATATGAGGTAAGTACATAAATTCATTATTTTCCAATTAGCAAACTGATTACCAAGAGACTTTAATTAAATAATCTTTCTCTTGCTCAATGGCTTGTGATGTCTCTATGACATATTTCTCATGAGAAAGACTAACTCCCATATGTATGTTCTATAATATTTATTTATCACTATCTAATTGTGTTAGCGTTAGCTCATTTAAATATTGCAGTTTTATAACTTATTTAATGCCTGATGGGCCCTTCTCCTCTCTTTAATTTCTGTTAGAAATAGCTCTTCTAAGTTTTTATTAAAAATTAAAACATAATTGCATCACTTCTCTATCCTTGTTCTCTCTCCAACTCCTCCCATGTCTCCTCTCTTCAACTTCTCTCTTCCCCTCCAGCCCTCTCAAATTTGTGACCTTTTCTATTGTTATTGTTACACACATGTGCACACACAAATAAATGAATAAAAAATATGTAAATGTAATCTGCTGAGTTCATTTAGTGTGGCGTGTGTGTGTGTGTGTGTGTGTGTGTGTGTGTGTGTGTGTGTGATTTCAGGACTGACCACTTTCATTTTATTCATTCATTCATTCATTTATGTTTTGTGAGATAGGTATCACTGTGTAATCCTGGCTGTCCCCTAGAACTCACTAGGTAGACAAAACTGACCTCCAGCTCACAGAGATCCACCTGCCTCCACCTCCTGAGTGCTGGAATTAAATGTGTGTACCACCGAGCCTAGAAGGTTTGACCACCGGGTACTGTATAATCACTTAGGGATGTCATCCCTCAGAAAGTCTAATTCTCCCTCTCTCAAAAAGCATTAATAGCCTGTCATTTTATTTTTTTAATATTTGAGATTATAATATAATATAATCATATCATTTCTCCTTTCCCCTTCCTCCCTCTAAACACTCCCATATAACTCTCCTTATTCTTTCAAATTCATAGCCTCTTTTTCCATTATGAGAGCGTTCATATACCTATATGCATATATATTCCTAAATACAGCCAGCATAGTCTGTATAAGGTTCCTTGAAACATACGTTTTCAGGGCTGACCATTTGGTATTAGATAACCAGTTGGTGTGCTCTTCCTTTGGGGAAGCTATTTTTCCTGCTCTCAGTATCCCTCAGCTGCCTATACTTCCTTGTACAGGGTTGAGGTTTTGTGGGCTTTTCTCTGTCCACATTGGCATGTCTATTGGTATTGTCCTAATTCAGCTCGTGTTTGGGCAGCCATGTTGTGAGACTTTCTGGAGAGAGGGTGAAGAGACTGTAAGAGAAGTTTGCTGTGAAATTGTGTCTCCTAGTGATGTTGGAAGCTACATCCAGCAAGCCTGTAGTTCTTTGTCTAGGGTGAGACCTGGTGAGATTTCCCTCTTCTGAGCTACTGTATCTATTGGTATTATCATTATTCATGGCTTGCTCAGGCAGGCACATTGTGGATGTTTCATGGGTGAGGCATCTCTGTCATATAAATTCAAATTTTCCTGAAAGTATTTCTTTTTATTATGAATTAAATTATGTTAGGGTTTTGTGCTCTTAGTAAATTTAAGAATATTCGGTGAGCTGGATTGATGGTTCAGCAGGTAAGTACATTTACCATATTAGCATGAGCACTTGAGTTCAGATCCACAGCACCCATGTAAAATATTGGGTATGGCTATACATACATCTATAATCTCAGCACTATAGGAGGTTGAAGCAGGAGAGTTACTGGGATTTGTTGGCTTCCAACTTTCAGTTGGAAGTTCAAATTACACTGAGAGATTTTTGTCTCAAAGAATAATGTAAAGAATGATAGAGCAGGACATCAACATCCTCCTATGACCTCAACATGCACACTAGTATGAGCACCTATGGTGGTCATATACCACACACACATACATACAGAGACACACAAATATACAGAATAATAATAGTCAAAATATTATTGTTTTATATGTGCATCCCTTCTGCCTAATGTGTGGTATACCATTCATATTATGAAATTATTTTAATTCTCTGTTTGATAGTTTTCTCCAAATGCTCATTGCACACCTTTTTCTGTGTTTACTTCTGGTTGCATTCAGAACACTTGATGATTGCACTTTGCAGTGTTTTGCTTGACACTTCTCAACAAGTGTTCACAGCTGCTGATCTAAAAAAATCTCATACCAACAGCAATGGACTAAGAAATCATCTTCCTTCTTTAATCCCTGTGGAGTAGACAGAGGGATGAGGAGAAAGGCAACTTAATAACTAACATAGCTGTGGAGGAGTAAGAAAGGAAGGCCGGAACATTGCTATGGCTTCTCTGTCCCATCCGTAAGCTTTCTTTTCTCTTTTTGTTCTTACCTCAGCACTATCTGTCACGTGACTCTGGCGATGAAGGGATTTAAATTTCTAATCCAGTACACTGATGAACTATAAAGTTGAATATGCCTTCATCCAAACAAACTCTATCTGTCCAAACCTAGTGTAATAAGTATATTTAATCAAATAGACTTTTTCTTTCATATTTGATATTTGTTAATGGTACTACCACCATCCACCTGATTGTACCTGAAAGAAAAATTTTTTTTTTTTTTTTGTCCTGGATCTTGCTTTGTAGACCAGGTTGGCCTCAGACTCACAGAGATCTTCCCAGCTCCACCTCTCCAGTGCTGAATTAAAGGGATTAAAGTCATGTGACACCTGAACTGAACTGGCTTGCCCCAGTAATCAGATAGGTGAATACCCTAACTGTCATCACAAAGCTTTTCTCCAATGATTGATGCAGACAGATGCAGAGATCCACACCCAAACACCAGGCAGAGCTCCAGCCATCCAGTCTGAGAGAGAGGAGGGATTCTATGAGCAAGTGCATCAGGATCATGATGGGGAAACCTGTAGAGACAACCAAACCAAACAAGTGGGAACTCATGAACTTCAGATCAACAGCTGTGGAGCCTGCATGGGATTGGACTAGGCCCTCTGCATGGTGAGACAATTGTGTAGAATCAGAATCCATCCCTGGTGCATGAGGGGACTTTTGAGAGCCTACTACGTATGGTGGGACACCTCGTGCAGCCTTGAGGCAGGGGGAAGGGCTTGGACTTGCCTCTACTGGTGTGCCTGCCAATGGGAGGCCTTGCTTTCTTGTGGGGGGGAGTAGGGAGTGGGTTGTGGGGGCCTGGGGGAATGGGAGGAGGGAAGAGGGGGATCTTTGATTGGTGTGTAAATGAATTAAAATAATTTAATAAAAAAGAAAAATCTTATTATTTTTCTAACTTCTCCTTACTGCCTCTGCAGTGTATAAATGCTCTACTTTTCTGCTACTTCCTTGATTTAGGACTTTATAATCTATCTGTCTATCCTGAACTAATTCCTTCACACAGCTCTCTAGGCTGGTAGCACTACAATCCATCCTTTGTACTTTTAAAAGCAAATAACTGACTTTTTTTTCTTTTTAAACACTTCAATGGTTCACCATTATCCTCAGGATAAATGTATTATATGTACCTGGATAACTATATATCTAACATATTAATTTTATACCTTTATCTTTATTCTGCTGAGTAACCCATAGTTAAGCTAAAACTAAAGTTGAGTAACCTTGAACATAGGCAATAATATGATAGTCAGAGGGATATTGAGTAAGAGCAAGTGGTGAAAATTAGTCACTGAAAATCAAATTGGAAAATTTGAGGGAAATAATAGGGTTTAGACCTAAACAAAGCCTACACTCCAAGAGAGCTAAAGTATATATAGAGAAAAAGATTACATTGAGAAGAATGTGAAGAAACATTCTAGAATCTTGAATATCCTTACCCTGTAGTGAGGGAGTGAGCAGTGGCTGAGCATAGGAAGTCAACAGGGTGCTGTAGATATCACTCTGTATAAATAAAATGCTGATTGGCCAGTAGCCAGGCAGGAAGTATAGGCGGGACAAGCAGAGAAGAGAATTCTGGGAAGTGGAAGGCTGAGGCAGAGAGACACTGCCAGCGGCCACCATGACAAGCGAGATGTAAGGTGGCAACTTATAGACTAATAGAAATGGGTTGATTTAAGATACAAGAACAGTTAGCAAGAAGCCTGCTGCGGCCATACAGTTTATAAGCAATATAAGTCTCTGTGTGTTTACTTGGTTGGGTCTGAGCTGCTGTGGGACTGGCAGGTGAGAGAGATTTGTCCTGACCGTGGGCCAGGCAGGAAAACTCTAGGTACAACAGGAGACAATGGAGGGGACATATTTAGTGGTCTGTCTGGAGAGGAAATGGGGGTCATTGGAAGTGAGTCTCACCTATAGTGGAAGGCACTTTGGTATCTGGCTTTTCTGTTTCTCTTCATAGGCTGTTCCTCTCTGCCTTGTCTACAGTGGTCTTCCATCAACAATAGGCACCCTGCTGTTCACAAAAGAAGATATCATCTTGCCTGAGATTCTGCAGATCTCTCACATAAACTTCTTGGAATGATAACTCTCCATTCTTGGAATGATAATGTTCCATTTCAGCATTCCAGCACATCCATAAGACTAAGAAAGAGCTTCTTGTGTCAGGGAAGCCTCAGCACTCACTGAGGAATTGCATTGTGATTAATGAAAATTTTCAACAATGCATGTACCAAATTCTCTTGTATTATCTGTTTCTTCACATGTAGCTAATGCAGCAGAATTACCTCAAGACACAGCAGACAAAAGTGAGGGCAACAAGGGCACTGTGGTCATTTCCTCCATGGAGAATCTTCCAGCACTGCTACATAAAATGTATACATCTATAAGAATATATTATATATAATATATATCAATATATTATATATATATGAATCTTTTAATACTACATCATTTAAGAACCATCTCTGTCTTTTATCTTGTTATAAACACACACACACACACACACACACACACTTACACACACACACACACACACGTGTGTGTGGAAAATATACCAAAATATTTTAGTTTTGTTTCTTTCCCATCAATTCTCACTTACCTCCATCCAACCTGGCATTTAGCTTGGGATGTTTTTTGCCTATCTCTTCATTGTTCACTGCTAGTACATTTAGCAAATGTTGGATACAGGAAGGAAGGTAAGGAAATAAACCTGTTCTTTCAATCCTTAGCAATCAGCTCAGAGGACATAAATTATCTTATGAAATAATCACTGCTGTCTTACTTTTCCTCAGGTAATTCCTTATTTCTGTCAACTTATCCCCTAACTGAATTTTTACATTTTAGTTCAAACTCTTGGTTTCAATTATAAGCTGCTCATCAAACATGATGCTCTTATAGCTAGAAGTAGGGGGCAAGTTAGTTAGTATGACAGGTGACAAAGTTAAGTAACAATACATGGTGAGCCAAATTCCCACCTCATTCCAATATGATAAGATTTAGATACACACACACACACACACACACACACATACACACACAACTCTAAGCTGTATGTTGTGAAGATATTGTAGATGCATTGAAATTGATTTTTCTTACATTGTTAGTAATGAAAACCAGGGTTTTGTGCATGTGAGCCAAGCACTTTTATCACTAACTCCACCTCCAGCACAGAGATTTACTGAAATATGTAAGGTCACTGGCTTTGACTTCATGTAAGATAAGTATATCTTCAGTCTGAACAGTACTTCTGTCTTCCTTTTCTTCTCTAACTATTCAAAGCCATGTCCCTATCCCCAGTTTCTGAATGCTTCAAACTATCTTCAACTGAAAGTAATTTTTTATAGAGCCCTTAATATCCTCAGATAATTTCACACTGGCATTTCTGATGAATTACACTCTAAACTGTTAAGGAATCAGTTTCAGTTTCTTCCTCATGTTTTTATCACCATGGACTAGTTGATTACTAAGGAGAATATTTTTAAGTAAATTATTTCAAATAGATACCTCCTAAATGTACCAAATAGAAAGAACTTTATTCACAAAAGCCTAAAAGTTACTTTCTAATTTTTATGACTTTCTAGTGGAGTTGAATTATTTTTATTACATACAAACCCAAATTTGAGTGTTTTAATTTAATCATCATGACACTATTGGCATTTAACCTTTAAACTCAAGGAGTTCCTTAGTTAAATCCAACTCAAATTTATTGACCTTAGAAGTACACCAAGTTTTAGTCATCTAAATGTATATATTTCACATATATATATATATATATATATATATATATATATATATAGTTATAGTTATAGTTATAAACTATAGTAGGAGAAAATTTTTAAAGTTACTAATTTTCCAGTTACTATAGCAATTGTTGAAAATATTTATGTACAAGTAACCTTAAAAAAATATAAATGGCTGGCATAATTTGAGTGTCTGCTAAGCACTGAATCCTAGAAACCCAATGTGATGTTAAGATTCAGCAAAGTAAAATTTATTTTACTTATCCATTATATTCTTAATTTTCTATTGAATATCAGAGTTAGGCAGGGAAACCACAGAACTTGACACAATCACATATGTAGGCTGTGTATGTATCTTCTGGATATAGCATCGCATGCTGCTAGCCTATGAATTACAACTGCTTTTGTAAATGTGCCAGACAAAGCTACTTCCATGGAGACGACTTTCAGAGTTCATAGCAGGAAAGAAGTTGTTGTCTGCATTTTGTTATTGCCACTTTTAAGATAGGTCATGTGATAACTTCAGGGAAAAGATGAGAAGATCCAGGAGAGGAGAAATGGGACTTTGAGTGACAGAGTAAAATAGTTACAAGAATTTCTAAGAAGATATGGCCCAAAGGCTGTAGAGTAACTTAGTGATATTAAATTCTGGATTAAAGTGAAATGATTTAGGAGAGTTTATGAGACTTGTCTACAAAAGCAATGCCTTCAGAAATATTCAGTTAGTGTAATTATGTAAAACAGTGAGAATTGTTGAGAAAGTACAATATTGCCTCTTCTTAACAAAGTTAACTTATATTTAATAACATTAGAAAGTTATGAAGCTGATCATTTATCATCCTGCTAAAACACATAGTACATAGGCAATTTTGTGGCATGAATCACCCTGCATTCCACAGACAAAATACAGTGTGATCAAGGAAGAAGGATGGATTAACTCACCTTTCCTGACATATTTAGGTAATATTAGTGCAAAGACTTGAAAGAAATGCAATATTCCCTAGAGAGACATGTGGGAGATGTGGTGGAAAAGAGATTTTTTTTAGCTTAAAATGGTCAATGGGCAAAATTACATGGGTATAGAAGAGCACTGTGCCACTGAACACTGGAGAACAGGGCTGGAGAGAGAGCTCAGTTGGTAAAATGCTTGCTGTACAATCATGAGGACTTGAGTTCAAGTTCCAGCATTGATATGGTGGCAAATGTGAGGGAAGTAGAAATAAGACAAGCCCTGAAGCTCTCTGGCCAGTCAGATTACCCTAATCTGAGAGTCCCAAATCCCAGCAAGATACTAGATATCAAAAGTAATGTGGATGCTCCTGAAGAACACCTGAGTTGATCTCTGGCCTTCAAACATATGCACCACGGTACACTGTACACACATGCATAGAGTATACCCCCAACATGAGCATGCACATACCCACCCACACATGAACATACACATACCCTTGCACATGCATATACCACAGACACATAACCAGAGATGGGCATTTCAGTAGCATTTAGTTTGCCTCTGTTCTTTCTAATATTCAGCCAGTTTTTGAACAATACTTTTTTTCTTTTTTATTAAGAGGTTTTCTATTCATTTTACATACCAATCACAGATTCCCCTGTCCTCCCTCCTCCCACCCCCCAGTCTTCCCCCACAACCTACCCCCATCCCCACCTCCATCAAGGCAAAGTCTCCCATGAGGAGTCAACAGAGCCTGGTACATTCAGTTGAGGCAGGTCCAAGCCCCTCCTCCCTGCACCAAGGCTGCACAAAGTGTCTCAGCATAGGCCCTAGACTCCAAAAAGGCAGCTCATGCACTAGGGACAGGTCCCGATTCCACTGCCTGGGGGCCCCCTAAACAGTTGAAGTTAAACAACTGTCTCGCTTATCCAGAGGGCCTAATCAAGTACCATGGGGGGCTCCTCAGCTATTGGTCCACAGTTCATGAGTTTCCACTAGTTTGGCTATTTGTCTCTGTACTTTTTCCAGTCATCGTCTCGATATCTCTTGCTTGTAGAATCCCTCCTCTCTCTCTCATCGATTGAACTCCTGTAGCTCTGCCTGGGACCCGGCCATGGATCTCTGCATCTGCTTCCATAAGTCACTGGATGAGGGTTCTATGATGACAGTTAGGGTATTCAGCCATCTGATCACCAGAGTAGGTCAGCTCAGTCACCCTCTGGACTATTGCCAGTAGTCTATGGTGGAGTCATCTTTGTGGATTCCTGGGAACCTCCCTAGCACTCTGCTTCTCTTTATGTCCATGGTGTCTTCATTTATCATGGTATCTCTTTCCTTGCTCTCCCACTCTGTTCCCGTTCCAATTCAAACCTCCTGCTCCCCTAAGCTCTCATATTCAGTCCCTTGCACTTCATACCCCCCACCCCCATTTTGCTCATGTAGATCTCATCCATTTCTCCATCACTGTGTCCTTCCTTGGGTCTGCCTTACGAGCTAGCCTCTGTGGAGCTGTGTGTTGCAATCTGGTTATTCTTTGCTTTTTACCTAGTATTGAACAATACTTCTAAAATACATCTGTGCTGAGATCTTATGTCAAACCCGTAAGAAAGTAAAATTAGATATATAAATGTGATCCACAAAATCACAATGCTTGTATCATATTTTATAAGGGATTTGTACATACTGAAGTTATTAGCACATGGTTAAAACACAACTCTTTGCTCAAAACTGTTCATTTTCCTTGTACAGAAGCCAGCATGACTGCTGTTATATCTACAGTCCATTAATGTCCACTTGCCTGCCAGTTTTCCCAATCGACACCATGAAGCTAACTCTCTAACTATTTAGGAAATTCAAATGGAGTTCCTAAATATTTCATACACAGCTTTTGGTAATAAATTATCCAACATATTTCAACTCAGTCAGACTCCTCCACAGCTCTATACATTTTAAAGATTGTGAATTGACTCTTGACAAGAGAAATTCAAAACTATTCAGAACCAAATCCTGGGAAAAGGCCAAAAGATGGAAAGAAAATAGATGAAGTCATGC
This sequence comes from Peromyscus eremicus, assembly GCF_949786415.1. Taxonomy (NCBI): domain Eukaryota; kingdom Metazoa; phylum Chordata; class Mammalia; order Rodentia; family Cricetidae; genus Peromyscus; species Peromyscus eremicus. The sequence continues at coordinate 118,191,501 of NC_081421.1, read as the reverse complement.
CACAGCCAGCTGAGGAGGAAAAGGTCGTAAGTAGCAATAAGAAGACAGCATGAAACAAAGCGGCCTCATTAATACACAGCGAAGTAGCAGGATCTGCACAAGACAACACTTGCTTTCTAAACCAAACACAACCAGCCTTTACCACTATGGGTTTTAAGTAGCAGCTGCCTAATTGCTAGAAAACAGATACTTGAGCAGTTGTTGCGATCTGCAAATGCAAATAAGCTTCATCACAAATATATCCCCTGCATTCCAGCTCCCAGAGCTTCTGGTAGAGCTGCACACAATGATTGTGAGATTTAGCCATCACACTAATTGAACTTGATAAAGTAATTAGTAGTACTAAACAGGTATATAAATAGCAGTCACTTAGACGATCGTCAAATCACAACTTTTAAAACATGTAAAGAGCTTTATTACTGAGATTTCATTTCTCAATTTAAAAATCAGATTCATCTAGTCTCAACAATAATTCATTTTAAGATGATAATGTCTTATCACCAAAAATATTTATCCTATAAATATTTACCCAGTGCTCTATATTAGGTGTTTATGATGAAAAACAAACAAAACAAAACCTCCTAGAGTTATTTCATTACTGACACAAAATGATATAGATGTTTATAATGAAAAGCAAACAAATGGAATTCTCTAAAGCTGCTTCACTACTGTCTTAAAATAATTTATAAAAGACTTTACTGAGGGGTCACCAACTGGATCAGGCCCTCTGAGTGGGTGAGACAGTTGATTGGCCTGATCTGTTTGGGAGGCATCCAGGCAGTGGGACCAGGTCCTGTGCTCATTGCATGAGTCGGCTGTTTGAAACCTGGGGCCTATGCAGGGTCCCTTGGCTCGGCCTGAGAGGAGGGGACTGGACCTACCTGGACTGAGTCCACCAGGTTGATCTCAGTCTGTGGGGAAGGCTTTGCCCTGGAGGAGAATGGAATGGGGGGGGGGGGTTGGGGGGAAGGTGAGGGGGGCGGGAGGGGGGAGAACAAGGGAATCTGTGGCTGATATGTAGAACTGAAATGTATTGCAAAATAAAAATTAAAAAAAAAGACTTTACTGAGAAACTACAAATGTACAGATTCAAAATTTCTTATCCTGTTAAACATATTTAAGAAGACAAATTATTCCACTCCTTTAAATGTGCCAAAATAGTCACAGTTTCACAGTTTCTTTCTTTCTTTCTTTCTTTCTTTCTTTCTTTCTTTCTTTCTTTCTTTCTTTCTTTCTTTCTTTCTTTCTTTCAACAGTGTAACTATTGCCAGTTACCAGTTTTTCAAGTTTTGTAATTGTCGAGTCATAGCACAAATATTCAGTGAATCCAGTATAGTTTGGGTTCTATAAGCAATGAAGATATTTCGAAACTGAAGTCAAGACTATCACAGACTTTTATTGAACATTTTTATTACTGTGTAACCAAACTGAACAAAGACCCATAGAGTTAAAGACATACTTTCTCTTCTCCTTTTGGCAGCTTTCATGACATGTATTTTGATAAGCATATGGTCAAGGATCTCCAAGGAACAATTCAATTAAGGTTTCCAAAATACGGGATATTTCTTAGTTGGATTACCCCAAATTAAACCCTAAGATTAAGACTTAAATATATTTATTAAAACAAGGATAGAGTACATTAACTTGGACATTGAACCTAAAAAATACCAGCAGGAAAGTGAAGAAGATACGGATGGAGTAGAACCAATTTAAGGTGCATAATCAGGCAAATTTCCACCTAGATGATTGGAAGTTCATCCATTTAGCAGAATCTGAGATATAGCAGAGATGTACTTCAGACTCGTCTCACCCAAGTAGAGAGGGAATTAGGTTACTAGTATATCAATGATGCTGAGGCTTTGGTTGAGATCTAGAAGTGTTAGTTCTCCCAGTCTTCCAGTTTGCTAATACGTAGAAATTCCTTGATATGTACTGTCATTTAGAAATACAGCTAGAAGACCCAGTAAAAGCAGGAATAGGATTCAGCTATGAACACTGTCCTATGCGCCGATCTCCTTTTCAATATATTCTGCTATGGGATGTGGTTTTCTTCTAAAATTTTTGTTTGTTTGTTTTTTGTTTTTTTTCAAGACAGGGCTTCTCTGTGTAGTTTTAGTGCCTGTCCTGGATCTCGCTCTGTAGACCAGGCTGGCCTCCAACTCACAGAGATCTGCCTGGCTTTGCCTCCCAAGTGCTAGGATTAAAAGTGTGCACCACCACCGCCTGGCCTAAAATATTTTTCAGTATATTTGCTTCTATGATTTGTCTGTTCAGCATATTTTACATCCCCTTGACCTTAGATTGTGAAAATAATCACAAAGTTTCTTAGTTTATGTTGCCTTGTTCATACCAATATGGAAAATTTCATCTATAGTTAATTCTTAACTCCACTCCTACTTTTGTTTCCAAACCTCAGGTAGAATGTGGCTAGGGTGAAGTCCCTATCTTCCAGGACATTCAGAGCCTCCTCTAACCATTTTCTTACTATGTATGTTCTCCAACCTCAGCGGTGGCTATCAGTTCAATAGAAACAACCATGTCTTAGCTGTGTTCTTGTCTTTATTTTTTCCATAGCAAAAAGACACAATCATAAACAGAAGTTTTTTTTTTTAAATCACAACCTAAGTAACCAAAATGATTTCCATGCGTGTTGACAAACTTCATTTTTCTTTTGCAGCAAAGGCAATACTTTTCTTGTTACTATGACCCTGATCTTTGAGGTATACACAGAATCATATCCCATTCTGCTAATAATTTTTTTTCCTCAAGATTTCCAGTTTTGCTAGAGAAAATTCATATCCCCATCTTCACAGGACTGGCTTCATCGCAATCTGAATGCATTTAAAGAAATACTGTAGAGTAGTGAACTTCAGTAATTAAATAACAAATTAAATAGTATTTCTAAGACCCAGTTACTTCATCTATCAAAAAGAATGATAATAACATCTACCTCTTTTGATTATTACAAACACTGGATGAAATGAAGCTTGCAAATGCTTTAAAGTATTTGACATTGATTAATAGTGTATTGTCAATAGTAAATTATGTAGTAAAAATAATAAAGCTAAAGTATTGGCTTTTTTCTAGCATTTCTATTTTTTAGAAGCATGTTTTGCTTAGCAGCCCAGCCTATCTTTGAAATTTATCCTGAAAGTTTGGGATCAGAAGCACGAGTCACAAGCACTGGCTTCCAGTATTTTCCTAATACTTATATTTTGAAACAGATACACTTTATCTTCAAAGCTCAGTATGGCAAAGTATACTTTCCAAAAGTGGCTTTAGTAATTGTGGATCTACATTGTCTTCTACAACTTTATCAATCTGTACAAACTTTGAATCCTTGATATTCTCTCTGAAGCTGGATAGGTTTGACTCTGGAAGAGTGTGACAAAAACAAAGGAATGGTTTCTAAGGCTTGTGGCAACCCAAATGCCACATCTACTGGCTTGATTCCTTCTTTCTCCTTCCTAAAATGATCACCCTTGGAACTGTGTCAAGAAAGTTCACTGTCAGGGCAGGACAAGCTCACAGATTCTGAGACTCACAGCATTCAGTGATGGATGAGTTTTCCAGTTTCAGGATGCACCTTCTCAGTCAGGTATAAATGAATCCACCGACCCTCAGAAGAGTCAGTCAATCAGGGATAACTACAGTTTTTATACAATATGTCAAACCCATTGTACCAAAGAAGCTCATACTTACAGCCATCCTGCCAGATTGGACAGCAAAAGCAGAGGTATTACAAAGTAAAAAAGGGGTCTTTGGACTTGAAAATTTATACAGTGAGAAGCAAGTTAGGAAAACCCCTGGACTGTAAACACAAACTCTATAGTGTGGAGGAAGAGGAACATTGAAGGCAGAACCAGGATCTTAGACAGCAGAGAGGAAGCCATTGTTCTCACTTCCCTAAGAATCTAAGGTGATTCTTGCTTCAGGCGAATTCTCAGAGCATCATGAACTTAGCTTATTCTGTCATGTATATATTGAACGTGTCTCATCCTTTATGATTTCAAGCTGATCTGAATGAGGATGTTTCATGTTCAGACCCCTTAAAAACTTTGGGAAAGCAGTGTCTATGTAGTGGATCCTTAAGTACATGGTAAATTTCCCTATCAGTATAATGCATGAGAGTAAACAGATGTCGAGGAAATATTTACAAGATGCAATTAAGCATAACATGTTTACTCAGGGGTTTATAAATAAACTAGTTTGTCTGTGTGTAATTTAGAATTTAGTGGAACCTTAACCAGAAGGCCTGAAATTGTGGATTTGATTATTTTGACCATGGTGGCTATTGTACTGGTTTTTTCCCTCTTGTTCCTCTGATACTCCATCAGTCATTATGATAAGCTCTTCCGATTTGATTTATAAAACATGTGTTTTCAATTAGAGGACCACACAGCTAAACTTCTCCATCATATCTGTTCATAATATATGTTGCATCAAGTTCAGCCAAGACTTTAATTCTTCTTACCTCTCCCCACGCTGTGAAAACTGACAAATGTTTATAAAAGAACTCTTCTTACAGGCAATACATACATACATACATACATACATACATACATACATACATAATGTTCTCAGAAAAGAATCCTATACTGACACCTACAGTATTGATTTGATTAATCATAAAAAGGGATGCAATATCATAAAATATTTTACCATCTATTTCATAACTTAGTGTATCATTCACTTAGAGCAATTCTTTGAAGAGCACCAACATTTCATATAACTTAGAGACGTTGGGTGTGTTTCCATCCCACAGTACACACAGGGATCATGTTCCTCCCTGGTCACAGATAAGTCCCTTACATAAAGTAGAGTAGTGACTTCATTTGACCTGTGCACATCCTTCCCTATACTTTAAATCATTTTTGATACTTATAATACCAGGCACAATTGAAGGGTCATGAAAATAGCTACGCTCTTTGGCAGAACTGTGACAAGAAGCCCAAGTCTGTGCATTTTAGTAGATGCAAATATTTTCCTGAGTTCATGGATGTACAAGCCATGTGCACAGAGGCCAGGTGCGTTAGATGCTGCGGGCAAGTTCAGTGATCTTTCAGCACATTGTCCTATTTCAGATTTTTCATCTCATATTTTATTACTATTTAGTGATAATGTTCTAAATGTCAGTTCTCAGTTCTGACACATAAATGGGAAGGTCTGTGAGTATATATTACACTGCACTTTCCATGTCTTGTCCACTACTGAATGGTGTCACTGTGTGAAGCCACTCACCGAGTATTTATATAGAATTTTTAAATATTTATTTAAATAATATCTCAGTTCTTCATTGGCTCTCTGAAATAACACATTAGAAAAGTTCTTCAGATTTCATAAGTTAAAGAATAATTACAATGATGGATTTGAAAATAGATATTTACTGTATGGAATTTAAAAGATTTTCACATTTTAATTAAGTTTCAATTAATTCTAAATTCAATCTCTTTCATCTCCTGAAAAAAATGTGACATTAAGAAAACCCCACATACTAATCAGTCAGCATTTCATGTTTACCAAGCCAAGACTCATTACACGAAGTAACCTTTAAATTCAGACAGTGGCAAGATAAAAAGGCATGATGAAATCAGTTCTCAAGCAAAATTGAAGATGGGATTCCAGGCAACATTTCTGAACTTTCATATAGAAAAGGCAGAAAAAATAGTGAATAAAGTCTACTTGTTGCTGGATAAAACCATAAACATGGACTAAATTATCCTCATGTTACATGACCAAGAGCCAACTAAACTCTAAAACACAGGGTTGCTTGCTCTGCCTAATTTAAACTTGTTTTTGTAAGTTCCAGAAAGTGTGGGAGTCACATAATTGGCACCCTGATAAATGGCTCTTTGATCTAATTGGTATAATTACTGAGAGGTAGGCTCAATGTAGTACATTTAAATGACTCAAACCAATTGACTCATGGACTATCTTTTACAATTAAAGAATGTTATTTATAAGCTTATTCATGACACTCTCTGACTACTGATCAATAACAACCCTCAAATGCTTTCTAATAGACTTCCTTCTATGTGTGTAGTTAATAAAGAAAATTTTGTAAGCCTTCTCTATGTTTTGATCCATGTAGAACAAAACTGAAAACTTAACCAACCAAAGTAGACTCTTTTCAACTATACTTATCTGGATTGACCTGAATAGATGTTGTTATTTTAAAAGATTGGTGATAAAAACATGAATAAATTATTATTCTCAATACATGCCATAATGTTTGAATCCTTTGCCCTAATCTGCCCTATTATATCACTCTATTGTTCTTTTGGACGCAAAGCATCATAAAGGGAAAGTTAAGAATTATTATCAGTGTCTTTTCTTCCCTTCGGTGAGAGAGATGGATGTTTTACTCATGAAAGTTATGAGGTGGAAAAATAGCTATTCCATTTTGTTTTTCACTTTTGACATGATATAAATTTCAGTGGAGACCTTAGAGATTCATAACAAAGAAAACGAAACAAAGTCTTGACAGAATTTTTCTTCAAAAGAGCATCATTATTTTCCAGCTTCTCACAGAATTGTTTACCCTGTGACCAACATTTTGTTGTGCTGGTAATTTTATAGGAATTGAGAACTCTTTCTAATGTCAGTGTTAGAGCAGTGAACGGTCTGAGGACAGAGGTAAATGGAGGAGCTGTGAAATTTGCAGGGAGTCTGCTTATTGACTTTCCAGATGGAGTTGTCTAGCTGCTGTGCATTTCTTTGTGTGGCTCAGTTCTCCCCCATCTTTGAAAAATATTTGTATATTTGAATAGTTTAATTATTTACTGTGGACAATAAAATTATATAACAGCTTACTTACATGTCTGACATTAATCCCAATGATTATTTTATTTTTGAAGCCACGATTATATGTGCGTTGGGTAGGAAACACGATATTGTAAGTTGTATAAGTAGTAAAAATGATTACTGTAATGGGACAAATTAACACACCCTTCAACACATAGTATGGAAATAGCAGTTTTAACCTACTCATTTATCAAATATGCTGAATGCAGAGCAGCATTTTTAACTACATGGTTTATGGTGCATTTTTTTTTACCTTTACATTCTATATACTTGCTATGTATAAACCGATCTACAACTGCCCAGATCCCCAAGACTGACCCTGTTAACCTTCTTTTAATATTAACACACATTTTTCAATTTCAGTTGACATTATCATATATTGGGAGATGATACATTAATTTTCAATACATATATATCATATTTAATTTATGTTGGTAACACACAAAATCCTCTACACTAGCCATCCTGAAATACACAAATAATGCTATAGACTGCAATTATTCTACTGAGACACAGAACCTAAGAAGTTAAACCCAGTGGACCCTCTATACTCTTTAGACAGCCTCATCCATTCTTTCCTCTGTATTTTACCATTGCAGATTTTAGCAGCTTTTTTCAGGATTATACATATAAGTGAGACCTGTAATATATTCTGCAAAATCTCTAGATTATTTAATTCTTTTATATAATAAAATTTTATTTTGTACCCACATATATGTGAGATATATATATATATATATATATATATATATATATATATATATATATATATATATAATAGCCATGATGATGTGGGTGTGTATTGTATATGGTTACTTTATCCATCAATGGATACCTATTTTTTTTTATATCATTAATTTCATAAATAGGGTTTTAAAGAAGGAAATTGCATTCTTTCATATTTTTACAGTGTGAACATTTGTTTCACTATTCACAAATCTGAATCATTTGAATTTTCTCTGGCAGAGCTGAGGGGTCTCTTTGCTCTATACCATGACACATCTGTCTCTTCGTTTTTTGCCAAGATCTGTCTTAGTGGAATTGAGATAATATTTTGTAATGATTTTGATTTCATTTTACTGGTGATAAGTGATGTGAAGAATGTTCACATGACCAGCTGGTTACTTTATGTTATACTTGTAGAAATGTCTTTTGGGCTCTTCTGTCCTTTTTCCTTATTTTTTCTTTCTTTTTTTTCTCAACATTTTTTTTTTTTTTTTGGCGGCGGGGGGGGGGGTTGTTGAGATAAGGTTTCTCTGTGTAGCTTTGCAACTTTCCTGGAACTAGCTCTGTAGACCAGGCTGGCCTTGAACTCACAGAGATCCATCTGCCTCTGCCTCCCAAGTGCTGGGATTAAAGGTGTGCGCTGGTGGCGGCAGCTGCCGCCGCCGCCACCACCTGACAACATTTGCATTTTACCTGTAGTTTTGAGGAAAATAAAACTAAAGTTGAAGGTATCACATTTTCTAATTTTAAATTTTATTAGAAAGCTTATAGTAACCAAAAGAATATGGTACTGGCAATAAATTAAAATGCAACAAAAAACCTCCCATATTCATGGATCAGGAAAGATCCTATAATCCTATAATCAAATAATTATTGAAGAGAGCTATAGAAAGACAATGGGGTAAAGGTTTTCTCTTTGGTAAGATATTCTTTTCCATGTATAATAATGAGAGCAAATAATTTTTTTATTAAGAAACCTTTTTATTCATTTTACATACCAATCAAAGGTCTCCCTCTTCCCTCCTCCCAACCCTCCAGCCTCTCCCTCCCAATGCACCCACCATTCCCTCCTACAAGAAGGTAAGGCCCCATGGGGAGGTACATTTAGTAGAGGCAGGTCCAAGCCCCTCTCCCTGCCTCGAGGCTGTGCAAGGTGTCCCATCATAGGTAGTGGGCTCCCAAGAGCCTGCTCATATGCCAGGGATGGATTCTGATCCTACTGCCAGGGGGCCCCTTAAGCAGATCAAGCTACACAACTGTCTCACTATGCAGAGGGCCTAGTTCAGTCCCATGCTGGCTCCACAGCTGTTGATCTAAATTTCATGAGTTCCCACTAGTTTAGTTTGGTTGTCTCTGTAGGTTTCCCCATCATGATCTTGATGCCCTTGCTCATAGAATCCCTCTTCCCTCTCTTCTCCTGGACTCCTGGAGTTTGGCCTGGTGTTTCACTGTGGATCTCTGCATCTGCTTCCATCAGTTATTGGAGAAAGGTTCTATGATGACAGTTGGGGTATTCACCAATCTGATTACTGGGATAAACCAGTTCAGGCACCCTCTCCACTATTGCTAGGAATCTAAGTTGGGGTGATGTAAAGCAAAGGATAACCAGACAACAACCCACAGCTCCAGAGAAACTAGCTAACAAGGAGGACCCTAAAGGGGACTCATGGATCACCCTGGGAAGGCGAAATAGAAGAGATCTCCATGAGTAAATTGGGGATGAGTAGTGGGCAATGGAGGGTAGGGGACAAGAACATAAGGGAACGGGATGGTCGAGCTGGAACAGGGATGGGGTGGGAGAGCAATGAAAGAGATACCATGATGGAGACATCATGGGGACAGGGAGAAACCGGGTGCTAGGGACAGCAAATTCTTTTCCTTACATCATCCACAGAAATCAAGTCAGAGTAGTTAAAGACTTAGCATGAGACTCATAACAATCAAACTCCTTGGAGAGAGCACAGATTCCCTGGGTACTTGTGTTGACAATATTTTCCTGGATATCAAACTAAAAGCTCCATCAAGAAAGGTAAAAGAAAAAAAAAACACATTGAAAGTTCTCTTTATAACAAGGGAAAGACAAGTAAGGTGAAAAGGCAACCCATTGGTCAAGAAGAATTATTTGCAAAAAGGGGTTACTTTCAAGTTTTATAAAGAGTTCTGTTCAATAGCAAGAAAATGTGTACAAAATGAGATGGATATTCCCACAAAGATGACATGGCCAGCATCCTCAACATCCTCAATGCCACGAGTACAAGGAAAAGGCAAAGCACTTTAAAAGTGTTTAATTTTATGCAATACTATACCCACTGTTGTTATCTGACAATTTACATGTTTCCTGTCGAGAGCTGATATACAATTTGAGCCCTTTTCCTGGGTTATGTCTCACTCAATTTATTTTTCATATCAAATCCTAGTATTCCAATGTATCTGAAGCTTATTTTTTTTTTGACATCTAATTGTGTGTATCTTATGATACACTTTCATGGAAGTTTTCCTTATAAGATTGTTATGGTTTAATTCAAGTTTAGAGAGTAATATTCTTCCCTATTTTGAATTTTACTGGATACATGTTGGTCCATTAAAAAAGAGATCCAAGTGATCCTTTTTGGTTATGATCATCAAATTTCTGGGTATATTTTATTTTATTTGTTTGACTTTTCTAAATTCTTTCCTCAGATAGGTTTTCTATTTATCTATATATCTATTTATACATAATTATATATAATTGTATCCATATTCCACATAATGGCTCTTCTCCCTGGCTTTATATACTACCTGTTGAGTCTGAGTCCTGTGTGTGTCAGACAATGCTCAGTTAGTAGGGAGAACCAAGATAATTTAAACTTTATCACAGTACCTCCCCAACACACACACACACACACACACACACACACACACACACACACACACTCTATTTGTTTATACAGAATTCACTCTGAAAGAGAAATTAGAAAATATTTCTGATAAGACAACCAAAAAGTGCTCAAAATACATTCCTGTAAAAAAATTACAGTCCTAGAAATTCAATATTTTATGACTTGTATCTACTTTTAACCAGGAAAGAAAAAAGAGAAACACTGGAAATTTTGTTTATGGAGATATTTTGGAATTGTACAAGATAGTATGCACAATATAAATATACTGCATTGATCTTTGATGTGCTCCATATGCTCTTGTAAATTGGGATTTTAAAATATCAATAGTTTAGCAATCAGTACTGAAACAATGTAAAACAGAAATTATCTTTAATTCCCACCCAGTGTTGTAAGAGCAGGGTAGACACTGACGACAATGGAGCTGTGGAATTTAACTGCTGCAGCTCCGAGGCCTTCCACATCACACCAGGCTCCCGTTGTGCTTCCTGTACATAATACTCCCAACTCACTTCAACAGGTAAGGAAGACATGTGATCAGAAAGTTTTCTTACTTTTTGGAATGAAGATACAGTGGCTAGAATGGTTATAAAATTCTACTCTCAGACAGTTTTCACACACAAATTGTTACTTTAAATTATATTGGTTTACTTTTTATCTTTCCAAGGTCACAGGAATTTAAATGTATTCACTAGACACTTTAAGTTTTGTTGTAGAATGTAAACCATGCTAATGATTTTTTAATAATTAGTAATATTTCATATCAAAATCCAGATGACTATGATAAAAGTCATTCTTATCAAATCAGCCTTAATAAGTAACTTAATTGTAAGTGTTCCTTCAAATCAGCTATGATTGCATTTTTAACACACATTGTTAACTCTATTAAATAGAGAAGAATAAACTAAATTATTATATCTCAATTATAAATTCAAACAATAAAACTGTATAATGTACTCAAATTAAAAAATTTGAAGTAATCAACTATTTTGATCAAAATTAAATGAGTCAACTCTGCCAACTGCATCAGTGCACTCCCTGAATTTCAAAACTGAATATCACCTGGAATCAAGTACTCAGACAATTAATATGACAGTATACATGAAAAGTGGAACAGGGCACAGATGTCAATTTGTGCTAGTGAGCTTCTTAAGCAAGTTTTAAATCTGGTGTGTGCATTTGCCTATGTGTTCATGTTAGAAACCCTTGATTTTCAACTTATCTTTTTAGTGTGCTCACCACACTCTTACCTTGTCTTCTTTAAACTCTTAGAAGAGATACTCAGCATAGCACGTGATCCCTGAACTGTTAAGTATTAGGTGACAGTGAAAATGTGATCTGAGGAACTACAACTAAGAGACAATCAGTTTTCCCCACAGTTTTCTGATCCTAGAGAAACAAAGTCAAAAGGCAAACAACACTCAGTTAGATAGCTATGTAAAATACTGGACATAACAAACATTACAGCAAATCCAAGCAATCTCTAAGATTACAAATCAGCAAGAGAGAGCATGCAACTCAACTGCTCCATAGAGGATATATAAAACAGATGTGCTAAACTCCGAAAAGGTGAGGCTAACGTCCGCGTTTGAAATAGTGCCAATGGGAGTCAGCATTCCACTCCTGAATCCTTAAAAATTCATGCAGCCTCTTCCACTTGAATATGTTGATTGGATGTTTATTCTTTCAACCAGAATGCTTTAAAAAGAAAGCGTTTTTTTGTATGTTATGCTTATTAGGTAAACACATACATCTCAACAAAACCCTTCCTATATCGCAGACAATCCCAGTCCCCAAAGCATAGATTTCTTGTCTACATTACTTGATGGCTGCAAATGGCAGCCTGTCTACTCCTGCCTCCTGTGGTTTATTTTTATTATAGGATCCAGACTTGGGGAGGAGCTCCACTTCCAACATTGCTGATTTAGTGGTTAAGGGGAGAAGAGCCACTGTATGCTCCCTTAGTTACACTCACTTGGATGTTTGTTAGCAATGCCCCCAGCTACTTCCATTCTGGTTTCCAATGGCTAAAGTCAAGGAAATGACAAATCTGAGTTAGTGGTGGAGGGTGTGCTGCCTCCCTTCGCTATAGGAGGTCACACACAAGGACTTCTCTGGGTGTTGTTCTCTGGAAGCAACTCCTTAGTTCCACACTGACTATCAATCTGGGACATATTTCTACAAAAACCTTTTTCATTTTTTGATTGACCACATATAAAGAGACCCTGTTTGGTGGCTCAGAAGGGTTCTTGTTATTTGTGCTGCCTATAGAAGTTTGCATTTACAAATGAAGTAAGAAAATGAAGTGATCAAATTTAAATTTCAGTTTAACAATTAACAAACAATATTTTGATATATTTCCTAAATATCATTTATTGATCAGTTGAAATTTACTTACTTTCAGACAAGAAACTGAGAAGTTATTGCTCTCTGAATTTCCAATTTTAGTAAGTCTAATGTGTGCTATATATACTAATACTTACTATATGTTGCATATAATAAATATTTTTAATATTTATTATTAAAATTATAAATTACTATCTTTACATTATTATTTAATAATATAAACATTTAATATTTTTAATAATGTTAATACGTATTATTAATATTGTATATAGAGAAATCATGCATCACTATATCCATCTTATAATTTGATTTACTGACTGAGGAAATCCTAGGTCCAAACAGAAGTTGAAGTCTCAAATGGTCATGGCCAGTACAATTTGGAGCACTTGTAGGACTAGTTCATATCACTGGATGATTTATATTTATTTAACTCCACTCTGTTTTTAATAGAAATGGACCCTGCATTTGTTTGTATTCTAACAGGTATCTTCTTTAGATTTAACTGGCAATAGTTTAAATTCAGTAGGATTCTACAACAAATGATTCTTTTGTGTGTGTTTTCCATGGGATATTTTATCCAACTGGAAGGACATAATTTCATGTTAAGCACTTTAAAATTTTAACAATAGTTTTAACATTTCCCAACCTCCATTCAAAGGTTGCTTCCTGTGTTTATAATAGATATAGGAGTTTTGTCATGGTATACATGACATTCTTTAATGTCTTAGTGTCAAAAAGTTTTTTTTTAATTTTTTTTAATTAAATTTTCAGACATTTTAATTTTTTTTAATTTTCAGACATTCCATTGGAGATTTGTGCTTCCATGTTATGTGAACACTGTCGTACACGTATAGAGTGTGTTCTCATCATTTCTTCATCATTGCCGTTTCGCATCACCTCCCACTCCCACTGAAAGCCTTCCTCCCAATATACTCCTTTTCTATGTCTTTTGATTGTTTATTTGTTGTTTTGTTCTTTAGTTTCCCTTACAACTGGAGTTTAGTTAGGATTGCTACATGAGCATGTAGGGAGAGTATTTACTGGAGCATAGGCAACAGAACAGTGGCTCCACCACAGCAGAAACTGAAAAGAATTATAAAACTAGACACACATTTAATGGTTTACATTTGCCACCATAATATAATGCAAAATAGTTTCACCATCACAAACTGCATGTATTCCAACCACCTCTCCTAGATGACAATGAAGCAGAGTTCCTGGTCCATTTGCTTCTCTGCCATTTGGATATTGTCATTGATACAATGTGTGTGATGGATGCTAAGAACCTCTTCTCTCATTTTTATCCTAGATGGTCTGATTCCTTGTTGACAATTGTTGAGTTCTTTTTACATTGCATGTACAGATCCTGTTAAACAGATACTTTACAAATATTTTCTCCCACTTTGTGGCTTATCCTTACCTTCTCTTAAGATGGATTTTGTAGAACTCTCACTTTTAGTTTTCGTACGGTTCCACAATTCCAATTACTATCTTTTGTGGGTTCTGTATTGGATATTTTTGAAGACTCGTGAGCAAAATATTTGCTTGTAGATTTTACTCTGTTTATCTTCTATAAGTTTTACCTCTTTATATTTTATAATTGATGCTTGTTGTGGTAAAGTGTAATATCTGTTGTTAGATATAGGAACACTATTTAATGGGGACTTGGGTCACATTTCACAGACTGATGCAAAACAACTAACCAGACTGCTGGAGAATATTGAGCAGCTTCCAACGTGTGACACTGTGAAGTATCCCATAGGAAAAATAGAATTCTAATGCTTAAATTCTGTGTTAATTTGATAAAATTTATTATGTGTATTAAAAGTAGTTGTCCACACAACCAGATAACATCTGCATAGCTGTTTTTTACATTCCATTTTAAAGTATGTTAAATTTATGTTTATAAAACAATCTTCACTAAGTGCCACACTGTTGGTCTGACTTAAATCTCTAATTCTGGGCACCCAAGGCCTCGGTTCTCTTTTCCCATCTTTTATTGTTCTCATGATGAGATGAATTAAAATTCTCATTCGCTATGCACTTGCTATTCCATCCCTCTTCCTGCTCATCTGTGCTTATATAATTTTTACCCTGCTTGCATAAGTACTTGTGATCCCTCAATTTTGAGCAGCTGTGAGAAATACTGGTTAACTATTTGTAAACATCGCCCAGTGATCCCTGACACAGCCCAGACAGTAACAGCAGTCTTCCAGACTACTGAGTGACAAAGAGACCATCATGTCCAGGACCTGGTTATCACTTCAATACTGAATATTATTATTTAGATGCCTGTAATGAATTAGTCACATTTTAAAAGAGTTTGTGTCCACGGTGGAAAAACCGATATGTATAGCCATGGATTTCCCGGAGATAATTCAAACATACTCCATTACTGAGTTTGTTACTAGCCTCAGTTAGGTTTGAGAAAAAGTACAAAATTTATATTGTAAATCTCTTCTTCTATTATTAAAACATAAGCAAATTTTCTCAGTTGCTCATTATCTGGATATGATGGTTAATAATTAGTAGTAATATACAAACAAGAGATAATTTGAAACAGAAAGTAGAATTTGTTGGACTAGTTACAAAATAAAACCAACAAAAAATAATTGTTTATTTCTATAAGACTTGTGGGATGTCTGATTATAAGAATAATGAATTACTTATATGTTTTATGGAATATAGTATACAATATAAAAACACATTACTATAAACACCTAAGGATATATTATTTGTATTCACTAGGCCTAGAAATCACAGCTGCTCCTCTTTTGAACTTTTATTTTTATTTGATATATCTAATGTACAGAGGGATGTGATTCATAAAGACAATTTATCTCAAGTAAATTAGGTACGTTTACTATATTTACATCTCTCAATCTCACCCTTTAGTCCAACACCCCCCTCCACAGGTCTCCTTTCCACTCCTACCTATTGTCGTCTATTACTTTTATATATCTATGTTTTATGAATATAGATTTATGTACAGAAAGGTAATTTTAGGACCTACAAATAAAAAAAAGTATGTGATACTTGCCTTTCTATAGTTGGCTTATTTTGATTAATGCAATGGTCTCTACTTGCATCCATTTTCCAGCAAATAATATAATTTCATTCTTCATTGTAGGTGAAAGCACACACACACACACACACACACACACATGCATATGTATGATAAGTTGTTATTAACAAGTGCAGACAGTATTAGGACAACTTCTGATTTTTCTCTGTGTTCATGAAGATTGGTAAGTCACAAGAAAAAGCAGAATTCATGGTTCTCATTGCAGTTTCATACACTTCCACATTAGTGCTGCTTGCATTTGCTTGTGCATGGAATTTTGAATAACACAATTTCCCTTTATATCATTAAAAAGGAATCTATTGAATTACACAGGTTTGTATTTTCTTCATGAGGAATCCACATTGCTGAAGTATTTACAAATTTGTTGTTGACAGAATTAAAACCCACACTACAGTTTTACTCTCTAACCAGTTGTAGTTGGAATGGTAGAAATAAAATTTATATAATTTATACTAAGTGTTCTAATTTATTCCAAAATATTTTAAGGACCACTATGCCTAAGAACTTATAGTAAGAACTGGGTAATTAGTAAGGAATAGAAAAGATGTATTCAAGAAAACTATGGTAAATATGGATCAATAACCCTGTCACAAGGAAGGGCAGAGTAAAAGAAATCTAGTTGACATCATTGGGAAGCAACTCTTTGAACACATTCTACTTGAGCTGTTCTACGTCTTTAAAACTTTATAAAAATAGATGTATTACTTTGTGTGTGTGTGTGTGTGTGTGTGTGTGTGTGTGTGTGTATGCACAAAGTGAGTACACATATACTTTTGCATGTACCCACATGCCACAGCATGCATCTGAAGGTCAAATAATGATTTCAGGGAATTGTCTCTCTCTGTTCACCTTGTACGTTCTGGGGGTTGAACCCAGGTTATCAGGCTCAGGGGCAAGTGCCCTTATCTGCTGAGCTATCACAATGGGCCCATGTTTTACATTTTCTTAACAGATGCAGGGATTGGATTTGTCCCAGTATATGTTTTCACTGATGTTTGTAGAGAAATTATGCTTGGTAGCTATAGCTACTGCATTTCTTGGAGAAAAGGACATACATACTTACTATGGTTTGGGTCTTGATTGCTCATCAAGACCCATGTGTTAAAAGTCTGGTCCAGCATGACTGCAGCAGGATTATATGAAGGCAGGTATTGAGTAGGTCTTCCTTCTTCCTCTCTTTAATACTGTTAGGTGAACAGTTTTGCTCGCCGCACACTTCCTCCATTCCCTTAAAAACACCCAGGAAACCTCATGACAGAGGGTAAAACTACAAAGCAGGAAACAAAAATGACCTTTGTGTTCTATGATAATTATCTCAAGTATTTGTCGTAGAGACAGGCAGCTGGTGGAAACACTCCAAGTCTTACATGATGCTATTGTCTTTGGCAGAATCAAAAGAAATGCTTAATGCTCACTGTAAAAGTTAGGTTTGCTGCCCTCAGGGTTCTTCTTCTGTAATGTAACCCAAAGTATGCTCCCATGTCAACTGGTCCCCTTTGCATTACCTTTCAGGAATTGAGGTCTGAGAACCAGAGCTCACCCTGAGAGTCTGCTGCTGCTATTGCAATGAATGAAAGTTTATTTTACCCCTGACCTAGAAGTCTTCCTTTTCTAGCAGCACTCATAACATCATTGCAGACTGTCTTGATAGCTTGCATATAGTGCGAAATCTTCAACTGTTCATAGTAACTGACAGACCTAAGTCAAAGTAGGACATAGCTACATAGCCAAACAACTGCCTGGAAAGGGAAGGAATAGCAAACAGTGCAGTTCAAGAAATACCATCATGTTCACCAACTTGGTTTATTGAACATTGGATAGTAATCCTGATGAGTGAGTGGCCTAAGTTGGAAGGATTCAAAGCTAAATAGATAATTATAGCATAATTTATTCAGTGTTCACTATGTTCTGTACAACATTCTTGGCATTCTGCATCAATTATCTTATTTATCAAGCACATACCATGTAGGGATAATTGTAATTCTGTTTCATTCATGGGAAAATGTCAGTGAAGAGACCTTTCATTTGTTCAAGGTCACAAAGTTAGATATGGAATCGGACTGGAACACAATCTGGTGGCTCCAGGCCCCCTGACCCCAGAGTTCGGACAGTAGACATGCAGAGGGCCTTTAAATTGAGGCTATCCATGCAGCGTTTGTAAATCACAGTCAGGACAGTGGGTTTTATACAATCTAAATGGGTAATCACCAAAAGGCAGGCAAATGATGATAGTGATAAACCTTCTGCTTTGGAAAAGGAAAAACTCAGGAGAGGGCTGAGAGCTATTTCAAGAGTCTAGGCCATAACTTACGACCACAAAGAGATAGAAAGACAAGATTAGAAAGTTAGGATTTCCCATCTCAGCATTTTAAACTCCGATGTTTTACTAAGAATGGTGTCTAGCGAACTGTACATTCAACTGATCTATTTAAAATGAACCAATCTGCTCACTACCCAGAAACATCTAAGTTCAGCAATATGGCTTTGCGTTTGGTCAGTTGTGTGTGTGCATAAGCATGTGAGCACTGTGTCCACACGAGAACTGTATGAAGTATTTCATAACAGCCCTATGTGCAATTCAGTCCAGGCTCTGTTGATGTTGAAATTTACAGTAACATGTAACACAAGCCTCCCTAGGACCAAAACTCATGAGCTGTCATTTCATTTGTAAGCAATCCACTTGACCTTTGCCTATCAAACACACCCTGTTACAGGCTGCATCTTGCATCACACAATTTCACCGCTTGGTTCTAGAATCAGGTCTTTCTAATGAACTTGAGGCTGCTTCCTTAAGCCACAGCTTTTGTCACATCTCTGTTTTCCAGTTTTAATAGCTAAAATACAAGCCAGGAAAGAGCACAATTTAAGTCTGACCAGACTTTCTTTTATACTCTGATGAAATGGCAGCAAATAAAAAGTTCTTTTGCGTGGAGACAGGATGCTGAGGTGCCCATTGCACCAGTACCACACTGAACCTCCAGGAAAAGGATGCTCTACATCACACTGACAATTATGAGAGAATAGAAATAAAAATGATCTATTTAATCAATTAAAACTTTATTTAATTAATTTGTTTTAGTTAAGTAACTGTTTAATTCATATATCCAATTAATATTTAATTTAATTAATATTTTATCTAATTAAAATATAATGATTTTAAAATATGTAACATAATTTTGTATCACTAGCCTTTAAGGAAGGTTATTTCTTTTTACAAATAGATGAAAAGTACTGTGTAGGAAATATCAGCGTTATTCCCTGTGTTATTTATGTATTTTATAGAGGCATCTGGATTGACATAGTCATTGTTATGAAAACTTGGATTACCTTATTAATGTCATTTAAAGTCCAAATATAGAATCTTCCTTAGAGTCTAACCTAAGCCCTCTCTATGGTCAACCTCAACCAAGAGGCAGGGTAGGAGCAGAATGTGAAATTTACTGAGCATTAACTCGTCAGGTTGTATATACCTTCTTCACTCATTTCCAAAGCTTGATACCCTCAGCAAAGCAGATATAATTTCCTCAGTACCACTATAATGAAAAGTTTAGCTAAATTAACTAATATCTGAAACTAAGTAATGGAGAAAAGTGAATATTCACAATAACTACATGCAACTACATTGTAAAAAATTATCCAACCTATGATGGATTACACAGTCATTACTCATTGTCTACAACACATTTAATGTTATACTTTATGAATTAATTGATATTATTGCTTTTCCTTATTATATTTTAATCAAAATTTAAAATGAAAGCCTAGGATTCTTAAATGAGAATATTTAATGTTATGTCAATAAATATGACACTCTAAAAATAGTAGGTGAGGACCAGAAAGATGGCTCAGTGGTCAAGAGTCTATTCCACTCTTACAGAGGACCACAGTTTGATCCTGGGACTCCTGTTGGACAGCTCCAGCCCCAGGAGATCTACTTCCCCCCTCTGGATTCTTGAGGTACCTACACTTATGTACATGTAACCCAGCTCCACAATAAAAACAAACCTTAAAAGCACTAGTATATTATTTTCTAGGAAAATGTTATTAACAAAATTAAGAAAACATCAAAATATTAGTATAAAATAAAATCTTCATGTGAGAAATTCTGAAATTAGACAAAGAAAATCTGAAAGTAACAGTAAGGAGATGGTTAGTCCTACTGCATTTCCAAACTTATGTCCTTCAGCATTTCTAGTTCTTTTGAAGAAAGCAGAGAACTAAGGGGTAGAGTAGGGTTGGGAAATGTCCCTGAGAGTAGCCAAATAGTGACATGGACACCAACCAAAATAAAGTTAACAAATTGAGAAGATGACTGCACAACCCAAAACAAGAGCAAGTTTGACTGAGTAATTAAAATCTCTTGATATTTTGAAAATAAGCAAATCATGATGTGAAAGGTGTGTAACTGGCATAGAAGGTGGTTCCCTGGTGATGTCAAACAACCACCGTCAGGTCCTTACCTTGGTTTGATAGCTGTTCGCAAATTCTTACATTTAATCCGTTATTATCTGAATTATAGAGAAACACGCTTTAATAGATAAAGTCACGTGAGGATTGTTGCTTCCAAATGATACTTTTTGTATTCTATTTATTAATTTAAAATTTTTCCAAGATTCAGGAATATGTGAAATGGTATGAATTAAGATTTAAGGCGCTTAAGTTTCACTGGAATTCACTATCTCAACCAAACAATAGATTTGAAATCTGGGATGAATGAAAGAGAAGAGACTTTATAAATCTAATTCCCCGGGAGAGTTCATGAAAAGAGATGTCAGAGGTTTCTGGAGACTGAGTTTTAGCATGGGCTACACCTGGGCTGAGATGCGTCAGTCAACAATGCTTATGTAAGGAAAGGGACATGTGGGTCCCAACTGCGTGGAAATAACAACAAAACATAAGCATAGCTATCACCAACCACAGCAGGATGAGCAAGGGCTAGATGAGACTGGAGACATTCTACAGGATCCCACTACTCAAACTTGAATTGTCTGGCACCTTGTCCTGGTCCAGGTCTCCTCTTAGAAAGGAGAGAGATGGAGAATACGAACAATAAAGGGACAGTGTTAAACTGAAAGAGATATGGTACCTTAAAGGGGAATGTTTAAACACCCACTCACCCTAGCTCCTCTGACCACCATTAGATGTGTGGATGCAGTTCATGCGGTATTACCTCCTTTTGCTTTTTTCATATCAAAATACAGAGAAACAAAGGTCTTATTCAGCAATGCAAGCCCTAGTCTACTTCCAAAGTGATGACATCACAGTTGTGATTGTTCCTGAGACTGGCATTCCTACATGCTAAGGATGTAACATATTCCTTATTAAATTATTGATGATGGTTACACTGTTACATTCTACAGGAGTACATTGGTTGCTTTTTTTTTTTTTTTTTTCTGGTGACAAAGTATCTGGCAGAATCTACCTCAGAAAGAAGAGGTTTACTTTGACTCACAGTTCCAGGGAACAGTCCATCAGGTAAGAGAGGTCATGGTGGGAGTCTGAGGAGTCTTTTCCTAGTTCATCACAGTCAGGAGCAGAGGGAGATGCATGCCGACTCTCAGCTCTCTTTATCACTTATTGAAGTCCTAGGACCCCAGCCTATTGAATAGCACTGTCCACAATGCAAGTGGATCTTTCCACTTCAGTAAACCTTGTGTAGATAAGCCCTAACAGGCATGCCCGGAGGCTAGCCTAACCTAAACAATACCTACAGATGTATCCAGAGAGAGGCATGCATCCTGCATGGTTCTAGGTTCTGTCAAATTGACACCATTAACCATCACAAGGAGACTTATCACAAATGCCCTATGGTTATTATTGGTTTAAAAGACTTCAGAGTCAAACTCAGTTTCAAATGGATTATTATGCTGTAGGATGTCTTTCTGTATGCTGTGAATATGTGTGGCTCCCATTGGATAATAAATAAAGCTGTTTTGGCCTATGGCAAGAAAGCTTACAGCCAGGTGGGAAATCCAAGCAGAGATACAGAGAGAAGAGGGTGGAGTTGGGAGAGATGCCACTCACTGCCCAATGAGAAGCAAGATGCCAGCAGACCTGTAATGCCACAGTTACGTGGCAACATATAGATTAATAGGAATGGGTTAATTTAAGATGAAAGGGCTATCTAGCAAGAAGCTAAAGCCATAGGCCATACAGCTGTAGGACTGCAGGACTGGGTGGGACTGAGAAACTTCTGGTTACATTATTCTTCCCTTGAAACAATTTGTTTAAAGCTACAATTTGTTGCCGGGTGGTAGTGGTGCATGCCTTTAATCCCAGCACTCTAAAGGCAGAGCCAGGCAGATCTCTGTGAGTTTGAGGCCAGCCTGGTGTACAGAGAGATCCAGGACAGGCACTAAAACTACACAGAGAAGCCATGTCTCAAAAACAAAACAAAACAAAACAAAACAACAACAAAAAACCCCTACAATGTGTTATTCTCTCTCTGTCATTTGATTACACTTTTATGTTCAGAAACTTGGATTACCTACAAGGGAGAGAAAAATCATTAAGTATAGCATGCTTAGGGCACTGTTTCTATTGAGCACAAGTAGTTTGGGGATAAAATACCTCTCAATTCAACCTAATGTGAAGTACATTGCTTGTCAAGTGAGTATTTCAAGGTGACTGTAAACACACATCAAAAACACAAACTTTCCATGTGCATGAGCTGGGTGGTCTCCGTGAATAAAAAAGGAAACGCAGCTAAGTCCAGAGTTTCGGCTCAATGTCAGTGGAAGTGAAGAGAGTGACGACATACACTTTATATTCTGCAGGCCATGCCATAGCTCATGCTGAGTAGTGAGGACGCAGCTAGCACACTCCAGAGCCAGGGGAGGTCTGCTTAAAGGGACTTGCAGACTCTGCAGATCCAGATGAAATGGGTTCTGTGATATCCAGTAATAGCCTCTGTAATTGCAGCAATGTCTATTCTTAAGATGCTCAGAGTATTTTGATGAATTGAGAAGTTGCTGAGTCAATTATCTGTGTATGTTTCCTAAATTTTCAAATGACAATTTTATATACATATGCTTTGAGTGACTGTGGGGAGCCAAATATGATGCTTATCTCATCAATTGCTCTTTTCCCCTTCTTCAAGAACTTTACATCTACATAGAAAGCCTGTAGAGACAGTCTCTCTCAGAAAGGATTTCATTTTATCTTTGCTATTAATGATGGTGATAGTGTGTGAGATATTAAATTATGACCCTGTGGAATTCTGGAGCTTCAGATCATCCACAATGATATTTTGCTTTCATTCTGTATGGTTATGTTTCTTACACTGAAGCAGGCTTTGGTGGTAGACTCTAACTAAACTACCGTCAGTAGGATTAGCTTCACAGGCTACAAGACGTTTTTGTTTGCTTTGTTTACTTACTGAAAATATGTATTGGCACTGTCTAATCCCTGGGAGGCATATCTCTGCCCCCAGTTTTCTTTTCGTTTTATTCATTGCAGACAGAAAAGCACAATATTGTTTCATTATCTTCTCTCTTTTGAATTTATTTTTGTATTATATGTATTGGTGTTTTGCCTGCATATATGTCTGTGTGCCAGTGCACGAGATGTGTGCAGTGCCTACAGAAGTCAAAAGAAGGCACTGGATTCCCTGGGATTGGAGTTACAGACAGTTGTGAGCCACCCTCTGGGTGCTAGGATTTGAACCCTGATCCTCTAGAAAAGCACACAGTGCTGGTAAACACCAAGCCATCTCTCCACCTCCTCTTAATACTTCCTTATTGCTTGAAACAGTTGTATTCCATTATATCCAGTTGTATTCCATTGTATTCCGCTAGAGAGTTTAAATGAATTCAGGACGTCAGGTGTCTCTGCATGTTCCCTCACCTTTGGTATCTTTCCCACTGTATAACCTTTCTGCTCCTTTAGTTCCATTCCTGTTGTTTTATACATAAAGCTAAAACTGGGCAGGATTCAAAGGCCCAGAATATTATATATTTAGGCAACTACATATGAGCCTATTATGACAGAAGTATTTTGATAGTGACCACATGTTAAAAATATGACACCAATCTATATGAGAATTAAGGCCCAAAATAACAAGGAAGCTATCTACAAATAATAAGATACTTTCATAACTGGACCAATGGATCAGATAGTGTCTGTGTGTGTGTGTGTGTGTGTCTGTGTGTGTGTGTGTTATTATTTTTAGTTACTTTAAAAAAAATACCTGTATTGTGGTTGGTTTTTATTGGTTGCTTTAAAAACTAAGAGTATCTTGGAAAAGTAAGTCTCAGTTATGGGATTTACCACATCAAATTGGCCTGTCACTATGTCTGTAGAGAATTGATCATTGACTGATGTGGGAGGGCCCAGCCCACAATGGGCAGTGCCACCTCTGGACTGGTAATAATGGGTTATATATGAAAGTTTCCTGAGCAAAAGAGAAGGAGCAAGCCAGGAAGCAATGTTCTTCCCTGGTTTATGATTCAAACTCCTGCCTTAAATTCCTGCCTTGGCTTCCCTGTCTGAAGAACGGTAACCTGAAAGATTAAATCAACTGTTTCAGCTACAAATTGTTTCTGATGCAACTGTTCTATAATAGCAAGAGAAAGCATGCCTGAATAACTGTATATGATTGCTACATTGCAATTAGTATGTACTTTGGAGAAAGGACATTATAAAAATTGTTGTTTTGTCTCGTTGATAATTTTATGTTTTTCTTTTCTGTGGTGGAAATATCTTTTTTAGCAATATAGCCTTTCCCAAATCATTTCTTAGAAATTATAAATTTATATATATATTCTAAATTCTATATACATATGCATTTACTGTTTCACAGCAATCTCTAAGGGCCTCATGAAAAGCACAGAGACACACACAGAGAGACAGGCACACATATGACTTAACACATTATGTATTCCTAGGGTAAAGCTGGGTCTGGAAACTCTGAGGCTCCTACCACTCTTGATTCCCTGTAGTATCATTGCTTGGGCTCAGCCTACATCCTGCAGAGACACTGAAGAGTTCACATCTTTCATGCTGGACCTCCTCAGGATACTCTAATTTTCCACAGCTGTGTCCATGCCATTCACTCCTAGGTTCCTGGCAAACCCAGCCTTGATGGTTGACAGGTGTGGGAGATATTGGCTCCAGGCAGCAGGGGCGGGATTGGGAGGGAGGCTTAACTCAATTTTTTCCAGAATCCTCCAATGCCTGAATGGTCGTATTCTTCATTTCTCACCATGATCAATTAGTGTGGATTTTAAATCTGTCAGAAAGCATTGCAGTCCTACAAGCATCAGTACATAGGATTATAACTGGAGATATGGAGCCAGAAATCTGAAGGTATCCAAGAGCAGGACTCACAGTGATAGGTCCACAGTGACGCCAGAGGACAGGTTAGCATCTTAACAAAAGGGCATTGAGACGTCTGGCTCATTTTGAGAGGAGGAGAAGATCACTTCTCTGTCTCTCTTTTGCCCTCTTTAGAAAAACATGCGCTTATAAATTTTTTAAATGATCAGGCCACTGTGCAATGGTATATTTCTGACTATTTTAATTATTTGATTTGTTTCTTTTTCTCCTTGTGCACAGTCAGTGGCAAACTAAAGTGGCTCAAGCTGCTAGTGGGCCATCGTAAAGAGCCCCGATGACAGTGGGAAATTGCTTTGTGATGAAGGGAAACATTAATAAAAGCTTCTCTCATGTTTACCCTTTTAAATTGGCCCTAGAGGAGTTGTTCAAACCACCCCTTCAGCAGCGTTTGGCTGATACATTGGCTATGAAGTGCTCTCTGTCCATAGGTGGTAACGAGATCTACCTTTTTCTGACCTGGTTTGGTATATCACTGAAGTTTCCCTTGAACTCTTTGTTCCTATATGATCTTGTAAAAAACGTTAAGTCTTTGTCTATAAAGAAAATATTGCCATATGTTTAAGGAAAATGACCCGTTTTCCTTTTCTACAATGCTCTCAAGACACCAAATCTTTCTTTCTACCTATAATTTTGGAGATTCCGTGGAGAAAGGAGTATCTAAGGATTGTGTTAACATAGCTTTAGTTTAGAAGAAAAGTGATAAAGATGAACACAAATACAACATTTTTGTTTGTTTGTTTTTGTTTTTCGAGACGGGGTTTCTCTGTGTAGCTTTGCGCCTTTCCTGGATCTCACTGAGTAGACCAGGCTGGCCTTGAACTCACAAAGATCCACCTGCCTCTGCCTCCCAAGTGCTGGGATTAAAGGCGTGCACCACCACCACCCGGCCAAATACAATATTTTTAATGTGAATTTTTCTGAACTGCCCTATTCAACGATCCATGTGAAATATCTAACAAAATGCACTAGATAACTTGTGGGGCTCCCTCAGAGACCCTGTGGAGTCAGAGGGTCAGAGAAGATACATGAAACACAGCTGTGAGGTGGTTTGGTGGGAAGGGCCCAGAAGAGGCCACCCTCTGGACTCAGTGTCCTTCTTACTGCTCCTGCGGTTAGCCCTACAGAACAAAGGTTGGGCTTGGAGAACCTACTACATTAGGACAAGACAAAGACTTTCATTCTAACTATAATGTCCTCTCTGGAGAGATAGGTTTTAGTCGGCTTTACTTTCAGTGTTCAGCATTAAGTTTTTGTGAGAAAGAACAAGGGAAATTATATCACATTATTATCTATTGAAGGACAGAGACATCTATTAAGTTTTATATCATTGATTTTTCACAAGCAAATGAACACAACCCCAAAATATAGATTTTTTTATTTCAATTTTGTAGATGAATAAACTGCAACCATAAGAGGTTAGACTCTACTCACCCAACTAATAGATTCGTATGAGAATCTGAATGTTCAACTGTTCCAAAAACCATCCTCTGGCTCTATTATTTAAAATTTTATTCTCTGAGGAGAAAAACTAGGAAAAAGATAGTTTTCTTTGAAATAAGTAATGACCTCGTAGTTTCTACTTTAAATTTCTCTCCATGTCATATAGTAAGAAATGAAGGTACGTGAAGAAATGGGGAATAATTCCAAATCACACAATCTTTTTCTTTTGGGTTTAGTTAATACACATTGTTATATCTAAATTATTTATATATTTTAAAAGTATTTTACTTAGAAGTTAGAGGCACTTTAACTATACCACAGCTAATTCCATAACTAGTATTCAAACTTCCCCATCACCCCCAAATCTTCCTTGTGTCCCTTGATGTTTCCACCTTTACCCCATGCCTAACTTGACATGTTTTGAGTTCTTACGTCCGTTTATCTAGTATAGAATTCCATGTAAATAAAAGTGTACAGCATGCAACTTCCGTAGCTCACTATGATGCTCTTTAGAGTCCTGTGGTTGAAATATCTTTGTATCATCTTTTTAAACCATTGAGTAGCATTCCATCATATTGATACACTATACTCTGTATTCGTTTTTCAGACAGTATCTTTTCCTATCTGTTTTTTTTCCAAAATTCAATGTTTATTTTTATTTTAAGCCATTTTTTTGAAACACACAGTTGAGTCTTACTTTTTTATCCAGTAAAAGAATCTCTACCCATTTGGAGCATTTAGGACATTTATATTTAATATAATTGTTAATACCATTTGTGTTGATCAATACATAAAGTGATTTACAAAGAGCTATAAAGAAGACAGAATTTTCCACCAGTCTAAATTTTCCTTGCCTCTTTGTCTTCTTTTAATTCAGTATTTATGATTTTTCTTTATATCTACTAAGTGCCTTATAATTCCATGGGGGCGTATATGTACATTTATATTCAAAGTATTCATCTTTATATTTCATATTCTATCTCTAGCCACTACTTCACTAGTTCAGATACATAAATCTCACAATGGCTCACTTATCCTCTAGCCTTAGCTGTATTTGTATCCTCCAGTTAGAAGTGTATGACAAGCCCAACGCTCATGCATTCTCCCAGGTTGTTCTGGGAATTCCATCATAGTCTGCCTGCTTTTCAAATTTAGAAAAGCTTTTCACAGTATTTTTCGGCATCGTATTATACCTGTTTAAATAAATATAGAAGAGCTGTTCCTTTGTAATAAAAAACAAAGTTCCTATATTGTGTTACTATATATTCTAAGCATAAAAAATCTTTTAAAGTTTAAAATATTTTGACTCTATTACGGTGCTTACTCTGAGCAAACATTTAAGTTCCATTTAAAATTTACCTTGGGATTTGCCAAGTTGATCCCCACTATGATGGGTGGACTATGTTAATGTACATATTTCTGTTAGAAGAAAACTGAGTGGGAAAATTAGAAGATATAGATAAAGAAAACAATAATATATATATATATACATAAAATATAATCATATCTATATAAACTTAATTAAACTTTTTCTGTAACTTTCTAACATGTGTGGATCATGGATTTGTTGTGGGATTATTGAAAATAGCAAGTGGAAGAACTATAAGAGAGAGAGAGAGAGAGAGAGAGAGAGAGAGAGAGAGAGAGAGAGAGGAAGGATGAAGGGAGAAAGAGATGGAGGGAAGGAAGAAGGAAGAGAGAGAATAATGTTTCTACTTCTGAATCCTTAATTTAGGTTCTATCTACTGTATATATTTATTTATTACTCTTCATTTTTTCTTTCCCTACCTGCTGCCATTTTGGTGCAAAGGACTGACGACGTTTTGTTACTCCATACCTGAAACTTACCTCAATGAATTTTCACTAAAATTATAAATTCTCAACCTCTCAGTATAGTGAGTAACATTATTTTGTTATGTCAATTTACCTTTTTTATTATTCTGCTTCATTTCTTCTTATGTATCAAGAAGTCTTCCAAATGTCAGTCACTTTTTACTGTCTGTACTCAACACACACTTTCTTACCCTTCTGCCTTTAAAGATGTGATTTGATCCTCTGGAATATCTTCTACCCATCACACCACATCCTCTTGCTGTGGGATGTCTTTCTGTATGCTGTGAATATGTGTGACTCCCATTGGATAATTTTTTAAAAAGCTGTTTTTGCCTATGGCAAGAAAGCTTACAGCCAGGTGGAATATCTAAGCAGAGATAGAGAGAGAAGAGTGGAGTCGGAAGAGTTGCCAGCCACAGCCAAAGGAGCAACAAGATGCCAGCAGATTGGTAATGCCACAGCCATATGGCAACATATAGATTAATAGAAATTGGTTAATTTAAGATGAAAGAGTTAGCTAGGAAGAAGCTAAAGCCATCGGCCATACAGTTTGTAATTAATATAAGCCTCTGTGTAATTATTTTATAAGTAGCTGTGGGACCACAGGTCAGAGAGATTCGTCCAGACTGCTGGACAAGGCAAGACCAGAGACATTTCTGTCTGCATCCTCTCTCTCTTCTTTCACATACTTCCTTGTCTGACTTTTTTGTTGTGGCGGAGCACAGACATCCTCTTCCCTTCTTTAGTTTGGTTATGTTTGTTTCCTTGATGTTGTCACGGCATCTAATACAGACCAAGTTCTGTGACTAAATATGCTATGGCCTAATTATTCCTTCACTTTTTGTGTCTCTCACTATACTGAGAATTGCTTGAGTCTAAACACCATGTTTTCCATTATTGAATCCTTAGCATGTAGTAGACCACTTGGCATGCAATACTTATTCAGTCTATATTTGTTGAATAAAATAATTAAACCCATTACTCATACATCATCAAACCAGTACTCTTGATTTCTTTGGTACACCAGATAAGATCTGCAAGCTCTCTGGAAATACCCTTACCCCAACTAACCATTAACAACATCTAGTGATGGGATTCTTGCTGAAAGGAACATAAGGTAAGTCATACCTCTTTACATTTAAATGTGATATCTAGTATAATATTTACATCCCAAGCTAAAAATATATATTCACTAATAATCATGAAGACTCCAATATTTATAGAAGTGTCCTTAACATCTCATAAAAAAGTCTGTGAATTTTTTTTTGCCACTTCCAAATTATAGTTACTTTTGAATTCAGTTCAAGGTATTCAATTGAGTCTTTACACCTTTTGATAATTGAGGCTTAATTATGTCCATGATCATCTCACTGCCTCTGCAGCCCCAGTTTAGCACATACTCACAGACTAAGCTTGCAAAGCACTTAGATATAACACTCTTAGTGCTCTATGTATGTACCTTCAACTTATGTCCAAAGATATTCACATTGATGGTAAACTTCTTTGACCTTTTTTACCATCAGAGTGTTTTCATCCCTCAACAAAAATCATTTTTATTAGATGAAATATGACTAATATGAATTAAGACTCTAGTTCAATAGATAAAAATAAAAAATAGTCAAATTTCAATTAACAATAAAGACTAAATCTTATAGATGATTATATGTAATTGGCATGAAGCTTATTGGCCTATACTTCTTAAGATAAATCTTAATCTTTTTAGAAGACCAAATATACTCTTCACATTAATACGTTAAATAAAATGGATATGATCAGCATACCTAAAATTTAAAGTGTTGAGGATATGTAGAGATTTTATCATGTTTTTGCTATAGAATCAAAAGATAAGTGGCACTAAAACATCAGCTTAAAGGGAAAATGAGGAAGTGTAGTGAAATAGACTAAAGAAAAGATGTCTACTCAACATCAGTTAAAATTCCTGTATCTGAATTCTGTCCATGCCTGAAGAAGGCAAAATGGGATCTATTAATGTCTGAACTCTATTGGAAAGTGATAGGGAGGAGCATGTGGTGGGCTTTATGTAACTAAGGACAGCCTATCATTTCAAACTTGGTTGGGTTTTTCCTCTTTATCGCTACAAGATGAGATCAACATCAAAGGCTGTTTTCCAGAATTACCATGATTACAGAGATCACATCATCCAGATGCTTCCAAATGTCTTACATACTGGTCATATACTTTTTGAGGAAACTCCCTCATAGAGTGGGAGCTTTGAAAGAGAGCTATTGCCTTCACCCAAGTTTAAAAAGAAAGCTGCACTTTGTTTCCCTGGGTCTAATGAAGATCACATCTAAAAGGTTCATGACCAAATGAATCTGTAGCTCATCCCCCTCCCCACTGTCTTTCCCTTGGTTTTATTATTACTGACAATATTGTAAGAGCGGTGTGAAATGGCCAATTCACACATGTGCCACGTTTTGCACACTGCCTGAACCTGCTGGAACATGATTTCCCTAAGAATGATGGCAGTAATAAAGATCTTCTGGCAGAGGCTTGCAAAATCTGCACCCATTTTAGTCACTCAGTAATGGCCCATAAAATTCTTTGAGAACTGCAGGAGAAAAACAATGTACAAACTCATGCATAAATTAAAACTAGAAGTGCCAGCTCACGAGAACGCCACTTCTCACACCAGGACGACTGTGGAGCAATTAAAAATAAACAAACACATAACACATGGGTGCAGCCAACGGTCACCAGAGAAAGTGTTCTCTGTTGGAGATCCAACCATTACCCAGCACTTTTCCTTGAGTAGAAGCCTTTTTCAGTCTGTGAATATGTGCACAGTAATTTACGCAATCCTTCTGATGTGTTTTATTTCAAAGGCATTGTCAGCTTGAATGGATGAGAAGTAAAATGTTCATCCTGATTTCTCCTTGCATTAAGGATCATTTCTCTGCACAGAGTATGTAGCACAGACAAAAACCCAGTCCCAGTTGCCTTATTTCCATCAAAGTCTTAAATTTGAGCTCTAATATTTTCATGGCTGAATAACTCAGAAATGTTCTTTTTTCTCTATCATTTCAAAGAATGTACCCCGTTTACCTTTTGGTATTCATCTTAAGTCTGCAAAAAAGAAAAAAAAGTGTAAGGATGAAGGTAGGCGAGGCAGTCCATGAGATGACTCCTTTAGTAATAGATCAACTCACACTGAACACCGAACCCCACCCATCTCTAGTCCCCTCATATACTAGCTGGTACCATCCTATTCTTTTGTTTGTTTGTTTGTTTGTTTTATGAAATATAATCTCAAGCAATCTGAGCTAGACTTGAATACCTGATTCAACCTATCTCAACCTCCCAAGTCTTGGAAACACAGATGTGTGTTAGCATGACTTGCAGTATCCCATTCTTTACATCCAGTGTTTCAGGTTTTTAAATACAGCAAGAATCAGTTCACCAGGTTGATAGAACATACCTACAGTACCAGCATTTGAGAGGTGGAAGTAAGATTTTTATCATGAGATCAATGCCATTATGAGTAATATGGTGAATACCTGCAAAGTAAGACCTTGGAGGAGAAAAAGGAGGAGGAGGAGGAGGAGGAGGAAGAGGAGGAGGAGGAGGAAAAAAGAAGAAGAAGAAGAAGAAGAAGAAGAAGAAGAAGAAGAAGAAGAAGAAGAAGAAGAAGAAGAAGAGAGAGGAGGAGGAGGAGGAGGAGGAGGAGGAGGAGGAGGAGGAGGAGGAGGGAGGAGGAGGAGGAGGAGGAGGAGGAGGAGGAGGAGGAGGAGGAGAAGAAGAAGAAGACGAAGAAGAAGAAGAAGAAGAAGAAGAAGAAGAAGAAGAAGAAGAAGAAGAAGAAGAAGAAGAAGAAGAAGAAGAAGAAGAAGAAAAGAAGAAGAGGAGGAAAGGTTTACAAAATTGTCTTCTTATTTTATAGGATAGATGTCTACATGCTTAGAACAAAACTATGTGGTCAAAATTCACCCTCTTTACAAACAAGTATGCTCATTAGCCAGTCAGAGTATGTTGAAATAGGGAAGACAAATAGTGACACTCCCTGCTTACCATGTGTGAGACACCATGTTCTTACCAAATGTATACACTTGTGTAGTTTTCTTCAGTAATGTTTTTTTCTCTCTCTTCCCTATTGACTTTGTATATGCTATTTTTCAGTTACAGCCCACTTAATTCTCAGCTGTGGGTACACACACATATGCACCATCACTAAGCAAGAAAGAAAAAAAGATGACCACACACTTTTGAATAAGTTATGCAAGTGTTCATAAAACAGAAGGTTATTTGCTATACACACTGAAGGCATGGAGAGTTGCTAGAGAATTGCACAGCTCGCCAATATGGAGCCAATGCCCACATAATCATGGGCTGATTCAAGGAGAATTCAAGAAAGAAGAAATTCATTAATATCCTTATATAAGAACACATAGGAACATCGCAAGAAGCCTATAAAACTGGTTGGGTCTTAATTCTCAAGCTATGCTTTTTAGAAAGACTTATTTTTCACAATGGGAAAATGAGGTCACTCTTTAACTCTGTGGCTCACAATTGAAATCAGGCATAGAGCTCAGTTGGTAGAGTGCTTGCCTGGCATGCATAAAGTCCTGAGTATGATCACCAGCATCAAGAAGACCAGGCTTCCTAAACACATGTGTAGTCCTAACACTCAAAAGATACAGGAGGTAGGTTAATAAAGATTAGGGTTCAAAATCACCTGTCTCTGTCGCTATACAATAAATTTGTAGGTAACTTGAATAGAGGATGCCCTGTCTCAAAAATAATAAATGAATGAATTTATCCAATGCATTTAATTAATTAAGTTTAATTCAAATTGATTTTAAGCAGTTTGAAAACGTGTATCAGATTATGAAATCTCTTTTGCTCTCAAACTTCTCATTTGTAGAAGAAAAATTTAAAGTACCCACAGAGGTGTACAAACTAGACTTCTAGAGTTCCTGTCTAGAAGACAGGCCTACTCTGGCCCCACTTTCGGTTCATATTTACCACCTTGTTTCTGTAGTAAACACATTAGTTTAGTTGTTTTAAAGGAAATTGATCTAATTTTTTTCAAGGAAGACATATGACTTATGCTATACAATAAATGATTAGCTATGGCAGTTATTATAGTAAATATTTAACAGGGCTATATACCAATAAATATCTTCCTAAGGATTACAGGAAATAGCCAGAAAGAGAAGAATTTTTCCTAAAGATTGTAGCAATAAAAGAAAATTGCCTTATTTGTGATAAGGATTAAGGCAGGTTGAGAGTTGAGGCAGAAAAAGAATGTTTTCTTTTGAACCTCAAATTCAAATGTTCCAAGTATATTTTGGTTTGTTTGATACTTTTTCTCCGTTAAAATAGTAATTTTTTCTGGTACTCTGTTTCTAAATATTCAAAGTATTGACTATCATACCAAACCTTACAAATTTATAGAAATATTTTGATGAGATAAAACATGCAAAGAGCTAGAGAGGCCCACAGAAATCCACAAAGATGTCCCCACAATAGACTGCTGGCAATAGTAGAGAGACAGCCCGAACTGATCTACTCTGGTGATAGGATGGCCAAACACCCTAATTGTCATGCTAGAAACCCCATTCAATGACTGAAGGAACTGGATGCAGAGATCCACAGCCAGGCCCCGGGTGGAGCTCCGGGAGTCCAATTGGCGAGAAAGAGGAGGGTTTATATGAGCGAGAATTGTTGAGACCAAGGTTGGATAAAGCACAGGGACAAATAGCCAAATGAATGGAAACACATGAACTATGAACCAATGGCGGAGGGACTCCCAACTGGATCAGGCCTTCTGAATGGGTGAGACAGTTGATTGGCCTGATCTGTTTGGGAGGCATCCAGGCTGTGGGACCAGGTCCTGTGCTCATTGCATGAGTTGGCTGTTTGAAACCTGCAGGGTCACTTGGCTCAGCCTGGGAGGAGGGAACTGGACCTGCCTGGACTGAGTCTACCAGGTTGATCTCAATCCTCGAGGGAGTCTTTGCCCTGGAGGAGATGGGAATGGGCTGGGAGGAAGGGAAGGGGGGCGGGAGAGGGGAGAACAAGGGAATCCGTGGCTGATGTGTAGAATTAAATTATATTGTAAAACAAAAATAAAAAATAAAAAAAACCATGCAAAGAAACTTCATAAATATAAAATATACAAACATCTAATATTATTTTTATACATCTTTCTGCAAAAAACATTTAAGAAGTTCCTGTAGTTAAAAACAAAATGTTGTGCTGTCACATTATTAAAAAAATCTCTATAACCCAAAGTGGCGAATTTTGTACCCTTCTAGTCTGCATGCTTTTAGGGAAGCTTGTTTGTTTTATCTCACCCAGAAACCTACTACAGGACTAAGGAGATGGTTCAGTAACTAAAATTCTTGCTGTACAAGCATCAAGTCTGAAGTACTCAGTTTGAATCCCCAGAATCCACATCCACACTGGGCAGGCAGAACAGCCTACCCATGATCCCAGTGCTGAGAAGGCAGAGGCAGGGGTCTCCACACATGCTGGCTAGCTAGGGTAGTCATTTGGACAATCTCAGTGTATCACCAGGAGACCCTTTCTCCATGAACAGGGTGGAGAGTGATGCAGGAAGACTCACAGTATCACTTGGGCATCCACAGGTATTCACATGTACATGTACATCTCCAAAAACACTTAGGCACAGCCCCTCAAGCCTGCTGAATGACTGTGAGTTTGTTTCTGTGCTACCCAATTATTAAATAGGCAATAGGAATATACTCCCTTCACTTTGCAGTTTTTACTTTTTTTGTTCAATTCTCCATTTGAACTTGTAGTGAAAAAAAATGTTCTAAATGTCAAGAATTAGTATTCAAGTGGCTTAGAAAGAATTAAAATGGAGGTTTTGTGAACAAAACTAAATCTACAAGATTTTAATTGGGGTCTGATATCTTTAATCCACACAGTTTGGGCTAACCCACTTCAGGAAAGAGTAGTAACTCCAGAACCCAGTTTGCAAGATGATTATATGGTTAATGCAGGATTAAATTTTCTTTCAATTACAAGCCTGAGTTTGGAAAATGTTCTAAAGAGAATGAAGGGGCGGGGGGATCTTACACTTGGTCTAAAGTAGTTTTAAATATGCTTCCTAATTGCTGGGGGCTATTTTGCTCTTCATCTAATCATTGTCTGAGTTACTGAAGCTCAACTCATCTGATAAAATAGGTGAGCTTGTAGTAATGAAGTCAGATAATGTCTTATCTTATTGTCAGGCCAGGCAAAATGGGCAGTGTGCTTAACCATTGGTGGGGATCTCCTACACTGAAATATTTGCATTTGTGTTACTCTGTGCAGGCTAATTCATTGAAATAAGAGAAGGTTTGGTAATGGGAAAGCATTTACTAGGCTGTGCCTTTAACTATTTAATACAATCACTTGCTATTTAAATAAAGGTAATTAAAAGTGAAATGCACCAGCGCTGTTATGGCCCTGTTCAAAGAAACCAGAAAACAAGAGGATTTTGTTTGTTTATTTGTGTGAGGAAAATTCCAGCACCCCCAAGACAGTGGAGACTTCACAGTGAGAGTCCCACCTATACTGTGAAGTTGCTGGAGATTAACTCATTTAAATAAACAGTCATTTTATGGCTTTTTTTCACCAGGAAAACCTGCATTTCCTTGGGGTTCTTGAATTAGGGAGTTCCACACCAAGGTTCTGTAAATTAGCAGTGTGGTATTTATGCTATCCAGAAGCATTTCCCTGCAGAGAGCCCCGCATGGGAAGAAATGAAAGACCTGTGGGAATCTTCTACCTCTCACCATCTTTTGTTTGCTGATATGCTTCACACCTGTCTTTTCAAAACACATTTCCTCAACCATTATTTGTTTGATACTCATGAATAACACGAAGGGAAGCACTAAGTCCAGCTGCAGTCTTTCGGGAGTTCTTTCCCACAGAGGACTGCTCACACACTTTAGTTTTACGGCACAAAGCATGAAAATTTATACAACTGCTCTGGACAAGTTTAAGAGCAGATTAACAACAAACGTATTTTAGATGAAATATACAATTATATTGGTTCGTTCTTTCTTTTAAATATCTACTGAAACTAAACTATATTCACAACCTGAAAACATCCAATTTCCCATTCCCCCACACTTAGCGAAAACATTTCCTTGGCTTTAAATCTGATGCACTTCTAGATACACCCAAGGGAAGAGCACAGCACATGCTCCCTGCACCTCCTACCAAGAGAAATTTGTACAACACATGTTTTTATGGAATGGATCTACTTTACCAAAAGGAAGAATCTTTGTCCCTGCAATATCCACAAAGAAAACAGCAGACACACAAGCAGAATAAAACAAACAAACAAAAAAATCCCACAAACTTTGTGAAGCTGAAAACCATTAGGAAGAAGACAGGGTGCATTTCCCAGCTCTCTGCCAACTTTCAGCTTCCTCCTACTTCCGGTGAACTTTCTGGGCAGTTCTCCAGCCCATGTACCTACTTAACAATGACACTACTGCCCCAAGAGGAAAGAATCTGCCAGCCTGGATGTGTAACCCATCAGATTGGTTAGAGGAAGCTGACAATTCATTAATTTTCTTTGATCGTGTTTATCTGTTTTTCAACATAAAACAAAATCTTACCAATCAACTCTTTACAATGTTGCTCCCTTACTTCTGTAGAAATGTTCTCTCACTAGGTCAGGTCAGGGGTTTTATCTGCTTGTCTTCTAAATAAATCAGTTTCATTTGGGGTTAAAAACCAATGCCCCATGATATGAGCTAATTTTGTCTGCAGAGTTGAACTGCTCTGGGCCCGAAGAGTCAGAAAGAATTAGTGGATGATTGACTCTTGTGGTCCTGGAACCCAGCCTAAAACAGGGAACTTGAATAGGGAAATTGCCATTGACTTTGTATTCCCTTGTGGAACACTTGTCCTGTGAACAGCTAAGGAAGAAGTGAGTCAAGTACACATTTGTCAGGAAGTCTCCACTGTCTCTTTTGTCCCCAAAGGCAGGAACTGTCAGCATTTACCACTTGAAGCTAGCCTATGTTCTGAGATTATTGTACACGCTCCCAGAGGGAATTCTTAGAAAGGACTTTTGCATTCTGTGAAGGAAACTGTTTCAGCTGCCTCTTTACAAGTTCCTAGAGCCCAGGAAAGAGATAATGATTGCTAACAGGGCTAACAGGTACCAAAGCTGAAGGACAGAAACATACAAGAATATGTTTTGTCATAAACAATCACAGAATAAGGCCCTTTTCATGGGTGATTGAACAAAATGAATAACAGAGTCGGGAGACAAGTAGTCCAATGCTTGTTGCTCACGTAAATTTGTGTTATGCATTTCAGAATTCATTGAAGGTGAAGCTTCTGCTATGGGAATAAGCCCCATTAATCAGGTCATTCCTCCAGGTATATTCAGAAGTAGCTATTTTTGGTGATTAAACTTCACATATTATATCAGGTAACAGAGCATGCTGTTAACAGCATGCCATCTCTAAAGGCAAGAGAAAGTATTCATTTTAGATAAGGCAGGTTAACACATGTCAACTCGAACTCTGCTCAGAAATCTAGGCAAAAATAAGCTATAGAGTACCTTCAATAACTGAACACATTTACTGAGGACCTACTATGTGCTACATGAGGCACAAAGAAGAAACACATTTATAATATACTATTCTATTCTATTTTTAAGCAATACAATTGCAAGAGATTCAAGATGATAAATCAATAATCTACTATATAACTTAGGAGTAAACACAGGAGTAAAACATAGGAGTACTGTAAGTGTTTAAACACCCAGGGTCCTCGTTAATTGAGAGGCTTGGTGAAAAAATATGAAGCCTATAAAAATCTTGGGCAAGGTGTTTTAACAAAGCTGTTTAGTTAGCCTTGTTCACAAATAGAAGGCAAGAAAATAACTAGAGAGTCTTGAGACTTGACTCAACATATACGATGAGGCTTAGACATAAATTCACCTTCTGATTGTCTTTCCTGGGACAAAGCAGAGTTAAGGGTTGCAGGAAACCTTTGCACAAGTCTAAATAAGAGTTTTAAGGAACCATAAAATATCAATTTTTAAGGCAATGAATATCTTGAAATTTCTTAGCACTTCTCTTCTGATGGCATAATGAAGCCCAAACACAGTCCTACGTCCCATCCTATCTACAAAGTTTCAATCAGAGAGAATATTGCAGAATTTCTTGGGTGGTGATTTCTAAAACATATTTACTCTTCTAAAGGAAAATAATACAACTTTGCATTTAGTGACTATTCCTTTCTGTTTTTTTTTTCCCCAACATAGAATGGTATGAAAGAGAAAAGGCTTCCTCTTTAAGAAAGTAATTCCAGAACTTTTTTTTATGAGATTGCTCTAGCAGACCAACTTGAAATTTGGAGGAAAATAACTCAAACAATGTAAATTTACTAAAAGGTGCTCTCCAGGGAAGGGCAACCTCTTACCTCCTGCCTGCGTGGCACTCACAGTGCTGCAGTGGAGGGGAATCTGTGGTTTCAACACAGCTCAAACATTATTGTATCAGATCTGAAAACATTTATTCATTAGGACTAAAATAAAGGAAAATGTTTTGAAAAATAACAGCCAGTAATTCGAGTCTGGCTGGGGTAGATTTAAACTTGAGTTCTGGCCATTTTCTTATATGTTATCATGAGTATTTACCATGACAACATCTGCATAGAATTACCTACTCACTTCTGAGTATTTAATGTGCATACTCTTGAGAAACATGTGCCTTGTGGTCTGTTACATATATTTTAAAGACCACATTAAAAGAGTCAGAAGTGGAAAAGATGTTTCTAAAATCTTAAACATGGACGTTTTTCATTTGGAGTTCTAAAAATGTGCAGCATTTGCTTTAATACACAGAGACCATGTTACAAAATGTCTGTGGAAACGTAAAGCGAACCTCAAAGACCTTAGCTTTAACGTGTCAAGATAACGTTATATTTTGGTAAACAGTAAGATGAAAGTTCCATGAAAATCTATAGTAGAACATATTAGAAATGTGTTTAGCACTTGGTGGAACCCTGGCATTTTTTAATCAAGCAACAGGAAAGAAGGTTTCCTGTAAATTTCTTTCCATAATTTTAAATTTTTAAACAGAAACAAACAAAATCTGATATAGGGTATATCGTCAGAAAAGGAAGCTTCCAGGATGCAAAACAGATGAGAGAGTCTGGGAATGTCATCCTCAGTTTGAAGAATGTTGGTCTGTTTTGTTTTTGTAACACAGGGTCTCACTATAGAGCCTTGGCTGACCTACAACTCACTATGTAAACCATGATGATCTCAAATTTACAGAGATATGCCTGCCTCTGCATCCCAATTGCTGAGGTTAAAGACCAGTGCCACAATTCCTGGCGTTTATTCATGCATGTATTCATTTGTTTTAACTTATATATTTTAAACATGTGTATAGGAACACTAAGAAGATAGAAGTCACGGCCTCTGGTTTGGCTTTGAGACATCTTGATTAAAATGCATTCCTTGAAGGAATTGTCTTCATTTTCAAAAGGGCAAACTTTACCCTTTCTCATTACAAGTGTTTGTCACAGAGAGATTTTATGAGAGTGAGTGCATTTTGTTAATAGAGTCTTGTTCTTGTCACAGAAGGTTCCTTGCATGGAAATAACTAGCACCATGCCTCAGCCAATGACTTAGAGTCAATGTCTAGTCCTTATATTGTACAGGCTTGACATGTTACTGCACAAAGAGACGTGTTGTCTTTCATTATGCTGTCCTTTGGTATTTCTTTGACACACTACAGGCTCGTGTTCATACTGTGTGTGTGTGTGTGTGTGTGTGTGTGTGTGTGTGTGTGTGTGTTTTGCTGCCATCTTTATTAAAGACCCAAGACTGGACAACTTCAGTGAGAACTGAGAGCATGTTTCACTTTGTAAACAAACACTTCCTTAATGTACAGACTGAAAGAATCCACCTTCCGTTTTCATTTTTGTGGAGAAAGTTTACCAAGAATGCCCTGGCTCTCAACTCCTCCAAACTGCTAACAGACTTCTGTTTCCATATGTAAACTGAGATCAATTTTCATGATACATTAAAATAAAAATAACAAAAATGGACTTAAGTAGGATATAAATATCAGGTGAAGAGAGTCACATGGGCACCTGAAAAACACTTATTATTATGTGTTTATGTTTATAGTAGGGAACTCTGCTTAGGAAGGACAGAGTAAGCAAAGAAAATAAAGAAATATTAATGAAGAAGATAAAAATCATGGACAACCTTGCCATGAAAAGATAGCTCCTAACCTTTGACTAATTTCTATCTGTAGCTAGAGTGATATCGACATATAATACGAACATATAAGATACACACTGAGTTTAAATAAAGAATTATCAACTTGTCTTGATTTTCCAGATATTACTTTGCAATGTCATTTTCATGCATTCATATGTTCTGACTTTGGGGTTGTGCTATAATTCTCCAAAAGAATCGCATGAAAGAGTATTGACAAAGTCCACCTCACAAAACCAGAATTTGATCCTTCCTGCCTGAGTTCCTATTTATATTCTTAACATCATTGTTTTAAACAGTT
Organism: Peromyscus eremicus; assembly: GCF_949786415.1. Classification (NCBI taxonomy): domain Eukaryota; kingdom Metazoa; phylum Chordata; class Mammalia; order Rodentia; family Cricetidae; genus Peromyscus; species Peromyscus eremicus. The sequence continues at coordinate 118,150,519 of NC_081421.1, read as the reverse complement.
TCATTTCTTGACCATTATCAGGGAATATCATTGAGGATAATATTTGACATTCAGATATATTAAAAAACACTTAAAAATCATATTATTCTGTATTTGTTTAACATACAGTAAGATGGGATATTTTATGATTATGGTTATATGAAATTCCTTCTTTCTTAAAGTAAATTAAGCAATTATTTTTTTAAGATGGTACTTTGCTTTAGTGGGCCATTTTCATGCAAATAATTCAGATTGAGCCATTTCTATATTCAGGTTATTTATAGTTGGAGTGCTACACACCCACAACGCAGTAGGAAAAGCATGAGGAACCTGTTTAAATTAGCCATACCGCCCTCTCTCCTCAAAGGATTCCCAGCTGAACAAGGAAAATTTAGCATTGTTCCTTAGGACAATCTCTCTCTAGCCTCCGGACAAAAAGAAAGTCAGAATTATTCAGCGGGCTTCGATCGGGAATTCCTTCTCTCCCCCAGTTTTGTGATCTGGCACTATTGTCTTCTGCTTCCTCCTGCTTCACTCTCTGCTCCTTCTCCCTAGTTTATTTCCGCTTTCATTTCAGACCTTCTGAGTCTCCAGAGGCAACTTCAAAGCCATGCTTCCCCACATAGGGAGACTTTGAAATCGTTTCCCCTTGAGTTGTCTTCTTGCTCTCAGGGAGGACAACAAAGCTACCTGACGGGTAAGAGACAGTATTCAGTTCTTCTGCTGAGGAAGACAGAGGGGTGGACAGGATGTGTTAGAATATTTACTTTTTGAAATAATGAAACAAAATATTTACTGAAGGCTTTATCATATGTTAACCTCTTGTGTGTTTTATTTCACTTAAAGTCCACAGGAGTGCAGAGGCAGGGAGGGACATTGTGTCTCACAGTACTGAGATGAAGGAACTGAGAAATGAAGACTTGCGGGAAAGGAAATAAGAATATATAACTTGAGTATTGTCTACCTAAGAAGTGATGCAGTGTGTCGGTACTGTGCACATTGCAGAACTCAGTTTGAAATCTATGGCCAGAGATGTGCTTGCTTAAATTCTCTTTGAAAAAAATAACACAGAAGTTTCCTCATTTTTCAAGACATTTTTCTATTTTATTTTTTTCTTTCCAAATCCTCATTCACTTCATTAATGTTTAGTAGAATCAAAACTTGTCCCCTATCAGCAGTGCTTCTAACTCTCCTATCCACCTAGCCAGGAGTGATTTTCAGGGATGAGACATATTGTACACCTAGAGCATGTGCAAGGGACCACGACAACCATGTGCTGGGTGCTGGGTTGCATAATGGATGCTACCCTCAAGTCTAGCTTTGGGACATCATTTTTTAAATGATGCATTTTTTACTAACTTTAAATAAGAGGATGTAGACACACACACACACACACACACACAAACGGAAGGAGGTGTGGGTGGGAAAGAGATTGAAAGAGCAAACAGGCAAGAATGAGAGCAAAAGGTAGAGTAGGGGGGTTCTTAATCAGTGAGAAAACACCAAATTTCTCTGTAAATGTTGAAAAAGTATCAAAGTCTCTTTGTCATCAGGACTTCACACTGACTCCTTTTGGTTCTCTTGTCCTTAGGACATTTTGAAAGAATTCAAACAAGATACAGCACAGAGCATAAAACAGTTTGTTGCAAAACAGAGGAGAGGGAACTCCCATGGTGAGAGCAGACAATACCAAGCAAAGGTATCACTGCAATGATCTACGTTTCCCACAAGCTTTGCATTATTTCTGATTTATTTATTTATTTTGCATATATATGTGTGTGGTGTGCATACAGGTGTGTGTTCACATGAGAGTGGGTACACACATGGAGACTTGAGGTTCACCTTGGGTGTCTTTCTCTTCCTTGTCTATGGAAACAGGTACTCACTGAACCCACAGCTCGTGTTGTCTATATAGATAACTTGCTCTAGGTATCCCACCCTTGCCTTCCTTCTGCTGATATTACCAGTTGGCTGACAGTCTCTGGCTTTCTACATGGATTCTGCCTCTTAACTTATCATCTGTTTGTCTATCTGTCTATCTATCTATCTATCTATCTATCTATCTGTCATCTGTCTATTCTTTCCAAAGTCTTTACAATGCAGCTTTTCCTAAGGGATATTTTTTCTGTTTAGGTGTTTGACAATCCCATTTGGTTAACTCTTACGGGAGTGGACATTGCTTCTGGCTGAGTGTTAATCTTATAAGGCTTAGAGGGTTGTATATCAGTGACATGAGATATGACTGCATCTTATTGTTTTAGCAGTTAATAAGTATCCTGCAGTTTCAGTGTTAAGCTTTACAAGCTGCATGTTATGAGGAAGGGGCCATCTTCAAACCCTCTAAGTCTATTAACAACTAAAGCTGCCTATCATTACCACACACTGTACTTCAAACAAATTTATATTAAAATCTAAATAGCAATTAAATAAAGTACTATAATATAATAATTAATGGTAGAAACTCCATGAACTGAAAACTGATAGAAAATCTACCACAAAGGAAACATTTATTTAACAAAAGCAAGATAATTATAACAATACAAGTATATCAAAATGCAGACGGCAAACTGGTAGCATACTCTAAGCACACACATAAGATACTAGAATACAATTCTTAATATTTAAAGCACATCTAGGAAACGAGCAAGCAGGCAACAGGCACCCTAATGCTCCTTCCCTGCTTCAATGAAAGCTGTAGACAAAGAATTTTAAAAATATTTCTGAAAGTGTTTAACTGTCCAGTAAGTTTGGACAAATCTTCTCTGCTTGACAAGTATTTTAATTTTTAATAAGTCAATAATGTAATAAAAATCTCAGCGTACCAATGATTGAAAAGCAATTTTAAAAAAATATTTGGGCTAAGTGGTTGTGGCACATGTCTTTAATCTCAGTGCTCATGGGGCAGAGGCAGCTAGATCTATGAGTTTGAGGACAACCGGGTCTACAGAGAGAGTTCCAGGACAGCCAGTGCTACACAGAGAAACCCTGTCTTGAAAAACCAACCAAACAAACAAAGAAACAAACAAAAAATATTTTGTCAATGGTTCCGAAAAACTGTTTCTACAAAATTATGTTTTAAATTTCTATCAGTCTTTTAAAATGTTTGAGCAGACATCATACCCAAGAACTGTGTTAGCTGGGGTATTTTTGAAGAACAACATCCAAACAATCTTGACTCAATTTAAAAAAAATAAATAAATAAAGTCATAGGTATATCTTAGAGGAAAATATTTTGGTTCACAGTAGGACTGAGTCAGCTCAATCATACGGATACATCAACATGCCTTTCTGTTTCAATTATATGTTTCATGTGTAATAGAAAACATATAATAGGTATAAATAAGTTATTATTTTGCATTATTATATTAAATGCTTTTGTGTGTGTATGTGCTAGAGAGAGATAGCGATAGATAGATAGATAGATAGATAGATAGATAGATAGATAGATAGACAGATAGACAGATAGATAGACAGACAGATAGGTGATAGATGGTGCTCACATATGTGGTGAGAGCGAACTGTAAGGAATGAGACAGAGAAAGAGTAAACCTCGTTTGGTTGTCATCAACTTAACACAAACCTAGACATGCATACTAGGAAGATGAGATCTCATTTGAGGAAATGCCTCCTTCAGACTGACCTATGGAGCATTTTTTTACTTGCCAGTTCACATAAGAGGGCAGCAGATCACTGTGGGCCTTACCATCACTGAACAGATGGGCCCAGGCTGTATAAATAGGCTAGCTGAACAAGCCAAAGGGAGACAGTCAATTAATAACACTCCTCCATAGTCTCTGCGTCAGTTCTTACTTGAGTTCCTGTCCTGACTTCCCTTGCTGATGGATTGTAACCTGTAAGCCAAATAAACCCTTTTCTTTTCCGAATTACATTTGGTCAGCCTGGGCTTTAGAGAAGAGGTAGCCGAGCAACCAGGAAGCAGCATTCCTCCACGGGTCTGCTTCAGTTCCTGCCTTGGCTTTCCTCCACGAAGGGCTCTGACATGGGAGTTGTATGCTGAAATAACCCTTTTCTCCCCAAGTTGCTTTTGGTCACAGTGCTTATCACAGCACAGGAGAATGAACTAGACACACAGTCACACTTGCCACCATCCTTCTCTCTTGCAGACTGAGTACTCTGACATGAGGAGCATTGTTTCCCTTCATGTTTGTTGGGTCTTTTGCATCTGTGGTTTGAATTCTTAATTTAGGTTCAGAATAATTTTAGCCATTGTTTTTCTACATATATTCTTTTTTCTGCCCCATTTTGGCTCTTTTAACTTCTAGGACTTCAGTATATAAATCCCTTCAGTTGAACTTGCAGGTCATTTAGAGTTTTCAGACCGTCATTTGCTCTTTACACTTTTGGTCTCTGTGCCATAGTATATTTTCTGTTGTTATGACTTCAATGTTGTGAATCCTCTCTGTGTAGCACATTATTCACTCTCAATACTCTTGAAAAATGATTTTATTTTATAGATTGTACTTAGTTCTCTTTGTCATTTGTCAAGTTTCCATCTCTCTGAAGATTTTCCCATCTTTTTGACCATCATATGTGTGTTTCTTATTTAATGTATTCTAACAGTTGTTTTAAAGTTTCTGTCTGCTAATTGCAACATCTGTAATTGATTTTGTGACTTTTGCTACAATGTCTTTCTATGCAATAGACCATAAATTTTAGAACACAGCTTCATGACCAGCTGGTTCTGCCCTTCTTCAAGAGACAAAATACCTAATATATATACGCTTTGAGGAGTTGAATAAAAGACCAGACCACCTAAGCACCACAGGTTTACAAGCACAACACCATAAAACAATGCCTATAAATCTACTTACAGCTAAAATCTGAAGTAAGCCCGAAATATAAAGAAGGCCCCAATGGCGCATATATTTTCCACAACTTGAATTACAGGTATGGAAGTCATTTTACTCACACTATTTTAAATTTTTCGTAGTTGATACCAACATGGAAGCAGCTTTTGTCTGGCCATGAACAGTGGGACAAGATGGATTTCTTGAGAGCTAGATTTTTGTAAACTCAAATTTTGAGGGCAGTGGTCATTCTTAGGAATTTTCTAAGACTGTAAATTTCATGGTACTTGTTTCTAGTAGACCATTAATATTAAGACCATATAACAACAATTAGATTCCCCCTACACCTGCCCTGCTCATCTCTCTCTCCACTGGTAAAGTAATACAAAGCAATACAAATCTTCATGGGAAGCCTGTAAATGTTCCAGTCCTGGAAACTAGCAATTTCTTTTAAATCCATTAAGAATATAACCTCATTGACAGGCTTCAGAATCCTACATCAGATAGCAATAGGCAGCCAGCTCAGTGAATTAGTCTCATAAATCTACCAGTGAATTAGAGGTGAAAGATACATTTAAAAAAATGTGTGTGAACTACAGCCAGATGAAAAAACTCAAACATATTTTTCAGGAAACATTACAATTCATGAATATTTGAGCCACAAGTATAAACCTAGGAAATTCAAATAACAAAAATAAGTATATCCTGGCTGTATCTAATAATGACTAAATGGAATAATACCATCAAATTTTATCATTTTATACCACAGACTTTCTATGAATCTTGAAAAATAAGAGGCTGAATTATTTTTGCTTCATTAGAGGAGGGTGTAGTTAATGCTCATAGAATATCAATGATGTAGTTTGTAGCTCTGCATAATTAAAGTCACTCTTACATTAATAAAATAACATGGGAAGAGGCTGCACAATACAAGGCATAAATATGTTGACATATTTGGTCTTATTTTAGGCAAGCTTAATTACAAAGGCCCGGGTGTCTGTTCTACTTACGAAAGTATTGTTTTGTCACTTAGAACTATCAAACCCTACACACATTTGTGATATTAATGAGAAAAAGTAAGCAAATCATAATGGCCCACCATTGAATACTCAGGGCTGTGGTCATCTAGACGGTGAATCCACAAGTAGAAGCATATGCAAACAGAGAAAGTGTTTACACCCCCAGACACTCACTCTCTCACACACACTTACACAAAGGATGACAATGAATTACACCCTGAATGTCTGCAAAACTGACACTCAACAGAAAATGTTGAGGAAATAAATGTATTGCTAATGTTTATCGTTTGTGTCAGAAACAGCAATTGTGATTATGTGAAATCCACAGGACTTACAAATCAGAAAACCCAAATGAGTTCCTCCTCTCCCTGTCCCTTATCAGCAAGCTATTGAACCAGTCACTTAACATCTCTGGGCTTTTACTTTATAAAGCCTGAATTAATAATTCATAAGTCACATATTTAGCATGTAGACTAAGAATTAGTTATTTATAGCCATTTTTGTCTGTCATGCATTATGAATTTAACTAATCCTACTTTCTCCTTCTAGCTAGCAAAAAAGTGAAGATCAGGTAAGTTGATGTATATGAATGCAATTTATATGAATGAAATAAAAATATTGCTATTTCTGTCATTTGTTTGCTCAGAAGTTTGAGCTCTTACTAGTTTTTAATCTAGAATCAGATGTTGGATTGTAATTCATTTCATTTGGAATAGAATTGAAGCATAGAGTTTTACAGAGAGAAGACGAAAATCCACAGTAGACTTGGACAAATTTTTTACCTACCACAACCATTGAGAGAAGAAGAGAACTGTGAAAACCATGGTATAGGCAGCTTTCTGGATGCTAATGCTGGTTGGAGTCTTTAAGCAGAGTACTCTTTAGACAGAGGGACACTTTCTCCATTTGCTTTAGCAGATACTATGCAGGCCTTGTATTTCCACAAATAATGTTCCCAAATACTTCACATTCTATAAAGACTATTTATCATAATTGGTTGCAATATTGCAGGAGATCTTAGATATGTTTGCCCTCCATGAGTAACACACTCACCCAACAGAGGAGACTGATGGCCATTTTCTGCACAAATGCTATCAATTGGAACCATGTCGAGCAATCTCCTACCAGCATAGGATACAGGAACAATTCCTTCACATTACAATCTCAGACACAAGGCACGAGTGACAGAGGTCATAATTTACTCTGCTTTGGAATATCAGGATAGCAAGTGTGAGCCCGAATGTGCAAGGAGTTATAAGGAAATCAGCAGATTTACCAACTAATAACATTTGTTAAAATGTGCCAACTACTAATTAAGTTCATTACAAGCATCATTTATTAACAAACTTGCAAAACTTTATGGAATTCTGAAATACTAATGTTCTCTTCTTTGTGACAGTGATATAGAGCCTGGAATTCCATTAGCCATCATGAACCTATACAAGAAACTATCATGAAAACAATGAACACTTAACAATCAATATAGATGTAAAATAATCATAAACTGGGTCTCAGCCCTCAAGAAGGCCTTCCTGATGCCCACCAAACACTTGCCTCCATGTATAATGTTAAATAATTATGATTTTCACTTTAATGACAACTCAGTGACAGTACAAACAAATAGTGCACTGTTTTGTCTACACAGAAATGAATTCATTTTAATAAATTTTATTATATATGCAAAAATAATCTTCTTATCTTCACTGTAGCTTTACATACACATACATGCATATGTGCATGTGTCAAAATGATATTTAATAAATACAAATAAAACTTAATAATGAGTGACAAAATTAGAAAATTTTTGTAAAACATGGGAACTTCATGATGAAACAAGGTAAAAATTCTAGAATTAAAATCTAGAATTCTAGATATTCTAGGAATTAAAAACATGTATGTAATTTTTTTAGATGAGTTTATGAGCATATTGAGCACAGCAGGGAAAAAAGGATAGCAGGGTCTCGGAGAGAAAAAGGATTAAAGCAAATAGATTTGATTGCAATGACCTGTGAGACAAAATTGAACCATTTAACATATGAGTACATAAAGTCTTGGAAGATAAAATAGAAAAGGAAATATTGGTTTTTAAAATATTGATTATTCAAGACCAAATAGTCATCCCTGAAAACATATATACAAGTGACATTATATGAACTCATAAGTGTATATTTATGTATTATTTATTATATGTATTAAGAATATATATATAATTAATGAAAAAAGACACAAAGTTGAAAGAGAGCAAGGAAGAACATAAGGAAGAGTTTAGAGAAAGGAAAAGGAATGGGGAATAATGTATTTATAATCTCCAAAATTAAAGACATAATTTTGAAAAGAAAATATAATTGAAGAAAACATGTTAACCTGGATGATTACATAGTGAAGGAACTTATGATATGAAAGCCAAATATACATTTACAGAAAGAAATTATGACCTAAAAATGAATTGAACTATGAGAAGTCTAAAGTTCTTTATTCTGAAATTAGACAAAAGTGTAGACTTCTGAAAGGAAACTTAAGAAAGAACACGTTGTAAAACAATAAAGATGCCCTTGGCTAAGGGAAAGTGTAAAAAAAAAAAAGAAAAAAGAAAGAACACACAAATGATAATAGACAAATATGTTGACTTCCTAGACAGTTAATATTTTATTTTTTAATTAAATGTGGTTATTTATTGTACATACAAAAAGAGATAGTATAATATTGTGTCATAGAAGATTATTTATAGGAGAATTCCAATGCCCTGTCTACTAACAGAATAATGAAAAAAAAAAAAACACCTGTAACATAAAATAGAATAAAGCACTAAAAGAGATACTAAAAACACTCAATTAACTTGAACAGAAGAAGGAAAGAGAAAGATTAAGGTGCAATAGAACAAAAAAGCAAAATGACATATACACTATCAAAACAAAAAACATAATAATTGCATTAAACAAAGCATTCTCATATAATTCAGAGAGCATAAAAATACAACACAGAAGGAACCATCAACTGGACATTCTCCTAGATTTTGTAACCTACTACATGAGACTGTCAGAGTTATGAGCACTGAAAATAAATGGGTTACTGAGAGCAATAAACAATAAAGATATAAAATAAAACTACTATAAGGATTAGTTGTAAAAAATTATTCATAAAATAAATACTGGAAAAGAATATTCTGGAAAGCAAATGACAAATTCAAAGTAGGGTAACATGTCATAGTAAAGGAAACTAGTATGCCTTAGAATTAAGAGAGAGACTACTAAGAAAACAGTCCCTGGAGACAAAGGGCTACATAGGTTACAAATGTTTGGGTGATAACTTTAAATTTTATATGGAGTCTGAGCTAAGGCCTCTGTAAAATTTTAAGAAGAAAAGTACTAGGATCTCATTAGAATGTGTGCCAAGTTTTCTATCTTGTTTGGAAATGGATTATGGAGTATGAAGCAGGGAGTCCAAGTAGACCATTGTTGTGATTCAAGCAAGAAACAATGGTTGGCTTAGAGTAAATGAAATATAACAATGTGCTATATAGAGAGGATCAGAGATATGTTGGAGGAAAATCTCCAGAATTGGCTGATGAACTGGAAATAAGTCCATAGAGAAGGTTAAAATAAAAAGAAAGGTCTCAAAGATTTGTCTTGTGACCTAGCAAGTTAGTAGCAAATGTTATAAAACCCAATAATTTCACTATACAATACTGCAATGTTTATTAGTAGGTAAGGATATCAAGGTGAACATGGTTTGAAAAACGGCATTTTGACTGACAGCTTAGGATTGGTGATCAACATTTGGAACTTACGACTACAGCACTGTTTTTTGTTTTTTGTTTGATTTGTTAAAATAATGGAACAAAAGGAAAACAGTAAAGGGAAATATTCAAGAATCAGTGTCTAGATCACTTGACTTTTCCAAATATTTTCATATCTGAGTTCCTGGAGTCCCAAAACAAAACAGCTGGTCCTCTGAGAAAACACTCAAATCATTTGTCTTTGAGAACCTTTGTGGTAAACTCTTCATGGATGCAAACTTAGTCCATGATACCCAGACAAGATGGTTTTCTTTCCATATGCAAGCAACTTCTGTCCTCTTTAGTGCTTTCATTATCATGAGACAGAAAACAGAATCAGAGCATTAAACCTGTACCCAGAACCACATACGGTGGTACTAAATGGATTTTTAATGAAATGGCTTCATCCTGGTGATTCACTTGAGAAAATACTTTGCCATAAAAAAGCATGGCAATTTGGAGCTCTGTAATGACTACCCTAAATATTTTCTAAATAAGTATTTACATGACTCTTTTCCCTTAAAGCTGCCACCTGTTAATTAGTACCTGTCTACCTGTTCTGTCAGAAGCAGCTGTACACCAATGCTAAGTGCAATAAAAACACAGCACATGTCACTTCTGAAGTTTTGTGTCCTCACCTATTTTGGAAGATTGAAGGTTCTTCTGATTAGCCACCTATTACCTTGGAAGTAGTATATTTATTTTTGTTACAGAGAACCTGTCAAGTATTTTAGGCAAGAAAATGTTGATGATTGCACTGGCAGTGGTGAGGTGGTAGTTCTGATGAGGACCTTGGTGATCACATTTAACCCTTATTGGATGACACTAGATTCCAAGCACAGAGATACATCTTGAATTGTATTATTATAGCTCTACAAAATACAAATTTCTCCTATGAAAGATAACAAGAAATAAAAAGAAACTCCATCACTTGTTCGTTAGTAAGGCTAGTACTAAAGTTGTATTCTTATTCAAAGCGTTTATTCTTCACAAAGTGTTATCATATACATATACAAAAAAATCTTGAGAGATTTTTTTAAATCACTGAATGAGTTACATTTAAAAATCGGAATTTTTGCAAGAAAGTAAAGAGATTTTCTAAGTAAAATGTGTGAAAATATCTGGTAGAGAATCAATAATCATAAAAATCTAAAAGATCAAGCTGAATTGAGGAGTTATAAAGCAATGGTGGGTGTTCCAATCATAGGCTCTGAGACCTTACCATACCCAGATTCTGAAGGTGCCAACATAACAGATGAGAAGTGTTGAAGTATTGCACCTAAGTAGTGGTGAACAGACTAAGTAAACAGATACATTTCCTGGCCCCTGTGACGAGCTACGCTCTTGTCCCAGTCAGTAAATGACTTAGGATTATAGATGCTATGTTGTACCTTCTCTGCTTCTTCTCTATTTGTAATGCGTTCTGATACCTGCCAAACAAACTCACTTCTCAGAAATTAGTCCATAGGTTTCCTCCTGCAGAAACTAAAATCAATCATGAGTGTCCTTTAGCTCATATGCTCTCATGGTTTCCTTCTGGTTAAAAAAATTAGATCATCTATAGACAGCATAAAATACAGAGATTATTTAAGCAGAATGCAGGCAATATCATATCCTCCACAGTAATCTCCCTTCACCTTTAAGGATATCAAGTTTCTTCCATGTTCATTGCAGTTTGGTCCCAATCCCTTTCTATTAAATCTTAGAAAACTTTCGTTTTCAATGAGAGGTTATTTATTTTATTTTATTTATTTATTTTAGCTAGTGACAGTACAGTGTCTGGAAATTCTCTTTATCTAGTTGGAAGTTCTTTCTGTGAAGTAAAGCAGAGTCTGGGGCTTGATGGAATCTCACATTTCACCATGGTTTCTGTAGCTCTCCTGACCTCAGCCTGGAATTTTCAGAGTACAGGGCCATGTTCTAGCAAGCACAGCTCAGTTGTTTCCGTTACTTGACACTTTTGAAAGAGGAAAGAATGTTTCCCCCAGAAGACTGGCTCCCAAAGATGCCTGCCAGGCACACTGCTGTACTTGGAGGAATTCTAACCCCTTCACATTTGCTTTCACCCATGTCTCTTTAACTCATCTCTTTATTCACATGTAGGAAGACTGATTGGTTGTTTGGTATTTATTTAGGGGTACCAGACAATGGTTAGTTTTCACTAAACATAAAGTTTTATAAATGCAGATTTCCTGGAGGGTGTTGCTAGAGAAAATATAGCCACAGTATTTGCATTTTGTCACCTCTTTTTAAATTTCTCAATGCAGAGAAATTTTATTATCAATAATTCTTAGATTTGTTTATTTTTTCCTTCATCTCTGAATCAAACAGAGATCATAATTACTAGAACACTTAATGTTCTGCAGGAATTTCTTATGTGCTTCCCTCCCTGGGTCTTCACATGCATAACTTTACTACAGGAAGATATAAACATTTCTTTGGATTTACAAGAACGAAAATATTCAGACCGTAAGAAAAGAAACCCTCATGCCACCTAGGCATGTTCAAGAAGCAAATATATGCCAGACCATCCACCAACACATGAAAAGAGATGGCCATTCCTCTCATTTTAGTACTGAAAATTACTTTCCCAATTCACATGTCCAACATCTGAAACCTAGCTGCCATCACATTAGCCAGATACACAGCACTCTGAACTGAAAGTTTCAACTGCACAGATCTTGTTCGCCAGTAGCTGTGAAGCAGAAACATAGGTGTAGGGTCAATCTAAACACCCTTCTATGGAAGAAATCTACTCTCAAGAGGGGATCAGAGAGCCTGGTTTTGCTAGGAAGGCCCTGTTCTTTATCAAGCAAGTCTGACATCACACCAGGAAACTCGAGAAATGAGCAGGAATATTTTGTTCTTCATGAAAAGAACTACTTCATGTAGCCTTTGACATGCTCTGGGTATGTGTGTGGGTGTTGAATAGGGGAGAACTAATGTCCATTTAACTCCTGGCTTTCCCATTTACCAGCTGTGAAATCACTTAAACACTTCAGCAGCCATTTAAATACTTGACCCTTGGTTGGCTCAGCTATGCAGTGGAGGATGATCATGACTTCATTTTACTTACTCTGAGAGGTTTTTGTAAGGAATAAACTTACTGATGTACAAGAAAGCATGGAGCATTTTATGAAACTGTATGCATTTATTATAATGGCTTAGTCTGATTAATGATTGGGGACCTATTTATGGTATTACCTATAGTACATCACTGTATCCTCATAGCTTTGATGTGGGTACTGATATTATTTTCATTTTACATTTAAATATTTTCAACAAACTTGGAGTAGAACATGAATGAAGTAGAATTTGAAGCCTATTAGCCAAATACAGAAAGTTAAGTTTTGATATCTAGATAAAAAATGGCCAATTAACTGATACCTGTCTATAGCGAGGTAAGTTCAGAATCTGACCACAAGCATTTAAATACTTTACAGGTTTTGAGATTGTCTCAACATCCAAGGATATCATCATTGTGCAGCAGTTTGTGTTTGTTATATGTTAGGAAATATTAGTCTACAGTCAATTGGAAAGGCCCCGTTTTAAATCACTAAACTATGTTTGTAATAGATTTTGTTGAAATTTTATGAATATTTATAAGGCAGCCTTGATAAAAGAATTAGAAGTGAGATTTTATAAATTGTTCTATCTTATTTACAATAAAGGATATGCTTTTGAATACTATGAAAATAAATAAAATCCACAAAACTCCAATTGGGACAAGAAATCATTTCTTCTAGGCAGATTTCTCATCTTCTTTTACTCTTTACTCCCTGTCTAGAATTTAGACAGTTTACCAACACAGTAGTAGTTCATCTACCAAACACATACTCAATAATGTATTAACAGTATGGAAGCATCACATGGGAATTTGATCTCTAAAAGAAGAATGATTTATATTGGAAAATGTAGCAAATATTCCCCAAATATAAAAACTCAGAGAATAAACACTTATTCCTGGAAAGTTTGCAGTTAATCATTGCTAGGACCAGTGGAAAGCATTTTACTGCATGTGAGATGCTGAAACAAGGCATGAGATTCCACTGAAACTCCTCTTTTTCCCTACCCTGCCCCCTTGTTTGGCCATTTTTCCATTTTCATTTAAATCTTGTGTGTCAATCAAGCTCAGTTCATTTTCTCAAATATTGGCAATTCATTACTTTTCCCTTTGAAACTTTTACAGTGTTTCACCCCCAAGTTTGATCTCAAAGGAAGGGCTACTGATAAGTAAAACAGTCCAGAAAGTCATTTTAAATATCCTCTCTGAGGTACACTTGGAAGTCTTAGGGAGAGCTTGCATAAAAATCAGATTTAATCGGAAATTGAACTCACAAACACATGTTTGATAAGAAATAAAAAATGATATTGGTAAGGAGAACAAAGGAGTATGTAAGCTTCTTGGAATAAATATAAATATTAAAACTTAAGAAGTAAGTTACCTTTGGAAATTTCAATCTGAAGATAAATATCCCTTTACAGGATACAGAAACTTAATGCAGACTGATTATATGAAATATCAAGGTTCAGTTTACTTTCTTTGAAAAAATATACAGTCTCAATTTAGCACAACAATCCAGACAGCAGCTTGGAATTTCAGAAGTAGCAAATCCCACCCCCAAGTACTCCATTGACTCATTAGAGGACTCTCAAGTTTTCACTATCCTCTTGCTCTCTCAATTTCTTAATTATTAGATACATATGCTGGAAGTGACAAACTTATTTTGCACTTTCCTTAATCAAAACTGGAAAAAAAAGGGTGTAAAATATTTGAAAATTGCTCTATAAGGTCTGTGTGTTAATTGAATTGTAAGATACATTAAACATGAGATGGTATAATTAATAATAATTAGGACAGAATTATTGGGAAATGTTCAATGTTGTGTATGTAGATGTCAGCATTTACCATTGCTTTTATTTTCATCATTACTATCAATATAAAAATCATGAGTGGTAAATCACTATAAATCCTATGTAGAAAGGTGTTACTCTTTAAATAGGCATTGGGTGATGGAATCCAGACTGGGGAAATGGAGCTGTAGCATCAGAGAACTGCTCGCTAACCAAAGAACTGAAGCAAATCACTTCAATAAAGCAAGAATTGCCACACCCAGTGACAAGTGCAGGATACCTAATGAAGTTAGTGTTTCAGAAACAATTGTTTTAAGACAAGAATGTCTCACCAATGCAAGACTTCAACTTCGTCAATCCATTCAGGGCCATCCTTACCGTGAGATTTTAGATGACTGCCACTATGCACACTCACAATCAACCCTGCAGTATTTCAAATGTACTCAGACCAAAAAACGTATTCAGGCATTTATGGCACATCTGAAATCCAAATTTAAAGGAGTGTCCTATATTTCACCTGTCAACCCTGCATGATGGTGGGAATTCTTAAGGACATCTACAAGCATGTGTCTTCTTTCTATAGGACCAAGGTCAGCAAGTTTTCATTCATTGGTATGCTTGGAGTTTCTGTTTCTTAACCAGGTCAAGAATAACAAGAAGAGCTGAGTTTGGAATAGATCAGACAGTGAGATGACATAGGAGCTCAGTCTTGCGTGTGACCACCAATTTATCTGGCCATTACAACTTTCTAAGATTATTGGTTGCTGCTGCTTTTCCACTATCTAAATCTCAAACAAGTGTATACAGAGGATGAGATTTTTGAACTGTGTCATCTCAGTATAATTGAACTAGAACAAGACAAATCATTTCAAAGATGGTGAGATGATGGAGTGGTGACAATGAAAATGATGGTGGTGATGACGATGATAATGATTGAAAAGTGAATAATGGCATTTTCTCAAGGGAACTAACTTTTGATGACATGTCTAGGAGATATCAACTGAGTTATTATTAATACTGCATATCATCAGTATCCTTTTGAACCAGAATGTGGTGAGGTTCAAGTGATGGGATATACTTGATTCATATTATACCCAAAGCCAGAAGATTCTCACACACAGCCCAAGAATCATCTTGAGGATACCCATAGGCTTCTAAAGTATTTCCATCTGTTTGCAAGCACAGCCTTGACAATGGAGTATGGCCAGGCTATTTTGAAAGCACGTGTAAACACTGAAGTTCACATGCATGTGTCTGAAGTAAAAGCAACAAAATTAATTTTCCAATATATTGCAATCTATGGCAATCCTTCAGATGGCATATGGCAAATATCGCATAGACTGATGCGATATTTGAGTGCTGAGATGCGTAAATGTCCTGTTAAATATATGGACTGGAAAAATAATTGATCTCACATAATACCCGAATTGGGAGGCTGAAGCAGGATTGCTGTGAGTTCAAGACTAGCAGGGGTTCCTTAATTAATAACATGCTATCCAGGGCTACATAGTAAGGCCTTGCTCCAAAATAATACATGGACCTGAAAACGTTATGTTAACATATTTATCTTGGTGTAGAAATACTGAGATTAAAAGATAACTGTGTTTGCAAGGTAAGTTAACAATTTGAGGCAAACTATTCACTACCTGATTGTTTTATTAAATCATTTGACCAATTATACACACCACAGCCATGTAGGACTATCAAATCTTCTATACCCACAGTTAAACCCATGCTGAGAATCAATACTGAAAATAAATATTAGAACATGCTGTTTCCATTTCTTATTTTGATAGTAACTCCACATGTTCATATGTGTATATATGTTTATATCTGTGAGGAATTTGTTATATTTTCCATTTCTTTTCAGTGAACTGGTTTTGTTTTTGTTTATCCTAGTAACTTTGTCCAAGATTTATGTCTATCTGCATTTTTTTGTGGCATAGTTTTTCTTCTGTAGATCCTTGCAGTCAAATCTGTTACTTTTTGATATTTGTTTCAGCCTGCTATACCATGTACAAAGTACTTCTCTACACCAGTATTTTTTTAAAAGAAAAATATTTCATGTGCATTAGTATTTTACCTGCATGTATATCAGTATGAAGGTACCAGATCCCCTGGAACTGAGGTTACAGGCAGTTGTGAGCTGCCATGTGGGTGCTGGGAATTGAACCCGGGTCTTCTGAAAGAGCACCCTAACTGCTGAGACATCTTTCCAGTCCCATCTGTACAAGTATTTTTAAAAGGCATATTTATGTTTTCTACTTTTTAAAGATGTGCATTTTATCCTCAAGTCTTTAGTTCATTTAGCAAGTATGATGAAGAAAAAAGTATAGCAGTATATTAATTTTTCTCAAATAATATTCTAATTATGGTAATATTCCTTTTGGCTGTACTTCTTTATTCTGACTTGAAATATCACCTTTATCATGTGAAATATTATACAGTTAATCATGGTCTTCGCACCTGGTTGAGAATGTGATCCCTGAAGTCAGACTACAAGGATGTTACAGACACAAGTTATGACCTTAAGCAATTTATTTCACTACCTTTTGTCTAAGTTTTCTAACCTGAAAAATTGGAATCACGTGAGAGTGAAAATTACAAAGATGAATTAACACATGCAAAGCTCAAAGAATAGCATCTGGCATGTAGCAAAAACTCAGCTCATGATAACCATTGCTTTATAATGGGATGTGAAGTGAACCAACACCATTTCAGAGGAGCCATTTTGGGCATAAGGTCACTTTGGAGAATGCCTTAAAGTTAGTTAACTAATGGAAGCATAATTCTGCATGTGTTGTGAAGTTACTCCTGGAGGGCTTGCTTTGTTTCTATTGTTGGAGGAATATAGTAGACATTACTGAAGATGCAGCCATAAGAAAATATGCTTCAAAGAAGAGGGAACACGCTGCCCTGAGCAATGCTGCTGAGGTGAAGAGTAAAGAATTCAAATGTTGGAACAGTAAACAAAAAATAATTCTTAATTCTGACAAAAAAAATTAATAGATGAAGGCGGGATGATTATAGTGGGTTGAAATCTAAAAGGTAGTGTTTATTAATGACATTTCATTAATAAAACAGAAACATGACTTAATAGAGATTTTATGTAAAAGACTTCATAATTGGATGCTAACTCATAATTTTCAATATGAACACATATTTTAATGGAAATTATTGTCAGACTAATTCCCTTCATACCACTAAATCCAAATGTAACTTCATTATATTTCGTAGCCACTCCCTAGCTACATGACCTTGCATGCGCTATTGCAACAGTCAGGCAAAAGGCTTAGTCACCCCAGAGCCTTGTGTTCTATGTAATCCATGCACCATGTGGTCACATAATCTGCACACAGCGTGATCATGTAATCTATGAGCATGTGTGGCATAGCTACATAAGCCCATATGTACATGCATGGGGGGACCTATAAAAGCAGATTCCACCCATTTCACTCTCTCTTCCACACTATTGTTTCTAGAAGGCCTGTTGCACATTCCCCCTTCCCCTCTCCTAATAAAATTCTTGTAGTGGGTTTCGTTGTATCTCATGTTCTCTCTCGCCTGGTAAACAGCGCCGCAAATAAATAGCATTAGTTCCATGACAAAGCAGGCCCTGCCGCACCCTGCGCCCGGATCCTGAACCGAGGTTGGCTTCTACAACTGCCCACTTTCCATTTGCTCGACCACCAGATCACTCTGCACAACACTGGCTGCTTCGATTGGTGAGTTTTCACTTTACCAGCCAGCACAAATAGTTCCCAGGACCCGTGAAAACTACCGTTGATCATGTGGCATCCTGGTGTCCTTGGGACTGGGGGTACACTCATCCACAGTCTTTATTGGCTACACCCTCAGCCATTACCCACGACCTCGTTCTGAGATATCATTCTGATTCGCGTCTCTCATGTTGGACCCTCGTTCTCAGGCTATACAAAAGAGTGGCCCTCACTCTTTTGCTTGACAAAGCACTGAGTGACTTGTGCCACTCATCAATCCTGGTTTGATCTTAGGGAACCCTGAGATATTTTGGCCATTGGTTCTCATTTATTTATTTATTTTTCTCTCTGCAGCAGCCATGGGAAACAAGGCTTCCAATATCATCAGACCCACATATCTGGGATGCCTTTTGGAAACCCTCAAACCTCTCAGCTTAATGCCTTACTTAAAGATTTCTAAGCTTATCTGCCTGTGCACTAAAAAATGGCCTAAGTATCCCGTTAGGTAACAATTAAAAATGGCCATCTAATGGTTCGTTGGACCCCAATATTTTATGGGAATTATCTAACTTCTGTCAGCGAGTGGGCAATGGAAAGGGTTACCCTATATCCAAGCTTTCTTCTGTCTCAGCTCCAAACCCTCTCTCTTTGATTCCTAGTCACCTGCCCACGTGCTCCTAGCCATGCAACCCAAACCTGAGGAATCTCTTACTACTGCCTTAGACCCTGTTAATGAACCCCTGCCTTTCTGACTCCCCGCCTTTCTGAACTCCTGCTCTTTCTCCTCCAGTGACTGCTCCTGTGGCTCCCCCAGCTCCTCCCTCCTCTCAGGCAGCCCCTTCTTCCTCTCCGATATCAGGCCACTCCAAATGCCCAACTCTGGCTCCCACCGTCGCTCCTTCTGTCACGTGTTCTCAAGCTGCTAAGGAACCCCACCCCAGTCAGGCCAGCCCAGCGGCTATTCTCCCTTTGCAAGAGGTAGCCGGGGTAGACGGATTGGTTAGGGCACATGTCCCTTTCTCACTGGCAGAACTTTTTCAGATAGAGAAAAAAAACTGGGTTCTTACACGTCTAATTCTATTTCCTTTATTAAACAATTCCAATATATTACCCAATCTTATAGTCTCACTTTTCATAATCTATACATAATCCTTGCTAATAACCTACTTCCTAAGGAACACAGACAAGTCTGGGAACAGGCTAGGATACATGCAGACAAGGTCCACCAAACTAGTGCAGCCCACCCTCCCTTCGGAGTGGAAGCAGTTCCTGATCAGGACCCACGATGGGATTATAATATCCCAGGTGGCTCTCTAGCTAGGGATTGCTGCCCTCAACCCAGTAAACTATGAAAAGCTAAAGAACATAATTCAGGATAAGGAAGAGAACCCATGTCTATTTCTAGAATGACTTACAAAGGATGTCTTACAATATACTAATCTAGATCCTGAGAATGCAGAGGGCAGACAGCTCCTTATGACCCATTTCATCTTGCAGAGCTTCCCCAGTATTAGGGTCAAACTTCAGCATCTGGAGAGAGGGCCCTGACCACACAGGCAGAAGCCTTGGTGCTGGCTTTTAAGGTGCACCATGGGAGAGATGGCAGAGCCCATAGACATGACTGCCAAATGCTGGCACAATCTCTCCTACTGGCTGCCCCAGGGCCCCCAGGTCCCTGTTTTAAATGTGGTAAAGAAAGTCACTGGGCTTGTACCTGCCCTGTCCTATGTGGGCCTCCTGGGCCTTGTCCTAAATGCCACCAAGAGGGAAACTGGTCAGCTGACAGCCCCCGTGCACCTCACGGCATGGGGACATCAAACAAAGACCACCCTTCACCTGATCTCCTAGGCTTCACGGTGGATGATTGAAGACGCCCAGGTTCTGACCTGAAAACAGTCATCTCCCACAGGGAACATAGGGTAGCTGTACAGCATCAGGGCAATCCATTTCCTTCCTTTGGGACACCAGGGCCACTTACTCAGTCATAAGGGAGTTTTGGGGTCCCACCTCTCCTTCTCATCTCCCTATTGTTGGGGTTGGGGGACAGCCTTACATACCTCATCAGACCCCATCACTTAATTATATTTACAGGGGTATCCCTCTTACCCACACCTACCCTGTTCCCCTAATGAGAAGAGATTTTTTTAGCTAAGGTAGGAGCTTCCATTTCATTTGCTCCCCCTATTTGCCTGACCCGAGACTTTCCAGAAGCTCCTCTCCTCCTCCTGCTAGCCACCCAGCCCACTAGTTCTAACATGTCATTTCTCTTGCCAGCCTCTCAGGTGGACTCCAAAGTCTGGGACACCCAGAACCCTTCTGTTGCTAATCATCATTTCCCTATTGTTATCCAGTTGCAGGACCCTACACAGTACCTCACCCAAGCTCAGTGCCCTCTCTCACTCCAGAGCCTTAGGAGACTTAAACCTATCATTCTGACCTTCTCAGAAAAAAGCTACTTCACCCAACTTCTTCTCCTTTTAACACCCCGACTCTTGCAGTTAAGAAATCTAATGGAACCTACCTCCTGGTTCAAGACCTCTGGCTCATTAATTCTGCAGTGGTCCCCCTCCATCCTGTGGTGCCTAACCCTTACACACTTCTTTCCACTATCCCTTCAGGAATCTCCCATTTCTCAGTTCTAGACTTCAGGGATGCTTTCTTTTCTATTCCTCTTAGCCCTCAGTCTCAAAATATCTTTGCCTTCACCTGGGCTGACCCTGACACTCACCAGTCTATGCAGCTGACCTGGACTGTCTTGCCACAGGGATTCAGGGACAGTTCACATCTATTTGGTCAAGCCCTAGCCTCTGACTTGCTCTCTTTGTCCCTCTCTGACTCTAAACTCATACAGTAAGTACATGACATTCTACTCTGTGGCCTGTCGTTACAACTGAGCCAAACTAACACCTCTGCTCTCCTAAATTTCTTATCCAGCTGGGGTTATAGGGTCTCACCTCCAAGGTCCATCTGTCCAATCTTCAGGTCACATATTTGGGTAACCTTTACCCCAATCCACAAGATTATTATTGTAGATAGAAAACATCTAATCCAGTCTCTTGCAGTCTCCTTTACTAAACAGGAGATTCTGTCCTTTCTGGGAATAGCTGGCTTCTTATGGTCCTGGGTTTCATATTTTTCTGTCATTGCTCGCCCCTTATATGAGGCAGCTCTGGGCTCCCTGCATGAACCCCTCCCTCACCTTGTTACTAAACCCTTCCAGAAGCTCCAACAGGCTCTCCTCCAGGCCCCAGCACTTCATCTCCTAGACTTAACCTGTCCCTTCTCCTTCTATGTAACAGAAAGAGAGGGATATGCCCTTGGGACCCTAGGACACCAGCTGGATCCTCCTTTGCACCCATACCATACCTGTCAAAAAAAAAACTAGACCTCACTACTTAGGGATGGGCACCTTGCATACGAGCTTTAGCAGCTACTGAGCTCCTTATTCATGAATCAAAGAAACTAACCTTTGGGTCACCCACCACTCTTTTCTCCCACCATAACCAGTCCCCAGCTCCTAACTTATAACGGCTTACAAACTTTCCCTCCTTCCCAAGTTCTTTCTCTCCAAGTGGTAATATTTCAAGCCTCCTTTTTCAACCTAATGCTGACTATTCTCCATCTCATTCCTGCACTGAACCCTAGAGGAACTATTACCCCATCCTTCACAATACAGGAGATCACATTGCCTCAGGCCACTTATACCTGGTATACAGATGGCAGCTTCTTTTTACATGAGGGGACCCATAAAGCAGGCTATGCCATAGTGTCAGATACTGGGGTGGTAGAAGCACAGGCATTACCCGCACATACCACTAACGAAAAGGCTGAGCTAATAGCTCTCACCCGTGCCTTCCAAGTTGCACAGGAGCAATCCTTAAAATGTTTTTACAGACTCCAAATATGCTTTTCATATCTTCCTTTCCCATGCTTATATCTGGAAAGAGCACAGGCTCCTTACAGCAAAGGGAGGATCCATATCTAACTCAGGCCAAATAATGGCCATGCTAAAAGCCTCCCAACTTCCCCAAGGCTATAGGAATTATTCACTGCCAGTCTCATCAGACCAACAGCTCCATCATCTCTAAGGGAAATAACTAGGCTGACCAGGTAGCCAGGAGAGCAGCCCCCCAGGGCCCAGACCAACCCCACCCACCACAGGGAATCTATACGGTACAACACACATTCTCACAGCCTCTGACACTAGGCAAATTCTGTCCTATCTACACCAGCTCTTTCACCCTAATAGTCAGGCTCTGTCTCAGTTTGTCAAAGCCCACCTACAGCCCACCTCTGAGGACTTACGGTTCTTAAGAACTATTACTGCTTCTTGTAAAATTTGACAAAAGTCAGATCCTAGTTCCAAATATCGGAGCCAACCTTTTCCCACCCACCAGGCCAGGGACTGACTGGCAGCTCAGTTTTACCCATATGCCCACTATAAGATGAATTAAATATCTTCTCGTGATCATGGACTCTTTTTTGAGCTGGGTGGAGGCATTTCCTGTTTCTAATAAGGAGGCTCAGACAGTCGCTGACCTCCTCCTCAGGGAAATCATGCCCCAGTTTGGAATCCCTCCCTCTCTTCAGTCTGATAATGGCCCAGAGTTCACCCCCCAGATTTCCCAGACCCTATCTGAAGCTCTTAACATTCTTTTGCATTTCCATATACCTTACCGTCCTCAATCCTCAGGGAAGGTGGAATGTACCAACCACTCTTTAAAAAACATTCTTATTAAGATGTCACAGGAACTTCACCTTGACTGGGTGAAATTATTGCCTCTAGCTCTTTTCAGGCTCTGGACCCTTCCCAAGCAACCCCTTTTAATCATGCCATTTGAAGACATGTATGGGAGCCTGGTTCTAACCTGGGGCCTCCTATCCAAACCATTGCCTCTCTCTGACCACCTGCTCACCCCCTTGCTCTACCACCTCCATTCTCTACTATGGAATTTTGCTGACCATTCCTTATTCCAGCCATGTGACAGCCCCTGCCTACTGCCAATCCACAGTGGGGATCAGGTCCTTCTTTCCCCTCCAGTCCAGCACCCTCATCCCTTTCCCCTCAATGGCAGGGACCCTTCAAAGCAGTTCTTGTAAACCCCACAGCTGCTAAGCTTGAGGTCTTTTCCCTCTGGATTCACTTTTCTCACCTGAAGCCTTTTACCCCACCCCCAACCCAGGGGAATTCCTCCTCATACACAGTGACACAAACAGGGCCTTGCTCTCTTAAGTTCTGAAGGACACCAAGATCAACCACCTTGTCTCCAATTCCAGAAGAATGAGTTTCATCCCACAACTGTACTCAATCCGCCTGGACTGGGAACACCATATGTTTTTTCCTTCCTGATTCCTCCTCCATGTTCTCCTGTCTCTACCAACCATGTTCTGCTTCATCAGTTTCCCTCTGTGTCTCTAATAACCTATTCAAATTTTTAATTAACTACTCAGCTAACTGTTACAGGACCATCATCAGTCATAGAGCTGGAGGCTCAAGGGCCAATAAATATACCCAGGCAGTAAGAAACAGTAACACTTCAGAGGTATTCATACCCCTAGACTCAAAAGGGTCTGGACTCTGCAAAAAAACAAAACAAAACAACAAAAAAAAAACCAAAAAACAAAAAAACAGACTTTACTATAACATAACAATTTATTATTATTAAATACCCTCAGCACTCAATCACCTGTGTCTCCTGGATACTGAAATAATAAAAGAAAACAAATGCCTTAAGGTTTGTCTCAGATAAAGATAAAAGCCTAATTGATAATAATTTAAAAAGCATATTCCAGATTTCTCCCTTCCTCTCTCTCTCTGTCTCTCTCTGTCTCTCTTTGTCTCTCTGTCTCTGTCTCTGTCTCTCTCTCTCTCTCTCTCTGTCTAACACTAACCAATAAAATTCTGATAGCAGAGTATTAAACACTATAATATCATGGCTACCAGCTCAAGATCTTAAATTGCCTTTGGTTGCTCTTAATATGCTTAAAATTTGTCTCCTTCATAAACTTAAAAATTCTTCTGAGCTCCAGAGCTGGCTTGGACCCACCCGGATAGGTCAGATCCACTTTAGATAAGCATCATTCAAACCTTCCTGGTCCCAAGAACCCCTGTCCCTCACCCTGGGATCCCTCAGGGGCCCCTCACCCCTCATCTCATCTCCCCTTTCCCCCCAAGGTAAATTTTTTTTTCTAAACTTCTTCTGCCTAGCCAGCACCTGTCAGATCCAAACAGATCCAAGCAGAGATGGATGATTTCACATGACAAAAAGCAGTGGGGAAGACAATTCAGCTACCTCAAAATATCCAGCTACCTCAAGAAAAGCACCCGTCCCCACCCCCAAAAATTAACCGATGCCCGCCAAGTCAGTTGGAAGCAGTTCTGGGAGATACAGCACCCCCATTCCCATTAACCTGCCACTACTAACCCCCTTATCTTGTAATAACAAAAAGGGTGGAATGTTATAATCTGTAGCCACTCTCTAGCTAGTTACATGACCTCCCATGCACTGTCCCAGCAGTCAGGCGAAAGTCTAAGTCACCCCAGGGCCTTAAGTCCTAAGTAATCCGTGCACCACGTGGTCACATAATCTGCATGTAGCATGATCATGTAATCTATGCACATGGATTGTGTAGCTATGTAAGCCCATAGGCACGAGGGGACCTATAAAAACAGTCCCTGCTCTCTCTTCCACACTGTTTATTTCTAGTAGGCCTGTTGCACATCTCCCCCTTTCCCTCCCCCAATAAAACTCTTGTAGTGGGTTTCATTGCACCTCATGTGCTCTCTCGTCTGGTAAATAGCACCGCAAATAAATAACAAAGTTAGTTACAGTTCCTACAAGGATTACATCCGTTAATTTTTTTATAGTAGGTATGTATCATAGCACAATAACATGCTTAAATATTAAACTTTCCCCTATAGTAGTAAGCAACATGGATGATATTTGGTTCGTTCTCATCATCTATGACTAGATCATAATAGATACTGATTAAAACTAAAATATATTTAATAATATTCATTAATTGGGCTAGAGAATGCATATTACTACTGTGGGAGACTGGTTCGTTTTCCAGCACCTACATGGCATTTCCTAGCTGCCTGTAGATACCCTGTCCCAGGGATATCTAACACCTTCTTCTGGCATCTGCATGCGATACACAAAAATTCAGGCAGATACGGGTAAAACTAAAAAATAAATACATAAATAAATCTTTACCCAAAACATCATTATTATCATCACGTGTCACAACTATTTTAATTTTATGCATGGGCATAATTTATATTAGCTCTTCCTGCTATAAACTATACTAGTTGCCATAATTTGAGCACTTACTTTGGAATTCAATCCTGCCATAAAACTGAATTCTTTTTTAGGAAATCTATTTTTACCCTGGGCTTTTTTGTTAGTAGTTTTCTATTTCTCTAAAGACCTCATTCACAGTAATTGCTTTGTTCTTTTCCAATTCTAGTTTTACATAGCATTCTTGTTTTAAATCCATGTCAAATAAGTGAGCTCACATTTCTTAATTCCAACTTTGGTGCATTTTTACTTTTTGAGTAAACTTTATTGAAATATAATGAAGCATATTTAGTCTTATAAGAATATAGGGACAGAATATAGTCCCTGCCCAGGCGTGCAACCTACTGAGACAGTGTGAGACTACAGCTAACAGAATTCCAGGATTTCTCACTCGAGAAGAAAGAGGTCTTTGGTAGGACACATCCTGCTCCCTACCCTGTTCTCTGCCTCACGCCTGGAAATCAGAAAGCCTGGCTGCTGGTTCTTGCCGTGGAACCTGGCTCATTTTCTGAAGGCCGTGAGAACAGACTCCCACTTCCACCAAGCAGTCTCTGACTCCTCTCCCTGAGTGTCTCACCAGGTCATCTCTGTAGCAAGGACTTGAATTCCTCCCACCTTCTCTACCACGTGTTTGCCCTTCTCTCTGACTGCCCTGGCTTTACTCTTCTTATAACCCCCTACTCACCAGTAATCTGTCTCTGAGCTTTTTGAAGCCCTCATCCAAAACACTGAGCTAAATTAAAGTTTGATGAGCATATAACCATGTATTTACCCTCAAAAGCTGGGAATAAAGCATTTCTACCATTCAGAAAAGCACCAGTATTCTGCCTTGAAACCGTTCATCTCCACCTCTGCTCAACACAGCACTGGTTTACTTCATCCCTTTAATGAAAAATCACAGATAAAATGAACCATATGGAACCAGGTGGCACCGATTCAGAAAAAAGAATGTGTTTTGGTGATTCACCCATATATATAATTGTATATATTGATGATTGATTACTTTTTATTGGTGAATAGCATCTTTCTAACTATTCACTATAACAGTGGTTCTTAATCTTCCTAATGCTTCTACTCTCTAATATGATTTTTTGTGTTGTGGTGACTGCCAACCATAAAATTATTTTCATTGCTACTTCATAACTGTAATTTTGTTAATGTTATGAATCATAATGAAAATATCTTATATGCAGGATATCTATATTCTACTGCTGTGAAAGGGTGATTAAACCCCCAAATGTGTCATGACCCACAGGTTGAGTACCACTGCACTATAATGTATTTATACATTCATTAGATGCTAGATATCTGTGTTAATTATCAGAGGTGTTAGTTTCCTATTGCTATTATAACAGAAAGGAACACTGTAGGAAATTAAAATAGCACAGACTTGTTATTGGAAAATTCTGGAGATCAGAAGTCCAACACACTATGTCCTACAGACCTAACACCACGATGCTGCATTTTCCAGTCTCTAGAGTCTGTTTAATATCATTGTATACTGGTCATCATTCCCCAGAGGTGAAGTTTCCATCACAGCTTCTCATCTCTGGCTTTCCCACCTCCCTTTTACACCTATAAAGCCGTACTTAAGTTAGTCTAACCCAGACTATCTTAGGCAATCTCAGAGGGTTGATTCCATCACATCTATGAAGCCTGTCTATCCAAGTAATCTGACCATTCAGAGGTTTTGGGAATGAAGACAAGAAAACTTTGGTGGAGTCATTTTTTCTCCCCTTATACAAGCTAAATAATATTAAAAATGAAATTGTGAGCATTCATGAAAAACATTTTTTAATATACATTTAACTTTTTTATTTAGCCCAGCTGTTGAATAAGATGGTAAATGTATATTTAGTGTAATACGGAAAAGACCGACAGCTTTCTGAACTGACTGTGCCATGTCATGCCCTGAATGACATTGCAAGATAATTTACTTGCTTCATGTCTTGTCAATACTTAGTGTTGTCAAGCCTTCACATTTTTATTTGGTACATAGAAAATATATCACAATTGTAGATTTAATTTGCATTTATTTCCATGATGACTAGCAAGCAGAATAATCTTTTTATGTAACTAATCACACATACAACTTATACAGTAAAGTAAATATATGTTCAAATTCTCACCCATTACAATTGCCTTTTCCATTTTGTATTGTGTACATGTGAGTAAGTTCCCACAATGACATGCTCAATATTGTCTGGAAGTCATTGGTTTTCCTTTTTATTTTCTTAAGTAGGTATCTTTTCTATGAATATAAATGCATATATTTGATGTAATTCAATCATTACATTTAGGCCTGTGGTGCATTTTGAGTTATTTTTCAGAAATGGACTGAGATAAAGGTCAAAATTCATTTCTCTCTGTGGGAAAATTGAGTTCTCTGCATGTCTTATGTGGCTTGGTCCTGGAAACTTGCCTGTGGAAGTGAGAGAATGAAGAAAGAACAGACATACCAACACCTATACAGAAAAGCTAGGGTCAGCTGGGCTTTGCACACGCTGATAGAGTGCCACCAACTACTCAATAACTTGGAACTTCAGCACAGGGATGGGGTTGGGGGTAGCTAGTCTCAGTAGGAGGGTTTTGTAGGGGAGTGGTCTCAAGTTTCCCTCTTGGGGAAGTGGGAAATTTAGTTGTTAGTTTTTGTACACACTGCTCAATCAGTGGTAAACACTCCTATTTGCTAACACCATCAACAATACACAATTGTTGGGCCACTCAGAAGAGAATGTAAGGATGTGTTCTCCTATGCCTCAGTAATTACTTAAAATCTGTTGCTTCTTATTATTTTCCAAAAGATTTCATACCCTTTTGCTTTAATCATGAACAGCATGGCCTTGCATCTCTCAAGTTGGTGTTCTTAATGCTTTGATCCCTGTCTTCCTGGCATGGAGTCTTCCTTCTTCTTCAGAGACCTCTCCTCACAGCAGATCACTTTGTCCTGTGTAGAGAAAGGTCTGCTGCCTTCCCATTTGCAAACAGTGCTCTGCACTTTGGTTCTTATCTCTGTTGATTTATCTGTAGTCTCTCATTTTGACAGAATATATTTCTAGGTAGTTGGTCAATGAGATTTGGGAAGCATGGTTCCTCATGGGGAGTGGGAGCTGATGTCTCTCCCTCCCTTCTTCTTAGGGAGTAAAGAATGCTCTACTTTCCTTTCTGTTACGATAATAAGCACTTGTG
Organism: Peromyscus eremicus; assembly: GCF_949786415.1. NCBI lineage: Eukaryota > Metazoa > Chordata > Mammalia > Rodentia > Cricetidae > Peromyscus > Peromyscus eremicus. Next base: position 118,121,875 of record NC_081421.1, on the reverse strand, counting down.
TCAAAAGTAAGTTGGAGAAGAGAGGGCTTAATTGACTTACACTTTTGGGTCACAATCTATCATTGAGAGAAGGCAGGGCAGAAACTCAACACAGGAACCTTAAGGCAGAAACCATGGAGGACTGCTGCTTGCTGGAAAGATGTCTCCCTCACAAGTTCATTCATAGATTCAGGATTAGCTGACTTTCTTCTGTAGCCCATCCAGGACCACCTGCCTAGGGTTGTGCTGCCCATAGTGTGCTTGGCCTACTTCATCAATTAATAATCAAGATAATCTCAATACACAATGCACACAGGCTAAATCTGATCTAAGCAATTCCTAAAAGGGGGCTTTCCTCTCAGAGGACTCTAGGCTCTATCAAATTGACAGAGCTAAGGAGAACAGTGAGTTTCTTTCATATTGCTTATTTTTCTTTTCCTTTTTAATTTCATGATGTTGCAAATTAGAAGATTTTAACTTGTAGCTGGGTATGTCCAATAACTTAAAGAGTAATTATTGGATGCAACTTCAGGAAGCACTCCATAGATGAGTGAACATGGCTGCTGAGCACTCCAGATATGCACCTGTGTCTGCTGAAAAATATATAACACTGGTATGGGGATGGGAACTACAGAAGTCACTTAAAGAATGATACAATTGTGAGAATGGGAACCACACACTAAAGTAACAAAACAAAACAAGATAAAATAAAATGTTAAAAGAAAGAGGGTATCCTTATGCCTGTTGATACCACAAACCATCTGACCAGCCCTTTTCCATTGCATTCACAAATATGAGAACCACTACTTGTAACATAGTTTAGATGGGAAAGAATACTACTAGCTCGTTTATTTAGCATAATTTTTTGGAGGGATGGTTGTTGCTTGTTGTAGTGCAAAGCATAGAATTCTTGACCTCATAAGTGCTCCATAAGTTTGCTACCACTTGTAACAGGAGTCTTAAAGAGTCTTATTAATAAAATCAAACCTGAGCCAGGTATCGGGGTGAACACTGGAAGATCAGAGAGACAGAACAAGCCACAGCTACCTCACCTCGCCGGATCCTCTGCTGGTCTTGTTTCCTCAGACTGGAGGCTTCTGTGTCCTCATCCTAATGGCTCTCAGCTGAACTGCTGCTCACAAGCCTGAATGCTTAACCAGCCAAAAGCTTCTAGTTTCTGGTCCTCACGCCTTTTTTACCTTTCTGCTTTCTACCACCACTCCCTGGGATTAAAGGCTTGCTTTCTGGGATTAAAGGTGTGTGTCACCATGCCTGGCCGTTTCCAATGTGGCCTTGAACTCACAGAGATCCAGAGGGATTTCTACTCTGGAATGCTAGGATTAAAGGTGTGAGTGCAACCATTTTCTAGCCTTTGTATCTAGTGGCTGTTCTGCCTCTGACCCCAGATAAGTTTATTAGGGTGCACAATATTTTGGGGAACACAACACTACCACAGAGCCTTATCTACCTCCAGAATTGTCATTAAGTGTCCATCTGGGAAAAGTGAGTAATTTTAACAATTTACTTTTTAAAATTTTAATTAAGCCGGGCGGTGGTGGCACACGCCTTTAATCCCAGCACTCTGGAGGCAGAGCCAGGCGGATCTCTGTGAGTTCGAGGCCAGCCTGGGCTACCAAGTGAGTTCCAGGAAAGGCGCAAAGCTACACAGAGAAACCCTGTCTCGAAAAACAAAAACAAAACAAAAAAATTAATTAAGTCTTTAAGAATTCTGCATTATATTTTGATCATATTCACTCCCTCCTCAACCTCCTCCTAGTTCCATCTCCCCACCCTACACTCACCCAACTTGATGTCCTCATTTTTCTTTTAGACTCATAGAGTCACACTAATACTGCCTATGTACGTTTAAGTGTGGGGCCATCCTCTGGAGCATGTTAGTCCTACTGGGATCCACACCTTTAAAAAATAACTACCTCTCTCTCTCTCTTCCTGCAGCTATCAATTACTAACTGCTCCTCAGACAGAGGTGAGACTTCATGCCCACCTCTGTCCTCCATGCTGAGATTTTGTGTGGCCAGAGCTTGCACAATCTTATGCATGCTGTCATAACCACTACGAGTTCATATGTCAAATTGCCCATTGTATCCAGAAAACACTGTCCCCTGGCTCTTACTGCCTTTCTGTTCCCTCTGTCACAAAGATCTTGAGCCTTGGGAAGAGCAGCGTGGATGTGGATACTATTGACTCTCTTGCTTCTGTTATTTAGGGGTTCAGTGTCAGACTGTCAAATGCCACTCACACTTTATATCCTAGTTTAACAAACTGCTTGTGCTCAGCCTGGTGAACCATGGTGACTTAAATTCATTCCTTATAGCAGCAGAAAACACCTGAATGGATAGCCAGGCCATGTTTGTTGATATCTGTTGCTAGCTACTGAATATAATGACATGTTGAGACCTTGGCAAAATTTCTGAGCTCTTCAACACCTAAAACACCTCTACTCCTTTCTCATGCTGGGTCACCACTTTTGGTGGCTGAAGAATACTTGACTGTGTAGACATAAACGTTCACTTTTAGGACACAGGGTTAATGTGGGTTATCTATGTAAGGATGATTTCAAGCACAGTGGGAAGTTACTTTCTCCAACGGAAAATTTCAGGATCTTTTAGTTTTTCTCGATGTTTTAGAAATTTCCAAGGACATGTCTCAGTGTGAGAAATTTCGTTTTGCTTTGTTTTCTTCATTGTCCCAGACACTCAGTGACAGGTAACCAGAAGCTCTGTGTGGCTCTGCAGCACAGAGACAGTGTCTCCTCCTGCTTCTTAGACAGTCTTCTCTCCTCCACTTTCTTTGTTCTCTATATCTAATTGTAAGATACTGGACCTTTGGACCGATTCTAAAGTTATATGATTTCGTTTTATGTTTTGACTTAGCTTTTATTTCTCTAGATTTAGAAAAATTTAGATATAGACATTGTTTCTATTTGTTTTCTTAATTCAACAGTTGCATTTTTGTAATCTGACACCTCTTTCTCATACTGTCATAGATGATTTTTACGACATCTAACCCTACACTGATGGGCTAAAATATGTTCCAATGTATGTAGACGAAATTCTAAAAGGTCTTATTAAATAAGAAACACAGAGCCAAATACAGAGTTAAAATCTAAGAGATCAGAGCAAGAGCCACGACTCCCTTTAGCTTACCACTCGCTGTCGTCCTTCCCCTGAGAGACCTTCTTCCTGTGTGTCTTACGTTTTATTGCTTTCCTGTTCTGCCTTCTCATTGGCTCTAAGCCCAGCCACATGACTTCCTCATCACTGCCTGTCTATACAGACCTCCTGGTCTCTATGGTTGGTACTGGGATTAAAGATTCATGTCACCATGCTTGGCTGTGTCCTTGACCACTCAGATACTCTGTCTGCCATGTGATTGGATTAAGGGCGTGGGCTACCACCACCTGAATTCTGTTCCTGGCTCGCTAATGACCTCTAATCTCCAGGCAAACTTTATTTATTAACATACAAATAAAATCACATTTCAGCACAATTAAAATATCACATTTCCCCATATTATTGTAATAAAAAGAAAAAAGTTATAACTAATGTAAGAAAAACTATATACAATAAGTACATTAACTATATACAATATATACAAGCAATAAATACCTAAACAATGTCTAGTCCATTTGCATTTGACAAACTCAGAGAAAATATTCCATTATCTATCCTATTTGGTAAGTCCAAAATGTACCAGAATCACTTTCTATCCTAACTTATATTACTAACAGAACTATCTTATAATGTCTTTCAAATGTATACACTTACACCTCTTTAGTGAGTTTCTTTTCTGAAATTCTTAACAAGGAAAACTATAACTTTCTAATCTTTAACTCCCTCAGAGACCCAAGAAGGAAATAATATTACCTAATAAAAGAGGAAGTGCAAACAAGTGACTTCCAAAAAAAAAAAATGTGAGTTGACAGAAACAGCCAGCTGCCTGGACAGTCACCCAAGGTTTCTCCACAATGTTGGGGCATCATCTTCAGCCTATAGGCTTGGCATATCTGACAGACTCATTTGTGAAATAGGATGTACACAAGGTTAACAGTTCGACCTCACATAGGGTGACAGCAGTCCATGTACCAGAAACACCTGAATTCCACAAGTGTCCTTTCATGATTCAGGATTTTAAATTCTGGAAATTGTTGATGTTTTTGGAATTCAGCTGTCCATTCTTCTTGGCTTGTGGGTGGCTTCATCTCTTTTATTAAATGACAGTCTACCATTGAGAGGTTAGACTCCATCAGGTTAGTTACTCTTTCAAGAATAACTGTTTCAGCTACTGTTCCACTGCACATCAGAAGCCATCGGCCCACTGCCTGTTCAGCTGCCTTTGAAGAAAGGGGCACTGTACCTTTTCCGGATTGTGAAGGCCACTTCAGCGATGGTGCCATATTGTCCCAGCCTCAGAGGATGCCTGTTGCTAAAGCCACAACCACACTTGTCTTGGCAAGAATTGGTAGCCCTTTGTTTCGTGTCCTGTCTGTATGTTTGTCTGTGTGAAGGTGTCAGATGCCCAGGAACTAGAGTTACAGACAGTGGTGAGCTGCCATGTGGGTACTGGGGCTAGAACCTAGGTCCTCTGGAAGAACAACTAGTACTCTTAACCCCTGAGCCATCTCTCCTGCCCCATATTCTAACACATTTATGTGAATATTAATTAAAGATACTTTTAGTGCTATTGATGTAAAGTATTTTCTATTTCTTGTTTACCTTGAGAAAACTTTAAAAAAACCTTTTGATTTGTTTATTAAGTAGTTTATCTTTTATAATTCTAAATCATTGCATGCATTTTATGGTTGTTATTTATTGGCTAAAATAATTGAAGATTAGCTAGCCATTCAGGTATTTCCTGCTGATACAAGAAATGGATATCCTCCTCATACCTTAGTGCCTATCTCCTTAGCAGTTTGTTCAGTGAAAAGGATGAGTAGTGTGTATGTGTGTGTGATCCACGGCAGTCAGATACTGGGTCCAAATTACTGAAGGAGAATCCTAGCACCCACACTTAAAGGTCTTCACTCACCCTGGGTGGCTGTTTAATGTTACTACAGGATAACTTTTCAGTTTTGACTTTCACTAAATAGCAGTGGTTTAGCTCATTGAGCAGGAAGGTTGGAGGGATGAAGGTATGCCAGCAGGAGTGGCTATTCTGTAGAAACCTGCAGTGATTTCCTCGTATTTGGCTTCTTTACTTTTTTCTTTTTTCTTGATGTCTCTTAACTCTTGGTTAACAATGAAGTCAGTCTCTCTGGAGTTGCTTTGGGGCAATTTCTGCTGCCATGTTTGTACAATTAAACCACCACTTCCTGTTTCAGTACTGATTCTCCTTGTACATTGGATTTCAGCCCTCTACAACCCTTTCTTGCCTGGAAATCTATAAAACAGTTTCCCATAAACTTTTAAAAGTAATTCAATTATTGAAACCAATTATATAATTTAAAATAAAAGCTTTTTAGAAGCCTGTCAACTACTTTGATAAGTACAGTATTTGAAGGAACATCTTCTCTTTTTAGTTTATTTAAATGATAATTCTCTAAAATGTGTTTGCATTTTCAAAAAGGGAAGATACATTTAATTTAACATAATTGATATCCCTATCCATACAACTAGAATAAAGTCTTTTCTTCTTCTTTTGTATTTACCTTTCCCTGAGGAATAGGTTTTGCTTATTATGATAAATTCTGAAATTAAAAATGCACTAAAATTTCCTATGAAACACCTGGAAATAGGTGAGCAGGAGCTGATACGCAGCTCTCTTGCTCCTCATCTTTGAAAGCACAACAGACATTAGGAAATTTAAGAGGTCAGCATCTCTGGCCAGCCAATAATTTAAGTCTGTGAACATAAGCTCCATGTTACTCTGGCTCTCTCTGCTTTAAACCTCCAACATTTGCAGTAACCTTTCCATCTAAGATCCCTGTTCCAAAGCAAATCAGTTCTGCCATATCTTCTGTTTGCCCAGTCATCTTCTTTCACCCCTGTGCCTCAAATCTACTCTGTAAATCTGGCAATGCACCTTTCCCTCTGTGCGCACATTTGGTCTTAAGGCTCATAGATACTTGAATGGCTTTTTGTTCTTTCCTAGTCACTCAATCATGCTGTTTACTTCTTGGTACTCTCACTCTACAGCTTATGGTTCCTGATGCTAATTATATGGAACTAACTGAATATTTTCAGCGTTGATGACCATTTTCATCATCTATTGCTTTCTTTTGTCTGCTGAAAATGGATGAGCATATCTACCCACATTGATGATGGGAGACTGAAAGCTTCCTGGGCCGTGTAAATGAGTTTTAACACGTTGTCTTACCCACAGTGAGTCTACCCCACCATCATGATTTGTGTCCTGAACCCCACCACTGCTCACTTGTGTTAGGTGAAGACTGAGGTCATGTTATAGAAAGAAGGTCACGATGATCCATTCCTATCTTGATGTTGCAGCTGTCGGCACTTGCCAGTATCTCTTCCCCCTCTTCCATCACAGCATAGGTAGCCACTTCTTTCCTCAATGTAGTGTGCAGGACTCCAGTCTTTCCTCAGTCTTCAAGAACATGAATCTCTCAACTATTATCCCCTTGAGGAAGCCCATTACCTCCTTGTAATCTCATTTATCTTGCTATTTTTAAGCATATTGAATGATTTTCTATATTTGAACAAATAAGTTTCCATGACCCTATGTGCGTAGCTCTCTCTTAGGATTTTATTCCCTTTCACTTTGATCCTAATTTGTTACATTGCTTGACTCATTGTCTCTACTCTCTCATGTCCTCAACTTACCAGTAAATCCTTTTCTGTCCTTCCATCAAAACTACAAAACTAACAAGGGCACCTGGAATGGAAGCTGTTAAACCTAGCAGTTAATTAATTTTTCTCTTGGCTTCCATAGCACTTGGGATTGTCAATCTTTTTTTTTTTTTTTAATTTTGCTGATTGGGCCCCCTTGGTACAATCATTTTACTTTGCAACAAATTTTGGGGCAGAGTCTCACGAAGCTGAGGCTGGCCTCAAACTCTCTAGGTAGCAGAGGATGACCTTGATTTTCTCATCATTCTTCTTCCACCCTTATTCTACTTCTAGCTGTCCACCATTCCTTCTCCACATGCTGGAGGTTGTACCATCCTGCTCAGTGTATGGGGTGTCAGGTGCTTCGTGTGTCCTAGTCAAGCATTCTACAACTCGATCTTCATCCCTAATCCCATTTCACTTTCCCTGGTCATTTTCTTGTTTCTGTTGCTGTGTTTCCTAAGGAGGCCTATCTCCCTCTGTTTACACCTCTGATTTTACAGAGTGAGTTTCTTTACGGAGTTTTCTAATACTTGTTCATGTATTGTGCTCCACAATTTTGTGTTCCTACCTACTGTGGTGATATTGTGTTCCCAAAAATATTGTGCACCCTAATAAACTTATTTGGGGTCAGAGAACAGAACAGCCACTAGATAGACATAGAGGCCAGAAAATGGTGGCACACACGCCTTTAATCCTATCACTTGGGAGGCAGAGATTCATCCGGATCTCTGTGAGTTTAAAGCCACACTGGAAACAGCCAGGCATGGTTACTCACGCCCTTAATCCCAGGAAGTGATGACAGAAAGTAGAAAGGTATTTAAGGCGTGAATGTAGCTGGAGTTTTCCTGCCTGGCCCACAGTCAGGACACATTTCTCTCACCTGCCAGTCCTACAGCCTCAGACCTGACCAAGCATACACAGAGACTTACATTGGTTACAAACTGTATGGCCGTGGCAGGCTACTTGCTAACTGTTCTTACAGCTTAAATTAATCCATTTCCATTAATCTATACCTTGCCACGTGGCTCATTGCTTACCAGCATCTTCACATGCTGTTTGTCATCATGGCGGCTGTCGGTGTCTCTCTGACTCAGCCTTCCACTTCTCAGCTTTATTCTCCTCCTTGTCCCGCCTACACTTCCTGCCTAGCCAATGGCCAATCAGTGTTTTATTTATTGACTAATTAGCAACACATTTGCCATACAGAACATCTCACAGCACATGAAAACCAGGAACTAGAGCTGGTTAATCTTTTAGGCTTTTGAGTAGCATTTCAGCTGAGATTCATTTTGGATGAAGACTCAGAGGCTTCCAGTCTGAGGAAACAGGATCAGCTGAGGAATTGGCAAGGTGAGGTTGGCTGTGGCTTGTTCTGTTTCTCTGATCATTCAGCATTTACCCCAATACCTGGCTCTGGGTTTGTTTTTATTGATAAGACCTTCTAACAATTCTTGCTACAACCTACCCTCCCAATTTTAAGAATGTTTACAAGATATTAACTTGGTCTCATTATCTGAAACAACATCCCTCCCTTTCCTACTACGCTGTATGTAGAAGCCCTCTCTAACACCTCAAGTTCCCTGTATCAGCTTCAGGGATCCTGAGGTCTCTCTTGCCCCTACAGCTAAGGCTCCACAAACAAAAGAATCCTGTCTGTAGTATCATTTCTCCAATATCCAGACTCAAGCCTGCATACTGTAAGCACTAAATACATTTTTGTCTGAATAAAGGGAGTAGTGTGTCCTATCTCAAGGTGTAACTCTGCCATCCAAGTACTTGGCAAACCCAGAGTTTACGTCTACTTCTCTCCCCACAACACTGAGCCATGTCGACCCTAAATTCTTCATTTTATATTTTCAGCAATATTCTGGTGCTCTCCCAGCTCCTTCTGTTTTTACTTCCTCATTTCCATTCTTCATATTGCTGGAGTCATCGTTCTAAAATCCAAGTATATTTGTGTCCTTCTCGTCTTAATTCTTTCCAGTGGTTGTGCATGGCTTCAGTTAAAGTTCAAACGGCATAAAAGAAAGGCATTTAATGGCCGCTGCTTTCCTTCCACCCATGTCTCACTGATTGTTTTCCTCGTAACAATTCTGTGTTGGAGCGTGCCGCACCAACTAATCTTACCTCCCTATACTCGCTCTGTTCTCTTCCACTTCAGGACATTGCTCATGGATCTCTGCCTGGAATATCAAAACACTTTTCCAAGTCACAGCTTGGTGCTCATGCTCTATGCCTTTGCATGGCTACTTCCTTCTCACCTCCTAGACTGGAATGCAATCCTTTCTTACTCAATGTAGCTTCTCTTCTTACCCTCCACACCCTTGACATGGTGTCTTTCTTTAACTGGCACTCTTCCCTAGTGAAGGTTAAGTCCCTTCACTGCGCAAAGGGCATCTTAGTTTTGTCTGTCTCCTCCTGTGTAGTAGAGTGCTCGTAAGCACACACGGAATGAATTAATCCTATCCCTCTTGGCTTTTGTTCTTACTTACAGTCCGATTCTTACTGATGAAACATCCACTGTTTTGGATTAATTTCTTGCATTTCACTCTCACTTTCCACATAAGCCAGGGTCACGGAAGATTTGCTTAATGCAGGAAATGAATAGAATAAATGTGTACATAGATTGCATGCCATGGTAATTAAATCATTAGTGCCGAACACTGGCATCGAGCATAGAGCACGTTAACATATGTTTTTGTTTGTCAGAAGCAATAAGTAAAGATGAAACCTAGTAATTATAGGCTGCATAAAAAATGAGTTTTCTGGGTGGTCTTCCATAAGTCTGGAGGAAAAGGGAACAAAAGACAAACATTTGCCAGTATTCTCCAGATTTCTGCAATAGCTGCACTGAGAACTGCAGCCCAATTCCGTGTGTGATTTCTAAGAATCAGGCCAGTGGTGCTAACGTATATGCAACACTATTATTTCAAACACTCACCTGCCAAAGCCTTCCCAGCTTCTCCCCAGTCTATGGTCAAGAGTCACTGACTTCCTTCCAGCTCCACGGGACCCTCCCCTGCAACAGTGGCACTCGAGTTGGCATATGTTAGTTCAAAATGAGGAGCATTTTATTCCTATCAATTGGAACATTTTTTTATAACTTCTGAATCTATTTGCAGTGAAATACCAAATCATGAGTAGTGTTTTTGTGATGCATAAAACAATTACAACAATAACAAAATACTTACTATTGACATTTTTCTCATACATTGAAATCAACAATCCTGCCTCAGGACAGACATTGGTGTTGGGGGTGCAAAACAGCTTGACCACACAACTGCCGTGACAGGCTTAGAGGCCCAGACACTGCTTCTGGCAGGCAACACCTGGACCCAGGAAAAGCCATAAGCTGACCCCACCCAGTGGGGCCTGCATCTAAGAGGAAATACCTGACATTCCAAACATTCGATATACCCCTAGAAAAAAGTCAGCCAGTCAGGGTCCTGAACCCTGGAAATCCATCACCCCAACCTCTGCTATGATAAAACCCCTACCCTGTCTGGGCTTAGGGCTCTCTGCTCTTACTGCTGCATTGGACAGAGAGTCCAAGCTCTGAGCTTGAAAATAAAGGCTCTTTGCTTTTACATATGGGATTCCATCTCCATGGTGGTCTTTTGGGGGTCCCCATGATCTGGGCATGACATCGGTTAGTCTATAAGTGCTTGCTACTGGGTAACACAGTTCTCATTCTTTCTCATAGGCAGAAAACAGCAGCCCTCCACACTCATTTCCACTAAGCCAAAGTTTCCTCATAAATAGAGTGGACTGGACTACTGAATTAACATAAGCACCTTCATAGTGGAAGCAATAGCTTTGCCTCCACCCAGTATGCCTTTAAACAACAAATCAATTAATATGTGTTCTTTGAGACTGAGAGGAAAAATATTACCACATGAAATATACAAAAGCAGTAAAGGAGCTGATAAGATGGGAAAGCATGGTAAAGACACTATGACTGTCCATATTCAAGAAATTGAGAGCAATGTTTGTAAGATCTGACAAAGAGAGTTCAGGGTACAGTAGACCCAGCCTAGTTTTGACTGTTCTAACCCTAATTACATTTCTTTGACAAGTACATGCCCCCATTTAAATCTCTAAAACAGGGCTGATAAGATGGATCCACAGTTAAAAATCCATGATAAAAACAGATAACTGATTCCCAAGGATTTGCCTTTGATTTCCATACATGTGCCATTGCATATGTGGCCCTGCACTCAGTATACATCACACACATACACAGAGAGAGAGAGAGAGAGAGAGAGAGAGAGAGAGAGAGAGAGAGAGACTCAGAGACACTAATAATAATAAGAAAATTAAATTTTTAGATCATGACTTCTATTCTTTTTGAGCTGGAAACACTGCAACGGTGTTTGACTGGCTATTCCTGTAGCTTTGAGGATCATCACCCAAGGCATGGGGAGAGTAGGTGTAAACTCCATTTATTCAAGGCAAAGTTTCCTCCTATTTTATTCCATGATTTAACAAGTTCTGGCTCCATGCAATATAAATCATGCATGACACCTCTTCTACGACAGCAGTATCGGGTGAGAGCTGGGACACCTAGGAGAGTTGTAAGGAGATTGGAAGGTTCTGTGCTGCAGACTTGAGCAGCTGCTTGGTGGTGGCAATAGCAGCTGTTAGGAAGACATGCTTCTCCCTCCAATGTGCTTGCCTTGCTCTCCTGTCCCCTTCCTTGTCAATAGCCAGTCAACATTTATTGATTGTGCAGAGAGTCAGGGCATGTTTTTCTGTTGCAAGCTTATCCATCTGCCCGTCTTCTTTTTGCTCACATTGTCTCTCCAGGGTCGGCTTTTGTTTTTATACACATCTTTTGATCTTCCTCCTTTTCCTCACCATATGGCAATTCTGATATATATCTCTTTTGGTTAGAAGTAGATGTGAAACAGAAGGAGAGGGTAGAGAGGCCCAAATGGAAAAACAAAACAAAAGATTTAGAATACTTAACAAAGGAGTAGTTGGCTCAATAAATACAACTTTCTTCAGCATGATCCCAGACACATGACAATTAAGCCACTGTTTCAAAAACAAGGAAAAATAATGTTCACAAATATAAATTTTGCCTACAAAAAGTGTCTCCAAGTCTCTTTTACCTGTCAACATTAAACAATTCAATCTGGAATCTTCCCTTCTGACTCCAACAAAGCGGATTCTTTCAAGTCACAAATGAGTTCCACATAACAGATCTGTAGACCACAGTGACTAGCCTTCCCAGCAGCATTTGAGACTTGCAATCACACCTTTTCCAGGAAGTGCCACTGGCTTTTGTGACTTAATGCTCTTCAAGACACCCTTCCCTCACTTCTGTGCGACCACATCTTTTCCCAGTTCCCTCAACAACTCTCCATTTTGGCCATCTGACCTGAATATCAAAGTCCTGGGCTTTCCTCCATCTCTGCCTAATCCTGCCCACCTGACAGTCAGCTTTCTGCCTTCTTGCAGTCTACTTACTCTCAGTTGCCAAAGGTTCCTCATTAGCTGTGATTTATCTTTTTGGGCAAAAAGACTTTGTATCTTATTGTTGTCTCGAAAGCTCTACTTGAACTTAGATTGAATAAAACCAAATGCTCAAAGGACTCCCAACAATGCTTTCCCATTCAGTTGTCTCACCCTTGGAAACCAGTTCCTCCCAGTTATCCATATAAGAAACCCAAATAATCTTTGATTAGTTTCCTTCAGTTCCTATGTGGAATGCTTCAAGTGTGGGTTGTTTTTCCTTCCGGAGTAGTAAGTAAGTTCTCTTCCTCAATACTCATTGCTAATCTCTCGCTCTGCAAACTGTCATCTACATCCCAGGAGATGTGGGCAGTTTCCTAAGCAGGCTCTTCCATTTGGGCCCTCTCCATTTTGCTATTCACGTAGTACTTATAATAAACTTTGAAATATTGGACCTGAGCCAGCTCCTTTGACTTAGGGGTTATCCGGCTCTCCTATTGCACCTGCTATGTGCCCTACTCTCCTTTGCTTGACTCTAGGTTCTTCATAGAAACATCCCTGCTGATCTTCCGTCTTATGGTCCACAATCATTCTGTTCCAGAACTTTAAGCCTATTCTCTACCCATGTTGTTTCCTGGATCTAGTGAGGTTTTTCCTCAACTTTTCATACCTGGATAGCACAGCTTCCAAATGTCACTTTCTTTAATAATCCAATCTAAACTGGTTTATCATCTATCTCTTTCTAGTTTGGATCAAACTAATTTTCTTCATAGAACTTACCACAACCTGTGTTTTAACAGACATACATTTAATCAGTTAAGAGTCATAGAAACAGGAGCTAGCTGATGATCTGACAAAAAATCCTTGAAGGATTTGCCTTCCCTGTCCCTTACAAAGAGAAGCCCAGGGTTGTGTTTACACCAATATCTATATACAGTGTGACTGTGGAGCCAGAATAGACACTGGGAGAATTTTGAATATCTGGTATCAATTATTTGAGAGAAAGGAAGGCAAAGAAGGAAGAAAAATTAGAAAGAGGAGCAAGAATTATGGTGTATGGGCAACATGGAGGACTAAAGAGAAAATAAATGCAATGTAGATATATACAGATATAGATATAGATATAGATATATAGATATATAGATATATGTATATGTATAAAGAATTAGGAAAATGAAGCTTGGACATATTTTAATATATATTCTGGAACATCTGACCAAGTGTCAGAGGATGAAACATCACTCTGAATTAATGTTAACAATACTGCTAAAAATCAATTTAATAGGGTTGTTCAATCCAAGATGTACATCCAATTTAGTTTAAGGTAGATCAGAATTAGGGGAAATCCCTGGGACTTTCTTGGAGGAAATACCACAAGTTAGAACATTTCCACTCTCCAGATGGAGATCTGCTTTAAGTTACTAAAGGTGCAGGACAGTGAAGGAGTGATGGTTGTTCGTAGCTGGCACTGGGGATGACTAGCTAATGGCTAATGTCCAGTCTGCACAACCAAGACATTTGGAGGTTGTTCCACCTCAAATGCAGACTCTTCCTAGACTAAAGTGGATAGGTCATTCCTCAAGATCTCAGACAGCAGCCAAGGCACTAGCTAGAATAACCAGCACATGACCCTTACAAAGAAAATTTCATAAAAGTTTGATTTTGTGGGGAGGTAGTGGAGGTGGAGAAAGGATTCTGGTAAACATTCCTTTACTCACTGAGAAAGGCAAGGAGAGACGGTTTCTTTTAAATTTTATAGCATGTAGTGTTAAGGTCATAAACCAGCCACCACTAGGATTCAAAGCAATACTGAGAAGAAGGCAGAGGCAAGAGGATGTATAGAGAGAAGACTCACTACTAGAAGCCAACCCTAGCACATGCCTGTTTCAGACCTTCCGTAGAGGACATTAGCCAATTGAAGTCTTTCATTCTTCTGACATGGAAAACATCCTAGCTATTGCTATGCCCACTACTGGTGTTGGGAGGAAAATCATATCAGGAAGATTTTATTCCTATAGCAAACTTGAGACTAAGGCTAGATGAAACACACCCAAGCCACACATGCTTGAAGCCTTTGGGTTGCTGTGAGGAACAAGAGCCATGGCTGCCAGCCTCCACTCACATTGGTGTAATCTTTCCTATATGCCAATCAAGAACAACCTAAATTCAAAATTCTTTTTTTCTTAGAGTTTAGTATATTTATTTAAGAATTTCTTTTCATTTTACATACCAGCCACTGTTTCCCCTCCTTCCCCTTCTCTCACTTCCCCACTCCTCCCCCCAACCTCCATTCACTCCTCAGGGGGGTAAGGCCTCCCTTGGATAGTCAGCACAGACTGGCATACCAAGCTGGGGTAAGACCAATCCCTTACCCGCTGCATCAAGGCTGATAAGACATCTCACCATAGGGAATGGTCTCTAAAAAGCCAGCTCATGTACCCAGGATAAGTCCTGGTCCCAGTGCCAGGGTCCCCACAAACAAGTCATGGCACACAGCTGTCACCCACATTCAGAGAGCCTAGTTCAGTCCCATGCAGGCTCCCCAGCTAAATTCAAACTTCTACTGAGATGTTTTCATTTGTTTCTTTGTTATTAGTGAAGAACAATGCAAAGAAATACAGAAGTTGAGCAGCATTCATCAATTAATTCCTCATTAATAAGCACATAAAATCTACCGTTGGCTAATTGTAGACATTACATGAGTAATATCAATGTAATTATAGTAACAACAGAAATCCTAAATATGGTAATATAGCTTTATAGCATTCCATTGTGTGGTAGGCAATAGTCTAAGTAACCTCAATGTATTTGCTTTTTCAATCTGTGAATGAGCTTCCAATCATTATTGATAAGCAAGCTGATGCATAGGGGATTGAGTGACTTATTCCAGATCATACTACCATTAAATGAAAGCCTATTTGAACAAAATGATGCAAGCCCTATAAAAAAGTAGAGCTTTTACACACTTAGGTAAATTTCCAGGTTTTAGAGAACTATAGATGAAAGAGGATGATGGAAGTAAATTTGTATTCACGATGATTAAAACTTATTGTGCTCTCTTCAAGTTCAGCCAGCAGTAAAAATGCTTGCTTAAATTTCTTAACACAATAGAGATGATGTCTCTGACATGCTACTCATTCCACAATGTTTTTCTGACTGTTGGTTATTTGTTACCATTTTTTTAGGCACCGTAATTTTACATGTATGTTGCCCCAAACCAGTTCCAATTGTCAAACTACATTAAAATGACAGGGGCCATGCACAACTAACACTTTTGAGTATTAAATATGTTCATCACTAATTTATCCCATAAGAGGATGATGTATGTTTCATTTAAGGTTTTAATTATATGAAAGGCTTTATTCTTCCTCTCTCATGCAAAACAGTGTTCACCAATAGAGACTTAAATCTTTTGTAAGACTTGGTAAAGGGTAGATGGTCTTCTAAGGTCTCTCTTCTTCATGTCTGAGTTACAATCTAGAAAACCAGTCTAGAAAACACAGTATAGGTATGCAAAAAAAGGTCAAAATTGTCTCATTTCTTAATAATTAATGGATTGGGGAAGATATTTCCTTTCATGCCGGCACCTGTATAACTGATCTTGTACATTCCTAATAAAATTCATTGGTCCAAATACACACATCAGCAAAAATGATTTTAGAGCAGAGCTACTTGTGAAAAGAAAAGGGATTTGTGAGAGAGGGACAGGACAGAGGCGGTAACATGGGTTAGGGAGTGAATATGATAGAAATTCATTATTTACACGTATGAAAATTTCATAATATAATTTATTATTATGCATAGTTAATGTGTATTAGGTTAAGACATTTAGAAGGAGTATTTCACATGCTAACAGAACTAGCTCTCTATGCAATTTATGCTGGGACAGCACATCCATTTAAGGTTTATGGACTTCCATGAAGAAAGACAATGCATTAGAATTTCCTTTAAGTTTCCCTTCAGACATGCTGACTATAGCATCCCAGTCCCTGAAAGTGGATGTGACTGCATCACTTTCCCAGCTGCAGAAACACATAAACATGTTGTCTTCTGTTCCAGGAGGCTTTCCAAGCATCCCTGCCAAATCCACTAATGTAGAAAAATGAAACAAAGAAAACAACTTAAAATATCCCATAACAAGCTTGGGATGGGAATACAAGGATGAAGGAAGAGTAGGAGTGATTGAAGATCAATCAACATTCACAAAACAATACACAGGAAGGGAAAAGGGAACTTTCACATACAAGAAATACAGTCAAGTGTTTCTTAAACAGAGGAAAAACCCTGCAGTTTTAAAAATACCTACTTACAGAAGATTTTTCTTTTGTTTGTTTTATTTTTTTTGTTTCATTTTCATTTTTTTTGCATATTGATACCACTTAACGCTACCCTTTCCAGAAATACATATAAAAGGGTGTAGTTTTGAAACTCCAAAGAGGTTCTTAGAACTATAGATCATTGAAAGGTGAGTTAGGACTGGTGGGATAGGCATTTGTCGAGGTTAACGTGAAAAGTCACTGTTGACAACAGAAGAAATTCCCTTCATAATTCACATCACCATGCTGACATGCATGAGACTGGACACTTGTCTCTCCTGTGATCTCAGTGTCTCAATCTCCCTCCCACACGCCAATGAAGAGGACGCTGCTGCCTAGTGAAAGGAGGTCATGTGTCACACTCAGACAGATTTTCAGTCTAATCTCTGCTACTTCTAACAATTCCATTTGACCAAGTTCAGTTTCATGAGATTTCAGTTTTCTTATACGTAAAGTGTCAACCTCCTTAAAAAAGCTAAAGAAATGAACATCTGAATGAATGAACAAAAGCACGTGGGCTAGTGTGTCCTCAAAACTCCTTGTTAGCCCTTGTTCCTTTCTCTCTTCCTTTTCTCTATCAGAATTTAATACCCTGATCTTAGAGTGGTAAATAACACAATGACCAACTAAAACTATGCTTATTTGTTATCATTATTGTGTATGCCTGTGTGTGCCTGAGGGAATGTGGTTATAGATGTCACAGAGAATGTGTGAAAGGTTAAAAAGACAACTTGGTGGAACTGGCTTTCTGTTTCCATATTTACCAGTGTTCCAGGGACTCAAGGTGCAAGACTTGCTTGGCAGGTGTCTTTACATCACTGTGCCCACCTTGACAGCCCAAGGTAACAAAGTTTTACACTAGTTTCTATTATGATTATTCCTTTATCTACATTATTCCATCAATCATTAAAGTAGTTCCAATGTCTCCCTTATGTTTCAGAAAAGTGAGGCTCAGAAAATTCTGACTTATTTTAGACCATTTATTTGGCAATGTGTACTGAGAGTTTATTACATTCTTGCTTGACGCCAAGAGCCAAGGACACAAAGATAATTGTGCTAGGTTTTCACCCTCTGTGTGGTCCTGCTCTGGTAAAGAAGAGAAATAGGGGATAGTGTAAATGCCTGGAACAGTAAAAGCTATTATGTTTTAGATGTAAACTATTCCCCATGGGATTATGTACTTGAACACTTAGTCCCCAAGTGGTGGCAATGTTTTCTGAGGTGGTCACACCTTTAAAAAATGAGCCTAGCTGGATAAAGTGGTATCAAGGTGTATATCCTGGCTTTACCTGTCCAACCTCTATTTCCCACTCCACTGAGATATGAGCAAGCCTTTCTATCATGCTTTTGAAGTCACAAAGTCACCTGTCCCCATCACTTATTCCTCCATATCAGACTGTACACCATTAAACCATGAGGAGAAATACAATCCCCCACCTCAAATTCCTTCTAATCAGGTATTTCATCACAGTGGTTAGTAAAGTAATTAGTGCAGAGGCCCTCTGGCTACCACCAGAGCCACTTAGAGAGTGATGCTCTGCTCCCTTTACTCTCACACGCTGGGCTGCTAGGATTGCAACAGGGCTCTTTCCTCTACGACTTCCTCCTAGTCTGGAGATATGTATCCTCAGTTAGGCATATGTTCCCATCAACACATGACTGGTTTCATCTCTTCCCCTGCAACTGTCATTCAATGTTAAGTATTCATCAAGAATTTTCTGTATTTTAGGCCCTGTGCTATATGCAGAGGACAAAATTTAAACTCAAGAAGAAAAAAGAGCTTTAAAAATGGCTGTTCTGGGTGAGGCTAAACTGAAAAAAAAATTGTCATAGAATGTCATAGAACAGATTTGTCAAATACCACTGATACTGGGGTAGACATCTGTAAACAAAACCTAATGTAAAAGTCAGGTATGCATGAGCTGCTCGGCATCAGGGTAGGTTAATCTCAAAGGTAATAGGTGCAGATTGAATATGTGTTGATTGAATTGAGAGTGGCATAAGCAAAGGCCCTCTGCAGTTGAATATTTAGACCTCAAATTAGGTGAAAGATATTGCTTAGAGATGTACTAAATGACGTCAACTGAATTCAGCCATCTTGTGAAACCATGAAAAGGCATGTACTACATGTCTTTTATCTTTGCCCTGATAAAATACCCGGCACAATGAAGTTAAGGAGAAGGGGCTTTATGTTGACTCACAGCTCAGGTGTCCTAGTGTGGAAGTCACAGGATCAAGAGCTTGAGGCCCCGGTCACACGGTACCTAACAGTTAGGAACCCGAGAATAGTGGCTGCAAATGCTTCTACCTATCGGGCAATGCACTCATTTATGATGAGACGTGGGTCTCCGTCTTTGCAGACAGTTTTGTAACAAAACCTCACACCAAGACATAGGTTTTAAAATCTATTCATAGTTTTGCTACGAAAGTCAATGAATTGACAGTTCTGAGTAGAAATTTTTATATATTACCTTTATAAAGGCATATTTTTAAAAAGCAGATTATTATAACTGTAAGAAAATGGAATAAACCCACATATTCAAAAATTTTACTCATGTAGTAATGCCATAGAAATGCTTCAGCGTTAATGTCAAATAGTAACAGTTACCTGAAGCAGATCCTTCAAATGCTTTAGAAATATTAGGTCACTTAGCTGCATAGTTATTACTGTTAACAATTTCATTACCTTACACATACCACCAAATTTTTACTCCTAAAAAACACTGCCATATTTTAATACTATGGTTATCACAGATTTTCTAATTCTATTCCATTTTTAATAAAAGTGATACTCTTAATAGAAAGGCAGTATTTTGTAACTTTTCTCTCTCAGTAATTTAAACAATCTCCTGCTTACATTTTTGCTCTATAATAGTTCATTTTTATTTTATAACCTATTCCTAAGGGGGCTCATCTCTCTTATTCAACCATCTTGTGAAGCTTAGCCTTTGAAATAGAATGTAAAGAAATAAATTTATATAGATGTTTTGAAGATTACTTATAGACCAAGAAAGTAAAGTATCACAAAATAATATTGAGCAGGGAGGAAGTTGAACTTGTAGTCAAAATGAATTTAGAAAATCTTTTGTTGAGGTAAGGGAGTTCTCTGCTATAGAATTTTCCACAGGCCTTAGTGAGCTTGTTTTCATGGCATCTACTCGATAGACAATGGGCCTAAATATCCTAAACACTGGACAAGACATAGGAAAAAACATGGAGATTAGCATGGGTGTGACAGAGCATGGCATGTTTGGAGAGGTGATCTGCTCAGGTCAGAAAAGGGAAAAGCAGGAATGGAATGAAACGCTAGCTCCAGCACACGACTGAAAGAAAGGAGGAAGTTAATTTCACTGAATCCTGTACGTAGCCAATTATTTTTTTAGAAACACTTTCATCGAAAAGTCATTTGTCGTCACTCTTCTCCTCAGAGCAGACAGACCTGCGCCGCTGCCCGGGAAGTGTGTCTCCCGTGCCTGAACTGTGTTGGCTATAGAGAATATTCTCAATAATTACATATCAGACAAGATGGATAGTATATGGATGCAGTGAAGCCATAATAGCTAAATCATATTGTTTTTAGACTCCAGTGGACAGCCTGTGTGCAGAAAAGAAGGCTTCCAGGTGTTTCCAAATTCTGATGCTTTCTGAAAGATCACTCCTATGGGCTTTTCCATAGGACGGCTACAGGGCTTTGGCAACCTGCCAAGGACACAAAATCACATTCAAGGATGGCTACTAATGGGAAAATACTAACACCTGAAAGGTGGTTGACAGTTCTTTGCACAGTATCTTCTTACCTATTAAATAATTTTTATTATGCTTTTCTCTAAACCTGGGATTTTTTTATTAATAGATCATTTTTGTAAAATACTTTCCAAATCCCTTCTAAGTTAACCCTGAAAATGATGACAAAATCATCCATTGCAGAAAGAGAAAATGCAAATAGAATCAGAATGGGTCAACATTTGCCCAACTCCATACTATGGTTGTTGAATTCTGAGGACTATACACCAGCTCTTGCAACCCTACCCATTTCAGCACAGAAAAGAATAACCACCAATTCTGTCTAGGATCCCCTAATTTATAATGTAACTGAAAGTTTCTCTTAAAAATAATCTCTATTTTTTTAAAAAAAGTCTACATGACTAAAATTCTCCTGAAATAATAAAACAATCATAAGACCACATAAAAGTCATCTTAAAAGCCGGGTGAAGAGAAGATCAAAGATGCTTATGTAAGGACAAGATAGAAGCCAAGCTTCAGAATTCAAAGCTTTTGTGAGCTCTAATCATTTTGCTGGCATTCATAAAATCTTAAACATTTTCTTTCTGCTTTTTTTGATGTATAATATTCAATCAATTGTAATGGAATATAAGTGGATGGTGCTCGTAATGGCCCCAGCGGATGAAAGTCAGAGTGGAAAGAACCGTGCATGCGGCACTGCCGCCCAGAGGGGAAAGCTGGTCTTTCTCTGCATTCCAAAGACAGGCAGGAAAAGATCAGAGAGATGGTCTTGTGATGGAAGCCGTTTTCATTTCCTTTCTACCAGGCTATTGGAAATAAAGTCAAAGGCTGCAAAAGAACCACTGCGTGTGTGTGTGTGTGTGTGTGTGTGTATGTGTGTGTGTGTGTGTGTGTGTGTGTGTGTGTGCTCGCGTGCATGTGCACACGTGCCTTTTTCAGTGGAATTACATATATATATATATATATATATATATATATATATATATATATATATATATATGGTATATGTATGGATTATCTCTATAAAACACACATGTAATAAATGTGAGTGAGATAAGGGTCCTTGTGGTGAATGCCTGAGGAGTATTTTCTCAGTGTGGGGCGTAGAACTTGAATTGGAGGTGAGGCTAAAGCTTCATTCATGTCCTAAATCTTGTACTGAGATACACTAGCCTAGAGAGTTTGCATTAGGGGAGACAGGAGAGGGGAGAGTAGATATGGGGGAGAGGGGAGGTGGGAAGCTGGGAGGAGTCAAGGGAAGGAAAGCTGTTGTTTGAATGTATTGTATGATAGAAGGATAAATAAAAATTAAAAGAAAAACTCTATGTGATTAAAACATTTATAAACTCTTTTAAATGATATACTTTGACAGATAAAAAGAATACAAAAAAACCCTAAGCTACTTAGCTAGGAAATGGTGAGATTTCTTGCTTTATTATTTCTTTAAGTAAATAAAAAGCTAAGAAGTTATTCCTTTTTTTCCCTCAGGGTTAGTTGTATATAACCATTTTCTCATATTTTTTTTCTGGTGCATATTTATGAGATTAAATATATAAAAGGGGAACCAGTGTGTGGTGGTTTTCAAACAGTTAAATAACAAGCTCCCGTCGAGAAAACACTTTGTTGCAGCCAAAGGCTTTTAATTCGGAATTCTATAAATGGGAAGAGGAAAGCTTGTGATGGAAGCAGACAGAGAAAGACAGAAGAAAGAAGATTTGAGTGATAGCCTGGGGTATACAAAGTAGCATTCAGCCTAGATGGTTTTCATTGTCTGCCCTTAAACTCAATGAAACCTTACAAAACACCTGTTATTGAATCCCTAGAAAATTTTCACAAAGAACCTTGGATTTTTACAGAGAACAAAGAGAGTTGCATCTACTAAATTTCCTTCATGGAAACATTTCAGTAGCAGAAGTAGAGGAAAGGCATCCACATAGTTCCTGTTTTGTTAATAGTTCAGGTAGAAGACATCTGCATTTATATTACTGAACACAATCCAGACTGAGAACATGTTAAAGAGTGTGTCTGCCTGGCAAGCTGGCTCATGTCTTTAATTCTATCACTAAGAGGAAGAGGTAGGAGAATTGCTGTAGGTTTGAGAGAGTTACAGCTTAGGGCCTTTTCTCATAACACGACACACTTAGGTCTACAGGGATGATTCAGTTAGTAAAAAGCATGCTGTCCTTGACCAAGAAACTGGATTTGGATCCTGTGAACCTGGGGAAGGAAGACAGGATAGCAGCTGATTTAGTCGCAGCATGTTTGAGGGGTGAAGCTAGAAGACCCAGAAGCCCATGGACCAGCTAGCCTCTCTCACACAGCAATGCACAGGAGACCCTGTCTCCAACAAGATAGAAATTCACGTCCTCTGACCTCCACAGGTGAAAGTCCATGGCCTGTGCACACAGGCACTCACATACCAACATGTACCCATGCGGCACACATTTCAGACATATGCACAAAAACAGCAATGAAATGATATTCTCTTTGTCACAAAAACATGATTAGCTCAAAATTTGCACAGGTTTAAGAAGTAGAAGACAGCCGGGTGGTGGTGGCACATGCCTTTAATCCCAGCACTCAGGAGGCAGAGCCAGGCAGACCTCTGTGAGTTCGAGGCCAGCCTGGTCTACAGAGCGAGATCCAGGTCAGGCACCAAAACTAAAAAAAAAAAAAAAAAAAAAAAAAAAAAAAAAAAAAAAGAACAGAGAAGAAGAAGGAGGAGAAGGAGGAGGAGGAGCAGGAGGAGGAGGAGGAGGAGAAGAAGATGGAGGAGAAGAAGAAGAAGAAGAAGAAGAAGAAGAAGAAGAAGAAGAAGGAGAAGGAGAAGGAGAAGGAGAAGGAGAAGGAGAAGAAGAAGGAATAGAAGACTTAAAGACAAACATGCAAATCAAGACGAAAATGAAAGGACAGCACAGAGTTGAGGGCCAGCCATTTAAGTGGTTACTGGGGATAGAAATGGGTATGCTTTGGGTCTAAGGTACCCCCTACACACACACCCACACCCACACCCACCCACCCCCCCACACACACACAAAAGCACCATGCTCTGTAGGTTTGGTTATCAGCCTGTGGTGCTATTTGGAGATGTTACAACCCTTAGGTGGCACAGGAGAAGGAAATTAGTTGTTAGTGGTGTGCCTTACAAAGGGCTTTGCAGAGCCTTGGTCTCTACCTGCTTCTCTCTTTTGCTGCCTGCTTCCATGAAGTGAGCTGGCCCCTTAGCCACATGCTCACACCTTTTTGGCATTTACTCAAAGCAACACGGTTGCCCCACTATGGATTAAACCTTTGAAAGTATAAAGCAAAGTAAACCATTCTTCTTCATTGGAATTATGTTAATTTATCTCAGGTATTTTTATGCAGCAGCAGCCTGACTATGGCAATTAATGCTCCAAGCCGTAGCAACCACTCAGCATGTCACATGTAATTTCAAAACTGGGTGCT
Organism: Peromyscus eremicus; assembly: GCF_949786415.1. Classification (NCBI taxonomy): domain Eukaryota; kingdom Metazoa; phylum Chordata; class Mammalia; order Rodentia; family Cricetidae; genus Peromyscus; species Peromyscus eremicus. Next base: position 118,098,120 of record NC_081421.1, on the reverse strand, counting down.
CAGTTCATCTTGATTAATTCCTTCTGTACCTTTCTAAAATGCCTAAGTGAAAAAATTCCTGTCAAGATTTATTAAAGAAGGGTATTGTTCACTAAAGAAAGGATCAATCCAGCCAACAGGTATTTTTATCTAATATCCTGAGAGAAAAATCATATAACCATAGGAATTCGACAATTTGGATGATTTAACTTCTAGCTAGTTCTGGGAACTGTGAAAAGTCAGACTGGCTCCATCGTGGAGGCAGAGTGTTCTTTGGAGGTGGCATTCTTAATTCCATGGATGAGATCCTGACTCTCAGTCCAACATTCACTGTGAGGTCACTTGTAATCCAATACTTACCTGTCAGAAGAAAAGAGTGTCCTGTTTGTTGTCATCAATATAAGTAATAACGGCTCACAGGTCATTGTACTTCATAGTTTCAACTTCTTTGATCGTATTTAGATTCCAGAGTGTCCTCTGAAAGAGGTGCCATTGCCTCCATGTCTCTGATGAGGGAGTGCAGTCAACACTTCCAGTCTAAGATTCTGACTTGGGTGTTCCCCAACACTGTCCAGCACAACAAATCATTTTCTTGTGACTGCTTTGGGTTACCCACCACTTAGAGTCAGCAAGCAACCCAACATTCCTTTATCATCCTGAGTAATTCCAGCAGTGTGAAAGCCTATCATCTGCGGACATCTACATTGTCTTCAAAGGCTCTCAGTTTTAAACACTTTTTTTTCCTGATTTAAAATTGACCCTTCATAACTGCTACTTATTGTCTTTCTATTTCTACCCTTTATGAAGTACAAAATATCACCATTAGCTGTATGATTTTAGGTTATACATTAGCCACAACGATTTTCTAGAAACTAGTTTTTCTTTTTCTTTTCTTTCTTTCTTTCTTTTTACTAAAATACTCAGAGTAAACAGCTCCCACTCCCTTCATTTCATGACTTTCCTAACATTGGAAACAAATTAGCTGTCAAAGATTCCCTTTGTCTTATGTCTAGTACATTGTATAATATTACACTTCAATTTTTTTGTCTATTTATTCTGTTAGGTTATACACTTATGGGGACATGACATCATGGATTCATTTATTGTTTGTTTTTCTGAGACCTACCACATATCTTGAAATACAAAACATACTTAATGTAGCATGTTAATTGAATTTAACATTAAGAAGCATCCAGGAAGTTGATAGTAACAGAAACTTCACTCTAGAGTAACAGTTTACAGTTCAACTCCATCATTAAGTCATTGAAGGATAAGATGTGTGCAGGAGAAAGAAAGGGAGTCTAAAGAGAGTTCATGTAAGTAGAAACACACCATCCTTTACTTGAACCGGAAGCAGGAGAACCATACAATCCCATACAGAGCGGTAGCAGGTTAACCTGCCAAATAAAGACCACAGTAAGAGGGATTAGGACAGCACAAGAACAAGCTGGGGCTTTTGTTCTTGGATGATGGGGCTGCCAACACTATCTAGACAAAGACATTCTGTGACTATGTCTGTAGTTTAGTATATGACCTCAGGGTCAAGGAACCCATTACAACTGTTTCCAGGTGTGAGAGTGAATACAAAGAACTCTGGAGTGAGTAACTTGGTGTTCTGAAGCATGGAGCAGAGACCAAAGCGATTGGTAGACCTTGGCAAGCAACACATGAGCTTCTGTAAAGTTTAGCACATGCTGCAATAGGGACAATACACTCCATCCACTTGTTCACTCTACACACTACACTGTGTTAACGCTACAGCCCCATACTTATGCAGCTTAGCGTTTGGTGTATGTATTTGAGTGTTTGTGCGTGGAGGGGGTGCGTGTGATTTTAGCAGAAGAGAGACAGAGTTTTATTATAATCAAGGCCAGCTTCAAAGGCACTTGGCCAGAGCACTCACTCAAGTGCTGACTCACACGAGCCGGGCTCTGGAAGTTTAATATCCTGCAGTTGTCTTGATACATTTCATTGCTTCATTTTAAAATTTGTGGTTTGTCAATAAAATTCAAAGGGACAATGGAGTTGTGTGAAGGGTGTGCAGCCTTTGTTCAAATTCAGACCTGCCCTTCCACCACCTTCCCTGTCTCTACAGGGTTTTTTCCCTGTGCTCTGTCTTTTACGCTCTGGGCACTGGCCTGGCCAGAGCTCCACATGATCTCTATGTGGTGCCAGCGCATAAGAACAAAGAAGAGAAGATGGATGTGCATCTTGTATGGGCTTTCCTGTCTGAGATGTGGCAGTGCCATAGCGAATTTTAATGTACAATGTACTGGACAGCTCCCATGGACTTTCTGTCAGGCAGGTCTAGGGAGAGATTATGGTTCCTTGAGGATCACTTATCTACTCTGGTTTGAAAACATCCCAACAGAGAGAAGACTGGATTCCCCTCATGTAGTCAGGACCTTGCTCTCACATTTTGCATTAGGATCTGGAAACGATGAATGTATCATGATGTCTATTAAAAAGATAAATTTGGAAAACCCTTTATAAACCCGTAATTCACTGAAAGTTTGGAGCTCAATGGGTTCCCTAACTTAAGTTGAGACTGACTAAGGATTGAAAAGAGCTATCCATGCATAAAAAAGTGTGAAGAAACTTCCAGAAAGAAATAATATGTGAAAGCCTAGATCAAATCAGCCCAGGAAGTGTTTCACAAAGTAGAAGTTGAAAGTGATGGGGAATGGAGAAATTTTGAAGGGCTGAAAATGGTGGGTGAAAGGTCAAATCACAGTGAGGCAGGTGTGCAGCTTGGGAAGGAGCCCGGCATCAACAAAAATGCAAAGGCATTTGCTCCAGTGTTTGCTGTTCTTCAGACCTGCCCTTTACCCAGAGACTCCGTTTTCAGCCTTTACGCGAAGGATGTTATAGTATTCTCTGTAAAATGTCATTTTTTTTCAGGAACCCCTCATTCTTTCGTGCATCCTCCTGGCCTGTGTGCCTGATGCGCAAGGGCCCTTCCTACCAGCTGTGCAGAGGCTGGCTGTTCTGAAGAAAAGGGGTTCCTCCTGCAGTTCCTGATCACAAGGCTCTCTCCTGATTCATTGTAACTCCTACTGCGAGGAACACTGCAGTTACTTCATGAAGGCTCTCCCTGGGAATGTGTGCCATGCAAAAACTATGTGAATGATCCCCAAGAGGAAACCAAAATGCCTCTCAGAACTACAGCAAAGCATATTTTTCAGAATTGGCACAAAGTGGATTTATTTTTGCCTTAGCAAAGACTTTTTATCACTTTGACATTTAGTTTATTAGAGCTAAGTTTACAAGACCAGTTTCTGGAGAGCTTTTACCTAAATCAGTTGCCGTTTTATATAGATAAGATGAGAAAATGCTAAAGAAATATGGGTTTCCCCTCCAAACTCATACAAAATAAAGTCACATTAATTCTTTACTACCAGGAAGCAGCCTCCTTAGCCATGGCCTTTTAGGGAAATAGGGATGCCTAGCAATACATTGAATCTGGGCTTAAAGCTGCATGTTACTTATCCAAATTGTTACATTATCTTTTCCTTCATATCTTATTTTTAAAGACTGAAAGAACATGCTTACATTTATAGATCTTTAATATAATTGATAATGATCACTAAGGCTTTTGAGGTGCCTGTGACTTGCCAGTGGTCTAGGGAACAATGAGTGACACCTAGAAAATAGGAAAGCAAACTGACTTTTGCATCCCTTTAACGCACACCAGACAGGTAGGCTGTGGATATTTCAAATCAATGCTCACACCATCCCAGTGATGTAGATAATGTCCCCTCCAGTGCTCAAACAAAATAAATTCAGCTTGAAAGGGTTCAAGGAACTTGCCCATTTGGCATGTTTACTATAGAGCCAGGGCTTAAACTCAGATGTGATTCATTGCAAACCCCTTTCTTCTTTTGCTGTCTCATGTAAACATAGCGTAAACGAAGGAGAAGAAGAGTCTGTGAATGAGATGTAATTTGTAAGAATAAACCCACATTGTTTATTTAATATAAGTCAATGCAGTGGGGGAGACTTTAATCAGTTATTTTGCCTCCCTGCCATACTATTTGTTGGAGAGTATTTAGCTAGCTATACTAATATCTTAAGTCAATTAGCTCATTCTTCCAATTGCACCCACTATGCAGAAGGTATGACAAAGATAAGTTAATAAATTTAAGTGTGGTGGTATTGTGTTCCCCAAAATATTGTGCACCCTAATAAACTTATCTGGGGTCAGAGACAGAACAGCCACAATGTTAAACACAAAGGTTGGGCAGTGGTAGCACACACCTTTAATCCTAGCATTCCAGAGGCAGAAATTCATGTGTTCAAGGATACAGTCAAGCATGGTGACTCACGCCTTTAATCCCAAAAAGCGAGCCTTTAATCCCAGGGAGTGATGGTAGAAAGCAGAAAGGTATATAAGGCATGAGAACCAGAAACTAGAAGCATTTGGCAGGTTAAGCATTTGGCTGGTTAAGCATTTGGCTGGTTAAGAATTTAGGTTTTGAGCAGCACAGTTCAGCTGAGAGCCATTGGGATGAGGACACAGAAGCTTCCAGTCTGAGGAAACAAGACCAGCTGAGAAGTTGGCCAGGTGAGGTTAGCTGTGGCTTGTTCTGGTTCTCTGATCTTCCAGGATTCACCCCAACACCTGGTACAGGTTTGATTTTATTAATAAGACTCTTTAAGATTCATCTACATTTAAGAGCAACTTTATTTATTTAATGTCAAACATCATATCAGACCCTGGTTCATGGTTAATTCTGTTGTTGAAAACAACAGTGCAATTGAGAAATAATTGAAGGGGAGATATAGTGGAACATAGAAAGAGGAAAGAATTAGGAAAGCAAACACAAAAATTCAAGGTATTTGAATCCAATAGACAGGTGAAAGTGAATGTATGGTATCAGCATATGAAATTTAATGTGGAAAGAAGAGCAAGATGTGAGTAATGATAATACCAAAAGCCTAGTCTAGTAGTATGAAATGTTAAACCTGGAAGTCACCAGTGAATTCCAAACCGCACTTCCATCTTCCAATCAAACAACCACCACAAGTTTGTTTATCATCTCTGGCCCAAATTTAAAGGATAGGGAGGAACACAGCAACATGATAAGTTGGTACAATGCAAGGAACATTTCAGCTATTTATTGTTTTCTATATTCCTGCAATAAAGGAAACAGTAGGAAGTAAGTCACAGCAGTGGGAGGGGCTGGGACTTGACAGGGTACTTCTGGAGTTCAAGTGAAATCCAGATGCTTGAAGGTGTGAGTGTGTGTGCGCACACCCATATTTTAAGTCATGGACAAGTTTCTTTGCAACCTGAATATCACTGGCACTCAGCAAATTCTGTTAACTTAATCAATTAACAGAATGAATGGGAGAGGAACAAGATTTACTCTAGAAGTACCAAAAGTGGGGTTGACTTTTTGACAGGTGGAAACTTCATTTAGGACACTTTCCATTGGTCACAAGGGAAATAAATCCACAAAAAGAAAAGGTGTCCAATCATAGAAATTCAAGTGTTTGAAGATACATGAGTTCTGATGTGGAAGATATATTATCATATGTGTGATTTCCTCTGTGAGAGGAAATATCAGATTTATGAATATGCTGTGCTCCATCCCCATCTGAAGAGAAATGTGAAAAGGAAATGTGACTTTGGGTCATGACTTATGTTCTCCACCTCCTAGGCACCATCAGAAGGAGACTTTCAGTGTGTTACTAAAACACTAATGCCAAGAGATAGCTCTGTAGTTGAAGCACTTGACTTGAAAGTGTAAGGGCCAAAGTTTATACTTCCATACTGTACATAAATTCCAGAGATGTATGGCTGCCCACTGTAACACAAATCTTAAAAGGTCTTATAATAAAAAGCCCAGAGCCAGACATTGGGGTGAAAAATGAAAGATCAGAGAAGCAGAACAGCCAGCCACTAGCTTACCTCTATGAAATCCTCAGCCTCAAGAGAGCGAGTTCCTGTTTCCTCACACCTTATGTACCTTTCTGTGTCCTGACATATTACTTCCCGGGATTAAAGGCATGTGTCACTACTGACTGGTTCTGTTTCTCTCATGTAGCCCAGTGTGGCCTTGAACTCACAGAGATCCAGATGGATCTCTGCCTCCCCCCAGTGATAGGATTAAAGGTGTGTGCCACCACTGCCTGACCTCTATGTCTAATTTAGTGGCTGGCTCTATCCTCTGATCCCCAGGTAAGCTTTACTAGGGTGCACAATATATCACCACAGCCCACCAGTAATTCCAGTACCAAGGAATCCCCAGAGCAAGACGGCCAGAGAGACTAGTCACATTGGTTAG